>NC_138774.1:252534278-253734278 GCF_965119305.1 Pelophylax lessonae
TTTAAACCTTTGCCTCTCTAATTTAAAACTGTGTCCTCTTGTGGTAGTTTTTCTTCTTTTAAATATGCTCTCCTCCTTTACCGAGTTGATTCCCTTTATGTATTTAAAAGTTTCTATCATATCCCCTCTGTCTCTTCTTTCTTCCAAGCTATACATGTTAAGGTCCTTTACCCTTTCCTGGTAAGTTTTTTCCTGCAATCCATGTACTAGTTTAGTAGCTCTTCTCTGAACTCTCTCTAGAGTATCTATATCCTTCTGGAGATATGGCCTCCAGTACTGCGCACAATACTCCAAGTGAGGTCTCACCAGTGTTCTGTACAGCGGCATAAGCACTTCTCTCTTTCTACTGCTTATACCTCTACCTATTAGGGTTGAGCGAACACGGACTGTATTATTCGTGTTCGTATCGAATAATTGTTTTTTTGTTACCCGAACACGGACCCGAAAACTTTACTGTGTATTCGGGTAAAAATCCGTGTTTGGTTGTTTTATTTCCGGGTTTTGTATGCATTGGCGCGCTTTTCATGGCGGGCTTTCAACAGCCAATCAACAAGCGTTTAACTGGTGTGCCTTAAGCCATCCCAGCCATGCCTACAATTGTATTAGTAGCTGTGATTGGCCATCTGAAGCATGTGACCAAGTCTTTATAAGTTAGAGCCAGCGCCGCTGCGGCGTTTTTCTGCTGTGTAGTTCAGGGACAGAGCACACATACGTGCTGGCTGCTGATTAGGGACAGACAGGCAGGCAAAACTCACTTGTGTCCGCATAGAATTGAGGGACAGGTCGGAGTGTGTTAGGCAGGGCGAGTTGTAGGCATTTTAGGGCGAGGCTGCTGATTTTTAGGGTCAGACAGTGTGTTCTACAATCGATATTGCTGTGTGGGGTGGGGTTTGCAGTGACCCGATCTACGATCTTATCAATCCTTTTAGGGAGGGAGGCTGCTGATTTTTAGGGTCAGACAGTGTGTTCTACAATCGATATTGCTGTGTGGGGTGGGGTTTGCAGTGACCCGATCTACGATCTTATCAATCCTTTTAGGGAGAGAGGCTGCTGATTTTTAGGGTCAGACAGTGTGTTCTACAATTGATATTGCTGTGTGGGGTGGGGTTTGCAGTGACCCGATCTACGATCTTATCAATCCTTTTAGGGAGAGAGGCTGCTGATTTTTAGGGTCAGACAGTGTGTTCTTGTAATGTTCTGGTAACTTTGGGTACCCTAATTACTCTTTCATAAGTGTATGCGCCCCACCATTCTCTTTTGGTAAGGTGCGCATACACCTTTAAGACTGATGCTGTCATCACTGAGCGCCGGACTGGATGGCTATTTAGATCGCCGGCTCTCACTCACATGTGTTCGTTCAAACTGCTTTGTGCCTTGATGCTAACCTGTATTGAAGCTCACATGCTTGCAAGCATACCTCGCTGTCGGAACCACGCTGCGCTGATCCCTGTATCCCGCTACCGGATCATCCGCTCTTGCCGAGCCTCTTCTCTGCTACATTGCTATTAGTGATAAGTACCCCACAGGGGAAACCTCTATAACCTTTATACTAAAGCTTACACTATCTAGCTCTGCATACTAAGGACTATTACTACATCTGCATTATCTAAGATTGCTAGCTCTTGAGCCTACTACAACCTGTTCTTGCACTGGGTTGATCTCTCTTGTATGTCCACCTGCTACTCTGTCATCTACTACCATACATGATTGCTAAACCTATCTGCATCCCATCTGCTACTATCTTACTTTCAAGAACATTTCCTTTCAAGTGTCTGTCATCTACCATCTCTACCCAACCTGTCTCTTCAGCCTATCATCACTGTGTTACTATATACATAAGTCACTCTAGGAAACATCTTATTGAGTGTGTGTATTTACTCGCTGAATTGAGATCATCCACACATGATGAGTCATTGAGAGTTGGGAATGGTGTCTCAGCGTTTCTCTACATGACTACTGAAGTGGAATATTTCTGCAGCTGAAAATCCACATCATACGTAAAACGCAGGAGCGTTACAGTTCTACAATCGATATTGCTGTGTGGGGTGGGGTTAGCAGTGACCCGATCTACGATCTTATCAATCCTTTTAGGGAGAGGCTGGAGATAGGCAGGTGTCAGTGGTCCACATCGATTTTGCTGTGTGTAGGGTGCAGTGAACACAATCTTTTTTGCCCACTGAGGAGGAGGGAGAAAAGTCTTTTTCTATCAGTCACTGTGTGCAGCGTTTTTCCTTCAGCTGTGCTGTGCAGACTCTGATCATACACTGCTGTGTTCAGTGTTCAGTTCACATGTGCTATTATTGAGTGGTTTCAAAAATCATACACTTTTTTCTATTCCACTATTCAATATACAGCCTTGGGTTAAAAAAATTAAATTGTGGCCTGCAGCAGAGCTGAATGATATAAGACACTGCTGTTCACATGTGCTATTGATAAATCACACCAATTTTTTATCATATTTTCTATTCCGCTCATACTCTCATATCTCATACTTCTGAAGATTTGAGGGTGCTGCCTGTTCCAAACTCCTCCTACTCCTCATCCTGCCTTTTAGGGGTACAAAAAAATAGTAATTGGGGCCTAGTGTGGTTCTGTACGTGTGAGATACATACACTTTTTTTGATCATATTTTCTATTCCGCTATTTAATCAAAACCTTTGGGTATAAACAAATAAATTGCGTGATAGTCTGTGTCGGTACGTGTGAGATACACCTTTCCAATTTTTGGGGCGCATCTCATACTGCCGAGGATTTGAGGGTGCTTCAGTCTGCCTCCTGCCTGTTCCGAACTCCTCCTACTCCTCATCCTGCCTTTAGGGTACAAAAAATTGTAATCGGGGCCTAGCTTGTGATTGTACGTGTGAGATACACCATTTTGTAAAATTTGTCCTATTCCGCTATTCAATATACACCCTGTTTGAGTGTAAAAAATTAAATTGCGGGATAGTCTGTATCGGTACATGTGAGATACACCTTTTTAAATTTGTTTGGCGCATCTCCTTTCACCGCCAAGGATTGCAGGGCGCTTCAGTTTGCCTCCTGTTCCGAACTCCTCCTACTCCTCTTCCTCATCCTGCCTTTAGGGTACAAAAAATTGTAATCGGGGCCTAGTCTGTACGTGTGAGATACACCGTATTATAAAATTTTTCCTATTCCGCTATTCAATATCCACCCTTTTGGAGTGTAAAAAAATTAAATTACGGCATAGTCTGTATCGGTACGTGTGAGATACACCTTTTAAATTTGTTTGGCGCATCTCCTTCCCCCGCCAAGGATTGCAGGGCGCTTCAGTTTGCCTCCTGTTCCCAACTCCTCCTACTCCTCTTCCTCATCCTCCCTTTAGGGTACAAAAAATTTTAATCTGGGCCTAGTCTGTGTTTGTACGTGTGAGATACACCGTTTTTTATCCTATTCCGCTATTCAATATACACCCTTTTGGGGTAAAAAACATTAAATTGCGGCATAGTTTGCATATTTGACTGTGAGATACACCCGTCGATCTGTGCCAGCTACACGCACTAGTGAAATACCTTCCTCAAGTGTTAGTAGGCGACAGAACCTGCATCAGTATTTGGTAGGGCATCATACGCCTCTAGAAGTGATGATGCCAGAACACGTAGAGGCGATAGTAGATTGGTTTGCTGCTGACAGTGCCTCCAGTTCCTTCACATTGTCTCCCACCCAGTCTACTGCAGAAAGGTCAGAGTTGGCACCTGCAGCCGATGTCCAACCATCTTTCACCTCACCCCCTTGCAAATCAGGCAAGCAGTCTGAGCCCCAACCATACAGCAGTGTCTTGTTCTTTTTGAGGACTCTGTCAGCAGGGTTTCCCAGGGCCATCCACCTAGCCCTGCCCCAGAAGTGGTAGAGATTGAGTGCAGCAATGCCCAACCACTTATTTCTCAAGATGAGTACATGCAAGGACCATCGCAGCACGTCTCTGATGATGACGAAACGCAGGTGCCAACTGCTGCGGCGTTCAGAATTGTGGAGACCGACAAGGAGGGCAGGGGTGAAGGCTGGGTGGAAGATGATGTGGAGGACGATGAGGTCCTCGACCCCACATGGAATGAAAGTCATGCAGGTGACCTGAGTAGTTTGGAGGAAGAGGCGGTGGTCGCACAGAGCCACCAGCACAGCAGAAGAGGGAGCAGGGTGCAGAAGCGGAGCGGCCGTGTCCTAGACACTACGCCTGCTACTGCCCAACGCAGCAAGGGAACGAGCGCACCAAAGTCAGCTCAAAGGAGTTCTCTAGCGTGGAAGTTCTTTAGAAAATGTGCTGATGACAGGACACGAGTGGTTTGCACCTTGTGCAATCAGAGCCTGAAGCGAGGCATAAACCTTCTCAACCTGAGCACAACCTGCATGATCAGGCATCTAAGTGCAAAGCACGAGCTGCAGTGGAGTAGACACCTTCAAAACCAAGAAACGTCTCTGGCTCATCCTGCTTCCTCTTCTGCTGCAGTCTCGGCCGCTCCAGCCACATCTGTAGTGATACTGGCACCTGCCACCCTGCAAACAGACGATCTGTCAGCAACACCACCACCTGGGTCACCAACCATCTCCACAATGTCCCGTGGAAGCGTTCAGCTTTCCATCTCCCAAACACTTGAGAGGAAGAGGAAGTACCCCCCTACCCACCCGCGATCCCTGGCCCTGAATGCCAGCATTTCAAAAATCTTGGCCTTTGAAATGCTGTCATTCCGTCTGGTGGAGACACACAGTTTTAAAAGCCTTATGTCGGTGGCTGTCACACAGTACGTCGTGCCCAGCCGCCACTACTTTTCCAGGCAAGCCATCCCTTCCCTGCACAAACAAGTTGGGGAAAAAATCAGGTGTGCACTGCGCAACGCCATCTGTGGCAAGGTCCACCTAACTACCGATACGTGGACCAGTAAGCACGGTCAGGGGCGTTATATCTCCCTAACGGCACACTGGGTAAATGCAGTGGTGGATGAGCCTGAGGCGGATAGCAATTTGCCGCATGTCCTTCCACCACCGAGGATTGCAGGGTGCTTCAGTTTGCCTCCTGTTCCTAACTCCTCCTACTCCGCTTCCTCATCCTCTACCGCCTCCTCATCCGGACAGCGTAACACCTTCACCACCAACTTCAGCACGGCCATGGGTAAACGACAGCAGGCAGTTTTAAAACTTGCCTGTTTGGGGGAAAAACCACACACCGCGCAGGAGTTGTGGAGGAGCATGGAACAGCAGGCAAATGAGTGGTTGCTGCCAGCGAGCCTCAAGCCTGGCCTGGTGGTGTGCGATAACGGGCGAAATCTCATTGCAGCTCTGGGCCTAGCCGGTTTGACGCACATCCCTTGCCTTGCGCATGTGCAGAATTTGGTGGTGCAGAGGTTCCTTAAAAATTACCCCGATATGTCAGAGCTGCTGCAGAAAGTGCGGGTCGTCTGTGCGCACTTTCGGCGTTCTCACCCTGCTGCTGCTCGCCTGTCAGCACTGCAGCGTAACTTCAGCCTTCCCGCTCACCGCCTCATATGTGACGTGCCCACAAGGTGGAACTCCACCTTGCACATGCTGGAAAAACTGTGCGAGCAGCAGCAGGCCATAGTGGAGTTTCAGCTGCAGCACGCACGCGTGAGTCGCTCTGCGGAACAGCACCACTTCACCACCAATAACTGGGCCTCCATGCGATACCTGTGTGCCTTGTTGCGCTGTTTTGAGTACTCCACCAACATAGCCAGTGCCGATGACGCCATTCTCAGCTTAACTATCCCACTTCTATGCCTCCTTCAAAAAACAATTCGGGCGATGATGGAAGAGGATGTGGCACAGGATGAGGAGGAGGATGAAGAGGTAACATTTCCAAGGCTTTCAGGGCAGTCATTCGCAAGGGGCTCCGAGGGTGGGTTTCTGCACACACAAACGCCAGGGACACAATTGTCCAGCAGGGGCACAGTTCTGGAGGATGAGGAGGATGAGGAGTAGGAGCTGGAGGAGGAGATGGAACCATGTTCACAGCAGGGTGGCACCCAGGCCAGCTCATGGCCATCACTGGTGCGTGGCTGGGGGGATACAGAGGAAACGGACGATACACCTCCCACAGAGGACAGCCTTTCGTTGCCTCTGGGCAGCCTGGCACACATGAGCGATTACATGCTGCAGTGTCTCCACAGCGACCGCCGAGTTGCCCACATTCTAACTTGTGCTGATTACTGGGTGGCCACGCTGCTGGATCCCCGTTACAAGGACAACGTACCGTCCTTAATTCCCTCACTGGAGTGCGATCGCAAGATGCGCGAGTACAAGCGCACGCTGGTAGACGCGATGCTGCTGGCATTCCCAGTCCCACCTGACAGTGGGGCCCCAGTGGAAGCACAAGGTCAAGGCAGAGGAGGAGGAGGAGGAAGAGGTCGCCAACACAACCAGGGCACCGCCAGCACCTCAGAAGGCAGGGTTAGCATGGCCGAAATGTGGAAAAGCTTTGTCAGCACGCCACAACAAACAGCAGCACCAGCAGCTCATATGGAACGTCTTAGCAGGAGGCAGCATTTCACCAACATGGTGGAGCAGTATGTGTGCACACGCCTAGACGTACTGAATGAGGGGTCTGCCCCCTTCAACTTCTGGGTCTCCAAGTTGGGCACATGGCCTGAGCTTGCCCTTTACGCCTTGGAGGTGCTGGCGTGCCCTGCAGCCAGTGTATTATCTGAACGGGTATTTAGCATGGCTGGGGGCGTTATCACAGACAAGCGCAGCCGCCTGTCCAGAGACAATGTGGACAAGCTCACGTTCATTAAAATGAACCAGGCATGGATCCCACGGGACTTTTCCGTACCTTGTGCAGAATAGCGATGGATACCGACCTTACCCAGCCATTGTTCTATTTTTGCTCTTTCTCACTCTTTTGGGGTGTACCCTCATTTGAAATTTCTGAAAAGAAGCAGTGTTGACTACCTCATCCTCCTCAGGGCCAGATTAACGTAGGAGCTATTGGAGCTGCAGCTCCAGGCCCCTACCTTTATATAGGCCCCGGGTTGGCCATATTCACTGTTACCGCTCTTCTGTCACTTGTAAACACAGAAGTCTGGCTTCTATGCTCGCTTCCCCAGGCAGCTCCCTCAGAACCTCCCCACACAGCACGAAGGCCGGACAAGGAGGGACAGTTGCCGATGCATGGATGTGTTTATGGGCTTCAGAGACAGCATCCCATGTTGAATTAGGCATGCATGGCTGCACCCTTCCTCCTCTGGGTGCATGCCAAGGCACGGCCCTTAAGGCCCTTCAAAATCCTCAGCACCAAGCCCATGATGCTCTTAATCCGACCCTGGTCCTCCTCCACCGCCGCTTCCACCTACACCGCCCATAGGTGTGTGCAGCCTATTGCATTAGGGTGTGCACCCCAAAGTTTAAATACACATGCATGTGTTTGCCTACATGTACATGGCCCTGATACATTACTCTCCCTGCTGGCAAAGAGAAATAGAGCAGAGCAGGTCCGAGGGAGATCTTTCCCATCTCCTCACTGGCAAACAGAGCGATAATGCTATGTGCCCTAGGTGATTAGGGTGTGCCCGGGTATTTTTTTTGTTGTTTTTTGTTGTTTTAAGTTATTTCCCTATCCACATTTGTTTGCAGAGCACTTGCCATGCTCTTAACTACGTTTTGCTGCCATTTGCAGCACTCTAGCCCTTTCCATTGGTGTTTTAGAGTCATTTTAGTGCCTGAAAGTTCGGGTCCCCATTGACTTCAATGGGGTTCGGTGTCCGGGAAAAGTTCGGCAAAAGTCCGGGACACGGACCCAGGTTTTTTTTTAAAGTTCGGCCGAACCCGCCGAACACGGGCATCCAGGTGTCCGCTCAACTCGACTCCCTATACATCCAAGCATTCTGCTGGCATTTCGTGCTGCTCTATTACATTGTCTTCCCACCTTTAAGTCTTCTGAAATAATTACTCCTAAATCCCTTTCCTCAGATACTGAGGTCAGGACTGTGTCAAATATTCTATATTCTGCCCTTGGGTTTTTACTCCCCAGGTGCATTATCTTGCACTTATCCACATTAAATTTCAGTTGCCAGAGTTCTGACCATTCTTCTAGTTTTCCTAAATCCTTTTCCATTTGGCGTTTCCCTCCAGGAACATCAACCCTGTTACATATCTTTGTGTCATCAGCAAAAAGACAAAGCTTACCATCGAGGCCTTTTTTTACCCCACTGGTAACATGACCTTGTTCTGAATGTTCTCCATTGACTACAACCCTCTGTTGTCTGTCACTCAGCCACTGGCTAATCCACTCAACAATATGGGAGTCCATGCTCAATGACAGCAGTTTATTGATAAGTCTTCTATGTGGGACAGTGTCAAAAGCCTTACTAAAATCTAGATATGCAATGTCTACTGCACCTCCACCGTCTATTATTTTAGTCACCCAGTCAAAAAAATCTATAAGATTTGTTTGACATGATCTCCCTGAAGTAAACCCATGTTGTTTTTCATCTTGCAATCCATGGGATTTAAGATGTTCCACAATCCTATCCTTTAATAGGGTTTCCATTAATTTGCCTACTATTGAGTCAGTTTCGTCAAGGAGTCTCTGAACAAGTAAAAGATGAGCTTGCCCGAGTAGAAAGCCCTGATGACCTTGAGGCCTTTATTAAATTATGTATTCGAATTGATCAAAGACTTACTGAAAGGAGAAAAGAGAGGCAGGGAATTCTAGGCAGTAATGGTGGCATGCGTTTTTCTACTACTCAGTATACTCCTAAGGGTCCAAGAGTTCTTCCAGGTTCTGACACTCCTGAACCTATGCAGGTGGATGCTATTAAAAGATCTATTACAACTCAGGAGAAAGAAAGACGACGTTCAGAAAACTTATGTCTTTATTGTGGAGAATCTGGGCATTACGCAATCAATTGTCCCAATAAATTTAAAAGAACAATTGCGGCAACAGATCTTATGGTATCTGAACAAATAAACTCAATTTCTCAGTCTGTCTCTCCTTTGATTCAAGAAGCTCATAAAGTTAATTTGTTATCTTCTCATTTTGTCATCCCTGTAAAGCTTATCACTGAAAGCAGTGAAATACCTTGCTCCGCTATGCTGGACTCAGAGGCCAGGGGGAACTTCATGGACATTGAATTTGCCCAAAATAATAACATACAAGAAAGAAATAAATTTGCCCCAATTGCTATGGAAACTGTGGATGGCTCACCTTTGTCTTCAGGACCTGTTACCCACGAGACTGTCCCACTTGAACTCTTAATCGAGACTGACCATCAGGAGACTATCAGCTTTCAGCTGATCACATCGCCTAAATTCCCTATCATCCTGGGAATTCCTTGGTTCTCTATCCATAATCCTTCCATCAACTGGGAGACACGTTCTTTAAAACTTACCTCTGACTATTGCAAAGAACATTGCAAAAGATCTTACCAAGTAAGCCCACCACCAACCCAGGACTCGCAAGCAGCTATGGTAACTACCCAGTCATACGAAGACCTGCCCCCACAATATCTTGAATTTAAGGATGTTTGTGATAAAAAAAAATGCTGATCAGCTGCCTCCACATCGCTCTTATGATTGTCCCATTGAATTGCTTCCAGGGGCAGAGATCCCCTTTGGCCGTCTTTATTCCTTATCTAAACCTGAACTGAAGGCGCTCAGGGAGTGGCTTGATGAGAATCTAAAAAAAGGGTTTATTAGACACTCAACTTCTCCTGCTGGAGCGGCCTTATTCTTCGTAGAGAAAAAGGATTCCACCCTGCGTCCGTGTATTGACTACAGGGAGTTAAATAGGATCACAATTAAAAATCGCTATCCACTTCCACTAATTCCAGAAATGCTTGAGAGACTACGCTCCGCCAAGATCTTTACCAAATTAGATTTACGAGGAGCATACAACCTGGTCCGCATTTGTCCCCGAGATGAATGGAAAACTGCTTTCAGAACCAGATATGGACATTTTGAGTCTTTGGTTATGCCTTTTGGACTTTGCAATGCTCCCGCAACCTGCCAACATTTCATTAATGATGTTTTTCGAGATTTGTTGGATCAGTTTGCAATAGCATATTTGGATGATATTCTTATTTTTTCTGATAATTTGGAAGAACACCGCAAGCACGTCTGTACTGTCTTCGAGAGACTAAGGCGGAATCAACTTTACATTAAACTAGAGAAATGCGAGTTTGAACAAACAAAGATCCAGTTTTTGGGATACATCATTTCTTCTGAAGGAGTGAGCATGGATCCCGATAAGATCAAAGCAGTGGTGGATTGGCCTGTCCCATAGAATGTTAAGGAAATACAGTGATTTGTTGGATTTGCCAACTTTTACAGAAGATTTATAAGGAACTTCTCCAAGGTAATTGCTCCAATTACGCAGCTGACAAAGAAGGGGGCGCCCTTTTTGTGGTCACCAGAGACACAGGCCGCCTTTACTAAATTAAAGACTCTCTTCACTTCTGCACCAATACTGGTACATCCAGATCTAGAGCTACCTTTCATCGTAGAAGTGGATGCTGCAGATTCTGCTGTGGGAGCTATCCTTTCTCAGCGAAAGAATGCAGCTCCATCCTTGTGCTTATTTCTCCCGACTGATGTCTTCTGTTGAGAAGAATCATGACATCGGAAAAAAGGAGCTGCTGGCAATTAAGGAAGCATTTTAAAAGTGGAGGCATCTGTTGGAAGGGGCTACGTACTCTGTAACCATTCTCACGGATCATAAAAATTTAGAATTTATTCGTTCTGCAAAAAGACTGTCATCTAGACAAGCACGTTGGACCCTATTCTTCTCCAGGTTCAATTTTGTTATTTCGTACAGCCCTGGGTCAAGGAACGGTAAGGCTGATGCTCTATCGCGGATGTTGTCTGGGCCCCTCCAGGAAAGCAACTCTGAATGTACGATTCTGCCTCAAAATAACTTTCTACGGGCCACAAGTTCTAAAACCTTTTTTAATCTTCTTAAGGAGGGGTATGAGAATGACCCACTTCTTAATCATCCTCCTAGGAACATTAATCTCAAATGCAAGAACAGCTTTTGGACTCAAGCGCATCGCCTCTATGTACCTGAATCTGTTCGGGTAGAAGCCCTCAAATTGGTTCATGACTCTAAACTTGCTGGTCATTTTCGGGTTTCTAAAACAGAAGAACTCTTATCACGTACCTTTTGGTGGCCTGGGTACAAGAAGGATGTCAAGAGATATGTGGCCTCGTGTCTGACATGTGCTCGCAATAAGACACCCCGATCTTCTTCTCTGGGGTTACTTCAACCACTGTCTGTTCCATCAAGACCATGGGGGTCAATTTCTATGGATTTTGTGGTTGATCTTCCCCTTTCAAAAGGGGTGACCACTATCCTGGTAGTTGTTGACTGTCTCACTAAGATGGCTCATTTCATACCATTTAAAGGTGTACCCTCAGCGCAGCATACTGCAGAAGTAATGGTTCGATAAGTTTTTAAACTACATGGAATTCCTGATGATGTAGTGTCCGACAGGGGAGTACAGTTTACCTCAAAATTTTGGAGAAATTTTTGCTCAGCTTTGGGTGTAACAATTAATCTTTCCTCAGCTTTTCATCCTCAGTCTAATGGTTAGACCGAGAGGACCAATCAAACTTTGGAGCAATACCTTCGATGTATTGTGACTTATCTGCAGGATGTTTGGGTTGACTACCTTCCTACAGCAGAGTTTGCTTTTAATTAGAGTTAAGCGGACATCTGGATGTCCGTGTTCGGCCGAACTTGAAAAAAAAGTCTGGGTTTGTGACCCGGACTTTTTACGAACTTTACCTGGACACCGAACCCCATTGAAGTCAATGGGGACCCGAACTTTCAGGCACTATAATGGCTCTAAAAACCCAATGGAAAGGGCTAGAGTACTGCAAATGGCAGCAACATGTAGTTAAGAGCATGGCAAGTGCTCTGCAAACAAATGTGGATAGGGAAATAACTTAAAACAACAAAAAAACAGAAAAATAAAACAATTTTCTTCATCTGTGAAGGAGGAGGACCATATGGAGTAGGAGGGAGGTTGAGGTGGCGGTAGATGTGGCGGTGTAGGTGGAAGTGGCAGTGGAGGGGGACGAGGTAACCAACACTGCTTTTTTTAGTCATTTTAAATTAGGGTACACCCCTAAAGATTGAGAAAGATCAAAAATATAACAATGGCTGCGTAAGGTCGGTATCCATCTCTGTTCTGCACAAGGTACGGAAAAGTCCTGTGGGATCCATGCCTGGTTCATTTTAATGAACGTGAGCTTGTCCACATTGTCTCTGGACAGGCGGCTGCGCTTGTCTGTGATAACGCCCCCAGCCATGCTAAATACTGGCTGCAGGGCATGCCAGCACCTCCAAGGCGTAAAGGGCAAGCTCAGGCAATGTGCCCAATTTGGAGACCCAGAAGTTAAAGGGGGCAGACCCATCATTCACTACATTTAGGCGTGTGCACACATACTGCTCCACCATGTTGGTGAAATGCTGCCTCCTGCTAAGATGTTCCATATGAGCTGCTGGTGCTGCTGTTTGTTGTGGCGTGCTGACAAAGCTTTTCCACATTTCGGCCATGCTAACCCTGCCTTCTGAGGTGCTGGCGGTGCCCTGGTTGCGTTGGCGACCTCTTCCTCGTCCTCCTCCTCCGCCTTGGCCTTTGTGCTTCCACTGTGGCCCCGCTGTCAGGTGGGAATGCCAGCAGCATCGCGTCTACCAGCGTGCGCTTGTACTCGTGCATCTTGCGATCACGCTCCAGTGAGTGAATTAAGGACGGTACGTTGTCCTTGTAACGGGGATCCAGCAGCGTGGCCACCCAGTAATCAACACAAGTTAGAATGTGGAGACACTTCAGCATGTAATCGCTCATGTGTGGCAGGCTGCCCAAAGGCAACGAAAGGCTGTCCTCTGTGGGAGGTGTATCGTCTGTGTCCTCTGTATCCCCCCAGCCACGCACCAGTGATGGCCATGAGCTGGCCTGGGTGCCACCCTGCTGTGAACATGGTTCCATCTCCTCCTCCATCTCCTCCTCCTCCTCCTCCAGAACTGTGCCCCTGCTGGAAGATTGTGCACCTGGCGTTTGTGGGTGCAGGAACCCACCCTCAGAGCCACTTGTGAATGACTGCCCTGAAAGCCTTGGAAATGATCCCTCTTCCTCCTCCTCCTCCTCCTCCTCCTGTGCCACATACTCTTCCATCATCGCCCGAATAATTTTTTGAAGGAGGCATAGAAGTGGGATAGTTAAGCTGACAACGGCGTCATCGGCACTGGCCATGTTGGTGGAGTACTCAAAACAGCGCAACAAGGCACACAGGTCTCGCATGGAGGCCCAGTTATTGGTGGTGAAGTGGTGCTGTTAAGCAGAGCGACTCACGCGTGCGTGCTGCAGCTGAAACTCCACTATGGCCTGCTGCTGCTCGCACAGTCTTTCCAGTATGTGCAAGGTGGAGTTCCACCTTGTGGGCACGTCACATATGAGGCGGTGAGCGGGAAGGCCGAAGTTACGCTGCAGCGCTGACAGGCGAGCAGCAGCAGGGTGAGAACGCCGAAAGTGCGCACAGACGGCCCGCACTTTCTGCAGCAGCTCTGACATATCGGGGTAACTTTTAAGGAACCTCTGCACCACCAAATTCAGCACATGTGCCAGGCAAGGGATGTGCGTCAAACCGGCTAGGCCCAGAGCTGCTATGAGATTTCGCCCATTATCGCACACCACCAGGCCAGGCTTGAGGCTCGCTGGCAGCAACCACTCATCGATCTGCTGTTCCATGCTCCTCCACAACTCCTGCGCGGTGTGTGGTTTTTTTCCCCAAACAGGCACGTTTTAAAACTGCCTGCTGTCGTTTACCCCTGGCTGTGCTGAAGTTGGTGGTGAAGGTGTTACGCTGACCAGATGAGGAGGCGGTAGAGGATGAGGAAGCGGAGTAGGAGGAGTTAGGAACAGGAGGCAAACTGAAGCGCCCTTCAATCCTCGGTGGTGGAAGGACATGCGGCAAATTGCTATCCTCCTCAGGCCCAGCCCCCACTGCATATACCCAGTGTGCCGTTAGGGAAATATAATGCCCCTGACCGTGCTTACTGGTCCATGTATCTGTAGTTAGGTGGACCTTGCCACAGATGGCGTTGCGCAGTGCACACCTGATTTTTTCCCCCACTTGGTTGTGCAGGGAAGGGATGGCTTGCCTGGAAAAGTAGTGGCGGCTGGGCATGACGTACTGTGGGACAGCCACCGACATAAGGCTTTTAAAACTGTGCGTCTCCACCAGATGGAATGACAGCATTTCAAAGGCCAAGAAATTTGAAATGCTGGCATTCAGGGCCAGGGATCGTGGGTGGGTAGGGGGTACTTCCTTTTCCTCTGAAGTGTTTGGGAGATGGAAAGCTGAACGCTTCCACGGGACATTGTCGAGATGGTTGGTGACCCAGGTGGTGGTGTTGCTGACAGATCGTCTGTTTGCGGTGTGGCAGGTGCCGGTATCACTACAGAGGTGGATGAAGAGGCCGAGACTGCAGCAGAAGAGGAAGCAGGAGGAGCCAGAGACCTTTCTTGATTTTGAAGATGTCTACTCCACTGCAGCTCGTGCTTTGCACTTAGATGCCTGATCATGCAGGTTGTGCTCAGGTTGAGAAGGTTTATGCCTCGCTTCAGGCTCTGATTTCAGAGGGTGCAAACCACTCGTGTCCTGTCATCAGCACATTGTCTGAAGAACTTCCTCGCTAGAGAACTCCTTTGAGCTGGCTTTGGTGCGCTCGGTCCCTTGCTGCATTGGGCAGTAGCAGGCATAGTGTCTAGGGCATGGCCGCTCTGCTTCTGCACCCTGCTCCCTCTTCTGCTGTGCTCGTGGCTCTGTGCGACCACCGCCTCTTCCTCCAAACTACTCAGGTCACCTGCATGACCTTCATTCCATGTGGGGTCGAGGACCTCATCGTCCTCCACATCATCTTCCACCCAGTCTTCACCCCTGCCCTCCTTGTTGGTCTCCACAATTCTGAGTGCCGCAGCAGTTGGCACCTGCGTTTCGTCATCATCGGAGATGTGCTGCGATGGTCCTTCCATGTACTCATCTTGAGAAATAAGTGGTTGGGCATCGCTGCACTCAATCTCTTCCACTTCTGGGGCAGGGCTAGGTGGATGGCCCTGGGAAACCCTGCTGACATTCATCCAAAAGAAGAAGAGACTGCTGCATGACTTGGGGCTCAGACTGCTTGCCTGATTTGCAAGGGGGTGAGGTGAAAGATGGTTGGACATCGGCTGCAGGTGCCAACTCTGACCTTTCTGCAGTAGACTGGGTGGGAGACAATGTGAAGGAACTGGAGGTACTGTCAGCAAACCAATCTACTATCGCCTCTACTTGTTCTTGCCTCAACACTTGTAGAGGCGCATGATGCCCTACCAAATACTGCTGCAGGTTCTGTCGCCTACTCACACTTGAGGAAGGTGTTTCACTTGTGCGTGTAGCTGGCACAGATCGACCACGTCCTCTCCATGCAACAGGAGTAGTGTTGAGCGAACACGGACTGTATTATTCGTGTTCGTACCGAATAATTGGATTTTTTGTACCCGAACACGGACACGGACACTTTACTGTATGTTCGGGTAAAAATCCGTGTTCGGTCGTTTTATTTCCGGGTTTTGCATGCTTTGGCGCTCTTTTCATGGCGGGCTTTCAACAGCCAATCAACAATCGTTTAACTGGTGTGCCTTAAGCCATCCCAGCCATGCCTGCAAATGTCTCAGTAGCTGTGATTGGCCGTCTGAAGCATGTGACCAAGTCTTTATAAGTTCGAGGCAGCCGCAGCGGCGTCATTATGCTGCTTAGATTCAGGGACAGAGCACACATCAACGTGCTGGCTGCTGATTAGGGAAAGATAGGCAGGAAAAAACCATTTGTGTCCGGATAGAATTGAGGGACAGGTCGGAGTGTTTAGGCAGGGCGAGTTGTAGGCATTTTAGGGATAGAGTCTGCTGAATTATATAGGGTCAGTGTCTTCTACAAACTACAATCGATATTGCTGTGTGGGGGGTGGGGTGAATCTGCACTCAATCCTGATCTACGATCTCTTCTCAATCCTGTTAGGGACAGAGTCTGCTGAATTTTAGGGAAACTGTGTTCTACAAACTACAATCGATATTGCTGTGTGGGGGGTGGGGTGAATCTGCACTCAATCCTGATCTACGATCTCTTCTCAATCCTGTTAGGGACAGAGTCTGCTGAATTTTAGGGAAACTGTGTTCTACAAACTACAATCGATATTGCTGTGTGGGGGGTGGGGTGAATCTGCACTCAATCCTGATCTACGATCTCTTCTCAATCCTGTTAGGGACAGAGTCTGCTGAATTTTAGGGAAACTGTGTTCTACAAACTACAATCGATATTGCTGTGTGGTGTGGGATTGGAGATAGGCAGGTGTCAGTGATCCACATCCATTTTTCTGTGTGTGAGCTGCAGTGAACACAATCTTTTTGGGCTGCAGTGAACACAATCTTTTTGGGCTGCAGTGAACACAATCTTTTTGGGCTGCAGTGAACACAATCTTTTTGGGCTGCAGTGAACACAATCTTTTTGGGCTGCAGTGAACACAATCTTTTTGGGGTGCAGTGAACAAAATCTTTTTGGGGTGCAGTGAACACAATCCTTTTTGGTGTGCAGTGAACACAATCTTTGTGGGGTGCAGTGAACAAAATCCTTTGTGGGGTGCAGTGAACACAATCTTTTTGGGGTGCAGTGAACAAAATCCTTTTTGGGGTGCAGTGAACAACATCCTTTTTGGGGTGCAGTGAACACAATCTTTTTGGGGTGCAGTGAACAAAATCCTTTGTGGGGTGCAGTGAACACAATCTTTTTGGGGTGCAGTGAACACAATCTTTTTGGGGTGGAGTGAACAACATCCTTTTTGGGGTGCAGTGAACAAAATCCTTTTTGGGGTGCAGTGAACAAAATCATTTTTGGGGTGCAGTGAACACAATCTTTTTGGGGTGCAGTGAACACAATCTTTGTGGGGTGCAGTGAACACAATCTTTTTGGGGTGGAGTGAACAACATCCTTTTTGGGGTGCAGTGAACAACATCCTTTTTGGGGTGCAGTGAACACAATCTTTTTGGGGTGCAGTGAACACAATCTTTGTGGGGTACAGTGAACAGAATCTTTGTGGGGTGCAGTGAACACAATCTTTGGGGGGCACAGTGAACACAATCTTTGTGAGGTGCAGTGAACACAATCTTTGTGGGGTGCAGTGAACACAATCATTGTGGGGTGCAGTGAACTCAATCTTTGTGGGGTACAGTGAACACAATCTCATACTGAAGGTTTGAGGGTGCTGCCTGTTCCATACTCCCCCTACTCCTCATCTAGCCTTTTAGGGGTACAAACAATAGTAATTGGGGCCTAGTGTGGTTGTGTACGTGTGATATACATACACTTTTTTGGGATCATATTTTCTATTCCGCTATTTAATCAAAAACCTTTGGGGATCAGTTAAATTGGGGGATAGTCTGTGTTGGTACGTGTGAGAGAGATCCACCTTTCCAAGTTGTTGGGGTTCATCTCATACTTCTGAAGGTTTGAGGGTGCTGCCTGTTCCATACTCCCCCTACTCCTAGCCTTTTAGGGGTACAAACAATAGTAATTGGGGCCTAGTGTGGTTGTGTACGTGTGATATACATACACTTTTTTGGGATCATATTTTCTATTCCGCTATTTAATCAAAAACCTCTGGGGATCAGTTAAATTGGGGGATAGTCTGTGTTGGTACGTGTGAGAGAGATCCACCTTTCCAAGTTGTTGGGGTTCATCTCATACTTCTGAAGGTTTGAGGGTGCTGCCTGTTCCATACTCCCCCTACTCCTAGCCTTTTAGGGGTACAAACAATAGTAATTGGGGCCTAGTGTGGTTGTGTACGTGTGATATACATACACTTTTTTGGGATCATATTTTCTATTCCGCTATTTAATCAAAAACCTCTGGGGATCAGTTAAATTGGGGGATAGTCTGTGTTGGTACGTGTGAGAGAGATCCACCTTTCCAAGTTGTTGGGGTTCATCTCATACTTCTGAAGGTTTGAGGGTGCTGCCTGTTCCATACTCCCCCCTACTCCTAGCCTTTTAGGGGTACAAACAATAGTAATTGGGGCCTAGTGTGGTTGTGTACGTGTGATATACATACACTTTTTTGGGATCATATTTTCTATTCCGCTATTTAATCAAAAACCTCTGGGGATCAGTTAAATTGGGGGATAGTCTGTGTTGGTACGTGTGAGAGAGATCCACCTTTCCAAGTTGTTGGGGTTCATCTCATACTTCTGAAGGTTTGAGGGTGCTGCCTGTTCCATACTCCCCCCTACTCCTAGCCTTTTAGGGGTACAAACAATAGTAATTGGGGCCTAGTGTGGTTGTGTACGTGTGATATACATACACTTTTTTGGGATCATATTTTCTATTCCGCTATTTAATCAAAAACCTCTGGGGATCAGTTAAATTGGGGGATAGTCTGTGTTGGTACGTGTGAGAGAGATCCACCTTTCCAAGTTGTTGGGGTTCATCTCATACTTCTGAAGGTTTGAGGGTGCTGCCTGTTCCATACTCCCCCTACTCCTAGCCTTTTAGGGGTACAAACAATAGTAATTGGGGCCTAGTGTGGTTGTGTACGTGTGATATACATACACTTTTTTGGGATCATATTTTCTATTCCGCTATTTAATCAAAAACCTCTGGGGATCAGTTAAATTGGGGGATAGTCTGTGTTGGTACGTGTGAGAGAGATCCACCTTTCCAAGTTGTTGGGGTTCATCTCATACTTCTGAAGGTTTGAGGGTGCTGCCTGTTCCATACTCCCCCTACTCCTAGCCTTTTAGGGGTACAAACAATAGTAATTGGGGCCTAGTGTGGTTGTGTACGTGTGATATACATACACTTTTTTGGGATCATATTTTCTATTCCGCTATTTAATCAAAAACCTCTGGGGATCAGTTAAATTGGGGGATAGTCTGTGTTGGTATGTGTGAGAGAGATCCACCTTTCCAAGTTGTTGGGGTTCATCTCATACTTCTGAAGGTTTGAGGGTGCTGCCTGTTCCATACTCCCCCTACTCCTAGCCTTTTAGGGGTACAAACAATAGTAATTGGGGCCTAGTGTGGTTGTGTACGTGTGATATACATACACTTTTTTGGGATCATATTTTCTATTCCGCTATTTAATCAAAAACCTCTGGGGATCAGTTAAATTGGGGGATAGTCTGTGTTGGTACGTGTGAGAGAGATCCACCTTTCCAAGTTGTTGGGGTTCATCTCATACTTCTGAAGGTTTGAGGGTGCTGCCTGTTCCATACTCCCCCTACTCCTAGCCTTTTAGGGGTACAAACAATAGTAATTGGGGCCTAGTGTGGTTGTGTACGTGTGATATACATACACTTTTTTGGGATCATATTTTCTATTCCGCTATTTAATCAAAAACCTTTGGGGATCAGTTAAATTGGGGGATAGTCTGTGTTGGTACGTGTGAGAGAGATCCACCTTTCCAAGTTGTTGGGGTTCATCTCATACTTCTGAAGGTTTGAGGGTGCTGCCTGTTCCATACTCCCCCTACTCCTAGCCTTTTAGGGGTACAAACAATAGTAATTGGGGCCTAGTGTGGTTGTGTACGTGTGATATACATACACTTTTTTGGGATCATATTTTCTATTCCGCTATTTAATCAAAAACCTCTGGGGATCAGTTAAATTGGGGGATAGTCTGTGTTGGTACGTGTGAGAGAGATCCACCTTTCCAAGTTGTTGGGGTTCATCTCATACTTCTGAAGGTTTGAGGGTGCTGCCTGTTCCATACTCCCCCCTACTCCTAGCCTTTTAGGGGTACAAACAATAGTAATTGGGGCCTAGTGTGGTTGTGTACGTGTGATATACATACACTTTTTTGGGATCATATTTTCTATTCCGCTATTTAATCAAAAACCTCTGGGGATCAGTTAAATTGGGGGATAGTCTGTGTTGGTACGTGTGAGAGAGATCCACCTTTCCAAGTTGTTGGGGTTCATCTCATACTTCTGAAGGTTTGAGGGTGCTGCCTGTTCCATACTCCCCCTACTCCTAGCCTTTTAGGGGTACAAACAATAGTAATTGGGGCCTAGTGTGGTTGTGTACGTGTGATATACATACACTTTTTTGGGATCATATTTTCTATTCCGCTATTTAATCAAAAACCTCTGGGGATCAGTTAAATTGGGGGATAGTCTGTGTTGGTACGTGTGAGAGAGATCCACCTTTCCAAGTTGTTGGGGTTCATCTCATACTTCTGAAGGTTTGAGGGTGCTGCCTGTTCCATACTCCCCCCTACTCCTAGCCTTTTAGGGGTACAAACAATAGTAATTGGGGCCTAGTGTGGTTGTGTACGTGTGATATACATACACTTTTTTGG
Organism: Pelophylax lessonae; assembly: GCF_965119305.1. Classification (NCBI taxonomy): domain Eukaryota; kingdom Metazoa; phylum Chordata; class Amphibia; order Anura; family Ranidae; genus Pelophylax; species Pelophylax lessonae. The sequence goes on from NC_138774.1 coordinate 252,554,632, forward strand.
GATCATATTTTCTATTCCGCTATTTAATCAAAAACCTTTGGGGATCAGTTAAATTGGGGGATAGTCTGTGTTGGTACGTGTGAGAGAGATCCACCTTTCCAAGTTGTTGGGGTTCATCTCATACTTCTGAAGGTTTGAGGGTGCTGCCTGTTCCATACTCCCCCTACTCCTCATCTAGCCTTTTAGGGGTACAAACAATAGTAATTGGGGCCTAGTGTGGTTGTGTACGTGTGATATACATACACTTTTTTGGGATCATATTTTCTATTCCGCTATTTAATCAAAAACCTTTGGGGATCAGTTAAATTGGGGGATAGTCTGTGTTGGTACGTGTGAGAGAGATCCACCTTTCCAAGTTGTTGGGGTTCATCTCATACTTCTGAAGGTTTGAGGGTGCTGCCTGTTCCATACTCCCCCTACTCCTAGCCTTTTAGGGGTACAAACAATAGTAATTGGGGCCTAGTGTGGTTGTGTACGTGTGATATACATACACTTTTTTGGGATCATATTTTCTATTCCGCTATTTAATCAAAAACCTCTGGGGATCAGTTAAATTGGGGGATAGTCTGTGTTGGTACGTGTGAGAGAGATCCACCTTTCCAAGTTGTTGGGGTTCATCTCATACTTCTGAAGGTTTGAGGGTGCTGCCTGTTCCATACTCCCCCCTACTCCTAGCCTTTTAGGGGTACAAACAATAGTAATTGGGGCCTAGTGTGGTTGTGTACGTGTGATATACATACACTTTTTTGGGATCATATTTTCTATTCCGCTATTTAATCAAAAACCTTTGGGGATCAGTTAAATTGGGGGATAGTCTGTGTTGGTACGTGTGAGAGAGATCCACCTTTCCAAGTTGTTGGGGTTCATCTCATACTTCTGAAGGTTTGAGGGTGCTGCCTGTTCCATACTCCCCCTACTCCTAGCCTTTTAGGGGTACAAACAATAGTAATTGGGGCCTAGTGTGGTTGTGTACGTGTGATATACATACACTTTTTTGGGATCATATTTTCTATTCCGCTATTTAATCAAAAACCTCTGGGGATCAGTTAAATTGGGGGATAGTCTGTGTTGGTACGTGTGAGAGAGATCCACCTTTCCAAGTTGTTGGGGTTCATCTCATACTTCTGAAGGTTTGAGGGTGCTGCCTGTTCCATACTCCCCCTACTCCTAGCCTTTTAGGGGTACAAACAATAGTAATTGGGGCCTAGTGTGGTTGTGTACGTGTGATATACATACACTTTTTTGGGATCATATTTTCTATTCCGCTATTTAATCAAAAACCTCTGGGGATCAGTTAAATTGGGGGATAGTCTGTGTTGGTACGTGTGAGAGAGATCCACCTTTCCAAGTTGTTGGGGTTCATCTCATACTTCTGAAGGTTTGAGGGTGCTGCCTGTTCCATACTCCCCCCTACTCCTAGCCTTTTAGGGGTACAAACAATAGTAATTGGGGCCTAGTGTGGTTGTGTACGTGTGATATACATACACTTTTTTGGGATCATATTTTCTATTCCGCTATTTAATCAAAAACCTTTGGGGATCAGTTAAATTGGGGGATAGTCTGTGTTGGTACGTGTGAGAGAGATCCACCTTTCCAAGTTGTTGGGGTTCATCTCATACTTCTGAAGGTTTGAGGGTGCTGCCTGTTCCATACTCCCCCTACTCCTAGCCTTTTAGGGGTACAAACAATAGTAATTGGGGCCTAGTGTGGTTGTGTACGTGTGATATACATACACTTTTTTGGGATCATATTTTCTATTCCGCTATTTAATCAAAAACCTCTGGGGATCAGTTAAATTGGGGGATAGTCTGTGTTGGTACGTGTGAGAGAGATCCACCTTTCCAAGTTGTTGGGGTTCATCTCATACTTCTGAAGGTTTGAGGGTGCTGCCTGTTCCATACTCCCCCCTACTCCTAGCCTTTTAGGGGTACAAACAATAGTAATTGGGGCCTAGTGTGGTTGTGTACGTGTGATATACATACACTTTTTTGGGATCATATTTTCTATTCCGCTATTTAATCAAAAACCTTTGGGGATCAGTTAAATTGGGGGATAGTCTGTGTTGGTACGTGTGAGAGAGATCCACCTTTCCAAGTTGTTGGGGTTCATCTCATACTTCTGAAGGTTTGAGGGTGCTGCCTGTTCCATACTCCCCCTACTCCTCATCTAGCCTTTTAGGGGTACAAACAATAGTAATTGGGGCCTAGTGTGGTTGTGTACGTGCGAGATACATACACTTTTTTTGATCATATTTCCTATTCCGCTATTCAATAAAAACCTTTGAGGATCAATTGAATTGCGGGATAGTCTGTGTCGGTACGTGTGAGAGAGATCCACCTTTCCAAGTTGTTGGGGTTCATCTCATACTTCTGAAGGTTTGAGGGTGCTGCCTGTTCCATACCCCCCCTACTCCTCATCTAGCCTTTTAGGGGTACAAACAATAGTAATTGGGGCCTAGTGTGGTTGTGTACGTGCGAGATACATACACTTTTTTTGATCATATTTCCTATTCCGCTATTCAATAAAAACCTTTGAGGATCAATTGAATTGCGGGATAGTCTGTGTCGGTACGTGTGAGAGAGATCCACCTTTCCAAGTTGTTGGGGTTCATCTCATACTTCTGAAGGTTTGAGGGTGCTGCCTGTTCCATACCCCCCCCTACTCCTCATCTAGCCTTTTAGGGGTACAAACAATAGTAATTGGGGCCTAGTGTGGTTGTGTACGTGCGAGATACATACACTTTTTTTGATCATATTTCCTATTCCGCTATTCAATAAAAACCTTTGGGGATCAATTAAATTGCGGGATAGTCTGTGTCGGTACGTGTGAGATCCACCTTTCCAAGTTTTTGGGGTTCATCTCATACTTCTGAAGCTTTGAGGGTGCTGCCTGTTCCATACTCCTCCTCCTCCTCATCCATCCTTTTAGGTGTACAAACAATAGTAATTGGGGCCTAGTGTGCTTCTGTACGTGTGAGATACATACACATTTTTTGATCATATTTCCTATTCCGCTATTCAATAAAAACCTTTGGGGATCAATTAAATTGCGGAATAGTCTGTGTCGGTACGTGTGAGATCCACCTTTCCAAGTTTTTGGGGTTCATCTCATACTTCTGAAGCTTTGAGGGTGCTGCCTGTTCCATACTCCTCCTCCTCCTCATCCATCCTTTTAGGTGTACAAACAATAGTAATTGGGGCCTAGTGTGTTTCTGTACGTGCGAGATACATACACTTTTTTTGATCATATTTCCTATTCCGCTATTCAATAAAAACCTTTGGGGATCAATTAAATTGCGGGATAGTCTGTGTCGGTACGTGTGAGATCCACCTTTCCAAGTTTTTGGGGTTCATCTCATACTTCTGAAGCTTTGAGGGTGCTGCCTGTTCCATACTCCTCCTCCTCCTCATCCATCCTTTTAGGTGTACAAACAATAGTAATTGGGGCCTAGTGTGCTTCTGTACGTGTGAGATACATACACATTTTTTGATCATATTTCCTATTCCGCTATTCAATAAAAACCTTTGGGGATCAATTAAATTGCGGGATAGTCTGTGTCGGTACGTGTGAGATCCACCTTTCCAAGTTTTTGGGGTTCATCTCATACTTCTGAAGCTTTGAGGGTGCTGCCTGTTCCATACTCCTCCTCCTCCTCATCCATCCTTTTAGGTGTACAAACAATAGTAATTGGGGCCTAGTGTGCTTCTGTACGTGTGAGATACATACACATTTTTTGATCATATTTCCTATTCCGCTATTCAATAAAAACCTTTGGGGATCAATTAAATTGCGGAATAGTCTGTGTCGGTACGTGTGAGATCCACCTTTCCAAGTTTTTGGGGTTCATCTCATACTTCTGAAGCTTTGAGGGTGCTGCCTGTTCCATACTCCTCCTCCTCCTCATCCATCCTTTTAGGTGTACAAACAATAGTAATTGGGGCCTAGTGTGTTTCTGTACGTGCGAGATACATACACTTTTTTTGATCATATTTCCTATTCCGCTATTCAATAAAAACCTTTGGGGATCAATTAAATTGCGGGATAGTCTGTGTCGGTACGTGTGAGATCCACCTTTCCAAGTTTTTGGGGTTCATCTCATACTTCTGAAGCTTTGAGGGTGCTGCCTGTTCCATACTCCTCCTCCTCCTCATCCATCCTTTTAGGTGTACAAACAATAGTAATTGGGGCCTAGTGTGCTTCTGTACGTGTGAGATACATACACATTTTTTGATCATATTTCCTATTCCGCTATTCAATAAAAACCTTTGGGGATCAATTAAATTGCGGGATAGTCTGTGTCGGTACGTGTGAGATCCACCTTTCCAAGTTTTTGGGGTTCATCTCATACTTCTGAAGCTTTGAGGGTGCTGCCTGTTCCATACTCCTCCTCCTCCTCATCCATCCTTTTAGGTGTACAAACAATAGTAATTGGGGCCTAGTGTGCTTCTGTACGTGTGAGATACATACACATTTTTTGATCATATTTCCTATTCCGCTATTCAATAAAAACCTTTGGGGATCAATTAAATTGCGGGATAGTCTGTGTCGGTACGTGTGAGATCCACCTTTCCAAGTTTTTGGGGTTCATCTCATACTTCTGAAGCTTTGAGGGTGCTGCCTGTTCCATACTCCTCCTCCTCCTCATCCATCCTTTTAGGTGTACAAACAATAGTAATTGGGGCCTAGTGTGCTTCTGTACGTGTGAGATACATACACATTTTTTGATCATATTTCCTATTCCGCTATTCAATAAAAACCTTTGGGGATCAATTAAATTGCGGAATAGTCTGTGTCGGTACGTGTGAGATCCACCTTTCCAAGTTTTTGGGGTTCATCTCATACTTCTGAAGCTTTGAGGGTGCTGCCTGTTCCATACTCCTCCTCCTCCTCATCCATCCTTTTAGGTGTACAAACAATAGTAATTGGGGCCTAGTGTGTTTCTGTACGTGTGAGATACATACACTTTTTTTGATCATATTTCCTATTCCGCTATTCAATAAAAACCTTTGGGGATCAATTGAATTGCGGGATAGTCTGTGTCGGTACGTGTGAGAGAGATCCACCTTTCCAAGTTGTTGGGGTTCATCTCATACTTCTGAAGGTTTGAGGGTGCTGCCTGTTCCATACCCCCCCTACTCCTCATCTAGCCTTTTAGGGGTACAAACAATAGTAATTGGGGCCTAGTGTGGTTGTGTACGTGCGAGATACATACACTTTTTTTGATCATATTTCCTATTCCGCTATTCAATAAAAACCTTTGAGGATCAATTGAATTGCGGGATAGTCTGTGTCGGTACGTGTGAGAGAGATCCACCTTTCCAAGTTGTTGGGGTTCATCTCATACTTCTGAAGGTTTGAGGGTGCTGCCTGTTCCATACTCCCCCTACTCCTCATCTAGCCTTTTAGGGGTACAAACAATAGTAATTGGGGCCTAGTGTGGTTGTGTACGTGTGATATACATACACTTTTTTTGGATCATATTTTCTATTCCGCTATTCAATAAAAACCTTTCTAGGGCAAGATCTTAAATTACAGAAATATGAGGAGACCGTCAAATAAGGGCCGTGGCCTGGGTCGTGGTGCTGCTGGTAGAGCTCCTGTTGCAAGGAGAGGACATGGTCGATCTGTGCCAGCTACACGCACAAGTGAAACACCTTCCTCAAGTGTGAGTAGGCGACAGAACCTGCATCAGTATTTGGTAGGGCATCAAACGCCCCTAGAAGTGATGAGGCCAGAACAAGTTGAGGCGATAGTAGATTGGTTTGCTGCTGACAGTGCCTCCAGTTCCTTCACATTGTCTCCCACCCAGTCTACTGCAGAAAGGTCAGAGTTGGCACCTGCAGCCAATGTCCAACCGTCTTTCACCTCACCCCCTTGCAAATCAGGCCAGCAGTCTGAGCCCCAAGCCATACAGCAGTCTCTTATTCTTTTTGAGGACTCTGTCAGCAGGGTTTCCCAGGGCCATCCACCTAGCCCTGCCCCAGAAGTGGAAGAGATTGAGTGCAGCGATGCCCAACCACTTATTCCTCAAGATGAGTACATGCAAGGATCATCGCAGCACGTCTCCGATGATGACGAAACGCAGGTGCCAACTGCTGCGGCGTTCAGCATTGTGGAGACCGACAAGGAGGGCAGGGGTGAAGACTGGGTGGAAGATGATGTGGAGGACGATGAGGTCCTCGACCCCACATGGAATGAACGTCATGCAGGTGAACTGAGTAGTTTGGAGGAAGAGGCGGTGGTCGCACAGAGCCACCAGCACAGCTGAAGAGGGAGCAGGGTGCAGAAGCGGAGCGGCCGTGCCCTAGACACTACGCCCGCTACTGCCCAACGCAGCAAGGGAACGAGCGCACCAAAGTCAGCTCAAAGGAGTTCTCTAGCGTGGAAGTTCTTTAGAAAATGTGCTGATGACAGGACACGAGTGGTTTGCACCCTGTGCAATCAGAGCTTGAAGCGAGGCATGAACCTTCTCAACCTGAGCACAACCTGCATGATCAGGCATCTAAGTGCAAAGCACGAGCTGCAGTGGAGTACACACCTTCAAAACCAAGAAACGTCTCTGGCTCATCCTGCTTCCTCTTCTGCTGCAGTCTCGGCCGCTCCAGCCACATCTGTAGTGATACCGGCACCTGCCACCCCGCAAACAGACGATCTGTCAGCAACACCACCACCTGGGTCACCAACAACCATCTCCACAATGTCCCGTGGAAGCGTTCAGCTTTCCATCTCCCAAACACTTGAGAGGAAGAGGAAGTACCCCCCTACCCACCCGCGATCCCTGGCCCTGAATGCCAGCATTTCAAAATTATTGGCCTTTGAAATGCTGTCATTCCGTCTGGTGGAGACGCACAGTTTTAAAAACCTTATGTCGGTGGCTGTCCCACAGTACGTCGTGCCCAGCCGCCACTACTTTTCCAGGCAAGCCATCCCTTCCCTGCACAACCAAGTGGGGGAAAAAATCAGGTGTGCACTGCGCAACGCCATCTGTGCCAAGGTCCACCTAACTACGGATACGTGGACCAGTAAGCACGGTCAGGGGCGTTATATCTCCCTAACGGCACACTGGGTAAATGCAGTGGCGGATGGGCCTGAGGCGGATAGCAATTTGGCGCATGTCCTTCCACCACTGAGGATTGCAGGGCGCTTCAGTTTGCCTCCTGTTCCTAACTCCTCCTACTCCGCTTCCTCATCCTCTACCGCCTCCTCATCCGGACAGCGTAACACCTTCACCACCAACTTCAGCACGGCCAGGGGTAAACGACAGCAGGCAGTTTTACAACTTGCCTGTTTGGGGGACAAACCACACACCGCGCAGGAGTTGTGGAGGAGCATGGAACAGCAGACAAATGAGTGGTTGCTGCCAGCGAGCCTCAAGCCCGGCCTGGTGGTGTGCGATAACGGGCGAAATCTCATAGCAGCTCTGGGCCTAGCCGGTTTGACGCACATCCCTTGCCTGGCGCATGTGCTGAATTTGGTGGTGCAGAGGTTCCTTAAAAACTACCCCGATATGTCAGAGCTGCTGCAGAAAGTGCGGGCCGTTTGTGCGCACTTTCGGCGTTCTCACCCTGCTGCTGCTCGCCTGGCAGCGCTGCAGCGTAACTTCGGCCTTCCCGCTCACCGCCTCATATGTGACGTGCCCACAAGGTGGAACTCCACCTTGCACATGCTGGAAAGACTGTGCGAGCAGCAGCAGGCCATAGTGGAGTTTCAGCTGCAGCACGCACGCGTGAGTCGCTCTGCGGAACAGCACCACTTCACCACCAATAACTGGGCCTCCATGCGAGACCTGTGTGCCTTGTTGCGCTGTTTTGAGTACTCCACCAACATGGCCAGTGGCAATGACGCCGTTCTCAGCTTAACTATCCCACTTCTATGCCTCCTTGAAAAAACAATTCGGGCGATGATGGAAGAGGATGTGGCACAGGATGAGGAGGAGGAGGAGGATGAAGAGGTAACATTTCCAAGGCTTTCAGGGCAGTCATTCGCAAGGGGCTCCGAGGGTGGGTTCCTGCACACGCAAACGCCAGGGACGCAATTGTCCAGCAGGGGCACAGTTCTGGAGGATGAGGAGGATGAGGAGGAGGAGGAGCTGGAGGAGGAGATGGAACCATGTTCACAGCAGGGTGGCACCCAGGCCAGCTCATGGCCATCACTGGTGCGTGGCTGGGGGGATACAGAGGACACGGACCATACACCTCCCACAGAGGACAGCCTTTCGTTGCCTCTGGGCAGCCTGGCACACATGAGCGATTACATGCTGCAGTGTCTCCACAACGACCGCCGAGTTGCCCACATTCTAACTTGTGCTGATTACTGGGTGGCCACGCTGCTGGATCCCCGTTACAAGGACAACGTACCGTCCTTAATTCACTCACTGGAGCGCGATCGCAAGATGCGCGAGTACAAGCGCACGCTGGTAGACGCCATGCTGCTGGCATTCCCATCTGACAGCGGGGCCACAGTGGAAGCACAAGGCAGAGGAGGAGGAGGAGGAGGTCGCCAACGCAACCAGGGCACCGCCAGCACCTCAGAAGGCAGGGTTAGCATGGCCGAAATGTGGAAAAGCTTTGTCAGCACGCCACAACAAACAGCAGCACCAGCAGCTCAGATGGAACGTCTTAGCAGGAGGCAGCATTTTACCAACATGGTGGAGCAGTATGTGTGCACACGCCTACATGTAGTGAATGACGGGTCTGCCCCCTTCAACTTCTGGGTCTCCAAATTGGGCACATGGCCTGAGCTTGCCCTTTACGCCTTGGAGGTGCTGGCGTGCCCTGCAGCCAGTGTATTATCTGAACGGGTATTTAGCACGGCTGGGGGCGTTATAACAGACAAGCGCAGCCGCCTGTCCAGAGACAATGTGGACAAGCTCACGTTCATTAAAATGAACCAGGCATGGATCCCACGGGACTTTTCCGTACCTTATGCAGAATAGCAATGGATACCGACCTTACCCACCCATTGTTCCATTTTTGCTCTTTCTCACTCTTTTGGGGTGTACCCTCATTTAAAATTTTTGAAAAGAAGCAGTGTTGGCTACCTCGTCCTCCTCCTCAGGGCCAGATTAATGTAGGGTCTATTGGAGCTGCAGCTCCAGGCCCCTACCTTTTATATAGGCCCCGGGTTGGCCATATTCACTGTTACCGCTCTTCTGTCACTTGTAAACACAGAAGTCTGGCTTCTATGCTCGCTTCCCCAGGCAGCACCCTCAGAACCTCCCCACACAGCGTGAAGGCCGGACAAGGAGGGACAGTTGGCGATGCATGGATGTGTTTATGGGCTTCAGAGACAGCATCCCATGTTGAATTAGGCATGCATGGCTGCACCCTTCCTCCTCTGGGTGCATGGCAAGGCACGGCCCTAAGGCCCTTCAAAATCCTCAGCACCAAGCCCATGATGCTGTTAATCCGGCCCTGGTCCTCCTCCACCGCCGCTTCCACCTACACCGCCCATAGGTGTGCGCAGCCTATTGCATTAAGGTGTGCACCCCAAAGTTGAAATACACATGCATGTGTTTGCCAGCAGGGAGAGTAATGTATCGGGGCCATGTACCTGTAGGCAAGGAGAAATAGAGCAGAGCAGGTCCCAGGGAGATCTTTCCCATCTCCTCACTGGCAATGCTATGTGCCCTAGGTGATTAGGGTGTGCCCAGGCACACCCAGCACACCCTGTGCGCACGCCTATGTCACCGCCACATCCACCACCACCTCAACCTCCCTCCTACTCCATATGGGCCTCGTCCTTCAGAGATGAAGAAGAACATTGTTTTATTTTTCTGTTTTTTTTTGTTGTTTTAAGTTATTTCCCTATCCACATTTGTTTGCAGAGCACTTGCCATGCTCTTAATTACGTTTTGCTGCCATTTGCAGCACTCTAGCCCTTTCCTTTGGTGTTTTAGAGCCATTTTAGTGCCTTAAAGTTCGGGTCCCCATTGACTTCAATGGGGTTCGGTGTCCGGGAAAAGTTCGGTAAAAGTCCGGGACACGGACCCGGACTTTTTTTTAAAGTTCGGCCGAACCCGTCGAACACGGACATCTAGGTGTCCGCTCAACCCTAAACAGGAGTTCTTCCAGCAGCACCATGACCCAGGCCACGGCCCCTATTTGACGTTCTCCTCATATTTCTGTAATTTATGATCTTGCCCTAGAAAGGTGTTTATTGAATAGCGGAACAAAACAACAACAGTATTGCACGGGTGTATCTCACAGTCAAATATGCAAACTATGCCGCAATTTAATTTTTTTTATCCCAAAAGGGTGTATATTGAATAGTGGAATAGAAAAAAGGATATAAAATAGAAAAAAGGATATAAAATGGTGTATCTCACACGTACAAACACAGACTAGGCCCCGATTTCAATTTTTTGTACCCTAAAGGGAGGATGAGGAAGAGGAGTAGGAGGAGTTTGGAACAGGAGGCAAACTGAAGCGCCCTGCAATCCTCGGTGGTGGAAGGAGATGCGCCAAACAAATTTTAAAGGTGTATCTCCCACGTACCGATACAGACTATGCAATTTAATTTTTTTCACCCCCAAAAGGGTGTATATTGAATAGCCGAATAGAAAAAATGTTACAAAACGGTGTATCTCACACATACAAACACAAACTAGGCCCCGATTACAATTTTTTGTGCCCTAAAGGCAGGATGAGGATGAGGAAGAGGAGTAGGAGGAGTTCGGAATAGGAGGCAAACTGAAGCGCCCTGCAATCCTCGGCGGTGGAAGATGCGCCCAAAAAATTTGAAAGGTGTATCTCACACGTACCGATACAGACTATGCCGCAATTTAGTTTCTTTCACCCCCAAAAGGGTGTATATTGAATAGCGGAATAGAAAAAAACTTTATAAAACGGTGCATCTCACACGTACAAACACAGACTGGGCTCTGATTACAATTTTTTGTACCCTAAAGGCAGGATGAGGATGAGGATGAGAAACCCCCTGCAATCCTCGGCGGTGGAAGAAGCACATGAAATTTTTTTTAAAGGTGTATCTCACACGTACCGATACAGACTATGCCGTAATTTAATTTTTTTCACAGCAATAGTCTTAAAAAGCCGGTTTTAGACAAGATAACTGCATTTGGTAAACCAATGGCCTGAAAAAAGTTTTTTTTTTGTCAAAATGGCTCTATTTTGGTCTCCAAGTGTCTAAAAAGCCTTTTTAGTCAAAATAACTGCATTTGGTCACCAAAGGTCTGAAAAAAATGATTTTAGAAACGTGGAGACCAACATAGAGTCATTTTGACCAAAAAAAATTTTTTTCAGGCCATTGGTTACGAAATACAATTTTCTTATCCAAAAGCGTCTTTTTAAGACTATAAAACACGAAAATACAGTCATTTTGACTAAAACAAATTTTCAGCCCTTTGGTGACCAAATGCAGTTATCTTGACTAAAAAAGGATATTTAGACACTTGGAGACCAAAATCGAGTCATTCTGACCCAAGAAATGTTTCAGGCAATTGGTTACCAAATGAAATTATCTTGTCCAAAAGCGTCTTTTTAAGACTCTAAAAGACGAAAATACAGTCATTTTGACTAAAAAATTTCTTCAGACATTTGTCGACCAAATGCACTTATTTTGACTAAAAAAGGCTTTTTAGACACTTGGAGACCAAAATAGAGTCATTTTGACCAATGAAATGTTTCAGGCCATTGGTTGCCAAATGCAATTATCTTTTCAAAAACCAGCTTTTTAAGACTCTAAAAGACGAAAATACAGTCATTTTGACTGAAAAAACCTTGCAGACCTTTGGTGACCAAATACAGCTATCTTGACTAAAAAAGGCTTTTTAGACACTTGGAGACCAACATAGAATCATTTTGAACAAAAATGCTTTTTTCAGGCCATTGGTTTACCAAATGAAGTTATCTTGTCTAAAACCGGCGTTTTAAGACTCTAAAAGACGAAAATACAGTCATTTTGACTAAACATTTTTTCAGACCTTTTGTGATCAAATGCAGTTATTTGATAGTCAATAAAATGCTTTTTTAGACACTTGGAGACCAGAATCGAGTCATTCAGGCCATTGGTTACTAAATGCAATTATCTTGTCCAAAAACGGCCTTTTAAGACTCTAAAAGACGAAAATACTGCCATTTTGACTAAAAACGATTTCAGACCTTTGGTGACCAAATGCAGTTATCATAACTAAAAAAAGGCTTTTTAGACATTTTGGAGACCAAAATAGAGTCATTTTGACCAAACAAGCTTTTTTCAGGCCACTGGTTACGAAATGCAATTATTTTGTCTAAAACCGGCTTTTTAAGACTCTAAAAGACGAAAATACAGTCATTTTGACTAAAAATAATTTCAGACCTTTGGTGACCAAATGCAGTTATCTTGACTGAAAAAGGCTTTTAAGACACTTGGAGATCAAAATCGAGTCATTCTGAACCAAAAAAATGTTTCAGGCCATTGGTTATCAAATGCAATTATCTTTTCCAAAAACGTCTTTTAAAGACTCTAAAAAACGAAAATACTGCCAATTTAACTAAAAAAAACTCTTTCAGACCTTTGGTGACTAAATACAGTTATCTTGACTAAAAACGGATTTTTGGACACTTGGAGACCAAAATCGAGTCATTCTGACCCAAAAAATGTTTCAGGCAATTGGTTACCAAATGCAATTATCTTGTCCAAAAGCGTCTTTTTAAAACTCTAAAAGACGAAAATACAGTCATTTTGACTAAAAAAAATTTTCAGACCTTTGTTGACCAAATGCACTTATTTTGCCTAAAAATACTTTGTAGACACTTGGAGACCAAAATAGAGTCATTTAGACCAATAAAATGTTTCAGGCCATTGGTTTATAAAATGCAGTTATCTTGTCTAAAACCGGCGTTTTAAGACTCTAAAAGACGAAAATACAGTCATTTTGACTAAAAAAAATTTCAGACCTTTGGTGACCAAATGCAGTTATCATGACTGAAATAGGCATATTAGACGCTTGGAGACCAAAATTTAGTCATTTTGACCCAAAATAATGTTTCAGGCCATTGGTTACCAAATGCAATTATCTTTTCCAAAAACGTCTTTTTAAGAATCTAAAAAACGAAAATACTGCCATTTTAACTAAAAAACTTTTTCAGACCTTTGTTGACCAAATGCACTTATTTTGCCTAAAAATACTTTGTAAACACTTGGAGACCAAAATACAGTTATTTTGACCAATACAATGTTTCAGGCCATTGGTTTATAAAATGCAGATATCTTGTCTTAAACCGGCGTTTTAAGACTCTAAAAGACGAAAATACAGTCATTTTGACTAAAAAAGGCTTTTTAGACACTTGGAGACCAAAATATTTTCGTATTTTAGAGTCTTAAAAAGCCGGGTTTAGACAAGATAATTGCATTTCGTAACTAGTGTTGAGCGAACACGGACTATATTATTTGTGTTCGTACCGAATAATTGGATTTTTGTTACCCGAACACGGACCCGAAAATTTACTGTATGTTCGGGTTTAAAATCCATGTTCGGTCATTTTTTTTCCGGGTTTGTATGTAATGGCGCGCTTTTAATGGCGGCTTTCAACAGCCAATCAACAAGCGTTTAACTGGTGTGCCTTAAGCCATCCCAGCCATGCCTACTAATGTATTAGTAGCTGTGATTGGCCATCTGAAGCATGTGACCATGTCTTTATAAGTTCGAGAGCCCCAGCGCGCTGCTTCATTCTGCTGTAGTTTAGGGAGAGAGCACACATCATACGTGCTGGCTGCTGATTAGGGACAGACAGTGAAAAATTGTATTGTGTCCGCAAAGAATGCAGGGTCAGGTCGGAGTGCAGGCAGGGCGAGTTATTAGGGCATTTTACTGCGAGGCTGGAGAATAGGCAGGGTCAGTGTTCTACATTGATTTTGCTGTGTGGGGGGTTGGTTGTTCAGTGCCAGTGAACGATCTTATCGACAATATTAGGGCGAGGCTGGAGAATAGGCAGGGTCAGTGTTCCACATCGATTTTGCTGTGTGTGGGGTGGTGCAGTGAACACAATCTTTTTGCCCGCTGAGGAGGAGGAAGAAAAAAATCTATTTTTATCAGTCAGCTGTGTGCAGCGTTTTTGCTTCAGTGCTGACTGTGATAAGACTTTGCTGTGTTCACATGTGCTATTATTGAGTGATTTTCAATTTTATACACTTTTTTCTATTCCACTATTCAATATACACCCTTTTGGGTTAAAAAAATTAAATTGTGGCATAGTCTGTACTAATCTATTTAAAAATTACAAACTTAAAGGGGAATTTTCCTTTTTTTTCCCTTCATAGCCTGCAGCAGAGCTGACTGACATAAGACACTGCTGTGTTCACATGTGCTATTGAAAAATCACCAATTTTATATCATATTTTCTATTCCGCTATTCAATCTACACCCTTTGGGGTAAAAAGAATTAAATTGCGGGATAGTCTGTATCGGTACGTGTGAGATACACCTTTCCAATTTTTGGGGCGCATCTTATACCGCCGAGGATTGCAGGGTGCTTCAGTTTGCCTCCTGCCTGTTCCGAACTCCTCCTATTCCTCATCCTGCCTTTGGGGATACAAAAAATAGTAATCAGGGCCTAGTCTGGGTCTGTACGTGTGAGATAGATACACCTTTTGATATCATATTTTCTATTCCGCTATTCAATCTACACCCTTGGGGTAAAAATAATTAAATTGCGGGATAGTCTGTATCGGTACGTGTGAGATACACCTTTCCAATTTTTGGGGCGCATTTTATACCGCCGAGGATTGCAGGGTGCTTCAGTTTGCCTCCTGCCTGTTCCGAACTCCTCTTACTCCTCATCCTGCCTTTAGGGTACAAAAAATAGTAATCAGGGCCTAGTCTGGGTCTGTACGTGTGAGATAGATACACCTTTTGATATCATATTTTCTATTTCGCTATTCAATCTACACCCTTGGGGTAAAAAGAATTAATTGCGGGATAGTCTGTATCGGTACGTGTGAGATGCACCTTTCCAATTTTTGGGGCGCCGCCGAGGATTGCAGGGTGCTTCAGTTTGCCTCCTGCCTGTTCCGAACTCCTCCTACTCCTCATCCTGCCTTTAGAGTACAAAAAATAGTAATCAGGGCCTAGTCTGGGTCTGTACGTGTGAGATAGATACACCTTTTGATATCAAATTTTCTATTCCGCTATTCAATCTACACCCTTGGGGTAAGTATCGGTACGTGTGAGATACACTTTTCCAATTTTTGGGGCTCATCTTACACCGCCGAGGATTGCAGGGTGTTTCAGCTTGCCTCCTGCCTGTTCTGAACTCCTACTACTCCTCATCCTGCCTTTGGGGTACAAAAAATAATAATCGGGGCCTAGTCTGGGTCTGTATGTGTGAGATAGATACACCTTTTGATATCATATTTTCTATTCCGCTATTCAATCTACACCCTTGGGGTAAAAATAATTAAATTGTGGCATAGTCTGCATCGGTACGTGTGAGATATACCTTTCCAATTTTTGGGGCTCATCTTACACCGCCGAGGATTGCAGGGTGTTTCAGTTTGCCTCCTGCCTGTTCCAAACTCCTCGTACTCCTCATCCTCATCCTGCCTTTAGGGTACAAAAAATTGTAATCGGGGCCTAGTCTGTGTTTGTACGTGTGAGATACACCGTTTTATAACATTTTTTCTATTCCGCTATTCAATCTACACCCTTTGGGATAAAAAGAATTAAATTGCGGCATAGTCTGTATCGGTACGTGTGAGATACACCCTCCAATCTTTTGGGGCGCATCTTCCAGCGCCGAGGATTGCAGGGTGCTTCAGTTTGCCTCCTGTTCCGACCTCCTCCTACTCCTCATCCTCATCCTGCCTTTAGGGTACAGAAAATTGTAATCGTGTTTGTACGTGTGAGATACACCGTTTTATAAAATGTTTTCTATTCCGCTATTCAATATACACCCTGTTTGAGTGTAAAAAATTAAATTACGGCATAGTCTGTATCGGTACATGTGAGATACACCTTTTTAAATGTGTTTGGCGCATCTCCTTCCACCGCCGAGGATTGCAGGGCGCTTCAGTTTGCCTCCTGTTCCGAACTCCTCCTACTCCTCTTCCTCATCATCATCCTGCCTTTAGGGTACAAAAAATTGTAATCGGGGCCTAGTCTGTGTTTGTACATGTGAGATACACCGTTTTATAAAATGTTACCTATTCCGCTATTTCCATTATTCGTTGGCTTTCTTTTTGTTTCTCCTGAGGTGCCATCTTGCCATGGCCAAGTTCAAAGGGGTCGAGGGTGGCAGTGGTGATCGCCTACGGCCACATAACCCTGAACGCGCCCAATCTTGTCTGATCTCAGAAGCTAAGCAGGGTCAGGCCTTTTTAATACCAGGATGGGAGACCGCCTGGGAATACCAGGTGCTGTAGGCTTTTGGCTTTTCCTTTATTCGTTGGCTTTCTTTTGTTTCTCCTGAGGTGCCATCTTGCCATGGCCAAGTTCAAAGGGGCCGAGGGTGGAAGTGGTGATCGCCTACAGCCACATCACCCTGAACACACCCGATCTAGTCTGCTCTCGGAAGCTAAGCAGGGTCGGGCCTGTTTAATACCAGAATGGGAGACCGCCTGTGAAGCGGAGAAGTAGTTTAATCTACATTGGCTCTGCTGGTAGATAGGAAAACAGGTAATAATCCAACTAGGCAGGTACATTATGCAACAATCCAGGTAGCGTTATACAATCCTTCCCTCCCAAGAACTAGACGACACATAGGCTGGGAATCAACTCAGAATGCCTTGTTTATTGAAAACACGAGCGATCTACACTCTGCCAAAACCCCCTCCCTCTTTGAGTCATTCCACACAAACACACATCCCATAATATGCTTACACGGCACACAAGAACAATAGGACAATGGAATGCAGGTATTCACAATAACAAACCCCACCCCTCTAGCAGGGGTCTATGCAACACTGCTGCCATATTCTAGCAATCTGCAATATATCTTTATATATTTCCTCAAGGACACTGTTCAGTGATATTATGGCCATTCTTTCAACACAAGCCACACTCTCAGTGTCCATTCCGCTACAGCCTGGGAATACCAGGTGCTGTAGGCTTTTGGCTTTTCCATTATTAGTTGGCTTTCTTTTTTGTTTATCCTGAGGTGCCATTTTGCCATGGCCAAGTTCAAAGTGGTCGAGGGTGGCAGTGGTGATCGCCTACGGTCACATAACCCTGAATGCGCCCAATCTCGTCTGATCTCAGGAGCTAAGCAGGGTTGGCCTGGTTAGAACCTGGATGGGAGACCAACTGGGAATACCAGGTGCTGTAGGCTTTTGGCTTTTCCTTTATTCGTTGGCTTTCTTTTAGTTTCTCTTGAGGTGCCATCTTGCCATGGCAAAGTTCAAAAGGGTCGAGGGTGGCAGTGGTGATTGCTTACAGCCACATAACCCTGAACATACACGATCTCGTTTGATCTTGGATGCTAAGCAGGGTCCGGCCTGGTTAGTACCTGAATGGGAGACTGCCTGGGAATACCAGGTGCTGTAGGATTTTGGCTTTTCCTTTATTCGTTGGCTTTCTTTTTGTTTCTCCTGAGGTGCCATCTTGCCATGGCCAAGTTCAAAGGGGTCGAGGGTGGCAGTGGTGACCGCCTACGGCCACATAACCCTGAACGCGCCCAATCTCGTCTGATCTCAGAAGCTAAGCAGGGTCGGGCCTGGTTAGATCCCGGATGGGAGACCGCCTGGGAATACCAGGTGCTGAAGGCTTTTGGCTTTTCCTTATTCGTTGGCTTTCTTTTTGTTTCTCCTGAGGTGCCATCTTGCCATGGCCAAGTTCAAAGGGGTCGAGGGTGGCAGTGGTGATTGCCTATGGCCACATAACTCTGATCGCGCACGATCTCGTCTGATCTCGGATGCTAAGCAGCGTCGGTCCTGGTTAGTACCTGGATGGGAGACCGCCTTGGAATGCCAGGTGCTGTAGGTTTTTGGCTTTTCCTTTATTCATTGGCTTTCTTTTTGTTTCTCCTGAGGTGCCATCTTGCCATGGCCAAGTTCAAAGGGGTCGGGGGTGGAAGTGGTGATCGCCTACAGCCACATCACCCTGAACACGCCCGATCTCGTCTGATCTCGGAAGCTAAGCAGGGTCAGGCCTGGTTAGTACCAGGATGGGAGACCGCCTGTGTAGCAGAGGAGTAGTTTAATCTACATTGGCTCTGCTGGTAGATAGGAAAGCAGTTAATAATCCAACTAGGCAGGTACAGTATGCAACAATCTAGGTAGCGTTATACAATCCTTCCCTTCTAAGAACTAGACAACACATAGGCTGGGAGTCAACTCAGAATGCCTTGTTTATTGAAAACACAAGAGATCTACACTCTGCCAAAACCCCCTCCCTCTTCGAGTCATTCCACACAAACACACATCCCATAATATGCTTACACGGCACACAAGAACAATAGGACAATGGAATGCAGGTATTCACAATAACAAACCCCACCCCACTAGCAGGGGTCTATGAAACACTGCTGCCATATTCTAGCAATCTGCAATATATCTTTATATATTTCCTCAGGGACACTGTTCATTAATATTATGGCCATTCTTTCAACACAAGCCACACTCTCAGTGTCCATTCCGCTACAGCCTGGGAATACCAGGTGCTGTAGGCTTTTGGCTTTTCCATTATTCGTTGGCTTTCTTTTTGTTTCTCCTGAGGTGCCATCTTGCCATGGCCAAGTTCAAAGGGGTCGAGGGTGGCAGTGGTGATCGCGTGGCAGTGGTGATCGCGTGGCAGTGGTGATCGCCTACGGCCACATAACACATGTACGCGCCCAATCTCGTCTGATCTCCGAAGCTAAGCAAGGTTGGGCCTGGTTAGAACCTGGATGGGAGACGGTCTGGGAATACCAGGTGCTGTAGGCTTTTGGCTTTTCCTTTATTCATTGGCTTTCTTTTTGTTTCTCCAGAAGTGCCATCTTGCCATGGCAAAGTTCAAAGGGGTCGAGGGTGGCTGTGGTGATCGTCTACGGCCACATCACCATGAAATCGCCAGATCTTGTGTGATCTCGGAAGCAAAGCAGGGTCGGGCCTGGTTAGTACCTGGATGGGAATTCGCCTGTTAATACCAGGTGCTGTAGGCTTTTGGCTTTTCCTTTATTCGTTGGCTTTCTTTTTGTTTATCCTGAGGTGCCATCTTGCCATGGCCAAGTTCAAAGGGGTTTGAGGGTGGCAGTAGTGATTGCCTGCGGCCACGTAACCCTGAACGCGCATGATCTCGTCTGATCTCGGATGCTAAGCAGGGTCGGGCCTGGTTAGTACCTGGATGGGAGACCGCCTTGGAATACCAGGTGCTGTAGGCTTTTGGCTTTTCCTTTATTCGTTGGCTTTCTTTTTGTTTCTCCTGAGGTGCCATCTTGCCATGGCCAAGTTCAAAGGGGTCGAGGGTGGAAGTGGTGATCGCCTACAGCCACATCACCCTGAACACGCCCGATCTCATCTGATCTCGGAAGCCAAGCAGGGTCGGTCCTGGTTAGTACCAGGATGGGAGACCGCCTGTGTAGTGGAGGAGTAGTTTAATCTACATTGGCTCTGCTGGTAGATAGGAAAACAGGTAATAATCCAACCAGGCAGGTACAGCATGCAATAATCCATGTAGCCTTATAAAATCCTTCCCTCCCAAGAACTAAACGACACATAGGCTGGGAATCAACTCAGAATGCCTTGTTTATTGAAAACACGAGCGATCTACACTCTGCCAAAACCCCCTCCCTCTTTGAGTCATTCCACACAAACACACATCCCATAATATGCTTACACGGCACACAAGAACACTGGAACAATGGAATGCAGGTATTCACAATAACAAACCCCACCCCACTAGCAGGAGTCTATGAAACACTGCTGCCATATTCTAGCAATCTGAAATATATCTTTACATATTTCCTCAGGGACACTGTTCATTAATATTATGGCCATTCTTTCAACACAAGCCACACTCTCAGTGTCCATTCCGCTACAGCCTGGGAATACCAGGTGCTGTAGGCTTTTGGCTTTTCCATTATTCGTTGGCTTTCTTTTTGTTTCTCCTGAGGTGCCATCTTGCCATGGCCAAGTTCAAAGGGGTCGAGGGTGGCTGTGGTGATTGCCTACGGCCACAT
This sequence comes from Pelophylax lessonae, assembly GCF_965119305.1. Lineage (NCBI taxonomy): Eukaryota > Metazoa > Chordata > Amphibia > Anura > Ranidae > Pelophylax > Pelophylax lessonae. Next base: position 252,574,725 of record NC_138774.1, read on the forward strand.
CACCCTGAAAGCGCCTGATCTTGTCTGATCTCGGAAGCTAATCAGGGTCTGGCCTGGTTAGTACCTGGATGGGATTCCGCCTGGGAATACCAGGTGCTGTAGGTTTTTGGCTTTTCCTTTATTCGTTGGCTTTCTTTTTGTTTCTCCTGAGGTGCCATCTTGCCATGGCCAAGTTCAAAGGGGTCGAGGGTGGCAGTGGTGATCGCCTACGGCCACATAACCCTGAACGCGCACGATCTCGTCTGATCTCGGATGCTAAGCAGGGGCGGGCCTGGTTAGTACCTGGATGGGAGACCGCCTGGGAATACCAGGTGCTGTAGGTTTTTGGCTTTTCCTTTATTCGTTGGCTTTCTTTTTGTTTCTTCTGAGGTGCCATCTTGCCATGGCCAAGTTCAAAGGGGTCGAGGGTGGCAGTGGTGATCGCCTACGGCCACATAACCCTGAACGCGCACAATCTCGTCTGATCTCAGATGCTAAGCAGGGTCAGGCCTGGTTAGTATCTGGATGGGAGACCGCCTGGGAATTCCAGGTGCCGTAGACTTTTGGCTTTCTTTTTGTTTCACCTGAGGTGCCATCTTGCCATGGCCAAGTTCAAAGGGGTTGAGGGTGGCAGTGGTGATCGCCTACAGCCACATCACCCTGAACGCGCACGATCTCGTCTGATCTTGGATGCTAAGCAGGTTTGGGCCTGGTTAGTACCTGGATGGGAGACTGCCTGGGAATACCAGGTTCTGTAGGCTTTTGGCTTTTCCTTTATTCGTTGGCTTTCTTTTTGTTTCTCCTGAGGAGCCATCTTGCCAAGGCCAAATTCAAAGGGGTTGAGGGTGGCAGTGGTGATCACCTACGGCCACATCACCCTGAACGCGCCCAATCTCGTCTGATCTCGGAAGTAAAAGACCCCAACAATTAGCCCACATGTTTTACCTGACAGCTAAGAACGTAGTATTCTGAGGCTGAAGGTACATTAGGCATTCACAGGATACAGAAGTAAGTGTCGGCCATAAAAGGCCCCAAAAATTAGCCCACATGGGTTTACCTGACAGCTAAGAACGTAGTATTTGGTGGCTGAACGTATATTAGGCATTCACAGGGTACAGAAGTAAGTGTCAGGCCTGTATAGGCCCCCAAAATTAGCCCACATGTGTATAATTGACAGCTAAGAACGTAGTATTCTGTAGCCGAAGGTACCTTAGGCATTCACAGGATACAGAAGTAAGTGTCAGCCATAAAAGGCCCCAAAAATTAGCCCACATGGGTTTACCTGACAGCTAAGAACGTAGTATTTGGTGGCTGAACGTATATTAGGCAATCACAGGGTACAGAAGTAAGTGTCGGCCTGTATAGGCCCCAAAAATTAGCCCACATGGGTTTAAATGACAGCTAAGAATGTAGTATTCTGTGGCCGAAGGTACATTAGGCATTTACAGGATAAAGAAGTAAGTGTCGGCCATAAAAGGCACCAAAAATTAGCCCACATCAGTTTACCTGAATACTAACTAATGACGTAGTATTTGGTGGCTGGAGGTACATTAAGCATTCACACAGTATACAGAAGTAAGTGTCGGCCTGTATAGGCCCCAAAAATTAGCTCACATGGGTTTAACTGACACCAAAGAATGTAGTGTATTTGATGGCTGGAGGTACATCAGGCATTCACAGTATACAGAAGTAAGTGTCGGCCTGTTTTGGCCCCAAAAATTAGCTCACATGGGTTTAACTGACAGCAAAGAATGTAGTATTTGATGGCTGGAGGTACATTAGGCATTCACACAGTATACAGAAGTAACTGTCGGCCTCTATAGGCCCCAAAAATTAGCTCACATGGGTTTACCTGACTGCTAAGAACGTAGTATTCTGTGGCTAAAGGTACATTAGGTATTCACAGGATACAGAAGTAAGTAGAAAATGTTAGGTGCCGATCCTAAATGCCACTACTAACCAGGCCTGACTCTGCTTAGCTTCCGAGATCAGATGAGATCGGGCACGTTCAGGGAAGAATGTAGTGCATTTGATGGTTAGAGGTACATTAGGCATTCACACAGTATACAGAAGTAAGTGTCGGCATGCATAGGCCCCAAAAATTATCCCACATGGGTTTTACTGACAGCTAAGAACGTAGTATTTGGTGGCTGAAGGTACATTAGGCATTCACAGGATACAGAAGTAAGTGTCGGCCTGTATAGTCCTAAAAATTAGCCCACATGGGTTTTACTGACAGCTAAGAACGTAGTATTCTGAGGCTGAAGGTACATTAGGCATTCACACAGTATACAGAAGTAAGTGTCGGCCTGTTTAGGCCCCAAAAATTAGCTCACATGGGATTAACGACAGCAAAGAACGTAGAACTGGATGGCTAGAGGTACATTAGGTATTCACACAGTATACACAAGTAAGTGTCGGCCTCTATAAGCCCCAAAAATTAGCTCACATGGGTTTACCTGACTGCTAAGAACGTAGTTTTCTGTGGCTAAAGGTAAATTAGGCATTCACAGGATACAGAAGTAAGTGTCAGCCATAAAAGGTCCCAGAAATTAACCCACATGTGTTTACCTGACACTAACCTTCAGCCAGAGAATACTACGTTCTTAGCTGTCAGTTAAACCCATGTGGGCTAATTTTTGGGGCCTATACAGGCCGACACTTATTTCTGTACCATGTGAATGCCTAATGTACCTTCAGCCACCAAATACTACGTTCTTAGCTGTCAGGCTAATTTTTGGGGACTTTTATGGGACTTTTTCAGGCCATTGGAGCCCAAATGGCTGGTTTTAGACAAATCTTTTCTAAAACCCGCTTTTTAAGGCTCTAAAAGACAAAAATACAGTCATTTAGACTATTTTTTTTATCAGACCTTTGGTGACCAAATGCAGTTATTTATACTAAAAAAGGCTTTTTAGACACTTGGAGACCAAAATAGAGTAATTTTGACCAAAAAGATTTTTCAGGCCATTGGAGCCCAAATGTCTAAAATCTTGTCTAAAACCGGCTTTTAAGGCTCTAAAAGACAAAAATACAGTCAATTTGACTAAATTGTTTTGCAGATCTTTGCTGACCGAATGCAGTTATTTTGACTAAAAAAGGCTTTTTAGACACTTGGAGACCAAAATAGAGTCATTTTGACCAAAAAAATTTTCAGGCCGTTGGAGACCAAAAGCAATTATCTTGTCTAAAACCGGCTTTTTAAGACTCTAAAAGACAAAAATACAGTCATTTTGACTAAAAATCTTTTTCAGACCTTTGGTGACCAAATGCAGTTATTTTGACTAAAATAGACTTTTTAGACACTTGGAGACGAAAATACAGTCATTTTGTCCCAAAAGAATTTTCAGACCATTGGAGACAAAATGCAGTAATCTTGTCTAAAACCGGCTTTTTAAGACTCTAAAAGACAAAAATACAGTCATTTTGACTAAAAGTATTTTTTCGATCACCACCAGTGGCGTAGCGTGGGGGGTGCAGGGGGGACCACTGGCACCGGGCGCAACATTTAGGGGGGCGCATCCCACGCCCGCCATCCGCGGGATCATAGTGTCCATTTACAGACATCTCAAGTCTCCCGCATTTCGCCCTGTACTCACGGACACCCGCGAGCGCAGGGCGATATCCTGCCAGGGCTGAGGACGGCAGTGTCAGAGGTGAGCTCAGCTGTAATGACTGAGTAGGGAGCCGCTATTTCCCACATAGTACCATATCTTCATGCTACACCGGCTCACAGGCGGAGTGATATCAAATGCACTCCGCCTTTGGGGGGAGGAGACATACAGAGGAAGCAGGCTCTGCTCTCTACTGCAGCCGTGTGCTTCCTCTGTATGACTGTATGTGATCTTCCGGAGTCTCCCCCTGCTGTCCAGGCCGGCCGCCGATACGCAGTCTCTCCCCTCCGCTCCGGATCGCCTCCTCGAGTTGCCATTGTCTGGACACAGAACAAGGTAAGTGATGTGCTGCCAGCCCCCTGGGGGCCCAGGGAAGTGGGGGGTCAGTCAATGTAGGTGTCAGTGTATTGGGGGTCAGTGTATGGGGGGATCAGTGTAGGTGTCAGTGTATGGGGGGATCAGTGTAGGTGTCAGTGTATGGGGGGGGTCAGTGTAGGTGTCAGTGTGTGTGTGTGTGTGTGTGTGTGTGGGGGGGGGTGGGTGTAGGTGTCAGTGTAGTGGTCTGTGTAATGGTCTAGTAGGTTTGTGTAGGGGGCGCAAATTACTTACCTTGCCCCGGGCGCTGACAACCCACGCTACGCCACTGATCACCACTGCCACCCTCGACCCCTTTGAACTTGGCCATGGCAAGATGACACCTCAGGAGAAACAAAAGGAAAGCCAACGAATAAAGGAAAAGCCAAAAGCCTACAGCACCTGGTATTCCCAGGCGGTCTGCCGTCCAGGTACTAACCAGGCCTGACCCTGCTTAGCTTCCGAGATCAGACAAGATGGGGCGCGTTCAGGGTGATGTGGCCGTAGGCGATCACAAATGCCACCCTTGACCCCTTTGAACTTGGCCATGGCAAGATGGCACCTCAGGAGAAACAAAAAGAAAGCCAACGAATAAAGGAAAAGCCAAAAGCCTACAGCACCTGGTATTCCCAGGCGGTCTCGCATCCAGGTACTAATCAGGCCCGACCCTGCTTAGCTTCGTAGATCAGACGAGATAGGGCACGTTGATCTACGTCGCTAGCCTGTGAGGGTCTAGGGAGTGAGCGTGCGCCCCCGGAGGTGTGCTCCCGCGTGGTCACGGAACCCCGCCGTGCGTGTGACCGGTGGACCTGATGTCCGCCGGTCACTCGACGATCGTCGCTGCAGAGGGAGAAAGTCAGGCGGCTGATGTAAACAAGCCGCCTGTCATTCTCCCCTGTGTAGAAACAGTGATCATACGGTTCTACTATGTAGGTCCGTTGATCACTGTTCCTACAGCTCAAGCCACAGCCAATCACAGTTAGAATCACGCCCCTAGGGACACACACAGCCCCTCCCAAAAAAAGTTAACCCCTTCATTGCCAGTGTAATTTTACAGTAACAGTGCATATGTATAGCACTGATTACTGTAGAAATGTCACTGGTAACCCCAAAAGTGTGAAAAATGTCAGTCAAGGGTCCGATCTGTCCGCCGCAATTTTGCAGTACCGCAAAACGCAGCTCGCCGCCATTACGCGTTAAAAAAAACCCAACAAAAATCTTTTCCTTTGTTAGCGCAAACCAATCAAAATACGCTTTTTGCGATTTTTTTTACCAAACATATGTAGCATAAAACAAATTGGCCAAAAATGTTAAAAATTTTTGATTTTTACATTTTTTTGGGGAATTTCATATAAAAAAAATGTGAAAAATATTGCTATTTTTGCAAAATTGACGCTCTTTTTTTGTTTATAGCACATGACCAAAATATCACACAGGTGATCAAATACCACCAAAAGAAAGCTCTGTTTGTGGGAAAAAAAGGACGCCAAATTCGTTTAGGTACAGCGTCGCAATTGTCCATTAAAGTCGCAAAATAGGCCCTGGTCAGGAAGGGGGTAAAATCTTCCGGGGCTTAAGTGGTTAAAAATCCGGTCTTAGACAAGATTTATCTAAAACCGGCCATTTGAGTTTCAATGGCCTGAAAAAAATTTTGGTCAAAATGACTCTATTTTGGTCTCCAAGTGTCTAAAAAGCCCTTTTTAGTAAAAATAACTGCATTTGGTCACCAAAGGTCTGATAAAAAAATTAAGTCAAAATGAATGTATTTTTGTCTTTTAGAGCCTTAAAAGGCTGGTTTAAGACAAGATTTGTCTAAAACCGGCCATTTGGGCTCCAATGGCCTGAAAATAAATTTTCGGTCAAAATGACTCTATTTTGGTCTCCAAGTGTCTAAAAAGCCTTTTATAGTCAAAATAACTGCATTTGGTCACCAAAGGTCTGACAAACTTTTTTAATCAGAATGACTGTAATTTTGTCTTTTAGAGTCTTAAAAAGCCGGTTTTAGACAAGATAACTGCATTTGGTCTCCACTGGTCTGAAATTTTTTTGTCAAAATGAATGTATTTACTATTCTGTGGCTGAAGGTATATTAGGCATTTACAGGATACAGAAGTAAGTGTCGGCCATAAAAGTCCCCAAAAACTAGCCTGACAGCTAAGAACGTAGTATTTGGTGGCTGAAGGTATATTAGGCATTCACAGGGTACAGAAGTAAGTGTTGGCCTGTATAGGCCCCAAAAATTAGCCCACATCTCCAAGTGTCTAAAAAGCCTTTTTAGTCAAAATAACTGCATTTCGTCACCAAAGGTCTAAAAAAAATTTAGTCAAAGTGACTGTATTTTTGTCTTTTAGAGCCTTAACCACTTGCCGACTGCCGCACGACTATTTACGTCGGCAGTCAGCCCCTCACAGGCAAAGTGACGTTGATCTACTTCGCTAGCCTGTGAGGGTCTAGGGAGCGAGCACGCGCCCCCGGAGGCACGCTCCCGCGTGGTCACGGAACCCCCCCGCGCGTGTGACCGGCGGACCCGATGTCTGCCGGTTACTTGGCGATCGTCGCTGCAGAGGGAGAAAGTCAGGTGGCTGATGTAAACAGGCCGCCTGTCATTCTCCCCTGTGTAGAAACAGTGATCATACGGTTCTACTATGTAGGACCGTTTATTACTGTTCCTACAGCTCAAGCCACAGCCAATCACAGTTAGAATCACGCCCCTAGGGACACACAAAGCCCCTCCCTCTCAAAAAAAGTTAACCCCTTCACTGCCAGTGTAATTTTACAGTAACAGTGCATATGTATAGCACTGATTACTGTAGAAATGTCACTGGTAACCCCAAAAGTGTTAAAAATGTCAGTCAAGGGTCCGATCTGTCCGCCGCAATTTCGCAGTACCGCAAAAGAAATCGCAGATCGCCGCCATTAAGCGTTAAAAAAAAACAACAAAAATGACAAAAATCTTTCCCTTTGTTAGTAAACGCGATAACTTTTGCGCAAACCAATCGAAATACGCTTTTTGCGATTTTTTTTACCAAACATATGTAGCATAAAACAAATTGGCCAAAAATAATTTTTACATTTTTTTGGGGAATTTCATATAAAAAAAGGGAAAAATATTGCTATTTTTGCAAAATTGAAGCTCTTTTTTGTCTATAGCGCATGATCAAAAAATCGCACAGGTGATCAAATACCACCAAAAGAAAGCTCTGTTTGTGGGAAAAAAAGGACGTCAAATTCATTTAGGTACAGCGTCGCACAACCGCGCAATTGTCCGTTAAAGTCGCAAAATAGGCCCTGGTCAGGAAGGGGGTAAAATCTTCCTGGGCTTAAGTGGTTAAAAAGCCGGATTTAGACAAGATTTGTCTAAAACCGGCCATTTGAGTTTCAATGGCCTGAAAAATTTTTTTGGTCAAAATGACTCTATTTTGGTCTCCAAGTGTCTACAAAGCCTTTTTTAGTCAAAATAACTGCATTTGGTCACCAAAGGTCTGATAAAAAAATGAGTCAAAATAAATGTATTTTTGTCTTTTAGTGTCTTAAAAAGCTGGTTTTAGACAAGATTTGTCTAAAACCGGCCATTTGGGATCCAATGGCCTGAAAAAAAAATTTTGGTCAAAATGACTCTATTTTGGTCTCCAAGTGTCTAAAAAGCCTTTTTAGTCAAAATAACTCCATTTGGTCACCAAAGGTCTTATAAAAAATTTAGTCAAAATGACTATTTTTGTCTTTTAGAGCCTTAAAAAGCCGGTATTAGACAAGATTTGTCTAAAACCAGCCATTTTCCTCTGGTAGCGACACTGAAGACAAATCGGTCTCTTTTTTAGTGCCAGGGGTCAAGTACAGCAATTAGAAAATCCAAGGCCTGTACACAGAGAGAGAGTCAATCAGAAAGTAAAAAACAAACCAATTCAACAGAAAACAGTCCCCCTCAGAGCCACCCGATCGAGCCAGAAACAGCACAGGTAGACTCTTTGAGTTCAGATTTTAAGGTGGTTAACCTATCTGAATTCAATTTACAAAAACGTCATATTGACTTACTCAGTAAGGGCCTTTCCTTCTCCCCCACCACTACTATGTGTGAATTTGAAGTCTTTAAGGACATTAATTTGTTCCTTAGAAGGGTTGTCTTTCAAATGTGGCATCATGTCTCCAATACGGAGCAAGGTCAGGACATTCCCTCTTCAGACCAGGATAGGGAGGCATTAGAGGCCCTTACATCTTTGTTGTTAGAAAATGTTTCATCGGATGATGATTCCGATGACCCATGCCAGATCAGACGGGATGCTAACATCCGCATCAGATCCACAAAGATGCCCCCATTTACCAAATATAAAAACATCAAAATATTTCTTGATTTGGTACAAAATGATCTTAAGAAAATTAACTGGGGTACTCTGAAGAAACCAGATAACCTTTCTAGATTAGAACAACAGGCACTGAGGGAATTGGAAACAGCACCCAATTTAGTTATTAAGTGCAGTGACAAGGGCGGTAACGTCGTCCTCCTAGGTGAGGAAATGTACGAAAAGGAAGTAATGCGTCAACTTAATGATACGAGTACGTATATCAAACTCAAACAAAATCCCTTTCCCTCCCTTGTTGCTGCACTTAACCAAAAAATCTCCCTGGCAAGGGAAGTAAATTTGATATCTAAAAAGGAGGCAGACCATCTCCTTGTCAAATGCTATAATGTGCCAACCTTCTATATTATCCCTAAGTTACATAAATCAGTAACCCAACCACCTGGAAGACCGATTGTATCGGCTGTTGGCGGACCATTAGAGAGGGTTGGCAGGTTTGTGGATGCATTGATAAAGGAGATGGTCTTTGAACTCCCCTCCTATGTGCAGGACACCAGAGACGTCCTCAGTAAACTGGTCAACATCAAAGTCCCCCCTGATGTGATCTTTGTAGGTATCGACGTTGAAAGCCTCTACACGTCGATACCTCATGAATGGGGTCTACGGGCTGTACATCATTTCCTGCAACGGAAATTCCCCAATTTGGGTGCTCATAATGAGTTCACGGTTGAACTACTGCAGTTCATGCTTAACAACAATTGCTTTCAGTTTTTATCCTCCTATTTCCAGCAGACCAGGGGTACATCTATGGGGGCACCGTGGGCCCCGGCCTACGCATGCCTCCATTTGGGTCTCTGGGAGGAGCAGGATGTATATCCATCCCCGATGTACCTCGGCCATTCTCTTTTATGGCTGAGGTACATCGACGATGTACTGCTCCTCTGGGGGGGAACTATGTTGGAACTGGAGGCTTTTGTTGATACGCTGAACTGCAATAGTAGGAATATCAAATTGACCTACACTGCGATGGCTAATCACTTACCTTTCCTAGATCTTTTAATTTCTAGGGTGGGATCTATGGTTCACACGACTACGTACCGTAAGGCAACGTCGGCCAACACATTGCTTTTTGCGGAAAGCCATCATCCACGGTCCTTAATTAATGGTATCCCCGTGGGGCAGTTCCTCCGCCACAAGCGGAACTGCACCGACGAGGCGGATTACCAAATAGAAGCCAGGGATCTACATAGACGCTTCAAAGAGCGTGGTTATTCCCATAATATCATGAGAAGGGCCCGCAAGAAAGTAGGACCAAGACAGAGATCTGAACTAATCCTCAAAAAGGATGACTCTTCATCCATGACGGGGGAAGTTCAGCAAATCCACCCCAGGATTGTTACACGCTATGGCTCACAATGGAATCAAGTCAGGGATGTGATTACAAAACACTGGCAGGTCTTAACCATCTCACCTTTAATACATAAAATAGTGGGACCTAGACCATTAATTACAGCCAAGCGTGCAAAAAATCTAAAGGATGCTCTGGTCCATTCGGAGTTTGTGCGAACAAAGACCCCACGAACTTGGTTAACCTCTTTACCTCCAACTAAAGGGATGTTTGCATGCGGTAAATGTTCGGTATGTAAATTAGCAATAAATTCAAAAACCTTCATTAGTTGTGATATGAGCCAGGAATTTACCATCAATAATTTTATAAATTGTCAAACAGAGAAAGTCATCTATCAGCTCATATGCCCATGCAATAAATCCTATATCGGGAAAACCAAACGCCAATTAAAGATAAGGATATTGGAACATTTAGCCGACATTAGGAACAAGATTGACAAGAGAACAGTACCCCTGCACTTTTTGGAGTGCCACGGTGCCAATCCAGATGGACTACTATTCCGTGGCATCTATGCCCTTAAGCTCCCCACGAGACGTGGAGACTTTGACACCGTGCTACTCCAAAAGGAGAAGCTATGGATTTATAAAATGGGGTCTTTGGCCCCTTCGGGGTTAAATGTGGAGTTTAGCTTGAAGCCTTTTCTATCTCCCTAATAATTTATGATGTTGTTCATCAGCCATCTGTAATCCATCCCCCCCTCTTTTCATGTATTCCTACTGATACATCTGTGTATACCAACTTATTGAAGTCCTATTTTTTGGTGCCTTTTATAATGGTATATGTATATACATATGTATTAGGAAACCATCGGGGACCTATTTGTTATAAAGATGATCCTTAGTATCTATGGAATCTCTGAATACTGTGTTCCTTCCATCTCATCGCCTTGTTTAAGGTGACTCCTGCTATTTTTTGATACTTCCATCCCCTTATGGGGTAGACGGTGCATAAATCTTAGGTCCCCCTGTAACCTACTATCGGGGTGGGTTTGCTGTGCTGCTATACAATACCCTCAAAAAAAATCTTTTGGTTTGGTTTACGGTTCATCAAACCCACACACCCTCTCTTAGGGATTCCTGTCACCAACCAGCACTGTGTATCTTTAAAGTTTCTAATTTTCAAGTAGGAATGTATCTGCACATTTCTTATTATGTTTTAAAATTAGTACCCCCGTGTTGTTTGTTGGCAAACCCGGGGGGTTCTTTGAGACCCCTAACTTTTATTATTATTTTTAACAATTAGTGTTTACATCCACTGTGCAGCCACACTATATTTTACCAGCTAACTTTTGCTTAATTCCTTGTTTTCAATGGGTAGCATACTGACTGGTTGTGGTCTATAATTGGCAGCAAGTGTGATGTATTTTTGTACAAATAACGCTAGATGGGGCTTCGTGGCTTCCTTTATAAACTCCAAAATGGTATACTGACATCTGGTGGCCAGTTCATGGCTATTCACCGGAACGTCTTCTGTCTGGTCTTACACACATGTGTTTGATCATTTAATTATTATCTTACTATATAAGGGAACCCACGATCCCCCATCAACTAGCTCCGATGAAACCGACGCAAGGTCGGTGAAACGCGTCAGCCAGTTGAACAATTGGATTGTGCCACCCGGACCTATCTCTCCTGAGTGCTTTGGTGATCCCCGCAGCCTCTGCCCTAACTACGGCTTCCTGGTTTCAGCTGCTCGCCACCACCGGACGTGACGTAGGGCCGATTGCCTCGGACCCGTTCGTCACAACGCGGAAGCGAGGCTTGAGCAAGCACTACACAGGATAACGCCGTTCAGCAGTCTGCATGAGCCGCCGGGAGATCACAGCTTCACACTCGGAGGTATGAACTATCCTTTACATTGACCAGCTTATTGCACGGTATTTATCCCTTCAGCCATCCGGCACAAAGGACTTAACTGCATCCCTCTCCCCACTACCATTGGGAAATGCTGAGCAACTGTTGAATGGACAGTCCAATCTTATACAGAGTGCCTAGGATATTTCAAGGAGGAAACTTTGCCTGCTCTTTGGTCGTTTCTAATCATCAGTGATTGTATCATCTGTTGGTGCCTATCTGGTTTATTTTTTATTTTTTGCATATCTTTTTCTACAGCAAGATTTACAGCACCACCTTCACCTCCTCATCAGATATTCGAATCATCTTACCTGCAGGTTCTCATTATTGATTTTTTTCAACATATATATTTTTTCACTGACACAGGTTCACCTGTGATCCAATTCAGGAAACTTGTAGGCCATGCATTCCTATCTGCCAGGTTGGGTCTATGATCTCTGATTCATTTTGAACCAATTAGTAATATATTATCTTTCTGTAATTAGGTCTGTGGTGATGCAATCCATTGTGTGTACATGATTTTAATGGTTTTTTAACGTATCTATGTCCATTTTTTTGTCTCCAGTTCTCACACCAGGCATAAGTGCCTTAATAAATATATAATTAATTTTTTTCACCAAATTAATGTGTCCTTTGTGCCTATATCTGATCTCTCTGGGTCTGTGGAAGCTCTGAGGGCCATCTTGTTTTCAGTGAATTCACAGACATTTTTTTCTTTTTTTTTTTTTTCCATTTGGGCTCCAATGGCCTGAAAAATTTTTTCGGTCAAAATGACTTTATTTTGGTCTCCAAGTGTCTAAAAAGCTTTTTTTTAACCAAAATAACTGCATTTGGTCACCAAAGGTCTGTCAAACTTTTTTGGTCAAAATGACTGTATTTTTGTCTTTTAGAGTCTTAAAACGCCGGTTTTAGACAAGATAACTGCACTTGGTCTCCAATGGTCTCCATAAAAGGCCCCAAAAATTAGCCCACTAAAGTTTACCTGACAACTAAGAACGTAGTATTTGGTGGCTGGAGGTACATTAGGCATTCACAGGGTACAGAAGTAAGTGTCGGCCTGTATAGGCCCCAAAATTTAGCCCAAATGGGTTTACCTGACAGCTAAGAACATAGTATTCTGTGGCTGAAGGTACATTAGGCATTCACAGGATACAGAAGTAAGTGTCGGCCTGTATAGTCCCCAAAAATTAGTCCACATGGGTTTAACTGACAGCTAAGAACATAGTATTCTGTGGCTGAAGGTACATTAGGCATTCACAGGATACAGAAGTGTCAGCCTGTATAGGCCCCAAAAATAAGCTCACATGGGTTTAACTGACAGCAAAGAACCTAGTGTATTTGATGGCTGGAGGTACATTAGGCATTTCCAGAATACAGAAGTAAGTGTCGGCCTGTTTAGGCCCCAAAAATTAGCTCACATGGGTTTAACTGACACCAAAGAACGTAGTGTATTTGATGGCTGGAGGTACATTAGGCATTCACAGTATACAGAAGTAAGTGTCGGCCTGTTTAGGCCCCAAAAACTTGCTCACATGGGTTTAACTGACAGCAAAGAATGTATTATTGGATGGCTAGAGGTAAATCAGGCATTCACACAGTATACAGAAGTGTCGGCCTGTATAGGCCCCAAAAATTAGCTCACATGGGTTTAACTGACAGCAAAGAACGTAGTATTTGATGGCTGGAGGTACATTAGGCATTCACACAGTATACAGAAGTAAGTGTAGGCCTCTATAGGCCCCAAAAATTAGCTCACGTGGGTTTACCTGACTGCTAAGAACGTAGTATTCTGTGGCTAAAGCTACATTAGGCATTCACAGGATACAGAAGTAAGCATCGGCCATAAAAGGCACCAGAAATTAGCCCACATGGGTATACCTGACACTTACCTTCAGCCACAGAATACTTCGTTCTTAGCAGTCAGTTAAACCCATGTGGGCTAATTTTTGGGGCCTATACAGGCCAACACTTCCAACACTTACTTCTGTACCCTGTGAATGCCTAATGTACCTTCAGCCCCCAAATACTACGTTCTTAGCTGTCAGGCTAATTTTTGGGGACTTTTATGGCCGACACTTACTTCTGTATCCTGTGAATGCATAATGTACCTTCAGCCACAGAATACTAAATACATTCATTTTGACAAAAAAAATTTCAGACCAGTGGTGACCAAATGCAGTTATCTTGTCTAAAATAGGCTTTTTAAGACTCTAAAAGACAAAAATACAGTCATTTGAAAAAGGCTTTTTAGCCACTTGGAGACCAAAATAGTCATATTGACCAAAAAAACTTTTTTCTGGCCATTGGAGCCAAATATCTAAAATCTTGTCTAAAACCAGCTTTTTAAGGCTCTAAAAGACAAAAATATAGTCATTTGGACTAAAAAAATTTCAGACCTTTGGTGACCAAATGCAGTTATTTTGACTATAAAAGGCTTTTTAGACACTTGGAGACCAAAATAGAGTCATTTTGACCAAAAACATTTTTCACGCCATTGGAGCCCAAATGGCCGGTTTTAGACAAATTTTGTCTAAAACCGGCTTTTTAAGGCTCTAAAAGACAAAAATACATTCATTTTGACTTAATTTTTTTCAGACCTTTGGTTACCAAATGCAGTTATTTTGAAAAAAAAGGCTTTTTAGACACTTGGAGACCAAAATATATTCATTTTGACCGTAAACATTTTTTTCAGGCCATTGGAGCCAAGTGTCTAAAATCTTGTCTAAAACCGGCTTTTTAAGGCTCTAAAAGACAAAAATATAGTCATTTTGACTAAATTTTTTTCAGACCTTTGGTGACCAAATGCAGTTATTTTGACTAAACAAGGCCTTTTAGACACTTGGAGACCAAAATAGAGTCATTTTGACCGAAAACATTTTTTCAGGCAATTGGAGCCCAAATGGCCGGTTTTAGGCAAATCTTGTCTAAAACCGACTTTTTAAGGCTCTAAAAGACAAAAATACAGTCATTTTGACAATTTTTTTATCAGACCTTTGGTGACCAAATACAGCTATTGTGACTAAAAAAGGCTTTTTAGACACTTGGAGACATAAATAGAGTCATTTTGACCAAAAATAATTTTTCAGGTCATTGGAGCCCAAATGGCCGGTTTTAGACAAATCATGTCTAAAACCGTCTTTTTAACCACTTTCCGACCGGCCTATTGTGAAAACACGGCCGCAAAGTGGTTGTCTAGTTCTGGGAGGGCATACATGGAAGTCCTCCCAGAACCGCACTTCCGCCGCGCCCCCTGGGGTGCGCACACGGGAGTGTCCATGCTCGCCGGGTCCCGGGGACCCGACGCAACACGGATCGTGGTAAAGGGCCAATGAGAGTGGTCCTTTACCACGTCATCCCTCCGTCCAATGACGGAGCGATAACGTCACAACAAACCGGTGCATGTCCGGTTCATTTCTCTCCTCTCCTCGGACGCTGTACACAGAAATCGGTACAGCATGCGAGGAGAGGAGAGAAACTGCAGCTGCACACCTCCTCTGCCTCATTGTGCCCAATTAGTGCCCCATCCGTGTCTCATTCGTGCCCCATCAGTGCCTCATTTGTGCCCCATCTGTGCCTCAGCCATGCCCCATCCATGCATCATCCGTACCTCATCCATGCATCATCGGTGCCTCATCCGTGCCTCATCCATGCATCATCTGTGCCTCATCCATGCCCACCCATGCCACCTCAGTGCTCATCCATACCACATCCATGCTCATCTGTGCCACATCCGTGCTCATCCGTGCTCATCCATGCCTCATCTGTGCCTGCCCATGCTGTCTCAGTGCTCATCCATCACACGTCTGTGCCCACCCATGCCACCTCAGTGCTCATCCATGCCACATCCATGCTCATCCATCCCACATCTGTGCTCATCCATGCCATGACAGTGCTCATCTGTGCCACATCCATGCCACCTCAGTGCTCATCCGTGCCACATCCATGCCACTTCAGTGCTCATCCGTGCCACGTCAGTGGTCATCCGTGCCACATCAATGCCACGTCAGTGCTCATCCATGCCATGTCAGTGCTCATCCATGCCACATCAGTGCACATCCGTGCCACATCAAAGCCATGTCAGTGCTCATCTGTGCCACTTCCATGCCACGTCAGTGCTAATTCGTGCCACATCCATGCCACTTCAGTGCTCATCCGTGTCACGTCAGTGCACATCCATGCCACATCAGTGCTCATCCGTGCCACATCAATGCCATGTCAGTGCTCATCCGTGCCACATCCATGCCACGTCAGTGCCACATCAATGCCACGTCAGTGCTCATCCATGCCACATCCATGCCACATCAGTGCTCATCCATGCCACACCCATGCCACTTCAGTGCTCATCCGTGCCACGTCAGTGCTCATCTGTGCCTCATCCATGCCACGTCAGTGCTCATCCGTGCCACATCAATGCCACATCAGTGCTCATCCGTGCCACATCCATGCCACGTCAGTGCTCATCCGTGCCACATCAATGCCACATTCATGCCATGTCACTGCTCATCTGTGTCACATCCATGCCACGTCAGGGTGCTCATCTGGGCCTCATCCATACCACGTCAGTGCTCATCCGTGCCACATCAATGCCATGTCAGGGCTAATCCATGCCACATCAGTGCTCATCAGTGCCACATCCATTCCACGTCAGTGCTCATCAGTGCCACATCCATGCCACGTCAGTGCTCATCAGTGCCACATCAGTGCTCATCAGTGCCACATCCATGCCACGTCAGTGCTCATCCGGGTCACATCCATGCCACATCAGTGCCACTACAATGCTTATCAGTGCCCTACAGTGCCTCACAAAATTGTAATGGGAAGTCAGGAAATGACGGTGCTCCCTGCATGTTGGGCCTCTGTATGTGGCCAGGCTGTGGAAAAGTGTCACATATGTGGTATCGCCATACTCAGGAGGATTAGTTGAATGTATTTTGGGGTGTCATTTTTGCTATGTGCATGCTATGTGTAAGAAATGTCTTATAAATGGACAACTTTGTGTAAAAAAACAATGTGTTTTGGTTTTCTTTCCACATTTTCCAAAAACTTGTGGAAAAAAATGACACGTTCAAAAGACTCATTATGCCTCCTAGATTATGTGTTGGGATGTTTTCTTTCCAAAATGGGGTCATTTTATGGGGGTTTCCATTTTCCTGGTGCTCCAGGACTTTCAAAAGTGTGATAAGTCATCAGAAAATTATAGGTGTAATTTTTGCTTCTAGAACGCCTGACGGTGCTCCTTGGATGTTGGGCCTCTGTATGTGGTCAGGCTGTGGAAAGTGTCACACATGTGGTATCGCCATACTCAGGAGGAGTAGCAGAATGTATTTTGGGGTGTAGTTGCAAGTATGCCTGTACAGTGTGTGAGAAATAACTTCGTAAATTGACCATTTTGTGAAAAATATTTTTTTTTTTAAATCTTCATTTTGAAAAGAATTGTGGGAAAAAATTACAACTTCAAAAAACTCACCATGCCTCTTACTAAATACCTTGTAATGTCTACTTTCCAAAAAGGGGTAATTTGGGGGTATTTGTACTGTCCTGACTTGTTAGGGTCTCAAGAAATGAGATAGGCCGTCAGTACTTTAGGTGTGATCAATTTTCAATGATTAGCACCTTAGCTTGTAGACTCTATAACCCAGACGAGATTGGGCGCTTTCAGGGTGATGTGGCCATAGGCAATAACCACTGCCACCCTCGACCTCTTTGAACTTAGCCATGGCAAGATGGCACCTCAGGAGAAACAAAAGAAAGCCAACGAATAAAGGAAAAGCCAAAAGCCTAAAGCACCTGGTATTCCCAGTCGGTCTCCCATCCAGGTTCTAACCATGCCCAACCCTGCTTAGCTTCTTAGATCAGGCAAGATTGGGTGCGTTCAGGGTTATGTGGCCGTAGGCGATCACCACTGCCACCCTCGACCCCTTTGAACTTGGCCATGGCAAGATGGCACCTCAGGAGAAACAAAAAGAAAGCCAACGAATAATGGAAAAGCCAAAAGCCTACAGCACCTGGTATTCCCAGGCTGTAGCAGAATGGACACTGAGAGTGTGGCTTGTGTTGAAAGAATGGCCATAATATTGCTGAACAGTGTCCCTGAGGAAATATATAAAGATATATTGCAGATTGCTAGAATATGGCAGCAGTGTTTCATAGACCCCTGCTAGTGTGGGGTGGAGTTTGTTATTGTGAATACCTGCATTCCATTGTCCTATTGTTCCTGTCTGCCTTGTAAGCATATTATGGGATGTGTGTTTGTGTTTTACTGTAACAGTAAACAGGAACAGCCGTTGATCGAGTAAAGGAGCGCCGATCGGCGGCTCCCCTGACGGGGGGGGGGGGGGTCGGCACTGGTAATCAGATCATTGATTACCAGTGCAGACCCTCGGGGGGGATGCCACTAGAACCACCAGGGATGCCCACTATGACCCCAGGGATGCCCACCTATGACCCCAGGGATGCCCACTATGGCCACCAGGGATGGCAATCAGGGCTCAGGGAGCCCCCCATTGCCCTCCCCATCAGTGCTGCCCGCCAGTGCCCTCCCTATCAGTGCTGCCCACAAGTGCCCATCATTGCAATCTTTCAGTGTTGCCCACCAGTGCCCATTATTGCCCACCAGTGCTGCCTATCAGAGCCCATTAGTGCCCATCAGTGCCGCCCGTCAGTGCCGATCAATGCCGCACATTAGTGTCCATCAGTGCCCACCAGTGCCGCCTATCAGTGCCCATTAGTGCCCATCAGTGCCACCTATCAGTGCCCATCAGTGCCACCTATCAGTGCCCATCAATGCCGCCTATCAGTGGCTAGCAGTGCCGCCTATCAGTGCCCACCAATGCTGCATATCTGTGCTACCTATCAGTGCCACATATCAGGCAAAATTCTGGCCTTGGGGGGGGGCTGTCCTACTTCCTTTATGTAACTTATTCTCTCTTCCCTTCCCTCCCCCTCCCTCACCTCCCCTCCCCCCTCCCCCCCTCAGTTTTCTTACACAATTTGTATAGATATGTAGATAGGAGGAAACCCCGCAGAGCGAGAGAAAAAAAAAAACACCCCGCTCTGCGAAGTTCTCTCCAGTCTTTCACGATCTTGAATGATATTTCCGCATCTTTTATCTTTTATTCTTTCCGGCTAATGTCCATTGCTGTTCTTCCATCTGTGGATTTCTTCCTGGTTCTTCTCCTTTGTCATTTTCATATAATCCGGGCAAATTTGGCTCTTGTATACCTAGTTTTTTAAAGAATTCCTGAGTTTCCTCTGGGAAAGTAAGTTTTGCTCATCGTCAATCTTTTTTTCCTATTAGGCTAGCTGGGAACCCCCAATTGTATCTTATTCCTTGTTTTTGCATCTCTTCTGTTAGTGGCTTTAAGGTTCTTCTCCTCCTCAATGTTTCCGGTGCCAGATCTGTAAATATCTGTATCTTATCGTTTTCTGTATTTCCTGTATTTATTAATGATTTATTTTTCTTTAAGTTTTCCCATATTTGTGCTTTGTCTGTGTAATTTTGAAATCTGATTATCACATCTCTGGGTGATTCTGCAGGGATTCCTATCGGTTTTCTTATGCGATGGACTCTTTCAATCAATAATTGATCTTCTTCCCCTCTACCTAATACTGGGTTAAGGATTTTTTGAAGTTTTTCTCCTAAATTTTCTTCCTGTGATGTATCCCTTAATCCTCGGATCCTCAAATTTTTTCGTCTTGCTCTGTTCTCTTGATCCTCTAGTTTATAAGCTAGATCTCTGGCTTTTTTCTTAGTTTCGTTTATTTCTTTTCTCATTCCCTGTATTATTTTTGTTTGGTCCTCTTGTTTTTTCTCTAGTTCTTCTACTCGACCCAGGGCATGCCCCAGATCCGTCTGGACATGTCCTAGGTCAGTCTGGATTTTTATCAATTCAATTTTTAATGATTTTTCTCATTTTGCGAACATTTCTCACATATCACCTTTTGTAGGGGCATTTTCTTTTATTTCTCCCTGTTCTTCCTCTTCATCATTTTCAGTCCTTAGGCTTAACTCAGAGTTTGCTGAACTGATAGGTGATTTAGTTACTTCAGCTTTTTGACTTTTCTCCCCTTTCTTCTTTCCTGTTCCTTGTTTTTCATGTTTTTCCTGAAAGGTTTTTTCTAGGGAATTTTCTTGTGTCATAAATTTCCTGATTGTGTTAGAGCTTCAGGTCACCCTCTGTGATTTTGCTATGGCTCCTCCTCTTGTAGATTTACCTCTCATTGTGTAGATGATACTTCAAAATTCCTTTTATAAAATCTTGCAACATGACAAAAAACAAGGTAGGCCAAGTCGCCTCTGTATTGATTCCGCAGTAGCAGGTGGCTGCAAAAGAGTGAGAGTCACTTTCAAACTCCAGCTCCCAGCTCAAATCCTATAGAAGCAGGAAGGGATAACAGCACTGGGTTCACTTAGTGGTGGCCGCAGGCAACATAATAAAGAGCAGGGATGGTGGGGACCTCCAAACACTGAGCCTAGCTGAGCTTGACCCACACTATAGTATGTACAGGGGAGAGTAACAAGTTGGCGTAGGGTTAAGGGGAGAGATGTTTCCCAGCACCAGAGCAGAGCAGCAGACGCTTAACAGAGGCAACTTGCGGTGGCGACCACAGGTAGTACAATACAATTAAAGAGCAGGGATGGTGGGAACCTCCAAGCACTGAACCAAGCGAAGCCCAGCCCACACTGTAGTGTATACAGGAAAGAGTCAATAGGTCAATAAATGGTTGTAGTCATATAATATTGTGATAATAGATTTATCGACATTTAAGGAGGGGTGGAGAGAGGGGAAACAAGATTGTATCACAGCCGATTGTGTGTCGCCTTTGAAAACTTTGAAAAATTTTATTTCAACACTCAACTTTATCATGCATTACTTGATTTGCATGTAGGTGCATTTGTGTGTGAGTTTTAGTTCCTTCCTTCTTTACCTCTGTTACTCCTCTTCCTTCTCCTCTCTCCTCCTCACCTTCTCTTTGAAGGGGTTTGTGCAATTCCAGCTGTTAGATTCAATAATTTTTATTAAAGTTTGACAAGTAGAACAAGGGTAAGCTGCCAAGTGAGCAAATCAAAGCGGTACAAATGGGTCAAGGCATAACTTTAGATACAGCAAGTACAAACATCATCATAACTTAGCATACGTATACAGGCAAGTGAACTGAGCCATACAATGTGTGACATCATCCCCTGGGCACCCCAAGGGGAACAAACTGTGCCCCAGGGAGATGACAGATGAGAGATCTTTACGGGTTCACTTCCAGCAGCCTAGGTAATCTTACACTCAAATGACTATAACAACATGCTCTGAACTCAGAGCAAAGCACCCAGAATTGACCCAGACACCAAGGTAAGTCACCTGGAGGGGGTAAAGGCTAGAAAGACAAAAGACAAAATGGTGGGAAAGAAGAACAAAAAGGGGATGGGGACGGAGGAAGGGAAGAATAAGAGAGAGAGAGGAAAAGGGTAGAAGATGAAGACGAAGAGAGGTCCAGCTACATCCCAGTCATGAAATCATATTGTCTCAGTCCGAGACAGTACACTTGGGGTGAGATAACCAACATTCCCACTTCCTCCGGTATGAGGTAGTGGCAAAATTGGCACTTGCAAGCAATCTTTCTATCATACATTGGTGGTTAAGCTCAAGGATGACTTCATTATGAGAAGGGGGTACAGGAGATTTCCAATGTGTAGCGATAGCAGTTTTCGCTGTGAGAAGCAGGTGTATGACTACTGTTCTATGGCAAGGTTGAAGGTCTTGAATATTGAGATGCAAGATAGCTAATGATGGAGATGGGGAGACAGTGTCATGTGTAATCTCCGAAATCAATGTGAATATTCTGTTCCAGAAGGAGCGCAGAGAGACACAGGACCATAGTGTGTGATACAGGGTCCCTATCTCTCCACACTGTCTCCAGCAGAGGGAGGAGTGGGACGGGTAGAACTTAGACAGTTTAAACGGTGTAAGATACCAGGAGTGGAGTACCTTCTGGTATTGTTCCCAATGTGTGGCACATTTAGTGGCAGCATAAGTGGAGGCAAAGGTTTTTAACCAAGTGGAATCAGAAAACGACTCCGACAGGGTTCGTTCCCACTTGATGACGGAGGAGGGTTTAGAGAAAGTGTTGTGGTTATTATGGAAGGCGTAAAACAGTGTAATGCCTTTCATATGAGGAGCAGTGTTCTGAAGGAAAAGATGTACCAAGTTAGGGAGTTCCAAATAAGTGGGAAGCGGATTCTTTTTAAGGAAAGAGCTAACCTGGAGATAAGTGAAGAACGTACTCTGTGGTAAATCAAAACGGGCCTGTAATCTATCAAATGGACTTATGCGGGAGTCCTGGAATAGATCGCTCAGGAGCGATATTCCCTTTCCCAACCAGGGCCGTAGATCAATGTGAGGGATGAAGTGGTTCAACACTTTCAGTGGGATGAGTATAGTGCTCACGGAAGCTTCAGGAGGCTGCAAGCTGCAGAATTCCTTCCACTGGGTAAGAGAGGCTAGCGTTATCGGGTTTTCAAGAGCAGTAGGCCTAGCACCTAGTGCAGCAGCAATGAGAGACAGTCGTAAATCGGTACAAGGGAGTTCAGAAGCTTCGATGGATGCCCACGCTTTGTGTGGAGTTGGTGCCCACCAATATCTAAGCTGATCTAAAACACACGCCTTATAGTAGGCTGCCAGGTTGGGGACACCCATGCCGCCGTGCTTTCTGTGTAAGACCATGGTTTTAAGAGGGCATCTTGGGGGCTTAGCGTTCCACACAAAACGTGTCAGAAGTTTTTGGAGAGCTGAGAAAAAGGACACAGGCAGGGGGATGGCAATGGTTCGGAAAAGGTAAAGTAGTTTCGGGAGGACAAGCATCTTGAAGGAGGCTATTCGACCCATTGTGGACAGTTCCTGCATTTTTAATTTCTGCAGTACAGTGGGCAGGGATTCCAGGAAGGGTTTAAAGTTTTGTTCATAAAGTTGTGACGTGTGTGGTGTAAGATGTGTACCTAGGAATGGTATAGTATGTGAGGACCAGATAAATGGGAATTTGCCGGCAAGGGAGCTCTGTAGAGCAGGCGGTATATGAAGGCCCAGAATTTGGGATTTGTTTGCATTGAGCTTGTAATAAGACACCTTGCTAAAGTCAGACAGGAGTGTATATGCTTCCGGCAGGGAGGTGGCCGGGTCTGTAAGCATGAGCATGACATCGTCGGCAAAAAGGCTTATCTTGTGTTCCAAGCCGGCCACCGACAAACCTTTTATGCGAGGGTGAGAACGGAATTGTTCCGCCAGAGGCTCCATCAGTAATGCAAATATAATGGGGGACAAGGGGCACCCCTGTCTGGTTCCGTTAGTGATTCGAATAGGTTTAGATTTCATTCCGGAATTGAGGACAGTGGCAGACGGGTTGGAGTACAGAGACAAAACAGCTGATTGTAACCACCCCCCAATTCCGAAGGCATCAAGAACCGCCCTTAGGTAGCCCCAGTGGACCCGGTCGAACGCCTTCTCCGCATCCAAAGAGAGGAGCAGAGAAGGCGTCCGAGTAGCTCCAGCCCGGGAGATCAAGCCGACAAGTCGTCTCGTTCCGTCCGGGGCCTGGTGACCCGGGACAAATCCAACCTGGTCCGGATGAACCAGAACAGGCAGGACCCGCTGTATCCTGAGGGCCAACAACTTAGCAAATACTTTAACATCGGTATTTAAGAGCGAGATCGGCCTATAGTTTGCCGGAACCGCAGGGTCCTTGCCGGGCTTAGGAAGGGTCACTATCACAGCCCTTAACATATCTGAAGGAAACATTGATGAGGAGGAAGCAAGTTCAAAAACTGGTTGCAATCGTGGAGTAATTTCATTAACTAGGGCCTTATAAAATTCATTGGGGAGGCCATCCTCCCCAGGGGACTTATGGTTGGGAAGTTTGCGAATGGCCGACGAGATTTCAAGGGAAGTAAAGGGTAGAGAGATGGACTGGAGTTGATCCGCTGTGAGTGCAGGAAGCTTGACCTTCTTGAGAAAGTCCTCAATTAGTTCAGGACAGGGCTGGGGGGTGGCAGGGTCCGATCGCAGGTCGTAAAGTGATTGATAGTAGTCTGCGAAGGCGTCGGCTATATCTTTTGGGTTAGACATAGAAATCCTAGTGTCAGGATGTAAAATGGAAGCAATTTTACTTTTGGCTTGTTGCGCCCTGACCCGCCTGGCTAGCCACGCCCCAGCTCTGTCTCGAAGGCCATAAAACTTGGCTTTAGTATATTTCAGGTTGTTTTCATATTTATAGAGAAGCAGGGATCTCAATTTTTGCCTGTCTAACACTAATTCTTGGGTAAGAGTAGGGCTCGGGTTAGATTTATTGGTGGCCTCTTTGGCTGCTATGGTAGCCAGTAGTTCCTCAACTTGCTTCCTCCTGCAGCGTTTAAGTCTAGAAGCGAGTTGAAGCAAAATCCCTCTCATATACACCTTATATGTGAGCCATAAAGTAAATTGGGACACATCATCCGTGTCGTTGAATTCAAAAAAATCTTTATGTGCTTGTACGATCTTTTGGTACGAAATCCTGTCCTCCAACAGAGAGGTATTCATCCTCCAGATTGGGGGTGGGGAGTTGCCAAGTTTGTCATCAAATTCCAGGGAAATTGGAGCGTGGTCGGACCAGGAGATCGTACCAATTTCAGCACGCAAGACATTTTGCAAAGATCTTTTATCGGTCAAAAAGTAGTCTATGCGGGAGTAAGATGAGTGGGCAGCTGACAAAAAGGTGAAGTCCTTCTCGTTCCCATGGAAACATCTCCATATGTCGTATAGGTCATATTTTTGTAGTATGGAGGAGAGAGAACAAGTCGGTCTCCGAGCTTGAGCAGTGGAGTCCATGGAAGGATGCATTACAGTGTTGAAATCGCCTCCAACAATAAGCGTGCCTTGTACAGTATCTTTCAGCATGCGAAAAAGATGGGTAAGAAACTTCCTCTGCCTGGTATTGGGGGCATACAGGTTCACCAGTGAGAAGAGGGTGCCATTAATTTCACAAACAAGAATTATATATCTCCCCAGTGGATCCTCGATGGTGCGCTTAAGGAGGAAAGAGGCAGAGGCGTGAATGGCAATAAGAACACCACAGGACTTTTTGGGAGCATTTGCCATATACAGGTGCGGAAAGTTGGTAAAAGACAGTCTCGGGCACTTGTCCCTGGCGAAATGGGTCTCCTGCACAAATAGTACGTCTGCACGCAGAGATTTTGCTTCTTTCATTAAGGAGGCTCTCTTGGCAGGGCAGTTGAGGCCCTTAGCATTAATTGACACAAATTTCAGTGGCATGGTAACCAGGGGGGATTATGTGGCATAGTGGCAGGGGAGCATGGTGAAAGGATGAGTAATGCAAACACTCGCCAGTAGAGGGTCCTGCACTGATATGGACAACATGTCAGAAGGTACCTGCATCCAGGAGAGCGGTCAGCACGCGGTCGCCAGGTTGACAGTGTACGTTGACAGCAAAACAAGATGGCGGAGTCAAGTACGATGAGCAGAGGCAGATTCTGGACCAGTAGTGAGAAGACTAAAGGAGGGATGGACAAAAAGAAAAAAGTCAAGTAAAAGAAAATCGCAAATACACATAAAAAAAGCCTGAACATGCAGGCGCAATGGGCGGCCGTAGCCGCTAAAGCACATCGGGGGAGATGACGGTGAAGCATCACAGAGAACAAGAAACTCAGCAGAGCACTCAACAGGCGGGTAACCTGAAAAAATAAAGGAAAAAAAAAAAATACAGTAGAGGGCTCCCTGCCCCACACATCCTGAGGTAGCACAAGGAGACGGAGGAACATAGAGCAATTCAAGTATCCATTCCAGGTCCGGCTTGGCTCAGGCACTCTGGGGTGGACCGCTCAGGAGGCACGGAATCAGCTGGGAGCAATTGCCATTGTTTGAACAGTTGGATGCCCTTTTCCACGCTGTGTATAGGATGCATTTTACCGTTCCATGTGACAAGCAGTTTAGTGGGGAAGCCCCATTTGTAGATAATGCTGTTGTTACGGAGAATTTTCGTGAGTGGGGACAATTTCTTCCTGTTGAGAGCCGTTTGTTGGGATATATCGGTGTAAAGGGATATACCAGCAAACTCATCCGGCACGACCGGGTCATGTTTGGCCGCCGCCATGATTCTCTCCTTAACGTGATAGTAGTGTATGCGGGCTAGTGTATCCCTGGGTGCTGTGTCAGGCAGAAAGTTAGGCTTGGGGATTCGGTGGGCCCTGTCCACACATAGCTCAATATCACTGAGGGATGGAATGAGTGATTTCATGAGGCGTTGGACGAAGTTGGTCAGATCTTTATGTGGTACGGATTCAGGGATGCCCCGGAACTTAATGTTATTGCGCCTAGAGCGGTCCTCTATGTCCGCAAGTTTGTACTGGAGGCGCTGCATCTCGCTTTCCTGGTCAGCATAGGCGTCAACAAGGTCGTTATGGGCAGTGTACAGATCCGCCATTTTAGTCTCCAGATGCTGTATCCTGTCATCATGTAGTTGTACAGTATCATGAAGTGGAGAGAACATAGTAGCAAGCTCATTAAATAAAGTACTCTTCATGGAAAGCAGCATTTTTTTCATGGAGGACTCTGAGATAGCCTGATCAGTGGCTGGGAATGCATCAATGGGGTTGCCTGGCTGAGCCTGAAGTAAAGCCTGGTAAGCCGCAGTGTGTACTCCAGAGGGGGCTTCCCCTTCATGTCTGCGATATTTTGTTTTAGTGGGGCTACTAGTGGTAGGTGAGGAGGGCGGAGAGGTCACTGCCAGTGTACCCTGGGGGGGTCCGAGGTCCCCTGCAGATAATAGAGAGGCAGAAAGGGTACCTGAGGCAGAGCGCGGGAGGCCGGGGCCGGCGCCATCTTGTCTTCCCCTGTGTGGAGCCGCCGGGTGAAAGTCTGTGAGCCGCTGCGGCGGCTTGGTCTGCTTCCGCCGCTTGGACATGTCAGATACCGCTCGGCGGGTGTTCCGGGATGCCGCGGTTGAGGTGGGGAGAGACAATCTGCCGATACTCCGTCGCTGTGAGCCGCTATGAGGTGAGGTGGCAGGGAGCTCTCACACTAAGCGGCCATAAGCATCGCCGGCCGGACACGCCCCCCCAATTCCAGCTGTTATTTGATAGAGATGATATTTACTTTGAACCGTTCAGACACTCTTTTTCATTCAAATGCGCCACTTATGGCAATTTGTATAAGTTCTTTCCTGCTCCTCCAGCTGGATTAACTTTTTTGACACAGTCCGAGCTGATATGATTGGTGGAGGATCAGAGAGAAGGGAAGGAAGTCTGTCTCGCATCCAGTTTCCTATTGCCCTTGGCTCCCTTTACTTCCTCCTTCACTGTTCACTTTATTACACATATGGATACGTAAATGTGTGGGTTCTGATGTTCAGTAATATTCAGTAATATCTTATGATCCAAACATAACTGGAGTTGAGTGTATGAGAGACACTTCTGCTACCAAACCAGGATTTTAGTTTTATGCTTATATCTTTAAGAGGAGCTAATATAGCTTACTCAGTCTCTTCAAGTCCTCATAAGCCTCATAAGCCTCAATTAATAACAAATGAGTAGTGCTATAGATAAGTAGTAGGGATTTACCCCCAGACTCACAGTTTTGCAGATTGTCTCTGCTGCTCCAAAGCCTCCAAGCGAAGTGACGCTGTCTCTTGACCGGGGGAATAGGTTGGTTAGCAGAATGGTGATTCTCTGGTGTGCAACAGCACGGCCTGGGGATCTCCCAGCTTCACATGTGAGAGGGGGCGGCGGGCTTCTCCTTCACTTCCTGCCGGCCGCGGCGCTCTCTCTGTCAGCCCGGTATCCACTGCTTGGTCCATGCAGCCTCGCGAGATTACCCCCCAGACAGTGGGAAGGACCTGGAGGGAACGCCGAAGCGGACCACGAGGGTCTGACACAGCCAGGGACGCTAGGATGAGGAAGGAGGTGAGTGGAGGCAGGCGAAGGGGGGGGGGCGCCGAAGGTCTGCTTCTCACAGCGCAAGAGCTCCCTGCTCGTTCTCAGCGGGCATCGGCTGTGCTATGGTCGGATCAAAGGGACAGGTCCCGGAGGGAAGAGATACAGACTCTTTCATCCCCAGACAGCTCCTTTTCCCCACGGCCTACGTGCACACCACCAGGCTCCTCCCCCTCATGACGGGCGCACGATTTGCTGTCAGTTAAACCCATGTGAGCTAAGTTTTGGGGCCTATACAGGCTGACACCTACTTCTGTATCCTGTGAAAGCCTAATGTACCTCCAGCCATCAAATACTACGTTCTGTGCTGTCAGTTAAACCCATGTGACTAATGTTTGGGGCCTATACAGGCCGACACTTACTTCTGTCTACTGTGAATGCCTAATGTACCACCAGCCATCAAATACACTATGTTCTTTGCTGTCAGTTAAACCCATGTGAGCTAATTTTTGGGGCCTATACAGTCCGACACTTACTTCTGTATACTGTGTGAATGCCTAATGTACCTCCAGCCACCAAATACTACGTTCTTAGTTGTCAGGTAAACTGATGTGGGCTAATTTTTGGGGCCTTTTATAGCCGACACTTACTTCTTTATCCTGTGAATGCCTAATGTACCTTCAGCCACAGAATACTACGTTCTTAGCTGTCAGGTAAAACCATTTGGGCTAATTTTTGGGGCCTTTTATGGCCGACACTTCTTTATCCTGTAAATGCCTAATATACCTTCAGCCACCAAATACTACGTTCTTAGCTGTCAGGTAAACCCATGTGGGCTAATTTTTGGGGCCTTTTACGGCCGACACTTACTTCTGTATCCTGTGAATGAAAACATTTTTTATTCAAAATGACTGTATTTTTGTATTTTAGAGTCTTAAAAGCCGGTTTTAGTCAAGATAGTTGCATTTTGCTCTCCAATGGCCTGAAAATGTTTTTGGTCAAAATGACTCTATTTTGGTCTCCAAGTGTCTTAAAAGCCTTTTTTAGTCAAAATAACTGCATTTGGTCTCCAAAGGTCTGAAAAAAATTTTAGTCAAAATTACTGTATTTTTGTCTTTTAGAGTCTTAAAAAGCCGGTTTTAGACAAGATTACTGTATTTTGTCTCCAATGGTCTGAAAATTTTTTGGGGTCAAAATGACTGTATTTTGGTCTCCAAGTGTCTAAAAAGCCTATTTTAGTCAAAATAACTGCATTTGGTCACCAAAGGTCTGAAAAATAATTTTAGTCAAAATGACTGTTATTTTGTCTTTTAGAGCCTTAAAAAGTTGGGTTTAGACAAGATTTGTCTAAAATCGGCCATTTGGGCTCCAGTGGCCTGAAAAAAATGTTTTGGTCAAAATGACTGTATTTTGGTCTCCAAGTGTCTAAAAAGCCTTTTTTTAGTAAAAATAACTGCATTTGGTCACCAAACGTCTGAAAAAATATTTAGTCAAAATGACTACATTTATGTTTTGTAGAGCTTTAAAAAGCCGGTTTTAGACTAGATTTTGGACATTTGGCTCCAATGGCCTGAAAAGATTTTTTTGGTCAAAATGACTCTATTTTGGTCTCCAAGTGTCTGAAAAGCCTTTTTTAGTCAGAATAACTGCATTTGGTCACCAAAGGTCTGAAATTTTTTTTGTCAAAATTATTGTATTTTTGTCTTTTAGAGCCTTTAAAAGCCGGTTTTTAGACAAGATAACTGCATTTGGGCTCCAATGGCTTGGAAAAAATGTTTTGGTCAAAATGACTCTATTTTGGTCTCCAAGTGTCTAAAAAGCCTTTTTTAGACACAATAACGGCAAAGGTCTGAAAAAAAAATTAGTCAAAATGACGGTATTTTTGTCTTTTAGAGCCTTAAAAAAGCCGGTTTTAGACACGATTTGTCTAAAACTGGCCATTTGGGCTCCAATGGCCTGAAAACATTTCTTTGGTCAAAATGACTCTATTTTGGTCTCCAAGTGTCTAAAAAGCCTTTTTTAGTCAAAATAACTGCATTTGGTCACCAAAGGTCTGATAAAAATTTTTAATCAAAATGACTGTATTTTTGTCTTTTAGGCTTCTTTCACACGGCCGCTCCGTATGTCCACAAATCATCCTATTTTTTTTGAGGATGATTTAGGGACATAATGTAAGTCTATGGCATTGCGGATGTCAGCGGAATACCATCCGCTGACATCCGATTTGCCTCCTTTCAGTTCTGTTCCGTTTTTTGGAACGGAACAGAACCCTATTTTTTCATCCGTTCAAAAAACGGAAAGGAAGCAAAATCGGATGTCAGCGATTGTCATCCGCTGACATCCGCAATGCCATGACTTACATTATGTCCGCGTATCATCCGCAAGCGGATGGGATGATATGCGGGCATACGGAGCGGTTGACACAAGTGTCATCCGCTCCGTGAAAAAAAAAAAAGTCCCGCAGCGGAGAATAAATCCGGAGCGGCCGTGTGAAAGAAGCCTTAGAGCCTTAAAAAGCCGGTTTTAGACAAGATTTGTCTAAAACCGGCCATTTGGGCTCCAATGGCCTGAAAAATTTTTTGGGTCAAAATGACTATATTTTGGTCTCCAAGTGTCTAAAAAGCCTTTTTTTTGTCAAAATAACTGCATTTGGTCACCAAAGGTCTGAAAAAAATTAAGTCAAAATGAATGTATTTTTGTCTTTTAGAGCCTTAAAAAGCTGGTTTAACCACTTGCCGACCGCCGCATGACTATCTACGTCGGCAGTCAGCCCCGGACAGGCAAAGTGACGTAGGTCTACGTCGGCACTGCCCGCCGGTCCTGTGTGCGCTCCCGTGCCCCCCCGTCGCCACCGATGGCTCGATTGGGTTCAGAACCGATCAGTCATCAGGTCCAGGCCAATCATTTTTGGCCTGGACCTGTTGATCGATCCTGCCCAATCAAATGACACTCTAAGCCTGTGAAATGTAAACACAGGCTTAGAGAAGATGTGCCCTCCCCTCCCAACGTCCTTTTTGGATCCAGCGTGAGAGGAGAGCACATCTAACTGTGAGTATTGCACCAAGCACACCCACACACAGGTAGATAGGCACATTTAACCCCCGATCGCCCCCCGATTAACCCCTACAGCCCCTGACACAACACACACTGTATACAGCATATAGCATTTTCCTATATACCTGTATAAGTGTGATTTGTGGTCAGGTGTAGCGCTTGCAACCCCCCCTTTTCCACTTAAATTACCCCCCACCCCCCAAAAAAAGATTTAACCCCCTGATCCCCCCTGACCCCCCCCTGATCACCACCAGTTAACCCCTACCCCGCTGTCACATTCAACACTAATACAAACGTAATATACAGTGTTTTTGTATTTTTGTATTAGTGTGATTGTGATCAGAATTAGCGCAGGTGACTAAGTTTCTGTCCCAAGAAGGTTTAGGGTCCCCGCCACCCCTCCAATAAAGATTTAACCCCCTGATCCCCCCCCTGATCACCCCTACACCCCCTGCCACAACACACACCATATACAGTATATAGCATTTTGCTATATACCTGTATAAGTGTGATTTGTGGTAAGGTGTAGCGCTTGCGGCCCCCCCTTTTCCACTTAAATTACCCGCCACCCCCCAATAAAGATTTAACCCCCTGATCCCCCCCCTGATCACCGCCAGTTAACCCCTACCCCCATCACATTCAACACTAATACAAACGTAATATACTGTGTTTTTGTATTTTTGTATTAGTGTGATTGTGATCAGAATTAGCGCAGGCGACTAAGTTTCTGTCCCAAGGATGTTTAGGGTCCCCCCCACCCACCCAATAAAGATTTAACCCCCTGATCCCCCCCTGATCACCCCTACACCCCCTGCCACAACACACACTGTATACAGTGTATAGCATTTTCTATATACCCGTATAAGGTTTACTACCGTTTCATTTATCCGTAGGATACCCGTTACCCCCTCCCAATAAAGATTTAACCCCCTGATCCCCCCCTGATCACATCCAGTTAACCCCTTCCCCCCTGTCACATTGCGCACTAATATACACATAATATACTGTTTTTACTGTATTTTGTATTAGTGTGATTGTGACTTGAGGTTGCGCTAGCAAGTTCGTTTCTATCCCAAAGGAGGTTTAGGGCCCCCGCCACCCCCCCCAGATCCACGGCGCATAGTTAGAAATAACCCCTTGATTACCACACACACACACACGCACGCACGCAC
This sequence comes from Pelophylax lessonae, assembly GCF_965119305.1. NCBI lineage: Eukaryota > Metazoa > Chordata > Amphibia > Anura > Ranidae > Pelophylax > Pelophylax lessonae. The sequence goes on from NC_138774.1 coordinate 252,606,361, forward strand.
ATACACTTCCATTACTAGTATAGTGTTTGAACAGATCAATATCTGATCTGATCAGAACTATACTAGCGCCCCCATAGTTTAGGGTTCCCAAAAAAAGTGTTTGCACAATCAGCACTGATTCCTGCCAGCACCTGCGTTTAACCCTTTCACCCAGGCAAGTGTAGTAATCAATAGATTACTGTCACTTGCAAAAAAACACAACACACAAAACCGCTGTGTTAGCAGAGTCAGGCCTGATCCCTGCTAGCACGAGTAGTGGCCTGCAGCCACCGCGTATTCGAAGACAGGCCCGTAGAGCCCATAGTGCCCTCCCTGATGCGCTGGCATATCCCAATTGGCAACCCACTGATTCTACAGCGCCAGTACTTCCCCCATTCACTGCCCAACCTGGAATCCACGTGGAGACAGCTGGTTTTACGCCCCTGAACTTTTTTGAGCTGTTCTTCACGGAAGATCTTTTCAGATCTATTGTGGATCAATCAAATTTATATGCCCAACAATTCATCGCCGCCAACCCAAATTCGCCCCTTGCCAGACCATTCGGCTGTAATCCTGTAACGGTTTCCGAATTTAAAATCTTTCTGGGCCTTTCCCTCAACATGGGCATAACCAAACAGAGTGAATTGCGGCTATATTGGTCCATTAGCCCACTTCACCATATGCACATGTACTCTGCCTCCATGTCCAGGGCGAGATATGAGGAAATTCTGCGATTTATGCATTTCAGCGACAATTAAATCTGTCGTCCTCGGGGAGACCCTGCATATGATCGGCTCCACAAAATTCGGCCCCTCATAGACCACTTCAATCAGCGGTTTGCAGCCTTGTTTACACCCGAACAAGCCTGATTAAATTTACTGGCCGCCTTGCTATGAAACAGTACCTCCCCAGCAAGCGTGCCAAGTACGGGGTCAAGCTGTATAAATTGTGTGACAGGGCCACAGGTTATACAGTTAGTTTCCGGGTCTATGAGGGAAATGATAGCTGTGTGGAGCCCCCCAACTGTCCAGACTACATAGGGAGCAGTGGCAAGATTGTTTGGGACTTGGTGTCACCCTTATCCGGAAAGGGGTACCATTTGTACGTGGACAACTTTTACACAAGCGTGCCACTATTTAGTCACCTGCTCGAATTACAAATTGGCGCATGTGGCACCAGGCGACCTAATCGCCGGGGCTTCCCCCAACGGCTTGTAGATTCCCGTCTTAGTCGGGGGACGAGAGCCTGCTTGAAAACGGACAAATTGCTTGCGGTGAAGTGGAAGGATACACGGGATGTTTATGTTCTGTCCTCCCTTCACGCAGACACGACAGTCCAAATCCCTACGGCAACTGGCGTTATAGAGAAACCCCTCTGTGTCCACGAATATAACCTTAATATGGGAGGGGTGGACCTTAACAACCAGCTTTTGGTGCCGTATTTAGTTGCCCGTAAAGCCAGACGCTGGTACAAAAAAGTGTCTGTTTATTTATTCCAATTGGCGATGCTGAACGCCTTTGTCCTATACAGGGCGTCAGGACGAACTGGATCCTTCCGGGAATTCCAGGAAGAGATCATCCTTGCCTACCTGTACCCAGGAGGCATGCCTGCCCAACTTCCCCTTCCAGATGCAGTGAGCCGGCTGTATGAGAGGCATTTTTCACATATCCTCCCGAGTACCCCTACCCAAAGATGGCCCCAAAGAAGATGTTGTGTCTGTAGCAGGCGCGGATTTAGGCGTGACACCCGCTATTATTTTCCCAGATGTCCTGACCAACCTAGTGGAGTATTAGTGTAGGGTACAGCACGACACAGTGTAGGGCACACAAACACAGGGTCTAGAAAGATGTTGGATGTCCATCGACATTTTGAGAGACCCAAGCTGGAAGATTGCAGTCCCAAATCAAGAAATCAAGAAACAGTTAGAAAAAAAAATAAAAGGATCCAAAAACTGTTGTGGTGTCAGTCATTTTATATGTCCTTCTACTCTTCCTACTGTACTTTTTAATGTACTTTGTTTGTTTTTTCATTCTTTTGTGACCTGTTTCTCTTGCAGGTACTCGTTGGCTGCCACAACATTGATTTTATATATTCTGACACAAACAGCGTTTGCGCTCAGCATATATGGATACCTTTGCTGGCAGCAGCTGTGGTGATTTTCTGATTTCAGCACTGCAGTTAAAATCCTATTTTGGTATACGTGGATAGTGTCGTGTATACCCATCATTAAATTCAGTGGGTGGTTGTTTGGGCGGTTAATGATGAGTAATACTACGCATTATTCCTGTGCTGATTTCTGATAGGTTCTCTTTTTTTCCGTTCAGCCCACAGGCTGCATGAAAAAAAAAAACCTATATGCCAAACAAGGACCAGCAATGTACTGGTACGTTGCTGGACTTTGAGTGGTTATACCAGGATGATGCCTGCAGATTTAGGCATCATCTTGGTATTGTTTTTTACAGCCAGCGGTCGGCTTACATGTAAAAGCAATCCTAGCAGGTAATTGGCCACTAGACTGCTTTTACATGCAGTGGGAGGGGACTCCCCCCCCCCACCGCCGCCTTCCTCAGCCTTCCGTGGTTTTTCTCTGGCTCTCCTGTCCCACCGGTTAACCTGAGAGTGCAGCCGGTGGTTCTAACCATAGAGCTAATTGGAGATGAGAATGGCTCCAATAATCTCTATGGCCTAAGATACCGGAAGCTATGAGCATTTCATGACTTCTGTTTCGCCAGAAATAAACAGGGCCATTGGGAAATTGGGAAAGTATTTTATCACACCAATTTTGGTGTGGTCAGATGCGTTAAGGTCAGAGGAGAGATCTAGAGTCTAAAAGACCCCAATTTTTTTTAAAAAGAGTACCTGTCACTACAGATTGCTATCATAGGGGATATTTAAATTCACTGTGATAACAATAAAAATGATTAAAAAAATTAAAGGTAAGGTGTCAAAATAACATAAAAAAGCAAAATTAAAAAAAAAAAAAAAATCAAGCCCCCCCTTCCCCCCGTGCTTGCGCGCAATGGCGCACCCAAGTCTTGGTCTAGTGTCATATGTAAACCGCAATTGCAGCATGCATGGTATCGCTGCGAACGCCAGGTCGAGTGCAGTAGTTCTTGCAGTAGACCTCCTCTGTAAGTCTAAAGTGGTAACCTGTAGAGACTTTTAAAGGTTTTTAAAAATGTACATACTTTGTTGCCGCTGCGCAGGCGTGCACAATTTTTAAAGCATGTCATGTTTGGTATCTATGTACTCGGCATAAGATCATCTTTTAAATTTTACCAAAAAAATTGGAATTATATAGTGTATTTGTGCAATAAATTAAAAAAAATGTATTTTTTTTCGCAAAAATTGCGTTTGGAAAATCTGTGCGCAAATACCGTGTGACAAAAAAATTTGCAACATCCACCATTTTATTCTATAGGGCCTCTGCTTTAAAGAAATATATAATGTTTGGGGGTTCAAAGTAATTTTCTAGTAAAAAAAAATAATACATTTTTCATGTAAACAAAAAGGCACAGAAAAGGCTTGGTTTTCAAGTGGTTAGAAGAGTGGGTGATGTGCGGATAAGATTGAGCATAAAATGCCGGGACAGTTCAAACACCCCCTAAATGACCCCTTTTTAAAAAGTAGACACCCAAAGCTATTTTCTGAGAGGCATGGTGAGTCCATGGAGTATTTTATATTTTGCCACAAGTTTTGGGAAAATTATTATTTTTTTTGTTGTTTTTTTACAGAAAGTTGTCACTAAATGATATATTGCTCACGCATGCCATGGGAATATGTGAAATGACACCCCAAAATACATTCTTTTGCTTCTCCTGAGTACAGGGATACCACATGTGTGAGACTTTTTGGGAGCCTAGCTGTGTACGCGACCTTGAAAACCAATCCCCATCTTCAGGTTTTCTAATGGCGTAAATTGCTGATTTTACCCCTGACTACCTGTCACAGTTTCAGAGGCCCTGAAATTTCAAGATAGCACAAACCCCCCCCCCCCCAAATGACCCCATTTTGCAAAGTAGATACTCCAAGCTATTGGCTGAGAAGCATGCTGAGTCCATGGAATAGTTTATATTTTGCCACAAGTTTCGGGAAAAAATGTTTTTTTTTTTACACAAAGTTGTCAGCCATGACCCTGCTTAGCTTCCGAGATCAGACGAGATCGGGTGTGTTCAGGGTGATGTGGCCATAGGCAATCACCACTGCCACCCTCAACCCCTTTGAACTTGGCCATGGCAAGATGGCACCTCAGGAGAAACAAAAAGAAACCCAACGAATAAAGGAAAAGCCAAAAGCCTACAGCACCTGGTGTTCCCAGGCAGTCTCCCTTTGAGGTGACCGACCCTGCTTAGCTTCCGAGATCAGACAAGATCGGGCGCGTTCAGGGTGATGTGGCTGTAGGCGATCACCACTGCCACCCTCTACCCATTTGAACTTGGCCATGGCAAGATGGCACCTCTTGAGAAACAAAAAGAAAGCCAACGAATAAAGGAAAAGCCAATGGCCTGAAAAAAGTTTTTTTTGGTCAAAATGACTCTATTTTGGTCTCCAAGTGTCTAAAAATCCTTTTTTTAGTCACAATAACTGCATTTGGTCACCAAATGTCAGGACCCAGTCTTGAACCTGGGACATTTAGTGTGTCTGCCAATGACTCTACTTGCTGAGCCACCTGGTTTCGCAGATTAAGTGTTAAAAAACAAAAACACCAAAAATTACAGAAATCTTTCCCTTAGTTAGTAAACGCAATAACTTTTGCGTAAACCAATCAAAATATGCTTATTGTGATATTTTTTTACCAAACATAGGTAGCAGAAAACAAATTTGCCAAAAATTTAAAAATAATTTAGATTTTTACATTTTTTTGGGGGGGGGGAGTTTCATATAAAAAAAATTTAAAAATATTGTTATTTTTTTCAAAATAAACGCTTTTTTGGTTTATAGCGCAAAAACTAAAAATCGCACAGGTGATCAAATACCACCAAAAGAAAGCTCTGTTTGTGGGAAAAAAAGGATGTAAATTTAGTTTGGGTACGGCATTGCACGACCGCGCAATTGTCAGTTAAAGTCGCACAGCGCCAAATCGCAAATAGTGGCCTGGACGTAAGACAGCAAAATCCTCCGGTGGTAAAGTGGTTAAGGCTCTGTAAGAATATTTAATAATAAATATCTCGTGCTCATACTTAATTATGTCAGAATATTTATACTGCTCTGAACATAGCAGTTTATTTATGGTGAATAAGCAAAGATCTGTGAAAAAGGAGAGTCTTCACCTATTGCCATAAATCAATGTCGTGAATTCTTTTTAATTGATTAATTTCTTTTTAAAAACATATACCAATCTTAGTGAGTACAGTCTACAGTATGGAATATATATAAAAATATTTATTCTCAAGACATGCAAACACGACATATGATCAAACAAGAAGTGACACAAAAATATAACTCTACATAAACTACTAACTTCATACAATCAATGCAATGTGATGTTTAGCTCAATAATGAAAGTGAAACTGAAACAAAGTGAAAGCAAAATGAAAGCAAGATTACCATTTCTTCCCAGGTATAGCATAAGCCATAAATAAATGTTCTATATAAACAGACTACAATGGTCTGCGCAATGCATAACCGAAAGTCACTCACTGCAGATGAGTGAGAATAAGCCATTCAAAACGGAAGACTTAAAATTGCAAATAATGCACTTAATCTGATATTAATAAAAATGTATAAAAAGCAAAAATCATCTCTTTAGAGAAAAATCTACCATGGCTTATAAGGCTGGGATTGTAATCTTATTACCCTTAAATATGCAATATAAAACATATAAGGAAGGAATAAACAATTGTTAAATAAAATCAAATAACATAGCAAGGCATATTTACCACACTTAAGATGGCCGCTAGCTTCAAATGGTGTTACCAGAGTCCTAAGATGGATGCCAGTCCTAAGATGGTGGCTTCCCTTTCAGATGAATGATGGACAAAATGGAGTATGTCTGGATGAGTCTATCAAGTAATGTAATAGCGTGTGTGATGTAAGTGTATCGTATGTTGGGCAGTGTAATGTCTGTCCTCTCTCATCTGGGTTGGTCTTTTATACAGTAAGAACAAAGAGCTATAAAAATTGCCATAAGTAAAACCCAGAGGGATGAAACATGATTTCCATTGGTTAGGATATTCTATACCTAAACTGGTGATGTCAGAGACACACCTCTTTTGATAAATAACCCAATACTTGGTATAATAAAATTAAAAGATGATTTCTCTATATGTAAGAGTAATCATAACACACATATAAAACTTTGTCCAGACTCCCAGTACATACATAAATGTCCATCTGTATCTCCATAATTCACCTTGCAATTATGGGATCTGGTAAACCATTTTATAATAATTATTTTTAATACAATATAATATTTCTAAATGGGAAATATCTAAAATTATCTCAAAACTGCATTTGGTATTTCGTCTACAGGAGGCAGTATTGCACTGTTCATTAGATCTTGTGTGTTAACATAATTAGAAACAATTACCATTATATCCTTATCTGATGACCTCTGACCTGTCGGCTAGTGAGAAGCCATTACTTATTTGACCATGCCAAAGACTGTCAGGCATAGCGTCTAGAATTGGAAGATCTATGATACCTCTGAACACTTAGACACAAACTTCTCTGAAATGAGGTAATTAGTGACGAGATACATATGTCCTTACACTTATTAGAAAAATAATTCTAAGTAAGATTATTACTATGAGAATATAAACCCAAATGTGATATAACATTCCTAAATATATATGTATATGCCTTACATAATATAATAACATAATTATGGCTAATATCTTCACACACATATAATAATGTATCTATAAAAACATATATAGTTCTCATTTTAAAATGTCTGATGAAAAACACTGAGCCATTGTCTATTGTTAAATACTTATAGACAGACTGGCACTACCATCCCCTTAACATCTGTTATCTGATAGAGATGTCAATGTATCAGCTTATTTATGACAAAAGAAAATAGAAATGTCTGCTGAAATTATAAGACCATATTGTTGAAATTCTATGCTCTCTTGTAAGCTTGTAAGAGACATTTTGTTTAACAAGTATATATGAACTTTGTTTGACCTTAAAAACAAGATGGAAGCCATGCCACTCAGAATCTCTTATGCATAATACGAAATATACATGGCTTTTAAAATCATTTTTCTTTTTACCTATTATTATTTTAATCAACCCCCAATAACCCCGACATATCCCCCCCTTTCTTCCCAGTAGACAAGTGAGCAACTTAGGCATATCTGGGGAGAAAGCTTTTAGAAGGAGTAGTAAAAGAAAAAAAATGTCTTGTTCTCTTTTTTTTAAGAGAATAGTTCATATTGGGAATTGTTCATAACTTTTAAGTAAAGCGGTAAAAAAAAATGAGAGAAAAAAAATCAGTTCAAAATGTCAGTTCGTAGCGACTTTGCTAGTGTTAGCTATGTCACAAACTGTTCCTTATTAGTCTCTTTGAATTCTGATCTCCTGGTAAAGAAACACAAATGTTCCTGAAAATCTGCAACATCAGCTTGTAAAGTCTTGATGGAGACAGAAATTAACTGCTGCAATGGCATTGGCAACTACCATTCAATGCGCAGTAAAACAATGTTTGCAATCAGGAATCTGAGAAATCGGTTTGGACATTCAACCTTGGATGTTGGTTGGATAATGAATGGTTTCAGCATGGTCTAGAGTGTCATACACCCAGACTGAGGTTTGCTCACAAATACAATGCACCATTCTCACATCTCCTTCAATTGAAAACAGGAGATAGTGCGATTCCTCTCAATGAATTTCCTCGGATCAAATGCACAAAGATCTGTAGAAACAAATCTTCCTCTCCGTCAACAAGAATCTGGGGTGTCTCGCAGCTTGATTCCTGAAGAGGGACCACATTCAATGAGGGGTTCCATCTTGAGCTGGGCTCTAAGGAATGAGATGACCCATCCGATCGCTGTGTCTTTGGCAAACATCATCGTCTGTACCAATCAACGACCTGGCATGGAAGGTTAATCTCTTCCTATTGGATGAAACATATAGTATCAATATACATTCTTATCAATTGACATTTCAATGCAATGTTGGTACCCTAAGCTTTCTCAGAGTTCTCCTTTAGTCCACCGTGTGATCAGTCCTTTTTATCTGACCACCAGGGAAGGTGAGACTATATATGCGACCTTTCCTAGGGCGACTGACTTCTGGGGCTTATTAACATGGGATTGTAATTATCGCCATGGATACTATGCATTGGACAATGATACAATGATGCAATATTTTGTTTAAAATTTACCTACTACTTAGGAAAAAGAAAATAATATCTCCCCCTCTGGGGCATCAATGCAATTTATTGGAGGTAATAAAACTACCTGGCATTGAGGATTCCTTCTTGGTTAACATATACAACCTTTAACCTCTTGACTGCATTACGTCATTAGGGTTTGATCCTCCTTGTTATCACCGTCATTGGCGATTTTTCAAAATGTGTCCGCTTTTGAGCAACCTGTTTGAGTCAGAGGGATGAAGTGACCACTGAAAAATAGGAGGGTAGTTAGTATCTAACAACCAAGATCCCCTGACAGGGATTTCAGGATCCTCAATGCTGTGATCTGGGGATTAAAATGGTGTTAGAACCTCTGTATCCTATACCTCTATTCAGTGTATCCCTTTGATTTCTGTCATTTGGGCATTTAAAGATTTTGTGGCCTTTGGCTGGCCGTAGGATTTGTTCCTAAAGAGGGATTATTTTAGTTCTGGGCTGCAGTGCCCTGAGTGAACCAAGTGATCAGCTGATCCATTTGGCATCTACTCGGCTGAAAACTTCTGCAGAGTTAAATTATTGGCTCCGCCTCCTGCGGTGCCTATGTCTCTCGGGTTCAGACAGATGGGACAGACCCCCATCAGAACCAGTTACTCGGTTCTGGCGTGAGGTCTGGGCCTTAATGTCACTCGATTGTCCCGAGGATTTTGGGGATCCCTAGGATGGGGCAAATCCCTATTTATTTGTGGGTGTCCCCCCCCTTGTTGACGGGATGTCCAGTGTCCTCCTTAAGGTATCCGGTGTTCCCTTTGGGGCCTAGGTGGCATGTCTTGCTCCTTTGCTAAACTTATTATTATGTACATGGGCAATGCCTCAAAGCATAGGGATTTAAATTAATGGGTGGTTGTACTCAGCTCCTTCATTGAAGGCTGTTAAGCACTTTTGAGTACAGCAAAAAAAAATTCAATGGGGCTTTGGTGCTGTGTACATTTTAAATTGTAGATAACAGCTCTAGCAGCGTTAAAGTTTTGTAGGGGCTGACTTTTAAATTACATCCTGCTGGCACAACACAGACAGTTGTTTTCATAGGCCTTAAGATGATTAATAATGTCTAAGGACCCTTACTTAACAAAAATCGGGACAGTACTCTTTTTAAAAACTTTTTAAATTCTTGAGGTGTATGGTGTCTTTTTAGGGGTGCTAGTCTTTTGCAATGACCTGATATGACTCATACCTATTTATGCATGGCTGCCCAATTTCTGCCCTCCTATATTTAGAAGTGTGGCTGGGGTAGGACATGGAATCTTTGCCTGACTCCCCCTCTTTGTCTGGGTCATAACCAACAGACTGGGAGTCATATCTGGGTCTATGAATAATTCATTTTTAATGCAGGACTAATAAGCATTACCCTTTTGCATGGACACCATGACCTTATGAAACTCTCTTATTTATTTACTAATGAGTTCCTGTCATAACTTGAACAGTTACATTTTTATTATTATTTTTTTTAATTTTCCACTGCTGGTTACTCGGCAACTTTTGCTAGAAAACATTTTTCCTTGCTCAAAACTTCCTAATTATTGCATTAATCATTTACATTTCTCTTTCACATGATTACTTTCATTACAGCTTCCTTGATAAAACTTCTGCCACAATTCTACTTCATTTTGCAGTTTCACGCTACATTCTCTTAACTGATGTGTCCCCATAGAGGTTACTTTTACCTGCTCAAGGAGGTTCCTTATCTTATTCTCTCATTTATTTGGAGTGGAGATTGGAACTTTACTAAACTCCTTTTTGCTGAGCCTTCTGGTGCAGTTCCTCATAAAAATACAGAAAGATTAGCCATGACTCAAAATGTATGTGATCATGCTTCCTGATGTCTTTGGTGTTAGTTAAGCTTATTGGTGAGTTCATACATACAGGTTATCCTCTACCCAAGTCAGATGCCTGTTATTGGCCCGACTTCTGAGGATTTTGATATATGACTCTAACCAGTATTTACATATTCCATCATTTCAGACTCGGAGAGGTGTTTCCACACATTTATGATCTGTGCCAAATCTACTGGGGTTGTGGCATTACCACTAGGGATTCACACCTTGCCAGAGTTGGCAGCATGAACATTACCTGCTGTAGACATTTTTAAGGCATTTCTATCACATTCACAATTAATAAAAAAAATTCAAAAATTTTTTTTTTTTTTAAAGTTATTGATTATGTCACCTGATCAATATTTATGATTGGCATATGTAAGAAATCAATAATTATCTCAGTGGTGCCTCCATTATATGTAAGAATATTTAATAATAAATATCTCGCGCTCATACTTAATTATGTCAGAATATTTATACTGCTCTGAACATAGCAGTTTATTTATGGTGAATAAGCAAAGATCTGTGAAAAAGGAGAGTCTTCACCTATTGCCATAAATCAATGTCGTGAATTCTTTTTAATTGATTAATTTCTTTTTAAAAGCATATACCAATCTTAGTGAGTACAGTCTACAGTATGGAATATATATAAAAATATTTATTCTCAAGACATGCAAACACGATATATGATCAAACAAGAAGTGACACAAAAATATAACTCTACATAAACTACTAACTTCATACAATCAATGCAATGTGATGTTTAGCTCAATAATGAAAGTGAAACTGAAACAAAGTGAAAGCAAAACAAAAGCAAAATGAAAGCAAGATTACCAATTCTTCCCAGGTATAGCATAAGCCATAAATAAATGTTCTATATAAACAGACTACAATGGTCTGCGCAATGCATAGCCGAAAGTCACTCACTGCAGATGAGTGAGAATAAGCCATGCAAAACAGAAGACTTAAAATTGCAAATAATGCATTTAATCTGATATTAATAAAAATGTATAAAAAGCAAAAATCATCTCTTTAGAGAAAAATCTACCATGGCTTATACGGCTGGGATTGTAATCTTATTACCCTTAAATATGCAATATAAAACATATAAGGAAGGAATAAACAATTGTTAAATAAAATCAAATAACATAGCGAGGCATATTTACCACACTTAAGATGGCCGCTAGCTTCAAATGGTGTTACCAGAGTAACACTAGCGTGTGTGATGTAAGTGTATTGTATGTTGGGCAGTGTAATGTCTGTCCTCTCTCATCTGGGTTGGTCTTTTATACAGTAAGAACAAAGAGCTATAAAAATTACCATAAGTAAAACCCAGAGGGATGAAACATGATTTCCATTGGTTAGGATATTCTATACCTAAACTGGTGAGGTCAGAGACACACCTCTTTTGATAATTAACCCAATACTTGGTATAATAAAATTAAAAGATGATTTCTCTATATGTAAGAGTAATCATAAAACTTTGTCCAGACTCCCAGTACATACATAAATGTCCATCTGTATCTCCATCATTCACCTTGCAATTATGGGATCTGGTAAACCATTTTTATAATAATTATTTTTAATACAATATAATATTTCTAAATGGGAAATATCTAAAATTATCTCAAAACTGCATTTGGTATTTCGTCTACAGAAGGCAGTATTGCACTGTTCATTAGATCTTGTGTGTTAACATAATTAGAAAAACTTACCATTATATCCTTATCTGATGACCTCTGACCTGTCGGCTAGTGAGAAGCCATTACTTATTTGACCATGCCAAAGACTGTCAGGCATAGCGTCTAGAATTGGAAGATCTATGACACCTCTGAACACTTAGACACAAACTTCTCTGAAATGAGGTAATTAGTGACGAGATACATATGTCCTTACACTTATTAGAAAAAGAATTCTAAGTAAGATTATTACTATGAGAATATAAACCCAAAATGTGATATAACATTCCTAAATATATATGTATATGCCTTACATAATATAATAACATAATTATGGCTAATATCTTCACACACATATAATAATGTATCTATAAAAACATATATAGATCTCATTTGAAAATGTCTGATGAAAAACACTGAGCCATTGTCTATTGTTAAATACTTATAGACAGACTGACACTACCATTCCCTTAACATCTGTTATCTGATAGAGATGTCAATGTATCAGCTTATTTATGACAAAAGAAAATAGAAATGTCTGCTGAAATGATAAGACCCTATTGTTGAAATTCTATGCTCTCTTGAAAGCTTGTAAGAGACATTTTATTTAACAAGTATATATGAACTTTGTTTGACCTTAAAAACAAGATGGAAGCCATGCCATTCAGAATCTCTTATGCATAATACGAAATATACATGGCTTTTAAAATCATTTTTCTTTTTACCTATTATTATTTTAATCAACCCCCAATAACCCTGACAGCTCTAAAAGACAAAAATACAGTCAATTTGACTAAATTCTTTTTCAGATCTTTGCTGACCAACTGCAGTTATTTTGACTAAAAAAGGCTTTTTAGACACTTGGAAACCAAAATAGAGTCATTTTGACCAAAATAATTTTCAGGCCGTTGGAGACCAAATGCAATTATCTTGTCTAAAACCGGCTTTTTAAGACTATAAAAGACAAAAATACAGTCAATTTGACTAAAAATCTTTTTCAGACCTTTGGTGACCAAATGCAGTTATTTTGACTAAAACAGGCTTTGTAGACACTTGGAGACCAAAATAGAGTCATTTTGACCCAAAATAATTTTTAGACCATTGGAGACAAAATGCAGTAATCTTGTCTAAAACCGGATTTTTAAGACTCTAAAAGACAAAAATACAGTCATTTTGACAAAAAGTATTTTTTCAATCACCACTGCCACCCTCGACCCCTTTGAACTTGGCCATGGTAAGATGGCACCTCAGGAGAAACAAAAAGAAAGCCAACGAATAAAGGAAAAGCCAAAAGCCTAAAGCCTAAAGCACCTGGTATTCCCAGGTGGTCTCCCATCCAGGTACTAAACAAGCCTGACCCTGCTTAGCTTCTGAGATCAGATGAGATTGGGCATGTTCAGGGTGATGTGGCTGTAGGCCATCACCATTGCCACCCTCGACCCCTTTGAATTTGGCCATGGCAAGATGGCACCTCAGGAGAAACAAAAAGAAAGCCAACGAATAAAGGAAAAGCCAAAAGCCTACAGCACCTCGTATTCCCAGTCGGTCTCCCATCCAGGAACTAACCATGCCTGACCCTGCTTTGCTTCCGAGATCAGGCACGTTCAGGGTGTTGTGGCTGTAGGCAGTAACCACTGCCACCCTCGACCCCTTTGAACTTGGCCATGGCAAGATGGCACCTCATCTCGTCTGATCTCAGAACCTAAGCAGGGTCGCGCCTGGTTAGAACCTGGATGGGAAACTGCCTGGAAAAACCAGGTGCTGTAGGCTTTTGGCTTTTCCTTTATTCCTTGGCTTTCTTTTTGTTTCTCCTGAGGTGCCATCTTGCCATGGCAAAGTTCAATAGGATCGAGGGTGGCAGTGGTGATCGCCTACGGCCACATCTCCCTGAACGCGCCCTATCTTGTCTCATCTCGGAAGCTAAGCAGGGTCGGGCCTGGTTAGTACCTGACTGGGAGACCGCCTGGGAATACCAGGTGCTGAAGGCTTTTGGCTTTTCCTTTATTCGTTGGCTTTCTTTTGTTTCTCCTGAGGTGCCATCTTGCCATGTCCAAGTTCAAAGGGGTCGGGGGTGGAAGTGGTGATCGCCTACGGAAACATCACCCTAAACATGCCCAATCTCATCTGATCTCGGAACCTAACCTGGCCTGGTTAGTACCTGGATGGGAGACCGCCTGTGTAGCAGAGCAGTAGTTTAATCTACATTGGCTCTGCTGGTAGATAGGAAAACAGGTAATAATCCAACTAGGCAGGTACAGCATGCAACAATCCAAGTAGCCTTATACAATCCTTCCCTCCCAAGAACTAGACGACACATATGCTGGGAGTCAACTCAGAATGCCTTGTTTATTGAAAACACAAGAGATCTACACTTCACCAAAACCCCCTCCCTCTTCGAGTCATTCCACACAAACACACATCCCATAATATGCTTACAAGGCAGACAGGAACAATAGGACACCAGGTGCTGTAGGCTTTTGGCTTTCTTTTTGTTTCTCCTGAGGTGCCATCTTGCCATGGCCAAGTTCAAAAGGGGTCGAGGGTGGCAGTGGAGATCGCCTACGGCCACATCACCCTGAACACGCCTGATCTTGTCTCATCTCAGAAGCTAAGCAGGGTCGTTACTGGTTAGTACCTGGATGGGAGACCGCCTGGGAATATCAGGTGCTGTAGGGTTTTGGCTTTTTCTTTATTCGTTGGCTTTCTTTTTGTTTCTTCTAAGGAGCTATTTTGCCATGGCCAAGTTCAAAGGGGTCGAGGGTGGCAGTGATGATTGCCTACAGCCACATCACCCTGAACGTGCACGATCTCGTCTGATCTCGGATGCTAAGCAGGTTCGGGTCTGGTTAGTACCTGGATGGGAGACCGCTTGGGAATACCAGGTGCTGTAGGCTTTTGGCTTTTCCTTTATTCATTGGCTTTCTTTATTCTTCTTGAAGAGCCATCTTACCAAGGCCAAGTTCAAAGGGGTCGAGGGTGGCAGTGGTGATCGTCTACAGCCACATCACCTTGAATGCGCTCAATCTCGTCTGATCTTGAAAGCAAAGCATTGGTCGGGCCTGGTTAGTACCTGGATGGGAGACTGCCTGGGAATATCAGGAGCTGTAGGCTGTTTTCTTTTCCTTTATTCATTGGCTTTCTTTTTGTTTCTCCTGAGGTGCCATCTTGCCATGGCCAAGTTCAAAGGGGTCGAGGGTGGCAGTGGTGATTGCCAACGGCCACATCACCCTGAAAGCACACAACCTCATCTGATCTCAGACGCTAAGAAGGGTCGGGCCTGGTTAGTACCTAGATGGGAGACCGCTGGGAATACCAGGTGATGTAGGCTTTTGGCTTTTCCTTTATTTGTTGACTTTGTTTTTGTTTCTCCTGAGGTGCCATCTTGCCATGGCCAAGTTCAAAGGGGTCGAGGGTGGCAGTGGTGATTGCCTACAGCAACATCACCCGGAACACGCCCGATCTCGTCTGATCTCAGAAGCTAAGCAGAGTCGGGCCTGTTTGGTAGCTGGATGGGTGACTGCCTGGGAATAACAGGAGATGTAGGCTTTTGGCTTTTCCTTTATTCGTTTGCTTTCTTTTGCTTTTCCTGAGGTGCCATCTTGCCATGGCCAAGTTCAAAGGGGTCGAGGGTGGCAGGTGTGATCGCCTAAGGCCACATCACCTTGAACGTTCCCTATCTCGTCGGATCTTGGAAGCTAGGCAGGGTTGGGCCTGGTTAGTACCTGGATGGGAGACCTCTTGTGTAGCGGAGGAGTAGTTTAATCTACATTGGCTCTGCTGGTAGACAGGAGAACAGCAACTAATCCAACTAGGCAGGTACAGCATGCAACAATACAGGTAGCATTATACAATCCTTCTCTCCCAAGAACTAGACGACACATAGGCTGGGAGTCAACTTAGAATGCCTTGTTTATTGAAAACACAAGAGATCTACACTCTGCCAAAACCCCCTCACTCTTCGAGTCATTCCACACAAACACACATTCCATAATATGCTTACAAGGCAGATAGGAACTATAGGACAATGGAATGAAGGTATTCACCATAACAAACCCCACCCCACTAGCAGGGGTCTATGAAACACTGCTGCCATATTCTAGCAATCTGCAAAATATCTTTATATATTTCCTCAGGGACACTGTTCAGTAATATTATGGTCATTCTTTCAACACAAGCCACACTCTCAGTGTCCATTCCGCTACAGCCTGGGAATACCAGGTGCTGTAGGCTTTTGGCTTTTCCTTTATTCGTTGGCTTTCTTTTTGTTTCTCCTGAGGAGCCGTTTAGGCCCCAAAAATTAGCTCACATGGGTTTAACTGACAGCAAAGAACGTAGTATTGCATGGTGTTACCAAAAATATATGAGAGTTAATTTATCTCAGACAATATTTGGGTTAATAATGAGAGTTCTATGACTGAATGGAAACTTTAACACAACAATTATTTATTTGTTTAAGGTTTGCAAAGCCTACGTAATTTACAACAATCCAACTATTGTACATACTACAAAATGTAAAATATTCCTGGTTTAATTGAACAAATACTATGCATAGAGTATAGACTCCTACAGGGGAGGGCTGGGAGCCTTTGGCCTGGGGGGCAAGTCCAGTCAAGTGGCCCATTGAACCCCCAAATCAGCTCACCATCCATGCCCACCTGGTTTTAAAATGGATATTGATGTTATATAGCAAGACAAAAATGATACAATATGGTAACATAATTTAATTTTAATAGTAACAAAGGTGGTTTAACAAAAATAAAATCTACAGTTTTAACAAATGAAAGTAATGTATGTACACAATACACTAAGTGTCCATTCACACTGATCCGACTTGGACCGCGACTTGTCATTCTGACAAGTCGCGGTCCGTCACGCTCCCATTGTGTAGTACAGGAGCCGTTCTAATAGGAGTGACACAATTCACTCCGACTTAGAAAAAGGTTCCTGTACTACTTCGGGGCGACCTGGAGGCGACTTGCATAGACATTCATTTTATGAAGTCCATGCAAGTCGTGCCGAAGTCGCGCTGCACGCGACTTAACAGGTCGCCCCCTAAGTCGGAGCGACATAGTGTGAACCGAGCCTTAAAGAATATGTGATACATTTAGGAATAATCGATAAACCTTCACACTTAACTTTTTCAGAAAATACAAAATCCTTTTGGTGGCATTTGATTACCTCTGCATTTTTTATTTTTTGCGTTATAAACAAAAAAAGACCGACAATTTTGAAAACAAAAATTAACATTTTTTACTTTCTGCTATAAAATATTCCCAATAAAAAAATTTAAAAAATAAAAAAAAATTGATCAATTTTGCCCAATATGTATTCTACTACATATTTTTGGTAAAAAAAATCCTGATAATTCTATATTGATTGGTTTGCGCAAAATGTATCACGTCTACAAACTTTGGGATACATTTATTTATATATTTTTTTTAATTGTTTTTACTAGTAATGGCGACGATCAGTGATTTTTAGCGGGACTGCGACATTGCGGCAGACAAATCTGATACTATGTGGCACTTTTTAGGGGCCAGTGACACCAATACAGTGATCAGTGCTAAAACAAATGCACTGTTACTGTATAAATGGCACTGGCAGGGAAGGGGTTAACACCAGGGGTGATCAAGGGGCTAAGTGTGCTCCTAGGGAATGCTTTCTAACTGTATGGGGAGTGGATGTACTAGAAGAAAAGAGAGAGCTATGTTTCAGCTTAGCTGAAACACAAGATCTCCATCTTCTTCTGTGACAGAACAGCCATCTGCCTTGTTTACAAAGGCAGACTACCATTCTGTTATTCTCCTGCATGATCGCGGGTGGCCGGTGGACCTCTGATTGGACCTGCTGATTGGCTCCCGCAGTGTCTAATCATAAGGGGAGCGGCGCCCCAGCGGCACCCGTGTGCCCCCAAGAACCCGTGCACAAAATCACCTACCAGTACGTGATTTTGCGCAGCTGGGCCCCCCTGCTACAGTATATATGCGGTGGGTGGTCTGAAAGTGGTTAAGTTGGGAGAGTGGGACCTGTAGTCCTTCACTAGTTGGGAGATCAGGCGTGTGTCACACATGCTGTGCTCTGAGGGGCTCATGCTGGGACCTGTAGTCCTTCACTTTTGGGGGGGTTACATCCCCAAAAGCAAAGGACTACAAGTCCTAGCTTGAACCCTGGCTGAGATCTAATCATGTGATCTCCTCCTCTGCTGCTGGGACCTTTAGTGACCCAATAACTTTAACTGGACTGTATACAGTCTGTATATTGATGTCTAGTTGCTCCTGGCACTATATACCTGTCTCATACCTGTAACAGGTATGAGACATCAATATACAGCTAGACATCAATATACAGGTATGGGACAGGTATATAGTGCCAAGGGGTAGCAGGGAAATATTGCAATGCTCCACATGACATATTTGTTGTCACTCACTGTTCTGCTCCCGACCACCTCACCTCAGGCATCAGGTTGACTCTGGAGAGCCGTGCTAGTACAAGGTCATCCAATGCCCAGGGCAAAAATGGGAAACTGCACCCCCCGTCTATCACCCCCCACCAGCACCTGCTCCCTGTTGGATGGAGAAGGGGGTGGGGCTGATATGGTACCATGCGCCAAAATGTTTGTATTGTTTGTGACATGCAACTAAATAGTACCAATATTTAAGGCACACTACTGCAAACCAAAATGTTTAAAATTGGTGCATCAGTATGGGACTAATATTGACAAATTGTCCCTGGGTTGGTGGGTCACTAAAAGGAAAAAAAAAATGTCTGCATTAGCGGTGTCACTGAAATTAAAAAATGTACCCCAGTCGGTGGTGTGACTGGAATGAAAAAATGTCAGTGGTGAACACCACCACAAAGCTCTACCCCCGTATCCCCCAGTATAAAGCTGTTCACTCAACCCCTCAAACCCCCCTCCCCATACTATAAAGCTCTTTCTTAAAACCCCCACATACATAGCCCTTCCACCCTCTCCACCCCCAGATACTTACCCAGTCCTCTGTATAGGAGGCACACTGTCACTTGCAAAGACAGAAACCGGCAGAGGAAATCTGATTATTTTTTTAGAATAAATTACTGCAGTGAGAACAGTGGCAGTGCTGGAGGTGGTGGTATTGTGTACCACCCCGCTGCAGACAAAAAAAACAAAACCCTGTAGATAGGAGTGATACTACAGTCAACTCTTATAAAATGTTATGTATACAGAGATTCTGTATATAGATCACCTCACTAATATAAGGGATCTGTGAGGTATCAGTGTGGGAACTAAGTGTATGTTCCCACAGAAACAAAATCCTGAATTCATGTATAAACAGGTTGCTTTTGGTGGGCAGTGCTGCCACTGAATGCAAATAATGTAGTTTAATGTGGCCAACCTGTAACCGCCCTGCATGTGACTGTTACATGGTAGTACGTAAGTATCGGGTTAAACGACTCTGAAAAGCAATTGAAGCATGGTTCACTTTTCAGAGGAGTAACTTCCACACATGTGAATGAGCACTTTAAAGAAAAATATCCCATTTGGTCTTTATTAGTGAAAAATGCCATGATATCTAGGTGAGGACTGGAATGTTTAGGAGAGGACCTTCTCTCTTTTCATTGAAAGTCTTCATAATGGACTACTTCAGTCCATCAGTCAAGTCCACATAAGAAGGCCAATCAAAAGATCACCAAACAGACAAAGGAACCTAAGTAAAAGCCAAATTATTAAATGGTAGGTGCTTATTATGTACAAAAGCATGGAGCACCAGCCCTGGTTTTAGGAGGTGATCCTTCTCCTCCAGCTTGCATTAACAGAAGCCAACCAAACAAATGCAGGGAAGTAAAGGGTTAATCTCCTCATCTGATAACAGAACCTTTACTGCACACTCAGGCTCAGCCTTATTTATTGCCAGGGGACAGACTGACAGTATAACTCAGAAACTGGAGATAAGTTAAAGCAGTGCAGGGACAGCTCAAGATAGCAGAGCTCCTCCGTCTTCCTGTAACATCGGAGATCAAGATATCTGTGTCAGCCTGGCAGTAAGGAAGGCTGAGCCTAATGTGCAGTGAGCTCCATTTTCATGTGAGGCAATTTATTGCTTTACTTCCCTGCATTTGTTTGTGGCTAGCCTAGTGTAGAAGAGCTGCTCCAGCTCCAAGTGCGCCCCTGCATCAACACAGAGCCCCCCCCCCCCCCGCCCACAACAGGTGACCCTTCTGGCCATACCTTGTACCGGCCATGCTGGACTGGAGAAGTGCTTTTGATGTTTGTTGCTGTTTCAGTCCTGGATTCCTGCAGGCAAACATTTCGCCAGTTCCTCTTCTCTTCTGCAGTGGCCTGCACAGTGGGAGATGGAGGGAGGAAGTGGGTGGAGCCAGTAATAGGCACGGAGGAGGACTAAGAAGATCCTTCTCTGCTCTGCATGCTGGGTCCCTTCTCAGCCTCTTTTCCTCCTCGGGACCATGACATCACTGGTTGCTAGACGCCAAACTAAATGTAAAATCCAAAACTCAATATCTCATACATGTATATATTTACATAAATATTTACAATCTCTACAATGGAGATTTATACATAATCTCCTCATCATCACAGCATGGGAGATTACGCCTAAACCCCATATAGCAACAGATGCCCGCTTGGGGCCTGCAGAAAGCAAAGGCCCCACATAACATAATGGTTTAGGTGTAATCTCCTTTTGAGCGTTTGTCACTCTATCTGAAATAAAACTAGTTGAAAAAAAAAACTATATAAACTCTCCGTCTCTACAGACCCACATTCCTGGATCTCAGTGTCAGTAGTTCATTACTTGTTCTGGATGTAATACCTCCATAATGATGGAAGGAAAAAAAAAATAAAAAAAAATACTAAGAGTCCAAACCACACAAAAAAATGAGGATAAGAGTTCTCAATAGTCCAATAATAATAGTATGAAAGTCCATAATGCAAATCTGGTCCTGTTGCTCTTGCTTCTGGGATGGCCTTCCATGGAGATTCCAAATGGAGAAAGCGTATTCCGTATAAGGCTATGGACCAGCTTTCCTGGCTTTCTGTGATTATACTTTATTATTGTGGACAGAGGTAGGGAGAGAAACACGTGTACTTTTCAGACATATGCATTCAAATGACTGCTTATCTTGTAGTTATGAGTAGTAAGGACCTTTGTTTAGCCTTGCTATAGATTTACTGTGACCTAATAGTGAGACCCTTTTTCATTGAAATGTTTATCAATTTGAATGGTTACCCCGTTCAGCCAGGTGCTTCTAGATTTTCATCACCCCCTTTATTCATCCATTGTCGTATACCTGCAGATAACTCTGCCCTGCATTCTGCTAGTTACCACTGTGTGGTGTGTGACCCTTCAAGTCTCCAGGGGGGTTCTGTTGCTACCCGCAACTCACCACTGACTCAGTTTACTGAAACTGTGTTCAGTTATCCAAACCCTGATGGGCTCTTCGCTGGTGCCACACAATCATACCCGTAGTTTCGTCCTTTGCTAGCTACAGTAGGAGTCATGCCTTTTGGCAGGCTGTGAGACAGAGGTCATTCCTTTAGCAGGCTCCGAACAGAGTAGGCAGTGTCAACCAAGCAGACAAAATTACGTAATGTCAGAATGCAGATAAGTGTGATGTCACCAGTTACTCTTGGCTTCGGGAATCATTAAACTAAATTACATTACTTTTAAGTACAATTGTACTATACCAGGTCAGCTATCTGCCAATCACTATGAGTCTCACAAGTCCCAGTATATCTATATGATATGCAAGCGATGCTCTTTGAACTTAATCATGGCACCCAAAAAATATTGACAAATGATTTTTAATTTGGAGAGAAAGAGAAAAAAAAACTGACTACATGTGATGACTGCAACATATTTGAGCTGTAGAGCGGACTTTGTGTACCACGTACAAAAAAAAACATTTGTTGAGTGACTGTTGCCCAAAACCTGGTGATATTGTTCCTATTGCCATAGTTGGTGATAGCTAAATGACAAGAGGGAGCTTCAATAAATGTATACAACACAATTATTCCATGGTGGAAGGGATACAAAACTGTTATGAACTGGCCCATAAACACAATGCTCTATGGAAGCTTTAATATGCTATACCAATATTTCACTGCTCTCACTATAATGTTCCCCATACTCTCCTCTTTTTTTTTTTATAGCAAAAACCAAAAATATGGAATCACCCTACAAATTAAGGTGATAAAGAAAAGAAAGAGAAATAGTTACCAAAAAAAATTAGAATAAAAAATTAAAAATAAAATCAATAATAAACAAATATGTAAAAATTAAAAATAAAATAAAAAAAATGAAATTAGAAAAAAAAGGAAATAAAGATAAAAAAATTAATAAAAAAAAATAAAATTAAAAACGTACAGATTTGGTGCTGGCTCTCCAAACCCTTTGCCCTACACCTTTCTCTTTTTACAGAGAAATGAAGTGGTATGTTTGTTCAAAACCAAAAAAAAATCAAAATGCTTGTAAATGCTTGTAAAAAAAACACTCCCTGTATGGTAGGGAATTACCATATCAATTAGCATTCTTTTAACATGACTGTGTAAGTCAGACTTTGAAAAAAACCAAACAACCCCTGTGTAATTCAGGCTTTGAAAAACAAAAAAAAAACGTACAGAGAGAAACTCTGGTTTATGAAAGAGACACCAAAAAAAAAATATATATATTTTTGAATGTAGGTAGGCCTGAAGGTAATTACTCCAATTCAGAGGCTTCTCCTTAAAGCACGCATAAAAAAAACATGCTATACGGTCCTCTGTGTTATTTTTATTACTAAACAATATTGTCATGTCTGGGACATGTCTGCCTTGTCCACCGATGTTGGTTTGTGTATTGTTCCTAAAATACAAGACTAAGAGATGATTAATAACACCTTACTCAACCTCTATGAGAGGTCCTTAATGACAGTACATTCAAAAAAAAAACATGTATAGACAGCCCCACATATACTCTACAAAACACAAAATATAGGATGCCATAAGGTACAAAATAATGTGTTATGTAGTTTCTGAGTATCAGAGTGAATGAAACTTCACTCCAATCCCCCGGAAAAGACAAAAGAGAAACAAAAAAAATTCCTACAGTTTCTGCATGTTCTAATGATTGAGATCGCATATCTGTGCACAGTTTTTTTTTTTTTGAAAATTTTAGAAACTCTTTTACCAGTACTGAGCTCATTACAAAAGAAATTAACCGCGAAAGCATGCGCGTTATTGTGATCACAATTCTTATTGATGGTCATTGACCCATGGTCTGTTCAGACCCCTGGAAAAAAAATTTTGGTTTTCTAGTTCCTACATATCCATTACATCACACAGACACACCCATTCATTGAGATTGAATGCAATACGTTATGGATAGGGAGTAGAGAAAAGAACCATACATTCGGAAATAAAACATGGAAAAAAACTTACATGTAATTTAACTATGGCATAAAAGAAAACAGACACAGCAAGTCTGTTTTGCCAAATTTTTAACCTTTCTGAAATAAAGAGAAACATAAAAAAAGAATAATACAATGAACTCCTAGTACCTAGCCTAGAATACATTACCTTTGTTAGGTGTGTGTGTTTTTAGGTATATATATACACATCTCTATACACCCCTGCTTTCTGGGTAAGTATTTTTTATGAATTCACTGAGCCTGTAAAATATAAACTTATAGATGAAAGTTAGTAATCTAGCCGTTTTCCATAAAACATACTGACATCAAACCGTACAACATTCTAGACCACTGAAATATAAGTTATATTCTTTGTTTCCCCATTCCTATTTGGGATCTTTCCACTGTGCAAATTCCTCCTTCCTTATCTTTCCAATTCAAGGATTCGATAAACGTTTTTTTTTTTTTTTTTTTAAAAGTGTGGAATTCTCTGACAAAATCATCTCTTTCCACTTTTAGCTGTTGACTTTCATACCGCAAATATTCATTCTCAGCGTGCATAGTTGCGGAAGGAATGCCTGATCTGATCTTTTCATATTTAGTACTCCTAGGCCAGGTTCCCCAGCGTGGTGAATACACTTCAACTTCCCGCCTCTGGGTCCTATATTGATTGGGTGTCACTATCTTTTCACCAAGAGACAAACAAAATTTTGCAATGTGGCCAAATAATCCGCATGTGTAGCATTTTACCTTTTGTAATGTTTTAAATGGTCTCTTAACCACTGGTGTGGTTATAGACTGTGAATATTCAATGCCTACAACTGGATTGGCAACTTTTTCTGGCAGTGTACCAGATAATGGGGCCCTTTCATTAGAGCTCCCCCCTTCCACTGAGTTGCTCAGCCTAGCACAAGTTTCTGTCTAATGATTGAGATATTTTAGCATTCATAGCCATGCAAGCAGCATACATGCCTGCTATGGCTAGACTTTTGGGCTTTTTATTCTTTTTGGTGGTGTTTACTTGTTCTTCGAATAACTCCTGGACATAGTCCCAAGGAGAATCTTTAATTTTAGCATCACAGGCAAAATCATTACTCTTATGTTTAAGAGTATAAGTTGCTACAAAACTTTCTAAACTGGACATGGCCGCCATCACCCCTAGAAAGTATGCACAATTGGTAGGCTAAAAATAAAGTCACCTTTCCCCTGTACTATACAGTCACTTAGAGTAAAGGCAAGTAGGAGAAAGAAGAAGAAAAGAAAGAGAGAAGGAGGAAAAAAAATAAAAAACATTAGAAAGAAAAGAGAAAAATACCAATAAATAGATAGAAACCCAAACAAAGAAACTAAACAAGTTTGAAAACTTAAAATGTGACTCTATATTCTTGGAGACATACAGATAATGATCACAATAATCTATCGCCTCCCTTGTCTGAGTCTCCACCCGGAACACAATAGGTCACGTACAATAGAGCACGTAGCCAGCTACACACTAGGGAGTTCCCCAGAAACAAGCCTCTAGGTAGACAATAGAAGGGTAAACAGACCACAGTGATGAACAAAGCCTACCAAAACTTGTTGAACTTTTTCATCAACACCACCAAACACAAGACCAATACACAAGACACCAGCTTATCAAATTTGTTTGTTATAACAAACACAAACAACAAAAAAATAATGATACAAAGATTAAAAACAAAAATAAAATAATAAAAAAATTAAAACCGACTAAGACTTGTTGAAACTTGTCAACAAAGAACACAAGAGAAAGCCTGGATCAAGCTAGTCCTTTGTGTCTTGAAACCAAAATAGTTAAAAGACAAATAACAAAAACACCACAATATTAAAAAAAATTGAGAACCAAAAAAAAAATTAAAACCAAGAACACCGATTTGTTGAACTTTTTCCTCAACCAAAGAACACCAGAGGAAGCCTAAAATCAAGCTAATCCTTTGTGTCTTCAAAACAAAAACCAAAATTCTCAAAATTGAAGAAAAAAACTTTTAAAACCAACCGATTTGTTGAACCTTCTTCAACAAAAGAACACCAGAGGAAGCCTGCAACAAGCTAATCCTTTGTGTCTTCAAAACAAAAACTATAAATTGTGAGATTTTTCAAAACTCAACAATAAAAACGACACCCTTCCGGTGGTTTTCAAAACAAAATTTTCCCGTTAAAGATATATCCTCCCAATTACATTGACCGGTATGTAAAAGTTAATCTGATATATTTAACCATAATTATGGGAATTTTTTTTCTTAAAAAAAACTCTGTGGTGTATCTTTTCTACTACCCACTAAAACAATTTTTCATTGTTTTTCCTAGATGAATTGTTGTGGCCTTCAGACTACCGGGAAACTGCCTCAGTTTAAACCCAGCTCTATAACCTTACACCAATCTTGGTATTTGCTGTATTAAAAATTTTCAGACTGATCAATGCTTCATGGTTGCCAATTATGTTACCAAAAATATATGAGAGTTAGTTTATCTCAGACAATATTTGGGTTAATAATGAGAGTTCTATGACTGAATGGAAACTTTAACACAACAATTATTTATTTGTATAAGGTTTGCAAAGCCTATGTAATTTACAACAATCCAACTATTGTACATACTACAAAATGTAAAATATTCCTGGTTTAATTGAACAAATACTATGCATAGAGTATAGACTCCCATCCACCCACACTATGACCCTTCAAAGAGAATATACAATGTACCTTTATTCCTTCATAATTACCCGTGGTGTGCTCTCTTGCTTTCCCATGCCAAACAGGAAGTCGCTCTATCTCGTCTTTCCTCATATAGACCCATCTCCCATAGCCTTGTATAGGGCAATACTCATTGGTTCAGCTATCATGCCCCATCACTTCCTCTGGGCGTATCTCGTTCAGGATAGGACCATTTCCCCCTCCCATAGTTACGCCTCTTTCTAACCACTCCTCTGTGTGTGTGTGGGGGGGGTGCGTTTACTCCTCACTGTGGAGGAGCTCTGAAATGGCTACTTAAGATATGCAAGATGTGTCCTGGAAGCCTGTGGCCCCAGAAAGTCTAGCTTTCAAAGATGTAATCACAGGTTAATACTATCCGTAGTTGTTTATATGTAAACAGCAGTTCCCCCCTGGTAGTTCAGGCCTGCATTTTAAATGGACTGGTTAAACAGGTTCCTTGAACTGAGTGCCAACTGGAAGTCACACAACTTCATATAAGTGACAATCATCTCTCAACTAAATGTAAAATCCAAAACTCAATATCTCATACATGTATATATTTACATAAATATTTACAATCTCTACAATGGAGATTTATACATAATCTCCTCATCATCACAACAAGGGAGATTAGCTCACATGGGTTTAACTGACAGCAAAGTACGTAGTATTGCATGGCTAGAGGTACATCAGGCATTCACACAGTATACAGAAGTAATTGTCGGCCTGTATAGGCCCCAAAAATTAGCTCACATGGGTTTAACTGACAGCAAAGAACGTAGTATTTGATGGCTGGAGGTACATTAGGCATTCACACAGTATACACAAGTAAGTATCAGCCTCTATATGTCCCAAAAATTAGCTCATATGGGTTTACCTGACTGCTAAGAACGTAGTATTCTGTGGCTAAAGGTAAATTAGGCATTCACAGGATACAGAAGTAAGTGTCGGCCATAAAAGGCCCCAGAAATTAGCCCACATGGGTTTACCTGACACTTACCTTCAGCCACAGAATACTACGTTCTTAGCTGTCAGTTAAACCCATGTGGGCTAATTTTTGGGGCCTATACAGGCCGACCCTTACTTCTGTACCCTGTGAATGCCTAATGTACCTTCAGCCACCAAATACTACGTTCTTAGCTGTCAGGCTAATTTTTGGGGACTTTTATGGCCGACACTTATTTCTGTATCCTGTGAATGCCTAATGAACCTTCAGCCACAGAATACTAAATACATTCATTTTGACCAAAAAAAAATTCAAACCATTGGAGACCAAGTGCAGTTATCTTGTCTAAAACCGGCTTTTTAAGACTCTAAAAGACAAATTTACAGTCATTTTAACGAAAGGTTTGTCAGACCTTTGGTGACCAAATGCAGTTATTTTGACTAAAAAAGGCTTTTTAGACACCTGGAGACCAAAATAGAGTAATTTTGACCAAAATTTTTTTAGGCCACTGGAGCCCAAATGGCTGGTTTTAGACAAATCTTGTCTAAAACCAGCTTTTTAAGGCTCAAAAAGACAAAAATACAGTCATTTTGACTAATTTTTTTTTCAGACCTTTGGTGACCAAATGCAGTTATTTTGAGTAAAAGAGGCTTTTTAGACACTTGGAGAACAAAATAGAGTCATTTTGACCAAAGAAATGTTTTCATGCCATTGGAGCCCAAATGGCCGGTTTTAGACAAATCTTGTCTAAAACCGGCTTTTTAAGGCTCTAAAAGACAAAAATACATTAATTTTGACTAATTTGTTTTCAGAACTTTGGTGAACAAATGCAGTTATTTATACTAAAAAAGGCTTTTTAGACACTTGGAGACCAAAATAGAGTAATTTTGACCAAAAAGATTTTTCAGGCCATTGGAGCCCAAATGTCTAAAATCTTGTCTAAAACCGGCTTTTAACCACTTTAACACTGCTCACATTGCTGCTACTGCAGCAATGTGGCTTGTTATTGTCCAGCGACGTAGACCTGTTTTCAGTCACAGCGGGAGTCGGGCCAGGGGAGGAGCGGTGGCAATCGCCGCTGCTCTTCCCCGATCGTCAGGGAATCTAGTTTGGAGATTCGCCCGCTTGTGTAAACAGAACAGCATAGCTGAACATGCGATCTGTCCTTGTGTCACTCAGTCACCTCCCCCCACACGTTAATAAGCACCAGGCATACATTAACCCCTCCCTCTCCAATAAAATTAACCCCTTCCCTGCCAGTGTCATTTTTACAGTAACAATGCATATATATAGCACTGATTACTGCAGTAATGTCACTGGTACCCCCAAAAGTGTCAAAAATGTCAGTCAAGGGTCCGATCTGTCCGCCGCAATGTCGCGACCCTTGACTGACACAAGCCTTGACTTGACTGACTACGTTCTTACTTTATCCTGGTAAACAAAATCGCAGATCGCTGCCATTACGCGTTAAAAAAACCACCAAAAATGACAGAAATCTTTCCCTTAGTTAGTAAACGCAATAACTTTTGCGGCAACCAATCAAAATACGCTTATTGTGATCTTTTTACCAAACATAGGTAGCAGAAAACAAATTGGCCAAAAATGTTAAAAAATTTTGATTTTTAAATTTTTTTGGGGGGGAATTTCATATAAAAAAAATGTTAAAAATATTGTTATTTTTTCAAAATAAACACTCTTTTTTTGTTTATAGCGCAAAAAGTAAAAATCGCACAGGTGATCAAATACCACCAAAAGAAAGCTCTGTTTGTGGTGGAAAAAAAGACATAAATTTCGTTTGTCAGTTAAATTCGCACAGAGCCGAATCGCAAGAAGTGGCCTGGATGTAAGACAGCAAAATCCTCCAGTGGTAAAGTGGTTAAGGCTCTAAAAGACAAAAATACAGTCAATTTGACTAAATTTTTTTCTCAGATCTTTGCTGACCAAATGCAGTTATTTTGACTAAAAGAGGCCTTTTAGACACTTGGAGACCAAAATAGAGTCATTTTGACCAAAAAATTTTTCAGGCCGTTGGAGACCAAATGCAATTATCTTGTCTAAACCCGGCTTTTTAAGGCTCTAAAAGACAAAAATAAAGTCATTTTGACAAAAAAAAATTTCAGACCTTTGGTGACCAAATGCAGTTATTTTGACTAAAATAGGCTTTTTAGACACTTGGAGACCAAAATACAGTAATTTTGACCCAAAAGAATTTTCAGACCATTGGAGACAAAATGCAGTAATCTTGTCTAAAACCGGCTTTTCAAGACTGTAAAAGACAAAAATACAGTCATTTTGACTAAATGTAATTTTTTCGATCACCTCTGCCACCCTCTACTCCTTTGAACTTGGCCATGGCAAGATGGCACCTCAGGAGAAACAAAAAGAAAGCCAACGAATAAAGGAAAAGCCAAAAGCCTACAGCACCTGGTATTCCCAGGTTCTAACCAGGCCCGACCCTGCTTAGCTTCCAAGATTAGACAAGATCGGGTGCGTTCAGGGTGATGTGGCCGTAGGCGATCACCACTGCCACCGTCGACCCCTTTGAATTTGGCCATGGCAAGATGGCACCTTATTCGTTGGCTTTCTTTTTGTTTCTCCTGTGTGAATGCCTTATTTAACCACTTAAGCCCCGGAGGATTTGGCTGCTAAAGGACCAGGGTTTTTTTGCGATTTTTTACTGCGTGACTTTAACGGACAATTGCGCGGTCGTGCGACGCTGTACCTAAACGAATTTGACGTCCTTTTTTTCCCACAAACAGAGCTTTCTTTTGGTGGTATTTGATCACCTGTGTGATTTTTTGATCACGCGCTATAAACAAAAAAAGAGCGTAAATTTTGCAAAAATAACAATATTTTTCACATTTTTTTATATGAAATTCCCCAAAAAAAATGTAAAAATCAAAATTTTTTAACATTTTTCGGCCAATTTGTTTTATGCTACCTGTTTGGTAAAGAAAAACGCAAAAAGCGTATTTTGATTGGTTTGCGCAAAAGTTATCGCGTTTACTAACAAAGGGAAAGATTTTTGTCATTTTTGGTGTTTTTTTTTAACGCGTAATGGCGGCGATCTGCAATTTTTTGGTACTGCGACATTGCGGCGGACAGATCGGACCCTTGACTGACATTTTTGACACTTTTGGGGGTACCAGTGACATTACTGCAGTAATCAGTGCTATACATATGCACTGTTACTGCAAAAATGACACTGGCAGGGAAGGGGTTAACTTTATTGGACAGGGAGGGGTTAAGTGTGTCCTAGGGGCGTGATTCTAACTGTGCAGGGACATTGCTATTGGTGTAAAAGCAAAGATCAACAGTTCTACATAGTAGAACGGTCAGATCTTCACTTTTACACAGGGAGAACTGACAGGCAGCTTGTTTACACAAGCCGCTCTGTCTTTCTCCCTTCACAGGAGCGATCGTAGTGTGACTGGCGGACATCGAGTCCGCCGGTCACACGCACTGACTTGTCTGTGAACGAGCCGCGGCGGGCGCGCGCCCGCCCGCAATAGGCTCGCAAGTCAGTGACAGGCGAGTGACGTATCGATACGTCACTCTGCCTGGCCGGGGCTGACCGCCGCAGTATATAGTCGTGCGGCGGTCGGCAACCGGTTAACTCTAGCCATCAAATACTACGTTCTTTGCTGTCAGTTAAACCCATGTGAGCTATTTTTTGGGGCCTATACAGGCCGACACTTACTTCTGTATACTGTGAATGCCTAATGTACCTTCAGCCATCAAATACACTATGTTATTTGCTGTCAGTTAAACCTATGTGAGCTAAGTTTTGGGGCCTATACAGGCTGACACTTACTTCTGTATCCTGTGAAAGCCTAATGTACCTCCAGCCATCAAATACTACGTTCTGTGCTGTCAGTTAAACCCATGTGACTAATGTTTGGGGCCTATACAGGCCGACACTTACTTCTGTCTACTGTGAATGCCTAATGTACCACCAGCCATCAAATACACTATGTTCTTTGCTGTCAGTTAAACCCATGTGAGCTAATTTTTGGGGCCTATACAGTCCGACACGTACTTCTGTATACTGTGTGAATGCCTAATGTACCTCCAGTCACCAAATACTACGTTCTTAGTTGTCAGGTAAACTGATGTGGGCTAATTTTTGGGGCCTTTTATGGCCGACACTTACTTCTTTATCCTGTGAATGCCTAATGTACCTTCAGCCACAGAATACTACATTCTTAGCTGTCAGGTAAACCCATTTGGGCTAATTTTTGGGGCCTTTTATGGCCAACACTTACTTCTTTATACTGTAAATGCCTAATGTACCTTCAGCCACAAAATACTACGTTCTTAGCTGTCAGGTAAACCCATGTGGGCTAATTTTTGGGGCCTTTTATGGCCGACACTTACTTCTGTATCCTGTGAATGCCTAATGTACCTTCAGCTACAGAATACTACGTTCTTAGCTGTCAATTATACCCATGTGGGCTAATTTTGGGGGCCTATACAGGCCTGACACTTACTTCTGTACCCTGTGAATGCCTAATATACCTTCAGCCACCAAATACTACATTCTTAGCTGTTAGGTAACCCCATGTGGGCTAATTTTTGGGGCCTTTTATGGCCGACACTTACTCCTGTATCCTGTGAATGCCTAATGTACCTTCAGTCACAGAATACTACGTTCTTAGCTGTCAGGTAAAAACATATGGGCTAATTGTTGGGGCCTTTTACTTCCGAGATCAGACGAGATCGGGCACCTGATATTCCCAGGTGGTCTCCCATCCAGGTACTAACCAGGCCCGACCCTGCTTAGCTTGCAAGATCAGACGAGATTGGGCGTGTTCAGGGTTTAGTTCCTCTATACCATTTTCTTACTCCAACATAGGACCATCAAGCTATGTAATGTATAAATAAAATAAGTGATGTTATGTTATGCTATGCTATGCTATGCTATGCTTTACTTTACATTACCATAGAAACATAGAAACATAGAATGTGTCGGCAGATAAGAACCATTTGGCCCATCTAGTCTGCCCAATATATCTGAATCCTATGAATAGTCCCTGGCCCTATCTTATATGAAGGATAGCCTTATGCCTATCCCATGCATGCTTAAACTCCTTCACTGTATTTGCAGCTACCACTTCTGCAGGAAGGTTATTCCATGCATCCACTACTCTCTCAGTAAAGTAATACTTCCTCATATTACTTTTAAACCTTTGCCCCTCTAATTTAAAACTGTGTCCTCTTGTGGTAGTTTTTCTTCTTTTAAATATGCTCTCCTCCTTTACCGAGTTGATTCCCTTTATGTATTTAAAAGTTTCTATCATATCCCTTCTGTCTCTTCTTTCTTCCAAGCTATACATGTTAAGGTCCTTTAACCTTTCCTGGTAAGTTTTTTCCTGCAATCCATGTACTAGTTTAGTAGCTCTTCTCTGAACTCTCTCTAGAGTATCTATATCCTTCTGGAGATATGGCCTCCAGTACTGCGCACAATACTCCAAGTGAGGTCTCACCAGTGTTCTGTACAGCGGCATAAGCACTTCTCTCTTT
The DNA here is from genome assembly GCF_965119305.1 of Pelophylax lessonae. Classification (NCBI taxonomy): domain Eukaryota; kingdom Metazoa; phylum Chordata; class Amphibia; order Anura; family Ranidae; genus Pelophylax; species Pelophylax lessonae. The sequence continues at coordinate 252,638,751 of NC_138774.1, forward strand.
CTACTGCTTATACCTCTCCCTATACATCCAAGCATTCTGCTGGCATTTCGTGCTGCTCAGGCTGAGCGGCTCTGACCTTCTTTTTGGTCAGTGGCTTTTTGATATATTGCTCTTTTATATTATTTTTCTAACTTATCTATTTCTTTGATAGATCTTTGATTAGAATGCAAGCTCTCTGTTTAGATGTTAAGGAAGGACGTAGGAGGAACAAATTCTCTGTTACAGAAGTAAGTGTCGGCCTGTATAGGCCCCAAAAATTAGCTCACATGGGTTTAACTGACAGCAAGGAATGTAGTGTATTTGATGGCTGGAGGTACATTAGGCATTAACACAGTATACAAAAGTAAGTGTCTGCCTGTATAGGCCCCAAAAATTTGCTCACATGGGTTTAACTGACAGCAAAGAACGTAGTGTATTTGATGGCTGAAGGTACATTAGGCATTTACACAGTATACAGAAGTTTGTGTCGGCCTGTATAGGCCCCAAAAATTAGCTCACATGGGTTTACCTGACAGTTAAGAATGTAGTATTTGGTGGCTGAAGGTACATTAGTAGAGTTGAGCAGACACCTGGATGTCCGTGTTCGGCGGGTTCGGCCGAACTTGAAAAAAAAGTCCGGGTCCTTTTTTCCGGACTTTTTCCGAACTTTACCCGGACACCGAACCCCATTGAAGTCAATGGGGACCCGAACTTTCAGGCACTAAAATGGCTCTAAAACACCAATGGAAAGGGCTAGAGTGCTGCAAATGGCAGCAAAACGTAGTTAAGAGCATGGCAAGTGCTCTGCAAACAAATGTGGATAGGGAAATAACTTAAAACAACAAAAAAAAAAACAGAAAAATAAAACAATTTTCTTCATCTGTGAAAGACGAGGCCCATATGGAGTAGGAGGGAGGTTGAGGTGGCGGTGGATGTAGCGGTGTAGGTGGAAGTGGCGGTGGAGGGGGAAGAGGTAGCCAACACTGCTTTTTTTCAGTCATTTTAAATTAGGGTACACCCCAAAAGAGTGAGAAAGATCAAAAATATAACAATGGCTGGGTAAGGTCGGTATCCATCTCTATTCTGCACAAGGTATGGAAAAGTCCTGTGGGATCCATGCCTGGTTCATTTTAATGAACGTGAGCTTGTCCACATTGTCTCTGAACAGGCGGCTGCGCTTGTCTGTGATAACGCCCCCAGCCGTGCTAAATAGATGTTCAGATAATACACTGACTGCAGGGCACGCCAGCACCTCCAAGGCGTAAAGGGCAAGCTCAGGCCATGTGCCCAATTTGGAGACCCAGAAGTTCAAGGGGGCAGACCCATCATTCACTACATGTAGGCGTGTGCACACATACTGCTCCACCATGTTGATGAAATGCTGCCTCCTGCTAAGACGTTCCATACGAGCTGCTGGTGCTGCTGTTTGTTGTGGCATGCTGACAAAGCTATTTCACATTTCGGCCATGCTAACCCTGCCTTCTGAGGTGCTGGCGGTGCCCTGGTTGCGTTGGCGACCTCTTCCTCCTCCTCCTCTGCCTTGGCCTTGTGCTTCCACTGTGGTCCCACTGTCAGGTGGGACTGGGAATGCCAGCAGCATCGCGTCTACCAGCGTGCGCTTGTACTCGCGCATCTTGAGATCGCGCTCCAGTGAGTGAATTAAGGTACGTGGGGGATGTTTTTGATCCTTTATAGAGCAGAATAGTATTTGTTGCCTCCATCCCTATTTGTCTAGAAGGGGGAAATTTTTGGTGTCTCAGGCCAAAGAAGAGGGTGGGACTTTTACGGGCAAGTAAGTTTGAATACAATTTATAAAAAACAATAATCAAATTTATTTTAAAGGAAAGAAAATAAGTATATAACTATTCCCATTTGGGATACAAACAATTCCCATTAAGGGTACAATTGGTACATATAATCAGTGCACAGGTGTTTGGGTTATAGACCCAAGGTGTATTTAGAGAAAGAAAAGGTTTTGGAATGTATCATATGACATAGGTGATAAAGGTGACTTTATATCTCTTGGACATTTGTTCTCTGTTTTTCCAGGCTGATTACTAGGAAAAAATTCAGAGATCAAGCTGTTGGTCCAAAGCGTATTTACCGATGCGTTTCGGCTACAAGGTAGCCTTTCTCAAGGGTTTTAGGGTGTCACCAATTCTGTGGAGATAGTAGTAGGTATTATTGATTTTTTTATTTTTTTACTGTACGTTTTTTTCCATATAACATTTATTATTATATTCTTAATTCAATATATACATACTTTTCTGTCTATTCATGTAAACCTCCTTTTGTCTGAGCGGACACGCAGCAGGAACCACTGTGGTGCAACCTAGAGGGTATATATATATATACATTATATATTGTATTCAGTAGATTTGAATGGATTTTTGGGGGGAGTTTTGGGGTATGACAACTTACTGTGAGGTTGTCTTCCAAATTCTGAATGTTCTTGTGTATGATCCTATTCTTGTAGTGAATGGATCTGTGGGTACATATATTGTTTTATCAATGACTGTGCAGGATGTTAGGCATAGTTTTTTTGTTGTTTGTAAAGAGACTTACAGTATATGTAGTCTTGTTCACCTTCAATATAGGATATATTTTTTGGAGGTTTTTCCCTTTGAGTATTGCCGGGCTGTAAGAAATCCCAGTTTAAAATATTGGTTGTAGATTCATATATATATAAGCATATATATATATACCTATGTATATAACGGTTCTGATTATAAGGAGTGTGAACTTACTGTATTGTGGTCAGAAAAAACCTATTCCTCTCGCACAATCATTGGTAGTTGCATGGGGTAGATAGGAATCACACGTGTTCGGTCCTATGGCAGACTTTCTATATTAAATAAATACAGAGTCCAGTGATCTAATAAGTGATAGTTTTATTAGAGTGACTTTGGTGATGTTTACAGTGGATGATAAGTCATCCTTGGTAAAACTTACTATTAGCTGTTGCTCCTCATGGTGCGTCCGTTCTGTCTCTCCAGTCCCTTCAGTGTGAAGGCGTTATGGAGAGACGCTGGTTCCCCGGCCTTTTAAAGCCTGTCGCGCAGGCGCCGTAGGCTCTGCACGTACTTGGCTTCTTACGTAAGGCGCGATCCTCGGTTACTGCGCATGCGCCCAGAGGGTGCGCGCGCATTTAGGAGGTCCGTCTTTCGTATTGGCCGCCGACTCGTGAGGGAGGAACTAAGATCCCGGAGGGGGATCTTCTATGGGTAGATGGTATATCCCATGGTTCCATCTTAACTCCTGGCTGTCCAGGGGCTTACCGTGCCGGTTGCGTTTTGGATCAGACAATTAGGTGGCCTGTCTAAATGACAGAGTATAATCATACATAAACGGAATAATCAATTAATACATTTATAAGTATAATAATTAATCGTATGGTATACAATTTTTTAATTTCCTTTTAACAGCAGTTTAGAAATTCTAAGGAAGGTACGTTGTCCTTGTAACGGGGATCCAGCAGCGTGGCCACCCAGTAATCAGCACAAGTTAGAATGTGGGCAACTCGGCGGTCGTTGTGGAGACACTGCAGCATGTAATCGCTCATGTGTGCCAGGCTGCCCAGAGGCAACAAAAGGCTGTTCTCTGTGGGAGGTGTATCGTCTGTGTCCTCTGTATCCCCCCAGCCACACACCAGTGATGGCCATGAGCTGGCCTGGGTGCCATCCTGCTGTGAACATGGTTCCATCTCCTCCTCCATCTCCTCCTCCTCATCCTCCTCATCCTCCAGAACTGTGCCCCTGCTGGACAATTGTGTACCTGGCGTTTGTGGGTGCAGGAACCCACCCTCGGAGCCACTTGCGAATGACTGCCCTGAAAGCCTTGGAAATGTTACCTCTTTATCCTCCTCCTCCTCCTCCTCATCCTGTGCCACATCCTCTTCCATCATCGCCCGAATTGTTTTTTGAAGGAGGCATAGAAGTGGGATAGTTAATCTGACAACGGCGTCATCGGCACTGGCCATGTAGGTGGAGTACTCAAAACAGCGCAACAAGGCACACAGGTCTCGCATGGAGGCCCAGTTATTGGTGGTGAAGTGGTGCTGTTCCGCAGAGCGACTCACGCGTGCGTGCTGCAGCTGAAACTCCACTATGGCCTGCTGCTGCTCGCACAGTCTTTCCAGCATGTACAAGGTGGAGTTCCACCTTGTGGGCACGCCACATATGAGGCGGTGAGCGGGAAGGCCGAAGTTACACAGCAGCGCTGACAGGCGAGCAGCAGCAGGGTGAGAACACCGAAAGTGCGCACAGGCGGCCCACACTTTCTGCAGCAGTTCTGACATATCGGGGTAATTTTTAAGGAACCTCTGCACCACCAAATTCAGCACATGCACCAGGCAAGGGATGTGCGTCAAACCAGCTAGGCCCAGAGCTGCTATGAGATTTCGCCCGTTATTGTACACCACCAGGCCGGGCTTGAGGCTCGCTGGCAGCAACCACTCATTTGTCTGCTGTTCCATGCTCCTCCACAACTCCTGCGCGGTGTGTGGTTTTTCCCCCAAACAGGAAAGTTTTAAAACTGCCTGCTGTCGTTTACCCCTGGCTGTGCTGAAGTTGGTGGTGAAGGTGTTACGCTGACCGGATGAGGAGGCGGTAGAGGATGAGGAAGCGGAGTAGGAGGAGTTAGGAACAGGAGGCAAACTGAAGCGCCCTGCAATCCTCGGTGGTGGAAGGACATGCGCCAAATTGCTATCCGCCTCAGGCCCAGCCGCCACTGCATATACCCAGTGTGCCGTTAGGGAGATATAACGCCCCTGACCGTGCTTACTGGTCCACGTATCGGTAGTTAGGTGGACCTTGGCACAGATGGCGTTGCGCAGTGCACACCTGATTTTTTCCCCCACTTGGTTGTGCAGGGAAGGGATGGCTTGCCTGGAAAAGTAGTGGCGGCTGGGCACGACGTACTGTGGGACAGCCACCGACATAAGGCTTTTAAAACTGTGCATCTCCACCAGACTGAATGACAGCATTTCAAAGGCCAAGAATTTTGAAATGCTGGTATTCAGGGCCAGGGATCATGGGTGGGTAGGGGGGTACTTCCTCTTCCTCTCAAGTGTTTGGGAGATGGAAAGCTGAACGCTTCCACGGGACATTGTGGAGATGGTTGGTGACCCAGGTGGTGGTGTTGCTGACAGATCGTCTGTTTGCGGGGTGGCAGGTGCCGGTATCACTACAGAGGTGGATGAAGAGGCCGAGACTGCAGCAGAAGAGGAAGCAGGAGGAGCCAGAGACCTTTCTTGGTTTTGAAGGTGTCTATTCCACTGCAGCTCGTGCTTTGCACTTAGATGCCTGATCATGCAGGTTGTGCTCAGGTTGAGAAGGTTTATGCCTCGCTTCAGGCTCTGATTGCACAGGGTGCAAACCACTCGTGTCCTGTCATCAGCACATTTTCTGAAGAACTTCCACGCTAGAGAACTCCTTTGAGCTGGCTTTGGTGCGTTGGGCAGTAGCAGGCGTAGTGGCTAGAGCACGGCCTCTCTGCTTCTGCACCCTGCTCCCTCTTCTGCTGTGCTGGTGGCTCTGTGCGACCACCGCCTCTTCCTCCAAACTACTCAGGTCACCTGCATGACCTTCATTCCATGTGGGGTCAAGGACCTCATCGTCCTCCACATCATCTTCCACCCAGTCTTCACCCCTGCCCTCCTTGTCGGTCTCCACAATTCTGAGTGCCACAGCAGTTGGCACCTGCGTTTCGTCATCATCGGAGATGGTCCTTCCATCTACTCATCTTGAGAAATAAGTGGTTGGGCATCACTGCACTCAATCTCTTCCACTTCTGGGGCAGGGCTAGGTGGATGGCCCTTGGAAACCCTGCTGACAGAGTCGTCAAAAAGAAGAGACTGCTGCATGACTTGGGGCTCAGACTGCTTGCCTGATTTGCAAGGGGGTGAGGTGAAAGACGGTTGGACGTTGGCTGCAGGTGCCAACTCTGACCTTTCTGCAGTAGTCTGGGTGGGAGACAATGTGAAGGAACTGGAGGCACTGTCAGCAACCCAATCTACTATCGCCTGTACTTCTTCTGGCCTCATCACTTCCAGAGGCGCATGATGCCCTACCAAATACTGCTGCAGGTTCTGTCGCCTACTCACACTTGAGGAAGGTGTTTCACTTGTGCGTGTAGCTGGCACAGATCGACCACGTCCTCTCCTTGCAACAGGAGCTCTACCAGCAGCACCACGACCCAGGCCACGGTCCCTATTTTACGGTCTCCTCATATTTTTGAAATTTATGATCTTGCCCTAGAAAGGTGTTTATTGAATAGGGGAACAAAACAACAACAGTATCGCACGGGTGTATCTCACAGTCAAATATGCAAACTATGCCGCAATTAAATTTTTTTTACCCCAAAAGGGTGTTTATTAAATAGCGGAATAGAAAAACAGTATACAAATACAACGGGGGTATCTCACAGTCAAATATGCAAAGTATGACGCAAATTTAATTTTTTTTCACCCCAAAAGGGTGTATATTGAATAGTGGAATAGAAAAAAGGATATAAAACGGTGTATCTCACACGTACAAACACAGACTAGGCCCCGATTACAATTTTTTGTACCCTAAAGGCAGGATGAGGATGAGGAAGAGGAGTAGGAGGAGTTTGGAAAAGGAGGCAAACTGAAGCGCCCTGCAATCTTCGGCGGTGGAAGGAGTGCGGTCTTAACTTGATGATCATGACAGTGAGTCCGCAGGCCGCGGCGCGAGCAAGGCTGTGGGATTGATTGAATTGAGTTGTGCTGCCTATTGCTACACGCTACCTACTACTACTACTAAATTGTGAGTCAGTATATTTTATTTCATTTTTATATATAAAAGCGGTATTGTTGAGCACTACTAGCCACTAGATCTCCTGGCTGTCACTTTGTCACATGTTGGGGATGGGAATCACAGCGGCTCGGCTCCAGAAGTGGCGGGTGTCCCCGTCATCCTGCCAGGGCCGCCAAGAAGCTCATCACCTAATCTTAAGTTATTAATATCTTATGAGGAGAGGACTTATGGGATTGAGAATTGAAATAATTAAATATATATGGCTTTTTGAACCAGTGCAGTCAGTGCCAGTGCCACAATGCCACCCAGACGCTATCCACCACCACCATTAAGTGTGTTGGTCGGTCACTTGAGCACTGAAGGAGGTGGAAGCATCTGACAAGTGAAGTGACACTTTAGATTTGCACACTGGAATTCATTTATGGACTTTTCGTTATAGATAGGTTTAGTGACCAAATGCAGTTACTGTGACTAAAAAAGGCTTTTTAGACACTTGGAGACCAAAATAGAGTCATATTGACCAAAAAATATTTTTTCAGGTCATTGGAGCCCAAATGGTCGTTTTTTGACAAATCTTGCCTAAAACGGCCTTTTTAAGGCTCTAAAAGACAAAAATATATTAATTTTAACTACATTTTTACTAAGACCTTTGGTGACCAAATGCAGTTATTTTGACTAAAAAAGGCTTTTTAGACACTTGGACACCAGAATAGAGTCATTTTGACCAAAAAACTTTTTTTTTAGGCCATTGGAGCCAAATGTCTAAAATCTTGTCTAAAACCAGCTTTTTAAGGCTCTAAAAGTCAAAAATATAGTCATTTGGACTAAAAAAAGATGTCAGACCTTTGGTGACCAAATGCAGTTATTTTGGCTAAAAAAAGGCTTTTTAGACACTTGGAGACCAAAATAGAGTCATATTGACCAAAAAATATTTTTTCAGGTCATTGGAGCCCAAATGGTCGTTTTTTGACAAATCTTGTCTAAAACCGGCTTTTTAAGGCTCTAAAAGACAAAAATGCATTCATTTTGACTAAATTTTTACTTAGACCTTTGGTAACCAAATGCAGTTATTTTGACTAAAAAAGGCTTTTTAGACACATGGACACCAGAATAGAGTCATTTTGACCAAAAAATGTTTTTCAGGCCATTGGAGCCAAATGTCTAAAATCTTGTCTAAAACCGGCTTTTTAAGGCTCTAAAAGACAAAAATATAGTCATTTTGACTAAAAAAAATTCAGACCTTGGTGACCAAATGCAGTTATTTTTACTACAAAAGGCTTTTTAGACATTTAGAGATCAAAAGAGAGTAATTTTGACCGAAACGTTTTTTTCAGGCCATTGGAGCCCAAATCTTGTTTAAAACCGGCTTTTTAAGACTCTAAAAGACAAAAATACAGTCATTTTGACTAAATTTTTTATCAGACCTTTGGTGACCAAATGCAGTTGTTTTGACCAAAAAAGGCTTTTTAGACACTTGGAGACCAAAATAGGGTCAATTTAACCAAAAAAAATGTCACATCATTGGAGCCTAAATGGTCGGTTTTAGACAAATCTTGTCTAAAACCGGCTTTTTAATTCTCTAAAAGACAAAAATACATTCATTTTTGACTTAATTTTTTTTCAGACATTTGGTGACCAAATGCAGTTATTTTGACTAAAAAAGGCTTTTAAGACACTTGGAGACCAAAATAGAGTAATTTTGACCAAAAAAATCTTTCAGGCCATTTGACTCCAAATGTCTAAAATCTTGTCTAAAACTGGCTTTTTAAGGCTCTAAAAGACAAAAATACAGTCAATTTGACTAAATTTGTTTTTCATACCTTTGGTGACCAGATGCAGTTATTTTGACTTAAAAAGGCTTTTTAGACACTTGGAGACCAAAATAGAGTCATTTTTACCCAAAAAAATTTCAGGCCATTGGAGCCCAAATGGCCGGTTTTAGACAAATATTGTCTAAAACCGGCTTTTTAAGGCTCTAAAAGACAAAAATACAGTCATTTTGACAAAAAAAGTTTTCAGACCTTTGGTGACCAAATGCCATTATTTAAGGATAGAAAGTATTCTCATGCTCGGTGCCCAGTGACAGCGGCCATCATCCCTGATCAGTATATACAAAAAGAGTTCCCCTTAAGGTATGGGACTATAAATGCCGCTGGACACTGTATACTGTGTAAAAAATAATGACTTTATTGATACAAAAGGACATGTAGTGAAAACACAATATAGAGAGAAACACAAATACACATACAGGGCATTAAAATTGCATGCATTTGACAGACCGAATACCGAACCAAGATGTGGACACTTGGGTACATAGGGCAATCGTGGAACCGGAACCGACCCTACGCGTTTCGGGCGTGAAAGCCCTTCCTCAGGGGTCACCCAAAGTTACCAGATAGAGCACCTAGTGTATCTAGAAAGGTAAAGCAATTTAGTAAATTGTAAAACAGATATCTGTGTAGTTGCATATCGTCTAGTGTATCTAGGAAAACAAAATTGCTTCGATATACTTTCAAACAGACATTTGTACAACTATATATACACAGGCCGACAATTGTAAACTCTGTCTTTCGATATCAGCTCTATGAGGATCGACCTACCCTTTGTGTCCAACCAGTGGATTGGATCGGTCTGTCGGATAAAAACGGTATTGCTACCGTATGGAGGGATGCCCAGGTTTTCCCAGAGCCTGGACAGGGCATAGAGCTCCGTAAGAGTATGAAGAGTATAGTAGCAGTAGCTGCCCGGAGGGATCGACAGGGCACCACGATGACCAGTCAGTGGCTCAACATGGACCGCTCACATGTAGAAGGGTATAAACATTTGTGATACCTAATGCAAAGAATATAGAAGTACAACACCAAGGGTTGGAATAACTAGGAACAGTGATTCCCTATGAATTTGACTTAGACCCCTTTTGGGGACTATGAAAATATTTACCTTGAGTATATGAAGTGAATGTGACCAAAAGGTCAAAATAAAGTAGATATGATGTAAATCTTATGTTGGCGTGGTCAGCATTGTGAAGGTGGTCTGAAAGATAACAAGGAGGGGTATAGAGGCTATTAGAGCCCCAATAAATTACAAAAAGTGCAAGTGAGGGAAAAAGAGGGAGGTGTGATGAAATCAACATCCCAGGTGCGTGCAGAGAGACCAAGAGAACCATACACAACACATAATAGTGCAACAGAAAGTGGAAATACAAAGTGCATAGGATTCAAGTGCATGTGACATGCGCATAATGGAGGGCATGGGCGTGCAGGTGCCTAAATTCGTTCATAATGTGCAGCATAACAGTGTGCTATATCTTCACACTGACATGACTTCCAGGTAGTCAAAGAGGAAATTAACTCAAGCTGTCCACATTGATGTATGCCATAAACATATGGTCAAATATATGTGAGCAATACAGGTTTAAATCCCAGGCAGTGCACATACATGGCCCCCTACACCAACCGGTGAGGCATGCCACATAGCTGTGTGATGAAATGAGGAAAAGGGGGTGATAAGTCTTAAGTATTGGAAAAGAAAATGATGTAAGGAGAATGCTAGAGGAGAGGGGGGGATGGTGCGGTGAGTGGGGAATTGTATGCTAAATAGTAATACAGAACATTGGACAAATGGTGCAGGTCAAAAGCATGCAAAAGTACAATAAGAACCAAAGTAATAATAAGCCAGGTTAGTGAACCGATGACATGCAGTAGAGAGAGTTTTAGTACTTACTGTCCCTGGGTGTTAATGGGCTTGGCATCCTCTGCGGATAGTCGTAAGCCCAGACTATTTAAAGATCCTCGCATGACGCCAGCGCCTGCGCAGTGGCGACGCATGACGTCAGTGCGAGCGGTCCCGGGAGCCTATCTGGTCATCCGCCCGGAGAGCGCGGGCCCCGCCCATCCCGGAAGGAGAGGCCAGGTCCGCGTTCCAAGGGCACCGACGCGGGAAACCAGCTACTCAGGAAGAGAGCTGGAATAAGCGGGGAGCCAGAACGACTAGCGCCCCCTACCTGCGCCGGGGGAGCCTGCAGTCAACAAGGCAGCAAGAGTGAAGCCAGCGGAGCGCTGGTAAACATGGGAGAATAAAAAAGAAAACTATGGGAGAAGAAAGATGAGATGGAACGAAAGAAAGAAAAGAAAGAAAAGGGAAAGAGGAGAGAAAAGAAGGGGGAAAGAGAACAGATAAAAAGAGCAGGACATTGGTGGGCAGGAAGGAAAAAACCCCAGACGAAAAATTGTAAAAAATAATATACTTGTCCATCGCGGTGGCACAGTATTGGTCTCTCAAATTACATGTTACAGACAATATACAGAAGCTACACAAAGCTTATATACATAACCAAAGGCATGTTTTACATCATATATTAGCCGGAAGGGACCATAAGACCATCGTATAGGATAGTATTAAACCCTACATATAATTAGGTCAAATCATGTCAGTTGTTGCACGAAAAATACATAGCATATTGTATGAGTATATTATATTATAGTACATATAAAATATATAATACCCTGCATATAATTAGGTCAAATCATGTCAGTTGTTGCACAGAAAATACCTAGCATATTGTATGAGTATATTATATTATAGTACATATAAAATATATGATAGAAATTTTGGATAAACCACCATCACAAAGGATAAGATGTACAGTATAAATATCATAGTAATGTCAGGCTATCTTAATAAGGAATTCTGAACATGAATATTGTGTCATAGAACCGACCTATAACCCCACCGAGTTGTATAATGATGTTAGACTCAACTCCAGAGCATCTACATGGGCAATCTAGTGGGCAGTACAGCCTATTTTAAAGGAAATGTAAGAGGGGAGGGGAAAGAGGAGAGATTTTGTTGGGGGGTTTTTTTGTGTGTACTTACTCTTAGTTGGAAATATAAACATGATCATTGTTCCCAGCCACCCGAAGAAAAGCCCTCCAGAAATGGCCTAAAACTGATCACATCGTTTAGGCCTGGGGCTGTGGTGGCATTTAAGTCCAGGATCCAACGAGTTTCCCGCTGTAGAAGGGTCTTATTCCAGTCCCCACCACGGGGACTGGGGTGGACCCTATCCAGAGCGAGAAACTTTGGAACCGGAGGGATACCTGTATGCATATCTCGTACATGTCTGCCCAGTGGCAGATCCGGATCACATTTTTGCATGCTTGATACATGTCGATAAATACGTTTGTGAAAGGGCAGCTGGGTTTTCCCTACGTAGTAGGACCCACATGGACAAGAGAGTAAGTACACCACCCCTGCCGTTTTGCAATTAACAAAGTGATGTGCCTTAAATATCTTACCATTAGGGAGACGAATATTAGAGTCTCTGTTAATGTACTGGCAGTAATTGCACCCTCCACATGTAAATGTTCCGAATCTTTTACAGGGGTCTTTTCGGTATTTGCCAACAAATTCACTCCGTGTGAGGTAATCTTTCAAGGCTTTAGTTCTACGGTACGTAATGGCCGGTCTCTGTGTAATATGTGGGCTGATACTAGGGTCGCAACTCAACATATGCCAATATTTTTGAATCGCTTTAAGTACTTGTTGATGCTGTTCTGAATATTGCATTATAATGCGGGGAAGATTCGCATCTACAGTGCCTGATTTGGTTTTTTTCTTATTTTTAAACAGCAGTTCTTGCCGCGTAAAAGAGTTTGCTCTGTTGAACGCTTTTTTGAGGCAGGTTTTAGAATAACCTCTTTCGCGTAAACGCGCCCTCAGGTTGTTGGCCTCAGTTTGAAATTGTGTGTCATTTGAGCAATTTCTGCGAATACGCAGATACTGACTAAAGGGTATAGATCTGACAAGTGGTGCAGGGTGTGAACTTGACGCATGTAAGATGGTGTTCGCGGATGTGGGCTTGCGGTATAAAGTGGTTTGTAAGTTTCCTAGACCGTCCTTCCTGATGGTAATGTCAAGAAAATTAATTGTGTATGGGTCATAATTCATAGTAAGCTTCAAATTGAAGTTGTTGTTATTCATGTGTGTGACCCCCTCAATGAGTTCCTCAGACGAGCCGCTCCAAATAACTAGAATATCATCAATGTAGCGGTGCCAGGTTAGGATGTTCCTGGTCCAGCTTGTAGATGAGTCCTCAGATAACAGCTGACGTTCCCACTCCCCCAGGTACAGGTTGGCATACGATGGGGCACACAAGGTCCCCATCGCAACCCCCTGCACCTGGAGGTAGTGGGAACCATCAAAGGAGAAAATATTATTGGTGAGTATAAATCTAAGGCCCTGTATGAGAAACCCATTGAGGCCACTTTGATGTCTATCAAATTGAGACAGTATTTTTTGGACTACCTGGATGCCCTGTTGGTGTGGTATCGAGCTGTAGAGTGCTTCTACATCGATAGCCACCAACAGGGCATCCGATGGAATCACTATCGAGTCCAGAATCTGGAGTAAGTGAATCGTGTCCCTAACATAAGAGGGTAGGCTCTGTACGAAAGGACGTAATTTTGAGTCTATGAACTTACTTAGATTCTCCGATATGCTCCCACATCCTGACACTATTGGGCGTCCTGGAGGTTTGGACGGGTGTTTATGAACCTTCGGTAGGCTATAAAAGGTGGGAACCACCGGAAATTTTGTTCGTAAGAAATCCCATGTGGGCTTATCTATAGTATTGTAGAGGTAGGCGTGATCCACCATGGTATAGAACTCTAAATTAGATCTATCTATGGCCCCTTTTGAAATAGGCCTATACCACTCCCTGTTATTGAGGATTTGGAGACACATGTCCCTATATTGGGAATTACTAAGTATGACTATGTTCCCGCCCTTATCTGATGGTTTGATCGTAAGATCATGTTGCTCTATTAAAGTTTTTAGGGCTATTTTCTCCTCGTTGGACAAATTAGAGATGGTATTAGAAAATTTAATTTTGTTTATCTCCTGTGTATGGGTAGAAGTGTATGGGTTTAGATCTGCATTGCATGGCAACAGTTCACAGTATATTCTGAATTTTAGGGTTGACAAAATTAGAGTTTAAAGTTTGAAGTTCTCAACCTTTTGAACCATTGGTGCAGCTATATTGGTTATATATCATACCAGGTATTTTACATCATTGTGGCATGCCGACCAGCAAACCGATGAGATAGCAGCATTCAAACATTCCCGGCTGGAATGTATGCAGCTTACTCCGGTTATTGCTGGTCTGATCTTCCAGTGTATGTGTGAGGCCGGCCTTGTATGTGTGATCTCTTTTTTGGTTTTATGTCTTGTGTGTGGTCAGTTTATTTTCTGTATCCTCTCATGTTTTGTACACTGTTCCCCTATGACGGGGTTAATTTTTAGACAATGTGTCACCTTGATCCTTAATAAAGAATTTTTGATTATTCATACAAAGTTGGTCTGAGCATCCCTTTATGCAGCCGTTCTTTAGAGGCTTTTCTTTGGCCCCTTCCATTTTTTATTCCCCAGTTACATTAGGCTGCGGTGGCTCCCCACTTATCATTTGAGACCCTCTTGGACTACCATTGGGTCTACTGACGGGTCTGTGCCCAGGTAATTTAGGACACAGCAGTCTCCACTTTGGGTGCTCTTCTTATTTGTCTAGTAACTATGATCCAATAGGGATCTTCTTTCCAAACCCAAGATACTGAGACACCGTCTTATATGTAGGATCATAAGTGACACATTGTCTGGTTGAATTTCCTTATGGAAAATATGACATGATACCTGATACAGTATCTTAACTGACGCGTCATGCCAGACTAATAGGTAATTGCTTTGTTTTTGTTTTTCTTTTTTTTTGTCATTTAATTATAATTTTTGACCATTGCACAATTGCTTGGTCGTTACTATTGGCTGTGAAAAAGGCGTGGCTCCGGGACCGTCAACTGCGGTTGTTTCTTGTGTTTATATACTCTGTACCTCTGCTGTTAAGCCTGTTTCCAGGATGGCCTTCATGATTGGGGACTCCCTGGACGCAGAAATTAGAGCTACATTTGACAACAGTAAAGATACAGAAGTCAATGGCGATTTGAAAAATCTGTTTCGGGACCACAAGAAGTTGCTTGTAAGGTCCCTTAACAGAAAATGGGATGTACTCTCACTGGAATCTTACATTTCACAAGGTATTATACCTAGGGGATTACGTGAGAGAGTCATCCCAGCAATGCACTTACATACAGAGCGTTTTTTAGAAAAGTGGAAAACTGAGTGCATTGCACATGGTATAAAAGTTATGGCTTTAATAGTAGAGGAGGAAAAAGCACAATTGGAGGAGATACAGGAAGAGACCAAAATTATATTGGAAAAACTGGAACCACACAAAGAATTGGAGCAATTCCAGAAGTTAAATGACTATCTTAACCGGTTGCCGACCGCCGCACGACTATACACTGCGGCGGTCAGCCCCGGCCAGGCAGAGTGACGTATCGGTACGTCACTCGCCTGTCACTGACTTGCGAGCCTATCGCGGGCGGGCGCGCGCCCGCCGAGGCGCGCCCGCCGCGGCTCGTTCACAGGCAAGTCAGTGCGTGTGACCGGCGGACTCGATGTCCGCCAGTCACACTGCGATCGCTCCTGTGAAGGGAGAAAGACAGAGCAGCTTGTGTAAACAAGCTGCCTGTCAGTTCTCCCTGTGTAAAAGTGAAGATCTGTCCGTTTCACTATGTAGAACGGTTGATCTTTGCTTTTACACCAATAGGAATGTCCCTACACAGTTAGAATCACGCCCCTAGGACACACTTAACCCCTCCCTGTCCAATAAAGTTAACCCCTTCCCTGCCAGTGTCATTTTTGCAGTAACAGTGCATATGTATAGCACTGATTACTGCAGTAATGTCACTGGTAACCCCAAAAGTGTCAAAAATGTCAGTCAAGGGTCCGATCTGTCCGCCGCAATGTCGCAGTACCGAAAAAAAATCGCAGATCGCCGCCATTACGCGTTAAAAAAAAAAACACCAAAAATGACAAAAATCTTTCCCTTTGTTAGTAAACGCGATAACTTTTGCGCAAACCAATCAAAATACGCTTTTTACGATTTTTTTTACCAAACATAGGTAGCATAAAACAAATTGGCCGAAAAATGTTAAAAAATTTTGATTTTTACTTTTTTTTTTGGGGAATTTCATATAAAAAAATGTGAAAAATATTGTTATTTTTGCAAAATTTACGCTCTTTTTTTGTTTATAGCGCGTGATCAAAAAATCGCACAGGTGATCAAATACCACCAAAAGAAAGCTCTGTTTGTGGGAAAAAAAGGACGTCAAATTCGTTTAGGTACAGCGTCGCACGACCGCGCAATTGTCCGTTAAAGTCACGCAGTAAAAAATCGCAAAAAAACCCCTGGTCCTTTAGCAGCCAAATCCTCCGGGGCTTAAGTGGTTAAAAAGGAAATAGAGAGAACCCAAAAAAATCTAAAAAGTGTTAAACAATCCAAATTCCAAAGAGACCTGGATGACTGGGCACGTGGGGAAATCTTTGATCTATCTTCAAAAAATAGGCGTAACAGGTCAAGGAGAAGAGGAGGTAGTTATAGAAATTATTCAAGTTACGAATCTATGCCTTCAGGCAGTGATGATGAAGATCGGTCGGTCACTTTTTTAAGGGAGAGTGCGGCGGAGGATGTCTCTCCGCCCACAAACCCAAAGGGGATCTTGAAAAAAGGACCCAAAAAAACAAAGGAGGCAAAGACAAAGAAAGAGAAAAAACAGGAGGACAGGGAAATATGTGGGAACAGAGAACCAGACCACGCAATCGTCGGTAATGACTAATTGCCCACAGTTTCCAAATAGTGATAAAATTTCTCCTCAGACAATTATTGAAAGAACAGATGACCCCAAAGTAATCAACCTCTCCAACTTTGTCCTAAATGAATCTCATATTTCTGTATTAACTAAAGGCCTTTCCTTCTCACCCACTTCAGGCATGGACCATTTTGAGGTTTACAAAGACTTATGTCTTTACCTCAGGAAAGTGTATTACAGATTGGTACATGCTGGAGATGGAAGTACTTCAAAGGAAGCACAAGTTAATGCTAAAGAAGCTGAAGCCTTGTCAGTGTTAGAGTCATTATTGGATGAAGCCGGTGAGTTCTCGGACGAGGATGAAGTCCCATTAGAAGATGACAGTCTGAGAAAGAGCAGTATTTATATACGCTCAACCAAGATGCCCAAGTTTTGCACTAACAAATGGTTAAATTCCTTCCTATTGTTGGTAGAGGAAGATCTTAAACGCGTCAACTGGGACTCACTCTCGTCTGACAATCTCACACGGGAGGAAAGAACTGCATTGCGAGATCTCAAAAAAGCTAGTGACCTTGTCATCAAAAAAAGTGACAAAGGGGGCAATGTTGTGTTACTAACAGCCGACAACTATGAAAGGGAAGTTAAACGTCTCTTATCAGACGACAACACCTATAAAAAACTGCAACACAACCCACTCCCCGAGCTAGCAAAAAACATCAATGAGAAACTCCACTTCGCTTTCGAAGCTGGACTCATTACCACCAAAGAGAAACACTATCTCCAGGTTTCTGAATATAATATACCCACAATATATATTATACCAAAAATACATAAAAACCCGGTTGACCCCCCGGGCAGACCTATAGTGTCTGCCTGTGGGGGTCCTTTGGACAGGATTGGTAAATACTTGGACTCATTGATCAAGGATCTTGTTCTCGACCTTCCCTCGTATGTGAGAGATACGGGGGACATCTTGAGCAAGGTCCGAGATCTTGAGTTCAATATGGAAGTATTACTTGTTGGAATAGACGTTGAGTCTCTCTATACCTCTATTCCCCACCCCTGGGGGCTTCTATCAGTATATAATTTTCTTGAACAGAAATATCCATTGCAGGGTTCACAAAATGAATTTCTTCTGGAATTGCTTGAATTTTCCCTTTTGAATAATGTTTTCCAATTCTCCAACTATTTTTACCAGCAAATTAGAGGGACGGCCATGGGTGCCCCGTGGGCACCGTCATATGCATGCCTACATCTTGGCATGTGGGAGGAAGAGGTGGTGTACACCTCGCCTATGTACCTCAGCCACGCATTGACCTGGCTGAGGTACATAGACGACGTGCTCATGGTATGGGCAGGTACGCCACTTGAGCTGGAGCAGTTTATGTTAGAACTCAACTCTAATCAGCGTAATATTCATCTGACCCATATAGTCGATAAGAAAACAATTTCTTTTCTAGACTTAAATATAGAGCTCAAAAATGGAAAATTAGTTACCACTACCTTTCGTAAACCAACGGCCGCCAATACCCTCCTTAGGGCAGACAGTCATCATCCAATCAGTCAAATCAGAGGGATCCCTGTGGGACAATATATTCGCATAAAGCGTAATTGTTCATTTGGTGAAGATTATTTACAAGAATCTAAAGACCTGTATGCGAGATTCCGTGAGAGGGGATACTCTCACCGAGTTATTAGGAGGGCAAGAAGACAGGCAGCAGTGAGAGATAGAAATGAGCTCTTGACTCACAATAAGCCAAAACCTCAGAATTCAAATCTACCACGCCTAATCACCAAATATGGTAGCCAGTGGAATGAGGTGAGACAGATCCTTCAATCACACTGGCACATATTACAGAATAACGAACAACTTAAAAATATAGTTGGCCCACGTCCACTATTAACGGCTAGAAGAGCTACAAATCTCGGTGACCATTTAGTACGATCTGAATTCACTCGTACCACCAAAACCAATTGGCTTACTGAATTACCACCCTTAAGGGGAATGTACCCCTGTGGTCACTGTCAGATTTGCAACCATGTGATAAAATCACAGGTTTATACAGATTCACAAGCAAAAGTGACATATAGTGTTGAGTCCTTCATAAACTGCTCCACCTCCCGTGTATTGTACATTATACAGTGCCCATGTCATAAAATGTATGTTGGTAAGACCAAACGGCAGTTGCGTATTAGAATAGGGGAGCATTTAAAAAGTGTACGCCTTAAGGAAGAGACTCCTATCGGCCTACACTTTGCCGAAAAACACAACAGCGACCCCTCCGGTCTAAAAGTAATGGGTTTTTGGGCCTTAAAGATATCGCCCAGAAGAGGCGACTTCGATAGAGTCCTCTTAAAAGAAGAGAAGGCGTGGATTTTTCGTCTCCAAACTTTGGTACCCTTGGGACTGAATACTGACATGAGTCTCAGTATATTTCTTGAGCCGTAGTACTGTCAGTTCTAATACATGGCCCGACGATAGGGAGTAAGACTGGTTATATCATGTGACATTCACCTGCAGAACAATAAAACAGAGGGTGCTATGTTTTTCACCACATCATACTTTACCAGTCCATTCCATTTAAACCCTTTAATACATATGACATTCCCGTTAAGTTGATATCCATATGATTGAAATCTTATATGTTCTTATTAAATAGGACTATTACCCTATATATATTACATACTTTTTAATATACAGTGATATGGATCTCGGGTCATGGGAAATCTGGACAATATAGTGCCACCCAGTACAGTAATTTGGCCACTTTCATGTACAATCTAAGAGTTCATAATGTAAGGCATGTTATCTTTTCTTTCTTTTTTTGAAAAAAATTCTGAAAAGATCCATAATTATAACATTTGCTTATGCCTTGATTGCTAAATTACTATTTAGCTCGAAGTGATAAACCGTTGGAGTTTTGAAAAAGAATAATAACTCCCTCGAAACAAGAATGGCCTCTGTATGCCATTCTTTGTTTTGGGAATTTGTCTAAATAATGCATTGGTATCTCCAAGCTGTATGTGCTGTTGACGCAAGACAACTAATAATAATGTGATTAATTTAGCACCAAAGGTAATCAATAAACTGCATGGTGAATGCGACAATTCCTACACTGTTTAAGTATGCTATTTTTCTTAAGCCTTTGAGTGGTATCTGGATATTTATTGAGCCGCGGTTGACCGTTTTGGAGCCACGCCATGTATGACAAAAGAACACCTAATACTGTGCATTACCTATTTCTTACCACATGATGGTGTTATTTCATCCGGTTTTTAACTAAGCGGGAGGCTGTAACAGAGGAATGGCTGTAACACTGCCACCTGATGGCAATCTCCAATCAGGCCATCTCCCTATTTATTTTCCTCCCTTACGTTCCAATGACGTCCTGACGAAGCGTGCGTCACGCACGCGAAACGCGTTGACGTCACACGCCGGCAACACACTACCCGGAAGAGCCACCGCTGCGTTCCAGCCTCCGTCCAGAGCGTTGTTCGCCTGCAATTTTCAGAACACGCCATCCCCTCGTGGCATGTCGGAGCGGAACTTTTAATGTCTGGGCCGTCACTTTAAAATTACCCCAAGGAATTATGCAGATGTCCCTTCATTCAAGACTTCCAGTGCATGGTGAGCATAAGCATTTATTATAAAGGGGATAGAGAAAAGGCCGTGACCACCAAGCTGACCCAGCCATACAGTGGATATATGCCAATCAATTCACGGCCGTCACCTGGCCAATGGCACAATTGACCAGTATGGGATACAGCTTATGTTTGGTGTGAGCCCGCGCAGTCTTCCCCATACACTGCGTCTCTCCCTTGCTCCCGCACCCCTACTCACCATTACAGCAAGAGACTCTCTGCCATAGGGGTTCTAAGTTGGCCCGATTATGCAAACCAAACGTTATTTGAGGATTTGAACTTCATCTTTTTCAAGACACTAGCCATCATCCATGTCAAGGACTGGCTCTATTTACAGTTTATATTAATCGGTGTGCAGACATTCCTCTAGATGCTTCCCTCTTTTCATGGTGAAATCGTGTTGATAATTTAGAGCCTATATGCCTCTCAATGACAGTAGAAGTGTATGGGTTTAGATCTGCATTGCATGGCAACAGTTCACAGTATATTCTGAATTTTAGGGTTGACAAAATTAGAGTTTAAAGTTTGAAGTTCTCAACCTTTTGAACCATTGGTGCAGCTATATTGGTTATATATCATACCAGGTATTTTACATCATTGTGGCATGCCGACCAGCAAACCGATGAGATAGCAGCATTCAAACATTCCTGGCTGGAATGTATGCAGCTTACTCCGGTTATTGCTGGTCTGATCTTCCAGTGTATGTGTGAGGCCGGCCTTGTATGTGTGATCTCTTTTTTGGTTTTATGTCTTGTGTGTGGTCAGTTTATTTTCTGTATCCTCTCATGTTTTGTACACTGTTCCCCTATGACGGGGTTAATTTTTAGACAATGTGTCACCTTGATCCTTAATAAAGAATTTTTGATTATTCATACAAAGTTGGTCTGAGCATCCCTTTATGCAGCCGTTCTTTAGAGGCTTTTCTTTGGCCCCTTCCATTTTTTATTCCCCAGTTACATTAGGCTGCGGTGGCTCCCCACTTATCATTTGAGACCCTCTTGGACTACCATTGGGTCTACTGACGGGTCTGTGCCCAGGTAATTTAGGACACAGCAGTCTCCACTTTGGGTGCTCTTCTTATGGGACTGGAATAAGACCCTTCTACAGCGGGAAACTCGTTGGATCCTGGACTTAAATGCCACCACAGCCCCAGGCCTAAACGATGTGATCAGTTTTAGGCCATTTCTGGAGGGCTTTTCTTCGGGTGGCTGGGAACAATGATCATGTTTATATTTCCAACTAAGAGTAAGTACACACAAAAAAACCCCCCAACAAAATCTCTCCTCTTTCCCCTCCCCTCTTACATTTCCTTTAAAATAGGCTGTACTGCCCACTAGATTGCCCATGTAGATGCTCTGGAGTTGAGTCTAACATCATTATACAACTCGGTGGGGTTATAGGTCGGTTCTATGACACAATATTCATGTTCAGAATTCCTTATTAAGATAGCCTGACATTACTATGATATTTATACTGTACATCTTATCCTTTGTGATGGTGGTTTATCCAAAATTTCTATCATATATTTTATATGTACTATAATATAATATACTCATACAATATGCTAGGTATTTTCTGTGCAACAACTGACATGATTTGACCTAATTATATGCAGGGTATTATATATTTTATATGTACTATAATATAATATACTCATACAATATGCTATGTATTTTTCGTGCAACAACTGACATGATTTGACCTAATTATATGCAGGGTTTAATACTATCCTATACGATGGTCTTATGGTCCCTTCCGTCTAATATATGATGTAAAACATGCCTTTGGTTATGTATATAAGCTTTGTGTAGCTTCTGTATATTGTCTGTAACATGTAATTTGAGAGACCAATACTGTGCCACCGCGATGGACAAGTATATTATTTTTTACAATTTTTCGTCTGGGGTTTTTTCCTTCCTGCCCACCAATGTCCTGCTCTTTTTATCTGTTCTCTTTCCCCCTTCTTTTCTCTCCTCTTTCCCTTTTCTTTCTTTTCTTTCTTTCGTTCCATCTCATCTTTCTTCTCCCATAGTTTTCTTTTTTATTCTCCCATGTTTACCAGCGCTCCGCTGGCTTCACTCTTGCTGCCTTGTTGACTGCAGGCTCCCCCGGCGCGGGTAGGGGGCGCTAGTCGTTCTGGCTCCCCGCTTATTCCAGCTCTCTTCCTGAGTAGCTGGTTTCCCGCGTCGGTGCCCGTGGAACGCGGACCTGGCCTCTCCTTCCGGGATGGGCGGGGCCCGCGCTCTCCGGGCGGATGACCAGATAGGCTCCCGGGACCGCTCGCACTGACGTCATGCGTCGCCACTGCGCAGGCGCTGGCGTCATGCGAGGATCTTTAAATAGTCTGGGCTTACGACTATCCGCAGAGGATGCCAAGCCCATTAACACCCAGGGACAGTAAGTACTAAAACTCTCTCTACTGCATGTCATCGGTTCACTAACCTGGCTTCTTATTACTTTGGTTCTTATTGTACTTTTGCATGCTTTTGACCTGCACCATTTGTCCAATGTTCTGTATTACTATTTAGCATACAATTCCCCACTCACCACATCATCCCCCCCTCTCCTCTAGCATTCTCCTTACATCATTTTCTTTTCCAATACTTAAGACTTATCACCCCCTTTTCCTCATTTCATCACACAGCTATGTGGCATGCCTCACCGGTTGGTGTAGGGGGCCATGTATGTGCACTGCCTGGGATTTAAACCTGTATTGCTCACATATATTTGACCATATGTTTATGGCATACATCAATGTGGACAGCTTGAGTTAATTTCCTCTTTGACTACCTGGAAGTCATGTCAGTGTGAAGATATAGCACACTGTTATGCTGCACATTATGAACGAATTTAGGCACCTGCACGCCCATGCCCTCCATTATGCGCATGTCACATGCACTTGAATCCTATGCACTTTGTTTGTATTTCCACTTTCTGTTGCACTATTATGTGTTGTGTATGGTTCTCTTGGTCTCTCTGCACGCACCTGGGATGTTGATTTCATCACACCTCCCTCTTTTTCCCTCACTTGCACTTTTTGTAATTTATTGGGGCTCTAATAGCCTCTATACCCCTCCTTGTTATCTTTCAGACCACCTTCACAATGCTGACCACGCCAACATAAGATTTACATCATATCTACTTTATTTTGACCTTTTGGTCACATTCACTTCATATACTCAAGGCAAATATTTTCATAGTCCCCAAAAGGGGTCTAAGTCAAATTCATAGGGAATCACTGTTCCTAGTTATTCCAACCCTTGGTGTTGTACTTCTATATTCTTTGCATTAGGTATCACAAATGTTTATACCCTTCTACATGTGAGCGGTCCATGTTGAGCCACTGACTGGTCATCGTGGTGCCCTGTCGATCCCTCCGGGCAGCTACTGCTACTATACTCTTCATACTCTTACGGAGCTCTATGCCCTGTCCGGGCTCTGGGAAAACCTGGGCATCCCTCCATACGGTAGCAATACCGTTTTTATCCGACAGACCGATCCAATCCACTGGTTGGACACAAAGGGTAGGTCGATCCTCATAGAGCTGATATCGAAAGACAGAGTTTACAATTGTCGGCCTGTGTATATATAGTTGTACAAATGTCTGTTTGAAAGTATATCGAAGCAATTTTGTTTTCCTAGATACACTAGACGATATGCAACTACACAGATATCTGTTTTACAATTTACTAAATTGCTTTACCTTTCTAGATATACTAGGTGCTCTATCTGGTAACTTTGGGTGACCCCTGAGGAAGGGCTTTCACGCCCGAAACGCGTAGGGTCGGTTCCGGTTCCACGATTGCCCTATGTACCCAAGTGTCCACATCTTGGTTCGGTATTCGGTCTGTCAAATACATGCAATTTTAATGCCCTGTATGTGTATTTGTGTTTCTCTCTATATTGTGTTTTCACTACATGTCCTTTTGTATCAATAAAGTCATTATTTTTTACACAGTATACAGTGTCCAGCGGCATTTATAGTCCCATACCTTAAGGGGAACTCTTTTTGTAAATGCCATTATTTTGAATAAAGAATAATTTTTAGACACTTGGAGACCAAGATAGTCATTTTGACTAAAAAAAATTCAGACCTTTGGTGACCAAATGCAGTTATTTTGAATAAAAAAGGCTTTTTAGACACTTGGAGACCAAAAGAGAGTCATTTTAACCAAAACACTTTTCAGGCCATTGGAGCCAAATGCCTAAAATCTTGTCTAAAACCGGCTTTTTAAGGCTCTAAAAGACAAAAATGTAGTCATTTTGACTAAACTTTTTTCAGACCTTTGGTGACCAAATGCAATTATTTGACTAAAAAAGGCTTTTTAGACACTTGGAGACGAAAATTGAGACATTTTGACCAAAAACATTTTTTCAGGCCATTGGAGCCCAAATGACCGGTTTTAGACAACTCTTGTCTAAAATCGGCTTTTTAAGGCTCCAAAAGACAAAAATAGTCATTTTGACTAAATTTTACTTATAGCTCACATGGGTTTAACTGACAGCAAAGAACGTAGTATTTGATGGCTAGAGGTACATTAGGAATTTACAAAGTATACAGAAGTGTCGGCATGTATAGGCCCCAAAAATTAGCTCACATGGGTTTAACCACTTAAGCCCCGGAGGATTTGGCTGCTAAACGACCAGGGGGTATTTTGCGATTTGGCACTGCGTGACTTTAACGGACAATTGCGCGGTCGTGCGATGCTGTACCTAAACGAATTTGGCGTCCTTTTTTTCCCACAAACAGAGCTTTCTTTTGGTGGTATTTGATCACCTGTGCGATTTTTTGATCATGCGCTATAAACAAAAAAAGAGCGTCAATTTTGCAAAAATAGCAATATTTTTCACATTTTTTTATATGAAATTCCCCCCCAAAAAAATGTAAAAATCTGCGATTTTTTTGCGGGACTGCGACATTGGGGCAGACAGATCGGACCCTTGACTGACATTTTTGACACTTTTGGGGTTACCAGTGACATTTCTACAGTAATCAGTGCTATACATATGCACGGTTACTGTAAAAATACACTGGTAGTGAAGGGGTTAACTTTATTTGGGAGGGAGGGGCTGTGTGTGTCCCTAGGGGCGTGCTTTCTACTGTGATTGGCTGTGGCTTGAGCTGTAAGGACACTGATCAATGGATCTACATAGTAGATCCGTGTGATCAGTGTCTTTACACCGAGGAGAATGACAGGCAGCTTGTTTACACAAGCTGCCTGACTTTCTCCCTCTCCCCCGCCGATCGCAGAGTGGCCGGCGGACATCGGGTCCGCTGGTCACACGCGCGGGGGGGTCCGTGACCGCGCGGGAGCGGGTGCGCGCCGCCGGCGGCGCGCGCTCGCTCCCCAGACCCTCCCAGGCTAGTGACGTACCGATGCGTCACTCTGCCTGTGAGGGGCTGACCGCCACAGTATATAGTCGTGCGGCGGTCGGCACTGACAGTTAAGAATGTAGTATTTGATGGCTGAAGGTACATTAGGCATTCACAGGATACAGAAGTAAGTGTCGGCCTGTATATTCCCCAAAAATTAGCCCACATGGGTTTTAATTTCACATGGGTGAATTTTTTTTCATTCACAGGATACAGAAGTAAGTGTCGGCCGTAAAAGGCCCCAAAAATTAGCCCACATGTTTTTACCTGACAGCTAAAAACATAGTATTCTGTGGCTGAAGGTACATTAGGCATTCACAGGATACAGAAGTGTCGGCCATAAAAGGCCCCAAAAATGAGCCCACATGGGTTTACCTGAAAGCTAAGAACGTAGTATTTGGTGGCTGAAGGTATATTAGGCATTCACAGGGTACAGAAGTAAGTGTCGGCCTGTAAAACCCCAAAAATTAGCCCACATGGGTTTAATTGACAGCTAAGAATGTAGCATTCTTTGACTGAAGGTACATTAGGCATTCACTGGATACAGAAGTAAGTGTCGGCCATAAAAGGCCCCAAAAAATAGCCCACATGGGTTTACCTGACAGCTAAGAACATAGTATTTGATGGCTGAACGTATATTAGGCATTCACAGGGTACAGTAGTAAGTGTCGGCCTGTATAGGCCCCAAAATTAGCCCACATGGGTTTAATTGACAGCTAAGAACGTAGTATTCTGTGGCTGAAGGTACATTAGGCATTCACAGGATACAGAAGTAAGTGTCTGCCGTAAAAGGCCCCAAAAATTAGCCCACATGGGTTTACCTGACAGCTAAGAATGTAGTATTCTGTGGATGAAGGTACATTAGGCATTTACAGGATAAAGAAGTAAGTGTCGGCCATAAAGGGCCCCAAAAATTAGCCCAAATGGGTTTACCTGACAGCTAAGAACGTAGTATTCTGTGGCTGAAGGTACATTAGGCATTCACAGGATAAAGAAGTAAGTGTCGGCCATAAAAGTCGCCAAAAATTAGCCCACATCAGTTTACCTGACTACTAACTAAGAACGTAGTATTTGGTGGCTGGAGGTACTTTAAGCATTCACACAGTATACAGAAGTAAGTGTCGGCCTGTATAGGCCCCAAAAATTAGCTCACATGGGTTTAACTGACAGCAAAGAACGTAGTGTATTTAATATGTTTTTTATTTAGTTTTATACGGATTATACAAGCATGAAAAATAAAATAAAAAGGGGGGTCTCCCCAGATTATATACAGTTAGGCAATCCCTGCTCGTCATAACTAGAACCAATGCAGAAAACATACGGTTTAATATACCTACAAAAATCAATATTTCTGGGATTGTTAAGCATTTTAGTCCAGTTGTTTAAGCGGGGGCTCTCCACTAAAGAGAGGAGAGAAAGAAAAGAGAGAAGAAAAAGATGGAAAAAAGAAAGCTGGGGAGGGGAGAAAGGGAAAAAAAAAAGGAAGGGGGTCCCTTGGTGTTTCACCAGTCTTGACGTTCTAACCTAGAGAGGCCTCAGCCATATATGAAGCGTATATGTTAGTGTGGGTAAATGTTAACCAACACGACCAAATCTTTCGTGCCAGAGATGCCTGACCACGTAGATCCAATGTCATGTCTTCCAGGTAGTACGTACGGTCGACTGCCCACAACCATTGAGGTATCGAGGGGACTGTAGACTGTTTCCAATATTTTGCAATTAATGCTTTGGCTGCATTTAAAAGGTGAGGGGTAATAGACTTTCGATACTGGGCTGGAGGAAGTTAAGTGTCATGGAATAAGACAGACAACGGATCCCTAGCAATAGGTAAACCCTGAATCTCTTCAATTAAAGATAGTACGCTAGTCCAAAAGGGTCGGATTGCTGGGCAGAACCACCATATATGTGCGTGCGTAGCTCTAAGCCCACAGCCTCTCCAACAGGCAGCCGAGAGAGACGGTGTCATCCATCTGTAGCTTAACGGGGGAGTAGTGCCATCTAGTGAGAAACTTATAATTGGCTTCTGCTGTCCGTGCCGATGTTCCTGAACTATGAGACAATTGAAGAATAACCTCCTCCTGTGTCAGCGAAAAAGTACATTTAAAATCTAGTTGCCACTGTTTCAAAAAATGTGGGGTGGAGTTGGGGCTTAGTGCGTCCAATGCCTTATAAAACTTTGATAATAAACCTTTACCTGATTCAGGGCGTGCTAGGATTTGTTCAATCGGGTTCAGGGAGTGTATGTTGCGTAAGGGGTGAGGCAGTTTTTTCACAAATTGCTGGAGTTGGTGGTATTTCCAACAATCCATAAATGTCTTTGGTGAGGCCTGGCATATTTTAGAGAATGGGAGTATTCCTTCCATCCCCGTTATATGATGCAACAGCGTAGAATTGGCCTGTGGTAGCCACTGGGAGAAAGAGTGATCTTTATAATCAGGTGGGAAAAGGCTATGGCCTAAAATCGGCATAAGCGGTGAGTTGTATGGAATTTTATGGAGCCTATGAAGCCGATCCCAGACGCGGAAAACCGAACTGGTTAAAGGCGAAATAG
Organism: Pelophylax lessonae; assembly: GCF_965119305.1. Classification (NCBI taxonomy): domain Eukaryota; kingdom Metazoa; phylum Chordata; class Amphibia; order Anura; family Ranidae; genus Pelophylax; species Pelophylax lessonae. The sequence goes on from NC_138774.1 coordinate 252,666,777, forward strand.
TGTCAGCAAGATTTCTAGTCTCCGGCGGTATCCAAAGTTGAGTATATAATGATGTATTTGCCAGCTTCTGCTCCAGCTGAACCCAGAGCTTTTCCTCTGTATGAAATTTCCAATCGGCTATCCGAACCAGGGAGATGGCATTCAGATATCTCCCGAAGTCCGGCACCGCCAACCCCCCCCCGGCTTTTGCCCCGCGAAAGTAGCGAGAGCGCAAGCCGAGGCTGTGAGCGGCGCCAAACATATGCGCCGCTCACAGAAAGAATTTAAGGTCCTCACCAAATTGACGGGTATGTTAAACGGAAGCATTTGAAACATGAAGAGCACCCTGGGCAGCACATTCATCTTGACAACATTCACCCTCCCTATCCAAGAGGTGGCTAAATGATGCCAATTTGCAAAGTTAGCTCTAATTGTGTTAAGTAAAGAAATATAATTTGCTCGTGCTAGATCCTCCACCTGGGCAGTAATATGTACCCCTAAGTATTTAAAAGAATAAGGTTGCCATATAAAGGGAAATGCTGGGCTGATGTCATGTGCCATTGCCGGGGCAATTGTAACGTTTAAGATTTCCGACTTCGTTAAATTGATTTTAAAATTAGACAGAGCACTATATCTATCAAATTCAGAAAGAAGATTAGGCAGAGATATCATGGGTTGTTGTACATAAAAAAGAACATCGTCCACATAAGCCGCGTATTTCTGTGACATAGACCCGACCGTGATACCGTGAATCGAGGGGTTTGCTTGAATTCTAGCCAGAAAAGGTTCCAAAGATAAAACAAAAAGTATAGGGGAGAGCGGGCAGCCCTGTCTGGTCCCATTAGAGAGCTTAATTGATTCGCTAAGGATACCATTAACCTTAATCTGAGCAGTAGGGGATTTATATAACGCATTAATCAAACGACACAGGCGGGGGCCTAGACCAAACGCCTGTAGTGTCGCCATCTGGAACTCCCAGTCCACCCTGTCGAACGCTTTTTCAGCATCCGTGGAAAGCAACAGGGTGGGCTGGGAGCGCCGGCGAACAAAAGATAAAAGTGAAATTGTGCGTGACACATTGTCCCTCACCTCGCGACCAGGAATGAAACCAGTTTGACTGTTAGCGATACTAGCGGTTAAAAAGGGGAGCAATCTGTTGACGATTACCTTGGCATATAGTTTAACATCGACATTTAACAAAGAAATGGGACGATAGCTAGAACATAAAGAGGGGTCTTTACCCTCTTTCGGGATTAACGTAACATATGCATGCAAAGTCTCCGGACACAAAGAAGAGTCTTCCAGAATAGAGTTAGCATAGGAGGCCAGGTGAGGGAGCAAGGTTTCGGTGTATTGTTTATAGTAAAAGGCCGAAAAGCCGTCAGGGCCCGGGGCCTTCCCCATTGGGGTAGAGATTAAAGCGGCTCAGAGTTCTTCCACCGAAATTTCATCCTCCAGAGAATTAACTTTCTCTGGTGGGATAGAAGGGAGATTGGCACTAACAAGATATTCTGACATCAATGATCTACGCTTTTCTGGATCCGAGATAGCTTTCGGAACAGAATAGAGATTTAAATAGAATTTGTGAAATTCGGCCGCGATAGAGGTGGAATCGTGCGCCAAAGAGTCATCATGTCGCTTGATTTTAGGAATATAAGAGGCTACTTTTTGTTGTTGCAAAGACCGTGCCAGGTGTCGGCCAGGTTTATCACCCCATTCGTATATCCTTTGGGACACCTTGCGGTATATGGCCTTGTTTTGTGCATGAAATAGGGCCTTAAGCTCCTCCCGTTTTTTAGTCAGTAACTGTAGGGTAGAGACAGCAAGGGAGGCCTTATGAGAGCGTTCAAGAACCTGTATTTCAGCAACAAGAGTTCTTTGACATGATACGCGCTCCTTCTTCTTCCTTGCTCCTAATTCTATTAGTTTTCCCCTAATATAGGCTTTATGGGCCTCCCAGCGAACAGCAGTATTGACCTCCGGCAAGGAGTTGTCAACAAAAAAATTTTCTAGTTCTTTACCTATATTTTGTTTGTCCGGAGGGCTCAGAATTAGGGAATCATTTAACTTCCATGTGGATTTTTTATAAAGGAGAGAAGGAATCTTCAAAATCAAACAAATAGGGGAATGATCCAAAATAGAAGATGAAGCAATAGTGACAGAGTCAACTAGTTCGAGGTGAAAATGGTCCACCAAGAAATAGTCAAGTCTTGAATATGAATTATGTGTTTTGGAAAAATACGAGTAATCCCTATCTGAAGGGTGGAAAACACGCCAAGCATCTATTAATTGAAATTCATGCAATTGTGTACGCAAATAGTTTAACCGTTTATATGAGATATAAGACTTACCAGAGGAGGTATCCAGCAGGGGGTCCATAGTGACGTTGAAATCACCTGCCACCACTGATATTCCGTCAGCAAACTCATGGAACCTACGCAGGGTGGTCGTTAAATAAGACACTTGATCTTGATTAGGGGCATAAACATTTGCAAAAGAAACAACAGTACTGCCCAGGGTGCCCTTCAGGAACAAATAATGCCCAAATCTATCAGCTACCATTTGTATGAGTTTAAAGGGTGAGCCTTTACAGAACCCTATGGCGACTCCCTTGGAGTTACGAATATCCGAGAGGCTATAGTACCAAGTAGGGTACGTGGGGGTGGTCAATTTAAGATTTGAGGTGTGGGTAATATGAGTCTCCTGCAGGAACACTACTTCTCCTTTCAGCGCATTCAGTTCCCTATATAGACAATGCCGTTTAGCTGGAGTATGAAGCCCCCTTACATTATAGGATAAATATGTCACTTTCGACATTGAAATCTAAACCGGATATATACCAATATCCACACATAGACTGGTGTACACCAAGGGGGGAAAGGAACAGTAGAAAAGAAGAAGAAAAAAAAAAAACAGGGAATAGAAGGAAAAAGGTTGTCGCCATAGCGACAGTATGTCGGTGAGGAACACTCACCAAAGAGCGGAAAAACGGTGATCCCTCAGCCGCGGTCCCACCTGGAGACCCGCTACCTGGCGGGAGACGCAGGTGAGGGAAAGCCGAGCTCCGCTCAAGAGTTTGGGAGGGGTGAGCAGCGAGAGGGGGGTCAAGGCAGAACCAGTCAGAGATAAAATAACCCTGAAAAATCCGGAGCCCCTCCGCGGGACTTCGCCAGGTATCTGCAAAATTTATCAAATTATCACTTTTTCTCTCTCTGTATCTTCAAAATAGCCCCAAAAAAAAAAAAACGCCATGGTTGACCTCTGTTCGTCTAAACCGAAACATAAGGGGCCAAAAAACGACCATAGGGCCTTAAAGGACCAGTCCAACCTATCAGTCAGTCAAACAGTTCAAAAAAAAACAAAAAAAAAAACGCTATGGTTGACCTCTGTTCGTCTAAACCGAAACATAAGGGGCCAAAAAATGACCATAGGGCCTTAAAGGACCAGTCCAACCTATCAGTCAGTCAATCAGTTCAAAAAAAAAAAAAAAAGGAGGGGGCCAAGTTCAAAAGTAGTGCAGTGTTGTAATTGCTAATATTCAAGTAATATTCAAGTGGATTTGTCAGAGGGAGATTTCCGTGGTTTCTGTGGTTTAGGCGTCTTCTGCCAGATAGCCTCTACAGATGGGGTTGAATCCAGGAAAGCTTGCCAATATTCAAGTAATAATCAAGTGGGCTTGTCAGAGGGAGATTTCCGTGGTTTCTGCGATTTAGACGTCTTCTGCCAGGCAGCATCTACAGATGAGGCTGGAGCCAGGAAGGCTTCATCTTGCCAGCCCGGGAGGTCAGGTATTGGTATATTAAGTGCCGTGCAAAAGCCCTCCAGATCTTCGGGGAATCGCAAAGTTGCAGTGCGTCCTTCTCTAGATGCAATTAGACAGGAGGGAAAGCCCCACCGGTATGTTATGGCGGTCGCTCTCAGCTTTTCTGTGAGGGGCTTTAATACCCTGCGGCGCTCCAAGGTCTCCCTAGCCAAGTCAGGATAAAGCGACAAAGGTGCCCCATCAAAGTCCAGGTTTTGGACTTCCCGAGCTCTAAGCATTATACGCTCCTTCTCAGGATAGTGATGGATCCTGCATATGATATCTCTTGGGGTCTCTGTCTGCAGGCTACGGGGGCGAAAGGCCCTATGGGCTCTATCAATCCTCATTAACTTGTCAACAGGGAGGCCAAGCAGCTTGTTGAAAATGACACTTATCGTAGGGAGCAGATCTGGGTCCTTGATGGTGTCAGGCAGACCTCGGATTCGGATATTATTACGCCTGCTCCGATTTTCCTGGTCCTCAATTTTATACAGGGCCATCCTATGTGCTAATGCTTGACGTTTGGAGATAGCTTGGAGTTTTTGGATTGCAACAGCATGTGAATCTAATCTATGCTCGGACTCCTCAACCCGGGTTAATACCTGATTCAGGTCCACCCGGACTGAGGATACCTCTTTTTTAATTGATTTTTCCAAACCCCTCAACATAGAGGCTAAATCCGCCTTTGTAGGAAGACCGCTTACAAGCGCAGCTACTGTAGATCCGTCCCGTCCGAGCACCAGGATGAGGCTGGCGATCTATGGGAAGCTGACGGGCTCTGGGGAGGGCCGGAGCGGGCACCCGGCGTATGGTCCGAACCCCCTGCTTCCAGCAGCTCCTCGGTCTCCACTGCCAGATACTTTTTTATAGAGCCGGTGGTCGGCTTCTTTTGTGGTTGTGTTGTTCTCAAAGTCCTTCTCCCCATAGCTGACAGGCGGCACAACAACCAGATCCACACCCAACAGGCCCTGCGGCTCAGATGCGCAAGCAGCCCAGGTTGCTCTAAGGTAGATGTGTAAGGTCAGGGGACACAAAGAACCCCAAACCCAAAAATCCCAATGGCTCGGCGGCACAGCTGCTCAACAGATCCGCAGGTCAGCGATCAATCCGTACGGCAATTCTCAATACAATTCTGCGGCTTAGTGGCTTGGCGGCTTAGCGACGGGATTCAGTTCAGCTTGGTTTTAGCGGTTCAGCGACTTGATACTTCAGCGCTATCCCACCTCGGATGCTGCAATGCACAGCCACTAACAAGCAGGCTAGCAGACAAAGTGAGCAGGCAAACAACCTGGCAGTTCTTAACTAAAGTCTCAGTCTCAGTCACCCTTAGTCTCTGCTTTGTCACTGCTTTGACACTGTGCTTGACACTGTGCTCACTGACCCACTGAGCACTGAGCACTGTACACTCTGCTCAGCCTGGTGGCTTAGGGTCATAACAATATTGGCAGCTCTATGGCTTGGTTCGGCTCCACTCCACTCCAATGGCAATGGCTTGGCTCGGCTCAGCCCCACTCAGGAAGCCCAGAGGCAGAAGAGCAGAAGTCTAGTCGGGAGATCTGCCTGACAATCCTCCGCTCCTCTGCTCGGCGGCTTAGCGACTCTGTATAGAGCCGCACAGTGCGGCTTAATAGACCGATAGTCCGGTGATCCAGCGGTATTCTGCTCAGTGCAGTCCGTTGCTCGGTGCTCGGTGCGGCGATACCTCGGCTCAGTGTAGCCCCGCTCTGTGCGGCGGTACCTCTGCTCAATGCAGCCACTGCAGCCCCTGCTTGTGTGGCGGTACTGCGGGTCAGTGTAGCTCCGCTCGATGCGGCTTGATTGTCCGACAGTATCCCGGCTCGCTCTCTGCTGTGCACGTTGGTCAGGCAGCAATTTAGCAATCAATTAGCTGGCAGACAGAGCAAGCCAAACACCTGGCGGTTCTCACGGAGGAGCTCAGGATCTCAAGGAATGTACGTCCTCACCCCCTCATGCTGTGGAAGGAAAAAGTAGTGTGATGGCTGGTGATTTGATGGCTGGAGGTACATTAGGTATTCGCACAGTATACAAAAGTAAGTGTCGGCCTGTATAGGCCCCAAAAATTAGCTCACATGGCTTTAACTGACAGCAAAGAACGTAGTGTTTTTGATGGCTGGAGATACATTAGGCATTCACACACAAAGATGTAACGAAGTAGAACTACTTCACTACTGTACTTAAGTACCAAAATGCGGTATCTGTACTTTCCTGGAGTAGACTTTTTTCTCCTACTTCCACTTTTACTTCATTACATTTTTTCGATGATTTCAATACTTCCACTCCGATATTTTTTTTTGTGCTGCATCGTTACTCGTTACTTTTATAAAAATTACCACAGTAGATGGCAGGTTGCATAAAGCTAACAAAATGTGTATAATGTCATTTGTAAATCAGCACATACGAAAATAAAGGCTGTGTATAATAAAAGCTGCTATACCAATACCTTTTTTTCAGGCCATTGGTTACCAAATGCAGTTATTTTGTCAAAACCGGCGTTTTAAGCCTCTAAAAGATGAAAATACACTCATTTTGACTAAGAAAAATTGTCAGACCTTTAGAGACCAAATGCACTTATTTTGACTAAAAAAGGCTTTTTAGACGCTTGGAGACCAAAATAGAGTCATTTTGACCAAAACTTTTTTTCAGGCCATTGGTATACAAAAATTAGTTATCTTGTCTAAAACCGGAATTTTAGGACTCGAAAAGACGAAAATACAGTCATTTTGACTAAAAACAAATTTTCAGACCTTTGGTGACCAAATGCAGTTATCTTGACTAAAAATGGCTTTTAAGACACTTGGAGACCAAAATCGAGTCATTCTGAACCAGAAAATGTTTCAGGCCATTGGTTACCAAATGCAATTATCTTGTCCAAAACCGGCTTTTTAAGACACTAAAAGACGAAAATACAGTCATTTTTGACTAAAAAAATATTTTCAGACCTTTGGTGAACAAATGCAGTTATCTTGACTAAAAAAAAGGCTTTTTAGACACTTGGAGACCAAAATAGAGTCATTTTGACCAAAAATTGTTTTCAGGCCATTGGTTACGAAATGCAATTTTCTTGTCTAAAACCGGTTTTTGAAGACGCTAAAAGACGAAAATACAGTCATTTTGACTAAAAAAATGTTTCAGGCCATTGGTTTACCAAATGCATTTATCTTGTCTTAAACCGGCGTTTTAAGACTCTAAAAGACGAAAATAAAGTCATTTTGACTAAAACATTTTATCAGACCTTTGGTGACCAATTGCAGTTATTTTGACTGAAAAAGGCATATTAGACACTTGGAGACAAAAATAGAGTCATTTTGACCAAAAAATTTTTTCAGACCTATTTTAGTCAAAATAACTGCATTTGGTCCCCCAAAGGTCTGAACATTTTTTGTCAAAATGACTGTATTTTTGTCTTTTGGAACGTTAAAAAGCCAGAGTTTAGACACGATTTGTCTAAAACCGGCCATTTGGGCTCCAATGGCCTGAAAAAAGTTTTTTTTTTTTTTTTTTAAATGAATCTATGTTGGTCTCCAAGTGTCTAAAAAGCCTTTTTAGTCAAGATAACTGCATTTGGTCACCAAAGGTCCGAATTATTTTAGTCAAAATGACTGTATTTTTGTCTTTTATAGTCTTAAAAAGCCGGTTTTAGACAAGATAATTGCATTTGGTAACCAATGGCCTGAAACATTTTTTTGGGGTCAAAATGACTAAATTTAGGTCTCCTTTTTTAGTCAAAATAACTACATTTGGTCACCAAAGGTCTGAAATTTTTTTAGTCAAAATGACTGTATTTCCGTCTTTTAGAGTCCTAAAGAGCCGCTTTTGGAAAAGATAATTGCATTTGGTAACCAATGACCTGAAACATTTTTTTTGGTCAGAATGACTCGATTCTGGTCTCCAAGTGTCTAAAAAGTATTTTTTAGTCAAAATAGCTGCATTTGATCACAAAAGGTCTGAAAAAAAATGTTTAGTCAAAATGACTATCTTCGTCTTTTAGAGTCTTAAAACGCCGGTTTTAGACAAGATAACTTCATTTGGTAAACCAATGGCCTGAAAAGAGTTTTTTTTGTTCAAAATGTCTATGTTGGGTCTTCAAGTGTCTAAAAAGCCTTTTTAGTCAAGATAACTGTATTTGGTCACCAAAGGTCTGAAAGTTTTTTTTGTCTAAATGACTGTATTTTTGTCTTTTAGAGTCTTAAAAAGCCGGGTTTAGACAAGATAATTGCATTTCGTAACTAGTGTTGAGCGAACACGGACTATATTATTTGTGTTCGTTCTGAATAATTGGATTTTTGTTACCCGAACACTGACCCGAAAACTTTACTGTATGTTCGGGTTTAAAATCCGTGTTCTGTCATTTTATTTCTGGGTTTGTATGTAATGGCGCGCTTTTAATGGCAGGCTTTCAACAGCCAATCAACAAGTTTTTAACTGGTGTGCCTTAAGCCATCCCAGCCATGCCTACTAATGTATTAGTAGCTGTGATTGGCCATCTGAAGCATGTGACCATGTCTTTATAAGTTCGAGAGCCCCAGCGCGCTGCTTCATTCTGCTGTAGTTTAGGGAGAGAGCACACATCATACGTGCTGGCTGCTGATTAGGGACAGACAGTGAAAAATTGTATTGTGTCCGAAAAGAATGCAGGGTCAGGTCGGAGTGCAGGCAGGGCAAGTTATTAGGGCATTTTACTGCGAGGCTGGAGAATAGGCGGCGTCAGTGTTCTACATTGATTTTGCTGTTTGGGGGGTTGGATGTGCAGTGCCAGTGAACGATCTTATCGACAATATTAGGGCGAGGCTGGAGAATAGAAAGGGTCAGTGTTCCACATCGATTTTGCTGTGTGTGGGGTGGGTACAGTGAACACAATCTTTTTGCCCGCTGAGGAGGAGGGAGAAAAAAATCTATTTTTATCAGTCAGTTGTGTGCAGCGTTTTTGCTTCAGTGCTGACTGTGGTAAGACACTGCTGTGTTCACATGTGCTATTATTGAGTGATTTTAAATTTTATACACTTTTTTCTATTCCACTATTCAATATACACCCTTTTGGGTTACAACAATTTAATTGTGGCATAGTCTGTACTAATCTATTTAAAAATTACAAACTTAAAGGGGAATTTTCCTTTTTTTTCCCTTCATAGCCTGCAGCAGAGCTGACTGACATAAGACACTGCTGTGTTCGCATGTGCTATTGATTTTCAATTTTATACACTTTTTTCTATTCCACTATTCAATATACACCCTTTTGGGTTAAAAAATTTAATTGTGGCATAGTCTGTACTAACCTATTTAAAAATTACAATACTTAAAGGAGAATTTTCTTTTTTTTCCCCTTCATAGTGTGCAGCAGAGCTGATTGACATAATACACTGCTGTGTGAGATACACCTTCATATCTTTTGGGGCGCATCTTCCACCGCCGAGGATTGCAGGGTGCTTCAGTTTGCCTCCTGTTCCGACCTCCTCCTACTCCTCATCCTCATCCTGCCTTTAGGGTACAAAAAATTGTAATCGGGGCCTAGTCTGTGTTTGTACGTGTGAGATACAGCGTTTTATAATTTTTTTTCTATTCCGCTATTAAATATACACCCTGTTTGAGTGTAAAAAATTAAATTACGGCATAGTCTGTATCGGTACATGTGAGATACACCTTTTTAAATTTGTTTGGCGCCTCTCCTTCCACCGCCGAGGATTGCAGGGCGCTTCAGTTTGCCTCCTGTTCCGAACTCCTCCTACTCCTCTTCCTCATCCTCCCTTTAGGGTACAAAAAATTGTAATCGGGGCCTAGTCTGTGTTTGTACGTGTGAGATACACCGTTTTATATCCTTTTTTCTATTCCACTATTCAATATACACCCTTTTGGGGTGAAAAAAATTAAATTTGCGTCATACTTTGCATATTTGACTGTGAGATACACCCGTTGTATTTGTATACTGTTTTTCTATTCCGCTATTTAATAAACACCCTTTTGGGGTAAAAAAAATTAAATTGCGGCATAGTTTGCATATTTGACTGTGAGATACACCCGTGCGATACTGTTGTTGTTTTGTTCCGCTATTCAATAAACACCTTTCTAGGGCAAGATCATAAATTACAGAAATATGAGGAGACCGTCAAATAGGGGCCGTGGCCTGGGTCATGGTGCTGCTGGTAGAGCTCCTGTTGAAAGGAGAGGACGTGGTCGATCTGTGCCAGCTACACGCACAAGTGAAACACCTTCCTCAAGTGTGAGTAGGCGACAGAACCTGCAGCAGTATTTGGTAGGGCATCACCCAAGAGGGAGCAGGGTGCAGAAGCGGAGCGGCCGTGCCCTAGACACTACGCCTGCTACTGCCCAACACAGCAAGGGACCGAGCGCACCAAAGCCAGCTCAAAGGAGTTCTCTAGCGTGGAAGTTCTTCAGAAAATGTGCTGATGACAGGACACGAGTGGTTTGCACCCTGTGCAATCAGAGCCTGAAGCGAGGCATAAACCTTCTCAACCTGAGCACAACCTGCATGATCAGGCATCTAAGTGCAAAGCACAAGCTGCAGTGGAGTAGACACCTTCAACACCAAGAAAGGTCTCTGGCTCCTCCTGCTTCCTCTTCTGCTGCAGTCTCGGCCTCTCCATCCACCTCTGTAGTGATACCGGCACCTGCCACCCCACAAACAGACGATCTGTCAGCAACACCACCACCTGGGTCACCAACCATCTCCACAATGTCCCGTGGAAGTGTTCAGATTTCCATCTCCCAAACACTTCAGAGGAAGAGAAAGTACCCCCTACCCACCCACGATCCCTGGCCCTGAATGCCAGCATTTCAAAATTCTTGGCCTTTGAAATGCTGTCATTCCGTCTGGTGGAGACGCACAGTTTTAAAAGCCTTATGTCGGTGGCTGTGCCACAGTACGTCGTGCCCAGCCGCTACTATTTTTCCAGGTAAGCCATCCCTTCCCTGCACAACAAGTGGGGGAAAAAATCAGGTGTGCACTGCGCAACGCCATCTGTGGCAAGGTCCACCTAACTACCGATACGTGGACCAGTAAGCACGGTCAGGGGTGTTATATCTCCCTAACGGCACACTGGGTAAATGCAGTGGTGGATGGGCCTGAGGCGGATAGCAATTTGGCGCATGTCCTTCCACCACCGAGGATTGCAGGGCACTTCAGTTTGCCTCCTGTTCCTAACTCCTCCTACTCCGCTTCCTCATCCTCTACCGCCTCCTCATCCGGTCAGCGTAACACCTTCACCACCAACTTCAGCACAGCCAGGGGTAAACGACAGCAGGCAGTTTTAAAACTTGCCTGTTTGGGGGAAAAAACACACACTGCGCAGGAGTTGTGGAGGAGCATGGAACAGCAGACAAATGAGTGGTTGCTGCCAGCGAGCCTCAAGCCCGGCCTGGTGGTGTGCGATAACGGGCGAAATCTCATAGCAGCTCTGGGCCTAGCCGGTTTGACGCACATCCCTTGCCTGGCGAATGTGCTGAATTTGGTGGTGCAGAGGTTCCTTAAAAATTACCCCGATATGTCAGAGCTGCTGCAGAAAGTGCGGGCCGTCTGTGAGCACTTTCGGCGTTCTCACCCTGCTGCTGCTTGCCTGTCAGCGCTGCAGCGTAACTTCGGCCTTCCCGCTCACCGCCTCATATGTGACATGCCCCCAAGGTGGAACTCCACCTTGCACATGCTGGAAAGACTGTGCGAGCAGCAGCAGGCCATAGTGGAGTTTCAGCTGCAGCACAAACGCGTGAGTCGCTCTGCGGAACAGCACCACTTCACCACCAATAACTGGGCCTCCATGCGAGACCTGTGTGCCTTGTTGCGCTGTTTTGAGTACTCCACCAACATGGCCAGTGCCAATAACGTCGTTGTCAGCTTAACTATCCCACTTCTATGCCTCCTTCAAAAAACGATTCGGGCAATGATGGAAGAGGATGTGGCACAGGATGAGGAGGAGGAGGAGGAGGAGGATGAAGAGGTAACATTTCCAAGGCTTTCAGGGCAGTCATTCTCAAGTGGCTCCGAGGGTGGGTTCCTGCACCCACAAACGCCAGGGACACAATTGTCCAGCAGGGGCACAGTTCTGGAGGATGAGGAGGATGAGGAGGAGGAGATGGAGGAGGAGATGGAACCATGTTCACAGCAGGGTGGCACCCAGGCCAGCTCATGGCCATCACTGGTGCGTGGCTGGGGGATACAGAGGACACAGACGATACACCTCCCACAGAGGACAGCCTTTCGTTGCCTTTGGGCAGCCTGGCACACATGAGCGATTACATGCTGCAGTGTCTCCACAATGACCGCCGAGTTGCCCACATTCTAACTTGTGCTGATTACTGGGTGGCCACGCTGCTGGATCCCCGTTACAAGGACAATGTACCGTCCTTAATTCACTCACTGGAGCGCGATCGCAAGATGCGCGAGTACAAACGCACGCTGGTAGACGCGATGCTGCTGGCATTCCCACCTGACAGCAGGGCCACAGTGGAAGCACAAAGCCAAGGCAGAGGAGGAAGAGTTTGCCAACGCAACCAGGGCACCGCCAGCACCTCAGAAGGCAGGGTTAGCATGGCCGAAATGTGGAAAAGCTTTGTCAGCACGCCACAACAAACAGCAGCACCAGCAGCTCATATGGAACGTCTTAGCAGGAGGCAGCATTTCACCAACATGGTGGAGCAGTATGTGTGCACACGCCTACATGTAGTGAATGACGGGTCTGTCCCCTTCAACTTCTGGGTCTCCAAATTGGGCACATGGCCTGAGCTTGCCCTTTACGCCTTGGAGGTGCTGGCGTGCCCGGCAGCCAGTGTATTATCTGAACATGTATTTAGCACGGCTGGGGGCGTTATCACAGACAAGCGACAAGAGACCAGCATCCAGAGACAATGTGGACAAGCTCACGTTCATTAAAATGAACCAGGCATGGATCCCACAGGACTTTTCCGTACCTTGTGCAGGATAGAGATGGATACCGACCTTACCCAGCCATTGTTCTATTTTTGATCTTTCTCACTCTTTTGGAGTGTACCCTCATTTAAAATGACTGAAAAAAAGCAGTGTTGGCTACCTTGTCCTCCTCCACCTCCGCTTCCACCTACACCGCCCATAGGTGTGCGCAGCCTATTGCATTAGGGTGTGCACCCCAAAGTTTAAATACACATGCATGTGTTTTCCTACATGTATATGGCCCCGGTACATTACTCTCCCTGCTGGCAAAGTGAAATAGAAGTGTGTGGCACTTCTCTTATTGCAGAGCAGGTCCGAGGGAGATCTTTCCCATCTCCGCACTGGCAAAAAGAGCGATAATGCTAATGTGCTCTAGGTGATTAGGGTGTGCCCAGGCACACCCTGCACACCCTGTGCACATGCCTATGACACCGCCACATCCACCACCACCTCAACCTCCCTCCTACTCCATATGGGCCTCGTCCTTCACAGATGAAGAACATTGTTTTATTTTTCTGTTTTTTTTGTTGTTTTAAGTTATTTCCCTATCCACATTTGTTTGCAGAGCACTTGCCATGCTCTTAACTACGTTTTGCTGCCATTTGCAGCACTCTAGCCCTTTCCATTGGTGTTTTAGAGCCATTTTAGTGCCTGAAAGTTCAGAGTTCGGGAAAAGTCCAGGACACGGACTCAGACTTTTTTTTAAAGTTCGGCCGAACCCGCCGAACACGGACATCCAGGTGTCCGCTCAACTCTATTTGTAACCAATGGCCCGAAAAATAGTTTTTGGTCAAAATGACTATTTTGGTCTCCAAGTTTCTAAAAAGCCTTTTTTTAGTCAAGATAACTGCATTTGGTCACAAAAGGTCTGAAAATTTGTTTTTAGTCAAAATTACTGTATTTTCGTCTTTTAGAGTCTTAAAAAGCCGGTTTTTGAAAAGATAATTGCATTTGGCAACCAATGGCCTGAAACATTTTTTGGGGGTAAAAATGACTAAATTTTGGTCTCCAAGTTTCTAATTTGCCTTTTTCAGTCGAAATAACTGCATTTGGTCACCAAAGGTCTGAAATTTTTTTAGTCAAAATGACTGTATTTTCGTCTTTTAGAGGCTTAAAACGCCGGTTTTAGACAAGATAACTGCATTTGGTTAAGCAATGGCCTAAAAAAAAATTTTTTTGTTCAAAATGACTCTATGTTGGTCTCCAAGTGTCTAAAAAGCCTTTTTTAGTCAAGATGCATTTGGTCACAAAAGGTCTGAAGAAAATGTTTAGTCAAAATGACTGTATTTTCGTCTTTTAGAGGTCTGAAATTTTTTTCGTCGTTTAGAGTCTTAAAACGCCGATTTTAGACAAGATAATTGCATTTCGTAACCAATGGCCTGAAAATGTTTTTTTTTTATCAAAATGACTCTATTTTGGTCTCCAAGTGTCTAAAAAGCCTTTTTTAGTCAAAATAACTGCATTTGGTCACAAAAAGTCTGAAGAAAATGTTTAGTCAAAATGACTGTATTTTCATCTTTTAGAGGCTTAAAAGCGCCGGTTTTAGACAAGATAACTGCATTTGGAAAACCAATGGCCTGAAAAAAGTTTTTTTGTTCAAAATGACTCTATGTTGGTCTCCAAGTGTCTATAAAACCTTTTTTAGTCAAGATAACTGCATTTGGTCACCAAAGGTCTGAAAATTTGTTTTAGTCAAAATGACTGTATTTTCGTCTTTTAGAGTCTTAAAAAGCCGGTTTTAGACAAGATAATTGCATTTCGTAACCAATAGCCTGAAAAAATAGTTTTGGTCAAAATGACTCTATTTTGGTCTCCAAGTATCTAATATGCCTTTTTCAGTCAAAATAACTGCATTTGGTCACCAAAGGTCTGAAATTTTTTTTAGTCAAAATGACTGTATTTTCGTCTTTAAGAGTCTTAAAAAGCCGATTTTGGACAAGATAATTGCATTTGGTAACCAATGGTCTGAAACATTTTTTGGGGTCAAAATGACTAAATTTAGGTCTCCAAATGACTAAAAAGCCATTTTTTTAGTCATGATAACTGCATTTGGTCACCAAAGGTCTGAAATTTTTTTTAGTCAAAATGACTGTATTTTCGTCTTTTAGTGTCTTAAAAAGCCGGTTTTAGACAAGAAAATTGCATTTCGTAACCAATGGCCTGAAAAAATTTTTTTGGTCAAAATGACCCAGACTAGGCCCCGATTACTATTTTTTGTACCCCAAAGGCAGGATGAGGAGTAGGAGGAGTTCGGAACAGGCAGGAGGCAAACTGAAGCACCCTGCAATCCTCAGCGGTATGAGATGCGCCCCAAAAATTGGAAAGGTGTATCTCACACGTACCGATACAGACTATCCCGCAATTTAATTGTTTTTACCCCAAGGGTGTAGATTGAATAGCGGAATAGAAAATATGATATCAAAATGTGTATGTATCTCACACGTACAGACCCAGACTAGGCCCCGATTACTATTTTTTGTACCCCAAACGCAGGATGAGGAGTAGGAGGAGTTCGGAACAGGCAGGAGGCAAACTGAAGCACCCTGCAATCCTCTGCGGTATGAGATGCGCCCCAAAAATTGGAAAGGTGTATCTCACACGTACCGATACAGACTATCCCGCAATTTAATTATTTTTACCCCAAAGGGTGTAGATTGAATAGCGGAATAGAAAATATGATATCAAAAGGTATATGTATCTCACACGTACAGACCCAGACTAGGCCCCAATTTTTTTTGTACCCCAAAGGCAGGATGAGGAGTAGGAGGAGTTCGGAACAGGCAGGAGGCAAACTGAAGCACCCTGCAATCCTCGGCGGTATGAGATGCGCCCCAAAAATTGGAAAGGTGTATCTCACACGTACCGATACAGACTATCCCGCAATGTAATTGTTTTTACCCCAAGGGTGTAGATTGAATAGCGGAATAGAAACTATGATATCAAAAGGTGTATGTATCTCACACGTACAGACCCAGACTAGGCCCCGATTACTATTTTTTGTACCCCAAAGGCAGGATGAGGAGTAGGAGGAGCTCGGAAAAGGCAGGAGGCAAACTGAAGCACCCTGCAATCCTCGGCGGTATGAGATGTGCCCCAAAAATTGGAAAGGTGTATCTCACACGTACCGATACAGACTATCCCGCAATTTAATTATTTTTACCCCAAAGGGTGTAGATTGAATAGCGGAATAGAAAATATGATATCAAAAGGTATATGTATCTCACACGTACAGACCCAAACTAGGCCCCAATTTTTTTTGTACCCCAAAGGCAGGATGAGGAGTAGGAGGAGTTCGGAACAGGCAGGAGGCAAACTGAAGCACCCTGCAATCCTCGGCGGTATGAGATGCGCCCCAAAAATTGGAAAGGTGTATCTCACACGTACCGATACAGACTATCCCGCAATTTAATTGTTTTTACCCCAAGGGTGTAGATTGAATAGCGGAATAGAAAATATGATATCAAAAGGTGTATGTATCTCACACGTACAGACCCAGACTAGGCCCCGATTACTATTTTTTGTACCCCAAAGGCAGGATGAGGAATAGGAGGAGTTCGGAACAGGCAGGAGGCAAACTGAAGCACCCTGCAATCCTCAGCGGTATGAGATGCGCCCCAAAAATTGGAAAGGTGTATCTCACACGTACCGATACAGACTATCCCGCAATTTAATTATTTTTACCCCAAAGGGTGTAGATTGAATAGCGGAATAGAAAATATGATATCAAAAGGTGTATGTATCTCACACGTACAGACCCAGACTAGGCCCCGATTACTATTTTTTGTACCCCAAAGGCAGGATGAGGAGTAGGAGGAGTTCGGAAAAGGCAGGAGGCAAACTGAAGCACCCTGCAATCCTCGGTAGTATGAGATGCGCCCCAAAAATTGGAAAGGTGTATCTCACACGTACCGATACAGACTATCCCGCAATTTAATTGTTTTTATCCCAAGGGTGTAGATTGAATAGCGGTATAGAAAATATGATATCAAAAGGTGTATGTATCTCACACGTACAGACCCAGACTAGGCCCCGATTACTATTTTTTGTACCCCAAAGGCAGGATGAGGAGTAGGAGGAGTTCGGAACAGGCAGGAGGCAAACTGAAGCACCCTGCAATCCTCGGCAGTATGAGATGCGCCCCAAAAATTAGAAAGGTGTATCTCACACGTACCGATAAAGACTATCCCGCAATTTAATTCTTTTTACCCCAAAGGGTGTAGATTGAATAGCGGAATAGAAAATATGATATCAAAAGGTGTATGTATCTCACACGTACAGACCCAGACTAGGCCCCGATTACTATTTTTTGTACCCCAAACGCAGGATGAGGAGTAGGAGGAGTTCGGAACAGGCAGGAGGCAAACTGAAGCACCCTGCAATCCTCGGCGGTATGAGATGCGCCCCAAAAATTGGAAAGGTGTATCTCACACGTACCGATACAGACTATCCCGCAATGTAATTGTTTTTACCCCAAGGGTGTAGATTGAATAGCGGAATAGAAAATATGATATCAAAAGGAGTATGTATCTCACACGTACAGACCCAGACTAGGCCCCGATTACTATTTTTTGTACCCCAAAGGCAGGATGAGGAATAGGAGGAGTTCGGAACAGGCAGGAGGCAAACTGAAGCACCCTGCAATCCTCGGCGGTATGAGATGCGCCCCAAAAATTGGAAAGGTGTATCTCACACGTACCGATACAGACTATCCCGCAATTTAATTGTTTTTACCCCAAGGGTGTAGATTGAATTGCGGAATAGAAAATATGATATCAAAAGGTGTATGTATCTCACACGTACAGACCCAGACTAGGCCCCGATTACTATTTTTTGTACCCCAAAGGCAGGATGAGGAGTAGGAGGAGTTCGGAAAAGGCAGGAGGCAAACTGAAGCACCCTGCAATCCTCGGCAGTATGAGATGCGCCCCAAATATTGGAAAGGTGTATCTCACACGTACCGATACAGACTATCCCGCAATTTAATTATTTTTACCCCAAAGGGTGTAGATTGAATAGCAGAATAGAAAATATGATATCAAAAGGTGTATGTATCTCACACGTACAGACCCAGACTAGGCCCCGATTACTATTTTTTGTACCCCAAACGCAGGATGAGGAGTAGGAGGAGTTCGGAACAGGCAGGAGGCAAACTGAAGCACCCTGCAATCCTCTGCGGTATGAGATGCGCCCCAAAAATTGGAAAGGTGTATCTCACACGTACCGATACAGACTATCCCGCAATTTAATTATTTTTACCCCAAAGGGTGTAGATTGAATAGCGGAATAGAAAATATGATATCAAAAGGTATATGTATCTCACACGTACAGACCCAGACTAGGCCCCAATTTTTTTTGTACCCCAAAGGCAGGATGAGGAGTAGGAGGAGTTCGGAACAGGCAGGAGGCAAACTGAAGCACCCTGCAATCCTCGGCGGTATGAGATGCGCCCCAAAAATTGGAAAGGTGTATCTCACACGTACCGATACAGACTATCCCGCAATGTAATTGTTTTTACCCCAAGGGTGTAGATTGAATAGCGGAATAGAAACTATGATATCAAAAGGTGTATGTATCTCACACGTACAGACCCAGACTAGGCCCCGATTACTATTTTTTGTACCCCAAAGGCAGGATGAGGAGTAGGAGGAGCTCGGAAAAGGCAGGAGGCAAACTGAAGCACCCTGCAATCCTCGGCGGTATGAGATGTGCCCCAAAAATTGGAAAGGTGTATCTCACACGTACCGATACAGACTATCCCGCAATTTAATTATTTTTACCCCAAAGGGTGTAGATTGAATAGCGGAATAGAAAATATGATATCAAAAGGTATATGTATCTCACACGTACAGACCCAAACTAGGCCCCAATTTTTTTTGTACCCCAAAGGCAGGATGAGGAGTAGGAGGAGTTCGGAACAGGCAGGAGGCAAACTGAAGCACCCTGCAATCCTCGGCGGTATGAGATGCGCCCCAAAAATTGGAAAGGTGTATCTCACACGTACCGATACAGACTATCCCGCAATTTAATTGTTTTTACCCCAAGGGTGTAGATTGAATAGCGGAATAGAAAATATGATATCAAAAGGTGTATGTATCTCACACGTACAGACCCAGACTAGGCCCCGATTACTATTTTTTGTACCCCAAAGGCAGGATGAGGAATAGGAGGAGTTCGGAACAGGCAGGAGGCAAACTGAAGCACCCTGCAATCCTCAGCGGTATGAGATGCGCCCCAAAAATTGGAAAGGTGTATCTCACACGTACCGATACAGACTATCCCGCAATTTAATTATTTTTACCCCAAAGGGTGTAGATTGAATAGCGGAATAGAAAATATGATATCAAAAGGTGTATGTATCTCACACGTACAGACCCAGACTAGGCCCCGATTACTATTTTTTGTACCCCAAAGGCAGGATGAGGAGTAGGAGGAGTTCGGAAAAGGCAGGAGGCAAACTGAAGCACCCTGCAATCCTCGGTAGTATGAGATGCGCCCCAAAAATTGGAAAGGTGTATCTCACACGTACCGATACAGACTATCCCGCAATTTAATTGTTTTTATCCCAAGGGTGTAGATTGAATAGCGGTATAGAAAATATGATATCAAAAGGTGTATGTATCTCACACGTACAGACCCAGACTAGGCCCCGATTACTATTTTTTGTACCCCAAAGGCAGGATGAGGAGTAGGAGGAGTTCGGAACAGGCAGGAGGCAAACTGAAGCACCCTGCAATCCTCGGCAGTATGAGATGCGCCCCAAAAATTAGAAAGGTGTATCTCACACGTACCGATAAAGACTATCCCGCAATTTAATTCTTTTTACCCCAAAGGGTGTAGATTGAATAGCGGAATAGAAAATATGATATCAAAAGGTGTATGTATCTCACACGTACAGACCCAGACTAGGCCCCGATTACTATTTTTTGTACCCCAAACGCAGGATGAGGAGTAGGAGGAGTTCGGAACAGGCAGGAGGCAAACTGAAGCACCCTGCAATCCTCGGCGGTATGAGATGCGCCCCAAAAATTGGAAAGGTGTATCTCACACGTACCGATACAGACTATCCCGCAATGTAATTGTTTTTACCCCAAGGGTGTAGATTGAATAGCGGAATAGAAAATATGATATCAAAAGGAGTATGTATCTCACACGTACAGACCCAGACTAGGCCCCGATTACTATTTTTTGTACCCCAAAGGCAGGATGAGGAATAGGAGGAGTTCGGAACAGGCAGGAGGCAAACTGAAGCACCCTGCAATCCTCGGCGGTATGAGATGCGCCCCAAAAATTGGAAAGGTGTATCTCACACGTACCGATACAGACTATCCCGCAATTTAATTGTTTTTACCCCAAGGGTGTAGATTGAATTGCGGAATAGAAAATATGATATCAAAAGGTGTATGTATCTCACACGTACAGACCCAGACTAGGCCCCGATTACTATTTTTTGTACCCCAAAGGCAGGATGAGGAGTAGGAGGAGTTCGGAAAAGGCAGGAGGCAAACTGAAGCACCCTGCAATCCTCGGCAGTATGAGATGCGCCCCAAATATTGGAAAGGTGTATCTCACACGTACCGATACAGACTATCCCGCAATTTAATTATTTTTACCCCAAAGGGTGTAGATTGAATAGCAGAATAGAAAATATGATATCAAAAGGTGTATGTATCTTACACGTACAGACCCAGACTAGGCCCCGATTACTGTTTTTTGTACCCCAAAGGCAGGATGAGGAGTAGGAGGAGTTCGGAACAGGCAGGAGGCAAACTGAAGCACCCTGCAATCCTCGGCGGTATGAGATGCGCCCCAAAAATTGGAAAGGTGTATCTCACACGTACCGATACAGACTATCCCGCAATTTAATTGTTTTTACCCCAAGGGTGTAGATTGAATAGCGGAATAGAAAATATGATATCAAAAGGTGTATGTATCTTACACGTACAGACCCAGACTAGGCCCCGATTACGATTTTTTGTACCCCAAAGGCAGCATGAGGAGTAGGAGGAGTTCGGAACAGGCAGGAGGCAAACTGAAGCACCCTGCAATCCTCGGCGGTATGAGATGCACCCCAAAAATTGGAAAGGTGTATCTCACACGTCCCGATACAGACTATCCCGCAATGTAATTGTTTTTATCCCAAGGGTGTAGATTGAATAGCGGTATAGAAAATATGATATCAAAAGGTGTATGTATCTCACACGTACAGACCCAGACTAGGCCCCGATTACTATTTTTTGTACCCCAAAGGCAGGATGAGGAGTAGGAGGAGTTCGGAACAGGCAGGAGGCAAACTGAAGCACCCTGCAATCCTCGGCAGTATGAGATGCGCCCCAAAAATTAGAAAGGTGTATCTCACACGTACCGATAAAGACTATCCCGCAATTTAATTCTTTTTACCCCAAAGGGTGTAGATTGAATAGCGGAATAGAAAATATGATATCAAAAGGTGTATGTATCTCACACGTACAGACCCAGACTAGGCCCCGATTACTATTTTTTGTACCCCAAACGCAGGATGAGGAGTAGGAGGAGTTCGGAACAGGCAGGAGGCAAACTGAAGCACCCTGCAATCCTCGGCGGTATGAGATGCGCCCCAAAAATTGGAAAGGTGTATCTCACACGTACCGATACAGACTATCCCGCAGTTTAATTGTTTTTACCCCAAGGGTGTAGATTGAATAGCGGAATAGAAAATATGATATCAAAAGGAGTATGTATCTCACACGTACAGACCCAGACTAGGCCCCGATTACTCTTTTTTGTACCCCAAAGGCAGGATGAGGAATAGGAGGAGTTCGGAACAGGCAGGAGGCAAACTGAAGCACCCTGCAATCCTCGGCGGTATGAGATGCGCCCCAAAAATTGGAAAGGTGTATCTCACACGTACCGATACAGACTATCCCGCAATTTAATTGTTTTTACCCCAAGGGTGTAGATTGAATAGCGGAATAGAAAATATGATATCAAAAGGTGTATGTATCTCACACGTACAAACCCAGACTAGGCCCCGATTACTATTTTTTGTACCCCAAAGGCAGGATGAGGAGTAGTTCGGAAAAGGCAGGAGGCAAACTGAAGCACCCTGCAATCCTCGGCAGTATGAGATGCGCCCCAAATATTGGAAAGGTGTATCTCACACGTACCGATACAGACTATCCCGCAATTTAATTATTTTTACCCCAAAGGGTGTAGATTGAATAGCAGAATAGAAAATATGATATCAAAAGGTGTATGTATCTTACACGTACAGACCCAGACTAGGCCCCGATTACTGTTTTTTGTACCCCAAAGGCAGGATGAGGAGTAGGAGGAGTTCGGAACAGGCAGGAGGCAAACTGAAGCACCCTGCAATCCTCGGCGGTATGAGATGCGCCCCAAAAATTGGAAAGGTGTATCTCACACGTACCGATACAGACTATCCCGCAATTTAATTGTTTTTACCCCAAGGGTGTAGATTGAATAGCGGAATAGAAAATATGATATCAAAAGGTGTATGTATCTCACATGTACAGACCCAGACTAGGCCTCGATTACTATTTTTTGTACCCCAAACGCAGGATGAGGAGTAGGAGGAGTTCGGAACAGGCAGGAGGCAAACTGAAGCACCCTGCAATCCTCTGCGGTATGAGATGCGCCCCAAAAATTGGAAAGGTGTATCTCACACGTACCGATACAGACTATCCCGCAATTTAATTATTTTTACCCCAAAGGGTGTAGATTGAATAGCGGAATAGAAAATATGATATCAAAAGGTATATGTATCTCACACGTACAGACCCAGACTAGGCCCCAATTTTTTTTGTACCCCAAAGGCAGGATGAGGAGTAGGAGGAGTTCGGAACAGGCAGGAGGCAAACTGAAGCACCCTGCAATCCTCGGCGGTATGAGATGCGCCCCAAAAATTGGAAAGGTGTATCTCACACGTACCGATACAGACTATCCCGCAATTTAATTGTTTTTACCCCAAGGGTGTAGATTGAATAGCGGAATAGAAAATATGATATCAAAAGGTGTATGTATCTCACACGTACAGACCCAGACTAGGCCCCAATTACTATTTTTTGTACCCCAAAGGCAGGATGAGGAATAGGAGGAGTTCGGAACAGGCAGGAGGCAAACTGAAGCACCCTGCAATCCTCAGCGGTATGAGATGCGCCCCAAAAATTGGAAAGGTGTATCTCACACGTACTGATACAGACTATCCCGCAATTTAATTATTTTTACCCCAAAGGGTGTAGATTGAATAGCGGAATAGAAAATATGATATCAAAAGGTGTATGTATCTCACGCGTACAGACCCAGACTAGGCCCCGATTACTATTTTTTGTACCCCAAAGGCAGGATGAAGAGTAGGAGGAGTTCGGAACAGGCAGGAGGAAAACTGAAGAACCCTGCAATCCTCTGTGGTATGAGATGCGCCCCAAAAATTGGAAAGGTGTATCTCACACGTACCGATACAGACTATCCCGCAATTTAATTGTTTTTACCCCAAGGGTGTAGATTGAATAGCGGAATAGAAAATATGATATCAAAAGGTGTATGTATCTCACACGTACAGACCCAGACTAGGCCCCGATTACTATTTTTTGTACCCCAAACGCAGGATGAGGAGTAGGAGGAGTTCGGAACAGGCAGGAGGCAAACTGAAGCACCCTGCAATCCTCTGCGGTATGAGATGCGCCCCAAAAATTGGAAAGGTGTATCTCACAAGTACCGATACAGACTATCCCGCAATTTAATTATTTTTACCCCAAAGGGTGTAGATTGAATAGCAGAATAGAAAATATGATATCAAAAGGTATATGTATCTCACACGTACAGACCCAGACTAGGCCCCAATTTTTTTTGTACCCCAAAGGCAGGATGAGGAGTAGGAGGAGTTCGGAACAGGCAGGAGGCAAACTGAAGCACCCTGCAATCATCGGCGGTATGAGATGCGCCCCAAAAATTGGAAAGGTGTATCTCACACGTACCGATACAGACTATCCCGCAATTTAATTGTTTTTACCCCAAGGGTGTAGATTGAATAGCGGAATAGAAAATATGATATCAAAAGGTGTATGTATCTCACACGTACAGACCCAGACTAGGCCCCGATTACTATTTTTGTACCCCAAAGGCAGGATGAGGAGTAGGAGGAGCTCGGAAAAGGCAGGAGGCAAACTGAAGCACCCTGCAATCCTCGGCAGTATGAGATGCGACCCAAAAATTGGAAAGGTGTTTCTCACACGTACCAATACAGACTATCCCTCAATTTAATTATTTTTACCCCAAAGGGTGTAGATTGAATAGCGGAATAGAAAATATGATATCAAAAGGTGTATGTATCTTATACGTACAGACCCAGACTAGGCCCCGATTACTATTTTTTGTACCCCAAAGGCAGGATGAGGAGTAGGAGGAGTTCGGAACAGGCAGGAGGCAAACTGAAGCACCCTGCAATCCTCGGCGGTATGAGATGCACCCCAAAAATTGGAAAGGTGTATCTCACACTTCCCGATACAGACTATCCCGCAATGTAATTGTTTTTACCCCAAGGGTGTAGATTGAATAGCGGAATAGAAAATATGATATCAAAAGGTGTATGTATCTCACACGTACAGACCCAGACTAGGCCCCGATTACTATTTTTTGTACCCCAAAGGCAGGATGAGGAGTAGGAGGAGTTCGGAACAGGCAGGAGGCAAACTGAAGCACCCTGCAATCCTCGGCGGTATGAGATGCGCCCCAAAAATTGGAAAGGTGTATCTCACACGTACCGATACAGACTATCCCGCAATTTAATTGTTTTTACCCCAAGGGTGTAGATTGAATAGCGGAATAGAAAATATGATATCAAAAGGTGTATGTATCTCACACATACAGACCCAGACTAGGCCCCGATTACTATTTTTTGTACCCCAAACGCAGGATGAGGAGTAGAAGGAGTTTGGAACAGGCAGGAGGCAAACTGAAGCACCCTGCAATCCTCTGCGGTATGAGATGCGCCCCAAAAATTGGAAAGGTGTATCTCACACGTACCGATACAGGCTATCCCGCAATTTAATTATTTTTACCCCAAAGGGTGTAGATTGAATAGCAGAATAGAAAATATGATATCAAAAGGTATATGTATCTCACACGTACAGACCCAGACTAGGCCCCAATTTTTTTTGTACCCCAAAGGCAGGATGAGGAGTAGGAGGAGTTCGGAACAGGCAGGAGGCAAACTGAAGCACCCTGCAATCATCGGCGGTATGAGATGCGCCCCAAAAATTGGAAAGGTGTATCTCACACGTACCGATACAGACTATCCCGCAATTTAATTGTTTTTACCCCAAGGGTGTAGATTGAATAGCGGAATAGAAAATATGATATCAAAAGGTGTATGTATCTCACACGTACAGACCCAGACTAGGCCCCGATTACTATTTTTGTACCCCAAAGGCAGGATGAGGAGTAGGAGGAGCTCGGAAAAGGCAGGAGGCAAACTGAAGCACCCTGCAATCCTCGGCAGTATGAGATGCGACCCAAAAATTGGAAAGGTGTTTCTCACACGTACCAATACAGACTATCCCTCAATTTAATTATTTTTACCCCAAAGGGTGTAGATTGAATAGCGGAATAGAAAATATGATATCAAAAGGTGTATGTATCTTATACGTACAGACCCAGACTAGGCCCCGATTACTATTTTTTGTACCCCAAAGGCAGGATGAGGAGTAGGAGGAGTTCGGAACAGGCAGGAGGCAAACTGAAGCACCCTGCAATCCTCGGCGGTATGAGATGCACCCCAAAAATTGGAAAGGTGTATCTCACACTTCCCGATACAGACTATCCCGCAATGTAATTGTTTTTACCCCAAGGGTGTAGATTGAATAGCGGAATAGAAAATATGATATCAAAAGGTGTATGTATCTCACACGTACAGACCCAGACTAGGCCCCGATTACTATTTTTTGTACCCCAAAGGCAGGATGAGGAGTAGGAGGAGTTCGGAACAGGCAGGAGGCAAACTGAAGCACCCTGCAATCCTCGGCGGTATGAGATGCGCCCCAAAAATTGGAAAGGTGTATCTCACACGTACCGATACAGACTATCCCGCAATTTAATTGTTTTTACCCCAAGGGTGTAGATTGAATAGCGGAATAGAAAATATGATATCAAAAGGTGTATGTATCTCACACGTACAGACCCAGACTAGGCCCCGATTACTATTTTTTGTACCCCAAACGCAGGATGAGGAGTAGAAGGAGTTTGGAACAGGCAGGAGGCAAACTGAAGCACCCTGCAATCCTCTGCGGTATGAGATGCGCCCCAAAAATTGGAAAGGTGTATCTCACACGTACCGATACAGGCTATCCCGCAATTTAATTTTTACCCCAAAGGGTGTAGATTGAATAGCGGAATAGAAAATATGATATCAAAAGGTATATGTATCTCACACGTACAGACCCAGACTAGGCCCCAATTTTTTTTGTACCCCAAAGGCAGGATGAGGAGTAGGAGGAGTTCGGAAGAGGCAGGAGGCAAACTGAAGCACCCTGCAATACTCGACGGTATGAGATGCGCCCCAAAAATTGGAAAGGTGTATCTCACACGTACCGATACAGACTATCCCGCAATTTAATTGTTTTTACCCCAAGGGTGTAGATTGAATAGCGGAATAGAAAATATGATATCAAAAGGTGTATGTATCTCACACGTACAGACCCAGACTAGGCCCCGATTACTATTTTTTGTACCCCAAAGGCAGGATGAGGAATAGGAGGAGTTCGGAACAGGCAGGAGGCAAACTGAAGCACCCTGCAATCCTCGGCGGTATGAGATGCGCCCCAAAAATTGGAAAGGTGTATCTCACACGTACCGATACAGACTATCCCGCAATTTAATTGTTTTTACCCCAAGGGTGTAGATTGAATAGCGGAATAGAAAATATGATATCAAAAGGTGTATGTATCTCACACGTACAGACCCAGACTAGGCCCCGATTACTATTTTTTGTACCCCAAAGGCAGGATGAGGAGTAACAGGAGTTCGGAAAAGGCAGGAGGCAAACTGAAGCACCCTGCAATCCTCGGCAGTATGAGATGCGCCCCAAATATTGGAAAGGTGTATCTCACACGTACCGATACAGACTATCCCACAATTTAATTATTTTTACCCCAAAGGGTGTAGATTGAATAGCAGAATAGAAAATATGATATCAAAAGGTTTATGTATCTTACACGTACAGACCCAGACTAGGCCCCGATTACTATTTTCTGTACCCCAAAGGCAGGATGAGGAGTAGGAGGAGTTTGGAACAGGCAGGAGGCAAACTGAAGCACCCTGCAATCCTCGGCGGTATGAGATGTGCCCCAAAAATTGGAAAGGTGTATCTCACACGTACCGATACAGACTATCCTGCAATTTAATAGTTTTTACCCCAAGGGTGTAGATTGAATAGCGGAATAGAAAATATGATATCAAAAGGTGTATGTATCTCACACGTACAGACCCAGACTAGGCCCCAAGTTTTTTTTGTACCCCAAAGGCAGGATGAGGAGTAGGAGGAGTTCGGAACAGGCAGGAGGCAAACTGAAGCACCCTGCAATCCTCGACGGTATGAGATGCGCCCCAAAAATTGGAAAGGTGTATCTCACACGTACCGATACAGACTATCCCGCAATTTAATTGTTTTTACCCCAAGGGTGTAGATTGAATAGCGGAATAGAAAATATGATATCAAAAGGTGTATGTATCTCACACGTACAGACCCAGACTAGGCCCCGATTACTATTTTTTGTACCCCAAAGGCAGGATGAGGAATAGGAGGAGTTCGGAACAGGCAGGAGGCAAACTGAAGCACCCTGCAATCCTCGGCGGTATGAGATGCGCCCCAAAAATTGGAAAGGTGTATCTCACACGTACCGATACAGACTATCCCGCAATTTAATTGTTTTTACCCCAAGGGTGTAGATTGAATAGCGGAATAGAAAATATGATATCAAAAGGTGTATGTATCTCACACGTACAGACCTAGACTAGGCCCCGATTACTATTTTTTGTACCCCAAAGGCAGGATGAGGAGTAGGAGGAGTTCGGAAAAGGCAGGAGGCAAACTGAAGCACCCTGCAATCCTCGGTAGTATGAGATGCGCCCCAAAAATTGGAAAGGTTTATCTCACACGTACCGATACAGACTATCCCGCAATTTAATTATTTTTACCCCAAAGGGTGTAGATTGAATAGCGGAATAGAAAATATGATATCAAAAGGTGTATGTATCTTACACGTACAGACCCAGACTAGGCCCCGATTACTATTTTTTGTACCCCAAAGGCAGGATGAGGAGTAGGAGGAGTTCGGAACAGGCAGGAGGCAAACTGAAGCACCCTGCAATCCTCAGCGGTATGAGATGCACCCCAAAAATTGGAAAGGTGTATCTCACACGTCCCGATACAGACTATCCCGCAATGTAATTGTTTTTATCCCAAGGGTGTAGATTGAATAGCGGTATAGAAAATATGATATCAAAAGGTGTATGTATCTCACACGTACAGACCCAGACTAGGCCCCGATTACTATTTTTTGTACCCCAAAGGCAGGATGAGGAGTAGGAGGAGTTCGGAACAGGCAGGAGGCAAACTGAAGCACCCTGCAATCCTCGGCAGTATGAGATGCGCCCCAAAAATTAGAAAGGTGTATCTCACACGTACCGATAAAGACTATCCCGCAATTTCATTCTTTTTACCCCAAAGGGTGTAGATTGAATAGCGGAATAGAAAATATGATATCAAAAGGTGTATGTATCTCACACGTACAGACCCAGACTAGGCCCCGATTACTATTTTTTGTACCCCAAACGCAGGATGAGGAGTAGGAGGAGTTCGGAACAGGCAGGAGGCAAACTGAAGCACCCTGCCATCCTCGGCGGTATGAGATGCGCCCCAAAAATTGGAAAGGTGTATCTCACACGTACCGATACAGACTATCCCGCAATGTAATTGTTTTTACCCCAAGGGTGTAGATTGAATAGCGGAATAGAAAATATGATATCAAAAGGAGTATGTATCTCACACGTACAGACCCAGACTAGGCCCCAAGTTTTTTTTGTACCCCAAAGGCAGGATGAGGAATAGGAGGAGTTCGGAACAGGCAGGAGGCAAACTGAAGCACCCTGCAATCCTCGACGGTATGAGATGCGCCCCAAAAATTGGAAAGGTGTATCTCACACGTACCGATACAGACTATCCCGCAATTTAATTGTTTTTACCCCAAGGGTGTAGATTGAATAGCGGAATAGAAAATATGATATCAAAAGGTGTATGTATCTCACACGTACAGACCCAGACTAGGCCCCGATTACTATTTTTTGTACCCCAAAGGCAGGATGAGGAATAGGAGGAGTTCGGAACATGCAGGAGGCAAACTGAAGCACCCTGCAATCCTCGGCGGTATGAGATGCGCCCCAAAAATTGGAAAGGTGTATCTCACACGTACCGATACAGACTATCCCGCAATTTAATTGTTTTTACCCCAAGGGTGTAGATTGAATAGCGGAATAGAAAATATGATATCAAAAGGTGTATGTATCTCACACGTACAGACCTAGACTAGGCCCCGATTACTATTTTTTGTACCCCAAAGGCAGGATGAGGAGTAGGAGGAGTTCGGAAAAGGCAGGAGGCAAACTGAAGCACCCTGCAATCCTCGGTAGTATGAGATGCGCCCCAAAAATTGGAAAGGTGTATCTCACACGTACCGATACAGACTATCCCGCAATTTAATTATTTTTACCCCAAAGGGTGTAGATTGAATAGCGGAATAGAAAATATGATATCAAAAGGTGTATGTATCTTACACGTACAGACCCAGACTAGGCCCCGATTACTATTTTTTGTACCCCAAAGGCAGGATGAGGAGTAGGAGGAGTTCGGAACAGGCAGGAGGCAAACTGAAGCACCCTGCAATCCTCAGCGGTATGAGATGCACCCCAAAAATTGGAAAGGTGTATCTCACACGTCCCGATACAGACTATCCCGCAATGTAATTGTTTTTATCCCAAGGGTGTAGATTGAATAGCGGTATAGAAAATATGATATCAAAAGGTGTATGTATCTCACACGTACAGACCCAGACTAGGCCCCGATTACTATTTTTTGTACCCCAAAGGCAGGATGAGGAGTAGGAGGAGTTCGGAACAGGCAGGAGGCAAACTGAAGCACCCTGCAATCCTCGGCAGTATGAGATGCGCCCCAAAAATTAGAAAGGTGTATCTCACACGTACCGATAAAGACTATCCCGCAATTTAATTCTTTTTACCCCAAAGGGTGTAGATTGAATAGCGGAATAGAAAATATGATATCAAAAGGTGTATGTATCTCACACGTACAGACCCAGACTAGGCCCCGATTACTATTTTTTGTACCCCAAACGCAGGATGAGGAGTAGGAGGAGTTCGGAACAGGCAGGAGGCAAACTGAAGCACCCTGCAATCCTCGGCGGTATGAGATGCGCCCCAAAAATTGGAAAGGTGTATCTCACACGTACCGATACAGACTATCCCGCAATGTAATTGTTTTTACCCCAAGGGTGTAGATTGAATAGCGGAATAGAAAATATGATATCAAAAGGAGTATGTATCTCACACGTACAGACCCAGACTAGGCCCCGATTACTATTTTTTGTACCCCAAAGGCAGGATGAGGAATAGGAGGAGTTCGGAACAGGCAGGAGGCAAACTGAAGCACCCTGCAATCCTCGGCGGTATGAGATGCGCCCCAAAAATTGGAAAGGTGTATCTCACACGTACCGATACAGACTATCCCGCAATTTAATTGTTTTTACCCCAAGGGTGTAGATTGAATTGCGGAATAGAAAATATGATATCAAAAGGTGTATGTATCTCACACGTACAGACCCAGACTAGGCCCCGATTACTATTTTTTGTACCCCAAAGGCAGGATGAGGAGTAGGAGGAGTTCGGAAAAGGCAGGAGGCAAACTGAAGCACCCTGCAATCCTCGGCAGTATGAGATGCGCCCCAAATATTGGAAAGGTGTATCTCACACGTACCGATACAGACTATCCCACAATTTAATTATTTTTACCCCAAAGGGTGTAGATTGAATAGCAGAATAGAAAATATGATATCAAAAGGTGTATGTATCTTACACGTACAGACCCAGACTAGGCCCCGATTACTGTTTTTTGTACCCCAAAGGCAGGATGAGGAGTAGGAGGAGTTCGGAACAGGCAGGAGGCAAACTGATGCACCCTGCAATCCTCGGCGGTATGAGATGCGCCCCAAAAATTGGAAAGGTGTATCTCACACGTACCGATACAGACTATCCCGCAATTTAATTGTTTTTACCCCAAGGGTGTAGATTGAATAGCGGAATAGAAAATATGATATCAAAAGGTGTATGTATCTTACACGTACAGACCCAGACTAGGCCCCGATTACTATTTTTTGTACCCCAAAGGCAGGATGAGGAGTAGGAGGAGTTCGGAACAGGCAGGAGGCAAACTGAAGCACCCTGCAATCCTCGGCGGTATGAGATGCACCCCAAAAATTGGAAAGGTGTATCTCACACGTCCCGATACAGACTATCCCGCAATGTAATTGTTTTTATCCCAAGGGTGTAGATTGAATAGCGGTATAGAAAATATGATATCAAAAGGTGTATGTATCTCACACGTACAGACCCAGACTAGGCCCCGATTACTATTTTTTGTACCCCAAAGGCAGGATGAGGAGTAGGAGGAGTTCGGAACAGGCAGGAGGCAAACTGAAGCACCCTGCAATCCTCGGCAGTATGAGATGCGCCCCAAAAATTAGAAAGGTGTATCTCACACGTACCGATAAAGACTATCCCGCAATTTAATTCTTTTTACCCCAAAGGGTGTAGATTGAATAGCGGAATAGAAAATATGATATCAAAAGGTGTATGTATCTCACACGTACAGACCCAGACTAGGCCCCGATTACTATTTTTTGTACCCCAAACGCAGGATGAGGAGTAGGAGGAGTTCGGAACAGGCAGGAGGCAAACTGAAGCACCCTGCAATCCTCGGCGGTATGAGATGCGCCCCAAAAATTGGAAAGGTGTATCTCACACGTACCGATACAGACTATCCCGCAGTTTAATTGTTTTTACCCCAAGGGTGTAGATTGAATAGCGGAATAGAAAATATGATATCAAAAGGAGTATGTATCTCACACGTACAGACCCAGACTAGGCCCCGATTACTATTTTTTGTACCCCAAAGGCAGGATGAGGAATAGGAGGAGTTCGGAACAGGCAGGAGGCAAACTGAAGCACCCTGAAATCCTCGGCGGTATGAGATGCGCCCCAAAAATTGGAAAGGTGTATCTCACACGTACCGATACAGACTATCCCGCAATTTAATTGTTTTTACCCCAAGGGTGTAGATTGAATAGCGGAATAGAAAATATGATATCAAAAGGTGTATGTATCTCACACGTACAGACCCAGACTAGGCCCCGATTACTATTTTTTGTACCCCAAAGGCAGGATGAGGAATAGGAGGAGTTCGGAACAGGCAGGAGGCAAACTGAAGCACCCTGCAATCCTCAGCGGTATGAGATGCGCCCCAAAAATTGGAAAGGTGTATCTCACACGTACCGATACAGACAATCCCGCAATTTAATTATTTTTACCCCAAAGGGTGTAGATTGAATAGCGGAATAGAAAATATGATATCAAAAGGTGTATGTATCTCACACGTACAGACCCAGACTAGGCCCCGATTACTATTTTTTGTACCCCAAAGGCAGGATGAAGAGTAGGAGGAGTTTGGAACAGGCAGGAGGAAAACTGAAGAACCCTGCAATCCTCTGTGGTATGAGATGCGCCCCAAAAATTGGAAAGGTGTATCTCACACGTACCGATACAGACTATCCCGCAATTTAATTGTTTTTACCCCAAGGGTGTAGATTGAATAGCGGAATAGAAAATATGATATCAAAAGGTGTATGTATCTCACACGTACAGACCCAGACTAGGCCCCGATTACTATTTTTTGTACCCCAAACGCAGGATGAGGAGTAGGAGGAGTTCGGAACAGGCAGGAGGCAAACTGAAGCACCCTGCAATCCTCTGCGGTATGAGATGCGCCCCAAAAATTGGAAAGGTGTATCTCACAAGTACCGATACAGACTATCCCGCAATTTAATTATTTTTACCCCAAAGGGTGTAGATTGAATAGCAGAATAGAAAATATGATATCAAAAGGTATATGTATCTCACACGTACAGACCCAGACTAGGCCCCAATTTTTTTTGTACCCCAAAGGCAGGATGAGGAGTAGGAGGAGTTCGGAACAGGCAGGAGGCAAACTGAAGCACCCTGCAATCATCGGCGGTATGAGATGCGCCCCAAAAATTGGAAAGGTGTATCTCACACGTACCGATACAGACTATCCCGCAATTTAATTGTTTTTACCCCAAGGGTGTAGATTGAATAGCGGAATAGAAAATATGATATCAAAAGGTGTATGTATCTCACACGTACAGACCCAGACTAGGCCCCGATTACTATTTTTTGTACCCCAAAGGCAGGATGAGGAGTAGGAGGAGCTCGGAAAAGGCAGGAGGCAAACTGAAGCACCCTGCAATCCTCGGCAGTATGAGATGCGACCCAAAAATTGGAAAGGTGTTTCTCACACGTACCAATACAGACTATCCCTCAATTTAATTATTTTTACCCCAAAGGGTGTAGATTGAATAGCGGAATAGAAAATATGATATCAAAAGGTGTATGTATCTTATACGTACAGACCCAGACTAGGCCCCGATTACTATTTTTTGTACCCCAAAGGCAGGATGAGGAGTAGGAGGAGTTCGGAACAGGCAGGAGGCAAACTGAAGCACCCTGCAATCCTCGGCGGTATGAGATGCACCCCAAAAATTGGAAAGGTGTATCTCACACTTCCCGATACAGACTATCCCGCAATGTAATTGTTTTTACCCCAAGGGTGTAGATTGAATAGCGGAATAGAAAATATGATATCAAAAGGTGTATGTATCTCACACGTACAGACCCAGACTAGGCCCCGATTACTATTTTTTGTACCCCAAAGGCAGGATGAGGAGTAGGAGGAGTTCGGAACAGGCAGGAGGCAAACTGAAGCACCCTGCAATCCTCGGCGGTATGAGATGCGCCCCAAAAATTGGAAAGGTGTATCTCACACGTACCGATACAGACTATCCCGCAATTTAATTGTTTTTACCCCAAGGGTGTAGATTGAATAGCGGAATAGAAAATATGATATCAAAAGGTGTATGTATCTCACACGTACAGACCCAGACTAGGCCCCGATTACTATTTTTTGTACCCCAAAGGCAGGATGAGGAGTAGGAGGAGTTCGGAAAAGGCAGGAGGCAAACTGAAGCACCCTGCAATCCTCGGCAGTATGAGATGCGCCCCAAATATTGGAAAGGTGTATCTCACACGTACCGATACAGACTATCCCACAATTTAATTATTTTTACCCCAAAGGGTGTAGATTGAATAGCAGAATAGAAAATATGATATCAAAAGGTGTATGTATCTTACACGTACAGACCCAGACTAGGCCCCGATTACTATTTTCTGTACCCCAAAGGCAGGATGAGGAGTAGGAGGAGTTTGGAACAGGCAGGAGGCAAACTGAAGCACCCTGCAATCCTCGGCGGTATGAGATGTGCCCCAAAAATTGGAAAGGTGTATCTCACACGTACCGATACAGACTATCCTGCAATTTAATAGTTTTTACCCCAAGGGTGTAGATTGAATAGCGGAATAGAAAATATGATATCAAAAGGTGTATGTATCTCACACGTACAGACCCAGACTAGGCCCCAAGTTTTTTTTGTACCCCAAAGGCAGGATGAGGAGTAGGAGGAGTTCGGAACAGGCAGGAGGCAAACTGAAGCACCCTGCAATCCTCGACGGTATGAGATGCGCCCCAAAAATTGGAAAGGTGTATCTCACACGTACCGATACAGACTATCCCGCAATTTAATTGTTTTTACCCCAAGGGTGTAGATTGAATAGCGGAATAGAAAATATGATATCAAAAGGTGTATGTATCTCACACGTACAGACCCAGACTAGGCCCCGATTACTATTTTTTGTACCCCAAAGGCAGGATGAGGAATAGGAGGAGTTCGGAACAGGCAGGAGGCAAACTGAAGCACCCTGCAATCCTCGGCGGTATGAGATGCGCCCCAAAAATTGGAAAGGTGTATCTCACACGTACCGATACAGACTATCCCGCAATTTAATTGTTTTTACCCCAAGGGTGTAGATTGAATAGCGGAATAGAAAATATGATATCAAAAGGTGTATGTATCTCACACGTACAGACCTAGACTAGGCCCCGATTACTATTTTTTGTACCCCAAAGGCAGGATGAGGAGTAGGAGGAGTTCGGAAAAGGCAGGAGGCAAACTGAAGCACCCTGCAATCCTCGGTAGTATGAGATGCGCCCCAAAAATTGGAAAGGTGTATCTCACACGTACCGATACAGACTATCCCGCAATTTAATTATTTTTACCCCAAAGGGTGTAGATTGAATAGCGGAATAGAAAATATGATATCAAAAGGTGTATGTATCTTACACGTACAGACCCAGACTAGGCCCCGATTACTATTTTTTGTACCCCAAAGGCAGGATGAGGAGTAGGAGGAGTTCGGAACAGGCAGGAGGCAAACTGAAGCACCCTGCAATCCTCAGCGGTATGAGATGCACCCCAAAAATTGGAAAAGTGTATCTCACACGTCCCGATACAGACTATCCCGCAATGTAATTGTTTTTATCCCAAGGGTGTAGATTGAATAGCGGTATAGAAAATATGATATCAAAAGGTGTATGTATCTCACACGTACAGACCCAGACTAGGCCCCGATTACTATTTTTTGTACCCCAAAGGCAGGATGAGGAGTAGGAGGAGTTCGGAACAGGCAGGAGGCAAACTGAAGCACCCTGCAATCCTCGGCAGTATGAGATGCGCCCCAAAAATTAGAAAGGTGTATCTCACACGTACCGATAAAGACTATCCCGCAATTTAATTCTTTTTACCCCAAAGGGTGTAGATTGAATAGCGGAATAGAAAATATGATATCAAAAGGTGTATGTATCTCACACGTACAGACCCAGACTAGGCCCCGAATACTATTTTTTGTACCCCAAACGCAGGATGAGGAGTAGGAGGAGTTCGGAACAGGCAGGAGGCAAACTGAAGCACCCTGCCATCCTCGGCGGTATGAGATGCGCCCCAAAAATTGGAAAGGTGTATCTCACACGTACCGATACAGACTATCCCGCAATGTAATTGTTTTTACCCCAAGGGTGTAGATTGAATAGCGGAATAGAAAATATGATATCAAAAGGAGTATGTATCTCACACGTACAGACCCAGACTAGGCCCCAAGTTTTTTTTGTACCCCAAAGGCAGGATGAGGAATAGGAGGAGTTCGGAACAGGCAGGAGGCAAACTGAAGCACCCTGCAATCCTCGACGGTATGAGATGCGCCCCAAAAATTGGAAAGGTGTATCTCACACGTACCGATACAGACTATCCCGCAATTTAATTGTTTTTACCCCAAGGGTGTAGATTGAATAGCGGAATAGAAAATATGATATCAAAAGGTGTATGTATCTCACACGTACAGACCCAGACTAGGCCCCGATTACTATTTTTTGTACCCCAAAGGCAGGATGAGGAATAGGAGGAGTTCGGAACAGGCAGGAGGAAAACTGAAGCACCCTGCAATCCTCGGCGGTATGAGATGCGCCCCAAAAATTGGAAAGGTGTATCTCACACGTACCGATACAGACTATCCCGCAATTTAATTGTTTTTACCCCAAGGGTGTAGATTGAATAGCGGAATAGAAAATATGATATCAAAAGGTGTATGTATCTCACACGTACAGACCTAGACTAGGCCCCGATTACTATTTTTTGTACCCCAAAGGCAGGATGAGGAGTAGGAGGAGTTCGGAAAAGGCAGGAGGCAAACTGAAGCACCCTGCAATCCTCGGTAGTATGAGATGCGCCCCAAAAATTGGAAAGGTGTATCTCACACGTACCGATACAGACTATCCCGCAATTTAATTATTTTTACCCCAAAGGGTGTAGATTGAATAGCGGAATAGAAAATATGATATCAAAAGGTGTATGTATCTTACACGTACAGACCCAGACTAGGCCCCGATTACTATTTTTTGTACCCCAAAGGCAGGATGAGGAGTAGGAGGAGTTCGGAACAGGCAGGAGGCAAACTGAAGCACCCTGCAATCCTCAGCGGTATGAGATGCACCCCAAAAATTGGAAAGGTGTATCTCACACGTCCCGATACAGACTATCCCGCAATGTAATTGTTTTTATCCCAAGGGTGTAGATTGAATAGCGGTATAGAAAATATGATATCAAAAGGTGTATGTATCTCACACGTACAGACCCAGACTAGGCCCCGATTACTATTTTTTGTACCCCAAAGGCAGGATGAGGAGTAGGAGGAGTTCGGAACAGGCAGGAGGCAAACTGAAGCACCCTGCAATCCTCGGCAGTATGAGATGCGCCCCAAAAATTAGAAAGGTGTATCTCACACGTACCGATAAAGACTATCCCGCAATTTAATTCTTTTTACCCCAAAGGGTGTAGATTGAATAGCGGAATAGAAAATATGATATCAAAAGGTGTATGTATCTCACACGTACAGACCCAGACTAGGCCCCGATTACTATTTTTTGTACCCCAAACGCAGGATGAGGAGTAGGAGGAGTTCGGAACAGGCAGGAGGCAAACTGAAGCACCCTGCAATCCTCGGCGGTATGAGATGCGCCCCAAAAATTGGAAAGGTGTATCTCACACGTACCGATACAGACTATCCCGCAATGTAATTGTTTTTACCCCAAGGGTGTAGATTGAATAGCGGAATAGAAAATATGATATCAAAAGGAGTATGTATCTCACACGTACAGACCCAGACTAGGCCCCGATTACTATTTTTTGTACCCCAAAGGCAGGATGAGGAATAGGAGGAGTTCGGAACAGGCAGGAGGCAAACTGAAGCACCCTGCAATCCTCGGCGGTATGAGATGCGCCCCAAAAATTGGAAAGGTGTATCTCACACGTACCGATACAGACTATCCCGCAATTTAATTGTTTTTACCCCAAGGGTGTAGATTGAATTGCGGAATAGAAAATATGATATCAAAAGGTGTATGTATCTCACACGTACAGACCCAGACTAGGCCCCGATTACTATTTTTTGTACCCCAAAGGCAGGATGAGGAGTAGGAGGAGTTCGGAAAAGGCAGGAGGCAAACTGAAGCACCCTGCAATCCTCGGCAGTATGAGATGCGCCCCAAATATTGGAAAGGTGTATCTCACACGTACCGATACAGACTATCCCACAATTTAATTATTTTTACCCCAAAGGGTGTAGATTGAATAGCAGAATAGAAAATATGATATCAAAAGGTGTATGTATCTTACACGTACAGACCCAGACTAGGCCCCGATTACTGTTTTTTGTACCCCAAAGGCAGGATGAGGAGTAGGAGGAGTTCGGAACAGGCAGGAGGCAAACTGAAGCACCCTGCAATCCTCGGCGGTATGAGATGCGCCCCAAAAATTGGAAAGGTGTATCTCACACGTACCGATACAGACTATCCCGCAATTTAATTGTTTTTACCCCAAGGGTGTAGATTGAATAGCAGAATAGAAAATATGATATCAAAAGGTGTATGTATCTTACACGTACAGACCCAGACTAGGCCCCGATTACTATTTTTTGTACCCCAAAGGCAGGATGAGGAGTAGGAGGAGTTCGGAACAGGCAGGAGGCAAACTGAAGCACCCTGCAATCCTCGGCGGTATGAGATGCACCCCAAAAATTGGAAAGGTGTATCTCACACGTCCCGATACAGACTATCCCGCAATGTAATTGTTTTTATCCCAAGGGTGTAGATTGAATAGCGGTATAGAAAATATGATATCAAAAGGTGTATGTATCTCACACGTACAGACCCAGACTAGGCCCCGATTACTATTTTTTGTACCCCAAACGCAGGATGAGTAGTAGGAGGAGTTCGGAACAGGCAGGAGGCAAACTGAAGCACCCTGCAATCCTCGGCGGTATGAGATGCGCCCCAAAAATTGGAAAGGTGTATCTCACACGTACCGATACAGACTATCCCGCAGTTTAATTGTTTTTACCCCAAGGGTGTAGATTGAATAGCGGAATAGAAAATATGATATCAAAAGGAGTATGTATCTCACACGTACAGACCCAGACTAGGCCCCGATTACTATTTTTTGTACCCCAAAGGCAGGATGAGGAATAGGAGGAGTTCGGAACAGGCAGGAGGCAAACTGAAGCACCCTGCAATCCTCGGCGGTATGAGATGCGCCCCAAAAATTGGAAAGGTGTATCTCACACGTACCGATACAGACTATCCCGCAATTTAATTGTTTTTACCCCAAGGGTGTAGATTGAATAGCGGAATAGAAAATATGATATCAAAAGGTGTATGTATCTCACACGTACAGACCCAGACTAGGCCCCGATTACTATTTTTTGTACCCCAAAGGCAGGATGAGGAATAGGAGGAGTTCGGAACAGGCAGGAGGCAAACTGAAGCACCCTGCAATCCTCAGCGGTATGAGATGCGCCCCAAAAATTGGAAAGGTGTATCTCACACGTACCGATACAGACTATCCCGCAATTTAATTATTTTTACCCCAAAGGGTGTAGATTGAATAGCGGAATAGAAAATATGATATCAAAAGGTATATGTATCTCACACGTACAGACCCAGACTAGGCCCCAATTTTTTTTGTACCCCAAAGGCAGGATGAGGAGTAGGAGGAGTTCGGAACAGGCAGGAGGCAAACTGAAGCACCCTGCAATCATCGGCGGTATGAGATGCGCCCCAAAAATTGGAAAGGTGTATCTCACACGTACCGATACAGACTATCCCGCAATTTAATTGTTTTTACCCCAAGGGTGTAGATTGAATAGCGGAATAGAAAATATGATATCAAAAGGTGTATGTATCTCACACGTACAGACCCAGACTAGGCCCCGATTACTATTTTTTGTACCCCAAAGGCAGGATGAGGAGTAGGAGGAGCTCGGAAAAGGCAGGAGGCAAACTGAAGCACCCTGCAATCCTCGGCAGTATGAGATGCGCCCCAAAAATTGGAAAGGTGTTTCTCACACGTACCGATACAGACTATCCCTCAATTTAATTATTTTTACCCCAAAGGGTGTAGATTGAATAGCGGAATAGAAAATATGATATCAAAAGGTGTATGTATCTTACACGTACAGACCCAGACTAGGCCCCGATTACTATTTTTTGTACCCCAAAGGCAGGATGAGGAGTAGGAGGAGTTCGGAACAGGCAGGAGGCAAACTGAAGCACCCTGCAATCCTCGGCGGTATGAGATGCACCCCAAAAATTGGAAAGGTGTATCTCACACTTCCCGATACAGACTATCCCGCAATGTAATTGTTTTTACCCCAAGGGTGTAGATTGAATAGCGGAATAGAAAATATGATATCAAAAGGTGTATGTATCTCACACGTACAGACCCAGACTAGGCCCCGATTACTATTTTTTGTACCCCAAAGGCAGGATGAGGAGTAGGAGGAGTTCGGAACAGGCAGGAGGCAAACTGAAGCACCCTGCAATCCTCGGCGGTATGAGATGCGCCCCAAAAATTGGAAAGGTGTATCTCACACGTACCGATACAGACTATCCCGCAATTTAATTGTTTTTACCCCAAGGGTGTAGATTGAATAGCGGAATAGAAAATATGATATCAAAAG
Source organism: Pelophylax lessonae (assembly GCF_965119305.1). Classification (NCBI taxonomy): domain Eukaryota; kingdom Metazoa; phylum Chordata; class Amphibia; order Anura; family Ranidae; genus Pelophylax; species Pelophylax lessonae. The sequence goes on from NC_138774.1 coordinate 252,707,306, forward strand.
GTGTATGTATCTCACACGTACAGACCCAGACTAGGCCCCGATTACTATTTTTGTACCCCAAACGCAGGATGAGGAGTAGGAGGAGTTCGGAACAGGCAGGAGGCAAACTGAAGCCCCCTGCAATCCTCTGCGGTATGAGATGCGCCCCAAAAATTGGAAAGGTGTATCTCACACGTACCGATACAGGCTATCCCGCAATTTAATTTTTACCCCAAAGGGTGTAGATTGAATAGCGGAATAGAAAATATGATATCAAAAGGTATATGTATCTCACACGTACAGACCCAGACTAGGCCCCAATTTTTTTTGTACCCCAAAGGCAGGATGAGGAGTAGGAGGAGTTCGGAAGAGGCAGGAGGCAAACTGAAGCACCCTGCAATCCTCGACGGTATGAGATGCGCCCCAAAAATTGGAAAGGTGTATCTCACACGTACCGATACAGACTATCCCGCAATTTAATTGTTTTTACCCCAAGGGTGTAGATTGAATAGCGGAATAGAAAATATGATATCAAAAGGTGTATGTATCTCACACGTACAGACCCAGACTAGGCCCCGATTACTATTTTTTGTACCCCAAAGGCAGGATGAGGAATAGGAGGAGTTCGGAACAGGCAGGAGGCAAACTGAAGCACCCTGCAATCCTCGGCGGTATGAGATGCGCCCCAAAAATTGGAAAGGTGTATCTCACACGTACCGATACAGACTATCCCGCAATTTAATTGTTTTTACCCCAAGGGTGTAGATTGAATAGCGGAATAGAAAATATGATATCAAAAGGTGTATGTATCTCACACGTACAGACCCAGACTAGGCCCCGATTACTATTTTTTGTACCCCAAAGGCAGGATGAGGAGTAGGAGGAGTTCGGAAAAGGCAGGAGGCAAACTGAAGCACCCTGCAATCCTCGGCAGTATGAGATGCGCCCCAAATATTGGAAAGGTGTATCTCACACGTACCGATACAGACTATCCCGCAATTTAATTATTTTTACCCCAAAGGGTGTAGATTGAATAGCAGAATAGAAAATATGATATCAAAAGGTGTATGTATCTTACACGTACAGACCCAGACTAGGCCCCGATTACTATTTTCTGTACCCCAAAGGCCGGATGAGGAGTAGGAGGAGTTTGGAACAGGCAGGAGGCAAACTGAAGCACCCTGCAATCCTCGGCGGTATGAGATGTGCCCCAAAAATTGGAAAGGTGTATCTCACACGTACCGATACAGACTATCCTGCAATTTAATCGTTTTTACCCCAAGGGTGTAGATTGAATAGCGGAATAGAAAATATGATATCAAAAGGTGTATGTATCTCACACGTACAGACCCAGACTAGGCCCCAAGTTTTTTTTGTACCCCAAAGGCAGGATGAGGAGTAGCAGGAGTTCGGAACAGGCAGGAGGCAAACTGAAGCACCCTGCAATCCTCGACGGTATGAGATGCGCCCCAAAAATTGGAAAGGTGTATCTCACACGTACCGATACAGACTATCCCGCAATTTAATTGTTTTTACCCCAAGGGTGTAGATTGAATAGCGGAATAGAAAATATGATATCAAAAGGTGTATGTATCTCACACGTACAGACCTAGACTAGGCCCCGATTACTATTTTTTGTACCCCAAAGGCAGGATGAGGAGTAGGAGGAGTTCGGAAAAGGCAGGAGGCAAACTGAAGCACCCTGCAATCCTCGGTAGTATGAGATGCGCCCCAAAAATTGGAAAGGTGTATCTCACACGTACCGATACAGACTATCCCGCAATTTAATTATTTTTACCCCAAAGGGTGTAGATTGAATAGCGGAATAGAAAATATGATATCAAAAGGTGTATGTATCTTACACGTACAGACCCAGACTAGGCCCCGATTACTATTTTTTGTACCCCAAAGGCAGGATGAGGAGTAGGAGGAGTTCGGAACAGGCAGGAGGCAAACTGAAGCACCCTGCAATCCTCAGCGGTATGAGATGCACCCCAAAAATTGGAAAGGTGTATCTCACACGTCCCGATACAGACTATCCCGCAATGTAATTGTTTTTATCCCAAGGGTGTAGATTGAATAGCGGTATAGAAAATATGATATCAAAAGGTGTATGTATCTCACACGTACAGTCCCAGACTAGGCCCCGATTACTATTTTTTGTACCCCAAAGGCAGGATGAGGAGTAGGAGGAGTTCGGAACAGGCAGGAGGCAAACTGAAGCACCCTGCAATCCTCGGCAGTATGAGATGCGCCCCAAAAATTAGAAAGGTGTATCTCACACGTACCGATAAAGACTATCCCGCAATTTAATTCTTTTTACCCCAAGGGTGTAGATTGAATAGCGGAATAGAAAATATGATATCAAAAGGTGTATGTATCTCACACGTAAAGACCCAGACTAGGCCTCGATTACTATTTTTTGTACCCCAAACGCAGGATGAGGAGTAGGAGGAGTTCGGAACAGGCAGGAGGCAAACTGAAGCACCCTGCAATCCTCTGCGGTATGAGATGCGCCCCAAAAAATTTGAAAGGTGTATCTCACACGTACCGATACAGACTATCCCGCAATTTAATTATTTTTACCCCAAAGGGTGTAGATTGAATAGCGGAATAGAAAATATGATATCAAAAGGTATATGTATCTCACACGTACAGACCCAGACTAGGCCCTAATTTTTTTTGTACCCCAAAGGCAGGATGAGGAGTAGGAGGAGTTCGGAACAGGCAGGAGGCAAACTGAAGCACCCTGCAATCCTCGACGGTATGAGATGCGCCCCAAAAATTGGAAAGGTGTATCTCACACGTACCGATACAGACTATCCCGCAATTTAATTGTTTTTACCCCAAGGGTGTAGATTGAATAGCGGAATAGAAAATATGATATCAAAAGGTGTATGTATCTCACACGTACAGACCCAGACTAGGCCCCGATTACTATTTTTTGTACCCCAAAGGCAGGATGAGGAGTATGAGGAGCTCGGAAAAGGCAGGAGGCAAACTGAAGCACCCTGCAATCCTCGGCAGTATGAGATGCGCCCCAAAAATTGGAAAGGTGTATCTCACACGTACCGATACAGACTATCCCGCAATTTAATTGTTTTTACCCCAAGGGTGTAGATTGAATAGCGGAATAGAAAATATGATATCAAAAGGTGTATGTATCTCACACGTACAGACCCAGACTAGGCCTCGATTACTATTTTTTGTACCCCAAACGCAGGATGAGGAGTAGGAGGAGTTCGGAACAGGCAGGAGGCAAACGAAGCACCCTGCAATCCTCTGCGGTATGAGATGCGCCCCAAAAATTGGAAAGGTGTATCTCACACGTACCGATACAGACTATCCCGCAATTTAATTATTTTTACCCCAAAGGGTGTAGATTGAATAGCGGAATAGAAAATATGATATCAAAAGGTATATGTATCTCACACGTACAGACCCAGACTAGGCCCTAATTTTTTTTGTACCCCAAAGGCAGGATGAGGAGTAGGAGGAGTTCGGAACAGGCAGGAGGCAAACTGAAGCACCCTGCAATCCTCGACGGTATGAGATGCGCCCCAAAAATTGGAAAGGTGTATCTCACACGTACCGATACAGACTATCCCGCAATTTAATTGTTTTTACCCCAAGGGTGTAGATTGAATAGCGGAATAGAAAATATGATATCAAAAGGTGTATGTATCTCACACGTACAGACCCAGACTAGGCCCCGATTACTATTTTTTGTACCCCAAAGGCAGGATGAGGAGTATGAGGAGCTCGGAAAAGGATGGAGGCAAACTGAAGCACCCTGCAATCCTCGGCAGTATGAGATGCGCCCCAAAAATTGGAAAGGTGTATCTCACACGTACCGATACAGACTATCCCGCAATTTAATTATTTTTACCCCAAAGGGTGTAGATTGAATAGCGGAATAGAAAATATGATATCAAAAGGTATATGTATCTCACACGTACAGACCCAGACTAGGCCCCAATTTTTTTTGTACCCCAAAGGCAGGATGAGGAGTAGGAGGAGTTCGGAACAGGCAGGAGGCAAACTGAAGCACCCTGCAATCCTCGACGGTATGAGATGCGCCCCAAAAATGGAAAGGTGTATCTCACACGTACCGATACAGACTATCCCGCAATTTAATTGTTTTTACCCCAAGGGTGTAGATTGAGTAGCGGAATAGAAAATATGATATCAAAAGGTGTATGTATCTCACACGTACAGACCCAGACTAGGCCCCGATTACTATTTTTTGTACCCCAAAGGCAGGATGAGGAATAGGAGGAGTTCGGAACAGGCAGGAGGCAAACTGAAGCACCCTGCAATCCTCGGCGGTATGAGATGCGCCCCAAAAATTGGAAAGGTGTATCTCACACGTACCGATACAGACTATCCCGCAATTTAATTATTTTTACCCCAAAGGGTGTAGATTGAATAGCGGAATAGAAAATATGATATCAAAAGGTGTATGTATCTTACACGTACAGACCCAGACTAGGCCCCGATTACTATTTTTTGTACCCCAAAGGCAGGATGAGGAGTAGGAGGAGTTCGGAACAGGCAGGAGGCAAACTGAAGCACCCTGCAATCCTCGGCGGTATGAGATGCACCCCAAAAATTGGAAAGGTGTATCTCACACGTCCCGATACAGACTATCCCGCAATGTAATTGTTTTTATCCCAAGGGTGTAGATTGAATAGCGGTATAGAAAATATGATATCAAAAGGTGTATGTATCTCACACGTACAGACCCAGACTAGGCCCCGATTACTATTTTTTGTACCCCAAAGGCAGGATGAGGAGTAGGAGGAGTTCGGAACAGGCAGGAGGCAAACTGAAGCACCCTGCAATCCTCGGCAGTATGAGATGCACCCCAAAAATTAGAAAGGTGTGTCTCACACGTACCGATAAAGACTATCCCGCAATTTAATTATTTTTACCACAAAGGGTGTAGATTGAATAGCGGAATAGAAAATATGATATCAAAAGGTGTATGTATCTCACACGTACAGACCCAGACTAGGCCCCGATTACTATTTTTTGTACCCCAAAGGCAGGATGAGGAGTAGGAGGAGTTCGGAAAAGGCCGGAGGCAAACTGAAGCACCCTGCAATCCTCGGTAGTATGAGATGCGCCCCAAAAATTGGAAAGGTGTATCTCACACGTACCGATACAGACTATCCCGCAATTTAATTATTTTTACCCCAAAGGGTGTAGATTGAATAGCGGAATAGAAAATATGATATCAAAAGGTGTATGTATCTTACACGTACAGACCCAGACTAGGCCCCGATTACTATTTTTTGTACCCCAAAGGCAGGATGAGGAGTAGGAGGAGTTCGGAACAGGCAGGAGGCAAACTGAAGCACCCTGCAATCCTCGGCGGTATGAGATGCACCCCAAAAATTGGAAAGGTGTATCTCACACGTCCCGATAAAGACTATCCCGCAATTTAATTCTTTTTACCACAAAGGGTGTAGATTGAATAGCGGAATAGAAAATATGATATCAAAAGGTGTATGTATCTCACACGTACAGACCCAGACTAGGCCCCGATTACTATTTTTTGTACCCCAAAGGCAAGATGAGGAGTAGGAGGAGTTCGGAAAAGGCAGGAGGCAAACTGAAGCACCCTGCAATCCTCGGTAGTATGAGATGCGCCCCAAAAATTGGAAAGGTGTATCTCACACGTACCGATACAGACTATCCCGCAATTTAATTATTTTTACCCCAAAGGGTGTAGATTGAATAGCGGAATAGAAAATATGATATCAAAAGGTGTATGTATCTTACACGTACAGACCCAGACTAGGCCCCGATTACTATTTTTTGTACCCCAAAGGCAGGATGAGGAGTAGGAGGAGTTCGGAACAGGCAGGAGGCAAACTGAAGCACCCTGCAATCCTCGGCGGTATGAGATGCACCCCAAAAATTGGAAAGGTGTATCTCACACGTCCCGATACAGACTATCCCGCAATGTAATTGTTTTTATCCCAAGGGTGTAGATTGAATAGCGGAATAGAAAATATGATATCAAAAGGAGTATGTATCTCACACGTACAGACCCAGACTAGGCCCCGATTACTATTTTTTGTACCCCAAAGGCAGGATGAGGAGTAGGAGGAGTTCGGAACAGGCAGGAGGCAAACTGAAGCACCCTGCAATCCTCGGCGGTATGAGATGCGCCCCAAAAATTGGAAAGGTGTATCTCACACGTACCGATACAGACTATCCCGCAATTTAATTGTTTTTACCCCAAGGGTGTAGATTGAATAGCGGAATAGAAAATATGATATCAAAAGGTGTATGTATCTCACACGTACAGACCCAGACTAGGCCCCGATTACTATTTTTTGTACCCCAAAGGCAGGATGAGGAGTAGGAGGAGTTCGGAAAAGGCAGGAGGCAAACTGAAGCACCCTGCAATCCTCGGTAGTATGAGATGCGCCCCAAAAATTGGAAAGGTGTATCTCACACGTACCGATACAGACTATCCCGCAATTTAATTATTTTTACCCCAAAGGGTGTAGATTGAATAGCGGAATAGAAAATATGATATCAAAAGGTGTATGTATCTTACACGTACAGACCCAGACTAGGCCCCGATTACTATTTTTTGTACCCCAAAGGCAGGATGAGGAGTAGGAGGAGTTCGGAACAGGCAGGAGGCAAACTGAAGCACCCTGCAATCCTCGGCGGTATGAGATGCACCCCAAAAATTGGAAAGGTGTATCTCACACGTCCCGATACAGACTATCCCGCAATGTAATTGTTTTTATCCCAAGGGTGTAGATTGAATAGCGGTATAGAAAATATGATATCAAAAGGTGTATGTATCTCACACGTACAGACCCAGACTAGGCCCCGATTACTATTTTTTGTACCCCAAAGGCAGGATGAGGAGTAGGAGGAGTTCGGAACAGGCAGGAGGCAAACTGAAGCACCCTGCAATCCTCGGCAGTATGAGATGCGCCCCAAAAATTAGAAAGGTGTATCTCACACGTACTGATAAAGACTATCCCGCAATTTAATTCTTTTTACCCCAAAGGGTGTAGATTGAATAGCGGAATAGAAAATATGATATCAAAAGGTGTATGTATCTCACACGTACAGACCCAGACTAGGCCCCGATTACTATTTTTTGTACCCCAAACGCAGGATGAGGAGTAGGAGGAGTTCGGAACAGGCAGGAGGCAAACTGAAGCACCCTGCAATCCTCGGCGGTATGAGATGCGCCCCAAAAATTGGAAAGGTGTATCTCACACGTACCGATACAGACTATCCCGCAGTTTAATTGTTTTTACCCCAAGGGTGTAGATTGAATAGCGGAATAGAAAATATGATATCAAAAGGAGTATGTATCTCACACGTACAGACCCAGACTAGGCCCCGATTACTATTTTTTGTACCCCAAAGGCAGGATGAGGAGTAGGAGGAGTTCGGAACAGGCAGGAGGCAAACTGAAGCACCCTGCAATCCTCGGCGGTATGAGATGCGCCCCAAAAATTGGAAAGGTGTATCTCACACGTACCGATACAGACTATCCCGCAATTTAATTGTTTTTACCCCAAGGGTGTAGATTGAATAGCGGAATAGAAAATATGATATCAAAAGGTGTATGTATCTCACACGTACAGACCCAGACTAGGCCCCAATTACTATTTTTTGTACCCCAAAGGCAGGATGAGGAGTAGGAGGAGTTCGGAACAGGCAGGAGGCAAACTGAAGCACCCTGCAATCCTCGGCAGTATGAGATGCGCCCCAAAAATTGGAAAGGTGTATCTCACACGTACCGATACAGACTATCCCGCAATTTAATTATTTTTACCCCAAAGGGTGTAGATTGAATAGCGGAATAGAAAATATGATATCAAAAGGTGTATGTATCTTACACGTACAGACCCAGACTAGGCCCCGATTACTATTTTTTGTACCCCAAAGGCAGGATGAGGAGTAGGAGGAGTTCGGAACAGGCAGGAGGCAAACTGAAGCACCCTGCAATCCTCGGCGGTATGAGATGCACCCCAAAAATTGGAAAGGTGTATCTCACACGTACCGATGCAGACTATCCAGCAATTTAATTGTTTTTACCCCAAGGGTGTAGATTGAATAGCGGAATAGAAAATATGATATCAAAAGGTGTATGTATCTCACACGTACAGACCCAGACTAGGCCCCGATTACTATTTTTTGTACCCCAAAGGCAGGATGAGGAGTAGGAGGAGTTCGGAACAGGCAGGAGGCAAACTGAAGCACCCTGCAATCCTCGGCAGTATGAGATGCGCCCCAAAAATTAGAAAGGTGTATCTCACACGTACCGATAAAGACTATCCCGCAATTTAATTCTTTTTACCCCAAAGGGTGTAGATTGAATAGCGGAATAGAAAATATGATATCAAAAGGTGTATGTATCTCACACGTACAGACCCAGACTAGGCCCCGATTACTATTTTTTGTACCCCAAAGGCAGGATGAGGAGTAGGAGGAGTTCGGAACAGGCAGGAGGCAAACTGAAGCACCCTGCAATCCTCGGCGGTATGAGATGCGCCCCAAAAATTGGAAAGGTGTATCTCACATATACCGATACAGACTATCCCTCAATTTAATTGTTTTTACCCCAAGGGTGTAGATTGAATAGCGGAATAGAAAATATGATATCAAAAGGTGTATGTATCTCACACGTACAGACCCAGACTAGGCCCCGATTACTATTTTTTGTACCCCAAAGGAAGGATGAGGAGTAGGAGGAGTTCGGAACAGGCAGGAGGCAAACTGAAGCACCCTGCAATCCTCGGCGGTATGAGATGCGCCCCAAAAATTGGAAAGGTGTATCTCACACGTACCAATATAGACTATACAACTAATTTAATTGTTTTTACCCCAAGGGTGTAGATTGAATAGCGGAATAGAAAATATGATATCAAAAGGAGTATGTATCTCACACGTACAGACCCAGACTAGGCCCCGATTACTATTTTTTGTACCCCAAAGGCAGGATGAGGAGTAGGAGGAGTTCGGAACAGGCAGGAGGCAAACTGAAGCACCCTGCAATCCTCGGCGGTATGAGATGCGCCCCAAAAATTGGAAAGGTGTATCTCACACGTACCGATACAGACTATCCCGCAGTTTAATTGTTTTTACCCCAAGGGTGTAGATTGAATAGCGGAATAGAAAATATGATATCAAAAGGAGTATGTATCTCACACGTACAGACCCAGACTAGGCCCCGATTACTATTTTTTGTACCCCAAAGGCAGGATGAGGAGTAGGAGGAGTTCGGAACAGGCAGGAGGCAAACTGAAGCACCCTGCAATCCTCGGCGGTATGAGATGCGCCCCAAAAATTGGAAAGGTGTATCTCACACGTACCGATACAGACTATCCCGCAATTTAATTGTTTTTACCCCAAGGGTGTAGATTGAATAGCGGAATAGAAAATATGATATCAAAAGGTGTATGTATCTCACACGTACAGACCCAGACTAGGCCCCAATTACTATTTTTTGTACCCCAAAGGCAGGATGAGGAGTAGGAGGAGTTCGGAACAGGCAGGAGGCAAACTGAAGCACCCTGCAATCCTCGGCAGTATGAGATGCGCCCCAAAAATTGGAAAGGTGTATCTCACACGTACCGATACAGACTATCCCGCAATTTAATTATTTTTACCCCAAAGGGTGTAGATTGAATAGCGGAATAGAAAATATGATATCAAAAGGTGTATGTATCTTACACGTACAGACCCAGACTAGGCCCCGATTACTATTTTTTGTACCCCAAAGGCAGGATGAGGAGTAGGAGGAGTTCGGAACAGGCAGGAGGCAAACTGAAGCACCCTGCAATCCTCGGCGGTATGAGATGCACCCCAAAAATTGGAAAGGTGTATCTCACACGTACCGATGCAGACTATCCAGCAATTTAATTGTTTTTACCCCAAGGGTGTAGATTGAATAGCGGAATAGAAAATATGATATCAAAAGGTGTATGTATCTCACACGTACAGACCCAGACTAGGCCCCGATTACTATTTTTTGTACCCCAAAGGCAGGATGAGGAGTAGGAGGAGTTCGGAACAGGCAGGAGGCAAACTGAAGCACCCTGCAATCCTCGGCAGTATGAGATGCGCCCCAAAAATTAGAAAGGTGTATCTCACACGTACCGATAAAGACTATCCCGCAATTTAATTCTTTTTACCCCAAAGGGTGTAGATTGAATAGCGGAATAGAAAATATGATATCAAAAGGTGTATGTATCTCACACGTACAGACCCAGACTAGGCCCCGATTACTATTTTTTGTACCCCAAAGGCAGGATGAGGAGTAGGAGGAGTTCGGAACAGGCAGGAGGCAAACTGAAGCACCCTGCAATCCTCGGCGGTATGAGATGCGCCCCAAAAATTGGAAAGGTGTATCTCACATATACCGATACAGACTATCCCTCAATTTAATTGTTTTTATCCCAAGGGTGTAGATTGAATAGCGGAATAGAAAATATGATATCAAAAGGTGTATGTATCTCACACGTACAGACCCAGACTAGGCCCCGATTACTATTTTTTGTACCCCAAAGGAAGGATGAGGAGTAGGAGGAGTTCGGAACAGGCAGGAGGCAAACTGAAGCACCCTGCAATCCTCGGCGGTATGAGATGCGCCCCAAAAATTGGAAAGGTGTATCTCACACGTACCAATATAGACTATACAACTAATTTAATTGTTTTTACCCCAAGGGTGTAGATTGAATAGCGGAATAGAAAATATGATATCAAAAGGAGTATGTATCTCACACGTACAGACCCAGACTAGGCCCCGATTACTATTTTTTGTACCCCAAAGGCAGGATGAGGAGTAGGAGGAGTTCGGAACAGGCAGGAGGCAAACTGAAGCACCCTGCAATCCTCGGTGGTATGAGATGCGCCCCAAAAATTGGAAAGGTGTATCTCACACGTACCGATACAGACTATCCCGCAATTTAATTGTTTTTACCCCAAGGGTGTAGATTGAATAGCGGAATAGAAAATATGATATCAAAAGGTGTATGTATCTCACACGTACAGACCCAGACTAGGCCCCAATTACTATTTTTTGTACCCCAAAGGCAGGATGAGGAGTAGGAGGAGTTCGGAACAGGCAGGAGGCAAACTGAAGCACCCTGCAATCCTCGGCAGTATGAGATGCGCCCCAAAAATTGGAAAGGTGTATCTCACACGTACCGATACAGACTATCCCGCAATTTAATTATTTTTACCCCAAAGGGTGTAGATTGAATAGCGGAATAGAAAATATGATATCAAAAGGTGTATGTATCTTACACGTACAGACCCAGACTAGGCCCCGATTACTATTTTTTGTACCCCAAAGGCAGGATGAGGAGTAGGAGGAGTTCGGAACAGGCAGGAGGCAAACTGAAGCACCCTGCAATCCTCGGCGGTATGAGATGCACCCCAAAAATTGGAAAGGTGTATCTCACACGTACCGATGCAGACTATCCAGCAATTTAATTGTTTTTACCCCAAGGGTGTAGATTGAATAGCGGAATAGAAAATATGATATCAAAAGGTGTATGTATCTCACACGTACAGACCCAGACTAGGCCCCGATTACTATTTTTTGTACCCCAAAGGCAGGATGAGGAGTAGGAGGAGTTCGGAACAGGCAGGAGGCAAACTGAAGCACCCTGCAATCCTCGGCAGTATGAGATGCGCCCCAAAAATTAGAAAGGTGTATCTCACACGTACCGATAAAGACTATCCCGCAATTTAATTCTTTTTACCCCAAAGGGTGTAGATTGAATAGCGGAATAGAAAATATGATATCAAAAGGTGTATGTATCTCACACGTACAGACCCAGACTAGGCCCCGATTACTATTTTTTGTACCCCAAAGGCAGGATGAGGAGTAGGAGGAGTTCGGAACAGGCAGGAGGCAAACTGAAGCACCCTGCAATCCTCGGCGGTATGAGATGCGCCCCAAAAATTGGAAAGGTGTATCTCACATATACCGATACACACTATCCCTCAATTTAATTGTTTTTACCCCAAGGGTGTAGATTGAATAGCGGAATAGAAAATATGATATCAAAAGGTGTATGTATCTCACACGTACAGACCCAGACTAGGCCCCGATTACTATTTTTTGTACCCCAAAGGAAGGATGAGGAGTAGGAGGAGTTCGGAACAGGCAGGAGGCAAACTGAAGCACCCTGCAATCCTCGGCGGTATGAGATGCGCCCCAAAAATTGGAAAGGTGTATCTCACACGTACCAATATAGACTATACAACTAATTTAATTGTTTTTACCCCAAGGGTGTAGATTGAATAGCGCAATAGAAAATATGTTATAAAATTGGTGATTTTTCAATAGCACATGTGAACACAGCAGTGGCTTATATCAGTCAGCTCTGCTGCAGGCTATGAAGGGGAAAAAAAAGAAAATTCCCCTTTAAGTTTGTAATTTTTTTATAGATTAGTACAGACTATGCCACAATTAAATTTTTTTAACCCAAAAGGGTGTATATTGAATAGTGGAATCGAAAAAATTGTATAAATTTTAAAATCACTCAATAATAGCACATGTGAACACAGCAGTGTCTTATCACAGTCAGCAGCACTGAAGGAAAAACGCTGCACACAACTGACCGATAAAAAAGATTTTTTTCTCCCTCCTCCTCAGCGGGGCAAAAAGATTGTGTTCACTGCACCACCCCGCACACAGCAAAATCGATATTGAACACTGACCCTGCCTATTCTCCAGCCTCACCCTAAAATGATCGATAAGATCGGTCACTGGCACTGCAAACCCCCCACACAGCAAAATCGATGTAGAACACTGACCCTGCCTATTCTCCAGCCTCGCCCTAAAATGCCTTAATAACTCGCCCTGCCTGCACTCCGACCTGACCCTGAATTCTTTTTGGACAAAATACAATTTTTCACTGTCTGTCCCTAATCAGCAGCCAGCACATATGATGTGTGCTCTGTCCCTATACTACAGCAGAATGACGCAGCGGCGCTGGGTCTCGAACTTATAAAGACATGGTCACATGCTTCAGATGGCCAATCACAGCTACTAATACATTAGTAGGCATGGCTGGGATGGCTTAAGGCACACCAGTTAAACGCTTGTTGATTGGCTGTTGAAAGCCCGCCATTAAAAGCGCGCCATTACATACAAACCCGGAAATAAAATGACCGAACACAGATTTTAAACCCGAACATACAGTAAAGTTTCGGGTCCGTGTTCGGGTAAGAAAAATCCAATTATTCGGTACAAACACGAATAATACACTCCGTGTTCGCTCAACACTACTTGTCTAAAACCGGCTTTTTAATGCTCTAAAAGACAAAAATGCAGTAATTTTGACAAACTTTTTTTCAGACCTTTGGTGACCAAATGCAGTTATTTTGACTAAAAAAGGCTTTTTAGACACTTGGAGACCAAAATACAGTCATTTTGACGAAACATTTTTTTCCAGGCCATTGGAGCCCAAATGCAGTTATCTTGTCTAAAACCGGCTTTTTAACCACTTCCCGCCCACCCTATAACAGAATGACGGCGGGAATGTGGTTGTATTATCCTGACTGGACGTCAGACCGGGGGTGCGCAGAGCGGCGATCGGTGATGCGAGGTGTCAGCCTGACACCCTGCATCTCCGATCTTGGTAAAGAGACTACTGACGTAGCTCTTTACCATGTGATCAGCAATGTCCAATCACGGCTGGTCACATAGTAAAAAGGAACAGCCGTTTCCTTAGTTCGTGCCTGACAGGCAAGAGTAAAGGAGCACCGATCGGCGGCTCCCCTGACAGGGGGGGGGTCGGCACTGGTAATCAGAACATTGATTACCAGTGCAGACCCTCGGGGGGATGCCACTAGAACCACCAGGGATGCCCACTATGACCCCAGGGATGCCCATCTATGACCCCAGGGATGCCCACTATGGCCACCAGGGATGGCAATCAGGGCTCAGGGAGCCCCCCATTGCCCTCCCCATCAGTGCTGCCCGCCAGTGCCCTCCCTATCAGTGCTGCCCACAAGTGCCCATCATTGCCATCTTTCAGTGTTGCCCACCAGTGCCCATTATTGCCCACCAGTACTGCCTATCAGTGCCCATTAGTGCCCATCAGTGCTGTCCGTCAGTGCAGATCAATGCCACCCATCAGTGCAAATCAGTGCCCACCAGTGCCTCCTATCAGTGCCCATTAGTGCCCATCAGTGCCACCTATCAGTGCCCGTCAGTGCCACCTATCAATGCCCATCAATGCTGCCTATCAGTGCCTAGCAGTGCCGCCTATCAGTGTCCACCAATGCTGCAATGCTACCTATCAGTGCCACATATCAGTGCCTATCAGTGCCGCCTATCAGTGCCGCCTATCAGTGCCACCCCATCAGTTCCACCCCATCAGTGCCACCCCATCAGTGCCTCCTCATCAGTGCCTGTCAGTGCAGTCTCATCAGTGCTCATCACTGCAGGAAAAAAATTATTTATTTACAAAATTGTATAACATAAACAAAAAACATTTTTTTTTCAAACCTTTTGGTCTTTTTTTATTTGTTTAGCAAAAAGGAAAAAACCCAGAGGTGATCAAATACCACCAAAAGAAAGCTCTATTTGTGGGGGAAAATGACATAAATTTGGTGTAGGTACAGTGTTGCATGACCGCGCAATTGTCATTAAAAATGCAACAGCGCTAAAAGGGGAAAATTGGCCTGGGCAGGAAGGGAGGAAAGTGCCCTGTATTAAAGTGGTTAAGGCTCTAAAAGACAAAAATACAGTAATTTTGACAAAAAAAATTCAGACCTTTGGTGACCAAATGCAGTTATTCTGACTAAAAAAGGCTTTTTAGACACTTAGAGACCAAAATAGAGTCATTTTAACCAAAAAAATCTTTTCAGGCCATTGGAGCCAAATGTCTAAAATCTTCTCTAAAACCGGCTTTTTAAGGCTCTACAAGACATAAATGTAGTCATTTTGACTAAAAAATTTTTCAGACGTTTGGTGACCAAATGCAGTTATTTTGACTAAAAAAAGGCTTTTTAGACACTTGGAGACCAAAATAGAGTCACTTTGACCAAAAACATTTGTTTCAGGCCATTGGAGCCCAAATGGCCGATTTTAGACAAATCTTGTCTAAACCCAGCTTTTTAAGGCTATAAAAGACAAAAATACAGTCATTTTGCCTAAAATTGTTTTTCAGACCTTTGGTGACCAAATGCAGTTATTTTGACTAAAAAAGGCTTTTAAGACACTTGGAGACCAAAATAGAGTCATTTTGACCAAAAAATTTCCAGGCCATTGGAGAGCAAAATGCAGCTATCTTGACTAAAACCGGCTTTTTAAGACTCTAAAATACAAAAATACAGTCATTTTGAATAAAACATTTTTTCATTCACAGGATACAGAAGTAAGTGTCGGCCGTAAAAGGCCCCAAAAATTAGCCCACATGGGTTTACCTGACAGCTAAGAACGTAGTATTTGGTGGCTGAAGGTATATTAGGCATTCACAGGGTACAGAAGTAAGTTTTGGCCTGTATAACCCAAAAAATTAGCCCACATGGGTTTAACTGACAGCTAAGAACGTAGTATTCTTTGGCTGAAGGTACATTAGGCATTCACTGGATACAGAAGTGTCGGCCATAAAAGGCCCCAAAAAATAGCCCACATGGGTTTACCTGACAGCTAAAAACGTAGTATTTTGTGGCTGAAGGTACATTAGGCATTTACAGGATAAAGAAGTAAGTGTCGGCCATAAAAGGCCCCAAAAATTAGCTCGAATGGGTTTACCTGACAGCTAAGAACGTAGTATTCTGTGGCTGAAGGTACATTAGGCATTCACAGGATAAAGAAGTAAGTGTCGGCCATAAAAGGCCCCAAAAATTAGCCCACATCAGTTTACCTGACAACTAAGAAAGTAGTATTTGGTGGCTGGAGGTACATTAGGCATTCACAGGGTACAGAAGTAAGTGTCAGCCTGTATAGGCGCCAAAAATTTGCCCAAATGGATTTACCTGACAGCTAAGAACGTAGTATTCTGTGGCTGAAGGTACATTAGGCATTCACAGGATAAAGAAGTAAGTGTCGGCCATAAAAGGCCCCAAAAATTAGCCCACATCAGTTTACCTGACAACTAAGAACGTAGTATTTGGTGGCTGGAGGTACATTAGGCATTCACACAGTATACAGAAGTAAATGTCGGACTGTATAGGCCCCAAAAAGTAGCTCACATGGGTTTAACTGACAGCAAAAAACATAGTGTATTTGATGGCTGGTGGTACATTAGGCATTCACAGTAGACAGAAGTAAGTGTCGGCCTGTATAGGCCCCAAACATTAGTCACATGGGTTTAACTGACAGCACAGAGCGTAGTATTTGATGGCTGAAGGTACATAAGGCTTTCACAGGATACAGTAGTAAGTGTAAGCCTGTATAGGCCCCAAAACTTAGCTCACATGGGTTTAACTGACAGCAAATAACATAGTGTATTTGATGGCTAAAGGTACATTAGGCATTCACAGTATACAGAAGTAAGTGTCGGCCTGTATAGGCCCCAAAAAAATAGCTCACATGGGTTTAACTGACAGCAAAGAACGTAGTATTTGATGGCTAGAGGTAAATTAGGCATTCACACAGGAGAAACAAAAAGAAAGCCAATGAATAACCTGAGGTGCCATCTTGCCATGGCCAATTTCAAAGGGGTTGAGGGTGGCAGTGGTGATCGCCTACGGCCACATCACCCTGAACGCACCCGATCTTGTCTAATCTCGGAAGCTAAGCAGGGTCGGGCCTGGTTAGAACCTGGATGGGAGATCGCCTGGGAATACCAGGTGCTGTAGGCTTTTGGCTTTTCCTTTATTCGTTGGCTTTCTTTTTGTTTCTCCTGAGGTGCCATCTTGCCATGGCCAAGTTCAATGGAGTCGAGGGTGGCAGTGGTGATCGAAAAAATACTTTTAGTCAAAATGACTGTATTTTTGTCTTTTAGAGTCTTAAAAAGCCGGTTTTAGACAAGATTACTGCATTTTGTCTCCAATGGTCTGAAAATTCTTTTGGGTCAAAATGACTGTATTTTGGTCTCCAAGTGTCTAAAAAGCCTATTTTAGTCAAAATAACTGCATTTGGTCACCAAAGGTCTGAAAAAACTTTTTTTTGTCAAAATGACTGTATTTTTGTCTTTTAGAGCCTTAAAAAGCCGGGTTTAGACAAGATAATTGCATTTGGTCTCCAACGGCCTGAAATGTTTTTTGGTCAAAATGACTCTATTTTGGTCTCCAAGTGTCTAAAAAGCCTCTTTTAGTCAAAATAACTGCATTTGGTCAGCAAAGATCTGAAAATTTTTTTAGTCAAAATACATTTTTGTCTTTTAGAGCCTTAACCACTTTACCACTGGAGGATTTTGCTGTCTTACGTCCAGGCCACTTCTTGCGATTCGTTCCCAAACGAAATTTACGTCTTTTTTTCCCCACAAACAGAGCTTTCTTTTGGTGGTATTTGATCACCTGTGCGATTTTTACTTTTTGCGCTATAAACAAAAAAAGAGTGTTTATTTTGAAAAAATAACAAGATTTTTTACATTTTTTATATTAAATTCCCCCCCCAAAAAAATTTACAGGCCGACACTTACTTCTGTATACTTTGTGAATGTCTAATGTACCTCCAGCCATCAAATACACTACGTTCTTCCCTGAACGCGCCCGATCTCGTCTGATCTTGGAAGCTAAGCAGGGTCAGGCCTGGTTAGTACCTGGATGGGAGACCACCTAGGAATACCAGGTGCTTTAGGCTTTTGGCTTTTCCTTTATTCGTTGGCTTTCTTTTTGTTTCTCCTGAGGAGCCGTTTAGGCCCCAAAAATTAGCTCACATGGGTTTAACTGACAGCAAAGAATGTAGTATTGGATGGCTAGAGGTACATCAGGCATTCACACAGTATACAGAAGTAAGTGTTGGCCTCTATAGGCCCCAAAAATTAGCTCACATGGGTTTACCTGACTGCTAAGAACATAGTATTCTGTGGCTAAAGGTACATTAGGCATTCACAGGATACAGAAGTAAGTGTCGGCCATAAAAGGCCCTAGAAATTAGCCCACATGGTTTTACCTGACACTTACCTTCAGTCACAGAATACTACTTTCTTAGCTGTCAGTTAAACCCATGTGGGCTAATTTTTGGTACCTAAACAGGCCGACACTTACTTCTGTACCCTGTGAATGCCTAATGTACCTTCAGCCACCAAATACTACGTTCTTAGCTGTAAGGCTAATTTTTGGGGACTTTTATGGCCGACACTTACTTCTGTATCCTGTGAATGCCTAATGTACCTTCAGCCACAGAATACTAAATACATTCATTTTGACAAAAAAATTTCAGACCATTGGAGACCAAGTGCAGTTATCTTGTCTAAAACCAGCTTTTTAAGACTCTAAAAGACAAAAATACAGTCATTTTGACTAAAAAAGTTTGTCAGACCTTTGGTGACCAAATGCAGTTATTTTGGCTATTTTATACACCTGGAGACCAAAATAGAGTCATTTTGACCAAAATATTTTTTTCAGGCCATTGGAGCCCAAATGGCCAGTTTTAGACAAATCTTGTCTAAAACCAGCTTTTTAAGGCTCTAAAAGACAAAAATACAGTCATTTTGACTAATATTTTTTCAGACCTTTGGTTACCAAATGCAGTTATTTTGACTAAAAAAGGCTTTTTAGACACTTGGAGACCAAAATAGAGTCATTTTGACCAAAAAGTTTTTTTCAGGCCATTGGAGCCCAAATGGCCGGTTTTACATAAATCTGGTCTAAAACCGGCTTTTTAAGGCTCTAAAAGTAGAGTTGAGCGGACACCTGGATGTCCGTGTTCGGCGAGTTTGGCCGAACTTGAAAAAAAAGTCTGGGTCCGTGTCCCGGACTTTTTCCGAACTTTACACGGACACCGAACCCCATTGAAGTCAATGGGGACCCGAACTTTCAGGCACTAAAATGGCTCTAAAACACCAATGGAAAGGGCTAGAGTGCTGCAAATGGCAGCAAAACGTAGTTAAGAGCATGGCAAGTGCTCTGCAAACAAATGTAGATAGGGAAATAACTTAAAACAACAAAAAACAGAAAAATAAAAAAAATTTCATCTGTGAAGGACGAGGCCCATATGGAGTAGGAGGGAGGTTGAGGTGGTGGTGGATGTGGCGGTGTAGGTGGAAGCGGCGGTGGAGGAGGACGAGGTAGCCAACACTGCTTTTTTTCAGTCATTCAGTCATAAATGAGGGTACACCCCAAAAGAGTGAGAAAGATCAAAAATATAACAATGGCTGGGTAAGGTCGGTATCCATCTCTATTCTGCACAAGGTACAGAAAAGTCCTGTGGGATCCATGCCTGGTTCCTTTTAATGAACGTGAGCTTGTCCACATTGTCTCTGGACAGGTGGCTGCTCTTGTCTGTGATAACGCCCCCAGCCGTGCTAAATACACGTTCAGATAATACACTGGCTGCAGGGCATGCCAGAACCTCCAAGGCGTAAAGGGCAAGCTCAGGCCATGTGCTCAATTTGGAGACCCAGAAGTTGAAGGGGGCAGACCCGTCATTCACTACATGTAGGCGTGTGCACACATACTGCTCCACCATGTTGGTGAAATGCTGCCTCCTGCTAAGACATTCCATATGAGCTGTTGGTGCTGCTGTTTGTTGTGGCGTGCTGACAAAGCTTTTCCACATTTCAGCCATGCTAACCCTGCCTTCTGAGGTGCTGGTGGTGCCCTGGTTGCGTTGGCGACCTCTTCCTCCTCCTCCTCTGCCTTGGCCTTGTGCTTCCACTGTGGCCCGCTGTCAGGTGGGAATGCCAGCAGCATCGCGTCTACCAGCGTGCGCTTGTACTCGCGCATCTTGCGATCGCGCTCCAGTGAAAGAATTAAGGACGGTCCGTTGTCCTTGTAATGGGGATCCAGCAGCCTGGCCACCCAGTAATCAGCACAAGCTAGAATGTGGGAAACTCGTCGGTCGTTGTGGAGACACTGCAGCATGTAATCGCTCATGTGTACTAGGCTGCCCAGAGGCAACGAAAGGCTGTCCTCTGTGGGAGGTGTATCGTCTGTGTCCTCTGTATCCCCCCAGCCACAGTGATGGCCATGAGCTGGCCTGGGTGCCACCCTGCTGTGAGCATGGTTCCATCTCCTCCTCCATCTCCTCCTCCTCATCTTCCTCATCCTCCAGAACTGTGCCCCTGCTGAACAATTGTGTCCCTGCCATTTGTGGGTGCAGGAACCCACCCTCTGAGCCACTTGCGAATGACTGCCCTGAAAGCCTTGGAAATGTTACCTCTTCATCCTCCTCCTCCTCCTCCTCATCCTGTGCCACATCCTCTTCCATCATTGCCCGAATCGTTTTTTGAAGGAGGCATAGAAGTGGGATAGTTAAGCTGACAATGGCGTCATCGGCACTGGCCATGTTGGTGGAGTACTCAAAACAGCGCAACAAGGCACACAGGTCTCGCATGGAGGCCCAGTTATTGGTGGTGAAGTGGTGCTGTTCCGCAGAGCGACTCACGCGTTTGTGCTGCAGCTGAAACTCCACTATGGCCTGCTGCTGCTCGCACAGTCTTTCCAGCATGTGCAAGGTGGAGTTCCACCTTGTGGGCATGTCACATATGAGGCGGTGAGCGGGAAGATCGAAGTTACGCTGCAGAGCTGACAGGCGAGCAGCAGCAGGGTGAGAACGCCGAAAGTGCGCACAGACGGCCCGCACTTTCTGCAGCAGCTCTGACATATCGGGGTAATTTTTAAGGAACCTCTGCACCACCAAATTCAGCACATGCGCCAGGCAAGGGATGTGCGTCAAACCGGCTAGGCCCAGAGCTGCTATGAGATTTTGCCCATTATCGCACACCACCAGGCCGGGCTTGAGGCTCGCTGGCAGCAACCACTCATTTGTCTGCTGTTCCATGCTCCTCCACAACTCCTGCACGGTGTGTGGTTTTTCCCCCAAACAGGAAAGTTTTAAAACTGCCTGCTGTCGTTTACCCCTGGCTGTGCTGAAGTTGGTGGTGAAGGTGTTACGCTGACCGGATGAGGAGGCGGTAGAGGATGAGGAAGCGGAGTAGGAGGAGTTAGGAACAGGAGGCAAACTGAAGCGCCTTGCAATCCTCGGTGGTGGAAGGACATGCGCCAAATTGCTATCCGCCTCAGGCCCATCCGCCACTGCATTTACCCAGTGTGCCGTTAGGGAGATATAACGCCCCTGACCGTGCTTACTGGTCCACGTATCGGTAGTTAGGTGGACCTTGCCACAGATGGCGTTGCGCAGTGCACTCCTGATTTTTTTCCCCCACTTGGTTGTGCAGGGAAGGGATGGCTTGCCTGGAAAAGTAGTGGCGGCTGGGCACGACGTACTGTGGGACAGCCACCGACATAAGGCTTTTAAAACTGTGCGTCTCCACCAGACGGAATGACAGCATTTCAAAGGCCAAGAATTTTGAAATGCTGGCATTCAGGGCCAGGGATCGCAGGTGGGTAGGAGGTTACTTCCTCTTCCTCTGAAGTGTTTGGGAGATGGAAAGCTGAACGCTTCCACGGGACATTGTGGAGATGGTTGGTGACCCAGGTGGTGGTGTTGCTGACAGATCGTCTGTTTGCGGGGTGGCAGGTGCCGGTATCACTACAGAGGTGGATGGAGAGGCCGAGACTGCAGCAAAAGAGGAAGCAGGAGGAGCCAGAGACCTTTTGAATGTGTCTACTCCACTGCAGCTCGTGCTTTGCACTTAGATGCCTGATCATGCAGGTTGTGCTCAGGTTGAGAAGGTTTATGCCTCGCTTCAGGCTCTGATTGCACAGGGGGCAAACCACTCGTGTCCTGTCTTTAGCACATTTTCTAAAGAACTTCCACGCTAGAGAACTCCTTTGAGCTGGCTTTGGTGCGCTCGGTCCCTTGCTGCGTTGGGCAGTAGCAGGTGTAGTGTCTAGGGCACGGCCGCTCTGCTTCTGCACCCTGCTCCCTCTTCTGCTGTGCTGGTGGCTCTGTGCGACCACCGCCTCTTCCTCCAAACTACTCAGGTCACCTGCATGACCTTCATTCCATGTGGGGTCGAGGACCTCATCGTCCTCCACATCATCTTCCACCCAGTCTTCACCCCTGCTCTCCTTGTCGGCCTCCACAATTCTGAGTGCCGCAGTAGTTGGCACCTGCATTTCGTCATCATCTGAGACGTGCTGCGATGGTCCTTCCATGTACTCATCTTGAGAAATAAGTGGTTGGGCATTGCTGCACTCAAGCTCTTGCACTTCTGGGGCAGGGCTAGGTGGATAGCCCTGGGAAACCCTGCTGACAGAGTCATTAAAAAGAAGAAGAGACTGCTGCATGACTTGGGGCTCAGACTGCTTGCCTGATTTGCAAGTGGGTGAGGTGAAAGAGGGTTGGACATTGGCTGCAGGTGCCAACTCTGACCTTTCTGCAGTAGACTGGGTGGGAGACAATGTGAAGGAACTGGAGGCACTGTCAGCAACCCAATCTACTATCGCCTGTACTTCTTCTGGCCTCATCACTTCTAGAGGCGCATGATGCCCTACCAAATACTGCTGCAGGTTCTGTCGCCTACTCACACTTGAGGAAGGTGTTTCACTTGTGCGTGTAGCTGGCACAGATCGACCACGTCCTCTCCTTGCAACAGGAGCTCTACCAGCAGCACAACGACCCAGGCCACGGCCCCTATTTGACGGTCTCCTCATATTTCTGTAATTTATGATCTTGCCCTAGAAAGGTGTTTATTGAATAGTGGAACAAAACAACAACAGTATCGCACGGGTGTATCTCACAGTCAAAAATGCAAACTATGCCGCAATTTAATTTTTTTTTACCCCAAAAGGGTGTTTATTAAATAGCGGAATAGAAAAACAGTATACAAATACAACGGGTGTATCTCACAGTCAAATATGCAAAGTATGACGCAAATTTAATTTTTTTCACCCCAAAAGGGTGTATATTGAATAGCGGAATAGAAAAAAGGATATAAAACGGTGTATCTCACACGTACAAACACAGACTAGGCCCCGATTACAATTTTTTGTACTCTAAAGGAAGGATGAGGAAGAGGAGTAGGAGGAGTTCAGAACAGGAGGCAAACTGAAGCGCCCTGCAATCCTTGGCGGTGGAAGGAGATGCGCCAAACAAATTTAAAAGGTGTATCTCACACGTACCGATACAGACTATGCCGTAATTTAATTTTTTACACTCCAAAAGGGTGTATATTGAATAGCGGAATAGGAAGAATTTTATAAAACGGTGTATCTCACACGTACAAACACAGACTAGGCCCCGATTACAATTTTTTGTACCCTAAAGGCAGGATGAGAATGAGGAAGAGAAGTAGGAGGAATTCGGAACAGGAGGCAAACTGAAGCGCCCTGCAATCCTCGGCGGTGGAAGGAGATGCGCCAAATAAATTTAAAAAGGTGTATCTCACATGTACCGATACAGACTATGCCGTAATTTAATTTTTTACACTCAAAAATGGTGGATATTGAATAGCGGAATAGAAAAATTTTTATAAAACGGTGTATCTCACACGTACAAACACAGATTAGGCCCCGATTACAATTTTTTGTACCCTAAAGGCAGGATGAGGATGAGGAGTAGGAGGAGTTCGGAACAGGAGGCAAACTGAAGCACCCTGCAATCCTCGGCAGTGGAAGATGCGCCTCAAAAGATTGGAAGGTGTATCTCACACGTACCGATACAGACTATGCCGCAATTTAATTCTTTTTACCCCAAAGGGTGAAGATTGAGTAGCGGAAAAGAAAAAATTTTATAAAACGGTGTATCTCACACGTACAAACACAGACTAGGCCCCGATTACAATTTTTTGTACCCTAAAGGCAGGATGAGGATGAGGAGTAGGAGGAGTTCAGAACAGGAGGCAAACTGAAGCACCCTGCAATCCTCGGTGGTGGAAGATGCGCCCCAAAAGATTGGAAGGTGTGTCTCACACGTACCGACACAGACTATGCCGCAATTTAATTCTTTTTACCCCAAAGGGTGTAGATTGAATAGCGGAATAGAAAAAAATTTATAAAACGGTGTATCTCACACGTACAAACACAGATTAGGCCCCGATTACAATTTTTTGTACCCTAAATGCAGGATGAAGATGAGGAGTAGGAGGAGTTCGGAACAGGAGGCAAACTGAAGCACCCTGCAATGCTCGGCGGTGGAAGATGCGCCCCAAAATATTGGATGGTGTATCTCACACGTACCGATATAGACTATGCCGCAATTTAATTATTTTTACCCCAAAGGGTGTAGATTGAATAGCGGAATAGAAATTTTTTTATAAAACGGTGTATCTCACACGTACAAACACAGGCTAGGCCCCGATTACAATTTTTTGTACCCTAAAGGCAGGATGAGGATGAGGAGTAGGAGGAGTTTGGAACAGGAGGCAAACTGAAGCACCCTGCAATCCTCGGCGTGGGAAGATGCGCCCCAAAAGATTGGAAGGTGTATCTCACACGTACCGATACAGACTACGCAACAATTAAATTTTTTTTACCCCAAAGGGTGTAGATTGAATAGCAGAATAGAAAAAAATTTATAAAACGGTGTATCTCACACGTATAAACACAGACTAGGCCCCGATTACAATTTTTTGTACCCTAAAGGCAGGATGAGGATGAGGAGTAGGAGGAGTTCGAAACAGGAGGCAAACTGAAGCACCCAGCAATCCTCGGCGGTGGAAGATGCGCCCCAAAAGATTGGAAGGTGTATCTCACACGTACCGATACAGACAATGCCGCAATTTAATTCTTTTTACCCCAAAGGGTGTAGATGGAATAGCGGAATAGAAAAATTTTTATAAAACGGTGTATCTCACACGTACAAACACAGACTGGGCCCCGATTACAATTTTTTGTACCCTAAAGGCAGGATGAGGATGAGGAGTAGGAGGAGTTCGGAACAGGAGGCAAACTGAAGCACCCTGCAATCCTCGGTGGTGGAAGATGCGCCCCAAAAGATTGGAAGGTGTATCTCACACGTACCGATACAGACTATGCCGCAATTTAATTCTTTTTACCCCAAAGGGTGTAGATTGAATAGCGGAATAGAAAATATGATATCAAAAGGTGTATCTATCTCACACGTACAGACCCAGACTAGGCCCCGATTACTATTTTTTGTACCCCAAAGGCAGGATGAGGAGTAGGAGGAGTTCAGAACAGGCAGGAGGCAAACTGAAGCACCCTGCAATCCTCGGCGGTGTAAGATGCGCCCCAAAAATTGGAAAGGTGTTTCTCACACGTACCGATACAGACTATGCCGCAATTTAATTATTTTTACCCCAAGGGTGTAGATTGAATAGCGGAATAGAAAATATGATATCAAAAGGTTTATGTATCTCACACGTACAGACCCAGACTAGGCCCTGATTACTATTTTTTGTACCCCAAAGGCAGGATGAGGAGTAGGAGGAGTTCTGAACAGACAGGAGGCAAACTGAAACAAGCTGCAATCCTCGGCGGTGTAAGATGCGCCCCAAAAATTGGAAAGGTGTATCTCACACGTACCGATACAGACTATCCCGCAATTTAATTATTTTTACCCCAAGGGTGTAGATTGAATAGCGGAATAGAAAATATGATATAAAATTGGTGATTTTTCAATAGCACATGTGAACACAGCAGTGTCTTATGTCAGTCAGCTCTGCTGCAGGCTATGAAGGGAAAAAAAGAAAATTCCCCTTTAAGTATTGTAATTTTTAAATAGATTAGTACAGACTATGCCACAATTTAATTATTTTTAACCCAAAAGGGTGTATATTGAATAGTGGAATATAAAAAAGTGTATAAAATTGAAAATCACTCAATAGCACATGTGAACACAGCAGTGTCTTATGTCAGTCAGCTCTGCTGCAGGCTATGAAGGGAAAAAAATTCCCCTTTAAGTTTGTAATTTTTAATTAGATTAGTACAGACTATGCCACAATTTACTTTTTTTTAACCCAAAAGGGTGTATATTGAAAAGTGGAATAGAAAAAGTGTATAAAATTGAAAATCACTCAATAGCACATGTGAACACAGCAGTGTCTTATGTCAGTCAGCTCTGCTGCAGGCTATGAAGGGAAAAAAAAAAGAAAATTCCCCTTTAAGTTTGTAATTTTTAAATAGATTAGTACAGACTATGCCACAATTTAATTTTTTTAACCCAAAAGGGTGTATATTGAATAGTGGAATAGAAAAAAGTGTATAAAATTGAAAATCACTCAATAGCACATGTGAACACAGCAGAGTCTTATGTCAGTCAGCTCTGCTGCAGGCTATGAAGGGGGAAAAAAAGAAAATTCCCCTTTAAGTTTGTAATTTTTAAATAGATTAGTACAGACTATGCCACAATTTAATTTTTTTAACCCAAAAGGGTGTATATTGAATAGTGGAATAGAAAAAGTGTATAAAATTGAAAATCACTCAATAGCACATGTGAACACAGCAGTGTCTTATGTCAGTCAGCTCTGCTGCAGGCTATGAAGGGAAAAAAAAGAAAATTCCCCTTTAAGTTTGTAATTTTTAAATAGATTAGTACAGACTATGCCACAATTTAATTTTTTTAACCCAAAAGGGTGTAAATTGAATAGTGGAATAGAAAAAAGTGTATAAAATTGAAAATCACTCAATAGCACATGTGAACACAGCAGCGTCTTATGTCAGTCAGCTCTGCTGCAGGCTATGAAGGGGAAAAAAAGAAAATTCCCCTTTAAGTATTGTAATTTTTAAATAGTTTAGTTACGACTATTTCATGATTTATTTTTTTTCTAACCCAAAAGTGTGTATATTGAATAGTGGAATAGAAAAAGTGTATAAAATTGAAAATCACTCGATAGCACATGTGAACACAGCAGTGTCTTATGTCAGTCAGCTCTGCTGCAGGCTATGAAGGGGGAAAAAAAGAAAATTCCCCTTTAAGTTTGTAATTTTTAAATAGATTAGTACAGACTATGCCACAATTTAATTTTTTTAACCCAAAAGGGTGTATATTGAATAGTGGAATAGAAAAAGTGTATACAATTGAAAATCACTCAATAGCACATGTGAACACAGCAGTGTCTTATGTCAGTCAGCTCTGCTGCAGGCTATGAAGGGAAAAAAAAAGAAAATTCCCCTTTAAGTTTGTAGTTTTTAAATAGATTAGTACAGACTATGCCACAATTTAATTTTTTTTTAACCCAAAAGGGTGTATATTGAATAGTGGAATAGAAAAAAGTGTATAAAATTGAAAATCACTCAATAGCACATGTGAACACAGCAGCGTCTTATGTCAGTCAGCTCTGCTGCAGGCTATGAAGGGAAAAAAAAGAAAATTCCCCTTTAAGTATTGTAATTTTTAAATAGATTAGTACAGACTATGCCACAATTTAATTTTTTTTAATCCAAAAGGGTGTATATTCAATAGTGGAATAGAAAAAAGTGTATAAAATTGAAAATCACTCCATAGCACATGTGAACACAGCAGCGTCTTATGTCAGTCAGCTCTGCTGCAGGCTATGAAGGGGAAAAAAAGAAAATTCCCCTTTAAGTATTGTCATTTTTAAATAGATTAGTACAGACTATGCCACAATTTATGTTTTTTTTAACCCAAAAGGGTGTATATTGAATAGTGGAATAGAAAAAGTGTATAAAATTGAAAATCACTCAATAGCACATGTGAACACAGCAGTGTCTTATGTCAGTCAGCTCTGCTGCAGGCTATGAAGGGGAAAAAAAAGAAAATTCCCCTTTAAGTTTGTAATTTTTAAATAGATTAGTACAGACTATGCCACAATTTAATTTTTTTAACCCAAAAGGGTGTATATTGAATAGTGGAATAGAAAAAGTGTATAAAATTGAAAATCACTCAATAGCACATGTGAACACAGCAGTGTCTTATGTCAGTCAGCTCTGCTGCAGGCTATGAAGGGGAAAAAAAAGAAAATTCCCCTTTAAGTTTGTAGTTTTTAAATAGATTAGTACAGACCATGCCACAATTTAATTTTTTTAACCCAAAAGGGTGTATATTGAATAGTGGAATAGAAAAAGTGTATAAAATTGAAAATCACTCAATAGCACATGTGAACACAGCAGTGTCTTATGTCAGTCAGCTCTGCTGCAGGCTATGAAGGGAAAAAAAAAAGAAAATTCCCCTTTAAGTTTGTAATTTTTAAATAGATTAGTACAGACTATGCCACAATTTAATTTTTTTAACCCAAAAGGGTGTATATTGAATAGTGGAATAGAAGAAAGTGTATAAAATTGAAAATCACTCAATAGCACATGTGAACACAGCAGAGTCTTATGTCAGTCAGCTCTGCTGCAGGCTATGAAGGGGGAAAAAAAGAAAATTCCCCTTTTAGTTTGTAATTTTTAAATAGATTAGTACAGACTATGCCACAATTTAATTTTTTTAACCCAAAAGGGTGTAAATTGAATAGTGGAATAGAAAAAAGTGTATAAAATTGAAAATCACTCAATAGCACATGTGAACACAGCAGCGTCTTATGTCAGTCAGCTCTGCTGCAGGCTATGAAGGGGAAAAAAAGAAAATTCCCCTTTAAGTATTGTAATTTTTAAATAGTTTAGTTACGACTATTTCATGATTTATTTTTTTTCTAACCCAAAAGTGTGTATATTGAATAGTGGAATAGAAAAAGTGTATGAAATTGAAAATCACTCGATAGCACATGTGAACACAGCAGTGTCTTATGTCAGTCAGCTCTGCTGCAGGCTATGAAGGGGGAAAAAAAGAAAATTCCCCTTTAAGTTTGTAATTTTTAAATAGATTAGTACAGACTATGCCACAATTTAATTTTTTTAACCCAAAAGGGTGTATATTGAATAGTGGAATAGAAAAAGTGTATAAAATTGAAAATCACTCAATAGCACATGTGAACACAGCAGTGTCTTATGTCAGTCAGCTCTGCTGCAGGCTATGAAGGGAAAAAAAAAGAAAATTCCCCTTTAAGTTTGGAGTTTTTAAATAGATTAGTACAGACTATGCCACAATTTAATTTTTTTAACCCAAAAGGGTGTATATTGAATAGTGGAATAGAAAAAAGTGTATAAAATTGAAAATCACTCAATAGCACATGTGAACACAGCAGAGTCTTATGTCAGTCAGCTCTGCTGCAGGCTATGAAGGGGGAAAAAAAGAAAATTCCCCTTTAAGTTTGTAATTTTTAAATAGATTAGTACAGACTATGCCACAATTTAATTTTTTTAACCCAACAGGGTGTATATTGAATAGTGGAATAGAAAAAGTGTATAAAATTGAAAATCACTCAATAGCACAGGTGAACACAGCAGTGTCTTATGTCAGTCAGCTCTGCTGCAGGCTATGAAGGGAAAAAAAAAGAAAATTCCCCTTTAAGTTTGTAGTTTTTAAATAGATTAGTACAGACTATGCCACAATTTAATTTTTTTTAACCCAAAAGGGTGTATATTGAATAGTGGAATAGAAAAAAGTGTATAAAATTGAAAATCACTCAATAGCACATGTGAACACAGCAGCGTCTTATGTCAGTCAGCTCTGCTGCAGGCTATGAAGGGAAAAAAAAGAAAATTCCCCTTTAAGTATTGTAATTTTTAAATAGATTAGTACAGACTATGCCACAATTTATTTGTTTTTAACCCAAAAGGGTGTATATTGAAAAGTGGAATAGAAAAAGTGTATAAAATTGAAAATCACTCAATAGCACATGTGAACACAGCAGTGTCATATGTCAGTCAGCTCTGCTGCAGGCTATGAAGGGAAAAAAAAAAAGAAAATTCCCCTTTAAGTTTGTAATTTTTAAATAGATTAGTACAGACTATGCCACAATTTAATTTTTTTAACCCAAAAGGGTGTATATTGAATAGTGGAATAGAAAAAAGTGTATAAAATTGAAAATCACTCAATAGCACATGTGAACACAGCAGAGTCTTATGTCAGTCAGCTCTGCTGCAGGCTATGAAGGGGGAAAAAAAGAAAATTCCCCTTTAAGTTTGTAATTTTTAAATAGATTAGTACAGACTATGCCACAATTTAATTTTTTTAACCCAAAAGGGTGTATATTGAATAGTGGAATAGAAAAAGTGTATAAAATTGAAAATCACTCAATAGCACATGTGAACACAGCAGTGTCTTATGTCAGTCAGCTCTGCTGCAGGCTATGAAGGGAAAAAAAAGAAAATTCCCCTTTAAGTTTGTAATTTTTAAATAGATTAGTACAGACTATGCCACAATTTAATTTTTTTTTAATCCAAAAGGGTGTATATTCAATAGTGGAATAGAAAAAAGTGTATAAAATTGAAAATCACTCCATAGCACATGTGAACACAGCAGAGTCTTATGTCAGTCAGCTCTGCTGCAGGCTATGAAGGGGGAAAAAAAGAAAATTCCCCTTTAAGTTTGTAATTTTTAAATAGATTAGTACAGACTATGCCACAATTTAATTTTTTTAACCCAAAAGGGTGTATATTGAATAGTGGAATAGAAAAAGTGTATAAAATTGAAAATCACTCAATAGCACATGTGAACACAGCAGTGTCTTATGTCAGTCAGCTCTGCTGCAGGCTATGAAGGGAAAAAAAAAGAAAATTCCCCTTTAAGTTTGTAGTTTTTAAATAGATTAGTACAGACTATGCCACAATTTAATTTTTTTTAACCCAAAAGGGTGTATATTGAATAGTGGAATAGAAAAAAGTGTATAAAATTGAAAATCACTCAATAGCACATGTGAACACAGCAGCGTCTTATGTCAGTCAGCTCTGCTGCAGGCTATGAAGGGAAAAAAAAGAAAATTCCCCCTTAAGTATTGTAATTTTTAAATAGATTAGTACAGACTATGCCACAATTTATTTTTTTTTAACCCAAAAGGGTGTATATTGAAAAGTGGAATAGAAAAAGTGTTTAAAATTGAAAATCACTCAATAGCACATGTGAACACAGCAGTGTCATATGTCAGTCAGCTCTGCTGCAGGCTATGAAGGGAAAAAAAAAAAGAAAATTCCCCTTTAAGTTTGTAATTTTTAAATAGATTAGTACAGACTATGCCACAATTTAATTTTTTTAACCCAAAAGGGTGTATATTGAATAGTGGAATAGAAAAAAGTGTATAAAATTGAAAATCACTCAATAGCACATGTGAGCACAGCAGAGTCTTATGTCAGTCAGCTCTGCTGCAGGCTATGAAGGGGGAAAAAAAGAAAATTCCCCTTTAAGTTTGTAATTTTTAAATAGATTAGTACAGACTATGCCACAATTTAATTTTTTTAACCCAAAAGGGTGTATATTGAATAGTGGAATAGAAAAAGTGTATAAAATTGAAAATCACTCAATAGCACATGTGAACACAGCAGTGTCTTATGTCAGTCAGCTCTGCTGCAGGCTATGAAGGGAAAAAAAAGAAAATTCCCCTTTAAGTTTGTAATTTTTAAATAGATTAGTACAGACTATGCCACAATTTAATTTTTTTTAATCCAAAAGGGTGTATATTCAATAGTGGAATAGAAAAAAGTGTATAAAATTGAAAATCACTCCATAGCACATGTGAACACAGCAGCGTCTTATGTCAGTCAGCTCTGCTGCAGGCTATGAAGGGGGAAAAAAAGAAAATTCCCCTTTAAGTATTGTAATTTTTAAATAGATTAGTACAGACTATGCCACAATTTATTTTTTTTTTAACCCAAAAGGGTGTATATTGAATAGTGGAATAGAAAAAGTGTATAAAATTGAAAATCACTCAATAGCACATGTGAACACAGCAGTGTCTTATGTCAGTCAGCTCTGCTGCAGGCTATGAAGGGGGAAAAAAAGAAAATTCCCCTTTAAGTTTGTAATTTTTAAATAGATTAGTACAGACTATGCCACAATTTATTTTTTTAACCCAAAAGGGTGTATATTGAATAGTGGAATAGAAAAAGTGTATAAAATTGAAAATCACTCAATAGCACATGTGAACACAGCAGTGTCTTATGTCAGTCAGCTCTGCTGCAGGCTATGAAGGGGAAAAAAAAGAAAGTTCCCCTTTAAGTTTGTAGTTTTTAAATAGATTAGTACAGACCATGCCACAATTTAATTTTTTTAACCCAAAAGGGTGTATATTGAATAGCGGAATAGAAAAAGTGTATAAAATTGAAAATCACTCAATAGCACATGTGAACACAGCAGTGTCTTATGTCAGTCAGCTCTGCTGCAGGCTATGAAGGGGAAAAAAAAGAAAATTCCCCTTTAAGTTTGTAGTTTTTAAATAGATTAGTACAGACTATGCCACAATTTAATTTTTTTTAACCCAAAAGGGTGTATATTGAATAGTGGAATAGAAAAAAGTGTATAAAATTGAAAATCACTCAATAGCACATGTGAACACAGCAGAGTCTTATGTCAGTCAGCTCTGCTGCAGGCTATGAAGGGGGAAAAAAAGAAAATTCCCCTTTAAGTTTGTAATTTTTAAATAGATTAGTACAGACTATGCCACAATTTAATTTTTTTAACCCAAAAGGGTGTATATTGAATAGTGGAATAGAAAAAAGTGTATAAAATTGAAAATCACTCAATAGCACATGTGAACACAGCAGTGTCTTATGTCAGTCAGCTTTGCTGCAGGATATGAAGAGAAAAAAAAAAGAAAATTCCCCTTTAAGTTTGTAATTTTTAAATAGATTAGTACAGACTATGCCACAATTTAATTTTTTTAACCCAAAAGGGTGTATATTGAATAGTGGAATAGAAAAAAGTGTATAAAATTTAAAATCACTCAATAGCACATGTGAACACTGCAGTGTCTTATCACAGTCAGCCCTGAAGCAAAAACGCTGCACACAACTGACTGATAAAAATAGAATTTTTTCTCCCTCCTCCTCCTCCTCCTCAGCGGGCTTAACTGAGGGCAAAAAGATTGTGTTCACTGCACCACCCCCCACACAGCAAAATCGATGTAGAACACTGACCCTGCCTATTCTCCAGCCTGTCCCTAATATGCTCGATAAGATCGTTCAATGGCACTGCACAACCCCCCACACAGCAAAATCGATGTAGAACACTGACCCTGCCTATTCTCCAGCCTCGCCCTAAAATGCTCTAATAACTCTCCCTGCCTACACTCCGACCTGACCCTGCATTCTTTTCGGCCAAAATTTTTCATAGAATCACTGTCTTTCCCTAATCAGCAGCCAGCACGTATGATGTGTGCTCTGTCCCTAAACTACAGCAGAATGACGCAGCGCGCTGGGGCTCTCGAACTTATAAAAACATGGTCACATGCTTCAGATGGCCAATCGCAGCTACTAATACATTAGTAGGCATGGCTGGGATGGCTTAAGGCACACCAGTTAAACGCTTGTTGATTGGCTGTTGTGAAAGCCCGCCATTAAAAGCGCGCCATTACATACAAAACAGGAAATAAAATGACCGAACACGGATTTTAAACCCGAACATACAGTAAAGTTTTCGGGTCCGTGTTCGGGTAACAAAAATCCAATTATTCGGTACGAACACGAATAATACAGTCCGTGTTCGCTCAAAACTATCTAAAAGACAAAAATACAGTCAATTTGACTAAATTTTTTTTCAGATCTTTGGTGACCAAATGCAGTTATTTTGACTTAAAAAGGCTTTTAGACACTTGGAGACCAAAATAGAGTCATTTTGACCAAAAAATTTTTTCAGGCCATTGAAACTCAAATGGCCGGTTTTAGACAAATCTTGTTTAAAACCGGCTTTTTAACCACTTAAGCCCCGGAATATTTTACCCCCTTCCTGACCAGGGCCTATTTTGCGACTTTAACGGACAATTGCGCGGTCATGCGACGCTGTACCTAAACAAATTTGACGTCCTTTTTTTCCCACAAACAGAGCTTTCTTTTGTATTTGATCACCTGTGTGATTTTTTGATCATGCGTTATAAACAAAAAAAGAGCGTCAATTGTGCAAAAATAGCAATATTTTTCAAATTTTTTATATGAAATTCCCCAAAAAAATGTAAAAATCAAAATTTTTTAACATTTTTGGCCAATTTGTTTTATGCTACATATGTGTGGTAAAAAAAATCGCAAAAAGCGTATTTTGATTGGTTTGCGCAAAAGTTATCACGTTTATTAACAAAGGAAAAGATTTTTGTCATTTTTGTTGTTTTTTTTAACGCGTAATGGTGGCGATCTGCGTTTTTTTGCGGTACTGCAAAATTGCGGCGAACAGATCGGACCCTTGACTGACATTTTTAACACTTTTGGGGTTACCAGTGACATTTCTACAGTAATCAGTGCTATACATATGCACTGTTACTGTAAAATTACACTGGCAGTGAAGGGGTTAACTTTTTGTTGAGAGGGAGGGGCTGTGTGTGTCCCTAGGGGCGTGATTCTAACTGTGATTGGCTGTGGCTTGAGCTGTAGGAACAGTGATCAACGGTCCTTCATAGTAGAACCGTATGATTACTGTTTCTACACAGGGGAGAATGACAGGTGGCTTGTTTACATCAGCCGCCTGACTTTCTCCCTCTGCAGCGACGATCGCCGAGTGACCGGCAAACATCGGGTCCACCGGTCACACGCGCGGGGGGGTTCCGTGACCACCCGGGAGCGCGCCTCCGGGGGCGCGTGCTCGCTCCCTAGACCCTCACATGCTAGCGATGTAGATCAACGTGCCCTATCTCGTCTGATCTCCAAAGCTAAGCAGGGTCGGCCTGGTTAGTACCTGGATGGGAGACCAGGTGCTGTAGGCTTTTCCTTTATTCGTTGGCTTTCTTTTTGTTTCTCCTGAGGTGCCATCTTGCCATGGCCAAGTTCAAAGGGGTCGAGGGTGGCATTTGTGATCGCCTACGGCCACATCACCCTGAACGCGCCCCATCTTGTCTGATCTCGGAAGCTAAGCAGGATCAGGCCTGGTTAGTACCTGGACGGGAGACCGCCTGGGAATACCAGGTGCTGTAGGCTTTTGGCTTTTCCTTTATTCGTTGGCTTTCCTTTTGTTTCTCCTGAGGTGCCATCTTGCCATGGCCAAATTCAAAGGGGTCGAGGGTGGCAGTGGTGATGGCCTACAGCCACATCACACTGAACACGCCCAATCTCATCTGATCTCAGAATCTAAGCAGGGTCAGGCCTGTATAGTACCTGGATGGGAGACCGCCTGGGAATACCAGGTGCTGTAGGCTTTTGGCTTTTCCTTTATTCGTTGGTTTTCTTTTTGTTTCTCCTGAGGTGCCATCTTGCCATGGCCAAGTTCAAAGGGGTCGAGGGTGGCAGTGGTGATCGCCTACGGCCACATCACCCTGAACGCGCCCATCTTGTCTGATCTCGGAAGCTAAATAAAGCTATTTTGTAAACGGTACATCACTATATCAGTACTTCTTCCTTACATATCACCATCGCCTATACCTAAGAGGAGATCCTATCACCTGGTACTAAAGGGGGATACACCCTCCCCCCTCCCACAGGAGCCTTACAAGACTACGCTGCAATAAGGCTTGTTACCCCGGCAGGGGTACATACCTCCGGTGAGTGCAGGAGCAATTGGAGGGGTGCACCTGTGTGTTTTACCCATCACTCACATCACCCCCAAAAGCACTGGAAGCACTTTATTTACACTTGAATAGTCATTTTTCACTGATTACTGCATATTCGTTTCTTTTAATCACGGAT
Organism: Pelophylax lessonae; assembly: GCF_965119305.1. Taxonomy (NCBI): domain Eukaryota; kingdom Metazoa; phylum Chordata; class Amphibia; order Anura; family Ranidae; genus Pelophylax; species Pelophylax lessonae. The sequence continues at coordinate 252,742,880 of NC_138774.1, forward strand.
TCACCCAGCAACAAAACAGACTGTTGATCCGGTTTTTTGGGACTAATTACTCACTGCATGAGCACCATTTATTATTGCATTTATCTGTTAAGAGCACAGATGTGAATGTACTGTATTTATATTTTAGTGCACAGAATAGTATATTGAGTGTGTCTTTATTTATATACCTTTTGCGATCAGCACATATATCATTTATGCACCTTGCACTAAAACACTTTACAGACACCCCAATTAATTTATGCATCAACTTTGATATTGTTTTTACACCGAAGTTTTATCAATTTACACTATAGCACTTTAATTAATTATATCTATTTTTTATCACCTATAATTAGGCAGCGCCACTTTACCTCACCTTGCCCACATACCCTGATATAGCCTTTTGGCCATATTTTGAGGTAGGCTGCAGCCTTTGCTTACCGTCCACAAGCGCGGATCTTTTTTCTTTATATTTCTTATGGTGGTATTTGATCACCTCTGCGCTTTTTATTTTTTGCGATATTAATAAAAAAAATTTTGCAAAAAAATGACATTTTCAACTTTGTCTTTTAAAAAATATCCAATATACTCAATTTATGTATTTTTTTGGCCAAAATATATTTAGCTACATGTCTTTGACAAAAAAAATTCAATAAGCGTATTTTTATTGGTTTGCGCAAAAGTTATAGCATCTACAAACTATGGTGTAAATACTGAAATTTACGCAGCTTTAATTTCTGACTGCCTATCTCATTTCATGAAGTGCTAAAATGGCAGGGAAGTACAAACCCCCCCCAAACTACCACTTTTTGGAAAGTAGACATCCTAAGGAATGTTCTGAAAGGCATGTTGAGCTCATTGAATATTTCATTTTTTTGTCACAGGTGTTTGAAAAATGACTAAAAAAATTTTTTTTTTTTTTACACAAAGTTGTCATTGAAATGATATATTGCTCACACATGCCATGGGTATATGTGTAATTACACCCCAAAATATATTCTGCTGCTTCTCCTGAGTACAGGGATACCACATATGTGAGACTTTTTGGGAGCCTAGCTGTGTACGGGAGCCCGAAATCAAATCACCACCATCAGAATTTCAAAGGGCGTACATTTTTCATTGTATTTTCTCACTACCTCTAACGGTTTAGGAGGCCCTGTAATGTCAAGATACCACAACCCCCCCCCCCAAATGACCCCATTTTGGAAAGTAGACACCCCAAGTTGTTTGCTGAGAGGCATGGTGAGTCCATGGAATATTTTATATTTTACCACAAGTTTTGGGAAAATTACTATTTTTTTAATTTATTTTTTTTACACAACGTTGTCACTAAAAGATAAAATTCTCTCACATGACATGGGTATATGTGGAATGACACCCCAAAATACATTCTGCCACTTCTCCTGAGTATGGGGATGCCCCATGTGTGAGACTTTTTGGGAGCCTAGCTGTGTACAGGACCACGAAAACCACTCAACACTCTCAGGTTTTCTAATGGCGTAAATTGTGCAAGTCACCTCTGCACTACCTGTCACAGTTTCGGAGGCCCTCAAATTCCAAGATAGCACAACCCCCCCCCCAAATGACCCCATTTTGGAAAGTAGACACCCCAAGCTATTTGCTGAGAGGCATGGGGAGTCCATGGAATATTTTATATTTTGCCACAAGTTCCGGGAAATATATATATATATATTTTATTTCACAAAGTTGTCAGTAAATGATATATTGCTCACACATGCCATGGGTATATGTGAAATGACACCCCAAAATACATTCTGCTGCTTCTCCTGAGTACAGGGATACCCCATGTGTGAGACTTTTTTGCAGTCTACCCGAGTACAGTCCCCGAAAACCAGTCCCCACTTTCAGGCTTTCCAAGGGCGTAAATTGTTTATTTCACTCCTGACTACCTATCACAGTTTCACTCCGACCTGACCCTGCATTCTTTTCGGCCAAAATTTTTCACAGAATCACTGTCTTTCCCTAATCAGCAGCCAGCACGTATGATGTGTGCTCTGTCCCTAAACTACAGCAGAATGAAGCAGCGCGCTGGGGCTCTCGAACTTATAAAAACATGGTCACATGCTTCAGATAGCCAATCACAGCTACTAATACATTAGTAAGCATGGCTGGGATGGCTTAAGGCACACCAGTTAAACTCTTGTTGATTGGCTGTTGTGAAAGCCCGCCATTAAAAGCGCGCCATTACATACAAAACAGGAAATAAAATGACCGAACACGGATTTTAAACCCGAACATACAGTAAAGTTTTCGGGTCCGTGTTCGGGTAACAAAAATCCAATTATTTGGTACGAACACGAATAATACAGTCCGTGTTCGCTCAAAACTATCTAAAAGACAAAAATACAGTCAATTTGACTAAATTTTTTTTCAGATCTTTGGTGACCAAATGCAGTTATTTTGACTAAAAAAGGCTTTTTAGACACTTGGAGACTGAAATAGAGTCATTTTGACCAAAAATTTTTTTCAGGCCATTGAAACTCAAATGGCCGGTTTTAGACAAATCTTGTTTAAAACCGGCTTTTTAACCACTTAAGCCCCGGAATATTTTACCCCCTTCCTGACCAGGGCCTATTTTGCGACTTTAACGGACAATTGCGCGGTCATGCGACGCTGTACCTAAACGAATTTGACGTCCTTTTTTTCCCACAAACAGAGCTTTCTTTTGTATTTGATCACCTGTGTGATTTTTTGATCATGCGTTATAAACAAAAAAAGAGCGTCAATTTTGCAAAAATAGCAATATTTTTCACATTTTTTTATATGAAATTCCCCCAAAAAATGTAAAAATCAAAATTTTTTAACATTTTTGGCCAATTTGTTTTATGCTACATATGTTTGGTAAAAAAAATCGCAAAAAGCGTATTTTGATTGGTTTGCGCAAAAGTTATCGCGTTTACTAACAAAGGAAAAGATTTTTGTCATTTTTGTTGTTTTTTTTAACGCGTAATGGTGGCGATCTGCGTTTTTTTTTGCGGTACTGCAAAATTGCGGCGGACAGATCGGACCCTTGACTGACATTTTTAACACTTTTGGGGTTACCAGTGACATTTCTACAGTAATCAGTGCTATACATATGCACTGTTACTGTAAAATTACACTGGCAGTGAAGGGGTTAACTTTTTTTGAGAGGGAGGGGCTGTATGTGTCCCTAGGGGCGTGATTCTAACTGTGATTGGCTGTGGCTTGAGCTGTAGGAACAGTGATCAACGGTCCTACATAGTAGAACCGAGTGATTACTGTTTCTACACAGGGGAGAATGACAGGTGGCTTGTTTACATCAGCCGCCTGACTTTCTCCCTCTGCAGCGACGATCGCCGAGTGACCGGCAGACATCGGGTCCACCGGTCACACGCGCGGGGGGGTTCCGTGACCACGCGGAAGCGCGCCTCCGGGGGCGCGTGCTCGCTCCCTAGACCCTCACATGCTAGCGATGTAGATCAACGTGCCCTATCTCGTCTGATCTCCAAAGCTAAGCAGGGTCGGCCTGGTTAGTACCTGGATGGGAGACCACCTGGGAATACCAGGTGCTGTAGGCTTTTGGCTTTTCCTTTATTCGTTGGCTTTCTTTTTGTTTCTCCTGAGGTGCCATCTTGCCATGGCCAAGTTCAAAGGGGTCGAGGGTGGCATTTGTGATCGCCTACGGCCACATCACCCTGAACGTGCCCCATCTTGTCTGATCTCGGAAGCTAAGCAGGGTCATGCCTGGTTAGTACCTGGACGGGAGACCGCCTGGGGATACCAGGTGCTGTAGGCTTTTGGCTTTTCCTTTATTCGTTGGTTTTCTTTTTGTTTCTCCTGAGGTGCCATCTTGCCATGGCCAAGTTCAAAGGGGTCGAGGGTGGCAGTGGTGATCGCCTACGGCCACATCACCCTGAACGCGCCCCATCTTGTCTGATCTCGGAAGCTAAGCAGGGTCAGACCTGGTTAGTACCTCGACGGGAGACTGCCTGGGAATACCAGGTGCTGTAGGCTTTTGGCTTTTCCTTTATTTGTTGGCTTTCCTTTTATTTCTCCTGAGGTGCCATCTTGCCATGGCCAAATTCAAAGTGGTCGAGGGTGGCAGTGGTGATGGCCTACGGCCACATCACACTGAACGCTCCCAATCTCATCTGATCTTGGAATCTAAGCAGGGTCAGGCCTGTATAGTACCTGGATGGGAGACCGCCTGGGAATACCAGGTGCTGTAGGCTTTTGGCTTTTCCTTTATTCGTTGGTTTTCTTTTTGTTTCTCCTGAGGTGCTATCTTGCCATGGCCAAGTTCAAAGGGGTCGAGGGTGGCAGTGGTGATCGAAAAAATACTTTTAGTCAAAATGACTGTATTTTTGTCTTTTAGAGTGTTAAAAAGCCTGTTTTAGACAAGATTACTGCATTTTGTCTCCAATGGTCTGAAAATTCTTTTGGGTCAAAATGACTGTATTTTGGTCTCCAAGTGTCTAAAAAGCCTTTTTTAGTCAAAATAACTGCATTTGGTCAGCAAAGATCTGAAAAAAATTGAGTCAAATTGACTGTATTTTTGTCTTTTAGAGCCTTAACCACTTAAGCCCCAGAAGATTTTACCCCCTTCCTGACCAGGGGGTATTTTACGATTCGGCACTGCGTGACTTTAACTGACAATTGTGCGGTCATGCAATGTGGTTACCAAACGAAATTTACGTCCTTTTTTCCCACAAACAGAGCTTTCTTATGGTGGTGTGTGGGCAAGGTGAGGTAAAGTGGCGCTGCGATGGTGATATGTAAGGAAGAAGTACTGATATAGTGATGTACTGTTTACAAAATAGCTTTATTTCAAAAGCCCCTACTGCTTGGATGCCCGTTACCACTGTATTTTATGTGAGTACCTGACTTTTATCTTTTGAAATAAAGCTATTTTGTAAACGGTACATCACTATATCAGTACTTCTTCCTTACATATCACCATCGCCTATACCTAAGAGGAGATCCTATCACCTGGTACTAAAGGGGGATACACCCTCCCCCCTCCCACAGGAGCCTTACAAGACTACGCTGCAATAAGGCTTGTTACCCCTGCAGGGGTACATTCCTCCGGTGAGTGCGGGAGCAATTGGAGGGGTGCACCTGTGTGTTTTACCCATCACTCACATCACCCCCAAAAGCACTGGAAGCACTTTATTTACACTTGAATAGTCATTTTTCACCGATTACTGCATATTCGTTTCTTTTAATCACGGATTCACCCAGCAACAAAACAGACTGTTGATCCGGTTTTTTGGGACTAATTACTCACTGCATGAGCACCATTTATTATTGCATTTATCTGTTAAGAGCACAGATGTGAATGTACTGTATTTATATTTTAGTGCACAGAATAGTATATTGAGTGTGTCTTTATTTATATACCTTTTGCGATCAGCACATATATCATTTATGCACCTTGCACTAAAACACTTTACAGACACCCCAATTAATTTATGCATCAACTTTGATATTGTTTTTACACCGAAGTTTTATCAATTTACACTATAGCACTTTAATTAATTATATCTATTTTTTATCACCTATAATTAGGCAGCGCCACTTTACCTCACCTTGCCCACATACCCTGATATAGCCTTTTGGCCATATTTTGAGGTAGGCTGCAGCCTTTGCTTACCGTCCACAAGCGCGGATCTATTTTCTTTATATTTCTTATGGTGGTATTTGATCACCTCTGCGCTTTTTATTTTTTGCGATATTAATAAAAAAAGAGCGAAAATTTTGCAAAAAAATGACATTTTTAACTTTGTCTTTTAAAAAATATCCAATATACTCAATTTATGTATTTTTTTTGGCCAAAATATATTTAGCTACATGTCTTTGACAAAAAAAATTCAATGAGCGTATTTTTATTGGTTTGCGCAAAAGTTATAGCGTCTACAAACTATGGTGTAAAGACTGAAATTTACGCAGCTTTAATTTCTGACTGCCTATCTCATTTCATGAAGTGCTAAAATGGCAGGGAAGTACAAAACCCCCCCAAACTACCACTTTTTGGAAAGTAGACATCCTAAGGAATGTTCTGAGAGGCATGTTGAGCTCATTGAATATTTCATTTTTTTGTCACAGGTGTTTGAAAAATGACTAAAAATTTTTTTTTTTTTTTTTACACAAAGTTGTCATTGAAATGATATATTGCTCACACATGCCATGGGTATATGTGTAATTACACCCCAAAATATATTCTGCTGCTTCTCCTGAGTACAGGGATACCACATATGTGAGACTTTTTGGGAGCCTAGCTGTGTACGGGAGCCCGAAACAAATCACCACCATCAGAATTTCAAAGGGCGTACATTTTTCATTGCATTTTCTCACTACCTCTAACGGTTTAGGAGGCCCTGAAATGTCAAGATACCACAAACCCCCCCCAAATGACCCCATTTTGGAAAGTAGACACCCCAAGCTGTTTGCTGAGAGGCATGGTGAGTCCATGGAATATTTTATATTTTACCACAAGTTTTGGGAAAATTACTATTTTTTTTTATTTATTTTTTTTACACAACGTTGTCACTAAAAGATAAAATTCTCTCACATGACATGGGTATATGTGGAATGACACCCCAAAATACATTCTGCCACTTCTCCTGAGTATGGGGATGCCCCATGTGTGAGACTTTTTCGGAGCCTAGCTGTGTACAGGACCACGAAAACCAATAAACACTCTCAGGTTTTCTAATGGCGTAAATTGTGCATGTCACCTCTGCATTACCTGTCACAGTTTCGGAGGCCCTCAAATTCCAAGATAGCACAACCCCCCCCCAATGACCCCATTTTAGAAAGTAGACACCCCAAGCTATTTGCTGAGAGGCATGGGGAGTCCATGGAATATTTTATATTTTGCCACAAGTACCGGGAAATATATATATATATTTTTTTTTCACAAAGTTGTCAGTAAATGATATATTGCTCACATATGCCATGGGTATATGTGAAATGACACCCCAAAATACATTCTGCTGCTTCTCTTGAGTACAGGGAGACCCCATGTGTGAGACTTTTTTGCAGTCTACCCGAGTACAGGTCCCCGAAAACCAGTCCCCACTTTCAGGCTTTCCAAGGGCGTAAATTGTTGATTTCACTCCTGACTACCTATCACAGTTTCGGAGGCCCTAAAATTCCAAGATAGCACAAAACCCCCCCAAATGACCCCATTTTGGAAATTAGACACCCCAAGCTATTTGCTGAGAGGCATGGTGAGTCCATGGAATATTTTATATTTTGCCATAAGTTCCGGAAAATATATTATTATTATTTTTTTTTGTTGTCAGTAAATGATATATTGCCATGGGTATATGTGAAATGACACCCCAAAATACATTCTGCTGCTTCTCCTGAGTACAGGGATACCCCTGTATTTTGGGGTGTCATTTCACATATACCCATGGCATGTGTGAGCATTATATCATTTACTGACAACTTTGTGTAAAAAAAAAAAAAAATTCCCGAAACGTGTGGCAAAACTATTCCATGGACTCACCGTGCTTCTCAGCCAATAGCTTGGAGTGTCTACTTTGCAAAATGGGGTCATTTGGGGGGGTTTTGTGCTATCTTAAAATTTCAGGGCCTCTCAAACTGAGACAGGTAGTCAGGGGTAAAATCAGTAACTTACGCCATTAGAAAACCTGAAGATGGGGATTGGTTTTCAAGGTCGCGTACACAGCTAGGCTCCCAAAAAGTCTCACACATGTGGTAATTTTTGGGGACTATACAGGCCGACACTTACTTCTGTATCCTGTGAATGCCTAATGTACCTTCAGCCTCCAAGTACTACATACTAAGCTGTCAGGCAAACCCATGTGAGCTAATTTTTGGGGCCTATACAAGCCGACACTTACTTCTGTATACTGTGTGAATGCCTAATGTACCTTCAGCCACAGAATACTACATTCTTAGTTGTCAGTAAAACCCATGTGGGCTAATTTTTGGGGACTATACAGGCCGGACACATACTTCTGTATCCTGTGAATGCCTAATGTACCTCTAGCCATCAAATACTTTGTTCTTTGCTGTCAGTTAAACCCATGTGAGCTATTTTTGAGGCCTATACAGGCCGACACTTACTTCTGTATACTGTGTGAATGCCTAATGTACCTCCAGCCATCAAATACACTACATTCTTTGCTGTCAGTTAAACCCATGTGAGCTAATTTTTGGGGCATATACAGGCGACACTTACTTCTGTATACTGTGTGAATGCCTAATGTACCTCCAGCCACCAAATGCTACATTCTTAGTTGTCAGGTAAACTGATGTGGGCTACTTTTTGGGGCCTTTTACGGCCGACACTTACTTCTGTATCCCGTGAATGCCTAATGTACCTTCAGCCACAGAATACTAAATTCTTAGCTGTCAATTAAACCCATGTGGGCTAATTTTTGGGGCCTATACAGGCCGACACTTACTTCTGTACCCTGTGAATGCCTAATATACGTTCAGTAACCAAATACTACGTTCTTAGCTGTCAGGTAAACCCATGTGTGCTAATTTTTGGGGCCTTTTATAGCTGAGACTTTCTTCTGTATCCTGTGAATGCCTAATGTACCTTCAGCCACAGAATACTACATTCTTAGCTGTCAATTAAACCCATGTGTGCTAATTTTGGGGGTCTATACAGGCCGACACTTACTTCTGTACCCTGTGAATGACTAATATACCTTCAGCCACCAAATACTACGTTCTTAGCTGTTAGGTAAACCCATGTGGGCTAATTTTGGGGGCCTATACAGGCCTGACACTTACTTCTGTATGGCCTATACAGTCTGACACTTACTTCTGTATACTGTGTGAATGCCTAATGTATCTCCAGCCACCAAATACTACATTCTTAGTTGTCAGGTAAACTGATGTGGACTAATTTTTGGGGCCTTTTATAGCCGACACTTACTTCTTTATCCTGTGAATGCCTAATGTACCTTCAGACACAGAATACTACGTTCTTAGCTGTCAGGTAAACCCATTTGGGCTAAATTTTGGGGCCTATACAGGCCGACACTTACTTCTGTACCCTGTGAATGCCTAATGTACCTCCAGCCACCAAATACTATGTTCTTAGTTGTCAGGTGGGCTAATTTTTGGGGCCTTTTATGGAGACCATTGGAGACCAAGTGCAGTTATCTTGTCTAAAACCGGCTTTTTAAGACTCTAAAAGACAAAAATACAGTCATTTTGACTAAAAAAGTTTGTCAGACCTTTGGTGACCAAATGCAGTTATTTTGGCTAAAAAAAAGCTTTTTATTTATTTTTTTTTTTCAAATATAATTTTATTAAATCATTTCCTGTTTTATATAACATACAAGAACCGAAAAGACAGAAAAATAAGACAAATTCCCAAAACATAGACACAATGGCAACAGTACATCCTCATAAGTAACTCTCAACTATATCTCAAGATGGTATTTCAGACCTACATATATTAGCCCATCTGACACCTGATCCTGATGCTGTTGGCCAGTCTATTAAACCCCCCCCCCCCCAAAAAGAAAAAAAAAATTACTTAAAGAACAGAATTACCAAACAAACATTTCCTCCTCCCAGTCCCCCACTCCCCCCCTCCCGAAGATGAGCGACGCAAACCCCCCTACCTCCAGTCCTCTATCAGCCCCTCTCAGCTAGCAAAAAGTCGTTTGCCTTCCTCTGATGACATAAACATAAACAAGATCCATTTATCCCAGATACTATTATATTTTTCCTGCTTATGTTGTGAGGACAAGATCAAGTCTTCCATTCTACTAATATTTTCTACCTTCCGAACCCAGTCTGAGATTGCGCTCGTGTTTTTTTCCACAGTAAAGGGATACATGCCTTTGCAGCATCTAATAGAAAAGGTATTATTGATCTCTTATATTTTCCAATTGGAATTTCAGAAAGATGGAATAGGAAAAAAGCCTCCTCAATCTTATAGTCTGTAAAAGTTTGGGTCAAGTTCCTTACCCCCGACCAAAAGGGCCTTATCACTTCGCATGACCAAAAGATATGTAAAATTGTGCCCTTCTCCTTCTTACACCTCCAACATTTATCTGTCTCTTGTGGGTACCATTTGTGTACTTTATCCGGTGTGTTGTACCACCTGGTAAGTATCTTGAATTTGTTTCTTGGGATTTAACACATCTTGCAGGTTTAAAAGTAAAACTAAGAATCCTTTCTATTTGTTCCTGAGTGAACTCTCGGTTTAGCTCATTTCTCCATTTCTCTACCCATGGCCAGTTCATCAATTCTTTTGGTGTGGTTAATAATTTATATGAGGTTGATAGAGTACGCGAAATACTCCCTCGTCCTTCACATAATCTCTCAAACTCCGTCAGTGGTCTATCAAATCGCTCTGGATTCGGTATTGATAATAGAAAATGATGTAACTGATTAGCCTGCCAAAAGGGTAGACCAAATGGTCCCCCTTCCTCTTTTAATTTTGCAATCGAAGGCCACTTTTTCTCTGTCAAAAAAGCTGATACTTGTTCCTGCCCTTTTTCTTTCAATTTTATATACTCTTTCCCCTCCATACCCGGAATGAATTTGGGATTTCCCATTATTGGGAATAAGGGTGAATCCAAAGTTGTTAATTTTTGTTGAATACCCTGATAGTGACTTATACGCAACGTATTACCTATTATTGGGTGGGATTTCAGATTTCCAGGTAGGCTTGGGTAACACCAGAGTGCCCTCTTTAAATCCACCGTAGTTTGCGCCTGTTCAATTTGCGTCCAAAGTTTTGTACTGGACTGGTGCCACCAATCCAGTACTCTACTTAGATGTATACCGTGGTAAAACTTGCGTACGTCTGGCAGTGCCAGACCCCCGTACTGTTTTGACACCACCAAGGTACTACGGGCTAAACGAGGCTTTTTCCCTGCCCATATATATTTAATAAATAATGCGTGTACACTCTTAAAAAAGTTATTTGGTATTTTTACCGGTAATGCTCGCATAAGGTATAGATATTTAGGGAGGATATTCATTTTCAATAAGTTACATCTCCCAAACCAGGATTGCAGCCCTCCTTGCCACTGTCCTAACATCTTCCTCGTCTCTGCTAGTAATGGCGGGAAATTCAATTCAAAGACCTTAGATAGATTTGTAGGCACATACGTCCCCAGATATCTCACTGCCGAATCCTTCCATTTAAACTTAAAACTAACTTTTAATATAGACAGTTTCAACTTTGGGATACCCACCCCCATTGCCTCCAATTTCCCATAATTTATTTTGAAATTGGAAAATATTCCATACTGCTCAATTTCCTTCAGTAAATTCGGCAACGAGATCTCCGGGTTTGTTATCGTAAACAGAAGGTCGTCTGCGTATGCGGCGATTTTATATTGTGTTTGTTTCAGCTTTATCCCCCCTATGTCCGGATTTGCTCTAATTCTGCACAGTAGTGGTTCCAGCGATAAAGCGAACAGGAGGGGGGACAGCGGGCAGCCCTGCCTTGTGCCATTTTTTATTACAAAGGGGTCTGAAAGAATTCCGTTTGCTTTTACTCTTGCTGTAGGATTTGAGTAGACTTTAGCTATTTTCTGTAACATTAAATCTCCTACTCCTATGTGTTTTAGGACTGAGAACATATAAGACCATTTCACACGGTCAAATGCTTTCTCCGCATCTGTGCTCAATATGATGCAGGGGGTCCCAGACGAGCTGGCCACCTGCATCAGATTGAGCACCCTGGTTGTGTTGTCCCTTGCCTCCCTGTCTGCCATGAACCCTACCTGGTCTAGATGTACTATGTTTGGCATGCATTTTGTTAATCTTGTTGCAAGTATCTTAGTATATATTTTTAGATCCACATTTAGGAGGGATATCGGTCTATAGCTACCACACTGCGATGGATCTTTCCCTTCTTTTAAGATCAATGAGATATGTGCTGTCAGGGTATCTCTGGCCCAGATCTCATTTGCATCGACCCCATTGTATAATCTTCCCAGATATGGACCTAATATGTGAAATAACGTATGGTAATATTTGTTTGATAACCCATCCGGACCAGGCGCTTTCCCCTGTCTCATTGATCTCAAAGCTTGTTGGATTTCTTCCTGCGAGATATCTGTCTCCATAGCTAAACATGCCTCCTGAGATAATACTGGGAGACCCGATTGTGACAGGTAGTTTTCTATCTCTTGCTCGGTATTCTCTTCTTCCGTCAGATTGTATAGGGCCGAGAAGAAAGATTCAAATTCCCCTGCTATCTGTCCCGGGAGTGCTTTCCTTTCCCCCCCTGGCGCCACTATATAAGGTATATATGACCTCCCCTTCTGGTCCCGCACTGTCTTTGCTAGTATTTTCCGATTATTTGCCGATTCATATGAGAATCTTTGTGATACTTGTAGTGCTGCTTTTGCCTTATATTGGAGTAGATCTGTTATCTGTTTTCTGACTAGTATTAATTCTGCTAGTAAAGGTGTTGATGTTTTCTGCTTATGATTCTTCTCTAAACTCTTTAATTTCTCTAGTAGTGCCGTTAGATTACTATTTCTTTCTCTTTTAATTCTAGCCCCATGCTTTATTAATATCCCTCTTACTACCGATTTTTGTGCTTCCCAGAGAGTTCCTATCGTACATTCTGCTTGGTCATTAATCTCGAAATAACTTTGTAGTTCCTTTACTACGTCCGTTAAAACCTCTTGATTTTGTAAAAGGCTTTCGTTTAGTCTCCAGAAACGTTGTTTATGTGAGTTAATAGAGGTCAAGCTATAGATCATTGAGATTGGGGCATGGTCTGACCAACTGATGTTATCTATCCCTGTATTCTTAACTGCTTGGAGTTGGGCGTGGGGGATTAGGAAGAAGTCAATCCTAGAGTAGCTTTTATGAGGGTTTGAGTAGAATGAAAATTCTTTCTCAGAGGGGTGTTGAAGTCGCCAAATGTCTATTAGCTGTTCTCTATGTAAGATTTTTACCACTCTTCTTCCTATCCCCTGTGGAATTGCTGATAACCCATTAGAGGTATCCACTACTGGTGTCAGGGGGATATTAAAGTCCCCCCCCAAAAGTAGTTGGCCTTCCGCAAATTCCCTCAGCTCCAATAGTGTTCTGGAAATAAACTTATCCTGCTGGGTGTTTGGTACATATAATGTTGCCAGTGTAACTTGTATATCTCCTATTTTACCCTTTAGAAATAAGAATCTACCATTTATATCAATTTTACTTTCTTGATATGTCCATGGAATATTATTAGCGATTAGTATCGATACACCCCGAGATTTACTTTGCATATTGGTTGAATGATATACATACGGCAAGGCTCCACTATTGACATATGGTAATTTATTTGTCTTAAAGTGCGTTTCTTGAATGAAGGCTATACTTGTTTTGAGACGTTTTAATTCCATCAATAGAATTCGTCTCTTTTCTGGGATGTTTAATCCCTTCACATTAAGGGAGATGAGTTTTACGTCGTCCATCTCCGGGAGGGAGGGAGGAGAGGAGGAGAGCAAGGAAAGCACACAAAAGAAAGAGAAAAAAAAAACCACACAAATACCCAGATATATTCCTCTTCCCCTAACTAATCCCCCTGAGTCGACCGCAAGGTCCAAGCTACGTCCCCGCTGGTCCCTCAGTGGGAAGAATATCTATTCTTTTTTACACACGGCATTTTAATGCCATTTGTGTGTTTACCTAAATGGGGAAGTGAGCAGAAGAGGCCAGTAAGTAAATCCCCCCGTCGCTTCCCCCCCCGCCCTTAAATTTCCTTTTCCGCCCCTTTTATCTATCATACCCCCATTGTGCTCCCAGGATCTTAATTGCTCATTCTAATCCACTTTTCCTCGAGTTTCTCTCCTCCTCTTCCTTTCCGCTCGCCCCGAAAGGAAAAAAAAAAAAAAAACCCCTATCCCTCCTATCCACTCCTCTAGTGTATTCAGATACATCCTCAATAAAACTCAAATTTACACTGTTAAATTTATACTTTTATACAACAGTACCCCATACCCTCTCTCTCCCGTTCCCCCTGAAAAAGAGGGAGGAGCGGGATATTGACTCTTTAGTTTCGATGTTCCCCCCCCAAAAAAAAAAACCTCGCCCCTGAGTATATAGGTCAACAACACCATCCTTGCTTATTATTGTAAGTGCCAGAGCAAAGGAAAGAGAGAAAAAAAAAAAAAACCCAGAACCCGTGTCTCTATGAAGAGAAGGGGGAAAAAAAAAAGAAAAAATCCCCTTCATTTACATGTCGTGAGTAAAAAAAAAAAAAAAAAAGAAAAAAACACTGTGTCATATACACAATTTATTGTGAAAAAAAACCCCCGTGATTCAGGGGGAAAAAAAAAAAACAAGAGGATCCCCTTCATTACGTACTATGGACCCCAAAAAAAACCCCTTTTACTAGTGTTGTTGTGTGTGAAGAAAAAAAAAAAAGAAAAAGAAAAAAAAAAGAAAAAATACCCTCTACTCTATTACCACCCCTTATTCCTTAACTCTCCCCATAACCTCTCTACTCCCACCCAACATGTGCAGGTATAGGCACTTCCACCAGCTACAATACATCATATGTCCACCTCTGAAAAAAAAAAAAAAAAAACAACCAAAAAAAAAAATATAATAAATTACAAAAAAATAAAAAGTTTTTCCTTTCTTTGTCCGTGCGTCACAAGGACAGAGGAGAAAAAAAAAAAAAAAGGGGGAATCTTTTAGTCCCCCTCCTCTCCTCGCTTCCACTTCTCATTTATTCTCCTCATTTTCTTCCTAAAGACTGGGTTTCTATATGTCGATGATCCCCTCCTCTGTTATTCACCCCGAGGCTTTTTAGACACTTGGAGACCAAAATAAAGTCATTTTGACTGAAAAATTTTTTCAGGCCATTAGAGCCCAAATGGCTGGTTTTAGACAAATCTTGTCTAATACCGGCTTTTTAAGGCTCTAAAAGACAAAAATACAGTCATTTTGACTAAATTTTTTTATCAGACCTTTGGTGACCAAATGGAGTTTATTTTGACTAAAAAGGCTTTTTAGACACTTGGAGACCAAAATAGTCATTTTGACCCAAAAAATTTTTTCAGGCCATTGGAGCCCAAATGGCCGGTTTTAGACAAATCTGGTCTAAAACCGGCTTTTTAAGACACTAAAAGACAAAAATACATTCATTTTGACTAATTTTTTTTATCAGACCTTTGGTGACCAAATGAAGTTATTTTGACTTTTTTAGTCAAAATAACTGCATTTGGTCACCAAAGGTCTGACAAACTTTTTTAGTCAAAATGACTGTATTTTTGTCTTTTAGAGTCTTAAAAAGCCGGTTTTAGACAAGATAACTGCACTTGGTCTTCAATGGTCTGAAATTTTTTTTGTCAAAATGAATGTATTTAGTATTCTGTGGCTGAAGGTTCATTAGGCATTCACAGGATACAGAAGTAAGTGTCGGCCATAAAAGTCCCCAAAAAGAACGTAGTATTTGGTGGCTGAAGGTACATTAGGCATTCACAGGGTACAGAAATAAGTGTTGACCTGTATAGGCCCCAAAAATTAGCCCACATGGGTTTAACTGACAGCTAAGAACGTAGTATTCTGTGGCTGAAGGTTAGTGTCAGGTAAACCCATGTGGGTTAATTTCTGGGGCCTTTTATGGCCGACACTTACGAATACCTAATGTACCTCTAGCCATCCAATTCTACGTTCTTTGCTGTCGTTAAACCCATGTGAGCTAATTTTTGGGGCCTAAACAGGCCGACACTTACTTCTGTATACTGTGTGAATGCCTAATGTACCTTCAGCCACAGAATACTACGTTCTTAGCTGTCAGTAAAACCCATGTGGGCTAATTTTTGGGGACTATACAGGCCGACACTTACTTCTGTATCATGTGAATGCCTAATGATGTGGCCATTGGCGATCACCACTGCCACCCTCGACCCCTTTGAACTTGCCCATGGCAAGATGGCACCTCAGGAGAAACAAAAAAAAACAAAGAATAAAGGAAAAGCCAAAAGTCTACAGCACCTGATATTCCCAGGCGGTCTCCCATCCAGATACTAACCAGGCCCGACCCTGCTTAGCTTTCAAAATCAGACGAGATTGATCATGTTCAAGGTGATATGGCTGTAGGCGATCACCACTGCCACCCTCGACCCCTTTGAACTTGGCCATTTCAAGATGGCACCTCAGGAGAAACAAAATAACGAATAAAGGAAAAGCCAAAAGCCTACAGCACCTGGTATTCCCAGGCGGTCTCCCATCCAGTTACTAACCAGGCCTGACTCTGCTTAGCTTCCGAGATTAGACGAGATCGGGCGCGTTCAGGGAAGAATGTAGTGTATTTGATGGTTGGAGGTACATTAGGCATTCAAACAGTATACAGAAGTAAGTGTCGGCCTGTATAGGCCCCAAAAAATAGCTCACATGGGTTTAACTGACAGCAAAGAATGTAGTATTTGATGGCTAGAGGTACATTAGGCATTCACACAGTATACAGAAGTAAGTGTCGGCATGTATAGGCCCCAAAAATTAGCTCACATGGGTTTACCTGACAGTTAAGAATGTAGTATTTGGTGGCTGGTGGTACATTAGGCATTCACAGTAGACAGAAGTAAGTGTCTGTCTGTATAGGCCCCAAACATTAGTCACATGGGTTTAACTGACAGCACAGAACGTAGTATTTGATGGCTGGAGGTACATTAGGCTTTCACAGGATACAGAAGTAGGTGTCAGCCTGTATAGGCCCCAAAACTTAGCTCATATGGGTTTAACTGACAGCAAATCGTGCGCCCGTCATGAGGGGTAGGAGCCTGGTGGCGTGCAAGTAGGCCGTGGGGGAAAAGGAGCTGTCTGAGGATGAAAGAGTCTGTATCTCTCCCCTCCGGGACCTGTCCCTTTGATCCGACCATAGCACAGCCGATGCCCGCTGAGAACGAGCAGGGAGCTCTTGCGCTGTGAAAAGCAGACCTTCGGCGCCCCCCCCCTTCGCCTGCCTCCACTCACCTCCTTCCTCATCCTAGCGTCCCTGGCTGTGTCAGACCCTCGTGGCCCGCTTCGGCGTTCCCTCCAGGTCCTTCCCACTGTCTGGGGGGTAATCTCGCGAGGCTGCACGGACCAAGCAGTGGATACCGGGCTGACAGAGAGAGCGCCGCGGTCGGCAGGAAGTGAAGGAGAAGCCCGCCGCCCCCTCTCACATGTGAAGCTGGGAGATCCCCAGGCCATGCTGTTGCACACCAGAGAATCACCATTCTGCTAACCAGCATCCCACCTATTCCCCCGGTCAAGAGACAGCGTCAATTCGCTTGGAGGCTTTGGAGCAGCAGAGACAATCTGCAAAACTGTGAGTCTGGGGGTAAATCCCTACTACTTATCTATAGCACTACTCATTTGTTATCAATTGAGGCTTATGAGGCTTATGAGGACTTGAAGAGACTGAGTAAGCTATATTAGCTCCTCTTAAAGATATAAGCATAAAACTAAAATCCTGGTATGGTAACAGCAGAAGTATCTCTCATACACTCAACTCCAGTTATGTTTGGATCATAAGATATTACTGAATATTACTGAACATCAGAACCCACACATTTACGTATCCATATGTGTAATAAAGTGAACAGTGAAGGAGGAAGTAAAGGGAGCCAAGGGCAATAGGAAACTGGATGCGAGACAGACTCCCTTCCCTTCTCTCTGATCCTCCACCAATCATATCAGCTCGGACTGTGTCAAAAAAGTTAATCCAACTGGAGGAGCAGGAAAGAACTTATACAAATTGCCATAAGTGGAGCATTTGAATGAAAAAGAGTGTCTGAACGGTTCAAAGTAAATATCATCTCTATCAAATAACAGCTGGAATTGCACAAACCCCTTCAAAGAGAAGGTGAGGAGGAGAGAGGAGAAGGAAGAGGAGTAGCAGAGGTAAAGAAGGAAGGAACTAAAACTCACACACAAATGCACCTACATGCAAATCAAGTAATGCATGATAAAGTTGAGTGTTGAAATAAAAGTTTTCAAAGTTTTCAAAGGGGACACACAATCGGCTGTGATACAGTCTTGTTTCCCCTCTCTCCACCCCTCCTTAAATGTCGATAAATTTATTATCACAATATTATATGACTACAACCATTTATTGATCTATTGACTCTTTCCTGTATACACTACAGTGTGGGCTGGGCTTCGCTTGGTTCAGTGCTTAGAGGTTCCCACCATCCCTGCTCTTTAATTGTATTGTACTACCTGTGGTCGCCACCGCAAGTTGCCTCTGTTAAGCTTCTGCTGCTCTGCTCTTGTGCTGGGAAACATCTCTCCCCTTAACCCTACGCCAACTTGTTACTCTCCCCTGTATATACTATAGTGTGGGTCAAGCTCAGCTAGGCTCAGTGTTTGGAGGTCCCCACCATCCCTGCTCTTTATTGTGTTGCCTGCGGCCACCACTAAGTGAACCCAGTGCTGTTATCCCTTCCTGCTTCTATAGGATTTGAGCTGGGAGCTGGAGTTTGGAAGTGACGCTCACTCTTTTGCAGCCACCTGCTACTGCGGAATCAATACAGAGGCGACTTGGCCTACCTTGTTTTTTGTCGTGTTGCAAGATTTTATAAAGGAATTTTGAAGTATCATCTACACAATGAGAGGTAAATCTACAAGAGGAGGAGCCATAGCAAAATCACCGAGGGTGACCTCAAGCCCTAACACAATCAGGAAATTTATGACACAAAAAAATTCCCTAGAAAAAACCTTTCAGGAAAAACATGAAAAAAAAGGAACAGGAAAGAAGAAAGGGGAGAAAAGTCAAAAAGCTGAAGTAACTAAATCACCTATCAGTTCAGCAAACTCTGAGTTAAGCCTAAGGACTGAAAATGATGAAGAGGAAGAACAGGGAGAAATAAAAGAAAATGCCCCTACAAAAGGTGATATGCGAGAAATGTTCACAAAATTAGAAAAATCATTAAAAAATGAATTGATTAAAATCCAGACTGACCTAGGACATGTCCAGACGGATCTGGGGCATGCCCTGGGTCAAGTAGAAGAACTAGAGAAAAAACAAGAGGACCAAACAAAAATAATACAGGGAATGAGAAAAGAAATAAACGAAACTAAGAAAAAAGCCAGAGATCTAGCTTATAAACTAGAGGATCAAGAGAACAGAGCAAGACGAAAAAATTTGAGGATCCGAGGATTAAGGGATACATCACAGGAAGAAAATTTAGGAGAAAAACTTCAAAAAATCCTTAACCCAGTATTAGGAAGAGGGGAAGAAGATCAATTATTTATTGAAAGTGTCCATCGCATAAGAAAACCGATAGGAATCCCAGCAGAATCACCCAGAGATGTGATAATCAGATTTCAAAATTACACAGACAAAGCACAAATATGGGAAAACTTAAAAAAAAAAAATCATTAATAAATACAGGAAATATAGAAAACGATAAGATACAGATATTTACAGATCTGGCACCGGAAACATTGAGGAGGAGAAGAACCTTAAAGCCACTAACAGAAGAGATGCAAAAACAAGGAATCAGATACAATTGGGGGTTCCCAGCTAGCCTAATAGGAAAAAAAGATGGACGATCAGCAAAACTTACTTTCCCAGAGGAAACTCAGGAATTCTGCAAAAAAATAGGTATACAAGAGCCAAATTTGCCCGAATGGTATGAAAATGACAAAGGAGAAGAACCAAGGAAGAAATCCACAGATGGAAGAACAGCAATGGACATTAGTTGGAAATAATAAAAGATAAAAGATGCGGAAATATCATTTAAAATAGTGAAAGACTGGAGATAACTTCGCAGAGCGAGGTGTTTTTTTTTTTTTTCTCTCGCTCTGCAGGGTTTCCTCCTAACTACATATCTATATGAATTGTGTAAGAAAACTGAGGAGGGGAGGGGGGGAGGGGAGGGGAGGGAGGGGGAGGGAAGGGAAAAGAGAATAAGTTACATAAAGGAAGTAGGATAGCCCCCCCAAAGGCCAGAATTTTGCCTGATATGTGGCACTGATAGGTAGCACAGATATGCAGCATTGGTGGGCACTGATAGGTGGCACTGCTAGGCACTGATAGGCGGCATTGATGGGCACTGATAGGTGGCACTGATGGGCACTGATAGGTGGCACTGATGGGCACTAATGGGCACTGACAGGCGGCACTGATGGGCACTAATGGGCTCTGATAGGCAGCACTGGTGGGCAATAATGGGCACTGGTGGGCAACACTGAAAGATGACAATGATGGGCATTTGTGGGCAGCACTGATAGGGAGGGCACTGGCGGGCAGCACTGATGGGGAGGGCAATGGGGGGCTCCCTGAGCCCTGATTGCCATCCCTGGTGGCCATAGTGGGCATCCCTGGGGTCATAGGTGGGCATCCCTGGGGTCATAGTGGGCATCCCTGGTGGTTCTAGTGGCATCCCCCCCGAGGGTCTGCACTGGTAATCAATGATCTGATTACCAGTGCCGACCCCCCCCCCCTGTCAGGGGAGCCGCCGATCAGCGCTCCTTTACTCGTGCCTGTCAGGCACGAACTAAGGAAAGCCGGTCAACGGCTGTTCCTGTTTACTGTTTCAGTAAAACACAAACACACATCCCATAATATGCTTACAAGGCAGACAGGAACAATAGGACAATGGAATGCAGGTATTCACAATAACAAACCCCACCCCACTAGCAGGGGTCTATGAAACACTGCTGCCATATTCTAGCAATCTGCAATATATCTTTATATATTTCCTCAGGGACACTGTTCAGTAATATTATGGCCATTCTTTCAACACAAGCCACACTCTCAGTGTCCATTCTGCTACAGCCTGGGAATACCAGGTGCTGTAGGCTTTTGGCTTTTCCATTATTCGTTGGCTTTCTTTTTGTTTCTCCTGAGATGCCATCTTGCCATGGCCAAGTCCAAAGGGGTCGAGGGTGGCAGTGGTGATCGCCTACGGCCACATAACCCTGAACGCACCCAATCTTGTCTGATCTCAGAAGCTGAGCAGGGTCGGGCCTGGTTAGAACCTGGATGGGAGACCGCCTGGGAATACAAGGTGCTTTAGGCTTTTGGCTTTTCCTTTATTGGTTGGCTTTCTTTTTGTTTCTCCTGAGGTGCCATCTTGCCATGGCTAAGTTCAAAAAGGTCGAGGGTGGCAGTGGTTATTGCCTACGGCCACATCACCCTGAAAGCGCCCAATCTCGTCTGGGTTATAGAGTCTACAAGCTAAGGTGCTAATCATTGAAAATTGATCACACCTAAAGTACTGACGGCCTATCTCATTTCTTGAGACCCTAACAAGTCAGGGCAGTACAAATACCCCCAAATTACCAAAACTCACCTTAGTAAGAGGCATGGTGAGTTTTTTGAAGTTGTAATTTTTTCCCACAATTCTTTGCAAAATGAAGATTTTAATAAAAAAAATATTTTTCACAAAATGGTCAATTTATGAAGTTATTTCTCACACACTGTACAGGCATACTTGCAACTACACCCCAAAATACATTCTGCTACTCCTCCTGAGTATGGCGATACCACATGTGTGACACTTTTCCACAGCCTGACCACATACAGAGGCCCAACATCCAAGGAGCACCATCAGGCGTTCTAGAAGCAAAAATTACACCTATAATTTTCTGATGACTTATCACACTTTTGAAAGTCCTGGAGCACCAGGACAATGGAAACCCCCATAAAATGACCCCATGATGTGGCATGGATGTGACAAAGATGAGCAGTGACATGGCATGGATTAGCCCTGACATGGCATTGATGTGGCATGGATTAGCCCTGACATGGCATAGATGAGGCACAGATGAGCACCCTGATGTGGCATGGATGTGACAAAGATGAGCAGTGACATGGCATGAATGTGGCATTGGTGTGGCACGGATGAGCACTGACGTGGCATGGATGTGGCACGGATGAGCACTGACGTGGCATTGATGTGGCACGGATGAGCACTGACATGGCATGGATGAGCACTGACGTGGCATTGATGTGGCACGGATGACCACTGACGTGGCATGGATGTGGCATGGATGAGCACTGAAGTGGCATTGATGTGGCACAGATGACTACTGACGCGGCACGGATGAGCACTGAAGTGGCATGGGTGTGGCATGGATGAGCACTGATGTGGCATGGATGTGGCATGGATGAGCAATGACGTGGCATTGATGTGGCACTGACGTGGCATGGATGTGGCACAAATAAGCACTGACATGGCATTGATGTGGCACGGATGAGCACTGATGTGGCATGGATGTGCACTGACTTGACACGGATGAGCATTGAAGTGGCATGGATGTGGCACGAATTAGCACTGACGTGGCATGGATGTGGCACAGATGAGCACTGACATGGCTTTGATGTGGCACGGATGTGCACTGATGTGGCATGGATGAGCACTGACATGGCATGGATGAGCACTGACGTGGTATTGATGTGGCAAGGATGACCACTGACGTGGCATGGATGAGCACTGAAGTGGCATGGATGTGGCACGGATGAGCACTGAGGTGGCATGGATGTGGCACAGATGAGCACTGTCATGGCATGGATGAGCACAGATGTGGGATGGATGAGCATGGATGTGGCATGGATGAGCACTGAGGTGGCATGGGTGGGCACAGACGTGTGATGGATGAGCACTGAGACAGCATGGGCAGGCACAGATGAGGCATGGATGAGCACGGATGAGCACGGATGTGGCACAGATGAGCATGGATGTGGTATGGATGAGCACTGAGGTGGCATGGGTAAGCATGGATGAGGCACGGATGATGCACGGATGAGGCACGGATGATGCATGGATGAGGCACGGATGATGCATGGATGGGACACGGCTGAGGCACAGATGGGGCACAAATGAGGCACTGATGGGGTACGAATGAGACACGGATGGGGCACTATTGGGCACAATGAGGCAGAGGAGGTGTGCAGCTGCAGTTTCTCTCCTCTCCTCACACGCTGTACCGATTGCTGTGTACAGCGTCCGAGGAGAGGAGAGAAATGAACCGGACATGCACCGGTTTGTTGTGACGTTATCGCTCCGTCATGGGACGGAGCGATCACGTGGTAAAGGACTGCTCTCATTGGCCCTTTACCACGATCCGTGTTGCGTCGGGTCCCCGGGACCCGGCGAGCACGGACACTCCCGTGTGCGCGCCCCAGGGAGCGCGGTTCTGGGAGGACGTCCATGTACGCCCTCCCAGAACTAGACAACCACTTTGCGGCCGTGTTTTCACAATAGGCCGATCGGAAAGTGGTTAACCACTTGCCGACCGCTCACATGGAGCGTACTGCGGCAAAGTGGCTCGTTCCCATCCAGCGACGTAGACCTATGTCGCTGAACTCCTCCCCCTGTAGGCGGCGCCCGCGCGCCGCCGGAGGCGCGCTCCCGCTGTTTTCATTCACAGCGGGAGTCGGGCCAGGGGAGGAGCGGCGGCGATCGCCGCTGCTCTGCCCCGATCATCGGGGAATCCAGTGAGGAGATCCGCCCGCCTGTGTAAACAGAGCGGGCGGATCTCCTAAGTGACAGGGACTGACAGATCGGAGTGTTTCAGCATAGCTGAACATCCGATCTGTCCTTCTGTCACTCAGTCACCTCCCCCCCACACGTCAGTAAGCACCAGGCATACATTAACCCCTCCCTCTCCAATAAAATTAACCCCTTCACTGCCAGTGTAATTTTTACAGTAACAGTGCATATATATAGCACTGATTACTGCAGTAATGTCACTGGTACGCCCAAAAGTGTCAAAAATGTCAGTCAAGGGTCCGATCTGTCCGCCGCAATGTCGCAGTCCCACAAAAAAAATCGCAGATCACCGCCATTACGCGTTAAAAAAAACCCCCAAAAACGACAGAAATCTTTCCCGTAGTTAGTAAACGCAATAACTTTTGCGCAAACCAATCAAAATACGCTTATCGTGATTTTTTTTACCAAACATAGGTAGCAGAAAACAAATTGCCCAAAAATTTTTAAAAAATTTGATTTTTTACATTTTTTGGGGGGAATTTCATATAAAAAAATGTTAAAAATATTGTTATTTTTTCAAAATAAACGCTCTTTTTTTGTTTATAGCACAAAAAGTAAAAAGCGCACTGGTGATCAAATACCACCAAAAGAAAGCTCTGTTTGTGGGAAAAAAAGGACGTAAATTTCGTTAGGGTATGGAGTCGCACGACCGCGCAATTGTCAGTTAAAGTCGCACAGCGCTGAATCGCAAAAAGTGGCCTGGACGTAAGACAGCAAAATTCTCCGGTGGTAAAGTGGTTAAAAAGCCGGTTTTAGACATGATTTGTCTAAAACCGGCCATTTGGGCTCCAATGACCTGAAAAATTATTTTTGGTCAAAATGACTCTATTTATGTCTCCAAGTGTCTAAAAAGACTTTTTTAGTCACAATAACTGTATTTGGTCACCAAAGGTCTGATAAAAAAATTGTCAAAATGATTGTATTTTTGTCTTTTATAGCCTTAAAAAGACGGTTTTAGACAAGATTTGTCTAAAACCGGCCATTTGGGCTCCAATTGCCTGAAAAAATGTTTTCGGTCAAAATGACTCTATTTTGGTCTCCAAGTGTCTAAAAAGCCTTTTTTAGTCAAAATAACTGCATTTGGTCACCAAAGGTCTGATAAAAACATTTAGTCAAAATGACTGTATTTCTGTCTTTTAGAGCCTTAAAAAGCCGGTTTAAGACAAGATTTGTCTAAAACCGGCCATTTTGGCTCCAATGTCCTGAAAAGAAATTTTCGGTCAAAATGACTCTATTTTGGTCTCCAAGTGTCTAAAAAGCCTTTTATAGTCAAAATAACTGCATTTGGTAACCAAACAAAAAGAAAGCCAACGAATAAAGGAAAAGCCAAAAGCCTACAGCACCTGATATTCCCAGGCGGTCTCGCATCCATGTACTAACGAGGCCCGACCCGGCTTAGCTTCCGAGATGAGACAAGATCAGGCATGTTTAGGGTGATGTGGCCATAGGCGATCACCACTTCCACCCTCAACCCCTTTGAACTTGGCCATGGCAAGATGGCACCTCAGGAGAAACAAAAAGAAAGCACACAAATAAAGGAAAAGCCAAAAGCCTACAGCATCTGGTATTCCCAGTCGGTCTCCCATCCAGGTACTAACAAGGCCCAACCCTGCTTAGCTTCCGAGATCACACGAGATCGGGCGCTTTAAGGGTGATGTGGCCGTAGGCGATCACCACTGACACCCTCGACCCATCCAGGTACTAACAAGGCCCGACCCTGCTTAGCTTCCGAGATCAGACGAGATCGGGCGCTTTCAGGGTGATGTGGCTGTAGGCGATCACCACTGCCACCCTCAACCCCTTTGAACTTGGCCATGGCAAGATGGCACCTAAGGAGAAACAGAAAGAAAGCCAACGAATAATGGAAAAGCCAAAAGCCTACAGCACCTGATATTCTCAGGCAGTCTCCCATCCAGGTACTAATCAGGCCCGAACCTGCTTAGCTTCCAAGATGAGACGAGATCAGGCGTGTTCAGGGTGATGTGGCCATAGGCGATCACCACTGCCACCCTCGACCCCTTTGAACTTGGCCATGGCAAGATGGCACCTCAGGAGAAACAAAAAGAAAGCACACAAATAAAGGAAAAGCCAAAAGCCTACAGCATCTGGTATTCCCAGTCGGTCTCCCATCCAGGTACTAACCAGGCCTGACCCTGCTTAGCATTTGAGATAAGATGAGATTGTGCGCGTTCAGGGTGATGTGGCCATAGGCGATCACCACTGCCACCCTCAACCCCTTTGAACTTGGCCATGGCAAGATGGCACCTCAGGAGAAACAAAAAGAAATTCAACGAATAAATGAAAAGCCAAAAGCATACAGCACCTGGTATTCCCAGGTGGTCTCCCATCCAGGTACTAACCAGGCCCGACCCTGCTTAGCTTCTGAGATCAGACGAGATCGGGAGCGTTCAGGGTGATGTGGCCGTAGGCGATCACCACTGTCACCCTCGACCCCTTTGAACTTGGCCATGGCAAGATGGCACCTCAGGAGAAACAAAAAGAAAGCCAACGAATAAAGGAAAAGCCAAAAGCCTACAGCACCTTGTATTCCCAGGCGGTCTCCCATCTAGGTACTAACCAGGCTCGACCCTGCTTAGCTTCCAAAATCAGACAAAATCGGGCGTGTTTAGGGTGATGTGGCCGTAAGCAATCAACACTTCCCCCCTCGACCCCTTTGAAATTTGGCCATGGCAAGATGGCACCTCAGGAGAAACAAAAAGAAAGCCAAAGATTAAAGGAAAAGCCAAAAGCCTACAGCACCTGGTATTCCCAGGCAGTGTCCCATCCAGGTACTAACCAGGCACGACCCTGCTTAGCTGCTTAGCTTCCAAGATCAGACGAGATCGGGCGCTTTCAGGGTGATGTGGCCGTAGGCGATCACCACTGCCACCCTTGACCCCTTTGAACTTGGCCATGGCAAGATGGCACCTCAGGAGAAACAAAAAGAAAGCCAATGAATAATGGAAAAGCCAAAAGCCTACAGCACCTTGTATTCCCAGGCTGTAGCGGAATGGACACTGAGAGTGTGGCTTGTGTTGAAAGAATGGCCATAATATTACTGAACAGTGTCCCTGGGGAAATATATAAAGATATATTGCAGATTGCTAGAATATGGCAGCAGTGTTTCATATACCCTGCTAGTGGGGTGGGGTTTGTTATTGTGAATACCTGCATTCCATTGTCCTATTGTTCCTGTCTACCTTGTAAGCATATTATGGGATGTGTGTTTGTGTGGAATGACTCAAAAAGGGAGGGGGTTTTGGCAGAGTGTAGATCTCTTGTGTTTTCAATAAACAAGGCATTCCGAACTTGGCCATGGCAAGATGGCACCTCAGGAGAAACAAAAAGAAATTCAACCAATAAAGGAAAAGCCAAAAGCCTACAGCACCTGGTATTCCCAGGCGGTCTCCCATCCAGGTGCTAACAAGGCCCGACCCTGCTTAGCTTCCAAGATCAGATGAGATCGGGCGCTTTCAGGGTGATGTGGCTGTAGGCAATCACCACTGCCACCCTCGACCCCTTTGAACTTGGCCATGGCAAGATGGCACCTCTGGAGAAACAGAAAGAAAGCCAACGAATAATGGAAAAGCCAAAAGCCTACAGCACCTGATATTCTCAGGCAGTCTCCCATCCAGGTACTAATCAGGCCCGACCCTGCTTAGCTTCCGAGATGAGACGAGATCAGGCGTGTTCAGGGTGATGTGGCCATAGGCGATCACCACTGCCACCCTCGACCCCTTTGAACTTGGCCATGGCAAGATGGCACCTCAGGAGAAACAAAAAGAAAGCACACAAATAAAGGAAAAGCCAAAAGCCTACAGCATCTGGTATTCCCAGGCGGTCTCCCATCCAGGTACTAACCAGGCCTGACCCTGCTTAACATTTGAGATAAGACGAGATTGTGCACGTTCAGGGTGATGTGGCCATAGGCGATCACCCCTGCCACCCTCAACCCCTTTGAACTTGGCCGTGGCAAGATGGCACCTCAGGAGAAACAAAAAGAAAGCCAACTAATAAAGGAAAAGCCAAAAGCCTACAGCACCTGGTATTCCCAGGCGGTCTCCCATCCAGGTACTAACCAGGCCCGACACTGCTTAGCTTCCGAGATCAGAGGAGATCGTGCGCTTTCAGGGTGATGTGGCCGTAGGCGATCACCACTGCCACTGCCACCCTCAACCCCTTTGAACTTTGCCATGGCAAGATGGCACCTCTGGAGAAACAAAAAGAAAGCCAACGAATAAAGGAAAAGCCAAAAGCCTACAGCACCTGGTATTACCAGGCGGTCTCCCATCCAGGTACTAACCAGGCACGACCCTGCTTAGCTTACGAAATCAGACGAGCTCGGGCGTGTTTAGGGTGATGTGGCCATAGGCAATCACCACTTCCACCCTCGACCCCTTTGAAATTTGGCCATGGCAAGATGGCACCTCAGGAGAAACAAAAAGAAAGCCAAAGATTAAAGGAAAAGCCAAAAGCCTACAGCACCTTTTATTCCCAGGCGGTCTCCCATCCAGGTACTAACCAGGCACGACCCTGCTTAGCTGCTTAGCCTCCAAGATCAGATGAGATCGGGCGCTTTCAGGGTGATGTGGCTGTAGGCGATCACCACTGCCACCCTTGACCCCTTTGAGCTTGGCCATGGCAAGATGGTACCTCAGGAGAAACAAAAAGAAGGCCAACGAATAATGGAAAAGCCAAAAGCCTACAGCACCTGGTATTTCCAGGCTGTAGCGGAATGGACACTGAGAGTGTGGCTTGTGTTGAAAGAATGGCCATAATATTACTGAACAGTGTCCCTGGGGAAATATATAAAGATATATTGCAGATTGCTAGAATATGGCAGCAGTGTTTCATAGACCCCTGCTAGTGGGGTGGGGTTTGTTATTGTGAATACCTGCATTCCATTGTCCTATTGTTCCTGTCTGCCTTGTAAGCATATTATGGGATGTGTGTTTGTGTGGAATGACTCAAAAAGGGAGGGGGTTTTGGCAGAGTGTAGATCTCTTGTGTTTTCAATAAATAAGGCATTCTGAGTTGTCTCCTAGCCTATGTGTAGTCTAGTTCTTGGGAGGGAAGGATTGTATAAGGCTACATGAATTGTTGCATGCTGTACCTGCCTAGTTGGATTAGTACCTGTTTTCCTGTCTACCAGCAGAGCCAATGTAGATTAAAATACTGCTCCGCTACACAGGCGGTCTCCCATCCAGGTACTAACCAGGCCCGACCCTGCTTAGCTTCCAAGATCAGACGAGATCGGGCATGTTCAGGGTGATGTGGCCGTAGGTGATCTTCACTTCCACCCTCGACTCCTTTGAACTTGGCCATGGCAAGATGGCACCTCAGGAGAAACAAAAAGAAATTCAACGAATAAAGGAAAAGCCAAAAGCCTACAGCACCTGGTATTCCCAGGCGGTCTCCCATCCAGGTACTAACCAGGCCCGACCCTGCTTAGCTTCTGAGATCAGACAAGATCGGGAGCGTTCAGGGTGATGTGGCCGTAGGCGATCACCACTGTCACCCTCGACCCCTTTGAACTTGGCCATGGCAAGATGACACCTCAGCAGAAACAAAAAGAAAGCCAACGAATAAAGGAAAAGCCAAAAGCCTACAGCACCTTGTATTCCCAGGCGGTCTCCCATCTAGGTACTAACCAGGCTCGACCCTGCTTAGCTTCCGAAATCAGACGAGATCGGGCGTGTTTAGGGTGATGTGGCCGTAGGCAATCACTACTTCCCCCCTCGACCCCTTTGAAATTTGGCCATGGCAAGATGGCACCTCAGGAGAAACAAAAAGAAAGCCAAAGATTAAAGGAAAAGCCAAAAGCCTACAGCACCTGGTATTCCCAGGCAGTCTCCCATCCAGGTACTAACCAGGCACGACCCTGCTTAGATGTTTAGCTTCCAAGATCAGACGAGATCGGGCGCTTTCAGGGTGATGTGGCCATAGGCGATCACCACTGCCACCCTCGACCCTGTTGAACTTTGCCATGGCAAGATGGCACCTCAGGAGAAACAAAAAGAAAGCCAACGAATAAAGGAAAAGCCAAAAAGCCAAAAAGCCTACAGCATCTGGTATTCAGGTTCTAACCAGGCCCGACCCTGCTTAGCTTCTGAGATCAGACGACATTGGGTGCGTTCAGGGTTATGTGGCCGTAGGCGATCACCACTGCCACCCTCGACCCCTTTGAACTTGGCCATGGCAAGATGGCACCTCAGGAGAAACAAAAAGAAAGCCAACGAATAAAGGAAAAGCCAAAAGCCTACAGCACCTGGTATTCCAAGGCGGTCTCCCATCCAGGTACTAATCAGGCTGGACCCTACTTAGCTTCCGAGATCAAATGAGATCGGGCACGTTCAGGGTGATGTGGCCATAGGCGATCACCACTGCCACCCTCAACCCCTTTGAACTTGGCCATGGCAAGATGGCACTTCGGGAGAAACAAAAAGAAAGCCAACGAATAAAGGAAAAGCCAAAAGCCTACAGCACCTGGTATTCCCAAGCGGTCCCCCATCCAGGTGCTAACCAGGCCTGACCCTGCTTAGCTTCCGACATCAGACGAGATCGGGTGCGTTCAGGGTTATGTGGCCATAGGCGATCACCGCTGCCACCCTCGACCCTTTTGAACTTGGCCATATCAAGATGGCACCTCAGGAGAAACAAAAAGAATGCCAACGAATAAAGGAAAAGCCAATGGCCTGAAAAAAGTTTTTTTGGTCAAAATGACTCTATTTTGGTCTCCAAGTGTCTAAAAATCCATTTTTAGTCACAATAACTGCATTTGGTCACCAACTGTCAGGACCTCGACTTGAACCTGGGACCTCCAGTGTGTCTGCCAATAACTCTACTTGCTGAGCCACCTGGAATGCTGGACAGCTCCTTGAACAAATCCTTGAATGATTCTGCTGTGAATCTTTATTACCTTGAACCTTGAACCCTTTGCTCCTCCCATGAACTTCCTGTTATAAACCATGTCTTTGCACTTCCTGGTTGCCAAAATATTGTGCCTTCAACAGCCGATATCTCGCTTGTCTCTCCTGCTGCTGTCCGTACCTTTGCTATCATCCGTTATCGACACTTGGCTTGTTCCTCAACTACGCTTTTGCCTAATCCCGACCTGCAACTACTTGTTACCGACCTTTGGCTATTCCTAGACTACGCTTCTGCTTGATCCTGACCTGCTATATCTGCTACTGGACCCTGGCTTGCTCATCTACTGGTGGGGCGATCCTGAGGACCGCGACCTGGTACTAACACGCAGCAAAATCCATCTCCACCATCAGGAGCGCTGGTGAACACCGGTTAGTACTTAGATTCTGCACCTCAGGTGAGCCTGCATCATCTGCCAGTGTGACCTGCCTGTGTTCCTATCCAGCTGGTTCCTGTGTAAGCTGCTATAGCTATTGGTCTTCGAGCCTGACTCCAGATCGTGACAGAATATTCTGGCCCAAAACATGGAGGCCATTGTAACAGCTGCTGTGGCTCCTTTCAGGATACAAATCTCTGAGTTGCAGGCATTTGGTACTACCTACCAGGAAAAGTTTGCTGAGTTACAAACTGAAGTGAAAGGGCTACAAGAGGACATCCTTGATCTGCACAGACAGTTGCGGGACATGCGTTCTCGAGATGCTGTTGCGGTTGATACTAGCACACGAATGCCCCTCCCACTCAAGTTTAATGGTGACCATCACAATTGCAGAGGTTTCCTTAATCAATGTCGTATATACTTTGAGATGCAACCTGCTGCATTTACTTCTGACAGGAAAAAGGTGCTGTTTATCATCAACCTCCTGACTGAGGAAGCCTTAGCCTGGGCCTCCCCTTATGTGGAGAAAGATGATGTCATCCTGGATAATTTCAATAATTTTGTGGCTGCCATGAATCAAATTTTTGATGATCCTAACCGCTGCGCTTCTGCTGAGGCAAAATTGCACAATTTGCGGCAGGGGAGGCGCTCTGTTGCAGAGTACACAACTGAATTCAGACGTTGGATTTCAGATACCAATTGGAATCCAGCAGCGCATAGAAACATAGAAACATAGAATGTGTCGGCAGATAAGAACCATTTGGCCCATCTAGTCTGTCCAATATATCTGAATCCTATGAATAGTCCCTGGCCCTATCTTATATGAAGGATAGCCTTATGCCTATCCCATGCATGCTTAAACTCCTTCACTGTATTTGCAGCTACCACTTCTACAGGAAGGTTATTCCATGCATCCACTACTTTCTCAGTAAAGTAATACTTCCTCATATTACTTTTAAACCTTTGCCTCTCTAATTTAAAACTGTGTCCTCTTGTGGTAGTTTTTCTTCTTTTAAATATGCTCTCCTCCTTTACCGAGTTGATTCCCTTTATGTATTTAAAAGTTTCTATCATATCCCCTCTGTCTCTTCTTTCTTCCAAGCTATACATGTTAAGGTCCTTTACCCTTTCCTGGTAAGTTTTTTCCTGCAATCCATGTACTAGTTTAGTAGCTCTTCTCTGAACTCTCTCTAGAGTATCTATATCCTTCTGGAGATATGGCCTCCAGTACTGCGCACAATACTCCCAAGTGAGGTCTCACCAGTGTTCTGTACAGCGGCATAAGCACTTCTCTCTTTCTACTGCTTATACCTCTCCCTATTAGGGTTGAGCGAACACGGACTGTATTATTCGTGTTCGTACCGAATAATTGTTTTTTTGTTACCCGAATACGGACCCGAAAACTTTACTGTATATTCGGGTAAAAATCCGTGTTCGGTCGTTTTATTTCCGGGTTTTGTATGCATTGGCGCGCTTTTCATCAATCAACAAGCGTTTAACTGGTGTGCCTTAAGCCATCCCAGCCATGCCTACAATTGTATTAGTAGCTGTGATTGGCCATCTGAAGCATGTGACCAAGTCTTTTATAAGTTAGAGCCAGCGCCGCTGCGGCGTCATTCTGCTGTGTAGTTCAGGGACAGAGCACACATACGTGCTGGCTGCTGATTAGGGACAGACAGGCAGGCAAAACTCATTTGTGTCCGCATAGAATTGAGGGACAGGTCAGAGTGTGTTAGGCAGGGCGAGTTGTAGGCATTTTAGGGCGAGGCTGCTGATTTTTAGGGTCAGACAGTGTGTTCTACAATCGATATTGCTGTGTGGGGTGGGGTTTGCAGTGACCCGATCTACGATCTTATCAATCCTTTTAGGGAGAGAGGCTGCTGATTTTTAGGGTCAGACAGTGTGTTCTACAATCGATATTGCTGTGTGATGTTATGTTTGCAGTGACCCGATCTACGATCTTATCAATCCTTTTAGGGAGAGAGGCTGCTGATTTTTAGGGTCAGACAGTGTGTTCTACAATCGATATTGCTGTGTGGGGTGGGGTTTGCAGTGACCCGATCTACGATCTTATCAATCCTTTTAGGGAGAGAGGCTGCTGATTTTTAGGGTCAGACAGTGTGTTCTACAATCGATATTGCTGTGTGGGGTGGGGTTTGCAGTGACCCGATCTACGATCTTATCAATCCTTTTAGGGAGAGAGGCTGCTGATTTTTAGGGTCAGACAGTGTGTTCTACAATCGATATTGCTGTGTGGGGTGGGGTTTGCAGTGACCTGATCTACAATCTTATCAATCCTTTTAGGGAGAGGCTGGAGATAGGCAGGTGTCAGTGGTCCACGTCGATTTTTGCTGTGTGTGGGGTGCAGTGAACACAATCTTTTTTGCCCACTGAGGAGGAGGGAGAAAAGTCTTTTTCTATCAGTCACTGTGTGCAGCGTTTTTCCTTCAGCTGTGCTGTGCAGACTCTGATCATACACTGCTGTGTTCAGTGTTCAGTTCACATGTGCTATTATTGAGTGGTTTCAAAAATCATACACTTTTTTCTATTCCACTATTCAATATACAGCCTTGGGTTAAAAAAATTAAATTGTGGCCTGCAGCAGAGCTGAATGATATAAGACACTGCTGTTCACATGTGCTATTGATAAATCACACCAATTTTATATCATATTTTCTATTCCGCTATTCAATAAAAACCTTTGGGTATCAATTAAATTGCGGGATAGTCTGTGTTGGTACGTGTGAGATCCACCTTTCCAAGTTTTTGGGGTTCATCTCATACTTCTGAAGATTTGAGGGTGCTGCCTGTTCCAAACTCCTCCTACTCCTCATCCTGCCTTTTAGGGGTACAAACAATAGTAATTGGGGCCTAGTGTGGTTCTGTACGTGTGAGATACATACACTTTTTTTGATCATATTTTCTATTCCGCTATTTAATCAAAACCTTTGGGTATAAACAATTAAATTGCGTGATAGTCTGTGTCGGTACGTGTGAGATACACCTTTCCAATTTTTGGGGCGCATCTCATACTGCCGAGGATTTGAGGGTGCTTCAGTCTGCCTCCTGCCTGTTCCGAACTCCTCCTACTCCTCATCCTGCCATTAGGGTACAAAAAATTGTAATCGGGGCCTAGCTTGTACGTGTGAGATACACCATTTTGTAAAATTTGTCCTATTCCGCTATTCAATATACACCCTGTTTGAGTGTAAAAAATTAAATTGCGGGATAGTCTGTATCGGTACATGTGAGATACACCTTTTTAAATTTGTTTGGCGCATCTCCTTCTACCGCCGAGGATTGCAGGGCGCTTCAGTTTGCCTCCTGTTCCCAACTCCTCCTACTCCTCTTCCTCATCCTGCCTTTAGGGTACAAAAAATTGTAATCGGGGCCTAGTCTGTGTTTGTACGTGTGAGATACACCGTATTATAAAAATTTTTCTATTCCGCTATTCAATATACACCCTTTTGGAGTGTAAAAAAATTATAAATTACGGCATATTCTGTATCGGTACAGGTGAGATACACCTTTTAAATTTGTTTGGCGCATCTCCTTCCCCCGCCAAGGATTGCAGGGCGCTTCAGTTTGCCTCCTGTTCCCAACTCCTCCTACTCCTCTGCCTCATCCTCCCTTTAGGGTACAAAAAATTTTAATCGGGGCCTAGTCTGTGTTTGTACGTGTGAGATACACCGTTTTTTATCCTATTCCGCTATTCAATATACACCCTTTTGGGGTAAAAAACATTAAATTGCGGCATAGTTTGCATATTTGACTGTGAGATACACCCGTGCGATACTGTTGTTGTTTTGTTCCGCTATTCAATAAACACCTTTCTAGGGCAAGATCTTAAATTACAGAAATATGAGGAGACCGTCAAATAGGGGCCATGGCCTGGGTCGTGGTGCTGCTGGTAGAGCTCCTGTTGCAAGGAGAGGACGTGGTCGATCTGTGCCAGCTACACGCACAAGTGAAACACCTTCCTCAAGTGTTAGTAGGCGACAGAACCTGCATCAGTATTTGGTAGGGCATCATACGCCTCTAGAAGTGATGATGTCAGAACACGTAGAGGCGATAGTAGATTGGTTTGCTGCTGACAGTGCCTCCAGTTCCTTCACATTGTCTCCCACCCAGTCTACTGCAGAAAGGTCAGAGTTGGCACCTGCAGCCGATGTCCAACCGTCTTTCACCTCACCCCCTTGCAAATCAGGCAAGCAGTCTGAGCCCCAAGCCATACAGCAGTCTCTTGTTCTTTTTGAGGACTCTGTCAGCAGGGTTTCCCAGAGCCATCCACCTAGCCCTGCCCCAGAAGTGGAAGAGATTGAGTGCAGCAATGCCCAACCACTTATTTCTCAAGATGAGTACATGCAAGGACCATCGCAGCACGTCTCCGATGATGACGAAACGCAGGTGCCAACTGCTGCGGCTTTCAGAATTGTGGAGACCGACAAGGAGGGCAGGGGTGAAGACTGGGTGGAAGATGATGTTTAGGACGATGAAGTCCTCGACCCCCCCATGGAATGAAGGTCATGCAGGTGAACTGAGTAGTTTGGAGGAAGAGGCGGTGGTCGCACAGAGCCACCAGCACAGCAGAAGAGGGAGCAGGGTGCAGAAGCGGAGCGGCAGTGCCCTAGACACTACTTCTGCTACTGCCCAACGCAGCAAGGGAACGAGCGCTCCAATGTCAGCTCAAAGGAGTTCTCTAGCGTGGAAGTTCTTTAGAAAATGTGCTGATGACAGGACACGAGTGGTTTGCACCCTGTGAAATCAGAGCCTGAAGCGAGGCATAAACCTTCTCAACCTGAGCACAACCTGCATGATCAGGCATCTAAGTGCAAAGCACGAGCTGCAGTGGAGTAGACACCTTCAAAACCAAGAAACGTTTCTGGCTCATCCTGCTTCCTCTTCTGCTGCAGTCTCGGCCGCTCCAGCCACATCTGTAGTGATACCGGCAACTGCCACCCCGCAAACAGACGATCTGTCAGCAACACCACCACCTGGGTCACCAACCATCTCCACAATGTCCCGTGGAAGCGTTCAGCTTTCCATCTCCCAAACACTTCAGAGGAAGAGGAAGTCCCCCCACTACCCACCCGCGATCCCTGGCCCTGAATGCCAGCATTTCAAAATTCTTGGCCTTTGAAATGCTGTCATTCCGTCTGGTGGAGACGTACAGTTTTGAAAAGCCTTATGTCGGTGACTGCCCAGCCGCCACTACTTTTCCAGGCAAGCCATCCCTTCCCTGCACAACCAAGTGGGGGAAAAATCAGGTGTGCACTGCGCAACGCCATCTGTGGCAAGGTCCACCTAACTACCGATACGTGGACCAGTAAGCACGGTCAGGGGCGTTATATCTCCCTAACGGCACACTGGGTAAATGCAGTGGCGGATGGGCCTGAGGCGGATAGCAATTTGGCGCATTTCCTTCCACCACCGAGGATTGCAGGGCGCTTCAGTTTGCCTCCTGTTCCTAACTCCTCCTACTCCGCTTCCTCATCCTCTACCGCCTCCTCATCCGGACAGCGTAACACCTTCACCACCAACTTCAGCACGGCCATGGGTAAACGACAGCAGGCAGTTTTAAAACTTGCCTGTTTGGGGGAAAAACCACACACTGCGCAGGAGTTGTGGAGGAGCATGGAACAGCAGACAAATGAGTGGTTGCTGCCAGCGAGCCTCAAGCCCGGCCTGGTGGTGTGCGATAACGGGCGAAATCTCATAGCAGCTCTGGGCCTAGCCGGTTTGACGCACATCCCTTGCCTGGCGCATGTGCTGAATTTGGTGGTGCAGAGGTTCCTTAAAAATTACCCCGATATGTCAGAGCTGCTGCAGAAAGTGCAGGCCGTCTGTGCGCACTTTCAGCGTTCTCACCCTGCTGCTGCTCGCCTGTCAGCACTGCAGCGTAACTTCGGCCTTCCCGCTCACCGCCTCATATGTGACGTGCCCACAAGGTGGAACTCCACCTTGCACATGCTGGAAAGACTGTGCGAGCAGCAGCAGGCCATAGTGGAGTTTCAGCTGCAGCACGCACGCGTGAGTCGCTCTGCGGAACAGCACCACTTCACCACCAATAACTGGGCCTCCATGCGAGACCTGTGTGCCTTGTTGCGCTGTTTTGAGTACTCCACCAACATGGCCAGTGCCGATGACGCCATTCTCAGCTTAACTATCCCACTTCTATGCCTCCTTCAAAAAACAATTTGGGCGATGATGGAAGAGGATGTGGCACAGGATGAGGAGGAGGATGAAGAGGTAACATTTCCAAGGCTTTCAGGGCAGTCATTCGCAAGGGGCTCCGAGGGTGGGTTCCTGCACACACAAACGCCAGGGACACAATTGTCCAGCAGGGGCACAGTTCTGGAGGATGAGGAGGATGAGGAGGAGGAGCTGGAGGAGGAGATGGAACCATGTTCACAGCAGGGTGGCACCCAGGCCAGCTCATGGCCATCACTGGTGCATGGCTGGGGGGATACAGAGGACACGGACGATACACCTCCCACAGAGGACAGCCTTTCGTCGCCTCTGGGCAGCCTGGCACACATGAGTGATTACATGCTGCAGTGTCTCCACAACGACCGCCGAGTTGCCCACATTCTAACTTGTGCTGATTACTGGGTGGCCACGCTGCTGGATCCCTGATACAAGGACAACGTACTGTCCTTAATTCACTCACTGGAGCGCGATCGCAAGATGCACGAGTACAAGCGCACGCTGGTAGACGCGATGCTGCTGGCATTCCCAGTCCCACCTGACAGTGGGGCCACAGTGGAAGCACAAGGCCAAGGCAGAGGAGGAAGAGGTCGCCAACGCAACCAGGGCACCACCAGCACCTCAGAAGGCAGGGTTAGCATGGCCGAAATGTGGAAAAGCTTTGTCAGCACGCCACAACAAACAGCAGCACCAGCAGCTCATATGGAACGTCTTAGCAGGAGGCAGCATTTCACCAACATGGTGGAGCAGTATGTGTGCACACGCCTAGACGTACTGAATGAGGGGTCTGCCCCTTTCAACTTCTGGGTCTCCAAATTGGGCACATGGCCTGAGCTTGCCCTTTACGCCTTGGAGGTGCTGGCGTGCCCTGCAGCCAGTGTATTATCTGAACGGGTATTTAGCACGGCTGGGGGCGTTATCACAGACAAGCGCAGCCGCCTGTCCAGAGACAATGTGGACAAGCTCATGTTCATTAAAATGAACCAGGCATGGATCCCACGGGACTTTTCCATACCTTGTGCAGAATAGCAATGGATACCGACCTTACCCAGCCATTGTTCTATTTTTGCTCTTTCTCACTCTTTTGGGGTGTACCCTCATTTAAAATTTCTGAAAAGAAGCAGTGTTGGCTACCTCGTCCTCCTCAGGGCCAGATTAACGTAGGAGCTATTGGAGCTGCAGCTCCAGGCCCCTACTTTTATATAGGCCCCGGGTTGGCCATATTCACTGTTACCGCTCTTCTGTCACTTGTAAACACAGAAGTCTGGCTTCTATGCTCGCTTCCCCAGGCAGCTCCCTCAGAACCTCCCCACACAGCAGGAAGGCCGGACAAGGAGGGACAGTTGCCGATGCATGGATGTGTTTATGGGCTTCAGAGACAGCATCCCATGTTGAATTAGGCATGCATGGCTGCACCCTTCCTCCTCTGGGTGCATGCCAAGGCACGGCCCTTAAGGCCCTTCAAAATCCTCAGCACCAAGCCCATGATGCTCTTAATCCGGCCCTGTTCCTCCTCCACCGCCGCTTCCACCTACACTGCCCATAGGTGTGCACAGCCTATTGCATTAGGGTGTGCACCCCAAAGTTTAAATACACATGCATGTGTTTGCCTACATGTACATGGCCCCGATACATTACTCTCCCTGCTGGCAAAGAGAAATAGAGCAGAGCAGGTCCGAGGGAGATCTTTCCCATCTCCTCACTGGTAAACAGAGCGATAATGCTATGTGCCCTAGGTGATTAGGGTGTGCCCAGGTACACCCGGCACACCCTGTGCGCACGCCTATGACACCGCCACATCCACCACCACCTCAACCTCCCTCCTACTCCATATGGGCCTCATACTTCAGAGATGAAGAAAATTGTTTTATTTTTCTGTTTTTTTGTTGTTTTAAGTTATTTCCCTATCCACATTTGTTTGCAGAGCACTTGCCATGCTCTTAACTACGTTTTGCTGCCATTTGCAGCACTCTAGCCCTTTCCATTGGTGTTTTAGAGTCATTTTAGTGCCTGAAAGTTCGGGTCCCCATTGACTTCAATGGGGTTCGGTGTCCGGGAAAAGTTCGGCAAAAGTCCGGGACACGGACCCAGGCTTTTTTTTTAAAGTTCGGCCGAACCCGCCGAACACGGACATCCAGGTGTCCGCTCAACTCTACTCCCTATACATCCAAGCATTCTGCTGGCATTTCGTGCTGCTCTATTACATTGTCTTCCCATCTTTAAGTCTTCTGAAATAATTACTCCTAAACCCCTTTCCTCAGATACTGAGGTCAGGACTGTGTCAAATATTCTATATTCTTCCCTTGGGTTTTTACGCCCCAGGTGCATTATCTTGCACTTATCCACATTAAATTTCAGTTGCCAGAGTTCTGACCATTCTTCAAGTTTTCCTAAATCCTTTTCCATTTGGCGTTTCCCTCCAGGAACATCAACCCTGTTACATATCTTTGTGTCATCAGCAAAAAGACAAACATTGCCATCGAGGCCTTTTGCAATATCACTTATGAAGATATTAAACAAATTTGGTCCCAGTACAGATCCCTGAGGTACCCCACTGGTAATATGACCTTGTTCTGAATGTTCTCCATTGACTACAACCCTCTGTTGTCTGTCACTCAGCCACTGGCTAATCCACTCAACAATATGGGAGTCCATGCTCAATGACTGCAGTTTATTGATAAGTCTTCTATGTGGGACAGTGTCAAAAGCCTTACTAAAATCTAGATATGCAATGTCTACTGCACCTCCACCGTCTATTATTTTAGTCACCCAGTCAAAAAAATCTATAAGATTTGTTTGACATGGTCTCCCTGAAGTAAACCCATGTTGTTTTTCATCTTGCAATCCATGGGATTTAAGATGTTCCACAATCCTATCCTTTAATAGGGTTTCCATTAATTTGCCTACTATTGAGTCAGTTTCGTCGACTCTCTGAACAAGTTAAAGATGAGCTTGCCCGAGTAGAAAGCCCTGATGACCTTGAGGCCTTTATTAAATTATGTATTCAAATTGATCAAAGACTTACTGAAAGGAGAAAAGAGAGGCAGGGAATTCTAGGCAGTAATGGTGGCATGCGTTTTTCTACTACTCAGTATACTCCTAAGGGTCCAAGAGTTCTTCCAGGTTCTGACACTCCTGAACCTATGCAGGTGGATGCTATTAAAAGATCTTTTACAACTCAGGAGAAAGAAAGATGACATTCAGAAAACTTATGTCTTTATTGTGGAGAATCTGGGCATTACGCAATCAATTGTCCCATTAAATTTAAAAGAACAATTGCGGCAACAGATCTTATGGTATCTGAACAAATAAACTCAATTTCTCAGTCTGTCTCTCCTTTGATTCAAGAAGCTCATAAAGTTAATTTGTTATCTTCTCATTTTGTCATCCCTGTAAAGCTTATCACTGAAAGCAGTGAAATACCTTGCTCCGCTATGCTGGACTCAGGGGCCAGGGGGAACTTCATGGACATTGAATTTGCCCAAAATAATAACATACAAGGAAGAAATAAATTTGCCCCAATTGATATGGAAACTGTGGATGGCTCACCTTTCTCTTCAGGACCTGTTACCCACGAGACTGTCCCACTTGAACTCTTAATCGAGACTGACCATCAGGACTGACCATCAGGAGACGATCAGCTTTCAGCTGATCACATCGCCTAAATTCCCTATCATCCTGGGAATTCCTTGGTTCTCTATCCATAATCCTTCCATCAACTGGGAGACACGTTCTTTAAAACTTACCTCTGACTATTGCAAAGAACATTGCAAAAGATCTTACCAAGTAAGCCCACCACCAACCCAGGACTCGCAAGCAGCTATGGTAACTACCCAGTCATACGAAGACCTGCCCCCACAATATCTTGAATTTAAGGATGTTTGTGATAAAAAAAATGCTGATCATCTGCCTCCACATCGCTCTTATGATTGTCCCATTGAATTGCTTCCAGGGGCAGAGATCCCCTTTGGCCGTCTTTATTCCTTATCTGAACCTGAACTGAAGGCGCTCAGGGAGTGGCTTGATGAGAATCTAAAAAAAGGGTTTATTAGACACTCAACTTCTCCTGCTGGAGCGGCCTTATTCTTCGTAGAGAAAAAGGATTCCACCCTGCGTCCGTGTATTGACTACAGGGAGTTGAATAGGATCACAATTAAAAATCGCTATCCACTTCCACTAATTCCAGAAATGCTTGAGAGACTACACTCCGCCAAGATCTTTACCAAATTAGATTTACGAGGAGCATACAACCTGGTCCACATTCGCCCTGGAGATGAATGGAAAACTGCTTTCAGAACCAGATATGGACATTTTGAGTCTTTGGTTATGCCTTTTGGACTTTGCAATGCTCCCGCAACCTGCCAACATTTCATTTATGATGTTTTTCAAAAATTGTTTGATCAGTTTGTAATAGCATATTTGGATGATATTCTTATTTTTTCTGATAATTTGGAAGAACACCGCAAGCACGTCTGTACTGTCTTCGAGAGACTAAGGCGGAATCAACTTGCGAGTGCGAGAAATGCGAGTTTGAACAAAGTAAGATCCAGTTCTTGGGATACATCATTTCTTCTGAAGGAGTGAGCATGGATCCCGATAAGATCAAAGCAGTGGTGGATTGGCCTGTCCCATAGAATGTTAAGGAAATACAGTGATTTGTTGGATTTGCCAACTTTTACAGAAGATTTATAAGGAACTTCTCCAAGGTAATTGCTCCAATTACGTAGCTGACAAAGAAGGGGGTGCCCTTTTTGTGGTCACCAGAGACACAGGCCGCCTTTACTAAATTAAAGACTCTCTTCACTTCTGCACCAATACTGGTACATCCAGATCTAGAGCTACCTTTCATCATAGAAGTGGATGCTGCAGATTCTGCTGTGGGAGCTATCCTTTCTCAGCGAAAGAATGCAGCTCCATCCTTGTGCTTATTTCTCCCGACTGATGTCTTCTGCTGAGAAGAATTATGACATCGGAAAAAAGGAGCTGCTGGCAATTAAGGAAGCATTTTAAAAGTGGAGGCATCTGTTGGAAGGGGCTAAGCACTCTGTAACCATTCTCACGGATCATAAAAATTTAGAATTTATTCGTTCTGCAAAAAGACTGTCATCTAGACAAGCATGTTGGACCCTATTCTTCTCCAGGTTCAATTTTGTTATTTCGTACCGCCCTGAGTCAAGGAACTGTAAGGCTGATGCTCTATCGTGGATGTTGTCTGGACCCCTCCAGGAAAGCAACTCTGAATGTACGATTCTGCCTCAAAATAACTTTCTAGGGGCCACAAGTTCTAAAACCTTTTTTAATCTTCTTAACCACTTAAGCCCCGGAAGATTTTACCCCCACTCCGACCAGGGGGTATTTTGCGATTCGGCACTGCGTGACTTTAACGGACAATTGCGCGGTCGTGCGACGCTGTACCTAAACAAATTTGGCGTCCTTTTTTTCCCACAAACAGAGCTTTCTTTTGGTGGTATTTGATCACCTGTGCGATTTTTTTTTTTTTTTTTGATCACGCGCTATAAACAAAAAAAGAGCATCAATTTTGCAAAAATAACAATATTTTTCACATTTTTTTAAATGAAATTTCCCCCCCAAAAAATGTAAAAATCAAACTTTTTTAACATTTTCGGCCAATTTGTTTTATGCTACCTATGTTTGGTAAAAAAAATCGCAAAAAGCGTATTTTGATTGGTTTGCGCAAAAGTTATCGCGTTTACTAACAAAGGGAGATTTTTGTCATTTTTGTTGTTTTTTTTTTAACGCGTAATGGCGGCGATCTGCGATTTTTTTTTTTTTTTTTTTGCGGTACTGCGACATTGCGGCGGACAGATCGGACCCTTGACTGACATTTTTGACACTTTTGGGGTTACCAGTGACATTTCTACAGTAATCAGTGCTATATATATATGCACTGTTACTGTAAAAATACACTGGTAGTGAAGGGGTTAACTTTATTTGGGAGGGAGGGGCTGTGTGTGTCCCTAGGGGCGTGCTTTCTACTGTGATTGGCTGTGGCTTCAGCTGTAAGGACACTGATCAACGGATCTACATAGTAGATCCATGTGATCAGTGTCTTTGCAGTGAGGAGAATGACAGGCAGCTTGTTTACACAAGCTGCCTGACATTCTCCCTCTCCTCCGCCGATCGCCGAGTGGCCGGCGGACATCGGGTCCGCTGGTCACACGCGCGGGGGGGTCCGTGACCACGCGGGAGCGGGAGTGCGCGCTCGCTCCCTAGACCCTCACAAGCAAGCAACGTAGCCCTACGTTAGTTTGCCTGTGAGGGGCTGACCGCCGACGTAGATAGTCGTGCGGCGGTCGGCAAGTGGTTAAGGAGGGGTATGAGAATGACCCACTTCTTAATCATCCTCCTAGGACATTAATCTCAAATGCAAGAACAGCTTTTGGACTCAAGCGCATCGCCTCTATGTTCGGGTAGAAGCCCTCAAATTGGTTCATGACTCTAAACTTGCTGGTCATTTTGGGGTTTCTAAAACAGAAGAACTCTTATCACGTACCTTTTGGTGGCCTGGGTACAAGAAGGATGTCAAGAGATATGTGGCCTCGTGTCTGACATGTGCTCGCAATAAGACACCCCGATCATCTTCTCTGGGGTTACTTCAACCACTGTCTGTTCCATCAAGACCATGGGGGTCAATTTCTATGGATTTTGTGGTTGATCTTCCCCTTTCAAAAGGGGTGACCACTATCCTGGTAGTTGTTGACTGTCTCACTAAGATGGCTCATTTCATACCATTTAAAGGTGTACCCTCAGCGCAGCATACTGCAGAAGTAATGGTTCGATAAGTTTTTAAACTACATGGAATTCCTGATGATGTAGTGTCCGACAGGGGAGTACAGTTTACCTCACAATTTTGGAGAAATTTTTGCTCAGCTTTGGGTGTAACAATTAATCTTTCCTCAGCTTTTCATCCTCAGTCTAATGGTTAGACCGAGAGGACCAATCAAACTTTGAAGCAATACCTTCGATGTTTTGTGACTTATCTGCAGGATGAT
The DNA here is from genome assembly GCF_965119305.1 of Pelophylax lessonae. Lineage (NCBI taxonomy): Eukaryota > Metazoa > Chordata > Amphibia > Anura > Ranidae > Pelophylax > Pelophylax lessonae. The sequence continues at coordinate 252,786,817 of NC_138774.1, forward strand.
TGGGTTGACTACCTTCCTACAGCAGAGTTTGCTTTTAATTAGAGTTAAGCGGACATCTGGATGTCCGTGTTCGGCGGGTTCGGCCGAACTTGGAAAAAAAAGTCCAGGTTCGTGACCCGGACTTTTTCCAAACTTTACCCGGACACCGAACCCCATTGAAGTCAATGGGGACCCGAACTTTCAGGCACTAAAATGGCTCTAAAAACCCAATGGAAAGGGCTAGAGTGCTGCAAATGGCAGCAAAACGTAGTTAAGAGCATGGCAAGTGCTCTGCAAACAAATGTGGATAGGGAAATAACTTAAAACAACAAAAAACAGAAAAATAAAACAATTTTCTTCATCTGTGAAGGAGGAGGCCCATATGGAGTAGGAGGGAGGTTGAGGTGGCGGTAGATGTGGCGGTGTAGGTGGAAGTGGCGGTGGAGGGGGACGAGGTAGCCAACACTGCTTTTTTTTAGTCATTTTAAATTAGGGTACACCCCAAAAGAGTGAGAAAGATCAAAAATATAACAATGGCTGCGTAAGGTCGGTATCCATCTCTGTTCTGCACAAGGTACGGAAAAGTCCTGTGGGATCCATGCCTGGTTCATTTTAATTAACGTGAGCTTGTCCACATTGTCTCTGGACAGGCGGCTGCGCTTGTCTGTGATAACGCCCCCAGCCATGCTAAATACTGGCTGCAGGGCACGCCAGCACCTCCAAGGCGTAAAGGGCAAGCTTAGGCAATGTGCCCAATTTGGAGACCCAGAAGTTGAAGGGGGCAGACCCATCATTCACTACATTTAGGCGTATGCACACATACTGCTCCACCATGTTGGTGAAATGCTGCCTCCTGCTAAGATGTTCCATATGAGCTGCTGGTACTGCTGTTTGTTGTGGCGTGCTGACAAAGCTTTTCCACATTTCGGCCATGCTATCCCTGCCTTCTGAGGTGCTGGCGGTGCCCTGGTTGCGTTGGCGACCTCTTCCTCCTCCTCTGCCTTGGCCTTTGTGCTTCCACTGTGGCCCCGCTGTCAGGTGGGAATGCCAGCAGCATTGCGTCTACCAGCGTGCGCTTGTACTCGTGCATCTTGCGATCACGTTACAGTGAGTGAATTAAGGATGGTACGTTGTCCTTGTAACGGGGATCCAGCAGTGTGGCCACCCAGTAATCAGCACAAGTTAGAATGTGGAGACACTGCAGCATGTAATCGCTCATGTGTGCCAGGCTGCCCAGAGGCAACGAAAGGCTGTCCTCTGTAGGAGGTGTATCGTCTGTGTCCTCTGTATCCCCCCAGCCACGCACCAGTGATGGCCATAAGCTGGCCTGGGTGCCACCCTGCTGTGAACATGGTTCCATCTCCTCCTCCATCTCCTCCTCCTCATCCTCCAGAACTGTGCCCCTGCTGGACAATTGTGCACCTGGCGTTTGTGAGTGCAGGAACCCACCCTCAGAGCCACTTGTGAATGACTGCCCTGAAAGCCTTGGAAATGATCCCTCTTCCTCCACCTGTGCCACATCCTCTTCCATCATCGCCCGAATAATTTTTTGAAGGAGGCATAGAAGTGGGATAGTTAAGCTGACAACGGCGTCATCGGCACTGGCCATGTTGGTGGAGTACTCAAAACAGCGCGAAAGGCACACAGGTCTCGCATGGAGGCCCAGTTATTGGTGGTGAAGTGGTGCTGTTAAGCAGAGCGACTCAGGCGTGCGTGCTGCAGCTGAAACTCCACTATGGCCTGCTGCTGCTCGCACAGTCTTTCCAGCATGTGCAAGGTGGAGTTCCACCTTGTGGGCACGTCACATATGAGGCGGTGAGCGGGAAGGCCGAAGTTACGCTGCAGCGCTGACAGGCGAGCAGCAGCAGGGTGAGAACGCCGAAAGTGCGCACAGACGGCCCGCACTTTCTGCAGCAGCTCTGACATATTGGGGTAATTTTTAAGGAACCTCTGCACCACCAAATTCAGCACATGCGCCAGGCAAGGGATGTGCGTCAAACCGGCTAGGCCCAGAGCTGCTATGAGATTTCGCCCCTTATCGCACACCACCAGGCCGGGCTTGAGGCTCGCTGGCAGCAACCACTCATCGGTCTGCTGTTCCATGCTCCTCCACAACTCCTGCGCAGTGTGTGGTTTTTCCCCCAAACAGGCAAGTTTTAAAACTGCCTGCTGTCGTTTACTCCTGGCTGTGCTGAAGTTGGTGGTGAAGGTGTTACGCTGACCAGATGAGGAGGCGGTAGAGGATGAGGAAGCGGAGTAGGAGGAGTTAGGAACAGGAGGCAAACTGAAGCGCCCTGCAATCCTCGGTGGTGGAAGGACATGCGCGTATCGGTAGTTAGGTGGACCTTGCCACAGATGGCGTTGCGCAGTGCACACCTGATTTTTTCCCCCACTTGGTTGTGCAGGGAAGGGATGGCTTGCCTGGAAAAGTAGTGGCGGCTGGGCACGACGTACTGTGGGACAGCCACCGACATAAGGCTTTTAAAACTGTGCGTCTCCACCAGATGGATTGACAGCATTTCAAAGGCCAAGAATTTTGAAATGCTGGCATTCAGGGCCAGGGATCGCGGGTGGGTAGGGGGTACTTCCTCTTCCTCTGAAGTGTTTGGGAGATGGAAAGCTGAACGCTTCCACGGGACATTGTGGAGATGGTTGGTGACCCAGGTGGTGGTGTTGCTGACAGATCGTCGGTTTGCGATGTGGCAGGTGCTGGTATCACTACAGAGGTGGATGAAGAGGCCGAGACTGCAGCAGAAGAGGAAGCAGGAGGAGCCAGAGACCTTTCTTGGTTTTGAAGATGTCTACTCCACTGCAGCTCGTGCTTTGCACTTAGATGCCTGATCATGCAGGTTGTGCTCAGGTTGAGAAGGTTTATGCCTCGCTTCAGGCTCTGATTTCACAGGGTGCAAACCACTCGTGTCCTGTCATCAGCACATTGTCTGAAGAACTTCCACGCTAGAGAACTCCTTTGAGCTGGCTTTGGTGCTCTCGGTCCCTTGCTGCATTGGGCAGTAGCAGGCATAGTGTCTAGGGCACGGCCGCTCTGCTTCTGCACCCTGCTCCCTCTTCTGCTGTGCTGGTGGCTCTGTGCGACCACCGCCTCTTCCTCCAAACTACTCAGGTCACCTGCATGACCTTCATTCCATGTGGGGTCGAGGACCTCATCGTCCTCCACATCACATCGTTCACCCAGTCTTCACCCCTGCCCTCCTTGTCGGTCTCCATAATTCTGAGTGCCGCAGCAGTTGGCACCTGCGTTTCATCATCATCGGAGACGTGCTGCGAAATAAGTGGTTGGGCATTGCTGCACTCAATCTCTTCCACTTCTGGGGCAGGGCTAGGTGGATGGCCCTGGGAAACCCTGCTGACAGAGTCATCAAAAAGAAGAAGAGACTGCTGCATGACTTGGGGCTCAGACTGCTTGCCTGATTTGCAAGGGGGTGAGGTGAAAGATGGTTGGACATCGGCTGCAGGTGCCAACTCTGACCTTTTTGCAGTAGACTGGGTGGGAGACAATGTGAAAGAACTGGAGGTACTGTCAGCACACCAATCTACTATCGCCTCTACTTTTTCTTGCCTCAACACTTGTAGAGGCGCATGATGCCCTACCAAATACTGCTGCAGGTTCTGTCGCCTACTCACACTTGAGGAAGGTGTTTCACTTGTGCGTTTAGCTGGCACAGATCGACCAGATCCTCTCCATGCAACAGGAGCTCTACCAGCAGCACCATGATCCAGGCCACGGCCCCTATTTGACGTTCTCCTCATATTTCTGTCATTTATGATCTTGCCCTAGAAAGGTGTTTATTGAATAGCGGAACAAAACAACAACAGTATTGCACGGGTGTATCTCACAGTCAAATATGCAAACTATGCCGCAATTTAATTTTTTTATCCCAAAAGGGTGTATATTGAATTGTGGAATAGAAAAAAGGATATAAAACGGTGTATCTCACACGTACAAACCCAGACTAGGCCCCGATTTCAATTTTTTGTACCCTAAAGGGAGGATGAGGAAGAGGAGTAGGAGGAGTTCGGAACAGGAGTCAAACTGAAGCGCCCTGCAATCCTCGGTGGTGGAAGGAGATGCGCCAAACAAATTTTAAAGGTGTATCTCACACGTACCGATACAGACTATGCAATTTAATTTTTTTCACCCCCAAAAGGGTATATATTGAATAGCGGAATAGAAAAAATGTTACAAAACGGTGTATCTCACACATACAAACACAGACTAGGCCCCGATTACAATTTTTTTGTACCCTAAAGGCAGGATGAGGATGAGGAAGAGGAGAAGAAGTTCGGAACAGGAGGCAAACTGAAACGCCCTGCAATCCTTGGCGGTGGAAGAGGCACATAAAAAATGTTTTAAAGGTGTATCTCACATGTACCGATACAGACTATGCCGTAATTTAATTTTTTTCACACCAAAAGTCTTAAAAAGCCGGTTTTAGACAAGATAACTGCATTTGGTAAACCAATGGCCTGAAAAAAAGTTTTTTTTGAACAAAATGGCTCTATTTTGGTCTCCAAGTGTCTTGTCTAAAACCGGCGTTTTAAGACTCTAAAAGACGAAAATACAGTCATTTTGACTAAACATTTTTTTCAGACCTTTTGTGATCAAATGCAGTTATTTGATATTAAATAAAATGCTTTTTTAGACACTTGGAGACCAGAATCGAGTCATTCAGGCCATTGGTTACTAAATGCAATTATCTTGTCTAAAACCGGCGTTTTAAGACTCTAAAAGACGAAAATACAGTCATTTTGACTAAAAACAAATTTTCAGACCTTTGGTGACCAAATACAGTTGTCTTGACTAAAAACGGATTTTTAGACACTTGGAGACCAAAATAGAGTCATTTTGACCAAAAAAACTTTTTTCAGGCCACTGGTTACGAAATGCAATTATTTTGTCTAAAACCGGCTTTTTAAGACTCTAAAAAACGAAAATACTGCCATTTTAACTTAAAAAACTTTTTCAGACCTTTGGTGACCAAATACAGTTGTCTTGACTAAAAACGGATTTTTAGACACTTGGAGACCAAAATCTAGTCATTCTGACCCAAAAAATGTTTCAGGCAATTGGTTACCAAATGCAATTATCTTGTCCAAAAGCGTCTTTTTAAAACTCTAAAAGACGAAAATAGTCATTTTGACTAAAAAAAATTTTCAGACCTTTGTTGACCAAATGCACTTATTTTGCCTAAAAATACTTTGTAGACACTTGGAGACCAAAATAGAGTCATTTTAACCAATAAAATGTTTCAGGCCATTGGTTTATAAAATGCAGTTATCTTGTCTTAAACTGGCGTTTTAAGACTCTAAAAGACGAAAATACAGTCATTTTGACTAAAAAAAATTTCAGACCTTTGGTGACCAAATGCAGATATCTTGACTAAAAATGGCTTTTAAGACACTTAGAGACCACAATAGAGTCATTTTGACCAAATACAAATTTTCCAGGCCATTGGTTACGAAATTATATTATCTTTTCTAAAATCGGCTTTTTAAGACACTAAAAGACGAAAATACAGTAATTTTGACTAAAAAATAATTTCAGACCTTTGGTGACCAAATGCAGTTATCATAACTAAAAAAGGCTTTTTAGACACTTGGAGAACAAAATAGAGTTATTTTGACCAATAAAATATTTCAGGCCATTGGTTTATAAAATGCAGTTATCTTGTCTAAAACCGGCGTATTAAGACTCTAAAAGACGAAAATACAGTCATTTTGACTAAAAACAAATTTTCAGACCTTTGGTGACCAAATGCAGATATCTTGACTAAAAATGGCTTTTAAGACACTTGGAGACCACAATAGAGTCATTTTGACCAAATACAAAATTTTCAGGCCATTGGTTACGAAATTATATTATCTTTTCTAAAATCGGCTTTTTAAGACACTAAAAGACGAAAATACAGTAATTTTGACTAAAAAAATAATTTCAGACCTTTGGTGACCAAATGCAGTTATCATAACTAAAAAAGGCTTTTTAGACACTTGGAGACCAAAATAGAGTCATTTTGACCAATAAAATGTTTCAGGCCATTGGTTTATAAAATGCAGTTATCTTGTCTAAAACCGGCGTTTTAAGACTCTAAAAGACGAAAATACAGTCATTTTGTCTAAAAACAAATTTTCAGACCTTTGGTGACCAAATGCAGATATCTTGACTAAAAATGGCTTTTAAGACACTTGGAGACCACAATAGAGTCATTTTGACCAAATACAAATGTTTCAGGCAATTGGTTACCAAATGCAACTATCTTGTCCAAAAGCGTCTTTTTAAAACTCTAAAAGACGAAAAAATAGTCATTTTGAATAAAAACAAATTTTCAGACCTTTGTTGACCAAATGCACTTATTTTGCCTAAAAATGGCTTTTAAAGACACTTGGAGACCAAAATAGAGTCATTTTGACCAATAAAATGTTTCAGGCCATTGGTTACCAAATGCAATTATCTTGTCTAAAACCGTCGTTTTAAGTCTCTAAAAGACGAAAATACAGTCGTTTTGACTAAACATTTTTTTAGACCTTTGCTGACCAAATGCAGTTATTTCGACTGAAAAAGGCATATTAGACGCTTGGAGACCACAATTTAGTAATTTTGACCAAAATAATGTATCAGGCCATTGGTTACCAAACGCAATTATCTTTTCAAAAAACGTCTTTTTAAGACTCTAAAACACGAAAATACTGCCATTCTAACTAAAAAAACTTTTTCAGACCTTTGGTGACCAAATGCACTTATTTTGCCTAAAAATACTTTGTAGACACTTGGAGACCAAAAAAGAGTCATTTTGACCAATAAAATGTTTCAGGCCATTGGTTTATAAAATGCAGTTATCCTGTCTAAAACCGGCGTTTTAAGACTCTAAAAGACGAAAATACAGTCATTTTTGACAAAACAAATACTTTCAGACCTTTGATGACCAAATGCACTTTATTTGCCTAAAAATACTTTGTAGACACATGGAGACGAAAATAGAGTCATTTTGACCAATAAAATGTTTCAGGCCATTGGTTTATAAAATGAAGTTACCTTGTCTAAAACCGGCGTTTTAAGTCTCTAAAAGACGAAAATACAGTCATTTTGACTAAAAACAAATTTTCAGACCTTTGGTGACCAAATGCAGTTATTTCGACTGAAAAAGGCATATTAGACGCTTGGAGACCAAAATTTAGTCATTTTGACCCAAAATAATTTTTTAGGCCATTGGTTACCAAACGCAATTATCTTTTCAAAAAACGTCTTTTTAAGACTCTAAAAAACGAAAATACTGCCATTCTAACTAAAAAAACTTTTTCAGACCTTTGGTGACCAAATGCACTTATTTTGCCTAAAAATACTTTGTAGACACTTGGAGACCAAAATAGAGTCATTTTGACCAATAAAATGATTCAGGCCATTGGTTTATAAAATGCAGTTATCTTGTCTAAAACCTGCTAAACTCTAAAAGACGAAAATACAGTCATTTTGACTAAAAAAATATTTTCAGACCTTTGGTGACCAAATGCAGTTTTTATAACTAAAAAAGGCTTTTTAGACACTTGGAGACCAAAATAGAGTCATTTTGACCAAAAACAATTTTTCAGGCAATTGGTTACCAAATGCAATTATCTTGACCAAAAGCGTCTTTTTAAAACTCTAAAAGGCGAAAATACAGTCATTTTGACTAAAAAAAATTTTCAGACCTTTGTTGACCAAATGCACTTATTTTGCCTAAAAATAAATACTTTGTAGACACTTGGAGACGAAAATAGAGTCATTTTGACCAATAAAATGTTTCAGGCCATTGCTTTATAAAATGAAGTTATCTTGTCTAAACCCGGCGTTTTAAGTCTCTTAAAGACGAAAATACAGTCATTTTGACTAAAAACAAATTTTCAGACCTTTGGTGACCAAATGCAGTTATTTTGACTGAAAAAGGCATATTAGACGCTTGGAGACCAAAATTTAGTCATTTTGACCCAAAATATTTTTTTAGGCCATTGGTTACCAAACGCAATTATCTTTTCAAAAAACGTCTTTTTAAGACTCTAAAAAACGAAAATACTGCCATTCTAACTAAAAAAACTTTTTCAGACCTTTGGTGACCAAATGCACTTATTTTGCCTAAAAATACTTTGTAGACACTTGAAGACCAAAATAGAGTCATTTTGACCAATAAAATATTTAAGGCCATTGGTTTACCAAATTAAGTTATATTGTCCAATAAAATGTTTCAGGCCATTGGTTTATAAAATGAAGTTATCTTGTCTAAACCCGGCGTTTTAAGTCTCTAACAGACGAAAATACAGTCATTTTGACTAAAAACAAATTTTCAGACCTTTGGTGACCAAATGCAGTTATTTTGACTGAAAAATGCATATTAGACGCTTGGAGACCAAAATTTAGTCATTTTGACCCAAAATAATTTTTTAGGCCATTGGTTACCAAACGCAATTATCTTTTCAAAAAACGTCTTTTTAAGACTCTAAAAAACGAAAATACTGCCATTCTAACTAAAAAAACTTTTTCAGACCTTTGGTGACCAAATGCATTTATTTTGCCTAAAAATACTTTGTAGACACTTGAAGACCAAAATAGAGTCATTTTGACCAATAAAATATTTAAGGCCATTGGTTTACCAAATGAAGTTATCTTGTCTAAAACCGGCGTTTTAAGAGTCCAGAAGACGAAAATACAGTCTTTTTGACTAAACTTTTTTTAGACCTTTGCTGACCAAATGCAGTTATTTCGACTGAAAAAGGCATATTAGACGCTTGGAGACCACAATTTAGTCATTTTGACCCAAAATAATGTATCAGGACATTGGTTACCAAACGCAATTATCTTTTCAAAAACCGGCTTTTTAAGACTCTAAAAGTCGAAAATACAGTCATTTTGACTAAAAACTAATTTTCAGACCTTTGGTGACCAAATGCAGATATCTTGACTAAAAAAGGCTTTTAAGACACTTGGAGACCAAAATAGTCATTTTGACCAAAAACATTTCATGCCATTGGTTACGTAATGCAATTTTCTTGTCCAAAAGCGTCTTTTTAAAACTCTAAAAGGCAAAAATACAGTCATTTTGACTCAAAAAAATTTTCAGACCTTTGTTGACCAAATTTTGCCTAAAAATACTTTGTAGACACTTGAAGACCAAAATAGAGTCATTTTGACCAATAAAATGTTTCAGGCCATTGGTTTATAAAATGCAGTTGTCTTGTCTAAAACCGGCGTTTTAAGACTCTAAAAGACGAAAATACAGTCATTTTGACTAAAAACAAATTTTCAGACCTTTGGTTACGAAATTATATTATCTTTTCTAAAACCGGCTTTTTAAGACACTAAAAGACGAAAATACAGTCGTTTTGACTAAAAAATTTTTTTAGACCTTTGGTGACCAAATGCAGTTATTTCGATTGAAAAGGGCATATTAGACGCTTTGAGACCACAATTTAGTCATTTTGACCCAAAATAATGTATCAGGCCATTTGTTACCTAACGCAATTATCTTTTCAAAAACCGGCTTTTTAAGACTCTAAATGACGAAAATACAGTCAATAACAAAACAAATACTTTCAGACCTTTGATGTCCAAATGCACTTATTTTGACTAAAAAAGGCTTTTTAGACACTTGGAGACCAAAATAGTCATTTTGACCAAAAAAATTTCATGCCATTGGTTACGAAAAGCAATTTTCTTGACTAAAACTGGCCTTTTAAGACGCTAAAAGACGAAAATACAGTCATTTTGACTAAAATTTTTTGTAGACCTTTGCAGTTATTTCGACTGAAAAAGGCATATTAGACGCTTGGAGACCACAATTTAGTCATTTTGACCCAAAATAATGTATCAGGCCATTTGTTACCTAACGCAATTATCTTTTAAAAAAACGGCTTTTTAAGACTCTAAAAGACGAAAATACAGTCATTTTGACTAAAAACTAATTTTCAGACCTTTGGTGACCAAATGCAGATATCTTGACTAAAAAATGCTTTTACGACACTTGGAGACCAAAATAGTTTTTTTGACCAAAAAAATTTCATGCCATTGGTTACGAAATGCAATTTTCTTGACTAAAACCGGCCTTTTAAGACTCTAAAAGACGAAAATACAGTCATTTTGACTCAAAACTAATTTTCAGACCTTTGGTGACCAAATGCAGATATCTTGACTAAAAAATGCTTTTACGACACTTGGAGACCAAAATAGTTTTTTTGACCAAAAAAATTTCATGCCATTGGTTACGAAATGCAATTTTCTTTTCTAAAACCGGCTTTTTAAGACATTTAAAGACGAAAATACAGTTATTTTGACTAAAAAATAATTTCAGTCCTTTGGTGACCAAATGCACTTATTTTGACTAAAAAAGGCTTTTTAGACACTTGGAGACAAAATAGAGTCATTTTGACCAATAAAATGTTTCAGGCCATTGGTTTATAAAATGCAGTTATCTTGTCTAAAACCGGCTTTTTAAGACTCTAAAAGACGAAAATACAGTCGTTTTGACTAAAAATATTTTTAGACCTTTGGTGACCAAATGCACTTATTTTGCCTAAAAATACTTTGTAGACACTTGGAGACCAAAATAGAGTCATTTTGACCAATAAAATATTTCAGGCCATTGGTTTATAAAATGCAGTTATCCTGTCTAAAACCGGCGTTTTAAGACTCTAAAAGACGAAAATAGTCATTTTGACTAAACAAATTCAGACCTTTGATAACCAAATGCACTTATTTTGCCTAAAAATACTTTGTAGACACTTGATGACCAAAATAGAGTCATTTTGACCAACCAAAAAATTTTCAGGCCATTGGTTTATAAAATGCAGTTATCTTGTCTAAAACCTGCTTTTTAAGACTCTAAAAGACGAAAATACAGTTTGACTAAAACAAATTTTCAGACCTTTGTTGACCAAATGCAGTTATCATAACTAAAAAAGGCTTTTTAGACACTTGGAGACCAAAATAGAGTCATTTTGACCAAAAACAATTTTTCAGGCAATTGGTTACCAAATGCAATTATCTTGTCCAAAAGCGTCATTTTAAAACTCTAAAAGGCGAAAATACATTCATTTTGACTAAAAACAATTTTCAGACCTTTGTTGACCAAATGCACTTATTTTGCCTAAAAATACTTTTTAGACACTTGAAGACCAAAATAGAGTCATTTGGACCAATAAAATGTTTCAGGCCATTGGTTTACCAAATGAAGTTATCTTGTCAAAAAACCGGCGTTTTTAAGACTCCAGAAGACGAAAATACAGTCTTTTTGACTAAACATTTTTTTTAGACCTTTGCTGACCAAATGCAGTTATTTCGACTGAAAAGGCATATTAGACGCTTGGAAACCACAATTTAGTCATTTTGACCCATTATAATGTATCAGGCCATTGGTTACCAAACGCAATTATCTTTTCAAAAACCGGCTTTTTAAGACTCTAAACGACGAAAATACAGTCATTTTGACTAAAAACTAATTTTCAGACCTTTGGTGACCAAATGCAGATATCTTGACTAAAAAAGGCTTTTAAGACACTTGGAGACCAAAATAGAGTCATTTTGACCAATAAAATATTTCAGGCCATTGGTTTATAAAATGCAGTTATCCTGTCTAAAACCGGCGTTTTAAGACTCTAAAAGACGAAAATAGTCATTTTGACTAAACAAATTCAGACCTTTGATAACCAAATGCACTTATTTTGCCTAAAAATACTTTGTAGACACTTGATGACCAAAATAGAGTCATTTTGACCAACCAAAAAATTTTCAGGCCATTGGTTTATAAAATAGAGTTTTCTTGTCTAAAACCTGCTTTTTAAGACTCTAAAAGACGAAAATACAGTTTGACTAAAACAAATTTTCAGACCTTTGTTGACCAAATGCAGTTATCATAACTAAAAAAGGCTTTTTAGACACTTGGAGACCAAAATAGAGTCATTTTGACCAAAAACAATTTTTCAGGCAATTGGTTACCAAATGCAATTATCTTGTCCAAAAGCGTCTTTTTAAAACTCTAAAAGGCGAAAATACATTCATTTTGACTAAAAACAATTTTCAGACCTTTGTTGACCAAATGCACTTATTTTGCCTAAAAATACTTTTTAGACACTTGAAGACCAAAATAGAGTCATTTGGACCAATAAAATGTTTCAGGCCATTGGTTTACCAAATGAAGTTATCTTGTCAAAAAACCGGCGTTTTTAAGACCCCAGAAGACGAAAATACAGTCTTTTTGACTAAACATTTTTTTTAGACCTTTGCTGACCAAATGCAGTTATTTCGACTGAAAAGGCATATTAGACGCTTGGAAACCACAATTTAGTCATTTTGACCCATTATAATGTATCAGGCCATTGGTTACCAAACGCAATTATCTTTTCAAAACCGGCTTTTTAAGACTCTAAACGACGAAAATACAGTCATTTTGACTAAAAACTAATTTTCAGACCTTTGGTGACCAAATGCAGATATCTTGACTAAAAAAGGCTTTTAAGACACTTGGAGACCAAAATAGTCATTTTGACCAAACAAATTTCATGCCATTGGTTACGAAATGCAATTTTCTTGTCCAAAAGCGCCTTTTTAAAACTCTAAAAGGCAAAAATACAGTCATTTTGACTCAAAAAAAATTTCAGAACTTTGTTGACCAAATGCACTTATTTTGCCTAAAAATACTTTGAAGACACTTGGAGACCAAAATAGAGTCATTTTGACCAATAAAATGTTTCAGGCCATTGGTTTATAAAATGCAGTTATCTTGTCTAAAACCGGCTTTTTAAGACTCTAAAAGACGAAAATACAGTCATTTTGACTAAAAACTAATTTTCAGACCTTTGGTGACCAAATCTTGACTAAAAAATTATTTTACGACACTTGGAGAATAGTCATTTTGACCAAAAAAATGTCATGCCATTGGTTACGAAATGCAATTTTCTTGACTAAAACCGGCCTTTTAAGACGCTAAAAGACGAAAATACAGTCGTTTTGACTAAAAACATTTTTTAGACCTTTGGTGACCAAATGCACTTATTTTGCCTAAAAATACTTTGTAGACACTTGGAGACATAAGTAGAGTCATTTTGACCAATAAAATGTTTCAGGCCATTGGTTTATAAAATGCAGTTATCTTGTCTAAAACCGGCGTTTTAAGACTCTAAAAGACGAAAATACAGTCAATTTGACTAAAAATTTTTTTAGACCTTTGGTGACCAAATGCAGTTATATCGACTGAAAAAGGCATATTAGACGCTTGGAGACCACAATTTAGTCATTTTGACCCAAAATAATGTATCAGGCCATTGGTTACCTAACGCAATTATCTTTTCAAAAACCGGCTTTTTAAGACTCTAAAAGACGAAAATACAGTCATTTTGACTAAAAACAAATTTTCAGACCTTTGGTGACCAAATGCAGATATCTTGACTAAAAATGGCTTTTAAGACACTTGGAGACCAAAATAGAGTCATTTTGACCAAATACAAATTTTTCAGGCCATTGGTTACGAAATTATATTATCTTTTCTAAAACCGGCTTTTTAAGACACTAAAAGACGAAAATACAGTAATTTTGACTAAAAAAATAATTTCAGGCCTTTGGTGACCAAATGCAGTTATCATAACTAAAAAAGGCTTTTTAGACACTTGGAGACCAAAATAGAGTCATTTTGACCAAATACAAATGTTTCAGGCAATTGGTTACCAAATGCAACTATCTTGTCCAAAAGCGTCTTTTTAAAACTCTAAAAGACGAAAAAATAGTCATTTTGACTAAAAACAAATTTTCAGACCTTTGTTGACCAAATGCACTTATTTTGCCTAAAAATACTTTGTAGACACTTGGAGACCAAAATAGAGTCATTTTGACCAATAAAATGTTTCAGGCCATTGGTTTATAAAATGCAGTTATCTTGTCTAAAACCTGCTTTTTAAGACTCTAAAAGATGAAAATACAGTTTGACTTAAACAAATTTTCAGACCTTTGTTGACCAAATGCAGTTATCATAACTAAAAAAGGCTTTTTAGACACTTGGAGACCAAAATAGAGTCATTTTGACCAAAAACAATTTTTCAGGCAATTGGTTACCAAATGCAATTATCTTGTCCAAAAGCGTCTTTTTAAAACTCTAAAAGGCGAAAATACAGTCATTTTGACTAAAAAAAATTTTCAGACCTTTGTTGACCAAATGCACTTATTTTGCCTAAAAATACTTTTTAGACACTTGAAGACCAAAATAGAGTCATTTTGACCAATAAAATGTTTCAAGCCATTGGTTTACCAAATGAAGTTATCTTGTCAAAAAACCGGCGTTTTAAGACTCCAGAAGACGAAAATACAGTCTTTTTGACTAAACATTTTTTTTAGACCTTTGCTGACCAAATGCAGTTATTTCGACTGAAAAGGCATATTAGACGCTTGGAAACCACAATTTAGTCATTTTGACCCATAATAATGTATCAGGCCATTGGTTACCAAACGCAATTATCTTTTCAAAAACCGGCTTTTTAAGACTCTAAACGACGAAAATACAGTCATTTTGACTAAAAACTAATTTTCAGACCTTTGGTGACCAAAGGCAGATATCTTGACTAAAAAAGGCACTTGGAGACCAAAATAGTCATTTTGACCAAAAAAATTTCATGCCATTGGTTACGAAATGCAATTTTCTTGTCCAAAAGCGTCTTTTTAAAACTCTAAAAGGCAAAAATACAGTCATTTTGACTCAAAAAAAATTTCAGAACTTTGTTGACCAAATGCACTTATTTTGCCTAAAAATACTTTGAAGACACTTGGAGACCAAAATAGAGTCATTTTGACCAATAAAATTTTTCAGGCCATTGGTTTATAAAATGCAGTTATCTTGTCTAAAACCGGCGTTTTAAGACTCTAAAAGACGAAAAAATAGTCATTTTGACTAAAAACAAATTTTCAGACCTTTGTTGACCAAATGCACTTATTTTGCCTAAAAATGGCTTTTAAGATACTTGGAGACCAAAATAGAGTCATTTTGACCAACAAAATATTTCAGGCCATTGGTTTATAAAATGCAGTTATCTTGTCTAAAACCGGCGTTTTAAGACTCTAAAAGACGAAAATACAGTCATTTTGACTAAAAACAAATTTTCAGACCTTTGGTGACCAAATGCAGATATCTTGACTAAAAATGGCTTTTAAGACACTTGGAGACCAAAATAGAGTAGACACTTGAAAACCAAAATAGTCATTTTGACCAAAAACATTTCATGCCATTGGTTACGAAAAGCAATTTTCTTGACAAAAACCGGCCTTTTAAGACGCTAAAAGACGAAAATACAGTCATTTTGACTAAAATTTTTTGTAGACCTTTGCAGTTATTTCGACTGAAACAGGCATATTAGACGCTTGGAGACCACAATTTAGTCATTTTGACCCAAAATAATGTATCAGGCCATTTGTTACCTAACGCAATTATCTTTTCAAAAACCGGCTTTTTAAGACTCTAAATGACGAAAATACAGTCAATTTTGACAAAACAAATACTTTCAGACCTTTGATGACCAAATGCACTTATTTTGACTAAAAAATGCTTTTTAGACACTTGGAGACCAAAATAGTCATTTTGACCAAAAAAAATTCATGCCATTGGTTACGAAAAGCAATTTTCTTGACTAAAACCGGCCTTTTAAAGACGCTAAAAGACGAAAATACAGTCATTTTGACTAAAATTTTTTGTAGACCTTTGCAGTTATTTCGACTGAAACAGGCATATTAGACACTTGGAGACCAAAATAGAGTCATTTTGACCAACCAAAAAATTTTCAGGCCATTGGTTTATAAAATGCAGTTATCTTATCTAAAACCTGCGTTTTAAGACTCTAAAAGACGAAAATACATTCATTTTGACTTAAACAAATTTTCAGACCTTTGGTGACCAAATGCAGTTATCATAACTAAAAAAGGCTTTTTAGACACTTGAAGACCAAAATAGAGTCATTTTGACCAAATACAAATTTTTCAGGCCATTTGTTACCAAATTATATTATCTTTTCTAAAACCGGCTTTTTAAGACACTAAAAGACGAAAATACAGTAATTTTGACTAAAAAATAATTTCAGACCTTTGGTGACCAAATGCAGTAACTGCAAATGCATAACTAAAAAAGGCTTTTTAGACACTTGTAGACCAAAATAGAGTCATTTTGACCAAATACAAATGTTTCAGGCAATTGGTTACCAAATGCAACTATCTTGTCCAAAAGCGTCTTTTTAAAACTCTAAAAGACGAAAAAATAGTCATTTTGACTAAAAACAAATTTTCAGACCTTTGTTGACCAAATGCACTTATTTTGCCTAAAAATGGCTTTTAAGACACTTGGAGACCAAAATAGAGTCATTTTGACCAATAAAATGTTTCAGGCCATTGGTTTATAAATTCAGTTATCTTGTCTAAAACCGGCGTTTTAAGTCTCTAAAAGACGAAAATACAGTAATTTTGACTAAAAACAAATTTTCAGACCTTTGGTGACCAAATGCAGATATCTTGACTAAAAATGGCTTTTAAGACACTTGGAGACCAAAATAGAGTCATTTTGACCAAAAACAATTTTTCAGGCAATTGGTTACCAAATGCAATTATTTGTCCAAAAGCGTCTTTTTGAAACTCTAAAAGACGAAAAAATAGTAATTTTGACTAAACATTTTTTTTAGACCTTTGGTGACCAAATGCAGTTATTTCGACTGAAAAAGGCATATTAGACGCTTGGAGACCACAATTTAGTCATTTTAACCCAAAATAATGTTTCAGGCCATTGGTTTCCAAATGATATTATCTTTTCTAAAACCGGCTTTTTAAGACACTAAAAGCCGAAAATACAGTTATTTTGACTAAAAAAATAATTTCAGACCTTTGGTGACCAAATGCACTTATTTTGCCTAAAAATACTTTGTAGACACTTGGAGACCAAAGTAGAGTCATTTTGACCAATAAAATGTTTCAGGCCATTGGTTTATAAAATGCAGTTATCTTGTCTGAAACCGGCGTTTTAAGTCTCTAAAAGACGAAAATACAGTCATTTTGACTAAAAACAAATTTTCAGACCTTTGGTGACCAAATGCAGATATCTTGACTAAAAATGGCTTTTAAGACACTTGGAGACCAAAATAGAGTCATTTTGACCAAAAACAATTTTTCAGGCAATTGGTTACCAAATGCAATTATCTTGTCCAAAAGCGTCTTTTTGAAACTCTAAAAGACGAAAAAATAGTCATTTTGACTAAAAACAAATTTTCAGACCTTTGTTGACCAAATGCACTTATTTTGCCTAAAAATGGCTTTTAAGACACTTGGAGACCAAAATAGAGTCATTTTGACCAATAAAATGTTTCAGGCCATTGGTTTATAAATTCAGTTATCTTGTCTAAAACCGGCGTTTTAAGTCTCTAAAAGACGAAAATACAGTAATTTTGACTAAAAACAAATTTTCAGACCTTTGGTGACCAAATGCAGATATCTTGACTAAAAATGGCTTTTAAGACACTTGGAGACCAAAATAGAGTCATTTTGACCAAAAACAATTTTTCAGGCAATTGGTTACCAAATGCAATTATCTTGTCCAAAAGCGTCTTTTTGAAACTCTAAAAGACGAAAAAATAGTAATTTTGACTAAATATTTTTTTTAGACCTTTGGTGACCAAATGCAGTTATTTCGACTGAAAAAGGCATATTAGACGCTTGCAGACCACAATTTAGTCATTTTAACCCAAAATAATGTTTCAGGCCATTGGTTGCCAAATGATATTATCTTTTCTAAAACCGGCTTTTTAAGACACTAAAAGCCGAAAATACAGTTATTTTGACTAAAAAAATAATTTCAGACCTTTGGTGACCAAATGCACTTATTTTGCCTAAAAATACTTTGTAGACACTTGGAGACCAAAGTAGAGTCATTTTGACCAATAAAATGTTTCAGGCCATTGGTTTATAAAATGCAGTTATCTTGTCTAAAACCGGCGTTTTAAGTCTCTAAAAGACGAAAATACAGTCATTTTGACTAAAAACAAATTTTCAGACCTTTGGTGACCAAATGCAGATATCTTGACTAAAAATGGCTTTTAAGGCACTTGGAGACCAAAATAGAGTCATTTTGACCAATAAAATGTTTCAGGCCATTGGTTTATAAATTCAGTTATCTTGTCTAAAACCGGCGTTTTAAGTCTCTAAAAGACGAAAATACAGTAATTTTGACTAAAAACAAATTTTCAGACCTTTGGTGACCAAATGCAGATATCTTGACTAAAAATGGCTTTTAAGACACTTGGAGACCAAAATAGAGTCATTTTGACCAAAAACAATTTTTCAGGCAATTGGTTTTCAAATGCAATTATTTGTCCAAAAGCGTCTTTTTGAAACTCTAAAAGACGAAAAAATAGTAATTTTGACTAAACATTTTTTTTAGACCTTTGGTGACCAAATGCAGTTATTTCGACTGAAAAAGGCATATTAGACGCTTGGAGACCACAATTTAGTCATTTTAACCCAAAATAATGTTTCAGGCCATTGGTTGCCAAATGATATTATCTTTTCTAAAACCGGCTTTTTAAGACACTAAAAGCCGAAAATACAGTTATTTTGACTAAAAAAATAATTTCAGACCTTTGGTGACCAAATGCACTTATTTTGCCTAAAAATACTTTGTAGACACTTGGAGACCAAAGTAGAGTCATTTTGACCAATAAAATGTTTCAGGCCATTGGTTTATAAAATGCAGTTATCTTGTCTAAAACCGGCGTTTTAAGTCTCTAAAAGACGAAAATACAGTCATTTTGACTAAAAACAAATTTTCAGACCTTTGGTGACCAAATGCAGATATCTTGACTAAAAATGGCTTTTAAGACACTTGGAGACCAAAATAGAGTCATTTTGACCAAAAACAATTTTTCAGGCAATTGGTTACCAAATGCAATTATCTTGTCCAAAAGCGTCTTTTTGAAACTCTAAAAGACGAAAAAATAGTCATTTTGACTAAAAACAAATTTTCAGACCTTTGTTGACCAAATGCACTTATTTTGCCTAAAAATGGCTTTTAAGACACTTGGAGACCAAAATAGAGTCATTTTGACCAATAAAATGTTTCAGGCCATTGGTTTATAAATTCAGTTATCTTGTCTAAAACCGGCGTTTTAAGTCTCTAAAAGACGAAAATACAGTAATTTTGACTAAAAACAAATTTTCAGACCTTTGGTGACCAAATGCACATATCTTGACTAAAAATGGCTTTTAAGACACTTGGAGACCAAAATAGAGTCATTTTGACCAAAAACAATTTTTCAGGCAATTGGTTACCAAATGCAATTATCTTGTCCAAAAGCGTCTTTTTGAAACTCTAAAAGACGAAAAAATAGTAATTTTGACTAAACATTTTTTTTAGACCTTTGGTGACCAAATGCAGTTATTTCGACTGAAAAAGGCATATTAGACGCTTGCAGACCACAATTTAGTCATTTTAACCCAAAATAATGTTTCAGGCCATTGGTTGCCAAATTATATTATCTTTTCTAAAACCGGCTTTTTAAGACACTGAAAGCCGAAAATACAGTTATTTTGACTAAAAAAATAATTTCAGACCTTTGGTGACCAAATGCACTTATTTTGCCTAAAAATACTTTGTAGACACTTGGAGACCAAAGTAGAGTCATTTTGACCAATAAAATGTTTCAGGCCATTGGTTTATAAAATGCAGTTATCTTGTCTAAAACCGGCGTTTTAAGTCTCTAAAAGACGAAAATACAGTCATTTTGACTAAAAACAAATTTTCAGACCTTTGGTGACCAAATGCAGATATCTTGACTAAAAATGGCTTTTAAGGCACTTGGAGACCAAAATAGAGTCATTTTGACCAATAAAATGTTTCAGGCCATTGGTTTATAAATTCAGTTATCTTGTCTAAAACCGGCGTTTTAAGTCTCTAAAAGACGAAAATACAGTAATTTTGACTAAAAACAAATTTTCAGACCTTTGGTGACCAAATGCAGATATCTTGACTAAAAATGGCTTTTAAAAGACACTTGGAGACCAAAATAGAGTCATTTTGACCAAAAACAATTTTTCAGGCAATTGGTTACCAAATGCAATTATTTGTCCAAAAGCGTCTTTTTGAAACTCTAAAAGACGAAAAAATAGTAATTTTGACTAAACATTTTTTTTAGACCTTTGGTGACCAAATGCAGTTATTTCGACTGAAAAAGGCATATTAGACGCTTGGAGACCACAATTTAGTCATTTTAACCCAAAATAATGTTTCAGGCCATTGGTTGCCAAATGATATTATCTTTTCTAAAACCGGCTTTTTAAGACACTAAAAGCCGAAAATACAGTTATTTTGACTAAAAAAATAATTTCAGACCTTTGGTGACCAAATGCACTTATTTTGCCTAAAAATACTTTGTAGACACTTGGAGACCAAAGTAGAGTCATTTTGACCAATAAAATGTTTCAGGCCATTGGTTTATAAAATGCAGTTATCTTGTCTAAAACCGGCGTTTTAAGTCTCTAAAAGACGAAAATACAGTCATTTTGACTAAAAACAAATTTTCAGACCTTTGGTGACCAAATGCAGATATCTTGACTAAAAATGGCTTTTAAGACACTTGGAGACCAAAATAGAGTCATTTTGACCAAAAACAATTTTTCAGGCAATTGGTTACCAAATGCAATTATCTTGTCCAAAAGCGTCTTTTTGAAACTCTAAAAGACGAAAAAATAGTAATTTTGACTAAACATTTTTTTTAGACCTTTGGTGACCAAATGCAGTTATTTCGACTGAAAAATGCATATTAGACGCTTGGAGACCACAATTTAGTCATTTTAACCCAAAATAATGTTTCAGGCCATTGGTTGCCAAATGATATTATCTTTTCTAAAACCGGCTTTTTAAGACACTAAAAGCCGAAAATACAGTTATTTTGACTAAAAAAAGAATTTCAGACCTTTGGTGACCAAATGCACTTATTTTGCCTAAAAATACTTTGTAGACACTTGGAGACCAAAGTAGAGTAATTTTGACCAATAAAATGTTTCAGGCCATTGGTTTATAAAATGCAGTTATCTTGTCTAAAACCGGCGTTTTAAGTCTCTAAAAGACGAAAATACAGTCATTTTGACTAAAAACAAATTTTCAGACCTTTGGTGACCAAATGCAGATATCTTGACTAAAAATGGCTTTTAAGACACTTGGAGACCAAAATAGAGTCATTTTAACCAATAAAATGTTTCAGGCCATTGGTTTATAAATTCAGTTATCTTGTCTAAAACCGGCGTTTTAAGTCTCTAAAAGACGAAAATACAGTAATTTTGACTAAAAACAAATTTTCAGACCTTTGGTGACCAAATGCAGATATCTTGACTAAAAATGGCTTTTAAGACACTTGGAGACCAAAATAGAGTCATTTTGACCAAAAACAATTTTTCAGGCAATTGGTTACCAAATGCAATTATCTTGTCCAAAAGCGTCTTTTTGAAACTCTAAAAGACGAAAAAATAGTCATTTTGACTAAAAACAAATTTTCAGACCTTTGTTGACCAAATGCACTTATTTTGCCTAAAAATGGCTTTTAAGACACTTGGAGACCAAAATAGAGTCATTTTGACCAATAAAATGTTTCAGGCCATTGGTTTATAAATTCAGTTATCTTGTCTAAAACCGGCGGTTTAAGTCTCTAAAAGACGAAAATACAGTAATTTTGACTAAAAACAAATTTTCAGACCTTTGGTGACCAAATGCAGATATCTTGACTAAAAATGGCTTTTAAGACACTTGGAGACCAAAATAGAGTCATTTTGACCAAAAACAATTTTTCAGGCAATTGGTTACCAAATGCAATTATTTGTCCAAAAGCGTCTTTTTGAAACTCTAAAAGACGAAAAAATAGTAATTTTGACTAAACATTTTTTTTAGACCTTTGGTGACCAAATGCAGTTATTTCGACTGAAAAAGGCATATTAGACGCTTGGAGACCACAATTTAGTCATTTTAACCCAAAATAATGTTTCAGGCCATTGGTTGCCAAATGATATTATCTTTTCTAAAACCGGCTTTTTAAGACACTAAAAGCCGAAAATACAGTTATTTTGACTAAAAAAATAATTTCAGACCTTTGGTGACCAAATGCACTTATTTTGCCTAAAAATACTTTGTAGACACTTGGAGACCAAAGTAGAGTCATTTTGACCAATAAAATGTTTCAGGCCATTGGTTTATAAAATGCAGTTATCTTGTCTAAAACCGGCGTTTTAAGTCTCTAAAAGACGAAAATACAGTCATTTTGACTAAAAACAAATTTTCAGACCTTTGGTGACCAAATGCAGATATCTTGACTAAAAATGGCTTTTAAGACACTTGGAGACCAAAATAGAGTCATTTTGACCAAAAACAATTTTTCAGGCAATTGGTTACCAAATGCAATTATCTTGTCCAAAAGCGTCTTTTTGAAACTCTAAAAGACGAAAAAAAAGTAATTTTGACTAAACATTTTTTTTAGACCTTTGGTGACCAAATGCAGTTATTTCGACTGAAAAATGCATATTAGACGCTTGGAGACCACAATTTAGTCATTTTAACCCAAAATAATGTTTCAGGCCATTGGTTGCCAAATGATATTATCTTTTCTAAAACCGGCTTTTTAAGACACTAAAAGCCGAAAATACAGTTATTTTGACTAAAAAAATAATTTCAGACCTTTGGTGACCAAATGCACTTATTTTGCCTAAAAATACTTTGTAGACACTTGGAGACCAAAGTAGAGTCATTTTGACCAATAAAATGTTTCAGGCCATTGGTTTATAAAATGCAGTTATCTTGTCTAAAACCGGCGATTTAAGTCTCTAAAAGACGAAAATACAGTCATTTTGACTAAAAACAAATTTTCAGACCTTTGGTGACCAAATGCAGATATCTTGACTAAAAATGGCTTTTAAGACACTTGGAGACCAAAATAGAGTCATTTTGACCAATAAAATGTTTCAGGCCATTGGTTTATAAATTCAGTTATCTTGTCTAAAACCGGCGTTTTAAGTCTCTAAAAGACGAAAATACAGTAATTTTGACTAAAAACAAATTTTCAGACCTTTGGTGACCAAATGCAGATATCTTGACTTAAAATGGCTTTTAAGACACTTGGAGACCAAAATAGAGTCATTTTGACCAAAAACAATTTTTCAGGCAATTGGTTACCAAATGCAATTATCTTGTCCAAAAGCGTCTTTTTGAAACTCTAAAAGACGAAAAAATAGTAATTTTGACTAAACATTTTTTTTAGACCTTTGGTGACCAAATGCAGTTATTTCGACTGAAAAAGGCATATTAGACGCTTGGAGACCACAATTTAGTCATTTTAACCCAAAATAATGTTTCAGGCCATTGGTTGCCAAATGATATTATCTTTTCTAAAACCGGCTTTTTAAGACACTAAAAGCCGAAAATACAGTTATTTTGACTAAAAAAATAATTTCAGACCTTTGGTGACCAAATGCACTTATTTTGCCTAAAAATACTTTGTAGACACTTGGAGACCAAAGTAGAGTCATTTTGACCAATAAAATGTTTCAGGCCATTGGTTTATAAAATGCAGTTATCTTGTCTAAAACCGGCGTTTTTAGTCTCTAAAAGACGAAAATACAGTCATTTTGACTAAAAACAAATTTTCAGACCTTTGGTGACCAAATGCAGATATCTTGACTAAAAATGGCTTTTAAGGCACTTGGAGACCAAAATAGAGTCATTTTGACCAATAAAATGTTTCAGGCCATTGGTTTATAAATTCAGTTATCTTGTCTAAAACCGGCGTTTTAAGTCTCTAAAAGACGAAAATACAGTAATTTTGACTAAAAACAAATTTTCAGACCTTTGGTGACCAAATGCAGATATCTTGACTAAAAATGGCTTTTAAGACACTTGGAGACCAAAATAGAGTCATTTTGACCAAAAACAATTTTTCAGGCAATTGGTTACCAAATGCAATTATCTTGTCCAAAAGCGTCTTTTTGAAACTCTAAAAGACGAAAAAATAGTAATTTTGACTAAACATTTTTTTTAGACCTTTGGTGACCAAATGCAGTTATTTCGACTGAAAAAGGCATATTAGACGCTTGGAGACCACAATTTAGTCATTTTAACCCAAAATAATGTTTCAGGCCATTGGTTGCCAAATGATATTATCTTTTCTAAAACCGGCTTTTTAAGACACTAAAAGCCGAAAATACAGTTATTTTGACTAAAAAAATAATTTCAGACCTTTGGTGACCAAATGCACTTATTTTGCCTAAAAATACTTTGTAGACACTTGGAGACCAAAGTAGAGTCATTTTGACCAATAAAATGTTTCAGGCCATTGGTTTATAAAATGCAGTTATCTTGTCTAAAACCGGCGTTTTTAGTCTCTAAAAGACGAAAATACAGTCATTTTGACTAAAAACAAATTTTCAGACCTTTGGTGACCAAATGCAGATATCTTGACTAAAAATGGCTTTTAAGACACTTGGAGACCAAAATAGAGTCATTTTGACCAAATACAAATTTTTCAGGCCATTGGTTACGAAATTATATTATCTTTTCTAAAACCGGCTTTTTAAGACACTAAAAGACGAAAATACAGTAATATTGACTAAAAAAAAAAATTTCAGCCGTTTTGACTAAAAATTGTTTTTTGGACCTTTGGTGACCAAATGCACTTATTTTGCCTAAAAATACTTTGTAGACACTTGGAGACCAAAATAGAGTCATTTTGACCAATAAAATGTTTCAGGCCATTGGTTTATAAAATGTAGTTATCTTGTCTAAAACAGGCGTTTTAAGACTCTAGAAGACGAAAATACAGTTATTTTGACTAAACATTTATTTGTAGACACTTGGAGACCAAAATCGAGTCATTCTGTACCAAAAAATGTTTTAGGCAATTGGTTACCAAATGCAATTATCTTGTCCAAAAGCGTCTTTTTAAAACTCTAAAAGACGAAAATACTGCCATTTTAACTAAAAAAACTATTTCAGACTTTTGGTGACCAAATGCAGATATCTTGACTAAAAATGGCTTTTAAGACACTTGGAGACCAAAATAGAGTCATTTTGACCAAATACAAATTTTTCAGGCCATTGGTTACGAAATGATATTATCTTTTCTAAAACAAGCTTTTTAAGACACTTAAAGACGAAAATACAGTAATTTTGACTAAAAAGATAATTTCAGACCTTTGGTGACCAAATGCAGTTATCATAACTAAAAAAGGCTTTTTAGACACTTGGAGACCAAAATAGAGTCATATTGACCATAAAATAAAAATTCAGGCCATTGGTTACGAAATGCAATTATCTTTTCTAAAAACCGTCTTTTTAAAACTCTAAAAGACGAAAATACAGTAATTTTGACTAAAAAAAACTTGCAAACCTTTGGTAACCATATACAGTTATCTTGACTAAAAAAGGATTTTTAGACATTTGGAGAGCCAAATCGAGTCATTTTGAACCCAAAAAATGTTTCAGGTCACTGGTTACCAAATGCAATTATCTTGTCCAAAAGCGTCTTTTTAAGACTCTAAAAGACGAAAATACTGCCATTTTGACTAAAAAAAATGTTCAGACCTTTGGTGACCAAATGCACTTATTTTGACTAATAAGGCTTTTTAGACACTTGGAGACCAAAATAGAGTCATTTTGACCAAAACATTTTTCAGGCCATTGGTTACCAAATGCAATTATCTTTTCCAAAAACGTCTTAAAAGACTCTAAAAAATGAAAATACGGCCATTTTAACTAAAAAAACTTTTTCAGACCTTTGGTGACCAAATGCACTTATTTTGACTAATAAGGCTTTTTAGACACTTGGAGACCAAAATCGAATCATTCTGACCCAAAAAATGTTTCAGGCAATTGGTTACCAAATGCAATTATCTTGTCCAAAAACGTCTTTTTAAAATCTATAAGACGAAAATACAGCCATTCTGACTAAAAAAAATGTTCAGGCTATTGGTTTACAAAATGCAGTTATCTTGTCTAAAACCGGCGTTTTAAGACTCTAAAAGACGAAAATACAGTCATTTTGACTAAAAAAAATTTCAGCCCTTTGATGACCAAATGCACTTATTTTGACTAAAAAAGGCTTTTTAAACACTTGGAGACCAAAATAGTCATTTTGACCAACAAACATTTTTTCAGGCCAATGGTTGCCAAATGCAATTATCTTTTCAAAAATCGACTTTTTAAAGACTCTAAAAGACGAAAATACAGTAATTTTGACTAAAACCAAATTTTCAGACCTTTGGTGACCAAATAAAGTTATCTTTTAGACCTTTTAGACAAGGCCTTTTAGACACTTGGAGACCAACATAGAGTAATTTTGAACAAAAAAGCTTTTTTCAGGCCATTGGTTTACCAAATGAAGTTATCTTGTCTATAACTCTAAAAGATGAAAATACAGTCATTTTGACTAAACATTTTTTTCAGACCTTTTTTTATTAAATGCAGTTATTTTGACAAAAAAAGGCTTTTTTAGACACTTGGAGACCAGAATCGAGTCATTCTGATCCTAAAAAGCTTTTTTTCAGGCCATTGGTTTACCAAATGAAGTTATCTTATCTAAAACCGGCGTTTTAAGACTCTAAAAGACGAAAATACAGTAATTTTGACTAAACATTTTTTTTAGACCTTTGGTGACCAAATGCAGTTATTTCGAATGAAAAATGCATATTAGACGCTTGGAGACCAAAATTTAGTCATTTTGACCCAAAATAATGTTTCAGGCCATTGGTTTCCAAATGCAATCATCTTTTCAAAAAACGGATTTTGGAGACAATAAAAGAAGAAAATACAGTCATTTTGACTAAAAACAAATTTTCAGACCTTTGGTGACCAAATGCAGATATCTTGACTAAAATAGAGTCACTTTGACCAAAAACAATTTTTCAGGCCATTGGTTACGAAATGATATTATCTTTTCTAAAACCGGCTTTTTAAGAAACTAAAAGACGAAAATACAGTAATTTTGACTAAAATAAAATTCAGACCTTTGGTGACCGAATACAGTTATCTTGACTAAAAAAAGGTTTTTTAGACACTTGGAGACCAACATAGAGTCATATTGACCAAAAAATAAAAATTCAGGCCATTGGTTACGAAATGCAATTATCTTGTCTAAAAACCGGCTTTTTAAGAAACTAAAAGACGAAAATACAGTCATTTTGACTAAAAAAAACTTGCAGACTTTTGGTGACCAAATACAGTTATTTGACTAAAAAAATACTTTTTAGACACTTGGAGACCAACATAGAGTCATTTTGAACAAAAAAAGTTTTTTTCAGGCCATTGGTTTAGTAAATGAAGTTATATTGTCTAAAACCGGCGTTTTAAGACTCTAAAAGACGAAAATACTGTCATTTTGACTAAAAAAAAAATGTTCAGACCTTTGGTGACCAAATGCAGTTATCATAACTAAAAAAAGGCTTTTTAGACACCTTGGAGACCAAAAAATAGTCATTTTGACCAAAAAACTTTTTTCAGGCCATTGGTATCCAAATGCAATTATCTTGTCCAAAGCCTGCGTTTTAAGACTCTAAAAGACGAAAATACAGTCATTTTGACTAAACTTTTTCAGACCTTTTGTAATCAAATGCAGTTATTTTGACTAAAAAGTATTTTTAGATACTTGGAAACCAAAATAGAGTCATTTTGACCAAAAAAATTCAGGCCATTGGTTACGAAATGCAATTATCTTAGCTACATTTGATCACAAAAGGTTTGAAAAAAATGTTTAGTCAAAATGACTATCTTCGTCTTTTAGAATCTTAAAACGCCGGTTGTAGACAAGATAACTTCATTTGGTTAACCAATGGCCTGAAAAAAGTTTTTTTTGTTCAAAATGTCTATGTTGGGTCTTCAAGTGTCTAAAAAGCCTTTTTAGTCAAGATAACTGTATTTGGTCACCAAAGGTCTGAAAGTTTTTTTTAGTCTAAATGACTGTATTTTCGTCTTTTAGAGTCTTAAAAAGCCGGGTTTAGACAACATAATTGCATTTCGTAACTAGTGTTGAGCGAACACGGACTATATTATTTGTGTTCTTACTGAATAATTGGATTTTTGTTACCCGAACACTGACCCGAAAACTTTACTGTATGTTCGGGTTTAAAATCCGTATTCTGTCATTTTATTTCCGGGTTTGTATGTAATGGCGCGCGTTTAATGGCAGGCTTTCAACAGCCAATCAACAAGCATTTAACTGGTGTGCCTTAAGCCATCCCACCTATGCCTACTAATGTATTAGTAGCTGTGATTGGCCATCTGATGCATGTGACCATGTCTTTATAAGTTCGAGAGCCCCAGCGCGCCGCGTCATTCTGCGGTAGTTTAGGGAAAGAGCACACATCATACGTGCTGGCTGCTGATTAGGGACAGACAGTGAAAAATTGTATTGTGTCCGAAAAGAATGCAGGGTCAGGTCGGAGTGCAGGCAGGGCGAGTTATTAGGGAATTTTACTGCGAAGCTGGAGAATAGGCAGGGTCAGTGTTCTACATCGATTTTGCTGTTTGGGGGGTTGGTTGTTCAGTGCCAGTGAACGATCTTATCGACAATATTAGGGCGAGGCTGGAGAATAGGCAGGGTCAAGTGTTCCACATCGATTTTGCTGTGTGTGGGGTGGTGCAGTGAACACAATCTTTTTGCCCGCTGAGGAGGAGGGAGAAAAAAATCTATTTTTATCAGTCAGATGTGTGCAGCGTTTTTGCTTCAGTGCTGACAGTGATAAGACACTGCTGTGTTCACATGTGCTATTATTGAGTGATTTTAAATTTTATACACTTTTTTCTATTCCACTATTCAATATACACCCTTTTGGGTTACAAAAATTAAATTGTGGCATAGTCTGTACTAATCTATTTAAAAATTACAAACTCAAAGGGGAATTTTCCTTTTTTTTTCCCTTCATAGCCTGCACCAGAGCTGACTCACATAAGACACTGCTGTGTTCGCATGTGCTAGTGATTTTCAATTTTATACACTTTTTTCTATTCCACTATTCAATATACACCCTTTTGGGTTAAAAAAAATGTAATTGTGGCATAGTCTGTACTAAGCTATTTAAAAATTACAGTACTTAAAGGGGAATTTTCTATTTTTTTTCCCTTCATAGGCTGCAGCAGAGCTGACTGACATAATACACTGCTGTGTTCACATGTGCTATTTTATATTATATTTTCTATTCCACTAGTCAATCCACACGCTTTGGGGTAAAAATAATTAAATTGCGGGATAGTCTGTATCGGTAAGTGTGAGATACACCTTTCCAATTTTTGGGGCGCATCTTATACCGCCGAGGATTGCAGGGTGCTTCAGTTTGCCTCCTGCCTGTTCCGAACTCCTCCTACTCCTCATCCTGCCTTTAGGGTACAAAAAATAGTAATCAGGGCCTAGTCTGGGTCTGTTAGTGTGAGATAGATACACCTTTTGATATCATATTTTCTATTCTGCTATTCAATCTACACCCTTGGGGATAGTCTGTATCGGTACATGTGAGATACACCTTTCCAATTTTTGGGGCACATCTTATACTGCCGAGGATTGCATTTGCCTCCTGCCTGTTCCAAACTCCTCCTACTCTTCATCCTGCCTTTAGGGTAGAAAAAATAGTAACCAGGGCCTAGTCTGGGTCTGTACGTGTGAGATAGATACACCTTTTGATATCATATTTTCTATTCCGCTATTCAATCTACACCCTTGGGGTAAAAAGAATTAAATTGCGGGATAGTCTGTATCGGTACGTGTGAGATACACCTGTCCAATTTTTGGGGCGCCGCCGAGGATTGCAGGGTGCTTCAGTTTGCCTCCTGCTGTTCCGAACTCCTCCTACTCCTCATCTTGCCTTTAGGGTAGAAAAAATAGTAATCAGGGCCTAGTCTGGATCTGTACGTGTGAGATAGATACACCTTTTGATATCATATTTTCTATTCCGCTATTCAATCTACACCCTTGGGGTAAGTACCGGTACGTGTGAGATACACCTTTCCAATTTTTGGGGCTCATCTTACACCGCCGAGGATTGCAGGGCGCTTCAGTTTGCCTCCTGTTCCAAACTCCTCCTACTCCTCTTCCTCATCCTCCCTTTAGGGTACAAAAAATTGTAATCGGGGCCTAGTCTGTGTTTGTACGTGTGAGATACACCGTTTTATATCCTTTTTTCTATTCCGCTATTCAATATACACCCTTTTGGGGTGAAAAAAATTAAATTTGCGTCATACTTTGCATATTTCACTGTGAGATACACCCGTTGTATTTGTATACTGTTTTTCTATTCCGCTATTTAATAAACACCCTTTTGGGGTAAAAAAAATTAAATTGCGGCATAGTTTGCATATTTGACTGTGAGATACACCCGTGCGATACTGTTGTTGTTTTGTTCCGCTATTCAATAAACAACTTTCTAGGGCAAGATCATAAATTACAGAAATATGAGGAGACCGTCAAATAGGGGCCGTGGCCTGGGTCGTGGTGCTGCTGGTAGAGCTCCTGTTGCAAGGAGAGGACGTGGTCGATCTGTGCCAGCTACACGCACAAGTGAAACACCTTCCTCAAGTGTGAGTAGGCGACAGAACCTGCAGCAGTAGGGCATCATGGGCCTCTAGAAGTGATGAGGCCAGAACAAGTAGAGGCGATAGTAGATTGGTTTGCTGCTGACAGTGCCTCCAGTTCCTTCACATTGTCTCCCACCCAGTCTACTGCAGAAAGGTCAGAGTTGGCACCTGCAGCCGATGTCCAACCGTCTTTCACCTCACCCCCTTGCAAATCAGGCAAGCAGTCTGAGCCCCAAGTCATGCAGCAGTCTCTTCTTCTTTTTGGATGACTCTGTCAGCAGGGTTTCCCAGGGCCATCCACCTAGTTCTGCCCCAGAAGTGTAAGAGATTGAGTGCAGCGATGCCCAACCACTTATTTCTCAAGATGAGTACATGGAAGGACCATCGCAGCACGTCTCCGATGATGATGAAACGCAGGTGCCAACTGCTGCGGCACTCAGAATTGTGGAGACCGACAAGGAGGGCAGGGGTGAAGACTGGGTGGAAGATGATGTGGAGGACGATGAGGTCCTCGACCCCACATGGAATGAAGGTCATGCAGGTGACCTGAGTAGTTTGGAGGAAGAGGCAGTGGTCGCACAGAGCCACCAGCACAGTAGAAGAGGGAGCAGGGTGCAGAAGCGGAGCGGCCGTGCCCTAGACACTACGCCTGCTACTGCCAAACGCAGCAAGGGACCGAGCGCACCAAAGCCAGCTCAAAGGAGTTCTCTAGCGTGGAAGTTCTTCAGAAAATGTGCTGATGACAGGACACGAGTGGTTTGCACCCTGTGCAATCAGAGCCTGAAGCGAGGCATAAACCTTCTCAACCTGAGCACAACCTGCATGATCAGGCATCTAAGTGCAAAGCAAAAGCTGCAGTGGAGTAGACACCTTCAAAACCAAGAAAGGTCTCTGGCTCCTCCTGCTTCCTCTTCTGCTGCAGTCTCGGCCTCTCCATCCACCTCTGTAATGATACCGGCACCTGCCACCCCGCAAACAGACGATCTGTCAGCAACACCACCACCTGGGTCACCAACCATCTCCACAATGTCCCGTGGAAGTGTTCAGATTTCCATCTCCCAAACACTTCAGAGGAAGAGGAAGTACCCCCCTACCCACCCATGATCCCTGGCCCTGAATACCAGCATTTCAAAATTCTTGGCCTTTGAAATGCTGTCATTCCGTCTGGTGGAGACGCACAGTTTTAAAAGCCTTATGTCGGTGGCTGTCCCACAGTACGTCGTGCCCAGCCGCCACTACTTTTCCAGGCAAGCCATCCCTTCCCTGCACAACCAAGTGGGGGAAAAAATCAGGTGTGCACTGCGCAACGCCATCTGTGGCAAGGTCCACCTAACTACCGATACGTGGACCAGTAAGCACGGTCAGGGGCGTTATATCTCCCTAACGGCACACTGGGTAAATGCAGTGGCGGATGGGCCTGAGGCGGATAGCAATTTGGCGCATGTCCTTCCACCACCGAGGATTGCAGGGCGCTTCCGTTTGCCTCCTGTTCCTAACTCCTCCTACTCCGCTTCCTCATCCTCTACCGCCTCCTCATCCGGTCAGCATAACACCTTTACCACCAACTTCAGCACAGCCAGGGGTAAACGACAGCAGGCAGTTTTAAAACTTGCCTGTTTGGGGAAAAAACCACACACTGCGCAGGAGTTGTGGAGGAGCATGGAACAGCAGACAAATGAGTGGTTGCTGCCAGCGAGCCTCAAGCCCGGCCTGGTGGTGTGCGATAACGGGCGAAATCTCATAGCAGCTCTGGGCCTAGCCGGTTTGACGCACATCCCTTGCCTGGCGCATGTGCTGAATTTGGTGGTGCAGAGGTTCCTTAAAAATTACCCCGATATGTCAGAGCTGCTGCAGAAAGTGCGGGCCGTCTGTGCGCACTTTAGGCGTTCTCACCCTGCTTCTGCTCGCCTGTCAGCGCTGCAGCGTAACTTCGGCCTTCCCGCTCACCGCCTCATATGTGACGTGCCCACAAGGTGGAACTCCACCTTGCACATGCTGGAAAGACTGTGCGAGCAGCAGCAGGCCATAGTGGAGTTCAGCTGCAGCACACACGCGTGAGTCGCTCTGCGGAACAGCACCACTTCACCACCAATAACTGGGCCTCCATGCGAGACCTGTGTGCCTTGTTGCGCTGTTTTGAGTACTCCACCAACATGGCCAGTGCCGATGACGCCGTTGTCAGCTTAGACAAGAAAATTGCATTTCGTAACAAATGGCCTGAAAAAATTTTTTGGGTCAAAATGACTCTATTTTGGTCTCCAAGTGTCTAAAAAGCATTTTTTAGTCAAGAAGATAACTGCATTTGGTCACCAAAGGTCTGAAAATATTTTTTTAGTCAAAATGACTGTATTTTCGTCTTTTAGAGTCTTAAAAAGCCGGTTTTTGACAAGATAATTGCATTTCGTTACCAATTATCAGAAACATTTCTTGGGGTCAGAATGACTCGATTCTGGTCTTCAAGTGTCTAAAAAGCATTTTTTTGTTAAAATAACTGCATTTGGTGACAAAAGGTCTGAAAAAAATGTTTAGTCAAAATGACTGTATTTTCATCTTTTAGAGTCTTAAAACGCCGGTTTTAGACAAGATAACTGCATTTGTAAACAAATGGCCTGAAAAAAGTTTTTTGTTCAAAATGACTCTATGTTGGTCTCCAAGTGTCTAAAAAAACTTTTTTTAGTCAAGATAACTGCATTTGGTCACCAAAGGTCTTAAATTTTTTTTAGTCAAAATGACTGTATTTTCGTTTTTAAATGTCTTAACCACTTGCCGACCGCCGCACGACTATCTACGGCGGCGGTCAGCCCCTCACAGGCAAAGTGACGTAGGTCTACGTCGCTCGCCTGTGAGGGTTTAGGGAGCGAGCGCGCGCCGCCGGAGGCGCGCTCCCGCTCCCGCGTGGTCACGGACCCCCCCGCGCGTGTGACCGGCGGACCCGATCGCCGCCGGCCACTCTGCGATCGGCGGGGGAGAGGGAGAAAGTCAGGCAGCTTGTGTAAACAAGCTGCCTGTCATTCTCCTCTCTGTATGAGAGCTGATCACATGGATCTACTATGTAGATCCATTGATCACTCTGCATACAGTTGAAGCCACAGCCAATCACAGTTAGAATCACGCCCCTAGGGACACACACAGCCCCTCCCTCTCAAATAAAGTTAACCCCTTCACTACCAGTGTATTTTTACAGTAACAGTGCATATATATAGCACTGATTACTGTAGAAATGTCACTGGTAACCGCAAAAGTGTCAAAAATGTCAGTCAAGGGTCCGATCTTTCCGCCGCAATGTCGCAGTACCGCAAAAAAAATTGCAGATCGCCGCCATTACGCGTTAAAAAAAAAAACAACAAAAATGACAAAAATCTTTCCCTTTGTTAGTAAACGCAATAACTTTTGCGCAAACCAATCAAAATACGCTTTTTGCGATTTTTTTTTACCAAACATAGGTAGCATAAAACAAATTGGCCGAAAATATTAAAAAATTTTGATTTTTACATTTTTTTTGGGGGGAATTTCATATAAAAAAAAGGGAAAAATATTGTTATTTTTGCAAAATTTACGCTCTTTTTTTGTTTATAGCGCGTGATCAAAAAATCGCACAGGTGATCAAATACCGCCAAAAGAAAGCTCTGTTTGTGGGAAAAAAAGGACGCCAAATTCGTTTAGGTACAGCGTCGCACGACCGCGCAATTGTCCGTTAAAGTCACGCAGTGCCGAATCGCAAAATACCCTCTGGTCGTTTAGCAGCCAAATCCTCCGGGGCTTAAGTGGTTAAAAAGCCTTTTTTAGTCAAAATAACTGCATTTGGTCACCAAAGGTCTGAAATTTTTTTTAGTCAAAATGACTGTATTTTCGTCTTTTAGAGGCGTAAAAATCCGATTTTGGACAAGATAATTGCATTTGGTAACCAATGGCCTGAAACATTGTTTTGGGTCAGAATGACTCGATTCTTGTCTCCAAGTGTCTAAAAAGCCTTTTTTAGTCATTTTGTCATTTAGTCATTTTGACCCCAACAAAAATGTTTCAGGCCATTGGTTACGAAATGCAATTATCTTGTCTAAAACCGGCTTTTTAAGACTCTTAAAAACGAAAATACAGTCATTTTGAACAAAAAAACTTTTTCCAGGCCATTTGTTTAACAAATGCAATTATCTTTTCCAAAATCGGCTGGCCGAACACCGCAAGTACATAAACTGCGGTGGTCAGCCCCTCACAGGCAAAGTAACGTGTATATATAAGTCACTAGCCTGTGAGGCTCTGGGGAGCGAGCGCGTGCCGCCACCGGCGCGCTCCCACTCCCGCGCGGGGGAGCGCGTGTGACCGGTGGAGCCGATGTCCGCCGGTCACTCTGCGATCGTTGGGGGAGAGGGAGAAAGGCAGGGGGCTAGTGTAAACAAGCCGCCTGTCATTCTCCCCTGTGTAGAAACAATGATCATACGGTTCTACTATGTAGGACCATTGATCATTGTTCCTACAGCTCTAGCCACAGCCAATCACAGTTAGAATCACGCCCCTAGGGACACACACAGCCCCTCCCTCTCAAATAAAGTTAACCCCTTCACTGCCAGTGTAATTTTACTGTAACAGTGCATATGTATAGCACTGATTACTGTAGAAATGTCACTGGTAACCCCAAAAGTGTCAAAAATGTCAGTCCAGGGTCCGATCTGTCCGCCGCAATGTCGCAGTACCGCAAAAAAATTGCAGATCGCCGCCATTACGCGTTAAAAAAATGACAAAAATCTTTCCCTTTGTTAGTAAACGCGATAACTTTTGCGCAAACCAATCAAAATACGCTTTTTGCGATTTTTTTTACCAAACATATGTAGCATAAAACAAATTGGCCGAAAATGTTAAAAAATTTTGATTTTTACATTTTTTGGGGGGGAATTTCATATAAAAAATGTGAAAAATATTGTTATTTTTGCAAAATTGATACTCTTTTTTTGTTTATAGCGCATGATCAAAAAATCGCACAGGTGATCAATACCAACAAAAGAAATCTCTGTTTGTGGGACAAAAAGGACATCAAATTCATTTAGGTACAGTGTCGCACGATCGCGCAGTTGTCCGTTAAAGTCACGCAATGCCGAATCGCAAAATACCCCCTGGTCAGGAAGGGGGTAAAATCTTCCAGGGCTTAAGTGGTTAAGACTCTAAAAGACGAAGGCTTTTTAGACACTTGGAGACCAAAATAGAAACATTTTGCCCAAAAAAATAGTTCAGGCCATTGGTTTACCAAATGCAGTTATCTAGGCTAAAACCGGCGTTTTAAGACTCTAAATGACGAAAATACAGTCATTTTGACTAAAAAAAATTTTCAGACCTTTGGTGACCAAATGGATATCCGTGTTCGACGGGTTCGGACGAACTTTAAAAAAAAGTCCGGGTCAGTGTCCTGGACTTTTGCCGAACTTTACCCGGACACCGAACCCCATTGAAGTCAATGGGGACCCGAACTTTCAGGCACTAAAATGGCTCTAAAACACCAATGGAAAGGGCTAGAGTGCTGCAAATGGCAGCAAAACATAGTTAAGAGCATGGCGAGTGCTCTGCAAACAAATGTGGATAGGGAAATAACTTAAAACAACAAAAAAAAACAGAAAAATAAAACAATGTTCTTCATCTCTGAAGGAGGAGGCCCATATGGAGTAGGAGGGAGGTTGAGGTTGTGGTGGGTGTGGCGGTGTCATAGGCATATGCAGAGGGTGTGCCGGGTGTGCCTGGGCACACCCTAATCACCTAGGGCACATTAGCATTATTGCTCTGTTTGCCAGTGAGGAGATGGGAAAGATCTCCCTCGGACCTGCTCTGTCATAAGAGAAGTGCCACACACTTCTATTTCACTTTGCCAGCAGGGAGAGTAATGTATCGGGGCCATGTGGGGTGCACACCCTAATGCAATATGCTGCGCACACCTATGGGCGGTGTAGGTGGAAGCAGCGGTGGAGAAGGACGAGGTAGCCAACACTGCTTTTTTTCAGTCATTTTAAATGAGGGTACACCCCAAAAGAGTGAGAAAGAGAAAAAATAGAACAATGGCTGGGTAAGGTCGGTATCCAATCTCTAGTCTGCACAAGGTACGGAAAAGTCCCGTGGGATCCATGCCTGGTTCATTTTAATGAATGTGAGCTTGTCCACATTGTCTCTGGACAGTCGGCTGCGCTTGTCTGTGATAACGCCCCCAGCCGTGCTAAATACACGTTCAGATAATACACTGGCTGCAGGGCATGCCAGCACCTCCAAGGCGTAAAGGGCAAGCTCAGGCCATGTGCCCAACTTGGAAGTTGAAGAGAGCAGACCCGTCATTCAGTACGTCTAGGCGTGTGCACACATACTGCTCCACCATGTTGGTGAAATGCTGCCTCCTGCTAAGACGTTCCATATGAGCTGCTGGTGCTGCTGTTTGTTGTGGCATGCTGACAAAGCTTTTCCACATTTCGGCCATGCTAACCCTGCCTTCTGAGGTGCTGGCGGTGCCCTGGTTGAGTTGGCGACCTCTTCCTCCTCCTCCTCCTCCTCTGCCTTGGCCTTGTGCTTCCACTGTGGCCCGCTGTCAGGTGGGAATGGCAGCAGCATCGCGTCTACCAGCGTGCGATTGTACTCGCGCATCTTGCAATCACGCTCCAGTGAGTGAATTAAGGACGGTACATTGTCCTTGTAACAGGGATCCAGCAGCGTGGCCACCCAGTAATCAGCACAAGTTAGAATGTGGGCAACTCGGCGGTCGTTGTGGAGACACTGCAGCATGTAATCGCCCAGAGGCAACGAAAGGCTGTCCTCTGTGGGAGGTGTATCGTCTGCGTCCTCTGTATCCCCCCAGCCACGCACAAGTGATGGCCATGAGCTGTCCTGGGTGCCACCCTGCTGTGAACATGGTTCCATCTCCTCCTCCTCATCCTCCTCATCCTCCAGAACTGTGCCCCTGCTGGACAATTGTGTCCCTGGCGTTTGTGTGTGCAGGAACCCACCCTCAGAGCCCCTTGCGAATGACTGCCCTGAAAGCCTTGGAAATGTGACCTCTTCATCCTCCTCCTCCTCATCCTGTGCCACATCCTCTTCCATCATCGCCCGAATCATTTTTTGAAGGAGGCATAGAAGTGGGATAGTTAAGCTGACAACGGCGTCATCGGCACTGGCCATGTTGGTGGAGTACTCAAAACAGCGCAACAAGGCACACAGGTCTCGCATGGAGGCCCAGTTATTGGTGGTAAAGTGGTGCTGTTCCGCAGAGCGACTCACGTGTGCGTGCTGCAGCTGAAACTCCACTATGGCCTGCTGCTGTTTGCACAGTCTTTCCAGCATGTGCAAGGTGGAGTTCCCTTGTGGGCACGTCACATATGAGGTGGTGAGCAGGAAGGCCGAAGTTACGCTGCAGCGCTGACAGGCGAGCAGCAGCAGGGTGAGAATGCCTAAAGTGCGCACAGACGGCCCACATTTTCTGCAGAAGCTCTGACATATCAGGGGAATTTTTAAGGAACCTCTGCACCACCAAATTCAGCACATGCGCCAGGCAAGGGATGTGCGTCAAACCGGCTAGGCCCAGAGCTGCTATGAGATTTCGTCCGTTATCGCACAACACCAGGCCGGGCTTGAGGCTCGCTGGCAGCAACCACTCATTTGTCTGCTGTTCTATGCTCCTCCACAATTCCTGCGCGGTGTGTGGTTTTTCCCCCAAACAGGCAAGTTTTAAAACTGCCTGCTGTCGTTTACCCCTGGCCGTGCTGAAGTTGGTGGTGAAGGTGTTACGCTGACAGGATGAGGAGGCGGTAGAGGATGAGGAAGCAGAGTAGGAGGAGTTAGGAACAGGAGGCAAACTGAAGCGCCCTGCAATCCTCGGTGGTGGAAGGACATGCGCCAAATTGCTATCCGCCTCAAGGCCCATCCGCCACTGCATTTACCCAGTGTGCCGTTAGGGAGATATAATGCCCCTGACCGTGCTTACTGGTCCACGTATCGGTAGTTAGGTGGACCTTGGCACAGATGGCGTTGCGCAGTGCACACCTGATTTTTTCCCCCAATTGGTTGTGCAGGGAAGGGATGGCTTGCCTGGAAATGTAGTGGCGGCTGGGCACGACGTACTGTGGGACAGCCACCGACATAAGGCTTTTAAAACTGTGCGTCTCCACCAGACGGAATGACAGCATTTCAAAGGCCAAGAATTTTGAAATGCTGGCATTCAGGGCCAGGGATCGTGGGGTGGGTAGGGGGGTACTTCCTCTTCCTCTCAAGTGTTTGGGAGATGGAAAGCTAAACGCTTCCACGGGACATTGTGGAGATGGTTGGTGACCCAGGTGGTGGTGTTGCTGACAGATCCTCTGTTTGCGGGGTGGCAGGTGCCGGTATCACTACAGATGTGGATGGAGAGGCAGAGACTGCAGCAGAAGAGGAAGCAGGAGGAGCCAGAGACCTTTCTTGGTTTTGAAGGTGTCTACTCCACTGCAGCTCGTGCTTTGCACTTAGATGCCTGATCATGCAGGTTGTGCTCAGGTTGAGAAGGTTTATGCCTCGCTTCAGGCTCTGATTGCACAGGGTGCAAACCACTCGTGTCCTGTCATCAGCACATTTTCTGAAGAACTTCCATGCTAGAGAACTCCTTTGAGTTGGCTTTGGTGCACTCATTCCCTTGCTGCGTTGGGCAGTAGCAGGCGTAGTGTCTAGGGCACGGCCGCTCCGCTTCTGCACCCTGCTCCCTCTTCTGCTGTGCTGGTGGCTCTGTGTGACCACCGCCTCTTCTTACAAACTACTCAGGTCACCTGCATGACGTTCATTCCATGTGGGGTCGAGGACCTCATCGTCCTCCACATCATCTTCCACCCAGTCTTCACCCCTGCCCTCCTTGTCAGTCTCCACAATTCTGAGTGCCGCAGCAGTTGGCACCTGCGTTTCTTCATCATCGGAGACATGCTGCGATGGTCCTTCCATGTACTCATCTTGAGAAATAAGTGGTTGGGCATCGCTGCACTCAATCTCTTCCACTTCTGGGGCAGGGCTAGGTGGATGGCCCTGGGAAACCCTGCTGACAGAGTCATCAAAAAGAAGAAGAGACTGCTGCATGACTTGGGGCTCAGACTGCTTGACTGATTTGCAAGGGGGTGAGGTAAAAGACAGTTGGACATTGGCTGCAGGTGCCAACTCTGACCTTTCTGCAGTAGACTGGGTGGGAGACAATGTGAAGGAACTGGAGGCACTGTCAGCAGCAAACCAATCTACTATCGCCTCTACTTGTTCTGGCCTCATCACTTCTAGAGGCGCATGATGCCCTACCAAATACTGTTGCAGGTTCTGTCTCCTACTCACACTTGAGGAAGGTGTTTCACTTGTGCATGTAGCTGGCACAGATCGACCATGTCCTCTCCTTGCAACAGGAGCTCTACCAGCAGCACCACGACCCAGGCCACGGCCCCTATCTGACGGTCTCCTCATATTTCTGTAATTTATGATCTTGCCCTAGAAAGGTGTTTATTGAATAGCGGAACAAAACAACAAAAGTATTGCACGGTGTATCTCACAGTCAAATATGCAAACTATGCCGCAATTTATTTTTTTTTTACACCAAAAGGGTGTTTATTAAATAGCGGAATAGAAAAACAGTATACAAATACAACGGGTGTATCTCACAGTCAAATATGCAAACTATGCCGCAATTTAATTTTTATACCCCAAAAGGGTGTATATTGAATAGCGGAATAGAAAAAATGATAAAAACTGTGCATCTCACACGTACAAACACAGACTAGGCCCCGATTTAAAATTTTTTGTACCCTAAAGGGAGGATGAGGAAGAGGAGTAGGAGGAGTTCGGAACAGGAGGCAAACTGAAGTGCCCTGCAATCCTTGGCGGTGGAAGGAGATGCGCCAAACAAATTTAAAAGGTGTATCTCACACGTACCGATACAGACTATGCCGTCATTTAATTTTTTACACTCCAAAAGGGTGTATATTGAATAGCGGAATAGGAAAAATTTTATAATACGGTGTATCTCACACGTACAAACACAGACTAGGCCCCGATTACTATTTTTTGTAACCTAAAGGCAGGATGAGGAAGGGGAGTAGGAGGAGTTGGGAACAGGAGGCAAACTGAAGTGCCCTGCAATCCTTGGCGGTGGAAGGAGATGCGCCAAACAAATTTAAAAGGTGTATCTCACACGTACCGATACAGACTATGCGGTAATTTAATTCTGTACACTCAAACAGGGTGTATATTGAATAGCGGAATAGGAAAAATTTTATAATACGATGTATCTCACACGTACAAACACAGACTAGGCCCCGATTACTATTTTTTGTAGCCCCAAAGGCAGGATGAGGAGTAGGAGGAGTTCGGAACAGGCAGGAGGCAGACTGAAGCACCCTCAATTCCTCGGCAGTATGAGATGCGCCCCAAAAATTGGAAAGGAGTATCTCACACGTACCGACACAGACTATCCCGCAATTTAATTGTTTTTACCCAAAGGTGTAGATTGAATAGCGGAATAGAAAATATTATCAAAAAAAAAAAAGGTGTATGTATCTCACACGTACAGAACCAGACTAGGCCGCGATTACTATTTTTTGTAGCCCCAAAGGCAGGATGAGGAGTAGGAAGAGTTCGGAAAAGGCAGGAGGCAGACTGAAGCACCCTCAAATCCTCGGCAGTATGAGATGCGCCCCAAAAATTGGAAAAGTGTATCTCACACGTACCGATACAGACTATCCCGCAATTTAATTGTTTTTACCCAAAGGGTGTAGATTGAATAGCGGAATAGAAAATATGATATGAAATTGGTGATTTATCAATAGCACATGTGAACAGCAGTGTCTTATATCAGTCAGCTCTGCTGCAGGCTATGGGGAGAAAAAAAAAAGAAAATTCCCCTTTTAAGTTTGTAATTGTTAACTAGATTAGTACAGACTATGCCACAATTTAATTTTTTTAACCCAAGGGTGTATATTGAATAGTGGAATAGAAAAAAGTGTAAAACTTTGGAAATCACTCAATAATAGCACATGTGCCTACAGCAGTGTATTATCACAGTCAGCACAGCAGTACTGAATGAAAACCGCTGCACACAGGTGACTGTCTGATAAAAAAGACTTTTTTCTCCCTCCTCCTCAGCGAGCAAAAAGATTGTGTTCACACCACCCCACACACAGCAAAATCGATGTGGACCACTGACACCTGCCTATCTCAAGACTCTCCCTAAAAGGATCGATAAGATCGGTCACTGCCGGCACTGCAAACCCCCCCCACACAGCAAAATCGATTGTAGAACACTGACCCTGCCTATCTCCAGCCTCGCCCTAAAAGGATCGATAAGATAGGTCACTGCCGGCACTGCAAACCCCCCCCCCCCCACACAGCAAAATCGATTGTAGAACACTGACCCTAAAAATCAGCAGCCTCGCCCTAAAATGCCCTAACAACTCGCCCTGCCTAAAACACTCTGACCTGTCCCTCAATTCTATTCGGACACAAATGATTTTTGCCTGTCTGTCCCTAATCAGCAGCCAGCACGTATGATGTGTGCTCTGTCCCTGAACTACAGCATAATGACGCAGCGGTGCTCCGTCTCAAACTTATAAAGACTTGGTCACATGCTTCAGATGGCCAATCACAGCTACTAATACATTTGTAGGCATGGCTGGGATGGCTAAAGGCACACCAGTTAAACGCTTGTTGATTGGCTGTTGAAAGCCCGCCATTAAAAGCGCACCAATACATACAAAACCCGGAAATAAAATGACCGAACACGGATTTTTACCCGAACATACAGTAAAGTTTTCGGGTCCGTGTTCGGGTAACAAAAATCCAATTATTCGGTACGAACACGAATAATACAGTCCGTGTTCGCTCAACACTAATCATGACTAAACAAGGCTTTTTAGACACTTGGAGACCAACATAGAGTCATTTTGACCAAAAAAACTTTTTTCAGGCCATTGGTTTACCAAATGCAGTTATCTTGTCTAAAACCGGTTTTTAAGACTTTTGGGGTGAAAAAAATTAAATAGTCTGTATCGGTACGTGTGAGATACACCTTTCAAATTTTTTGGGCGCATCTTCCCCCGCCGAGGATTGCAGGGCGCTTCAGTTTGCCTCCTGTTCTGAACTCCTCCTACTCCTCTTCCTCATCCTGCCTTTAGGGTACAAAAAATTGTAATCGGGGCCTAGTCTGTGTTTGTACGTGTGAAATACACCGTTTTATAACATTTTTTCTATTCCGCTATTCAATATACACCCTTTTGGGGTGAAAAAAATTAAATTGCAGCATAGTCTGTATCGGTACGTGTGAGATACACCTTTCAGATTTTTTTGGGCGCATCTTCCACCGCCGAGGATTGCAGGGCGCTTCAGTTTGCCTCCTGTTCCGAACTCCTCCTACTCCTCTTCCTCATCCTGCCTTTAGGGTACAAAAAATTGTAACTGGGGCCTAGTCTGTGTTTGTACGTGTGAGATACACCGTTTTGTAAACTTTTTTCTATTCTGCTATTCAATATACACCCTTTTGGGGTGAAAAAAATTAAATTGCGGCATAGTCTGTAT
The DNA here is from genome assembly GCF_965119305.1 of Pelophylax lessonae. Classification (NCBI taxonomy): domain Eukaryota; kingdom Metazoa; phylum Chordata; class Amphibia; order Anura; family Ranidae; genus Pelophylax; species Pelophylax lessonae. Next base: position 252,829,905 of record NC_138774.1, read on the forward strand.
CGGTACGTGTGAGATACACCTTTAAAATTTGTTTGGCGCATCTCCTTCCACCACCGAGGATTGCAGGGCGCTTCAGTTCGCTTTCTGTTCCGAACTCCTCCTACTCCTCTTCCTCATCCTCCCTTTAGGGTACAAAAAAATTGTAAGCGGGGCCTAGTCTGTGTTTGTATGTGTGAGATACACCGTTTTATATCCTTTTTTCTATTCCGCTATTCAATATACACCCTTTTGGGGTAAAAAAAATTAAATTGCGGCATAGTTTGCATATTTCACTGTGAGATACACCCGTGCGATACTGTTGTTGTTTTGTTCCGCTATTCAATAAACACCTTTCTAGGGCAAGATCATAAATTACAGAAATATGAGGACAACGTCAAATAGGGGCCGTGGCCTGGGTCATGTTGCTGCTGGTAGAGCTCCTGTTGCAAGGAGAGGATGTGGTCGATCTGTGCCAGCTACACGCACAAGTGAAACACCTTCCTCAAGTGTGAGTAGGAGACAGAACCTGCAGCAGTATTTGGTAGGGCATCATGCGCCTCTACAAGTGTTGAGGCAAGAACAAGTAGAGGCGATAGTAGATTGGTTTGATTACAGTACCTCCAGTTCCTTTACATTGTCTCCCACCCAGTCTATTGCAGAAAGGTCAGAGTTGGCACCTGCAGCCGATGTCCACCCATCTTTCACCTCACCCCCTTGCAAATCAGGCAAGCAGTCTGAGCCCCAAGTCATGCAGCAGTCTCTTCTTTTTGATGACTCTGTCAGCAGGGTTTCCCAGGGCCATCCACCTAGCCCTGCCCCAGAAGTGGAAGAGATTGAGTGCAGCGATGCCCAACCACTTATTTCTCAAGATGAGTACATGGAAGGACCATCGCAGCACGTCTCCGATGATGACGAAACGCAGGTGCCAACTGCTGCGGCACTCAGAATTGTGGAGACCGACAAGGAGGGCAGGGGTGAAGACTGGGTGGAAGATGATGTGGAGGACGATGAGGTCCTCGACCCCACATGGAATGAAGGTCATGCAGGTGACCTGAGTAGTTTGGAGGAAAGGCGGTGGTCGCACAGAGCCACCAGCACAGAAGAAGAGGGTGCAGAAGCGGAGCGCCTGTGCCCTAGACACTACGCCTGCTACTGCCCAATGCAGCAAGGGACCGAGCGCACCAAAGCCAGCTCAAAGGAGTTCTCTAGCGTGGAAGTTCTTCAGAAAATGTGCTGATGACAGGACACGAGTGGTTTGCACCCTGTGCAATCACAGCCTGAAGCGAGGCATAAACCTTCTCAACCTGAGCACAACCTGCATGATCAGGCATCTAAGTGCAGCAGTGGAGTAGACACCTTCAAAACCAAGAAAGGTCTCTGGCTCCTCCTGCTTCCTCTTCTGCTGCAGTCTCGGCCTCTTCATCCACCTCTGTAGTGATACCGGCACCTGCCACACCGCAAACAGAGGATCTGTCAGCAACACCACCACCTGGGTCACCAACCATCTCCACAATGTCCCGTGGAAGTGTTTAGCTTTCCATCTCCCAAACACTTGAGAGGAAGAGGAAGTACCCCCCTACCCTCCCCGCGATCCCTGGCCCTGAATGCCAGCATTTCAAAATTCTTGGCCTTTGAAATGCTGTCATTCCGTCTGGTGGAGACGCACAGTTTTAAAAGCCTTATGTCGGTGGCTGTCCCACAGTACGTCGTGCCCAGCCGCCACTACTTTTCCAGGCAAGCCATCCCTTCCCTGCACAACCAATTGGGGGAAAAAAATCAGGTGTGCACTGCGCAACGCCATCTGTGGCAAGGTCCACCTTACTACCGATACGTGGACCAGTAAGCACGGTCAGGGGCATTATATCTCCCTAACCGCACACTGGGTAAATGCAGTGGCGGCTGGGCCTGAGGCGGATAGCAATTTGGCACATGTCCTTCCACCACCGAGGATTGCAGGGCGCTTCAGTTTGCCTCCTGTTCCTACTCCGCTTCCTCATCCTCTACCGCCTCCTCATCTGGTCAGCATAACACCTTCACCACCAACTTTAGCACAGCCAGGGGTAAACGACAGCAGGCAGTTTTAAAACTTGCCTGTTTGGGGGAAAAACCACACACCGCGCAGGAGTTGTGGAGGAGCATGGAACAGCAGACCAATGAGTGGTTGCTGCCAGTGAGCCTCAAGCCTGGCCTGGTGATGTGCGATAACGGGCAAAATCTCATAGCAGCTCTGGGCCTAGCCGGTTTGACGCACATGCCTTGCCTGGCGCATGTGCTGAATTTTGTGGTGCAGAGGTTCCTTAAAACTTACCCCGATATATCAGAGCTGCTGCAGAAAGTGTGGGCCATCTGTGCGCACTTTCGGCGTAACTCAGCGTAACTTCGGCCTTCCCGCTAACCGCCTCATATGTGACGTGCCCACAAGGTGGAACTCCACCTTGCAGATGCTGGAAAGACTGTGCGAGCAGCAGCAGGCCATAGTGGAGTTTCAGCTGCAGCACACACACGTGAGTCGCTCTGCGGAACATGATGCACATGCCTTGCCTGGCGCATGTGCTGAATTTTGTGGTGCAGAGGTTCCTTAAAAATTACCCCGATATATCAGAGCTGCTGCAGAAAGTGCGGGCCATCTGTGCGCACTTTCGGCGTAACTCAGCGTAACTTCGGCCTTCCCGCTCACATGTGACGTGCCCACAAGGTGGAACTCCACCTTGCACATGCTGGAAAGACTGTGCGAGCAGCAGCAGGCCATAGTGGAGTTTCAGCTGCAGCACACACACGTGAGTCGCTCTGCGGAACATGACGCACATGCCTTGCCTGGCGCATGTGCTGAATTTTGTGGTGCAGAGGTTCCTTAAAAATTACCCCGATATGTCAGAGCTGCTGCAGAAAGTGCGGGCCATCTGTGCGCACTTTCGGCGTAACTCAGCGTAACTTCGGCCTTCCCGCTCACCGCCTCATATGTGACGTGCCCACAAGGTGGAACTCCACCTTGCACATGCTGGAAAGACTGTGTGAGCAGCAGCAGGCCATAGTGGAGTTTCAGCTGCAGCACACACACGTGAGTCGCTCTGCGGAACAGCACCACTTCACCACCAATAACTGGGCCTCCATGCGAGACCTGTATGCCTTGTTGCGCTGTTTTGAGTACTCCACCAACATGGCCAGTGCCGATGACGCCGTTGTCAGCTTAACTATCCCACTTCTATGCCTCCTTCAAAAAATGATTCGGGCGATGATGGAAGAGGATGTGGCACAGGAGGAGGAGGAGGAGGAAGAGGGATCATTTCCAAGGCTTTTAGGGCAGTCATTCACAAGTGGCTCTGAGGGTGGGTTCCTGCACCCACAAACGCCAGGTGCACAATTGTCCAGCAGGGGCACAGTTCTGGAGGATGAGGAGGAGGAGATGGAGGAGGAGATGGAACCATGTTCACAGCAGGGTGGCACCCAGGCCAGCTCATGGCCATCACTGGTGCGTGGCTGGGGGGATACAGAGGACACAGACGATACACCTCCCACAGAGGACAGCCTTTCGTTGCCTCTGGGCAGCCTGGCACACATGAGCGATTACATGCTGCAGTGTCTCCACATTCTAACTTGTGCTGATTACTGGGTGGCCACGCTGCTGGATCCCCATTACAAGGACAACGTACCGTCCTTAATTCACTCACTGGAGCGTGATCGCAAGATGCACGAGTACAAGCGCACGATGCTGGTAGACGCAATGCTGCTGGTATTCCCACCTGACAGCGGGGCCACAGTGGAAGCACAAAGGCCAAGGCGGAGGAGGAGGAGGAAGAGGTTGCCAACGCAACCAGGGCACCGCCAGCACCTCAGAAGGCAGGGTTAGCATGGCCGAAATGTGGAAAAGCTTTGTCAGCATGCCACAACAAACAGCAGCACCAGCAGCTTATATCCAATGTCTTAGCAGGAGGCAGCATTTCACTAACATGGTGGAGCAGTATGTGTGCACACGCCTAAATGTAGTGAATGACGGGTCTGCCCCCTTCAACTTCTGGGTCTCCAAATTGGGCACATGGCCTGAGTTGGCCCTTTACGTCTTGGAGGTGCTGGTGTGCCCTGCAGCCAGTGTATTATCTGAATGTGTATTTAGCATGGCTGGGGGCGTTATCACAGACAAGCGCAGCCGCCTGTCCAGAGACAATGTGGACAAGCTCACGTTCATTAAAATGAACCAGGCATGGATCCCACAGGACTTTTCCGTACCTTGTGCAGAATAGAGATGGATACCGACCTTACCCAGCCATTGTTATATTTTTGATCTTTCTCACTCTTTTGGGGTGTACCCTAATTTAAAATGACTAAAAAAAAGCAGTGTTGGCTACCTCGTCCCCCTCCACCGCTACTTCCACCTACACCGCCACATCCACCGCAACCTCAACCTCCCTCCTACTCCATATGGGCCTCGTCCTTCACAGATGAAGAAAATTGTTTTATTTTTCTGTTTTTTTTGTTGTTTTAAGTTATTTCCCTATCCACATTTGTTTGCAGAGCACTTGCCATGCTCTTAACTACATTGTGCTGCCATTTGCAGCACTCTAGCCCTTTCCATTGTTTTTTTAGAGCCATTTTAGTGCCTGAAAGTTCGGGTCCCCATTGACTTCAATGGGGTTCGGTGTCCGGGTAAAGTTCGGAAAAAAGTCTGGGTCACGGACCCGGACTTTTTTTTCAAGTTCGGCCGAACCCGCCGAACACGGACATCCAGGTGTCCGCTCAACTCTAATTATAAGCAAACTCTGCTGTAGGAAGGTAGTCAACCCAATCATCCTGCAGATAAGTCACAAAACATTATTGCTCCAAAGTTCCACACAAAAAGGGCACCCCCTTCTTTGTCAGCTGCGTAATTGGAGCAATTACCTTGGAGAAGTTCCTTATAAATCTTCTGTAAAAGTTGGCAAATCCAACAAATCACTGTATTTCCTTAACATTCTTAGGGACAGGCCAATCCACCACTGCTTTGATCTTATCGGGATCCATGCTCACTCCTTCAGAAGAAATGATGTATCCCAAGAACTGGATCTTAGTTTGTTCAAACTCGCATTTCTCTAGTTTAATGTAAAGTTGATTCCGCCTTAGTCTCTCGTAGACAGTACAGACGTGCTTGCGGTGTTCTTCCAAATTATCAGAAAAAATAAGAATATCATCCAAATATGCTATTACAAACTGATCCAACAAATCTCGAAAAACATCATTAACGAAATGTTGGAAGGTTGCGGGAGCATTGCAAAGTCCAAAAGGCATAACCAAAGACTCAAAATGTCCATATCTGGTTCTGAAAGCAGTTTTCCATTCATCTCCGGGACGAATGCGGACCAGGTTGTATGCTCCTCGCTCCTCGTAAATCTAATTTGGTAAAGATCTTGGCGGAGCGTAGTCTCTCAACCATTTCTGGAATTAGTGGAAGTGGATAGCGATTTTTAATTGTGATCCTATTTAACTCCCTGTAGTCAATACATGGACGCAGGGTGGAATCCTTTTTCTCTACGAAGAATAAGGCAGCTCCAGCAGGAGAAGTTGAGTGTCTAATAAACCCTTTTTTTAGATTCTCATCAAGCCACTCCCTGAGCACCTTCAGTTCAGGTTCAGATAAGGAATAAAGACGGCCAAAGGGGATCTCTGCCCCTGGAAGCAATTCAATCATAAGAGCGATGTGGAGGCAGCTGATCAGCATTTTTTTTATCACAAACATCCTTAAATTCAAGATATTGTGGGGGCAGGTCTTTGTATGACTGGGTAGTTACCATAGCTGCTTGCGAGTCCTGGGTTGGTGGTGGGCTTACTTGGTAAGATCTTATGCAATGTTCTTTGCAATAGTCAGAGGTAAGTTTTAAAGAATGTGTCTCCCAGTTGATGGAAGGATTATGGATAGAGAACCAAGGAATTCCCAGGATGATAGGGAATTTAGGCGATGTGATCAGCTGAAAGCTGATAGTCTCCTGATGGTCAGTCTCGATTAAGAGTTCAAGTGGGACAGTCTCGTGGGTAACAGGTCCTGAAGAGAAAGGTGAGCCATTCACAGTTTCCATATCAATTGGGGCAAATTTATTTCTTCCTTGTATGTTATTATTTTGGGCAAATTCAATGTCCATGAAGTTCCCCCGGCCCCTGAGTCCAGCATAGCGGAGCAAGGTATTTCACTGCTTTCAGTGATAAGCTTTACAGGGATGACAAAATGAGAAGATAACAAATTAACTTTACGAGCTTCTTGAATCAAAGGAGAGACAGACTGAGAAATTGAGTTTTTTTGCTCAGATACCATAAGATCTGTTGCCGCAATTGTTCTTTTAAATTTATTGGGACAATTGATTGCGTAATGCCCAGATTCTCCACAATAAAGACATAAGTTTTCTGAACGTCGTCTTTCTTTCTCCTGAGTTGTAATAGATCTTTTAATAGCATCCACCTGCATAGGTTCAGGAGTGTCAGAACCTGGAAGAACTCTTGGACCCTTAGGAGTATACTGAGTAGTAGAAAAACACATTCCACCATTACTGCCTAGAATTCCCTGCCTCTCTTTTCTCGTTTCAGTAAGTCTTTAAACAATTTGAATACATAATTTAATAAAGGCCTCAAAGTCATCAGGGCTTTCTACTCGGGCAAGCTCATCTTTTACTTGTTCAGAGAGTCCTTGACGAAACTGACTCTTTTGCGCTGCTGGATTCCAATTGGTATCTGAAATCCAACGTCTGAATTCAGTTGTGTACTCTGCAACAGAGCGCCTCCCCTGCCGCAAATTGTGCAATTTTGCCTCAGCAGTAGCGCAGCGGTTAGGATCATCAAAAATTTGATTCATGGCAGCCACAAAATTATTGAAATTATCCAGGATGACATCATGTTTCTCCACATAAGGGGAGGCCCAGGCTAAGGCTTCCTCAGTCAGGAGGTTGATGATAAACAGCACCTTTTTCCTGTCAGAAGTAAATGCAGCATGTTGCATCTCAAAGTATATACGACATTGATTAACCACTTTACGTCTGCTAACAGTAATACTACTGCGGCAGAGCGGTTCGTTATCGTCTGACGACGTAGTATTAATGTCGTCAGACACTCCCCCTTCTGGGCGGCGCTTGCGCGCCGCCGGAGGCTCGCTCCCGCTGTTTTCATTCACAGCGGGAGTCGGGCCAGGGGAGGAGCAGCGGCGATCGCCGCTGCTCTTACCCGATCATCGGGGATCGAGTCTGGAGATCCGCCCGCTGTGTGTAAACACAGCGGGCGGATCTCCATAGTGACAGGGAGTGACAGATCGGACTGTTCAGCATAGCTGGACATCCGATCTGTCCATGACTCACTCAGTCACCTCCCCCCTACACGTCAGTAAGCACCAGGCATACATTAACCCCTCCCTCTCCAATAAAATTAACCCCTTCCCTGCCAGTGTCATTTTTACAGTAACAGTGCATATATATAGCACTGATTACTGCAGTAATGTCACTGGTACCCCCAAAAGTGTCAAAAATGTCAGTCAAGGGTCCGATCTGTCCGCCGCAATGTCGCAGTCCCGCAAAAAAAAAAAAAAAAAAAAAAAAAAAAAAAAAATCGCAGATCGCCGCCATTACTCGTTAAAAAAAAAAACACCAAAAATGACAGAAATCTTTCCCTTTGTTAGTAAACGCAATAACTTTTGCGCAAACCAATCAAAATACGCTTATTGCGATTTTTTTTACCAAACATGGGTAGCAGAAAACAAATTGGCCAAAAATTTTTTAAAAAATTGGTTTTTACATCTTTTTTGGGGGGAATTTCATATAAAAAAAAAATGTTAAAAATAGTTATTTTTTCAAAATAAACGCTCTTTTTTTGTTTATAGCGCAAAAAGTAAAAATCGCACAGGTGATCAAATACCACCAAAAGAAAGCTCTGTTTGTGGTAAAAAAAGGACATAAATTTCGTTTGGGTACGGCGTTGCACGACCGCGCAATTGTCAGTTGAAGTCGCACAGTGCCGAATCGCAAAAAGTGGCCTGGACGGAAGACAGCAAAATCCTCCGGTGGTAAAGTGGTTAAGGAAACCTCTGTAATTGTGATGGTCACCATTAAACTTGAGTGGGAGTGGCATTTGTGTGCTAGTATCAACCGCAACAGCATCTCGAGAACGCATGTCCCACAACTGTCTGTGCAGATCAAGGATGTCCTCTTGTAGCCCTTTCACTTCAGTTTGTAACTCAGCAAACTTTTCCTGGTAGGTAGTACCAAATGCCTGCAACTCAGAGATTTGTACCCTGAAAGGAGCCACAGCAGCTGCTACAACGGCCTCCATGTTTTGGGCCAGAATATTCTGTCACGATCTGGAGTCAGGCTCGAAGACCAATAGCTATAGCAGCTTACACAGGAACAAGCTGGATAGAAACACAGGCAGGTCACACTGGCAGATGACACAGGCTCACCTGAGGTGCGGAATCTAAGTACTAACCGGTGTTCACCAGCGCTCCTGATGGTGGAGATGGATTTTGCTGCGTGTTAGTACCAGGTCGCGGTCCTCAGGATCGCCCCACCAGGAGGTGAGCAAGCCAGGGTCCAGTAGCAGATATAGCAGGTCAGGATCAAGCAGAAGCGTAGTCTAGGAATAGCCAAAGGTCGGTAACAAGTAGTTGCAGGTCGGGATTAGGCAAAAGCGTAGTCGAGGAACAAGCCAAGTGTCGATAACGGATGATAGCAAAGATACGGACGGCAGCAGGAGAGACAAGCGAGATATCGGCTGTTGAAGGCACAATATTTTGGCAACCAGGAAGTGCAAAGACATGGCTTATAACAGGAAGTTCATGGGAGGAGCAAAGGGTTCAAGGTTCAAGGTAATAAAGATTCACAGCAGAATCATTCAAGGATTTGTCCAAGGAGCTGTCCAGCATTCCAGGTGGTTCAGCAAGTAGAGTCATTGGCAGACACAATGAAGGTCCCAGGTTCAAGTCCAGGTCCTGACATTTGGTGACCAAATGCAGTTATTGTGACTAAAAATGGATTTTTAGACACTTGGAGACCAAAATAGAGTCATTTTGACCAAAAAAAAACTTTTCAATCCATTGGCTTTTCCTTTATTCATTGGCTTTCTTTTTGTTTCTCCTGAGGTGCCATCTTGCCATGGCCAAGTTCAAGGGGGTAGATGGTGGCAGTGGTGATCGCCTACAGCCACATCACCCTGAACCTGCCCGATCTCGTCTGATCTCGGAAGCTAAGTAGGGTCAGGCCTGATTAGTACCTGGATGGGAGGCCGCCTGGGAATACCAGGTGCTGTAGGCTTTCGGCTTTTCCTTTATTCGTTAGCTTTCTTTTTCTTTCTCCTGAGGTGGCATCTTGCCATGGCCAAGTTCAAAGGGGTCGAGGGTGGAAGTGGTGATCGCCTACGGCCACATCACCGTGAATGCGCTCAATCGCGTCTGATCTCAGCAGCTATGCAGGGTCGGGCCTGGTTATTTTCTGGATGGGAGACCGCCTGGGAATACCAGGTGCTGTAGGCTTTTGGCTTTTCCTTTATTCGTTGGCTTTCTTTTTGTTTCTCCTGATGTGCCATCTTGCCATGGCAAAGTTCAAAGGGGTCGAGGGTGGCAGTGGTGATTGCTTATGGCCACATCACCCTGAAAGCGCATGATCTTGTCTGATCTCGGAAGCTAAGCAGGGTTGGGCCTGGTTAGTACCTGGATGGGAGACCGCCTGGGAATACCAGGTGCTGTAGGCTGTTGGCTTTTCCTTTATTCGTTGGATTTCTTTTTGTTTCTCCTGAGGTGCCATCTTGCCATGGCCAAATTTAAAGGGGTCGAGGGTGGCAGTAGTGATCGCCTACAGCCACATAACCCTGAACGCGCACGATCTCATCTGCTCTCGGAAGCTAAGCAGGGTCGGGCCTGGTTAATACCAGGATGTGAGACCGCCTGTGAAGCGGAGGAGTAGTTTAATCTACATTGGCTCTGCTGGTAGATAGGAAAACAGGTAATAATCCAACTAGGCAGGTACAGTATGCAACAATTCAGGTAGCGTTATACAATCCTTCCCTCCCAAGAACTAGACGATACATAGGCTGGGAGTCAACTCAGAATGCATTGTTTATTAAAAACACAAGAGATCTACACGTCTCCAAAACCCCCTCCCTCTTCGAGTCATTCCACACAAACACACATCCCATAATATGCTTACAAGGCAGACAGGGACAATGGAATGCAGGTATTCACAATAACAAACCCCACCGCTCTAGCAGGGGTCTATGAAACACTGCTGCCATATTCTAGCAATCTGCAATATATCTTTATATATTTCCTCAGGGACACTGTTCAGTAATATTATGGCCATTCTTTCAACACAAGCCACACTCTCAGTGTCCATTCCGCTACAGCCTGGGAATACCAGGTGCTGTAGGCTTTTGGCTTTTCCATTATTAGTTGGCTTTCTTTTTGTTTCTCCTGAGGTGCCATCTTGCCATGGCCAAGTTCAAAGGGGTCGAGGGTGGCAATGGTGATCGCCTACGGCCACATAACCCTGAACGCGCCCAATCTCGTCTGATCTCAGAAGCTAAGCAGGGTCGTGCCTGGTTAGAACCTGGATGCCAGACCATCTGGGAATACCAGGTGCTGTAGGCTTTTGGCTTTTCCTTTATTCGTTGGCTTTCTTTTTGTTTCTCCTGAGGTGCCATCTTGCCATGGCCAAGTTCAAAGGGGTCGAGGGTGGCAATGGTGATCGCCTACGGCCACATAACCCTGAATGCACACGATCTCGTCTGATCTCGGATGCTAAGCAGGGTCGTGCCTGGTTAGTACCTGGATTGGAGACTGCCTGGGAATACCAGGTGCTGTAGGCTTTTGGCTTTTCCTTTATTCGTTGGCTTTCTTTTTGTTTCTACGGAGGTGCCATCTTGCCATGGCCAAGTTCAAAGGGGTCGAGGGTGGAAGTGGTGATTGCTTACAGCCACATCGCCCCAAACACGCCTGATCTCGTCTGATCTTCGAAGCTAAGCAGGGTCGGGCCTGGTTAGTACCAGGATGGGAGACCACCTGTGTAGCGGAGGAGTAGTTTAATCTACATTGGCTCTGCTGGTAGATAGGAAAACAGGTAATAATCCAACTAGGCAGGTACAGTATGCAACAATCCAGGTAACGTTATACAATCCTTCCCTCCCAAGAACTAGATAACACATAGGCTGGGAGTCAACTCAGAATGCCTTGTTTATTGAAAACACAAGAGATCTACACTCTGCCAAAATCCCCTCCCTCCCGCAATATATCTTTATATATTTCCTCAGGGACACTGTTCATTAATATTATGGCCATTCTTTCAACACAAGCCAGTGTCCATTCCGCTACAGCCTGGGAATACCAGGTGCTGTAGGCTTTTGGCTTTTCCATTATTCGTTGGCTTTCTTTTTGTTTCTCCTGAGGTGCCATCTTGCCATGGCCAAGTTCAAAGGGGGTTGAGGGTGGCAGTGGTGATCGCCTACGGCCACATAACCCTGAACGCGCCCACTCTCCTCTGATCTCAGAAGCTAAGCAGGGTCGGGCCTGGTTAGAACCTGGATGGGAGACCCCCTGGGAATACCAGGTGCTGTAGGCTTTTGGCTTTTCCTTTATTCGTTGGCTCTCTTTTTGTTTCTCCTGAGGTGCCATCTTGCCATGGCAAAGTTCAAAGGGGTCGAGGGTGGCAGTGGTGATCGCCTACGGCCACATCACCCTGAAAGCGCCCAATCTTGTCTGATCTCGGAAGCAAAGCAGGGTCGGGCCTGGTTAGTACCTGGATGGGAGACTGCCTGGGAATACCAGGCGCTGTAGGTTTTTGGCTTTTCCTTTATTCGTTGGCTTTCTTTTTGTTTCTCCTGAGGTGCCATCTTGCCATGGCCAAGTTCAAAGGGGTCAAGGGTGGCAGTGGTGATCGCCTATGGCCACATAACCCTGAACGTGCATGATCTCGTCTGATCTCGGACGCTAAGCAGGTTTGGGCCTGGTTAGTACCTGGATGGGAGACCGCCTGGGAATACCAGGTGCTGTAGGCTTTTGGCTTTTCCTTTATTTGTTGGCTTTCTTTTTGTTTCTCCTGAGGAGCCATCTTGCCAAGGCCAAGTTCAAAGGGGTCGAGGGTGGCAGTGGTGATCACCTACGGCCACATCATCCTGAACGCGGCCGGTCTTGTCTGATCTTGGAAGTAAAAGACCCCAACGATTAGCCCACATGTTTTTACCTGACAGCTAAGAACGTAGTATTCTGTGGCTGAAGGTACATTAGGCATTCACAGGATACAGAAGTAAGTGTCGGCCATAAAAGGCCCCAAAAATTAGCCCACATGGGTTTACCTAACAGCTAAGAATGTAGTATTTGGTGGCTGAAGGTATATTAGGCATTCACAGGGTACATAAGTAAGTATCAGGCCTGTGTAGGCCCCCAAAATTAACCCACATGGGTATAATTGACAACTAAGAACATAGTATTCTGTAGCTGAAGGTACATTAGGCATTCACAGGATACAGAAGTAAGTGTCAGCCATAAAAGGCCCCAAAAATTAGCCCACATGGGTTTACCTGACAGCTAAGAATGTAGTATTTGGTGGCTGAACGTATATTAGGCATTCACAGGGTACAGAAGTAAGTGTCGGCCTGTATAGGCCCCAAAAATTTGCCCACATGGGTTTAATTGACAGCTAAGAACGTAGTATTCTGTGGCTAAAGGTACATTAGGCATTCACAGGATAAAGAAGTAAGTGTCGTCCATAAAAGGCACCAAAAATTAGCCCACATCAGTTTACCTGACTACTAACTAAGAACGTAGTATTTGGTGGCTGGAGGTACATTAAGCATTCACACAGTATACAGAAGTAAGTGTCGGCCTGTATAGGCCCCAAAAATTAGCTCACATGGGTTTAACTGACAGCAAAGAACGTAGTGTATTTGATGGCTGGAGGTACATTAGGCATTCACACAGTATACAAAAGTAAGTGTCGGCCTGTATAGGCCCCAAAAATTAGCTCACACTGGTTTAACTGACAGCAAAGAACGTAGTGTATTTGATGGCTGGAGGTACATTAGGCATTCTCACAGTATACAGAAGTTTGTGTCGGCCTGTATAGGCCCCAAAAATAGCTCACATGGGTTTAACTGACAGCAAAGAACGTTGTATTTGATGGCTAGAGGTACATTAGGCATTCACACAGTATACAGAAGTAAGTGTCTGCATGTATAGGCCCCAAAAATTAGCTCACATGGGTTTACCTGACAGTTAAGAATGTTGTATTTGGTGGCTGAAGGTACATTAGGCATTCACAGGATACAGAAGTAAGTGTCGGCCTGTATAGTCCCCAAAAATTAGTCCACATGGGTTTAATTGACAGCTAAGAAGATAGTATTCTGTGGCTGAAGGTACATTAGGCATTCACAGGATACAGAAGTGTCAGCCTGTATAGGCCTCAAAAATTAGCTCACATGGGTTTAACTGACAGCAAAGAACCTAGTATATTTGATGGCTGGAGGTATATTAGGCATTTCCAGAATACAGAAGTAAGTGTCGGCCTGTTTAGGCCCCAAAAATTAGCTCACATGGGTTTAACTGACACCAAAGAACGTAGTGTATTTGATGGCTGGAGGTACATCAGGCATTCACAGTATACAGAAGTAAGTGTCGGCCTGTTTAGGCCCCAAAAACTTGCTCACATGGGTTTAACTGACAGCAAAGAATGTATCATTGGATGGCTAGAGGTAAATCAGGCATTCACACAGTATACAGAAGTAAGTGTCGGCCTGTATAGGCCCCAAAAATTAGCTCACATGGGTTTAACTGACAGCAAAGAACGTAGTATTTGATGGCTGGAGGTTCATTAGGCATTCACACAGTATACAGAAGTAAGTGTAGGCCTCTATAGGCCCCAAAAATTAGCTCACGTGGGTTTACCTGACTGCTAAGAACGTAGTATTCTGTGGCTAAAGGTACATTAGGCATTCACAGGATACAGAAGTAAGTGTCGGCCATAAAAGGCACCAGAAAATAGCCCACATGGGTATACCTGACACTTACCTTCAGCCACAGAATACTTCGTTCTTAGCAGTCAGTTAAACCCCTGTGGGCTAATTTTTGGGGCCTATACAGGCCAACACTTCCAACACTTACTTCTGTACCCTGTGAATGCCTAATGTACCTTCAGCCCCCAAATACTACGTTTTTAGCTGTCAGGCTAATTTTTGGGGACTTTTATGGCCGACACTTACTTCTGTATCCTGTGAATGCATAATGTACCTTCAGCCACAGAATACTAAATACATTCATTTTGACAAAAAAATTCAGACCAGTGGAGACCAAATGCAGTTATCTTGTCTAAAACAGGCTTTTTAAGACTCTAAAAGACAAAAATACAGTCATTTGAAAAAGGCTTTTTAGACACTTGGAGATCAAAATAGAGTCATTTTGACCAAAAAAACTTTTTTCTGGCCATTGGAGCCAAATGTCTAAAATCTTGTCTAAAACCAGCTTTTTAAGTCTCTAAAAGACAAAAATATAGTCATTTGGAATAAAAAAAAATTCAGACCTTTGGTGACCAAATGCAGTTATTTTGACTATAAAAGGCTTTTTAGACACTTGGAGACCAAAATAGAGTCATTTTGACCGAAAATTTATTTTCAGACAATTGGAGCCCAAATGGCCGGTTTTAGACAAATCTTGTCTAAAACCGGCTTTTTAAGGCTCTAAAAGACAAAAATACAGTCATTTTGACAATTTTTTTTATCAGATGTTTGGTGACCAAATACAGTTATTGTGACTAAAAAAGGCTTTTTAGACACTTGGAGACATAAATAGAGTCATTTTGACCAAAAATAATTTTTCAGGTCATTGGAGCCCAAATGGCCGGTTTTAGTCAAATCATGTCTAAAACCGGCTTTTTAACCACTTTACCACCGGAGGATTTTGCTGTCTTACGTCCAGGCCACTTTTTGCGATTCGGCGCTGTGCGACTTTAACTGACAATTGCGCGGTCGTGCGACGCCGTACCCAAACTAAATTTATGTACTTTTTTCCCACAAACAGAGCTTTCTTTTGGTGGTATTTGATCACCTGTGCGATTTTTACTTTTTGTGCTATAAACAAAAAAAGAGCGTTTATTTTGAAAAAATAACAATATTTTTAACATTTTTTTATATGAAATTCCCCCAAAAAAATGTAAAAATCAAATTTTTTAAAAAATATTTGGCCAATTTGTTTTCTGCTACCTATGTTTGGTAAAAAAAATTACGATAAGCGTGTTTTGATTGGTTTGCGCAAAAGTTATTGCGTTTACTAACTACGGGAAAGATTTCTGTCATTTTTGGAGTTTTTTTTTTAACGCATAATGGCGGTGATCTGTGATTTTTTTTGCGGGACTGCGACATTGCGGCGGACAGATCGGACCCTTGACTGACATTTTTGACACTTTTGGGGGTACCAGTGACATTACTGCAGTAATCAGTGCTATATATATGCACTGTTACTGTAAAAATGACACTGGCAGTGAAGGGGTTAATTTTATTGGAGAGGGAGGGGTTAATGTATGCCTGGTGCTTACTGACGTGTGGGGGGGAGGTGACTGAGTGACAGAAGGACAGATCGGATGTTCAGCTATGCTGAACACTCCGATCTGTCACTCCCTGTCACTTAGGAGATCCGCCCGCTCTGTTTACACAGGCGGGCGGATCTCCTCACTCGATTCCCCGACGATCGGGGCAGAGCAGCGGCGATCGCCGCCGCTCCTCCCCTGGCCCGACTCCCGCTGTGAATGGAAACAGCAGGAGCGCGCCTCCGGCGGCGCGCGAGCGCCGCCTACAGGGGGAGGTGTCCAGCGACGTAGGTCTACGTCGCTGGACGGGAACAAGCCACTTTGCCGCAGTACGCTCCATGTGAGCGGTCGGCAAGTGGTTAACCACTTTCCGATCGGCCTATTGTGAAAACACGGCCGCAAAGTGGTTGTCTAGTTCTGGGAGGGCGTACATGGACGTCCTCCCAGAACCGCGCTCCCGCCACGCCCCCTGGGGCGCGCACACGGGAGTGTCCGTGCTCGCCGGGTCCCGGGGACCTGACGCAACACGGATCATGGTAAAGGGCCAATGAGAGCGGTCCTTTACCACGTGATCGATCCGTCCAATGACGGAGCGATAACGTCACGACAAACCGGTGCATGTCCGGTTCATTTCTCTCCTCTCCTCGGACGCTGTACACAGCAATCGGTACAGCGTGCGAGGAGAGGAGAGAAACTGCAGCTGCACACCTCCTCTGCCTCATTGTGCCCAATTAGTGCCCCATCCGTGTCTCATTCGTGCCCCATCAGTGCCTCATTTGTGCCCCATCTGTGCCTCAGCCGTGCCCCATCCATGCATCATCCGTGCCTTATCCATGCATCATCCGTGCCTCATCCGTGCCTCATCCATGCATCATCCGTGTCTCATCCATGCCCACCCATGCCACCTCAGTGCTCATCCATACCACATCCATGCTCATCTGTGCCACATCCGTGCTCATCTGTGCTCATCCATGCCTCATCTGTGCCTGCCCATGCTGTCTCAGTGCTCATCCATCACACGTCTGTGCCCACCCATGCCACCTCAGTGCTCATCCATGCCACATCCATGCTCATCCATCCCACATCTGTGCTCATCCATGCCATGACAGTGCTCATCTGTGCCACATCCATGCCCCCTCAGTACTCATCTGTGTCACATCCATGCCACTTCAGTGCTCATCCGTGCCACGTCAGTGGTCATCCTTGCCACATCAATGCCACGTCAGTGCTCATCTATGCCATGTCAGTGCTCATCCATGCCACATCAGTGCACATCAGTGCCACATCAAAGCCATGTCAGTGCTCATCTGTGCCACATCCATGCCACGTCAGTGCTAATTCGTGCCACATCCATGCCACTTCAGTGCTCATCCGTGTCACGTCAGTGCACATCCATGCCACATCAGTGCTGATCCGTGCCACGTCAGTGCCACGTCAGTGCCACGTCAGTGCTCATCCATGCCATGTCAGTGCTCATCCGTGCCACATCAATGCCACGTCAGTGCTCATCCATGCCACATCCATGCCACGTCAGCCACGTCAGTGCTCATCCATGCCACATCAATGCCACGTCAGTGCTCATCCGTGCCACATCCATGCCACATCAGTGCTCATCTGTGCCACATCAATGCCACATTCATGCCATGTCACTGCTCATCTTTGTCACATCCATGCCACGTCAGGGTGCTCATCTGTGCCTCATCCATACCACGTCAGTGCTCATCCGTGCCACATCAATGCCATGTCAGGGCTAATCCATGCCACATCAGTGCTCATTAGTGCCACATCCATCCCACGTCAGTGCTCATCAGTGCCACATCCATGCCACATCAGTGCTCATCAGTGCCGCATCCATGCCACATCAGTGCTCATCAGTGCCACATCCATGCCACGTCAGTGCTCATCAGTGCCGCATCCATGCCACATCAGTGCTCATCAGTGCCACATCCATGCCACGTCAGTGCTCATCCGGGTCACATCCATGCCACATCAGTGCCACTACAATGCTTATCAGTGCCCTACAGTGCCTCACAAAATTGTAATGGGAAGTCAGGAAATGACAGTGCTCCCTGCATGTTGGGCCTCTGTATGTGGCCAGGCTGTGGAAAAATGTCACATATGTGGTATCGCCATACTCAGGAGGATTAGTTGAATGTATTTTGGGGTGTCATTTTTGCTATGTGCATGCTATGTGTAAGAAATGTCTTATAAATGGACAACTTTGTGTAAAAAAAAAAGTGTTTTGGTTTTCTTTCCACATTTTCCAAAAACTTGTGGAAAAAATGACACGTTCAAAAGACTCATTATGCCTCCTAGATTATGTGTTGGGGTGTTTTCTTTCCAAAATGGGGTCATTTTATGGGGGTTTCCATTGTCCTGGTGCTCCAGGACTTTCAAAAGTGTGATAAGTCGTCAGAAAATTATAGGTGTAATTTTTGCTTCTAGAACGCCTGATGGTGCTCCTTGGATGTTGGGCCTCTGTATGTGGTCAGGCTGTGGAAAAGTGTCACACATATGGTATCGCCATACTCAGAAGGAGTAGCAGAATGTATTTTGGGGTGCAGTTGCAAGTATGCCTGTACAGTGTGTGAGAAATAACTTCATAAATTGACCATTTTGTGAAAAATACTTTTTTAAAAAAAAATCTTCATTTTGCAAAGAATTGTCTGAAAAAATTACAACTTCAAAAAACTCACCATGCCTCTTACTAAATACCTTGGAATGTCTACTTTCCAAAAAGGGGTAATTTGGGGGTATTTGTACTGTCCTGACTTGTTAGGGTCTCAAGAAATGAGATAGGCCGTCAGTACTTTAGGTGTGATCAATTTTCAATGATTAGCACCTTAGCTTGTAGACTCTATAACCCAGACGAGATTGGGCGCTTTCAGGGTGATATGGCCGTAGGCAATAACCACTGCCACCCTCGACCTCTTTGAACTTAGCCATGGCAAGATGGCACCTCAGGAGAAACAAAAAGAAAGCCAACGAATAAAGGAAAAGCCAAAAGCCTAAAGCACCTTGTATTCCCAGGCGGTCTCCCATCCAGGTTCTAACCAGGCCCAACCCTGCTTAGCTTCTGAGATCAGACAAGATTAGGTGCGTTCAGGGTTATTTGGCCGTAGGCGATCACCACTGCCACCCTCGACCCCTTTGGACTTGGCCATGGCAAGATGGCACCTCAGGAGAAACAAAAAGAAAGCCAACGAATAATGGAAAAGCCAAAAGCCTACAGCACCTGGTATTCCCAGGCTGTAGCAGAATGGACACTGAGAGTGTGGCTTGTGTTGAAAGAATGGCCATAATATTACTGAACAGTGTCCCTGAGGAAATATATAAAGATATATTGCAGATTGCTAGAATATGGCAGCAGTGTTTCATAGACCCCTGCTAGTGGGGTGGGGTTTGTTATTGTGAATACCTGCATTCCATTGTCCTATTGTTCCTGTCTGCCTTGTAAGTATATTATGGGATGTGTGTTTGTGTTTTACTGAAACAGTAAACAGGAACAGCCATTGATCAGATTTCCTTAGTTCGTGCCTGACAGGCATGAGTAAAGGAGCGCTGATCGGCGGCTCCCCTGACAGGGGGGGGAGTCGGCACTGGTAATCAGATCATTGATTACCAGTGCAGACCCTCGGGGGGATGCCACTAGAACCACCAGGGATGCCCACTATGACCCCAGGGATGCCCACCTATGACCCCAGGGATGCCCACTATGGCCACCAGGGATGGCAATCAGGGCTCAGGGAGCCCCCCATTGCCCTCCCCATCAGTGCTGCCCACCAGTACCCTCCCTATCAGTGCTGCCCACAAATGCCCATCATTGTCATCTTTCAGTGTTGCCCACCAGTGCCCATTATTGCCCACCAGTGCTGCCTATCAGAGCCCATTAGTGCCCATCAGTGCCACCTGTCAGTGCCGATCAATGCCGCCCATCAGTGCCCACCAGTGCCGCCTATCAGTGCCCATCAGTGCCACCTATCAGTGCCCATCAGTGCCACCTATCAGTGCCTAGCAGTGCCGCCTATCAGTGCCCACCAATGCTGCATATCTGTGCTACCTATCAGTGCCACATATCAGGCAAAATTCTGGCCTTTGGAGGGGCTGTCCTACTTCCTTTATGTAACTTATTCTCTCTTCCCTTCCCTCCCCCTCCCTCACCTCCCCTCCCCCCTCCCCTCCTCAGTTTTCTTACACAATTCATATAGATATGTAGATAGGAGGAAACCCTGCAGAGCAAGAGAAAAAAAAAAAACACCCCGCTCTGCGAAGTTCTCTCCAGTCTTTCACTATCTTGAATGATATTTCCGCATCTTTTATCTTTATTCTTTCCGGCTAATGTCCATTGCTGTTCTTCCATCTGTGGATTTCTTCCTGGTTCTTCTCCTTTGTCATTTTCATACCATCCGGGCAAATTTGGCTCTTGTATACCTAGTTTTTTGCAGAATTCCTGAGTTTCCTTTGGGAAAGTAAGTTTTGCTGATCGTCCATCTTTTTTTCCTATTAGGCTAGCTGGGAACCCCCAATTGTATCTGATTCCTTGTTTTTGCATCTCTTCTGTTAGTGGCTTTAAGGTTCTTCTCCTCCTCAATGTTTCCGGTGCCAGATCTGTAAATATCTGTATCTTATCGTTTTCTGTATTTCCTGTATTTATTAATGATTTTTTTTTTAAGTTTTCCCATATTTGTGCTTTGTCTGTGTAATTTTGAAATCTGATTATCACATCTCTGGGTGATTCTGCTGGGATTCCTATCAGTTTTCTTATGCGATGGACTCTTTCAATCAATAATTGATCTTCTTCCCCTCTACCTAATACTGGGTTAAGGATTTTTTGAAGTTTTTCTCCTAAATTTTCTTCCTGTGATGTATCCCTTAATCCTCGGATCCTCAAATTTTTTCGTCTTGCTCTGTTCTCTTGATCCTCTAGTTTATAAGCTAGATCTCTGGCTTTTTTCTTAGTTTCATTTATTTCTTTTCTCATTCCCTGTATTATTTTTGTTTGGTCCTCTTGTTTTTTCTCTAGTTCTTCTACTCGACCCAGGGCATGCCCCAGATCCGTCTGGACATGTCCTAGGTCAGTCTGGATTTTAATCAATTCAATTTTTAATGATTTTTCTAATTTTGCGAACATTTCTCGCATATCACCTTTTGTAGGGGCATTTTCTTTTATTTCTCCCTGTTCTTCCTCTTCATCATTTTCAGTCCTTAGGCTTAACTCAGAGTTTGCTGAACTGATAGGTGATTTAGTTACTTCAGCTTTTTGACTTTTCTCCCCTTTCTTCTTTCCTGTTCCTTGTTGTTTTTCATGTTTTTCCTGAAAGGTTTTTTCTAGGGAATTTTCTTGTGTCATAAATTTCCTGATTGTGTTAGGGCTTGAGGTCACCCTCGGTGATTTTGCTATGGCTCCTCCTCTTGTAGATTTACCCCTCATTGTGTAGATGATACTTCAAAATTCCTTTATAAAATCTTGCAACACGACAAAAAACAAGGTAGGCCAAGTCGCCTCTGTATTGATTCCGCAGTAGCAGATGGCTGCAAAAGAGTGAGAGTCACTTCCAAACTCCAGCTCCCAGCTCAAATCCTATAGAAGCAGGAAGGGATAACAGCACTGGGTTCACTTAGTGGTGGCCGCAGGCAACGCAATAAAGAGCAGGGATGGTGGGGACCTCCAAACACTGAGCCTAGCTGAGCTTGACCCACACTATAGTATATACAGGGGAGAGTAACAAGTTGGCGTAGGGTTAAGGGGAGAGATGTTTCCCAGCACCAGAGCAGAGCAGCAGACGCTTAACAGAGGCAACTTGGGGTGGCGACCACAGGTAGTACAATACAATTAAAGAGCAGGGATGGTGGGAACCTCCAAGCACTGAACCAAGCGAAGCCCAGCCCACACTGTAGTGTATACAGGAAAGAGTCAATAGGTCAATAAATGGTTGTAGTCATATAATATTGTGATAATAGATTTATCAACATTTAAGGAGGGGTGGAGAGAGGGGAAACAAGATTGTATCACAGCCGATTGTGTGTCGCCTTTGAAAACTTTTATTTCAACACTCAGCTTTATCATGCATTACTTGATTTGCATGTAGGGGCATTTGTGTGTGAGTTTTAGTTCCTTCCTTCTTTACCTCTGCTACTCCTCTTCCTTCTCCTCTCTCCTCCTCACCTTCTCTTTGAAGGGGTTTGTGCAATTCCAGCTGTTATTTGATAGAGATGATATTTACTTTGAACCGTTCAGACACTCTTTTTCATTCAAATGCTCCACTTATGGCAATTTGTATAAGTTCTTTCCTGCTCCTCCAGCTGGATTAACTTTTTTGACACAGTCCGAGCTGATATGATTGGTGGAGGATCAGAGAGAAGGGAAGGGAGTCTGTCTCTCATCCAGTTTCCTATTGCCCTTGGCTCCCTTTACTTCCTCCTTCACTGTTCACTTTATTACACATATGGATACGTAAATGTGTGGGTTCTGATGTTCAGTAATATTCAGTAATATCTTATGATCCAAACATAACTGGAGTTGAGTGTATGAGAGATACTTCTGCTGTTACCATACCAGGATTTCAGTTTTATGCTTATATCTTTAAGAGGAGCTAATATAGCTTACTCAGTCTCTTCAAGTCCTCATAAGCCTCATAAGCCTCAATTAATAACAAATGAGTAGTGCTATAGATAAGTAGTAGGGATTTACCCCCAGACTCACAGTTTTGCAGATTGTCTCTGCTGCTCCAAAGCCTCCAAGCGAATTGATGCTGTCTCTTGACCGGGGGAATAGGTGGGATGCTGGTTAGCAGAATGGTGATTCTCTGGTGTGCAACAGCACGGCCTGGGGATCTCCCAGCTTCACATGTGAGAGGGGGCGGCGGGCTTCTCCTTCACTTCCTGCCGGCCGCGGCGCTCTCTCTGTCAGCCCGGTATCCACTGCTTGGTCCGTGCAGCCTCGCGAGATTACTCCCCAGACAGTGGGAAGGACCTGGAGGGAACGCTGAAGCGGACCACGAGGGTCTGACACAGCCAGGGACGCTAGGATGAGGAAGGAGGTGAGTGGAGGCAGGCGAAGGGGGGGGCGCCAAAGGTCTGCCTTTCACAGCGCAAGAGCTCCCTGCTCATTCTCAGCGGGCATCGGCTGCGCTATGGTCGGATCAAAGGGACAGGTCCCGGAGGGGAGAGATACAGACTCTTTCATCCTCAGACAGCTCCTTTTCCCCACGGCCTATGTGCATGCCACCAGGCTCCCCCCCCCCTCATGACGGGCGCATGATTTGCTGTCAGTTAAACCCATGTGAGCTAAGTTTTGGGGCCTATACAGGCTGACACCTACTTCTGTATCCTGTGAAAGCCTAATGTACCTCCAGCCATCAAATACTATGTTCTGTGCTGTCAGTTAAACCCATGTGACTAATGTTTGGGGCCTATACAGACCGACACTTACTTCTGTCTACTGTGAATGCCTAATGTACCTTCAGCCACAGAATACTACGTTCTTACCAGTCAGGTAAACCCATTTGTACTAATTTTTAGGGCCTTTTGTGGCCGACACTTACTTCTGTATCCTGTGAATGAAAACATTTTTTATTCAAAATGACTGTATTTTTGTATTTTAGAGTCTTAAAAGCCTGTTTTAGTCAAGATAGCTGCATTTTGCTCTCCAATGGCCTGAAAATGTTTTTGGTCAAAATGACTCTATTTTGGTCTCCAAGTGTCTTAAAAGCCTTTTGTAGTCAAAATTTGGTCACCAAAGGTCTGAAAAAATTTTTTACTCAAAATTACTGTATTTTTGTCTTTTAGAGTCTTAAAAAGCCGGTTTTAGACAAGATTACTGTATTTTGTCTCCAATGGTCTGAAAAATGTTTTGGGGTCAAAATGACTGTATTTTGGTCTCCAGTGTCTAAAAAGCCTATTTTAGTCAATATTATTATATTACAAAATTAAAAAAAAAAAAAGGAAAAGCCAAAAGCCTTACAAACACTTGGTATTCCCAGACGGTCTCCCATCCAGGTACTAACCAGGCCCGACCCTGCTTAGCTTCAGATATCAGACGAGATAGGGCACGTTCAAGGTGATGTGGCCGTAGGCCATAACCATAGCCACCCTCGACCCCTTTGAATTTGGCCATGGCAAGATGGCACCTCAGGAGAAAAAAAAAGAAAGCCAACGAATAAAGGAAAAGCCAAAAGCCTACAGCACCTGGTATTCCCAGGCGGTCTCCCATCCAGATATTAACCAGACCCGACCCTGCTTAGCTTACGAGATCAGACGAGATCGGGCGCGTTCAGGGTGATGTGGCAGTAGGCGATCACCACTGCCACCCTCAACCCCTTTGAATTTGGCCATGGCAAGATGGCACCTCAGGAGAAACAAAAAGAAAGCCAACGAATAAAGGAAAGGTCAAAAGCCTACAGCACCTGGTATTCCCAGGTGGTCTCCCATCCAGGTACTAATCAGGCCCGACCCTGCTTAGCTTACGAGATCAGACGAGAACGTGCACGTTTAGGGTGATGTGGCCATTGGCGATCACCACTGCCACCCTCGACCCCTTTGAACTTGGCCATGGCAAGATGGCACCTCAGGAGAAACAAAAAAAAAACAAAGAATAAAGGAAAAGCCAAAAGCCTACAGCACCTGATATTCCCAGGCGGTCTCCCATCCAGGTACTAACCAGGTCCGACCCTGCTTAGCTTTCGAAATCAGACGAGATTGATCGTGTTCAAGGTGATATGGCTGTAGGCGATCACCACTGCCACCCTCGACCCCTTTGATGGCACCTCAGGAGAAACAAAAAGAAAGCCAACGAATAAAGGAAAAGCCAAAAGCCTAAAGCACCCGGTATTCCCAGGCGGTCTCCCATCCAGTTACTAACCAGGCCTGACTCTGCTTAGCTTCCGAGATCAGACGAGATGGGGCGCGTTCAGGGAAGAATGTAGTGTATTTGATGGTTGGAGGTACATTAGGCATTCACACAGTATACAGAAGTAAGTGTCGGGCTGTTTAGGCCCCAAAAATTAGCTCACATGGGTTTAACAACAGCAAAGAACGTAGAATTGGATGGCTAGAGGTACATTAGGTATTCACACAGTATACACAAGTAAGTGTCGGCCTCTATAAGCCCCAAAAATTAGCTCAAATGGGTTTACCTGACTGCTAAGAACGTAGTATTCTGTGGCTAAAGGTAAATTAGGCATTCACAGAATACAGAAATAAGTGTCGGCCATAAAAGGCCCCAGAAATTAACCCACATGGGTTTACCTGACACTAACCTTCAGCCACAGAATACTACGTTCTTAGCTGTCAGTTAAACCCATGTGGGCAAATTTTTGGGGCCTATACAGGCCGACACTTATTTCTGTACCCTGTGAATGCCTAATGTACCTTCAGCCACCAAATACTACGTTCTTAGCTGTCAGGCTAATTTTTGGGGACTTTTATGGACGACAATTACTTCTGTATCCTGTGAATGCCTAATGAACCTTCAGCCACAGAATACTAAATACATTCATTTTGACAAAAAAAATTTCAGACCATTGAAGACCAAGTGCAGTTATCTTGTCTAAAACCGGCTTTTTAAGACTCTAAAAGACAAAAATACAGTCATTTTGACTAAAAAAGTTTGTCAGACCTTTGGTGACCAAATGCAGTTATTTTGACTAAAAAAGGCTTTTTAGATACCTGGAGACCAAAATAGAGTCATTTTGACCAAAAGTTTTTTTTCAGGCCATTGGAGCCCAAATGGCTGGTTTTAAACAAATCTTGGCTAAAACCGGCTTTTTAAGGCTCTAAAAGACAAAAATACAGTCATTTAGACTAAATTATTTTTTCAGACCTTGGGTAACCAAATGCAGTTATTTTGACTAAAAGAGGCTTTTTAGACACATGTAGAACAAATTAGAGTCATTTTGACCAAACAAATGTTTTCTGGCCATTGGAGCCCAAATGGCCGGTTTTCGACAAGTCTTGTCTAAAACCGGCTTTTCAAGGCTCTAAAAGACAAAAATACAGTCAATTTGACTAAATTTATTTGCAGATCTTTGCTGACCGAATGCAGTTATTTTGACTAAAAAAGGCTTTTTAGACACTTGGAGACCAAAATAGAGACATTTTGACCAAAAAATTTTTCAGGCCGTTGGAGACCAAATGCAATTATCTTGTCTAAAACTGGCTTTTTAAGACTCTAAAAGACAAAAATACAGTCATTTTGACTAAAAGTATTTTTCAGACCTTTGGTGACCAAATGCAGTTATTTTGACTAAAATAGACTTTTTAGACACTTGGAGACCAAAATACAGTCATTTTGTCCCAAAAGAATTTTCAGACCATTGGAGACAAAATGCAGTAATCTTGTCTAAAACCGGCTTTTTAAGACTCTAAAAGACAAAAATACAGTCATTTTGACTAAAAGTATTTTTTCGATCACCACTGCCACCCTCGACCCCTTTGAACTTGGCCATGGCAAGATGGCACCTCAGGAGAAACAAAAAGAAAGCCAACGAATAAAGGAAAAGCCAAAAGCCTACAGCACCTGGTATTCCCAGGCGGTCTCCCATCCAGGTACTATACAGGCCTGACCCTGCTTAGCTTCCGAGATCAGATGAGATTGGGCGTGTTCAGTGTGATGTGGCTGTAGGCCATCACCACTGCCACCCTCGACCCCTTTGAATTTGGCCATGGTAAGATGGCACCTCAGGAGAAACAAAAGGAAAGCCAACGAATAAAGGAAAAGCCAAAAGCCTACAGCACCTGGTATTCCCAGGCGGTCTGCTGTCCAGGTACTAACCAGGCCTGACCCTGCTTAGCTTCCGAGATCAGACAAGATGGGGCGCGTTCAGGGTAATGTGGCTGTAGGCGATCACCACTGCCACCCTCGACCCCTTTGAACTTGGCCATGGCAAGAGGGCACCTCAGGAGAAACAAAAAGAAAGCCAACAAATAAAGGAAAAGCCAA
The DNA here is from genome assembly GCF_965119305.1 of Pelophylax lessonae. NCBI lineage: Eukaryota > Metazoa > Chordata > Amphibia > Anura > Ranidae > Pelophylax > Pelophylax lessonae. The sequence continues at coordinate 252,856,326 of NC_138774.1, forward strand.
AAGCCTACAGCACCTGGTATTCCCAGGCGGTCTCGCATCCAGGTACTAACCAGGCCCGACCACCCTGCTTAGCTTCGGAGATCAGACGAGATAGGGCACATTGATCTACGTCGCTAGCCTGTGAGGGTCTAGGGAGCGAGTGCCCGCCCCCGGAGGTGCGCTCCCGCGTGGTCACGGAACCCGGCCGCGTGTGTGACCGGTGGACCTGATGTCCGCCGGTCACTCGGCGATCGTCGCTGCAGAGGGAGAAAGTCAGGCGGCTGATGTAAACAAGCCGCCTGTCATTCTCCCCTGTGTAGAAACAGTGATCATACGGTTCTACTATGTAGGACCGTTGATCACTGTTCCTACAGCTCAAGCCACAGCCAATCACAGTTAGAATCACACCCCTAGGGACACACACAGCCCCTCCCAAAAAAAAGTTAACCCCTTCATTGCCAGTGTAATTTTACAGTAACAGTGCATATGTATAGCACTGATTACTATAAAAATGTCTCTGGTAACCCCAAAAGTGTTAAAAATGTCAGTCAAGGGTCCGATCTGTCCGCCGCAATTTTGCAGTACCGCAGAACGCAGATCGCCGCCATTACGCGTTTAAAAAAAAAACAACAAAAATCTTTTCCTTTGTTAGTAAACGCGATAACTTTTGCGCAAACCAATCAAAATACGCTTTTTGCGATTTTTTTACCAAACATATGTAGCATAAAACAAATTGGCCAAAAATGTTAAAAAATTTTGATTTTTACATTTTTTTGGGAATTTCATATAAAAAAATGTGAAAAATATTGCTATTTTTGCAAAATTGACACTCTTTTTTTGTTTATAGCACATGATCAAAATATCACACAGGTGATAAAATATCACCAAAAGAAAGCTCTGTTTGTGGGAAAAAAAGGACGTCAAATTCGTTTAGGTACAGCGTCACACGACCGCGCAATTGTCCGTTAAAGTCGCAAAATAGGCCCTGGTCAGGAAGGGGGTAAAATCCGGGGCTTAAGTGGTTAAAAATCGGGTCTTAGACAAGATTTATCTAAAACCGGCCATTTGAGTTTCAATGGCCCGCAAAAAACTTTTTGGTCAAAATGACTCTATTTTGGTCTCCAAGTGTCTAAAAAGCCTTTTTTAGTCAAAATAACTGCATTTGGTCACCAAAGGTCTGACAAACTTTTTTAGTCAAAATGACTGTATTTTTGTCTTTTAGAGTCTTAAAAAGCCGGTTTTAGACAAGATAACTGCCCTTGGTCTTCAATGGTCTGAAATTTTTTTTGTCAAAACGAATGTATTTAGTATTCTGTGGCTGAAGGTTCATTAGGCATTCACAGGATACAGAAGTAATTTGGTCACCAAAGGACTGATAAAAAAATTAAGTCAAAATTAATGTATTTTTGTCTTTTAGAGCCTTAAAAAGCTGGTTTAAGACAAGATATGTCTGAAACCGGCCATTTGGGCTCCAATGGCCTGAAAATAAATTTTCGGTCAAAATGACTCTATTTTGGTCTCCAAGTGTCTAAAAAGCCTTTTATAGTCAAAATAACTGCATTTGGTCACCAAAGGTCTGACAAACTTTTTTAATCAGAATGACTGTAATTTTGTCTTTTAGAGTCTTAAAAAGCCGGTTTTAGACAAGATAACTGCATTTGGTCTCCACTGGTCTGAAATTTTTGTTGTCAAAATGAATGTATTTACTATTCTGTGGCTGAAGGTATATTAGGCATTCACAGGATACAGAAGTAAGTGTCGGCCATAAAAGTCCCCAAAAACTAGCCTGACAGCTAAGAACGTAGTATTTGGTGGCTGAAGGTACATTAGGCATTCACAGGGTACAGAAGTAAGTGATGGCCTGTATAGGCCCCAAAAATAAGCCGACATCTCCAAGTGTCTGAAAATCCTTTTTTAGTCAAAATAACTGCATTTCGTCACCAAAGGTCTACAAAAAAAATTTAGTCAAAGTGACTGTATTTTTGTCTTTTAGAGCCTTAACCACTTGCCGACTGCCGCACGACTATTTACGTCGGCAGTCAGCCCCTCAGAGGCAAAGTGACGTTGATCTATGTCGCTAGCCTGTGAGGGTCTAGGGAGCGAGCGCGCGCCCCCGGAGGCGCGCTCCCGCGTGGTCACGGAACCCCCCCGCGCGTGTGACCGGTGGACCCGATGTCCGCTGGTTACTCGGCGATCGTCGCTGCAGAGGGAGAAAGTCAGGTTGCTGATGTAAACAAGCCGCCTGTCATTCTCCCCTGTGTAGAAACAGTGATCATACAGTTCTACTATGTAGGACCGTTGATCACTGTTCCTACAGCTCAAGCCACAGCCAATCACAGTTAGAATCACGCCCCTAGGGACACACAAAGCCCCTCCCTCTCAAAAAAAGTTAACCCCTTCACTGCCAGTGTAATTTTACAGTAACAGTGCATATGTATAGCACTGATTACTGTAGAAATGTCACTGGTAACCCCAAAAGTGTTAAAAATGTCAGTCAAGGGTCCGATCTGTCCGCCGCAATTTTGCAGTACCGCAAAAAAATAGCAGATCGCCGCCATTACGCCTTAAAAAAAAACAACAAAAATTACAAAAATCTTTCCCTTTGTTAGTAAACGCGATAACTTTTGCGCAAACCAATCGAAATACGCTTTTTGCTATTTTTTTTACCAAACATATGTAGCATAAAACAAATTGGCCAAAAATGTTAAAAATTTTAATTTTTACATTTGTTTGGGGGAATTTCATATAAAAAATGTGAAAAATATTGCTATTTTTGCAAAATTGACGCTCTTTTTTTGTCTATAGCGCATGATCAAAAAATCGCACAGGTGATCAAATGCCACCAAAAGAAAGCTCTGTTTGTGGGAAAAAAAGGACGTCAAATTCATTTAGGTACAGCGTCGCACGACCGCGCAATTGTCCGTTAAAGTCGCAAAATAGGCCCTGGTCAGGAAGGGGGTAAAATCTTCCGGGGCTTAAGTGGTTAAAAAGCCGGTTTTAGACAAGATTTGTCTAAAACCGGCCATTTGAGTTTCAATGGCCTGAAAAAATTTTTTGGTCAAAATGACTCTTGGTCTCCAAGTGTCTACAAAGCCTTTTTTAGTCAAAATAACTGCATTTGGTCACCAAAGGTCTGATAAAAAAAATTAGTCAAAATGACTGTATTTTTGTCTTTTAGAGCCTTAAAAAGCCGGTTTTAGACAAGATTTGTCTAAAACTGGCCATTTGGGCTCCAATGGCCTGAAAAACTTTTCCGGTCAAAATGACTCTATTTTGATCTCCAAGTGTCTAAAAGGCTTTTTTAGTCAAAATAACTGCATTTGGTCACCAAAGATCTCAATAAAAAATTTAGTCAAATTGACTGTATTTTTGTCTTTTAGAGCCTTAAAAAGCCGGTTTTAGACAAGATTTTAGACATTTGGGCTCCAATGGCCTGAAAAATTTTTTTGGTCAAAATGACTCTATTGTGGTCTCCAAGTGTCTACAAAGCCTTTTTTAGTCAAAATAACTGCATTTGGTCACCAAAGGTCTGATAAAAAAAATTAGTCAAAATGACTATATTTTTGTCTTTTAGAGCCTTAAAAAGCCGGTTTTACACAAGATTTGTCTAAAACTGGCCATTTGGGCTCCAATGGCCTAAAAAACTTTTTAGGTCAAAATGACTCTATTTTGATCTCCAAGTGTCTAAAAGCCTTTTTTAGTCAAAATAACTGCATTTGGTCACCAAAGATCTCAATAAAAAATTTAGTCAAATTGACTGTATTTTTGTCTTTTAGAGCCTTAAAAAGCCGGTTTTAGACAAGATTTTAGACATTTGGGCTCCAATGGCCTGAAAATTTTTTTTATCAAAATGACTCTATTTTGGTCTCCAAGTGTCTACAAAGCCTTTTTTAGTCAAAATAACTTCATTTGGTCACCAAAGGTCTGATAAAAAAATTTGTCAAAATGAATGTATTTTTGTCTTTTAGTGTCTTTAGACAGATTTGTCTAAAACCGGCCATTTGGGCTCCAATGGCCTGAAAATTTTTTTTTGGTCAAAATGACTCTATTTTGGTCTCCAAGTGTCTAAAAAGCCTTTTTAGTCAAAATAAACTCCATTTGGTCACCAAAGGTCTGACAAACTTTTTTAGTCAAAATGACTGTATTTTTGTCTTTTAGAGTCTTAAAAAGCCGGTTTTAGACAAGATAACTGCACTTGGTCTTCAATGGTCTCCATAAAAGGCCCCAAAAATTAGCCCACATCAGTTTACCTGACAACTAAGAACGTAGTATTTGGTGGCTGGAGATACATTAGGCATTCACACAGTATACAGAAGTAAGTGTCGGACTGTAAAGGCCATACAGAAGTAAGTGTCAGGCCTGTATAGGCCCCCAAAATTAGCCCACATGGGTTTACCTAACAGCTAAGAACGTAGTATTTGGTGGCTGAAGGTATATTAGTCATTCACAGGGTACAGAAGTAAGTGTCGGCCTGTATAGGCCCCCAAAATTAGCACACATGGGTTTAATTGACAGCTAAGAACGTAGTATTCTGTGGCTGAAGGTACATTAGGCATTCACAGGATACAGAAGAAAGTCTCAGCCATAAAAGGCCCCAAAAATTAGCCCACATGGGTTTACCTGACAGCTAAAAACATAGTATTTGGTGACTGAACGTATATTAGGCATTCACAGGGTACAGAAATAAGTGTCGGCCTGTATAGGCCCCAAAAATTAGCCCACGTGGGTTTAATTGACAGCTAAGAATGTAGTATTTTGTGGCTGAAGGTACATTAGGCATTCACACAGTATACAGAAGTAAGTGTCGGCCTGTATATGCCCCAAAAATTAGCTCACATGGGTTTAACTGACAGCAAAGAACGTAGTGTATTTGATGGCTGGAGGTACATTAGGCATTCACACAGTATACAGAAGTAAGTGTCGGCCTGTATAGGCCTCAAAAAATAGCTCACATGGGTTTAACTGACAGCAAAGAATAGCTTTATTTCAAAAGATAAAAGTCAGGTACTCACATAAAATACAGTGGTAACGAGCATCCAAGCAGTAGGGGCTTTTGAAATAAAGCTATTTTGTAAACAGTACATAACTATATCAGTACTTCTTCCTTACATATCACCATCGCCTATACCTAAGAGGAGATCCTATCACCTGGTACTAAAGGGGGATACCCCTCCCCCCTCCCACAGGAGCCTTACAAGACTACGCTGCAATAAGGCTTGTTACCCCTGCAGGGGTACATACCTCCGGTGAGTGCGGGAGCCATTGGAGGGGTGCACCTGTGTGTTTTACCCATCACTCACATCACCCCCAAAAGCACTGGAAGCACTTTATTTACACTTGAATAGTCATTTTTCACTGATTACTGCATATTCGTTTCTTTTAATCACGGATTCACCCAGCAACAAAACAGACTGTTGATCCGGTTTTTTGGGACTAATTACTCACTGCATGAGCACCATTTATTATTGCATTTATCTGTTAAGAGCACAGATGTGAATGTACTGTATTTATATTTTAGTGCACAGAATAGTATATTGAGTGTGTCTTTATTTATATACCTTTTGCGATCAGCACATATATCATTTATGCACCTTGCACTAAAACACTTTACAGACACCCCAATTAATTTATGCATCAACTTTGACATTGTTTTTACACCGAAGTTTTATCAATTTACACTATAGCACTTTAATTAATTATATCTATTTTTTATCACCTATAATTAGGCAGCGCCACTTTACCTCACCTTGCCCACACACCACCATAAGAAAGCTCTGTTTGTGGGAAAAAAAGGACGTAAATTTCGTTTGGGTACCACATTGCATGACCGTACAATTGTCAGTTAAAGTCACGCAGTGCCGAATCATAAAATACCCCCTGGTCAGCAAGGGGGTATGTGGCTGTAGGCGATCACCACTGCCACCCTTGACCCCTTTGAACTTGGCCATGGCAAGATAGCACCTCAGGAGAAACAAAAAGAAAACCAACGAATAAAGGAAAAGCCAAAAGCCTACAGCACCTGGTATTCCCAGGCGGTCTCCCATCCAGGTACTATACAGGCCTGACCCTGCTTAGATTCTGAGATCAGATGAGATTGGGCGCGTTCAGTGTGATGTGGCCGTAGGCCATCACCACTGCCACCCTCGACCCCTTTGAATTTGGCCATGGCAAGATGGCACCTCAGGAGAAACAAAAAGAAAGCCAACGAATAAAGGAAAAGCCAAAAGCCTACAGCACCTGGTATTCCCAGGCGGTCTCCCATCCAGGTACTAACCAGGCCGACCCTGCTTAGCTTCGGAGATCAGACGAGATAGGGCACGTTGATCTACATCGCTAGCCTGTGAGAGTCTAGGGAGCAAGCGCGCGCCCCTGGAGGCGTGCTCCCGCGTGGTCACGGAACCCCCCCCGTGCGTGTGACCGGTGGACCCGATGTCTGCCGGTCACTCGGCGATCGTCGCTGCAGAGGGAGAAAGTCAGGTGGCTGATGTAAACAAGCCGCCTGTCATTCTCCCCTGTGTAGAAACAGTAATCATACGGTTCTACTATGTAGGACCGTTGATCACTGTTCCTACAGCTCAAGCCACAGCCAATCACAGTTAGAATCACGCCCCTAGGGACACACACAGCCCCTCCCTCTCAAAAAAAAGTTAACCCCTTCACTGCCAGTGTCATTTTACAGTAACAGTGCATATGTATAGCACTGATTACTGTAGAAATGTCACTGGTAACCCCAAAAGTGTTAAAAATGTCAGTCAAGGGTCCGATCTGTCCGCCGAAATTTTGCAGTACCGCAAAAAAAACGCAGATCGCCACCATTATGTGTTAAAAAAAACAACAAAAATGACAAAAATCTTTTCCTTTGTTAGTAAACGCGATAACTTTTGCGCAAACCAATCAAAATACGCTTTTTGCGATTTTTTAACCAAACATATGTAGCATAAAACAAATTGGCCAAAAATGTTAAAAAATCTTGATTTTTACATTTTTTTGGGGAATTTCATATAAAAAAATGTGAAAAATATTGCTATTTTTGCAAAATTGACGCTCTTTTTTTGTTTATAACGCATGATCAAAAATCACACAGGTGATCAAAAACAAAAGAAAGCTCTGTTTGAGGGAAAAAAGGACGTCAAATTCGTTTAGGTACAGCGTCGCATGACCGCGCAATTGTCCGTTAAAGTCAAAAAATAGGCCCTGGTCAGGAAGGGGGTAAAATATTCCGGGGCTTAAGTGGTTAAAAAGCCGGTTTTAAACAAGATTTGTCTAAAACCGGCCATTTGAGTTTCAATGGCCTGAAAAAATTTTTTGGTCAAAATGACTCTATTTTGGTCTCCAATTGTCTAAAAAGCCTTTTTAGTCAAAATAACTGCATTTGGTCACCAAAGATCTGAAAAAAATTTAGTCAAATTGACTATTTTTGTCTTTTAGATAGTGTTGAGCGAACACGGACTGTATTATTCATGTTCGTACTGAATAATTGGATTTTTGTTACCCGAACACGGACCCGAAAACTTTACTGTATGTTCGGGTTTAAAATCCGTGTTCGGTCTTTTTATTTCCTGTTTTGTATGTAATGGCGCGCTTTTAATGGCGGGCTTTCACAACAGCCAATCAACAAGCGTTTAACTGGTGTGCCTTAAGCCATCCCAGCCATGCCTACTAATGTATTAGTAGCTGTGATTGGCCATCTGAAGCATGTGACCATGTTTTTATAAGTTCGAGAGCCCCAGCGCGCTGCGTCATTCTGCTGTAGTTTAGGGACAGAGCACACATCATACGTGCTGGCTGCTGATTAGGGAAAGACAGTGATTCTGTGAAAAATTTTGGCCGAAAAGAATGCAGGGTCAGGTCGGAGTGTAGGCAGGGAGAGTTATTAGAGCATTTTAGGGCGAGGCTGGAGAACAGGCAGGGTCAGTGTTCTACATCGATTTTGCTGTGTGGGGGGTTGTGCAGTGCCATTGAACGATCTTATCGAGCATATTAGGGACAGGTTGGAGAATAGGCAGGGTCAGTGTTCTACATCGATTTTGCTGTGTGGGGGGTGGTGCAGTGAACACAATCTTTTTGCCCTCAGTTAAGCCCGCTGAGGAGGAGGAGGAGGAGGGAGAAAAAAATCTATTTTTATCAGTCAGTTGTGTGCAGCGTTTTTGCTTCAGTGCTGACTGTGATAGGACACTGCTGTGTTCACATGTGCTATTGAGTGATTTTAAATTTTATACACTTTTTTCTATTCCACTATTCAATATACACCCATTTGGGTTAAAAAAATTAAATTGTGGCATAGTCTGTACTAATCTATTTAAAAATTACAAACTTAAAGGGAATTTTCTTTTTTTTTTTCTCTTCATAGCCTGCAGCAAAGCTGACTGACATAAGACACTGCTGTGTTCACATGTGCTATTGAGTGATTTTCAATTTTATACACTTTTTTCTATTCCACTATTCAATATACACCCTTTTGGGTTAAAAAAAATTAAATTGTGGCATAGTCTGTACTAATCTATTTAAAAATTACAATACTTAAAGGGGAATTTTCTTTTTTTTTTCCCTTCATAGCCTGCAGCAGAGCTGACTGACATAAGACGCTGCTGTGTTCACATGTGCTATTGAGTGATTTTCAATTTTATACACTTTTTTCTATTCCACTATTCAATATACACCCTTTTGGGTTAAAAAAATTAAATTGTGGCATAGTCTGTACAAATCTTTTTAAAAATTACAAACTTAAAGGGGAATTTTCTTTTTTTTTTCCCTTCATAGCCTGCAGCAGAGCTGACTGACATAAGACACTGCTGTGTTCACATGTGCTATTGAGTGATTTTCAATTTTATACACTTTTTCTATTCCACTATTCAATATACACCCTTTTGGGTTAAAAAAATTAAATTGTGGCATAGTCTGTACTAATCTATTTAAAAATTACAAACTTAAAGGGGAATTTTTTTTCCCTTCATAGCCTGCAGCAGAGCTGACTGACATAAGACACTGCTGTGTTCACATGTGCTATTGAGTGATTTTCAATTTTATACACTTTTTTATATTCCACTATTCAATATACACCCTTTTGGGTTAAAAATAATTAAATTGTGGCATAGTCTGTACTAATCTATTTAAAAATTACAATACTTAAAGGGGAATTTTCCTTTTTTTCCCTTCATAGCCTGCAGCAGAGCTGACTGACATAAGACACTGCTGTGTTCACATGTGCTATTGAAAAATCACCAATTTTATATCATATTTTCTATTCCGCTATTCAATCTACACCCTTGGGGTAAAAAGAATTAAATTGCGGGATAGTCTGTATCGGTACGTGTGAGATACACCTTTCCAGTTTTTGGGGCGCATCTTACACCGCCGAGGATTGCAGGGTGCTTCAGTTTGCCTCCTGCCTGTTCCGAACTCCTCCTACTCCTCATCCTGCCTTTGGGGTACAAAAAATAGTAATCGGGGCCTAGTCTGGGTCTGTACGTGTGAGATAGATACACCTTTTGATATCATATTTTCTATTCCGCTATTCAATCTACACCCTTTGGGGTAAAAAGAATTAAATTGCGGCATAGTCTGTATCGGTACGTGTGAGATACACCTTCCAATCTTTTGGGGTGCATCTTCCACCGCCGAGGATTGCAGGGTGCTTCAGTTTGCCTCCTGTTCCGAACTCCTCCTACTCCTCATCCTCATCCTGCCTTTAGGGTGCAAAAAATTGTAATCGGGGCCTAGTCTGTTTGTACGTGTGAGATACACCGTTTTATAAAAATGTTTCTATTCTGCTATTCAATATCCACCCTTTTTGAGTGTAAAAAATTAAATTACGGCCTAGTCTGTATCGGTACATGTGAGATACACCTTTTTAAATTTGTTTGGCGCATCTACTTCCACCGCCGAGGATTGCAGGGCGCTTCAGTTTGCCTCCTGTTCCGAACTCCTCCTACTCATCATCCTCATCCTGCCTTTAGGGTACAAAAAATTGTAATCGGGGCCTAGTCTGTGTTTGTATGTGTGAGATACACCGTTTTATAAAATTTTTTCTATTCCGCTATTCAATATACACCCTGTTTGAGTGTAAAAAATTAAATTACGGCATAGTCTGTATCAGTACATGTGAGATACACCTTTTTAAATTTGTTTGGCGCATCTCCTTCCACCGCCGAGGATTGCAGGGCGTTTCAGTTTGCCTCCTGTTCCGAACTCCTCCTACTCCTCTTCCTCATCCTCCCTTTAGGGTACAAAAAATTGTAATCAGGGCCTAGTCTGTGTTTGTACATGTGAGATACACCATTTTATATCCTTTTTTCTATTCCGCTATTCAATATACACCCTTTCGGGGTGAAAAAAATTAAATTTGCGTCATACTTTGCATATTTGACTGTGAGATACACCCGTTGTATTTGTATACTGTTTTTCTATTCCGCTATTTAATAAACACCCTTTTGGGGTAAAAAAAATTAAATTGCGGCATAGTTTGCATATTTGACTGTGAGATACACCCGTGCGATACTGTTGTTGTTTTGTTCCGCTATTCAATAAACACCTTTCTAGGGCAAGATCATAAATTACAGAAATATGAGGAGACCGTCAAATAGGGGCCATGGCCTGGGTTGTGGTGCTGCTGGTAGAGCTCCTGTTGCAAGGAGAGGACATGATCGATCTGTGCCAGCTACACGCACAAGTGAAACACCTTCCTCAAGTGTGAGTAGGCGACAGAACCTGAAGCAGTTTTTGGTAGGGCATCATGCGCCTCTAGAAGTGATGAGGCCAGAAGAAGTACAGGCGATAGTAGATTGGGTTGCTGACAGTGCCTCCAGTTCCTTAACATTGTCTCCCACCCAGTCTACTGCAGAAAGGTCAGAGTTGGCACCTGCAGCCAATGTCCAACCATCTTTCACCTCACCCCCTTGCAAATCAGGCAAGCAGTCTGAGCCCCAAGTCATGCAGCAGTCTCTTCTTCTTTTTGATGACTCTGTCAGCAGGGTTTCCCAGGGCCACCCACCTAGCCCTGCCCCAGAAGTGGAAGAGCTTGAGTGCAGCGATGCCCAACCACTTATTTCTCAAGATGAGTACATGGAAGGACCATCGCAGCACGTCTCCGATGATGATGAAATGCAGGTGCCAACTGCTGCGGCACTCAGAATTGTGGAGGCCGACAAGGAGGGCAGGGGTGAAGACTGGGTGGAAGATGATGTGGAGGACGATGAGGTCCTCGACCCCACATGGAATGAAGGTCATGCAGGTGACCTGAGTAGTTTGGAGGAAGAGGCGGTGGTCGCACAGAGCCACCAGCACAGCAGAAGAGGGAGCAGGGTGCAGAAGCAGAGCGGCCATGCCCTAGACACTACGCCTGCTACTGCCCAACGCAGCAAGGGACCGAGCGCACCAAAGCCAGCTCAAAGGAGTTCTCTAGCGTGAAAGTTCTTCAGAAAATGTGCTGATGACAGGACACGAGTGGTTTGCACCCTGTGCAATCAGAGCCTGAAGCGAGGCATAAACCTTCTCAACCTGAGCACAACCTGCATGATCAGGCATCTAAGTGCAAAGCACGAGCTGCAGTGGAGTAGACACCTTCAAAACCAAGAAAGGTCTCTGGCTCCTCCTGCTTCCTCTTCTGCTGCAGTCTCGGCCTCTCCATCCACCTCTGTAGTGATACCGGCACCTGCCACCCCGCAAACAGACGATCTGTCAGCAACACCACCACCTGGGTCACCAACCACAATGTCCCGTGGAAGCGTTCAGCTTTCCATCTCCCAAACACTTCAGAGGAAGAGGAAGTAACCCCCTACCCACCTGCGATCCCTGGCCCTGAATGCCAGCATTTCAAAATTCTTGGCCTTTGAAATGCTGTCATTTCGTCTGGTGGAGCCGCACAGTTTTAAAAGCCTTATGTCGGTGGCTGTCCCACAGTATGCCGCTACTTTTCCAGGCAAGCCATCCCTTCCCTGCACAACCAAGTGGAGGAAAAAAATCAGGTGTGCACTGCGCAACGCCATCTGTGGCAAGGTCCACCTAACTACCGATACGTGGACCAGTAAGCACGGTCAGGGGCGTTATATCTCCCTAACGGCACACTGGGTAAATGCAGTGGCGGATGGGCCTGAGGCGGATAGCAATTTGGCGCATGTCCTTCCACCACCGAGGATTGCAGGGTGCTTCAGTTTGCCTCCTGTTCCTAACTCCTCCTACTCCGCTTCCTCATCCTCTACCGCCTCCTCATCCGGTCAGCGTAACACCTTCACCACCAACTTCAGCACAGCCAGCACAGCAAACTTTCCTGTTTGGGGGAAAAACCACACACTGCGCAGGAGTTGTGGAGGAGCATGGAACAGCAGACAAATGAGTGGTTGCTGCCAGCGAGCCTCAAGCCCGGCCTGGTGGTGTGCGATAATGGGCGAAATCTCATAGCAGCTCTGGGCCTGGCCGGTTTGACGCACATCCCTTGCCTGGCGCATGTGCTGAATTTGGTGGTGCAGAGGTTCCTTAAAAATTACCCCGATATGTCAGAGCTGCTGCAGAAAGTGCGGGCCGTCTGTGCGCACTTTCGGCATTCTCACCCTGCTGCTGCTCGCCTGTCAGCTCTGCAGCGTAACTTCGACCTTCCCGCTCACCGCCTCATATGTGACATGCCCACAAGGTGGAACTCCCCCTTGCACATGCTGGAAAGACTGTGCGAGCAGCAGCAGGCCATAGTGGAGTTTCAGCTGCAGCACGCACGCCTGAGTCGCTCTGCGGAACAGCACCACTTCACCACCAATAACTGGGCCTCCATGCGAGACCTGTGTGCCTTGTTGCGCTGTTTTGAGTACTCCACCAACATTGCCAGTGCCGATGACGCCATTGTCAGCTTAACTATCCCACTTCTATGCCTCCTTCAAAAAACGATTCGGGCAATGATGGAAGAGGATGTGGCACAAGATGAGGAGGAGGAGGAGGAGGAGGAGGATGAAGAGGTAACATTTCCAAGGCTTTCAGGGCAGTCATTCGCAAGTGGCTCAGAGGGTGGGTTCCTGCACCCACAAATGCCAGGGACACAATTGTTCAGCAGGGGCACAGTTCTGGAGGATGAGGAGGATGAGGAGGAGGAGATGGAGGAGGAGATGGAACCATGTTCACAGCAGGGTGGCACCCAGGCCAGCTCATGGCCATCACTGGTGCATGGCTGGGGGGATACAGAGGACACAGACGATACACCTCCCACAGAGGACAGCCTTTCGTTGCCTCTGGGCAGCCTGGTACACATGAGCGATTACATGCTGCAGTGTCTCCACAACGACCGACGAGTTGCCCACATTCTAGCTTGTGCTGATTACTGGGTGGCCACGCTGCTGGATCCCTGTTACAAGGACAACGTACCGTCCTTAATTCTTTCACTGGAGCGCGATCGCAAGATGCGCGAGTACAAGCGCACGATGCTGCTGGCATTCCCACCTGACAGCGGGGCCACAGTGGAAGCACAAGGCCAAGGCAGAGGAGGAGGAGGAAGAGGTCGCCAACGCAACCAGGGCACCGCCAGCACCTCAGAAGGCAGGGTTAGCTTGGCTGAAATGTGGAAAAGCTTTGTCAGCACGCCACAACAAACAGCAGCACCAGCAGCTCATATGGAACGTCTTAGCAGGAGGCAGCATTTCACCAACATGGTGGAGCAGTATGTGTGCACACGCCTACATGTAGTGAATGACGGGTCTGCCCCCTTCAACTTCTGGGTCTCTAAATTGGGCACATGGCCTGAGCTTGCCCTTTACGCCTTGGAGGTGCTGGCATGCCCTGCAGCCAGTGTATTATCTGAACGTGTATTTAGCACGGCTGGGGGCGTTATCACAGACAAGTGCAGCCGCCTGTCCAGAGACAATGTGGACAAGCTCACGTTCATTAACATGAACCAGGCATGGATCCCACAGGACTTTTCTGTACCTTGTGCAGAATAGAGATGGATACTGACCTTACCCAGCCATTGTTATATTTTTGATCTTTCTCACTCTTTTGGGGTGTACCCTCATTTAAAATGACTGGAAAAAAAGCAGTGTTGGCTACCTCGTCCTCCTCCACCACCGCTTCCACCTACACCGCCACATCCACCACCACTTCAACCTCCCTCCTACTCCATATGGGCCTCGTCCTTCACAGATGAAGAATTTTTTTATTTTTCTGTTTTTTATTGTTTTAAGTTATTTCCCTATCCACATTGGTTTGCAGAGCACTTGTCACGCTCTTAACTACGTTTTGCTGCCATTTGCAGCACTCTAGCCCTTTCCATTGGTGTTTTAGAGCCATTTTAGTGCCTGAAAGTTCGGGTCCCCATTGACTTCAATGGGGTTCGGTGTCCGGGTAAAGTTCGGAAAAAGTCTGGGACACGGACCCAGACTATTTTTTCAAGTTCGGCCGAACTCGCCGAACACGGACATCCAGGTGTCCGCTCAACTCTACTTTTAGAGCCTTAAAAAGTTGGTTTTAGACAAGATTTTAGACATTTGGGCTCCAATGGCCTGAAATTTTTTTTTGGTTAAAATGACTATATTTTGGTCTCCAAGTGTCCAAAAAGCCTTTTTTAGTATAAATAACTGCATTTGGTCACCAAAGGTCTGAAAAAAAACTAGTCAAAATGAATGTATTTTTTTCTTTTAGTGGCTTAAAAAGCCGGTTTTAGACCAGATTTATGTAAAACCGGCCATTTGGGCTCCAATGGCCTGAAAAAAACTTTTTGGTCAAAATGACTCTATTTTGGTCTCCAAATGTCTAAAAAGCCTTTTTTTAGTCAAAATAACTGCATTTGGTAACCAAAGGTCTGAAAAAATATTAGTCAAAATGACTGTATTTTTGTCTTTTAGAGCCTTAAAAAGCCGGTTTTAGACAAGATTTGTCTAAAACTGGCCATTTGGGCTCCAATGGCCTGAAAAAATATTTTGGTCAAAATGACTCTATTTTGGTCTCCAGGTGTATAAAACGCTTTTTTTTAGCCAAAATAACTGCAATTGGTCACCAAAGGTCTGACAAACTTTTTTAGTCAAAATGACTGTATTTTTGTCTTTTAGAGTCTTAAAAAGCTGGTTTTAGACAAGATAACTGCACTTGGTCTCCAATGGTCTGAATTTTTTTTTGTCAAAATGAATGTATTTAGTATTCTGTGGCTGAAGGTACATTAGGCATTCACAGGATACAGAAGTAAGCGTGGGCCATAAAAGTCCCCAAAAATTAGCCTTACAGCTAAGAACGTAGTATTTGGTGGCTGAAGGTACATTAGGCATTCACAGGGTACAGAAGTAAGTGTCGGCCTGTTTAGGTACCAAAAATTAGCCCACATGGGTTTAACTGACAGCTAAGAACGTAGTATTCTGTGACTGAAGGTAAGTGTCAGGTAAAACCATGTGGGCTAATTTCTAGGGCCTTTTATGGCCGACACTTACTTCTGTATCCTGTGAATGCCTAATGTACCTTTAGCCACATAATACTATGTTCTTAGCAGTCAGGTAAACCCATGTGAGCTAATTTTTGGGGCCTAAACAGTTCAACACTTACTTCTGTATACTGTGTGAATTCCTAATGTACCTTCAGCCACAGAATTCTACGTTCTTAGCTGTCAGTAAAACCCATGTGGGCTTATTTTTGGGGACTATACAGGCCAACACTTACTTCTGTATCCTTGTGAATGCCTAATGTACCTTCAGCCACCAAATACTACATTCTTAACTGTCAAGTAAACCCATGTGAGCTAATTTTTGGGGCCTATACATGTCGACACTTACTTCTGTATACCGTGTGAATGCCTAATGTACCTCTAGCCATCAAATACTACGTTCTTTGCTGTCAGTTAAACCCATGTGAGCTATTTTTTGGGGCCTATACAGGCTGACACTTACTTCTGTATACTGTGTGAATGCCTAATGTACCTCCAGCCATCAAATACACTACGTTCTTCCCTGAACGCGCCCAATCTCGTCTGATCTCGGAAGCTAAGCAGGGTCAGACCTGGTTAGTACCTGGATGGGAGACCGCCTGGGAATACCAGGTGCTTTAGGCTTTTGGCTTTTCCTTTATTCGTTGGCTTTCTTTTTGTTTCTCCTGAGGAGCCATTTAGGCCCCAAAAATTAGCTCACATGGGTTTAACTGACAGCAAAGAATGTAGTATTGGATGGCTAGAGGAACATCAGGCATTCACACAGTATACAGAAGTTAGTGTTGGCCTGTATAGGCCCCAAAAATTAGCTCACATGGGTTTAACTGACAGCAAAGAACGTAGTATTTGATGGCTGGAGGTACATTAGGCATTCACACAGTATACACAAGTAAGTGTCGGCCTCTATAAGCCCCAAAAATTAGCTCACATGGGTTTACCTGACTGCTAAGAACGTAGTATTCTGTGGCTAAAGGTAAATTAGGCATTCACAGGATACAGAAGTAAGTGTCGGCCATAAAAGGCCCAAGAAATTATCCCACATGGGTTTACCTGACACTTACCTTCAGCCACAGAATACTACGTTCTTAGCTGTCAGTTAAACCCATGTGGGCTAATTTTTGGGGCCTATACAGGCCGACCCTTACTTCTGTACCCTGTGAATGCTTAATGTACCTTCAGCCACCAAATACTACGTTCTTAGCTGTTAGGCTAATTTTTGGGGACTTTTATGGCCGACACTTACTTCTGTATCCTGTGAATGCCTAATGAACCTTCAGCCACAGAATACTAAATACATTCATTTTGACAAAAAAAATTCAGACCATTGGAGACCAAGTGCAGTTATTTTGTCTAAAACCGGCTTTTTAAGACTCTAAAAGACAAAAATACAGTCATTTTGACTAAAAAAGTTTGTCAGACACCTGGAGACGAAAAAAGAGTCATTTTGACCAAAATTTTTTTTAGGCCATTGGAGCCCAAATGGCTGGTTTTAGACAAAACTTGTCTAAAACCGGCTTTTTAAGGCTCTAAAAGACAAAAATACAGTCATTTTGACTAATTTTTTTTCAGACCTTTGGTGACCAAATGCAGTTATTTTGACTAAAAGAGGCTTTTTAGACACTTGGAGAACAAAATAGAGTCATTTTGACCAAAGAAAGTTTTTCAGGCCATTGGAGCCCAAATGGCCGGTTTTAGACAAATCTTGTCTAAAACCGGCTTTCTAAGGCTCTAAAAGACAAAAATACATTCATTTTGACTAATGTTTTTTTCAGACCTTCGGTGACCAAATGCAGTTATTTATACTAAAAAAGGCTTTTTAGACACTTGGAGACCAAAATAGAGTAATTTTGACCAAAAAGATTTTTCAGGCCATTGGAGCCCAATTGTCTAAAATCTTGTCTAAAACCGGCTTTTAACCGCTTTAACACTGCTCACATTGCTGCTACTGCAGCAATGTGGCTATTGTCCAGCAACGTAGACCTACGTCGCTGGACTCCGCCCCTTGTGGGCGGCACGCGCGCGCCGCCGGAGGCTCGCTCCCGCTGTTTTCAGTCACAGCGGGAGTCGGGCCAGGGGAGGAGCGGTGGAGATCGCCGCTGCTCTTCCCCGATCGTCGGAGAATCTAGTTTGGAGATCTGCCCCCTTGTGTAAACAGAGCGGGCGGATCTCCTAAGTGACAAGGAGTGACAGATCGCAGTGTTCAGCATAGCTGAACATGCGATCTGTCCTTGTGTCACTCAGTCACCTCCCCCCCACACGTTAGTAAGCACCAGGCATACATTAACCCCTCCCTCTCCAATAAAATTAACCCCTTCCCTGCCAGTGTCATTTTTACAGTAACAATGCATATATATAGCGCTGATTACTGCAGTAATGTCACTGGTACCCCCAAAAGTGTCAAAAATGTCAGTCAAGGGTCCGATCTGTCCGCCACAATGTCGCAGTACCGCAAACAAAATCGCAGATCACCGCCATTACACGTTAAAAAAAACACCAAAAATGACAGAAATCTTTCCCTTACTTAGTAAACGCAATAACTTTTGCGCAAACCAATCAAAATACGCTTATTGTGATTTTTTTTACCAAACATAGGTAGCAGAAAACAAATTGGCCAAAAATTTAAAAAAAATTATATTTTTACGTTTTTTGGGGGGATTTCATATAAAAAAATGTTAAAAATATTGTTATTTTTTTAAACATAAAGACTCTTTTTTTGTTTATAGCGCAAAAAGTAAAAATCGCACAGGTGATCAAATACCACCAAAAGAAAGCTCTGTTGTGGGGAAAAAAGACGTAAATTTCATTTGGGAACGGCGTTGCATGACCGCGCAATTGTCAGTTAAAGTCGGACAGCGCCGAATCGCAAGAAGTGGCCTGGACGTAAGACAGTAAAATCCTCCAGTGGTAAAGTGGTTAAGGCTCTAAAAGACAAAAATGTATTTTGACTAAATTTTTTTCAGATCTTTGCTGACCAAATGCAGTTATTTTGACTAAAAGAGGCTTTTTAGACACTTGGAGACCAAAATAGAGTCATTTTGACCAAAAAAATGTTCAGGCCGTTGGAGACCAAATGCAATTATCTTGTCTAAACCCGGCTTTTTAAGGCTCTAAAAGACAAAAATACAGTCATTTTGACAAAAAAGGTTTTTTTCAGACCTTTGGTGACCAAATGCAGTTATTTTGACTAAAATAGGCTTTTTAGACACTTGGAGACCAAAATACAGTCATTTTGACCCAAAAGAATTTTCAGGCCATTGGAGACAAAATGCAGTAATCTTGTCTAAAACCGGCTTTTTAAGACTCTAAAAGACAAAAATACAGTCATTTTGACTAAAAATATTTTTTCGATCACCACTGCCACCCTCGACTCCTTTGAACTTGGTCACGGCAAGATGGCACCTCAGGAGAAACAAAAAGAAAGCCAACGAATAAAGGAAAAGCCAAAAGCCTACAGCACCTGGTATTCCCAGGCGATCTCCCATCCAGGTTCTAACCAGGCCCGACCCTGCTTAGCTTCCGAGAATAGACAAGATCGGGTGCGTTCAGGGTGATGTGGCCGTAGGCGATCACCACTGCCACCCTCGACCCCTTTGAACTTGGCCATGGCAAGATGGCACCTCAGGTTATTCGTTGGCTTTCTTTTTGTTTCTGTGTGAATGCCTAATTTACCTCTAGCCATCAAATACTACGTTCTTTGCTGTCAGTTAAACCCATGTGAGCTATTTTTTGGGTCCTATACAGGCCGACACTTACTTCTCTATACTGTGAATGCCTAATGTACCTTCAGCCATCAAATACACTATGTTATTTGCTGTCAGTTAAACCCATGTGAGCTATGTTTTGGGGCCTATACAGGCTTACACTTACTACTGTATCCTGTGAAAGCCTAATGTACCTCCAGCCATCAAATATTACACTCTGTGCTGTCAGTTAAACCCATGTGACTAATGTTTGGGGCCTATACAGGCCGACACTTACTTCTGTCTACTGTGAATGCCTAATGTACCACCAGCCATCAAATACACTATGTTCTTTGCTGTCAGTTAAACCCATGTGAGCTACTTTTTGGGGCCTATACAGTCCGACATTTACTTCTGTATACTGTGTAAATGCCTAATGTACCTCCAGCCACCAAATACTACATTCTTAGTTGTCAGGTAAACTGATGTGGGCTAATTTTTGGGGCCTTTTATGGCCGACACTTACTTCTTTATCCTGTGAATGCCTAATGTACCTTCAGCCAGAGAATACTACGTTCTTAGCTGTCAGGTAAACCCATTTGTACTAATTTTTAGGGCCTTTTATGGCCGACACTTACTTCTGTATCCTGTGAATGAAAAAATGTTTTATTCAAAATGACTGTATTTTTGTATTTTAGAGTCTTAAAAAGCCGGTTTTAGTCAAGATAGCTGCATTTTGCTCTCCAATGGCCTGAAAATGTTTTTGGTCAAAATGACTCTATCTAGGTCTCCAAGTGTCTTAAAAGCCTTTTTTAGTCAAAATAACTGCATTTGGTCTCCAAAGGTCTGAAAAACAATTTTAGTCAAAATGACTGTATTTTTGTCTTTTAGAGCCTTAAAAAGCTGGGTTTAGACAAGATTTGTCTAAAATCGGCCATTTGGGCTCCAATGGCCTGAAACAAATGTTTTGGTCAAAGTGACTCTATTTTGGTCTCCAAGTGTCTGAAAAGCCTTTTTTTAGTCAAAAATAACTGCATTTGGTCACCAAACGTCTGAAAAAAAATTTAGTCAAAATGACTACATTTATGTCTTGTAGAGCCTTAAAAAGCCGGTTTTAGAGAAGATTTTAGACATTTGGCGCCAATGGCCTGAAAAGATTTTTTTAAAATGACTCTATTTTGGTCTCTAAGTGTCTAAAAAGCCTTTTTTAGTCAGAATAACTGCATTTGGTCACCAAAGGTCTGAAATTTTTTTGTCAAAATTACTGTTTTTTTGTCTTTTAGAGCCTTAACCAGTTTAATACAGGGCACTTTCCTCCCTTCCTTCCCAGGCCAATTTTCCCCTTTTAGCGCTGTTGCATTTTGAATGACAATTGCGCGGTCATGCAACACTGTACCTACACCAAATTTATGTCATTTTCCCCCCACAAATAGAGCTTTCTTTTGCTGGTATTTGATCACCTCTGGGTTTTTTCCTTTTTGCTAAACAAATAAAAAAAGACCAAAAAGTTTGAAAAAAAAAGTTTTTTTGTTTATGTTATACAATTTTGTAAATAAATAAGTTTTTTCCTGCACTGATGAGCACTGATGAGACTGCACTGACAGGCACTGATGTGGAGGCACAGATGGGGTGTCACTGATGGGGTGGAACTGATGGGGTGGCACTGATAGGCGGCACTGATAGGCGGCACTGATATGCGGCACTGATAGGCACTGATATGTGGCACTGATAGGTGGCACAGATATGCAGCATTGGTGGGCACTGATAGGCGGCACTGCTTGGCACTGATAGGCAGCATTGATGGGCACTGATAGGTGGCACTGACAGGCACTTATAGGTGGCACTGATGGGCACTAATGGGCACTGATAGGCGGCACTGGTGGGCACTGATTTGCACTGATGGGTGGCATTGATCAGCACTGACGAGCAGCACTGATGGGCACTAATGGGCACTGATAGGCAGTACTGGTGGGCAATAATGGGCACTGGTGGGCAACACTGAAAGATGGCAATGATGGGCACTTGTGGGCAGCACTGATAGGGAGGGCACTGGTGGGCAGCACTGATTGGGAGGGCAATGGGGGGCTCCCTGAGCCCTGATTGCCATCCCTGGTGGCCACAGTGGGCATCCCTGGGGTCATCGGTGGGCATCCCTGGGGTCATAGTGGGCATCCCTGGTGGTTCTAGTGGCATCCCCCCCGAGGGTCTGCACTGGTAATCAATGATCTGATTACCAGTGCCGACCCCCCCCCCCCCTGTCAGGGAGCAGCTGATCGGTGCTCCTTTACTCGTGCCTGTCAGGCACGAACTAAGGAAAGCCGATCAACGGCTGTTCCTGTTTACTATGTGACCAGCCGTGATTGGACATTGCTGATCACATGGTAAAGAGCTACGTCAGTAGTCTCTTTACCGAGATCGGAGATGCAGGGTGTCAGGCTGACACCTCGCATCACCGATCGCCGCTCTGCACGCCCCCGGTCTGACGTCCAGTCAGGATAATACAACCACATTCCCGACCGTCATTCTGTTATAGGGTGGGCGGGAAGTGGTTAAAAAGCCGGTTTTAGACAAGATAACTGCATTTGGGCTCCAATGGCCTGGAAAAAAATGTTTGGTCAAAATGACTCTATTTTGGTCTCCAAGTGTCTAAAAAGCCTTTTTTAGTCAAAATAACTGCATTTGGTCACCAAAGGTCTGAAAAAAAGTTTGTCAAAATGACTGCATTTTTGTCTTTTAGAGCATTAAAAAGCCGGTTTTAGACAAGTAGTGTTGAGCGAACACGGACTGTATTATTCGTGTTTGTACCGAATAATTGGATTTTTGTTACCCGAACACGGACCCGAAACTTTACTGTATGTTCGGGTTTAAAATATGTGTTCGGTCATTTTATTTCCGGGTTTGTATGTAATGGCGCGCTTTTAACCACTTAAGCCCCGGAGGATTTGGCTGCTAAACGACCAGAGGGTATTTTGCGATTCGGCACTGCGTGACTTTAACGGACAATTGCGCGGTCGTGCGACGCTGTACCTAAACGAATTTGGCGTCCTTTTTTTCCCACAAACAGAGCTTTCTTTTGGCGGTATTTGATCACCTGTGCGATTTTTTGATCACGCGCTATAAACAAAAAAAGAGCGTAAATTTTGCAAAAATAGCAATATTTTTCCCTTTTTTTTATATGAAATTCCCCCAAAAAAAAATGTAAAAATCAAAATTTTTTAATATTTTCGGCCAATTTGTTTTATGCTACCTATGTTTGGTAAAAAAAATCGCAAAAAGCGTATTTTGATTGGTTTGCGCAAAAGTTATTGCGTTTACTAACAAAGGGAAAGATTTTTGTCATTTTTGTTGTTTTTTTTTTTTAACGCGTAATGGCGGCGATCTGCGATTTTTTTTGCGGTACTGCGACATTGCGGCGGAAAGATCGGACCCTTGACTGACATTTTTGACACTTTTGGGGTTACCAGTGACATTTCTACAGTAATCAGTGCTATATATATGCACTGTTACTGTAAAAATACACTGGTAGTGAAGGGGTTAACTTTATTTGAGAGGGAGGGGCTGTGTGTGTCCCTAGGGGCGTGATTCTAACTGTGATTGGCTGTGGCTTCAACTGTATGCAGAGTGATCAATGGATCTACATAGTAGATCCATGTGATCAGCTCTCATACAGAGAGGAGAATGACAGGCAGCTTGTTTACACAAGCTGCCTGACTTTCTCCCTCTCCCCCGCCGATCGCAGAGTGGCCGGCGGCGATCGGGTCCGCCGGTCACACGCGCGGGGGGGTCCGTGACCACGCGGGAGCGGGAGCGCGCCTCCGGCGGCGCGCGCTCGCTCCCTAAACCCTCACAGGCGAGCGACGTAGACCTACGTCACTTTGCCTGTGAGGGGCTGACCGCCGCCGTAGATAGTCGTGCGGCGGTCGGCAAGTGGTTAATGGCGGGCTTTCAACAGCCAATCAACAAGCGTTTAACTGGTGTGCTTTAAGCCATCCCAGCCATGCCTACTAATGTATTAGTAGCTGTGATTGGCCATCTGAAGCATGTGACCATGTCTTTATAAGTTCAAAACCCAGCGCCGCTGCGTCATTCTGCTGTAGTATAGGGACAGAGCACACATCATACATGCTGGCTGCTGATTAGGGACAGACAGTGAAAAATTGTATTGTGTCCAAAAAGAATTCAGGGTCAGGTCGGAGTGCAGGCAGGGTGAGTTATTAGGGCATTTTAGGGCGAGGCTGGAGAATAGGCAGGGTCAGTGTTCTACATCGATTTTGCTGTGTGGGGGGTTTGCAGTGCCAGTGACCAATCTTATCGATCATTTTAGGGTGAGGCTGGAGAATAGGCAGGGTCAGTGTTCTACATCGATTTTGCTGTGTGTGGGGTGGTGCAGTGAACACAATCTTTTTGCCCGCTGAGGAGGAGGGAGAAAAAAATATTTTTTATCAGTCAATTGTGTGCAGCGTTTTTCCTTCAGTGCTGCTGACTGTGATAAGACACTGATGTGTTCACATGTGCTATTATTGAGTGATTTTAAAATTTATACACTTTTTTCGATTCCACTATTCAATATACACCCTTTTGGGTTAAAAAAATTAAATTGTGGCATAGTCTGTACTAATCTATTTAAAAATTACAAACTTAAAGGGGAATTTTCTTTTTTTTCCCCCTTCATAGCCTGCAGCAGAGCTGACTGATATAAGACACTGCTGTGTTCACATGTGCTATTGAAAAATCACCAATTTTATATCATATTTTCTATTGCGCTATTCAATCTACACCCTTGGGGTAAAAACAATTAAATTGCGGAATAGTCTGTATTGGTACGTGTGAGATACACCTTTCCAATTTTTGGGGCGCATCTCATAATGCCGAGGATTGCAGGGTGCTTCAGTTTGCCTCCTGCCTGTTCCGAACTCCTCTTACTCCTCATCCTGCCTTTGGGGTACAAAAAATAGGAATCGGGGCCTAGTCTGGGTCTGTACGTGTGAGATACATACACCTTTTGATATCATATTTTCTATTCCGCTATTCAATCTACACCCTTTGGGGGTAAAAAGAATTAAATTGCGGGATAGTCTGTATCGGTACGTGTGAGATACACCTTTCCAATTTTTGGGGTGCATCGCATACCGCCGAGGATTGCAGGGTGCTTCAGTTTGCCTCCTGCCTGTTCCGAACTCCTCTTACTCCTCATCCTGCCTTTGGGGTACAAAAAATAGTAATCTGGGCCTAGTCTGGGTCTGTACGTGTGAGATACATACACCTTTTGATATCATATTTTCTATTCCGCTATTCAATCTGCACGCTTTGGGGTAAAAAGAATTAAATTGCGGGATAGTCTGTATCGGTACGTGTGAGATACACCTTTCCAATTTTTGGGGCGCATCTCATACCGCCGAGGATTGCAGGGTGCTTCAGTTTGCCTCCTGCCTGTTCAGAACTCCTCCTACTCCTCATCCTGCCTTTGGGGTACAAAAAATAGTAATCGGGGCCTAGTCTGGGTCTGTACGTGTGAGATACATACACCTTTTGATATCATATTTTCTATTCCGCTATTCAATCTACACCCTTGGGGTAAAAACAATTAAATTGCGGGATAGTGTGTATCGGTACATGTGAGATACACCTTTCCAATTTTTGGGGCGCATCTCATACCGCCGAGGATTGCAGGGTGCTTCAGTTTGCCTCCTGCCTGTTCCGAACTCCTCCTACTCCTCATCCTGCCTTTGGGGAACAAAAAAAATCGGGGCCTAGTCTGGGTCTGTACGTGTGAGATACATACACCTTTTGATATCATATTTTCTATTCCGCTATTCAATCTACACCCTTTGAGGGAAAAAAATTTAATTGCGGGATAGTCTGTATCGGTACGTGTGAGATACACCTTTCCAATTTTTGGGGCGCATCTCATACAGCAGAGGATTGCAGGGTGCTTCAGTTTGCCTCCTGCCTGTTCCGAACTCCTCCTACTCCTCATCCTGTGTTTGGGGTACAAAAAATATTAATCGGGGCCTAGTCTGGGTCTGTACGTGTGAGATACATACACCTTTTGATATCATATTTTCTATTCCGCTATTCAATCTACACCCTTTGGGGTAAAAATAATTAAATTGCGGGATAGTCTGTATCGGTATGTGTGAGATACACCTTTCCAATTTTTGGGGCGCATCTCATACCGCCGAGGATTGCAGGGTGCTTCAGTTTGACTCCTGCCTGTTCCGAACTCCTCCTACTCCTCGTCCTGCCTTTGGGGTACAAAAAATAGTAATCGGGGCCTAGTCTGGGTCATTTTGACCAAAAAAATTTTTTTCAGGCCATTGGTTACGAAATGCAATTATCTTGTCCAAAACCGGCTTTTTAACCACTTGCCGACCGCCGCACGACTATCTACGTGGGCGGTCAGCCCCTCACAGGCAAAGTGACGTAGGTCTACGTCGCTCGCCTGTGAGGGTTTAGGGAGCGAGCGCGCGCCGCCGGAGGCGCGCTCCCGCTCCCGCGTGGTCACGGACCCCCCCGCGCGTGTGACCGGCGGACCCGATCGCCGCCGGCCACTCTGCGATCGGCGGGGGAGAGGGAGAAAGTCAGGCAGCTTGTGTAAACAAGCTGCCTGTCATTCTCCTCTCTGTATGAGAGATGATCACATGGATCTACTATGTAGATCCATTGATCACTCTGCATACAGTTGAAGCCCCAGCCAATCACAGTTAGAAGCACGCCCCTAGGGACACACACAGCCCCTCCCTCTCAAATAAAGTTAACCCCTTCACTACCAGTGTATTTTTACAGTAACAGTGCATATATATAGCACTGATTACTGTAGAAATGTCACTGGTAACCCCAAAAGTGTCAAAAGTGTCAGTCAAGGGTCCGATCTGTCCGCCGCATTGTTGCAGTACCGCAAAAAAAATCGCAGATCGCCGCCATTACGCATTAAAAAAAAAAACAACAAAAATGACAAAAATCTTTCCCTTTGTTAGTAAACGCAATAACTTTTGCGCAAACCAATCAAAATACGCTTTTTGCGATTTTTTTTACCAAACATAGGTAGCATAAAACAAATTGGCCGAAAATATTAAAAAAATTTGATTTTTACATTTATTTTTGGGGGAATTTCATATAAAAAAAAGGGAAAAATATTGCTATTTTTGCAAAATTTACGCTCTTTTTTTGTTTATAGCGCGTGATCAAAAAATCGCACAGGTGATCAAATACCGTCAAAAGAAAGCTCTGTTTGTGGGAAAAAAAGGACGCCAAATTAGTTTAGGTACAGCGTCGCACGACCGCGCAATTGTCCGTTAAAGTCACGCAGTGCCGAATCGCAAAATACCCCCTGGTCAGGAAGGGGGTAAAATCTTCCGGGGCTTAAGTGGTTAAGACACTAAAAGACGAAAATACAGTCATTTTGACTAAAAGAAATTTCAGACCTTTGGTGACCAAATGCAGTTATCATAACTAAAAAAAAGGCTTTTTAGTCATTTGGAGAACTAAATTTAGTCATTTTGACCCCAAAAAATGTTTCAGACCATTGGTTACCAAATGCAATTATCTTGTCCAAAATCGGATTTTTAAGACTCTTAAAGACGAAAATACAGTCATTTTGACTAAAAAATAAATTCAGAGCTTTGGTGACCAAATGCAGTTATCTTGACAAAAAAAAAGGCTTTTTAGACACTTGGAGACCAAAATAGTCATTTTGACCAAAAATTTTTTTTCAGGCCATTGGTTAGGAAATGCAATTATCTTGTCTAAAACCGGCTTTTTAAGACTCTAAAAGACGAAAATACAGTCATTTTGACTAAAACAAATTTTAAGACCTTTGGTGACCAAATGCAGTTATCTTTGCAAAAAAAGTCTTTTTAGAAACTTGGAGACCAACATAGAGTCATTTTGAACAAAAAACTTTTTTTCAGGCCATTGCTTAACCAAATGCAGTTATCTTGTCTAAAACCGGCGTTTTAAGCCTCTAAAAGACGAAAATACAGTCATTTTGACTAAAAAAAATTTCAGACCTTTGGTGACCAAATGCAGTTATTTCGACTCAAAAAGGCAAATTAGAAACTTGGAGACCAAAATTTAGTCATTTTTACCCCCAAAAAATGTTTCAGGCCATTGGTTGCCAAATGCAATTATCTTTTCAAAAACCGGCTTTTTAAGACTCTAAAAGACGAAAATACAGTAATTTTGACTAAAAACAAATTTTCAGACCTTTTGTGACCAAATGCAGTTATCTTGACTAAAAAAAGCCTTTTTAGAAACTTGGAGACCAAAATAGTCATTTTGACCAAAAACTATTTTTCGGGCCATTGGTTACAAATAGTGTTGAGCGGACACCTGGATGTCCGTGTTCGGCGGATTCGGACTTTTTCCAAACTCTGAACTTTCAGGCACTAAAATGGCTCTAAAACACAAATGGAAAGGGCTAGAGTGCTGCAAATGGCAGCAAAGTGTAGTTAAGAGGATGGCAAGTGCTCTGCAAACAAATGTGGATAGGGAAATAACTTAAAACAACAAAAAAACAGAAAAATAAAACAATGTTCTTCATCTGTGAAGGACAAGGCCCATATGGAGTAGGAGGGAGGCTGAGGTGGTGGTGGATGTGGCGGTGTCATAGGCATGCGCACAGGGTGTGCAGGGTGTGCCTGGGCACACCCTAATCACCTAGAGCACATTATCATTATCGCTCTGTTTGCCAGTGAGGTGATGGGAAAGATCTCCCTCGGACCTGCTCTGCCATAAGAGAAGTGCCACACACTTCTATTTCACTTTGCCAGCAGGGAGAGTAATGTACCGGGGCCATATACATGTAGGAAAACACATGCATGTGTATTTAAACTTTGGGGTGCACACCCTAATGCAATAGGCTGCGCACACCTATGGGCAGTGTAGGTGGAAGCGGCGGTGGAGGAGGACGAGGTAGCCAACATTGCTTTTTTTCAGTCATTTTAAATGAGGGTGGGTGTCAAAAGAGTGAGAAAGATCAAAAATAGAACAATGGCTGGGTAAGGTCGGTATCCATCTCTATTCTGCATCGTCTGGTGTATCGTCTGTGTCCTCTGTATCCCCCAGCCACGCACCAGTGATGGCCATGAGCTGGCCTGGGTGCCACCCTGCTGTGAACATGGTTCCATCTCCTCCTCCATCTCCTCCTCCTCATCCTCCAGAACTGTGCCCCTGCTGGACAATTGTGTCCCTGGTGTTTGTGGGTGCAGGAACCCACCCTCGGAGCCACTTGAGAATGACTGCCCTGAAAGTCTTGGAAATGTTACCTCTTCATCCTCCTCCTCATCCTGTGCCACATCCTCTTCCATCATTGCCCGAATCGTTTTTTGAAGGAGGCATAGAAGTGGGATAGTTAAGCTGATAACGGCGTCATCGGCACTGGCCATGTTGGTGGAGTACTCAAAACAGCGCAACAAGGCACACAGGTCTTGCATGGAGGCCCAGTTATTGGTGGTGAAGTGGTGCTGTTCCGCAGAGCGACTCACGCGTGTGTGCTGCAGCTGAAACTCCACTATGGCCTGCTGCTGCTCGCACAGTCTTTCCAGCATGTGCAAGGTGGAGTTCCACCTTGTGGGCACGTCACATATGAGGCGGTGAGCGGGAAGGCCGAAGTTACGCTGCAGCGCTGACAGGCGAGCAGCAGCAGGGTGAGAACGCCGAAAGTGCGCACAGACGGCCCGCACTTTCTGCAGCAGCTCTGACATATCGGGGTAATTTTTAAGGAACCTCTGCACCACCAAATTCAGCACATGTGCCAGGCAAGGGATGTGCGTCAAACCGGCTAGGCCCAGAGCTGCTATGAGATTTCGCCCATTATCGCACAACACCAGGCCGGGCTTGAGGCTCGCTGGCAGCAACCACTCATTTGTCTGCTGTTCCATGCTCCTCCACAACTCCTGCGCAGTGTGTGGTTTTCCCCCAAACAGGCAAGTTTTAAAACTGCCTGCTGTCGTTTACCCCTGGCTGTGCTGAAGTTGGTGGTGAAGGTGTTACGCTGACCGGATGAGGAGGCGGTAGAGGATGAGGAAGCGGAGTAGGAGGAGTTAGGAACAGGAGGCAAACTGAAGCGCCCTGCAATCCTCGGTGGTGGAAGGACATGCGCCAAATTGCTATCCGCCTCAGTCCCATCCACCACTGCATTTACCCAGTGTGCCGTTAGGGAGATATAACACCCCTGACCGTGCTTACTGGTCCACGTATCGGTAGTTAGGTGGACCTTGCCACAGATGGCGTTGCGCAGTGCACACCTGATTTTTTCCCCCACTTTTTTGTGCAGGGAAGGGATGGCTTGCCTGGAAAAGTAGTGGCGTCTGGGCACGACGTACTATGGGACAGTCACCGACATAAGGCTTTTAAAACTGTGCGTCTCCACCAGACGGAATGACAGCATTTCAAAGGCCAAGAATTTTGAAATGCTGGCATTCAGGGCCAGGGATCGTGGGTGGGTAGGGGGGTACTTCCTCTTCCTCTGAAGTGTTTGGGAGATGGAAATCTGAACACTTCCACGGGACATTGTGGAGATGGTTGGTGACCCAGGTGGTGGTGTTGCTGACAGATCGTCTGTTTGCGGGGTGGCAGGTGCCGGTATCACTACAGAGGTGGATGGAGAGGCCGAGACTGCAGCAGAAGAGGAAGCAGGAGGAGCCAGAGACCTTTCTTGGTTTTGAAGGTGTCTACTCCACTGCAGCTTGTGCTTTGCACTTAGATGCCTGATCATGCAGGTTGTGCTCAGGTTGAGAAGGTTTATGCCTCGCTTCAGGCGCTGATTGCACAGGGTGCAAACCACTCGTGTCCTTTCATCAGCACATTTTCTGAAGAACTTCCACACTAGAGAACTCCTTTGAGCTGGCTTTGGTGCGCTTGGTCCCTTGCTGCGTTGGGCAGTAGCAGGCGTAGTGTCTAGGGCACGGCCTCTCCGCTTCTGCACCCTGCTCCCTCTTCTGCTGTGCTGGTGGCTCTGTGCGACCACCGCCTCTTCCTCCAAACTACTCAGGTCACCTGCATGACCTTCATTCCATGTGGGGTCGAGGACCTCATCGTCCTCCACATCATCTTCCACCCAGTCTTCACCCCTGCCCTCCTTGTCGGTCTCCACAATTCTGAGTGCCGCAGCAGTTGGCACCTGCGTTTCATCATCATCGGAGACGTGCTGCGATGGTCCTTCCATGTACTAATATTGAGAAATAAGTGGTTGGGCATCGCTGATCACAATCTCTTCCACTTCTGGGGCAGGACTAGGTGGATGGCCCTGGAAAACCCTGCTGACAGAGTCATCAAAAAGAAGAAGAGACTGCTGCATGACTTGGGGCTCAGACTGCTTGCCTGATTTGCAAGGGGGTGAGGTGAAAGACGGTTGGACATCAGCTGCAGGTGCCAACTCTGACCTTTCTGCAGTAGACTGGGTGGGAGACAATGTGAAGGAACTAGAGGCACTGTCAGCAGCAAACCAATCTACTATCGCCTCTACTTGTTCTGGCCTCATCACTTCTAGAGGCGCATGATGCCCTACCAAATACTGCTGCAGGTTCTGTCGCCTACTCACACTTGAGGAAGGTGTTTCACTTGTGCGTGTAGCTGGCACAGATCGACCACGTCCTCTCCTTGCAACAGGAGCTCTACCAGCAGCACCACGACCCAGGCCACGGCCCCTATTTGACGGTCTCCTCATATTTCTTTAATTTATGATCTTGCCCTAGAAAGGTGTTTATTGAATAGCGGAACAAAACAACAACAGTATCGCACGGGTGTATCTCACAGTCAAATATGCAAACTATGCCGCAATTTAATTTTTTTTTACCCCAAAAGGGTGTATATTGAATAGCGGAATAGAAAAACAGTATACAAATAAAACGGGTGTATCTCACAGTCAAATATGCAAAGTATGACGCAAATTTAATTTTTTTCACCCCAACAGGGTGTGTATTAAATAGCAGAATAGAAAAAAGGATATAAAAAGGTGTATCTCATACGTACAAACACAGACTAGGCCCCGATTACAATTTTTTGTACCCTAAAGGGAGGATGAGGAAGAGGAGTAGGAGGAGTTCGGAACAGGAGGCAAACTGAAGCGCCCTGCAATCCTCGGCAGTGGAAGGAGATGGGCCAAACAAATTTAAAAAGGTGTATCTCACATAGACCGATACAGACTATGCCGTACTTTAATTTTTTACACTCCAAAAGGGTGTATATTGAATAGCGGAATAGGAAAAATTTGATAAAACGGTGTATCTCAAACGTACAAACACAGACTAGGCCCCGATTACAAGTTTTTTGTACCCTAAAGGCAGGATGAGGATGAGGAAGAGGAGTGGGAAGAGTTCGGAACAGGAGGCAAACTGAAGCGCCCTGCAATCCTCAGCGGTGGAAGGAGATGCGCCAAACAAATTAAAAAAGGTGTATCTCACATGTACCGATACAGACTATGCCGTAATTTACATTTTTTACACTCCAAAAGGGTGTATATTGAATAGCGGAATAGGAAAAATTTTATAAAACGGTGTATCTCAAACGTACAAACACAGACTAGGCCCCGATTACAATTTTTTGTACCCTAAAGGCAGGATGATGATGAGGAAGAGGAGTAGGAGGAGTTCGGAACAGGAGGCAAACTGAAGCGCCCTGCAATCCCCGGCGGTGGAAGGAGATGCGCCAAACAAATTTAAAAAGGTGTATCTCACATGTACCGATACAGACTATGCCGTAATTTAATTTTTTACACTCAAACAGGGTGTATATTGAATAGCGGAATAGAATAAATTTTATAAAACGGTGTATCTCACACGTACAAACACAGACTAGGCCCCGATTACAATTTTTTGTACCCTAAAGGCAGGATGAGGATGAGGAGTAGGAGGAGGTTGGAACAGGAGGCAAACTGAAGCACCCTGCAATCCTCGGCGGTGGAAGATGTGCCACAAAAGATTGGAAGGTGTATCTCACACGTACTGATACAGACTATGCCGCAATTTAATTCTTTTTACCCCAAAGGGTGTAGATTGAGTAGCGGAATAGAATTTTTTTTATAAAACGGTGTATCTCACACGTACAAACACAGACTAGGCCCCAATTACAATTTTTTGTACCCTAAAGGCAGGATGAGGATGAGGAGTACGAGGTGTTCGGAACAGGCAGGAGGCAAACTGAAGCACCCTGCAATCCTCGGCGGCGCCCCAAAAATTGGAAAGGTGTATCTCACACGTACCGATACAGACTATCCCGCAATTTAATTCTTTTTACCCCAAGGGTGTAGATTGAATAGCGGAATAGAAAATATGATATCAAAAGGTGTATCTATCTCACACGTACAGACCCAGACTAGGCCCCGATTACTATTTTTTGTACCCTAAAGGCAGGATGAGGATGAGGAGTACGAGGAGTTCGGAACAGGCAGGAGGCAAACTGAAACACCCTGCAATCCTCGGCGGTGTAAGATGAGCCCCAAAAATTGGAAAGGTGTATCTCACACGTACCGATGCAGACTATGCCGCAATTTAATTCTTTTTACCCCAAGGGTGTAGATTGAATAGCGGAATAGAAAATATGATATCAAAAGGTGTATCTATCTCACACGTACAGACCCAGACTAGGCCCCGATTACTATTTTTTGTACCCCAAAGGCAGGATGAGGAGTAGGAGGAGTTCGGAAAAGGCAGGAGGCAAACTGAAACACCCTGCAATCCTCGGTGGTGTAAGATGAGCCCCAAAAATTGGAAAGGTGTATCTCACACGTACCGATACTTACCCCAAGGGTGTAGATTGAATAGCGGAATAGAAAATATGATATCAAAAGGTGTGTCTATCTCACACGTACAGACCCAGACTAGGCCCTGATTACTATTTTTTATACCCTAAAGGCAGGATGAGGAGTAGGAGGAGTTCGGAACAGGCAGGAGGCAAACTGAAGCACCCTGCAATCCTCGGCGGCACCCCAAAAATTGGAAAGGTGTATCTCACACGTACCGATACAGACTATCCCGCAATTTAATTCTTTTTACCCCAAGGGTGTAGATTGAATAGCGGAATAGAAAATATGATATCAAAAGGTGTATCTATCTCACACGTACAGACCCAGACTAGGCCCTGGTTACTATTTTTTCTACCCTAAAGGCAGGATGAGGAGTAGGAGGAGTTTGGAACAGGCAGGAGGCAAACTGAAGCACCCTGCAATCCTCGGCGGTATAAGATGAAAAATTGGAAAGGTTTATCTCACACGTACCGATACAGACTATCCCGCAATTTAATTGTTTTTACCCCAAAGGGTGTAGATTGAATAGCGGAATAGAAAATATGATATAAAATTGGTGATTTTTCAATAGCACATGTGAACACAGCAGTGTATTATGTCAGTCAGCTCTGCTGCAGGCTATGAAGGGGAAAAAAAAGAAAATTCCCCTTTAAGTATTGTAATTTTTAAATAGCTTAGTACAGACTATGCCACAATTTAATTTTTTTTAACCCAAAAGGGTGTATATTGAATAGTGGAATAGAAAAAAGTGTATAAAATTGAAAATCACTAGCACATGCGAACACAGCAGTGTCTTATGTCAATCAGCTCTGCTGCAGGCTATGAAGGGAAAAAAAAGAAAATTCCCCTTTAAGTTTGTAATTTTTAAATAGATTAGTACAGACTATGCCACAATTTAATTTTTGTAACCCAAAAGGGTGTATATTGAATAGTGGAATAGAAAAAAGTGTATAAAATTTAAAATCACTCAATAATAGCACATGTGAACACAGCAGTGTCTTATCACAGTCAGCACTGAAGCAAAAACGCTGCACACAACTGACTGATAAAAATAGATTTTTTTTTCTCCCTCCTTCTCAGCGGGCAAAATGATTGTGTTCACTGCACCCACCCCACACACAGCAAAATCGATGTGGAACACTGACCCTGCCTATTCTCCAGCCTCGCCCTAATATTGTCGATAAGATCGTTCACTAGCACTGCACAACCAACCCCCCAAACAGCAAAATCGATGTAGAACACTGACCCTGCCTATTCTCCAGCCTCGCAGTAAAATTCCCTAATAACTCGCCCTGCCTGCACCTGACCCTGCATTCTTTTCGGACACAATACAATTTTTCACTGTCTGTCCCTAATCAGCAGTCAGCACGTATGATGTGTGCTCTCTCCCTAAACTACAGAAGAATGAGGCAGCGCGCTGGGGCTCTTGAACTTATAAAGACATGGTCACATGCTTCAGATGGCCAATCACAGCTACTAATACATTAGTAGGCATGGGTGGGATGGCTTAAGGCACACCAGTTAAACGCTTGTTGATTGACTGTTGAAAGCCTGCCATTAAAAGCGCGACATTACATACAAACCCAGAAATAAAATGACAGAACACGGATTTTAAACTCGAACATACAGTAATGTTTTCGGGTCAGTGTTCGGGTAACAAAAATCCAATTATTCAGTACGAACACAAATAATATAGTCCGTGTTCGCTCAACACTAGTTACGAAATGCAATTATCTTGTCTATACCCGGCATTTTAAGACTCTAAAAGACGAAAGAAGAAATTTAGACTAAAAAAAACTTTTAGACCTTTGGTGGCCAAATACAGTTATCTTGACTAAAAAGGCTTTTTAGACACTTGAAGACCCAACATAGACATTTTGAACAAAAAAACTTTTTTCAGGCCATTGGTTTACCAAATGAAGTTATCTTGTCTAAAACTGGCGTTTTAAGACTCTAAAAGACGAAGAGTCATTTTGACTAAACATTTTTTTCAGACCTTTTGTGATCAAATGCAGCTATTTTGACTAAAAAATACTTTTTAGACACTTGGAGACCAGAATCGAGTCATTCTGACCAAAAAAATGTTTCAGGCCATTGGTTGCCAAATGCAATTATCTTGTCCAAAAGCGGCTCTTTAAGACTCTAAAAGACGGAAATACAGTCATTTTGACTAAAAAAATTTCAGACCTTTGGTGACCACATGTAGTTATTTTGACTAAAAAAGGAGACCTAAATTTAGTCATTTTGACCCATAAAAAATGTTTAAGGCCATTGGTTACCAAATGCAATTATCTTGTCTAAAACCGGCTTTTTAAGACTATAAAAGATAAAAATACAGTCATTTTGACTAAAAAAATTCAGACCTTTGGTGACCAAATGCAGTTATCTTGACTAAAAAAGGCTTTTTAGACACTTGGAGTCCAACATAGATTCATTTAAAAAAAAAAAAACTTTTTTCAGGCCATTGGAGCCCAAATGGCCGGTTTTAGACAAATCGTGTCTAAACTCCGGCTTTTTAACGTTCTAAAAGACAAAAATACAGTCATTTTGACAAAAAATGTTCAGACCTTTGGTGGACCAAATACAGTTATTTAGACTAAAATAGGCTTTTTAGACACTTAGAGTCCAAAATACAGTCCTTTTGACCCAAAACTTTTTTTCATACCATTGGAGACATAATGCAGTTATCTTGACTAAAAAAGACTTTTTAGACACTTGGAGACCAAAATAGAGTCATTTTGACAAAAATAAATGTTCAGGCCATTGGAGAGCAAAATGCAGTTATTTTGTCTAAAACCGGCTGTTTTTAGACTGTATTTTCATCTTTTAGAGTCTTAAAAATTTCGTAAGCAATGGCCTGAAAATAATTTTTTGGGTCAAAATGACTCTATTTTGGTCTCCAAGTGTCTAAAAAGCCTTTTTTAGTCAAGATAACTGCATTTGGTCACCAAAGGTCTGAAAATATTTTTTTAGTCAAAAATGACTGTATGTTCGTCTTTTAGAGTCTTAAAAAGACGCTTTTGGACAAGATAATTGCATTTGGTAACCAATGGACTGAAACATTTTTTTTGGGTCAGAATGACTCGATTTTGGTCTCCAAGTGTCTTAAAAGCCATATTTAGTCAAGATAACTGCATTTGGTCACCAAAGGTCTGAAATTTTTTTTAGTCAAAATGACTGTATTTTCGTCTTTTAGAGTCTTAAAACGCCAGTTTTAGACAAGATAATTGCATTTCGTAACCAATGGTCTGAAAAAAAAATGTTTTTTCAAAATGACTCTATTTTGGTCTCCAAGTGTCTAATATGCCTTTTTCAGTCAAAATAACTGCCAATTGGTCACCAAAGGTCTGATAAAATGTTTTTGTCAAAATTACTTCATTTTCGTCTTTTAGAGTCTTAAAACGCCGGTTTTAGACAAGATAAATGCATTTGGTAAACCAATGGCCTGCAAAATTTTTTAGTCAAAATGACTGTATTTTCGTCTTTTAGCATCTTCAAAAACCGGTTTTAGACAAGAAAATTGCATTTCGTAACCAATGGCCTGAAAACAATTTTTGGTCAAAATAACTCTATTTTGGTCTCCAAGTGTCTAAAAAGCCTTTTTAGTCAAGATAACTGCATTTGTTCACCAAAGGTCTGAAAATATTTTTTTAGTCAAAAATGACTGTATTTTCGTCTTTTAGTGTCTTAAAAAGCCGGTTTTGGACAAGATAATTACATTTGGTAACCAATGGCCTAAAAAAATTTTTGGTTCAGAATGACTCGATTTTGGTCTCCAGGTGTCTTAAAAGCCATTTTTAGTCAAGATAACTGCATTTGGTCACCAAAGGTCTGAAAATTTGTTTTTAGTCAAAATGACTGTATTTTCGTCTTTTCGAGTCCTAAAATTCCAGTTTTAGACAAGATAACTGCTTTTTGTAAACCAATGGCCTGAAAAAAAGTTTTGGTCAAAATGACTCTATTTTGGTCTCCAAGCGTCTAAAACGCCTTTTTTAGTCAAAATAAGTGCATTTGGTCTCTAAAGGTCTGAAAATTTTTCTTAGTCAAAATGAGTGTATTTTCGACTTTTAGAGGCTTAAAACGCCGGTTTTGACAAAATAACTGCATTTGGTAACCAATGGCCTGAAAAAATGGTATTGGTATAGCAGCTTTTATTATACACAGCCTTTATTTTCGTATGCGCTGATTTACAAATGACATTATACACATTTTTTGAGCTTTATGCAACCTGCCATCTACCTGCCGTTCTGGCAGTGGTAATTTTTATAAAAGTAACGAGTAACGATGCAGCACAAAAAAAAATATCGGAGTAGAAGTATTGAAATCATCGAAAAAATGTAGTGGAGTAAAAGTGGAAGTAGGAGAAAAAAAGTCTACTCCAGGAAAGTACAGATACTGTATTTCGGTACTTAAGTAGAGTAGTGAAGTAGTTCTACTTCGTTACATCTCTGTGTGTGAATGCCTAATGTACCTCCAGCCATCAAATACACTACGTTCTTTGCTGTCAGTTAAAGCCATGTGAGCTAATTTTTGGGGCCTATACAGGCCGACACTTACTTTTGTATACTGTGCGAATACCTAAAGTACCTCCAGCCATCAAATACACTACGTTCTTTGCTGTCAGTTAAACCCATGTGAGCTAATTTTTGGGGCCTATACAGGCCGACACTTACTTCTGTATACTGTGTGAATGCTTAAAGTACCTCCAGCCACCAAATACTACGTTCTTAGTTAGTAGTCAGGTAAACTGATGTGGGCTAATTTTTGGCGCCTTTTATGGCCGACACTTACTTCTTTATCCTGTGAATGCCTAATGTACCTTCAGCCACAGAATATTACGTTCTTAGCTGTCAGGTAAACCCATTTGGGCTAATTTTTGGGGCCTTTTATGGCCGACACTTACTTCTTTATCCTGTAAATGCCTAATGTACCTTCATCCACAGAATACTACATTCTTAGCTGTCAGGTAACCCCATGTGGGCTAATTTTTGGGGCCTTTTACGGCCGACACTTACTTCTGTATCCCGTGAATGCCTAATGTACCTTCAGCCACAGAATACTACGTTCTTAGCTGTCAATTAAACCCATGTGGGCTAATTTTTGGGGCCTATACAGGCCGACACTTACTGCTGTACCCTGTGAATGCCTAATATACGTTCAGCCATCAAATACTATGTTCTTAGCTGTCAGGTAAACCCATGTGGGCTATTTTTTGGGGCCTTTTATGGCCGACACTTACTTCTGTATCCAGTGAATGCCTAATGTACCTTCAGTCAAAGAATACTACATTCTTAGCTGTCAATTAAACCCATGTGGGCTAATTTTTGGGGTTATACAGGCCGACACTTACTTCTGTACCCTGTGAATGCCTAATATACCTTCAGCCACCAAATACTATGTTCTTAGCTGTCAGGTAAAAACATGTGGGCTAATTTTTGGGGCCTTTTACGGCCGACACTTACTTCTGTATCCTGTGAATGAAAAAAAATTCACCCATGTGAAATTAAAACCCATGTGGGCTAATTTTTGGGGAATATACAGGCCGACACTAACTTCTGTATCCTGTGAATGCCTAATGTACCTTCAGCCACAGAATACTACATTCTTAACTGTCAGTTAAACCCATGTGAGCTAATTTTTGGGGCCTATACATGCCGACACTTACTTCTGTATACTTTGTAAATTCCTAATGTACCTCTAGCCATCAAATACTACGTTCTTTGCTGTCAGTTAAACCCATGTGAGCTATACATGAGCATATAGAGCACATGGTGCTCAAAATTATTTTGGGACTTTGTATGAGATGTGGCCAATGGGCACATGATGTTTTATAATATTCAATATACCTAGGCTAGTAAGCACAAAACAAGTATAGAATCAATTAACATCATGTGTTTTAATATTGTATGAATGGCAGTTAACAATAATGTATAGATACAATACAATGGGGGTAAAAGAGGGCTATGTATATAAAAAGTTGGTACAAAACTGTAACACCGTAAATCAACATTCAAGAAGGTACTACAAAACATTCGTGTATGTCTGGTAAAGCTTGTAGATGAATTGTTTGCCTCTTAGGCTCGACGCGTTTCGTGAAATAACATTTTTCACTTCCTCAGGAGCAGGCATGGTCATAACATCTAAAAAATATATATGCACATACATAAGTGATATAACATCAAGATAGAAGAATGTTTTGTATTGTTAGCGTAAGAAAATAAAACTTACACATAAATATCGAATGTCAGTCAGGTAATGGAATCGCCCGGATTTGAGTCCCAAATGGGAACTGAGAGAGTGGTCTCCACAAACACAGTCAAAGCGCAAGATCCATAGTATGGTGAGGAAATCAAGAAGAGGTGTTGAAGGGCTAGATTTGGTATTATCATGACACTGTACAAAAAAATATATATATATGTATATATGTATAAATCAAGCCATTGATCCACATATAAGATTAATAAGCATGAAATGGTAAAGAAAAAAAGGGCCCAAACCATATAAAGGAAGTGAAACCATGTCAGAATGCCAAAGAGTGAAGTAGAAGTGTGTAGCTATGCAAATAGCCATAGCAGATAGAAGGGGAGTGAAACATGCGTGGAGAGTGTTGAAATAAATAAACCAACCAGAGACACCCCTGAAACACCAAAGAATAAAGTGCTCAAAAAGTGGAAAATAGAGTGGCTAACACCAATGTTAGGAAACAGGGATCCCATGGGTGAAAATACCGAGAAATGTGAAGAAAACAATAATAAAAGTGAATCTAGAGCAGGTAGATAAGATGAGTGAAAGAACCTACGCTGAGACTGGGTGGGAGACGGCCCTCAGTGTCACAATGCTGTTCAGCACAGAGGGAGTCCATCAGGCAAGCGGGTGTTGCCCGGGACAGTCTCCCTCAAATGAACGCTGGTGGAATCACGTGCGGGGACGCCAGCAGCGTGTGACGTAGACCACGCACGGATAGATGTGACGCCGATGTGTCACGGCCGCGACCGAAGATCCCGCCCCCACCCCGGCATGTAGCCGGAGGGGGAGAGAGAAGGACAGGCGTGGGCGGGGCGCATCGCAGTTCCCAAATGTGGACCGCACGGAAGACACACACAACCCAATGACAATGGGTGAACTAATGGAACAATGAAAGTCAGTATAGAGAATAACATGAAAAATGAATATACAAAGCCCAGAGCATTTATATATCCTGTAAACTAAGGTGTCAATAGACATAATGACATAATTGAAATACAATGATGAAACCATTGGTTTCACATCTCCATCCCTTGATCAATATTATAATGAGGGAAAGGGGAGGAAAAGCATAGGGGGGGGGAAGGGGAGGGAAGAAGGGGGGGGAAAGGGAAAGAAGAGGACAATGGCAAAACAATAGAGGGTGGGTGGGACTTTAAATGAGACTCCTGCCTAGGGTCTCCATCCCTATGTATACATGAGTGTCATGCCGAGCGCTCCGGGTCCTGCAGCGTCCCCGGAGCACTCAAGGCATGCTGCGGGTAGCAGCGCTCCGGTCACCTTCCCCGACCGTGAGCACCGCTCCCCCGCACTCCTCACTCAGTCGGTCCGCGCGGCGGGACGTTCCCGCCCGCGGACTCCACTCACCTCCCGTTCGGTTTCCTCCCGGCGCGTGCGGCCCCGCTCTCTAGGGCGCGCGCGCGCCGCTGGTCTGAAATTTAAAGGGCCGGTGCACCACTAATTGGTGCCTGGTCCAATCACTCCAAATGCTATAAAAAAACACTTCCCCTTCCTGTCCTTGCTGGATCTTGTTGCCTTTGGTACCTTGAGAAAGCTTTTGGTGTATCGTTCCCTGCCTGTGTATCTGACCTTCTGCTGTTGCCCCTGACTATGAACCTTGCCGCCTGCCTTGACCTTTTGCTCCGTCTGACCTTGCCTTTGCCTTGTCCTTCTGTACCGCGTCTGAATCAGCTGTCTTTGAGGTTGAGCCGTTACCGGTGGATACGACCTGGTTGCTACCGCCGCAGCAAGTCCATCCCGCCTTGCGGCGGGCTCTGGTGAAAACCGGTAGTAACTTAGAACCGGTCCCCTGGTACGGTCCACGCCAATCCCTCACTGACACAGAGGATCCACCTCCAGTGCCGTCACCTGCCGCCAGTCCGGACCCTGACAGTAGATCCAGCCATGGATCCCGCTGATGTGCCGCTGCCTAGTCTCGCTGACCTCACTACCGTGGTTGCCCAGCAGTCCCAGCAGATTGCCCAACAAGGACAACAACTGGCACAGTTGACCGCCATGCTGCAACAGCTTCTTCCCGCTCCGCAGCAGCCGCCTGCTTCTGCTTCTGCTTCCGCTCCACCTCCGCAGCCGGTGGCCGCCACCTCCGCTAGAATCCGTTTGTCTCTCCCGGACAAGTTTGATGGGGATTCTAAGATGTGCCGGGGATTCTTGTCCCAATGTTCCCTGCACCTGGAGATGTTGGCCGACCAGTTTCCTACGGAACGATCTAAGGTGGCCTTCATGGTCAGCTTATTGTCTGGGAAGGCCTTGGCCTGGGCCACGCCACTCTGGGACCGCAATGATCCTGCCACTGCCTCCGTCCAGTCTTTCGTCTCTGAAGTCCGCAGTGTCTTCGAGGAACCTGCCCGTGCCTCGTCAGCAGAAACGGCCTTGCTAAACCTCGTCCAAGGAGACGCTACAGTAGGCGAATATGCTATACAATTTCGCACACTGTCCTCCGAATTGACTTGGAACAACGACGCCCTCTGCGCAACTTTTAAAAAAGGTCTATCCAGTCATATCAAGGATGCTCTAGCCGCACGAGAGATACCTGACTCCCTGACGGAACTCATCCACTTGGCTACTCGCATAGATATGCGCTTCCTTGAAAGACGCCAGGAACTTCGCCAAGAAAAGAATCTGGTTCGCAACAGGCGTTATCCACGCCTGGCACCTCTCTTCCAGCAACCTTTGCAACCGGTTGCTGCGCCTCCCGCCGAGGAGGCCATGCAAGTGGATCGGGCTCGCCTGACCCAACAAGAAAGGTCTCGTCGGAGGAATGAGAATTTATGTTTATATTGTGGGAGTTCCGAACATTTCTTAAAAGACTGTCCAGTTCGTCCACAACGTCAGGGAAACGCTAGCACCTAGTGAACGTAGGAGAGGCGTCGCTGGGTGTAGAGTCTTCCTCTCCACGCTTGTTGGTTCCAGTACGGATTTCTTCTGCCGCTAAAGTCTCC
This sequence comes from Pelophylax lessonae, assembly GCF_965119305.1. Classification (NCBI taxonomy): domain Eukaryota; kingdom Metazoa; phylum Chordata; class Amphibia; order Anura; family Ranidae; genus Pelophylax; species Pelophylax lessonae. The sequence continues at coordinate 252,898,314 of NC_138774.1, forward strand.
TTCCCTGCACAGGCCTTCTTGGACTCTGGTTCTGCAGGAAACTTCATTAGAGCCTCCTTCATAAACCGCTTTAAAATTCCTGTGATTCGTCTCGTCAAGCCTTTCTTCATTTCCACAGTTAACGGTGAGAATCTAAACTGTACCGTGCGTTATCGCACAGAACCTGTGCTCATGACCATAGGAGTCCTCCACCAAGAGACCATTGAATTTTTTGTTCTACCGAACTGCACCTCTGACGTCCTTCTTGGTCTGCCCTGGCTCCAGTGCCACTCTCCTACCCTCGACTGGACCTCTGGGGACATTAAATCATGGGGGCCTACCTGCCACACTCATTGCCTCAAGTCGGTACCGACTAGACAAGTCTCCGTTTCCTCACCCCTGCTCGGCCTTCCTAAGGCTTATCTGGACTTCTCTGACGTCTTTTGCAAGAAGCAGGCGGAGGTCTTACCACCACATAGACCCTATGATTGTCCCATTGATTTGCTTCCTGGTACCACGCCACCACGTGGCAGGATTTACCCTCTTTCCATCCCTGAAACCAAGGCCATGTCAGAATACGTTCAGGAGAACCTTAAGAAAGTTTTTATCAGGAAATCCTCTTCTCCTGCCGGAGCAGGATTTTTCTTTGTTGCCAAAAAGGATGGGTCACTACGCCCATGTATTGACTACCGCGGTCTTAACAAGATCACGGTAAAAAATCGCTACCCTTTGCCACTCATCTCGGAACTCTTTGACCGTCTGCGTGGAGCAAAGGTCTTCACCAAGCTTGACCTCAGGGGCGCTTATAATCTCATCAGAATCCGTGATGGAGATGAGTGGAAAACCGCTTTTAATACCAGAGATGGCCACTTTGAGTATCTCGTCATGCCGTTCGGCCTGTGCAACGCTCCTGCAGTCTTTCAAGACTTTGTCAACGAGATCTTCCGGGACATGTTGTATACTTGTGTAGTGGTCTATCTCGACGACATTCTAATCTTCTCCTCCACCCTGGAGGAACACCGTCGCCATGTTCGTCAAGTGCTTCAGCGCCTTCGTGTCAACCATCTGTACGCCAAAATGGAAAAATGTCTTTTTGAACGTAGCTGTCTGCCGTTTCTGGGATACCTAGTTTCTGGACAGGGTCTTCAAATGGACCCTGACAAACTCTCTGCAGTCTTGGATTGGCCACGCCCCTCAGGCCTTCGCTCTATTCAGCGCTTCCTTGGATTCGCCAATTATTACCGTCAGTTTGTTCCCCATTTCTCCACTATCGTGTCGCCTATTGTGGCCCTAACCAAGAAAGAAGCGAATCCGAAATCCTGGCCTCCCCAAGCTGAAGAAGCCTTTACTCGTCTTAAAGCCGCCTTCGCCTCCGCTCCAGTCTTGAATAGGCCTGATCCGTTGAAACCATTCTTCCTGGAGGTAGATGCCTCCTCTGTTGGAGCCGGAGCGGTTCTTCTTCAAAAATCTGCTAAAGGGAGAAACGTCACCTGCGGTTTCTTCTCAAAAACTTTTTCTCCTCCTGAAAAGAACTACGCCATCGGAGATCATGAACTACTAGCCATTAAGTTGGCACTGGAAGAATGGAGACACCTTCTGGAAGGATCCCCTCATCCGATCACCATCTATACTGACCACAAAAATCTCTCGTACCTTCAGTCTGCCCAGCGCCTTAATCCACGCCAGGCCAGGTGGTCATTGCTCTTTGCCCGATTCACCTTCCAAATCCATTTTCGTCCTGCTGATAAGAACATTAGGGCGGATGCCCTATCACGCTCCACCGATGCCTCCGAGGATGAGACCGTTCCTCAACACATCATTCCTCCTGAGTGTCTAATTTCAACTGCTCCTGCTTCACTTCCTCCAGGGAAAACATTTGTTCCTCCACAACTTCGCCTGCGGACTCTCAAATGGGGTCACTCCTCTCACCTGGCGGGTCATGCTGGAATTAAAAAGACGACTCAACTAATTGCCAGACACTATTGGTGGCCTTCCTTTGAGAAAGATGTAACGGAGTTCGTTCGGGCCTGTACTGTCTGCGCACGTGATAAAACTCCCCGCCAGAAGCCTGCAGGTCTTCTTCTCCCTCTGCCAGTGCCTGAACAGCCTTGGTCCCACATAGCAATGGACTTCGTCACGGATCTTCCTGTATCCCATGGCAACACAGTCATATGGGTGGTTGTCGACAGGTTCTCTAAAATGGCACATTTTATCCCGCTTCCTGGTCTCCCTTCTGCGCCACAGCTGGCGAAGCAATTCTTTTTACACATTTTTCGTCTCCATGGTCTTCCTACACACATCGTCTCCGATAGAGGCGTTCAGTTTATCTCAAAGTTTTGGAGAGCTCTCTGCACCCAATTGAAGATCAAATTAAACTTCTCCTCTGCCTACCACCCTCAGTCCAATGGACAAGTGGAGAGGGTTAACCAGATCCTTGGTGACTACCTGCGACATTTCGTCTCCTCCCGTCAGGATGATTGGGTCGACTTGTTGCCCTGGGCCGAATTTTCTTACAACTTTAGAGACTCTGAGTCATCCACCAAATCTCCGTTTTTTGTGGTGTACGGCCGTCACCAGCTTCCCCCCTCCCCATCCCCACTTCTTCTGGAGTTCCTGCTGTTGATGACTTGACCCTGGACTTCTCCTCCATCTGGAAAGAGACTCAAAAGTCGCTCACCCTGGCCTCTTCTCGCATGAAGAGACATGCAGATAGGAAAAGAAGAACTCCTCCTGTCTTTTCTCCTGGGGACAGAGTGTGGCTCTCTGCCAAATACATCCGGTTTCGGGTCCCCAGCTACAAACTGGGTCCACGTTATCTTGGGCCTTTTAAAATCAAAAGCCAAATTAATGCTGTCTCTTACAAACTCCATCTTCCTCCTTCACTCCGTATTCACAACTCCTTTCATGTATCCCTCCTCAAACCCCTCATTCTTAACCGATTCTCCCCCAAGGTCATCGTTCCTGCTCCTGTCTCTGGGTCCTCTGACGTCTTCTTGGTGAAAGACATCCTCGCCTCCAAAGTTGTCAGAGGTAAAAAAAATTTTCTTGTTGACTGGGAGAATTGTGGTCCCGAAGAGAGGTCGTGGGAACCTGAGTCCAATATCCTCGACAAAGAGCTCATCCACAGGTTCCTGGGCTCCAAGAAGAGGGGGAGACCAAAGGGGGGGGTACTGTCATGCCGAGCGCTCCGGGTCCTGCAGCCTCCCCGGAGCACTCGAGGCATGCTGCGGGTAGCAGCGCTCCGGTCACCTTCCCCGACCGTGAGCACTGCTCCCCGCACTCCTCACTCAGTCGGTCCGCGCGGCGGGACGTTCCCGCCCGCGGACTCCACTCACCTCCCGTTCGGTTTCCTCCCGGCGCGCGCGGCCCCGCTCTCTAGGGCGCACGCGCGCCGCTGGTCTGAAATTTAAAGGGCCAGTGCACCACTAATTGGTGCCTGGTCCAATCACTCCAAATGCTATAAAAAAACACTTCCCCTTCCTGTCCTTGCTGGATCTTGTTGCCTTTGGTACCTTGAGAAAGCTTTTGGTGTATCGTTCCCTGCCTGTGTATCTGACCTTCTGCTGTTGCCCCTGACTACGAACCTTGCCGCCTGCCTTGACCTTTTGCTCCGTCTGACCTTGCCTTTGCCTTGTCCTTCTGTACCGCGTCTGAATCAGCTGTCTTTGAGGTTGAGCCGTTACCGGTGGAAACGACCTGGTTGCTACCGCCGCAGCAAGTCCATCCCGCCTTGCGGCGGGCTCTGGTGAAAACCGGTAGTAACTTAGAACCGGTCCCCTGGTACGGTCCACGCCAATCCCTCACTGACACAGAGGATCCACCTCCAGTGCCATCACCTGCCGCCAGTCCGGACCCTGACAATGAGCATATAGAGCACATGGTGCTCAAAATTATTTTGGGACTTTGTATGAGATGTGTCCAATGGGCACATGATGTTTTATATGATATTCAATATACCTAGGCTGGTAAGCACAAAACAAGTATAGAATCAATTAACATCATGTGTTTTATTATTGTATAAATGGCAGTTAACAATAATGTATAAATACAATACAATGGGGGTAAAAGAGGGCTATGTATATAAAAAGTTGGTACAAAACTGTAACACCATAAATCAACATTCAAGAAGGTACTACAAAACATTCGTGTATGTCTGGTAAAGCTTGTAGATGAATTGTTTGCCTCTTAGGCTCGACGCGTTTCGTGAAATAACATTTTTCACTTCCTCAGGAGCAGGCATGGTCATAACATCTAAAAAATATATATGCACATACATGAGTGATATAACATCAAGATAGAAGAATGTTTTGTATTGTTAGCATAAGAAAATAAAATTTACACAAAAATATCGAATGTCAGTCAGGTAATGGAATCGCCCGGATTTGAGTCCCAAATGGGAACTGAGAGAATGGTCTCCACAAACACAGTCAAAGCGCAAGATCCATAGTATGGTGAGGAAATCAAGAAGAGGTGATGAAGGGCTAGATTTAGTATTATCATGACACTGTACAAAAAAATATATATATATGTATATATGTATAAATCAAGCCATTGATCCGCATATAAGATTGATAAGCATGAAATGGTAAAGAAAAAAAGGGCCCAAACCATATAAAGGAAGTGAAACCAAGTCAGAATGCCAAAGAGTGAAGTAGAAGTGTGTAGCTATGCAAATAGCCATAGCAGATAGAAGGGGAGTGAAACATGCGTGGAGAGTGTTGAAATAAATAAACCAACCAGAGACACCCCTGAAACACCAAAGAAAAAAGTGCTCAAAAAGTGGAAAATAGAGTGGCTAACACAAATGTTAGGAAACAGGGATCCCACAGGTGAAAATACAGAGAAATGTGAAGAAAACAATAATAAAAGTGAATCTAGAGCAGGTAGATAAGATGAGTGAAAGAACCTACGCTGAGACTGGGTGGGAGACGGCCCTCAGCGTCACAATGCTGTTCAGCACAGAGGGAGTCCATCAGGCAAGCGGGTGTTGCCCGGGACGGTCTCCCTCAAATGAACGCTGGTGGAATCACGTGCGGGGACGCCAGCAGCGTGTGACGTAGACCACGCATGGATAGATGTGACGCCGATGCGTCGCGGCCGTTACCCGAAATCCCGCCCCCACCCCGGCATGTAGCCGGAGGGGGGAGAGAGAAGGACGGGCGCGGGCGGGGCGCATCGCAGTTCCCAAATGTGGACCGCATGAGAGACACACAACCCAATGACAATGGGTGAACTAATGGAACAATGAAAGTCAGTATAGAGAATAACATGAAAAATGAATATACAAAGCCCAGAGCATTTATGCCTCCTTTCCACTGAGCGGATCGGTTCGGGTTGGTTCGGTACGGTACGCTAATTTGAGTGTTTCCATTATGAAAGTGGCCCATACAACCGAACCAAACCGCACCATTCCTGGTCCTGCTTCAGATGTAGGGCCATAGGAAATGGTACGGTACGGTTAGGGCGGAGCTACTGGCGTCACACGATAGAGTCCTCTGATTGGCGGACAGGAAACCATCAATGCTCACGTCAAATGAAAGAGCAAAACAAACACCTCATTTGGTGTAAACCCCGCATGGTCCCTGGTGGCCCGACTTGCAGTGGAAACGCTCACCTGAATAGACCGGACCATTCTAACCCTTCCAAACTGTACCGACCCGAACCGTTCCGCTCAGTGGAAACGAGGCATTATATATCCTGTAAACTAAGGTGCCAATAGACATAATGACATAATTGAAATACAATGATGAAACCATTGGTTTCACATCTCCATCCCTTGATCAATATTATAATGAGGGAAAGGGGAGGAAAAGCATAGGGGGGGAAGGGGAGGAAAGAAGGGAGGGGGGGAAAGGGAAATAAGAGGACAATGGCAAAACAATAGAGGGTGGGTGGGACTTTAAATGAGACTCCTGCCTAGGGTCTCCATCCCTATGTATACATGAGCATATAGAGCACATGGTGCTCAAAATTATTTTGGGACTTTGTATGAGATGTGGCCAATGGGCACATGATGTTTTATATGATATTCAATATACCTAGGCTGGTAAGCACAAAACAAGTATAGAATCAATTAACATCATGTGTTTTATTATTGTATGAATGGCAGTTAACAATAATGTATAGATACAATACAATGGGGGTAAAAGAGGGCTATGTATATAAAAAGTTGGTACAAAACTGTAACACCGTAAATCAACATTCAAGAAGGTACTACAAAACATTCGTGTATGTCTGGTAAAGCTTGTAGATGAATTGTTTGCCTCTTAGGCTCGACGCGTTTCGTGAAATAACATTTTTCACTTCCTCAGGAGCAGGCATGGTCATAACATCTAAAAAATATATATGCACATACATAAGTGATATAACATCAAGATAGAAGAATGTTTTGCATTGTTAGCGTAAGAAAATAAAACTTACACATAAATATCGAATGTCAGTCAGGTAATGGAATCGCCCGGATTTGAGTCCCAAATGGGAACTGAGAGAGTGGTCTCCACAAACACAGTCAAAGCGCAAGATCCATAGTATGGTGAGGAAATCAAGAAGAGGTGTTGAAGGGCTAGATTTAGTATTATCATGACACTGTACAAAAATATATATATATGTATATATGTATAAATCAAGCCATTGATCCACATATAAGATTAATAAGCATGAAATGGTAAAGAAAAAAAGGGCCCAAACCATATAAAGGAAGTGAATCCAAGTCAGAATGCCAAAGAGTGAAGTAGAAGTGTGTAGCTATGCAAATAGCCATAGCAGATAGAAGGGGAGTGAAACATGCGTGGAGAGTGTTGAAATAAATAAACCAACCAGAGACACCCCTGAAACACCAAAGAAAAAAGTGCTCAAAAAGTGGAAAATAGAGTGGCTAACACCAATGTTAGGAAACAGGGATCCCACGGGTGAAAATACCGAGAGATGTGAAGAAAACAATAATAAAAGTGAATCTAGAGCAGGTAGATAAGATGAGTGAAAGAACCTATGCTGAGACTGGGTGGGAGACGGCCCTCAGCGTCACAATGCTGTTCAGCACAGAGGGAGTCCATCAGGCAAGCGGGTGTTGCCCGAGATGGTCTCCCTCAAATGAACGCTGGTGGAATCACGTGCGGGGACGCCAGCAGCGTGTGACGTAGACCACGCACGGATAGATGTGACGCTGATGCGTCGTGGCCGCGACCGAAGATCCCTTTGGGATCGGGCGGGGCGCATCGCAGTTCCCAAATGTGGACCGCACGGGAGACACACACAACCCAATGACAATGGGTGAACTAATGGAACAATGAAAGTCAGTATAGAGAATAACATGAAAAATGAATATACAAAGCCCAGAGCATTTATATATCCTGTAAACTAAGGTGCCAATAGACATAATGACATAATTGAAATACAATGATGAAACCATTGGTTTCACATCTCCATCCCTTGATCAATATTATAATGAGGGAAAGGGGAGGAAAAGCATAGGGGGGGAAGGGGAGGAAAGAAGGGAGGGGGGAAAGGGAAATAAGAGGACAATGGCAAAACAATAGAAGGTGGGTGGGACTTTAAATGAGACTCCTGCCTAGGGTCTCCATCCCTATGTATACATGAGCATATAGAGCACATGGTGCTCAAAATTATTTTGGGACTTTGTATGAGATGTGGCCAATGGGCACATGATGTTTTATATGATATTCAATATACCTAGGCTGGTAAGCACAAAACAATTATAGACTCAATTAACATCATGTGTTTTAATATTGTATGAATGGCAGTTAACAATAATGTACAGATACAATACAATGGGGGTAAAAGAGGGCTATGTATATAAAAAGTTGGTACAAAACTGTAACACCGTAAATCAACATTCAAGAAGGTACTACACAACATTCGTGTATGTCTGGTAAAGCTTGTAGATGAATTGTTTGCCTCTTAGGCTCGACGCGTTTCGTGAAATAACATTTTTCACTTCCTCAGGAGCAGGCATGGTCATAACATCTAAAAAATATATATGCACATACATAAGTGATATAACATCAAGATAGAAGAATGTTTTGCATTGTTAGCGTAAGAAAATAAAACTTACACATAAATATCGAATGTCAGTCAGTCGACGCGTTTCGTGAAATAACATTTTTCACTTCCTCAGAAGCAGGCATGGTCATTGTAATGGTGTTGAGTGTTCGGACACCATCTTGTCCTCTCAACGTCCATTTTGTTTAGTGACCCAGGCTCCTTGAGCGAAGTAGCCCCCACCTTTTTCTAATCAGTGGAACCAAAAGGCACTCGCTCACCCCCACCCCACCAGGTTCCTGCTAAGCTGACATTTTTCACACCTTTACTATACACAAGCAGAGTGACCAAGCTGGAGTTGTGTCTCCGCGGACAGCAGGGGGTCAGATTGATGTCCAGTGAAATCGCTTTGTACATTCTCAAAGCCAAATTGTTAACTTACATCTCACCATCCGTGCTCAAATCATATCTTTTTACCCAAACATAACATATTAACAAAAAGTAGATATTTGAATGCCGCATGGCACGCTGATCATGACGAGACCGCACATGGTCATCCTGTAGTACAGGAAAGTGAAACTATCGATAAGATACCCCTTCTGTGATAAAATATATTCGTGTTTGATATTGTTTGAAAGCAAATGACATGCTTAGTTATAAAATATCAGGTTCCAGAATCTAACCCTTACATACGTCGAGATATTAAGAGTGGTATGACTCTGTCCACAAAGTACATTTGAAAGAGTCATAAACCACAGGACAGCCCTTTTTGCCACTCTGATTATAATTGGTCAGGGCTGCCCATCACCACCCCTTTTGAACTCAGGGAAAAGGACAGGAACTGATAGAGAGCTCAGTTCTCATCCTAAGATCGACGGCATAACACCGCCCCAAGGAGAACCAAACATACCTGTTCAACTCTGAAACTTAAGGTAATACTAGGACTGTTTTAATGCAAGTATTTTCATTCTTTTATTCTCCTATTTCTAAATTGCTGTATATTGTGTCTCCATTTCGTTGTAACCCATGTTTCTGTAAATATTTTTATTCGCACCAATTTTTTAACCTTTCTTATAATTAAACCTTATTTTGAAAGTGTTAAACTTTGTCTCTAAGCTCTTAAACGCAACTTGACCCAAACGAATCTGCCTCCTGAAGTGCGCTATTGTGTGTTATAGACAGTTATTTTAAAGTCATAATTGATATTTGTACTGTATAGGCTAACCTATCTGAAACATTCTGGTCAGGTGACAGTGTGTGTTACAGACGGTTATTCTAAAGTCATAATTGATATTTGTGAAATCAGGAGCGTCCGCTAAGCTCAAACGTAGCGGTGGTGGCAGTGAAAGGGTTAATCGTTTAATTAACCCGGTGACAATCGCTCTCAGTCTGCTGGCATCTAGATTGTGGTCCCGCAAGCTGGACAATCTGTGTGCTGGGTGCAGCTGAGAGTGGCATTGTTACGCAAGTGACGGCAGGGTGTGAGATTGCTTGGTCTTTGGTCACGAGGTGGATGAGAAGGCCAGGGGTCTGATACCCGTATCCGTCACATATTGGCTGGCAGCGTACGTGGGATAGTCTTGCATTTAAGAGCATTCAGTGCACTGTTAGGAATTAGCTCTGCACTGAAGGATTGTAACGGTTGAGGAAAGCAGTCCTTAGAGACAAACTGGTGCATATTTTTGTTTTTTGAAAAGAGACACACAGCAATCTCTACTTTCTACAGCTCCTTCCTATCTTGCTTTCTGTTCTATCTTTTCTGCTTGCAAACATGCCTGGTTTATCGGAATATAAAAAAATGAACAAAAATGAACTTGCTACGGAGTGCACATCATAAGGACTTGACGTCAGTGGCAAAACTCGTGAAGTAATGATTCAGGCCCTGCAGGAGTATGATATGCAGGCAAGCCGGAATCTGGAACCAGAGGAAGAGGCTTCCATTTCTTCAGAGCCCAGTGATTCAGGCACGGCTGCGCAGGATGGGCCAGCAGAGACTGACACTGGAATACCACTGGATGTCACCTCCACTCCACAGCATGAGCAGACCAGCCCCAGTTTGCCTGCAACCAGCATAGACTCTCCTCTAATGCAGGAAACGCTGCAACGTGTTAAGGAGATGGATCCTATGGTGTACCTGCAGTTTCTGGAACGCCAGGCTGCGGCGGAGTGAGCGGAGCGGCAGGCGGAGAGAGAGGCTGCCGAACGCCGGGCTGAGAGAGAGGATGCACAGAGGGAGGCTAATCGTCGGCACAAACAGGAGATGGCTAAGCTCCAGCCGAAGCCTCAGTCTCAGAACCTCGGATCCCTAGAGCACAGGGACACCTCTTTGCTTGTGAGCCCGGCAGCCAAATTTCCAGTCATGGAAAAGGACAGTGACATTGATGTGTACCTGCTGTCGTTTGAAAAGACTTGCCGTCAGTACCAGTTGCCCCAAGCACAATGGGCTCGGTACCTGACGCCAGGGCTGCGAGGCAAGGCCCTGGACGCTTACGTTGAATTGCCAACGGAACAGGATGGTGATTATGAGGCCATCAAGGCTGCAATCACCCAAAAGTACCAGTTAACCCCCGGAAGTGTACCGGAAGCGATTTAGGTCCCTGCAAAAGGGACCTGGGGACTCATATATGGATGTGGTAAGCCGCTTACGCACCACGTTCCGTCAGTGGACTAAGGGCCTGAAGGCCATTACGTTTGAGTCCCTGGAGGATCTCATGATTGGAGATGAATTGTTGCACATCTGTCCTACAGACGTCAGACAGTTTGTGCTGGAACGAAAGCCAGCCTCTGCCCAAGAAGCAGCAGAAGTGGCAGATGCCTACATCCACACTCGGGTGTCTGACCATCGCAAGGCTCCTCTGTATGGCGCGAAAGGAGGGAAATTGCACATGGAAACACCTCCTGCACCTAGGAGTCATGTTCACCAGCAACCAGCCCCTGCAGTTCCTGGTGCCAAGGCACTCCTGACTGACACCCGCAGATGTTACGCCTGTGGAAAAGCCGGCCATCTCAGGACGCAGTGCCCTGAGCAGAAGAAGACGACATCATCTGGCCACCCGGCCAGCAACCCTGCTGCCGTGCTGTTCGTCAGTGGGAAACCTCAGGAAAACAACGCCAATTTGCAGCCAGTCATCATAGGCAACCGGACCGTAACTGGGTTTCGTGACACCGGAGCTGAAGTCACTTTGGTCAGACCAGAGGTGATAAATGAAACTGACATCATCCCAGAGAAGTTTCTTACCCTCACCGGAGTTGGGGCACCCGTTCCCGCATACCCCGCGCCTATGTGTTCATTGATTGGGGCGCAGGAAGTGGGATGAGGGAGGTGGGAGTCTCTGAGGAAATCCCCACAGCTGTTTTGTTGGGTGCTGATTTAGGTACCCTTGTTTCTTATTACACCCCTGCTAAGAGCCCCCTTGATGCCCCCACGGAACTCTCTGGACTTAACAAGGTACTGTGTGCAGATGTTGGGTTAATGTCTGGGCAACCTATGGATGGACAGAGGGAGGGGGAGGGGAAGGGTAGCATTGAATTACCAGGTCCTCCATCTGTTGAAGAAGGAAAGGAGGCCCTCTTGCCTGTGAAGTTACCAGGGGTATACTGTAGTAATGTTGATGATGAGGCTAATGATTATGCAAATAATGTTGATGATGATGATATTAGTGATGATGGAAATGTTGATGATGAAAATTATGTTGCTAATAATGCTGATAGTGATAATGATGTTGTGCCAATATTGGTGGTCACTCGCAGTGCGGCAAAGGCGGCGGAGATGCAGGCCCTGGTCGCAGAACAGCAGGAGGAGGTCGCTGTGCGCTCCCCTTGTTCTGACCCAGTGGACTCCACTTCTGGTGAGCCTCAGCAGCTCTCCATGTTCGCCACAGGACTGCTAGCTGGGACTTGTGGTACCGCCTTTGAGACAGCACTGCAGATGGACCAAACCCTAGAGCAGTTGAGGAGTGTAGCTGATTGCCCCCCTGCCAAGAATGACAAACAGAAGGTCTACTGGGACAAAGGGAAACTGTACAGAGAGGGTTTTCCTGCAGGAAAAGACCAGTGTAACCTAGGTAGAAGGCAGCTTGTTGTACCCAGTCAATTCAGGGGGCAATTGCTGAAAGTGGCTCATGAGATCCCCCTTGCAGGGCACTTGGGGATCACTAAGACACGTGGGAGGTTGATACATACCTTTTATTGGCCCACCATGTTCGCGGACATAGCTGACTACTGTCGGTCCTGTGCTGTCTGCCAGCGAGTTGGCAAGGCAGGAGAGGTACACAGGGCCCCACTACAACCTTTGCCTGTGATTGATGAACCTTTTAAAAGGGTGGCAGTGGATATCATTGGGCCCCTAGCTATCCCTAGCAGTTCAGGCAAACGTTATATACTGACAGTTGTCGATTATGCCACGCGTTATCCAGAGGCTGTGGCTCTCTCCTCCCTCCGAGCAGATAAGGTCGCTAATGCTCTGCTGGGGATCTTCACAAGAGTGGGGTTCCCAGCCGAGCTCATTAGCGATCAAGGCCCCCAGTTTGTGTCGGACTTGATGCAAGCTCTCTGTCAGAAAATACAGATGACGCATATCATGGCCAGTCCTTATCATCCCCAAACCAACGGCTTGTGTGAACGTTTCAATGGGACCCTAAAACAAATGTTGCGCACCTTTGTGGAGTCGCAAGGGAAGGACTGGGAACGATATCTGCCTCATGTGCTGTTTGCTTACATAGAGGTGCCCCAGGAGTCCACCGGCTTTTCGCCGTTTGAACTGCTGTACGGACGGAGGGTAAGAGGGCCCCTGGACCTAATCCGGGAGACTTGGGAGGGCAAAATTGCCAACCCAGAAGTCTCTGTTGTGGATTACGTCCTAAAATTCCGAGACAAAATGGAGACGCTGGTGGGAATTGTACGGGAAAACATGACCCAGGCCCAGACCAAGCAGAAGCGTTGGTATGACCGCAAGGCTAGGGAGCGGACATTCAACGTTGGTCAGCAGGTGTATGTTCTGCTTCCCCTGCGGCAGAACAAACTCCAAGCAGCATGGGAAGGCCCGTACACCATCACCCAGCGGCTGAATAATGTCACTTACCTCGTCAGGCTGGGAGAGGGGAATAGACGGCAGAAGGCCTTCCATGTGAACATGATTAAAGCCCATCATGAGCGCACGGCCTATGCCCTGCCAGTCTGCAGCAGGCCCGAGCCTGAGGAGGCTGATTCCCTTTTAGACCTGCTCGCTGACACCAAGGAGGGGGACTCAGCCCTCCCCATAAACTCCAATCTGACCCCCCTCACAAGTACCTGGACTGCAGAGCGTACTGGCAGTGTATAGCAGCAGGTTCACAGGAAAACCTGGGAGGACACCCCTCGCTTTCCACCAGGTGGATACAGGGACACATCCTCCCATTAAACAGTCGGCCTATCGTGTCTCTCTAGAGGTGCTGGCCAACATGAAAAGGGAGGTGGAGGAAATGCTGCAGCTGGGGGTGATTCAGAAGTCCCACAGTGCCTGGGCGTCACCCGTCGTCCTGGTCCCCAAAAAGGATCAGACGACCAGGTTCTGTGTGGACTACCGGAAGCTGAATGCAATCACCACTGCAGACGCCTACCCCATGCCACGGATTGATGAGTTGTTGGATAGGCTGGCGGCTGCCTGCTATATCACAATCATGGATCTGAGCAGGGGGTACTGGCAAATTCCTCTAGCCCCTGAGGCCCGGGAAAAGTCGGCCTTCATCACCCCATTCGGCTTGTTTGAATTTACGGTCATGCCGTTTGGGATGAAGAATGCCCCAGCCACCTTCCAAAGGGTCATGAATGACTTACTGGGGGGATGGAAACCTTTGCCGTTGCCTACCTGGATGACATTTCCGTGTTCAGTCCTACCTGGGAAGACCACCTGGGGCACTTGTCAGAAGTCCTGGACCGACTGACAGCTGCCAATCTGACTGTCAAACCCAGTAAGTGTCAGGTAGGCATGACGGATGTCCAATACTTGGGACACTAGGTAGGAGGCGGAACCTTGAGACCCGAGATAGGGAAGGTTGAGGCCATCCTGGCCTGGCCTACTCCTCAAACCAAAAAGCAGGTTATGTCATTCCTGGGAACGGCTGGCTACTATAGGAAGTTTGTCTGTAACTACAGTAGCCTGGCAAAACCCCTGACTGACCTAACCAAAAAGAAACTGCCCAAGATGGTGTCATGGACACCAGAGTGTGAAAGGGCATTTCAGACCTTGAAAGAGGCGCTGGCCAGCGCCCCTGTGCTACAGGCTCCTGACTTCACCCGTCGCTTCCTAGTGCAGACTGATGCCTCTGCATATGGATTGGGTGCAGTCCTGAGCCAGGTGGATGATGCTGGAGAGGAACATCCCGTCCTCTATCTGAGCCGGAAGCTGCTCCCCAGGGAAGTAGCATACGCCACGATCGAAAAGGAGTGTCTTGCGATCGTGTGGGCCCTTCAGAAGTTGCAGATGTACCTATATGGACGGCACTTCACTGTGATCACCGATCACAATCCCCTAAGCTGGCTAAATCGTGTTGCTGGGGAGAATGGCAAACTACTTCGGTGGAGCTTTAGTCTCCAGCAATACGATTTCACCATCCAGCATAAGAAAGGTAGCACCCATGGTAACGCTGATGGTTTGTCGCGTCAAGCCGAGCCGCAGGAGTCGGTTGCGTCCGGCGGGAAATCGTAAATTCCCCGCCTATGCGCCCACAAGAAAGGGAGGTGTAATGGTGTTCAGTGTTCAGGCACAATCTTGTCCTCTCAACGTCCATTTTGTTTAGTGACCCAGGCTCCTTGAGTGAAGTAGCCCCCACCTTTTTCTAATCAGTGGAACCAAAAGGCACTCGCTCACCCCCACCCCACCAGGTTCCTGCTAAGCTGACATTTTTCACACCTTTACTATACACAAGCAGAGTGACCAAGCAGGAGTTGTGTCTCCGCAGACAGCAGGGGGTCAGATTAGATGTCCAGTGAAATCGCTTTGTACATTCTCAAAGCCAAATTGTTAACTTACATCTCACCATCCGTGCTCAAATCATATCTTTTTACCCAAACATAACATATTAACAAAAAGTAGATATTTGAATGCCGCATGGCACGCTGATCATGACGAGACCGCACATGGTCATCCTGTAGTACAGGAAAGTGAAACGATCAATAAGATACCCCTTCTGTGATAAAATATATTCATGTTTGATATTGTTTGAAAGCAAATGACATGCTTAGTTATAAAATATCAGGAACCAGAATCTAACCCTTACATACGTCGAGATATTAAGAGTGGTATGACTCTGTCCAGAAAGTACATTTGAAAGAGTCATAAACCACAGGACAGCCCTTTTTGCCACTCTGATTATAATTGGTCAGGGCTGCCCGTCACCACCCCTTTTGAACTCAGGGAAAAGGACAGGAACTGATAGAGAGCTCAGTTCTCATCCTAAGATCGACGGCATAACACCGCCCCAAGGAGAACCAAACATACCTGTTCAACTCTGAAACTTAAGGTAATACTAGGACTGTTTTAATGCAAGTATTTTCATTCTTTTATTCTCCTATTTCTAAATTGCTGTATATTGTGTCTCCATTTCGTTGTAACTAGGGTTGAGCGGACACCTAGATGTCCGTGTTCGACGGGTTCGGCCGAACTTTAAAAAAAAGTCCGGGTCCGTGTCCCGGACTTTTACCGAACTTTTCCCGGACACCGAACCCCATTGAAGTCAATGGGGACCCGAACTTTAAGGCACTAAAATGGCTCTAAAACACCAAAGGAAAGGGCTAGAGTGCTGCAAATGGCAGCAAAACATAATTAAGAGCATGGCAAGTGCTCTGCAAACAAATGTGGATAGGGAAATAACTTAAAACAACAAAAAAAAACAGAAAAATAAAACAATGTTCTTCTTCATCTCTGAAGGACGAGGCCCATATGGAGTAGGAGGGAGGTTGAGGTGGTGGTGGATGTGGCGGTGACATAGGCGTGCGCACAGGGTGTGCTGGGTGTGCCTGGGCACACCCTAATCACCTAGGGCACATAGCATTGCCAGTGAGGAGATGGGAAAGATCTCCCTGGGACCTGCTCTGCTCTATTTCTCCTTGCCTACAGGTACATGGCCCCGATACATTACTCTCCCTGCTGGCAAACACATGCATGTGTATTTCAACTTTGGGGTGCACACCTTAATGCAATAGGCTGCGCACACCTATGGGCGGTGTAGGTGGAAGCGGCGGTGGAGGAGGACCAGGGCCGGATTAAAAGCATCATGGGCTTGGTGCTGAGGATTTTGAAGGGCCTTAAGGGCCGTGCCTTGCCATGCACCCAGAGGAGGAAGGGTGCAGCCATGCATGCCTAATTCAACATGGGATGCTGTCTCTGAAGCCCATAAACACATCCATGCATCGCCAACTGTCCCTCCTTGTCCGGCCTTCACGCTGTGTGGGGAGGTTCTGAGGGTGCTGCCTGGGGAAGCGAGCATAGAAGCCAGACTTCTGTGTTTACAAGTGACAGAAGAGCGGTAACAGTGAATATGGCCAACCCGGGGCCTATATAAAAGGTAGGGGCCTGGAGCTGCAGCTCCAATAGCCCCTACATTAATCTGGCCCTGAGGAGGAGGACGAGGTAGCCAACACTGCTTCTTTTCAAAAATTTTAAATGAGGGTACACCCCAAAAGAGTGAGAAAGAGCAAAAATGGAACAATGGGTGGGTAAGGTCGGTATCCATTGCTATTCTGCATAAGGTACGGAAAAGTCCCGTGGGATCCATGCCTGGTTCATTTTAATGAACGTGAGCTTGTCCACATTGTCTCTGGACAGGCGGCTGCGCTTGTCTGTTATAACGCCCCCAGCCGTGCTAAATACCCGTTCAGATAATACACTGGCTGCAGGGCACGCCAGCACCTCCAAGGCGTAAAGGGCAAGCTCAGGCCATGTGCCCAATTTGGAGACCCAGAAGTTGAAGGGGGCAGACCCGTCATTCACTACATGTAGGCGTGTGCACACATACTGCTCCACCATGTTGGTAAAATGCTGCCTCCTGCTAAGACGTTCCATCTGAGCTGCTGGTGCTGCTGTTTGTTGTGGCGTGCTGATAAAGCTTTTCCACATTTCGGCCATGCTAACCCTGCCTTCTGAGGTGCTGGCGGTGCCCTGGTTGCGTTGGCGACCTCCTCCTCCTCCTCCTCTGCCTTGTGCTTCCACTGTGGCCCCGCTGTCAGATGGGAATGCCAGCAGCATGGCGTCTACCAGCGTGCGCTTGTACTCGCGCATCTTGCGATCGCGCTCCAGTGAGTGAATTAAGGACGGTACGTTGTCCTTGTAACGGGGATCCAGCAGCGTGGCCACCCAGTAATCAGCACAAGTTAGAATGTGGGCAACTCGGCGGTCGTTGTGGAGACACTGCAGCATGTAATCGCTCATGTGTGCCAGGCTGCCCAGAGGCAACGAAAGGCTGTCCTCTGTGGGAGGTGTATCGTCCGTGTCCTCTGTATCCCCCCAGCCACGCACCAGTGATGGCCATGAGCTGGCCTGGGTGCCACCCTGCTGTGAACATGGTTCCATCTCCTCCTCCAGCTCCTCCTCCTCCTCATCCTCCTCATCCTCCAGAACTGTGCCCCTGCTGGACAATTGCGTCCCTGGCGTTTGCGTGTGCAGGAACCCACCCTCGGAGCCCCTTGCGAATGACTGCCCTGAAAGCCTTGGAAATGTTACCTCTTCATCCTCCTCCTCCTCCTCATCCTGTGCCACATCCTCTTCCATCATCGCCCGAATTGTTTTTTCAAGGAGGCATAGAAGTGGGATAGTTAAGCTGAGAACGGCGTCATTGCCACTGGCCATGTTGGTGGAGTACTCAAAACAGCGCAACAAGGCACACAGGTCTCGCATGGAGGCCCAGTTAAATTAAATAGCGGAATAGAAAATATGATCCAAAAAAAGTGTATGTATATCACACGTACACAACCACACTGGGCCCCAATTACTATTGTTTGTACCCCTAAAAGGCTAGATGAGGAGTAGGGGGAGTATGGAACAGGCAGCACCCTCAAACCTTCAGAAGTATGAGATGAACCCCAACAACTTGGAAAGGTGGATCTCTCTCACACGTACCAACACAGACTATCCCCCAATTTAACTGATCCCCAAAGGTTTTTGATTAAATAGCGGAATAGAAAATATGATCCAAAAAAAGTGTATGTATATCACACGTACACAACCACACTAGGCCCCAATTACTATTGTTTGTACCCCTAAAAGGCTAGATGAGGAGTAGGGGGGGTATGGAACAGGCAGCACCCTCAAACCTTCAGAAGTATGAGATGAACCCCAACAACTTGGAAAGGTGGATCTCTCTCACACGTACCAACACAGACTATCCCCCAATTTAACTGATCCCCAAAGGTTTTTGATTAAATAGCGGAATAGAAAATATGATCCAAAAAAAGTGTATGTATATCACACGTACACAACCACACTGGGCCCCAATTACTATTGTTTGTACCCCTAAAAGGCTAGATGAGGAGTAGGGGGAGTATGGAACAGGCAGCACCCTCAAACCTTCAGAAGTATGAGATGAACCCCAACAACTTGGAAAGGTGGATCTCTCTCACACGTACCAACACAGACTATCCCCCAATTTAACTGATCCCCAAAGGTTTTTGATTAAATAGCGGAATAGAAAATATGATCCAAAAAAAGTGTATGTATATCACACGTACACAACCACACTGGGCCCCAATTACTATTGTTTGTACCCCTAAAAGGCTAGATGAGGAGTAGGGGGAGTATGGAACAGGCAGCACCCTCAAACCTTCAGAAGTATGAGATGAACCCCAACAACTTGGAAAGGTGGATCTCTCTCACACGTACCAACACAGACTATCCCCCAATTTAACTGATCCCCAAAGGTTTTTGATTAAATAGCGGAATAGAAAATATGATCCAAAAAAAGTGTATGTATATCACACGTACACAACCACACTAGGCCCCAATTACTATTGTTTGTACCCCTAAAAGGCTAGATGAGGAGTAGGGGGGGTATGGAACAGGCAGCACCCTCAAATCTTCAGAAGTATGAGATGAACCCCAAAAACTTGGAAAGGTGGATCTCTCTCACACGTACCAACACAGACTATCCCCCAATTTAACTGATCCCCAAAGGTTTTTGATTAAATAGCGGAATAGAAAATATGATCCAAAAAAAGTGTATGTATATCACACGTACACAACCACACTAGGCCCCAATTACTATTGTTTGTACCCCTAAAAGGCTAGATGAGGAGTAGGGGGGGTATGGAACAGGCAGCACCCTCAAACCTTCAGAAGTATGAGATGAACCCCAACAACTTGGAAAGGTGGATCTCTCTCACACGTACCAACACAGACTATCCCCCAATTTAACTGATCCCCAAAGGTTTTTGATTAAATAGCGGAATAGAAAATATGATCCAAAAAAAGTGTATGTATATCACACGTACACAACCACACTAGGCCCCAATTACTATTGTTTGTACCCCTAAAAGGCTAGATGAGGAGTAGGGGGGGTATGGAACAGGCAGCACCCTCAAACCTTCAGAAGTATGAGATGAACCCCAACAACTTGGAAAGGTGGATCTCTCTCACACGTACCAACACAGACTATCCCCCAATTTAACTGATCCCCAAAGGTTTTTGATTAAATAGCGGAATAGAAAATATGATCCAAAAAAAGTGTATGTATATCACACGTACACAACCACACTAGGCCCCAATTACTATTGTTTGTACCCCTAAAAGGCTAGGAGTAGGGGGAGTATGGAACAGGCAGCACCCTCAAACCTTCAGAAGTATGAGATGAACCCCAACAACTTGGAAAGGTGGATCTCTCTCACACGTACCAACACAGACTATCCCCCAATTTAACTGATCCCCAAAGGTTTTTGATTAAATAGCGGAATAGAAAATATGATCCAAAAAAAGTGTATGTATATCACACGTACACAACCACACTGGGCCCCAATTACTATTGTTTGTACCCCTAAAAGGCTAGATGAGGAGTAGGGGGAGTATGGAACAGGCAGCACCCTCAAACCTTCAGAAGTATGAGATGAACCCCAACAACTTGGAAAGGTGGATCTCTCTCACACGTACCAACACAGACTATCCCCCAATTTAACTGATCCCCAAAGGTTTTTGATTAAATAGCGGAATAGAAAATATGATCCAAAAAAAGTGTATGTATATCACACGTACACAACCACACTAGGCCCCAATTACTATTGTTTGTACCCCTAAAAGGCTAGATGAGGAGTAGGGGGGGTATGGAACAGGCAGCACCCTCAAACCTTCAGAAGTATGAGATGAACCCCAACAACTTGGAAAGGTGGATCTCTCTCACACGTACCAACACAGACTATCCCCCAATTTAACTGATCCCCAAAGGTTTTTGATTAAATAGCGGAATAGAAAATATGATCCAAAAAAAGTGTATGTATATCACACGTACACAACCACACTAGGCCCCAATTACTATTGTTTGTACCCCTAAAAGGCTAGATGAGGAGTAGGGGGGGTATGGAACAGGCAGCACCCTCAAACCTTCAGAAGTATGAGATGAACCCCAACAACTTGGAAAGGTGGATCTCTCTCACACGTACCAACACAGACTATCCCCCAATTTAACTGATCCCCAAAGGTTTTTGATTAAATAGCGGAATAGAAAATATGATCCAAAAAAAGTGTATGTATATCACACGTACACAACCACACTAGGCCCCAATTACTATTGTTTGTACCCCTAAAAGGCTAGATGAGGAGTAGGGGGGGTATGGAACAGGCAGCACCCTCAAACCTACAGAAGTATGAGATGAACCCCAACAACTTGGAAAGGTGGATCTCTCTCACACGTACCAACACAGACTATCCCCCAATTTAACTGATCCCCAAAGGTTTTTGATTAAATAGCGGAATAGAAAATATGATCCAAAAAAAGTGTATGTATATCACACGTACACAACCACACTAGGCCCCAATTACTATTGTTTGTACCCCTAAAAGGCTAGGAGTAGGGGGAGTATGGAACAGGCAGCACCCTCAAACCTTCAGAAGTATGAGATGAACCCCAACAACTTGGAAAGGTGGATCTCTCTCACACGTACCAACACAGACTATCCCCCAATTTAACTGATCCCCAAAGGTTTTTGATTAAATAGCGGAATAGAAAATATGATCCAAAAAAAGTGTATGTATATCACACGTACACAACCACACTAGGCCCCAATTACTATTGTTTGTACCCCTAAAAGGCTAGATGAGGAGTAGGGGGAGTATGGAACAGGCAGCACCCTCAAATCTTCAGAAGTATGAGATTGTGTTCACTGTACCCCACAAAGATTGAGTTCACTGCACCCCACAATGATTGTGTTCACTGCACCCCACAAAGATTGTGTTCACTGCACCTCACAAAGATTGTGTTCACTGTACCCCCCAAAGATTGTGTTCACTGCACCCCACAAAGATTCTGTTCACTGTACCCCACAAAGATTGTGTTCACTGCACCCTAAAAGGATGTTGTTCACTGCACCCCACAAAGATTGTGTTCACTGCACCCTAAAAGGATGTTGTTCACTGCACCCCAAAAAGATTGTGTTCACTGTACCCCCCCAAAGATTGTGTTCACTGCACCCCACAAAGATTGTGTTCACTGCACCCCAAAAAGATTGTGTTCACTGTACCCCCCAAAGATTGTGTTCACTGCACCCCAAAAAGATTGTGTTCACTGTACCCCCCAAAGATTGTGTTCACTGCACCCCACAAAGATTCTGTTCACTGTACCCCACAAAGATTGTGTTCACTGCACCCCAAAAAGATTGTGTTCACTGTACCCCCCCAAAGATTGTGTTCACTGCACCCCACAAAGATTCTGTTCACTGCACCCCACAAAGGATTTTGTTCACTGCACCCCAAAAAGATTGTGTTCACTGCACCCCAAAAAGGATTTTGATCACTGCACCCCAAAAAGGATGTTGTTCACTGCACCCCAAAAATGATTTTGTTCACTCCACCCCAAAAAGATTGTGTTCACTGCACCCCACAAAGATTGTGTTCACTGCACCCCAAAAAGATTGTGTTCACTGTACCCCCCAAAGATTGTGTTCACTGCACCCCACAAAGATTCTGTTCACTGTACCCCACAAAGATTGTGTTCACTGCACCCCAAAAAGATTGTGTTCACTGCACCCCAAAAAGGATGTTGTTCACTGCACCCCAAAAAGGATGTTGTTCACTCCACCCCAAAAAGATTGTGTTCACTGCACCCCACAAAGATTGTGTTCACTGCACCCCAAAAATGATTTTGTTCACTGCACCCCAAAAAGGATTTTGTTCACTGCACCCCAAAAAGGATGTTGTTCACTCCACCCCAAAAAGATTGTGTTCACTGCACCCCAAAAAGATTGTGTTCACTGCACCCCACAAAGGATTTTGTTCACTGCACCCCAAAAAGATTGTGTTCACTGCACCCCAAAAAGGATGTTGTTCACTGCACCCCAAAAAGGATTTTGTTCACTGCACCCCAAAAAGATTGTGTTCACTGCACCCCACAAAGGATTTTGTTCACTGCACCCCACAAAGATTGTGTTCACTGCACACCAAAAAGGATTGTGTTCACTGCACCCCAAAAAGATTTTGTTCACTGCACCCCAAAAAGATTGTGTTCACTGCAGCCCAAAAAGATTGTGTTCACTGCAGCCCAAAAAGATTGTGTTCACTGCAGCCCAAAAAGATTGTGTTCACTGCAGCCCAAAAAGATTGTGTTCACTGCAGCTCACACACAGAAAAATGGATGTGGATCACTGACACCTGCCTATCTCCAATCCCACACCACACAGCAATATCGATTGTAGTTTGTAGAACACAGTTTCCCTAAAATTCAGCAGACTCTGTCCCTAACAGGATTGAGAAGAGATCGTAGATCAGGATTGAGTGCAGATTCACCCCACCCCCCACACAGCAATATCGATTGTAGTTTGTAGAAGACACTGACCCTATAATTCAGCAGACTCTATCCCTAAAATGCCTACAACTCGCCCTGCCTAAACACTCCGACCTGTCCCTCAATTCTATCCGGACACAAATGGTTTTTTCCTGCCTATCTTTCCCTAATCAGCAGCCAGCACATTGATGTGTGCTCTGTCCCTTAGCTAAGCAGCAGAATGACGCTGCTGCGGCGGCTGCCTCGAACTTATAAAGACTTGGTCACATGCTTCAGACGGCCAATCACAGCTACTAAGACATTTGCAGGCATGGCTGGGATGGCTTAAGGCACACCAGTTAAACGATTGTTGATTGGCTGTTGAAAGCCCGCCATGAAAAGAGCGCCAAAGCATGCAAAACCCGGAAATAAAACGACCGAACACGGATTTTTACCCGAACATACAGTAAAGTGTCCGTGTCCGTGTTCGGGTAAAAAAAATCCAATTATTCGGTACGAACACGAATAATACAGTCCGTGTTCGCTCAACACTAGTTGTAACCCATGTTTCTGTAAATATTTTTATTCGCACCAATTTTTTAACCTTTCTTATAATTAAACCTTATTTTGAAAGTGTTAAACTTTGTCTCTAAGCTCTTAACCGCTTGCCGACTGCGCACAGTATATTTACTGCAGCAGTCGGCCCCGGCCAGGCAGAGTGACGTAGGTCTACGTCGCTCGCCTGTCACTCCTTCCAGAGCCAATAGCGGGCGGGCGCGCGCCCGCTGAGGCGCGCGCCCACCTCGGCTCGTTCACGGAGGAGTGCGGGAGTGTGACTGGCGGACCCGATGTCCGCCGGTCACACTACGATCGCCGGTACAGCGGGAGAAAGACAGAGCGGCTTGTGTAAACAAGCCGCCTGTCAGTTCTCCCTGTGTAAAAGTGAAGATCAAACAGTTCTACTATGTAGAACTGTTGATCTTTGTTTTTACACTAGTAGACCTGTCCCTGCACAGTTAGAATCACGCCCCTAGGACACACTTAACCCCTCCCTGTCCAATACTGTTAACCCCTTCCCTGCCAGTGTCATTTTTGCAGTAACAGTGCATATATATAGCACTGATTACTGCAGTAATGTCACTGGTACCCCCAAAAGTGTCAAAAATGTCAGTCAAGGGTCCGATCTGTCCGCCGCAATGTCGCAGTACCGCAAAAAAAATCGCAGATCGCCGCCATTACTCGTTAAAAAAAAAAACACCAAAAATGACAAAAATCTTTCCCTTTGTTAGTAAACGCGATAACTTTTGCGCAAACCAATCAAAATACGCTTTTTGCGATTTTTTTTACCAAACATAGGTAGCGTAAAACAAATTGGCCGAAAATTTAAAAAAATTTTGATTTTTACATTTTTTTTGGGGGGAATTTCATATAAAAAAAAGTGAAAAATATTGTTGTTTTTGCAAAAATTACTCTCTTTTTTTGTTTATAGCGCGTGATCAAAAAATCGCACAGGTGATCAAATACCACCAAAAGAAAGCTCTGTTTGTGGGAAAAAAAGGACGTGAAATTCGTTTAGGTACAGCGTCGCACGACCGCGCGATTGTCCGTTAAAGTCACGCAGTAAAAAATCGCAAAATAACCCCTGGTCTTTTAGCAGGAAAATCCTCCGGTGGTAAAGTGGTTAAACGCAACTTGACCCAAACGAATCTGCCTCCTGAAGTGCGCTATTGTGTGTTATAGACAGTTATTTTAAAGTCATAATTGATATTTGTACTGTTTAGGCTAACCTATCTGAAACATTCTGGTCAGGTGACAGTGTGTGTTACAGACGGTTATTCTAAAGTCATAATTGATATTTGTGAAATCAGGAGCGTCCGCTAAGCTCAAACGTAGCGGTGGTGGCAGTGAGAGGGTTAATCGTTTAATTAACCCGGTGACAATCGCTCTCAGTCTGCTGGCATCTAGATTGTGGTCCCGCAAGCTGGACAATCTGTGTGCTGGGTGCAGCTGAGAGTGGCATTGTTACGCAAGTGACGGCAGGGTGTGAGATTGCTTGGTCTTTGGTCACGAGGTGGATGAGAGGGCCAGGGGTCTGATACCCGTATCCGTCACAGTCATAACATCTAAAAAATATATATGCACATACATAAGTGATATAACATCAAGATAGAAGAATGTTTTGTATTGTTAGCGTAAGAAAATAAAACTTACTCATAAATATCGAATGTCAGTCAGGTAATGGAATCGCCCGGATTTGAGTCCCAAATGGGAACTGAGAGAGTGGTCTCCACAAACACAGTCAAAGCGCAAGATCCATAGTATGGTGAGGAAATCAAGAAGAGGTGTTGAAGGGCTAGATTTGGTATTATCATGACACTGTACAAAAAAAATATATATATATATGTATATATGTATAAATCAAGCCATTGATCCACATATAAGATTGATAAGCATGAAATGGTAAAGAAAAAAAGGGCCCAAACCATATAAAGGAAGTGAAACCAAGTCAGAATGCCAAAGAGTGAAGTAGAAGTGTGTATCTATGCAAATAGCCATAGCAGATAGAAGGGGAGTGAAACATGCGTGGAGAGTGTTGAAATAAATAAACCAACCAGAGACACCCCTGAAACACCAAAGAAAAAAGTGCTCAAAAAGTGGAAAATAGAGTGGCTAACACCAATGTTAGGAAACAGGGATCCCACGGGTGAAAATACCGAGAAATGTGAAGAAAACAATAATAAAAGTGAATCTAGAGCAGGTAGATAAGATGAGTGAAAGAACCTACGCTGAGACTGGGTGGCAGACGGCCCTCAGCGTCACAATGCTGTTCAGCACAGAGGGAGTCCATCAGGCAAGAGGGTGTTGCCCGGGACGGTCTCCCTCAAATGAACGCTGGTGGAATCACGTGCGGGGACGCCAGCAGCGTGTGACGTAGACCATGCACGGATAGATGTGACGCCAATGCATCGCGGCCGCGACCGAAGATCCCGCCTCCACCCCGGCATGTAGCCGGAGGGGGGAGAGAGAAGGACGGGCACGGGCGGGGCGCATCGCAGTTCCCAAATGTGGACCGCACGAGAGACACACACAACCCAATGACAATGGGTGAACTAATGGAACAATGAAAGTCAGTATAGAGAATAACATGAAAAATGAATATACAAAGCCCAGAGCATTTATATATCCTGTAAACTAAGGTGCCAATAGACATAATGACAAAATTGAAATACAATGATGAAACCATTGGTTTCACATCTCCATCCCTTGATCAATATTATAATGAGGGAAAGGGGAGGAAAAGCATAGGGGGGGGAAGGGGAGGAAAGAAGGGAGGGGGGAAAGGGAAATAAGAGGACAATGGCAAAACAATAGAAGGTGGGTGGGACTTTAAATGAGACTCCTGCCTAGGGTCTCCATCCCTATGTATACATGAGCATATAGAGCACATGGTGCTCAAAATTATTTTGGGACTTTGTATGAGATGTGGCCAATGGGCACATGATGTTTTATATCATATTCAATATACCTAGGCTGGTAAGCACAAAACAAGTATAGAATCAATTAACATCATGTGTTTTAATATTGTATGAATGGCAGTTAACAATAATGTATAGATAAAATACAATGGGGGTAAAAGAGGGCTATGTATATAAAAAGTTGGTACAAAACTGTAACACCGTAAATCAACATTCAAGAAGGTACTACAAAACATTCGTGTATGTCTGGTAAAGCTTGTAGATGAATTGTTTGCCTCTTAGGCTCGACGCGTTTCGTGAAATAACATTTTTCACTTCCTCAGAAGCAGGCATGGTCATAACATCTAAAAAATATATATGCACATACATAAGTGATATAACATCAAGATAGAAGAATGTTTTGTATTGTTAGCGTAAGAAAATAAAACTTACACATAAATATCGAATGTCAGTCAGGTAATGGATGTAACGTTCTTGCGTTTTTGTTTGTGGATGGATTTACAGCTGCAGAATTATTACACTCAGTAGCCTTGTAGAGAATCTGTTGAACAACAATCCAACTCTCAGGACTTCATCACCGTGTACAGCCTGTTATATACTATATATATATTAATAGATGTTTAATGGAGGGATAGAGTATATGAGGATATATAGATGAGAGACAGGCTATTGTATGGTGAGCACTGGAAGTAGTATTAGGAGAGTTGCAGGTGATGGTAAAGCAGATAGGTTCTGATGTCAAGTATAGTGCAGATGGTAAGAGGACACAGATGGAGTATACTTAGACAGAGTAACCTAGTGCAAGGATAGTTGAAGGTAGTCCCAAGAGCTAACAGTCTATGCAGATGATAGTGAATAGATAGATACAGATAGTCTTGGTAATTGCAGTAGATGACAGTAGGAGATTGGTTAGCAAGAATATCCCCTGCGGGGTACTTATCACTTAGATAGGTTTAGGAATAACAGTGTCCATTGGAGAGGGGTGATCCCGTAGCGAGATACGGATCACCAGTGAGGTTTCCGGCTTCAGTTCAGCAAGGGAGGTAATGTCAGCAGCTCCGACTTCTCAGACGTAGGTGCGATGAACATATGGGTTTGAACGAGCGATGAGTGAGAGCAAACCGGCGATTGAAATAGCGGCGCTCGGCAATGATGTCATCCGGTCTTAAAGGTATATGTGTCCCTTGTTACACAAGATGGGATGCAATTAGGAGAGGAGAAATATGGAGACAAGGGTACCAGAGGTACCGGAACATTACAGTACCCCCCCCTTAAGGCCGGCTCCGGAAGGCCTCTAGAACTGTTTTTTCCGGATATTTCGAGTGGAAATTGCGAATCAGTCTAGGGGCATGTATATCGGAGGTATCCAGCCAGGTCCCATCTTGGGGCCCATAATTCTTCCATCGTACAAGATACTGGAGTCTTCTTCTATTGAAACGGGAATCCAAAATTTCTTTTATCTCAAATTCTTCTCCACCTTCCACTTGTACAGGAGGTGGACGTGAGATAGTAGGCCTTATTCCTTGGTTAGGAACATGGGGCTTCAGTAGAGACACATGGAAGACAGGATGTATCTTGAGGTCTACTGGCAATGTAAGTTGTACTCCAGCTTTTCCAATAAGCTTCTCTATTGGAAAAGGTCCCAGAAATAGAGGTCCAAGTTTTTTACTAGGGATTTTTAGTCTCAGATTTTTTGTAGAAAGCCAAACAAGATCCCCAATGGCATATTGGGGAGAGGGTTTCCTACGGAGTTCGTAGTACTTTTTTTGTTGGCTATGAGCATGAGATATGGTATTGTTGAGTAATCCCAGAGAATCCTTTATCTGGGCAAGATAATCAGATGCCACTGGATTACTTGATGGCAAGATACGTGGAGGAAGGAGTGTGGGATGAAACCCATAATTCAGGTAAAACGGACTTTGCTTAGTAGTGCTATGAGTCGCGTTGTTATAGGCGAATTCCGCCAGCGGGAGGAGATCTGCCCAATCGTCCTGTAGATACGAAGGATAGCAAGGCAGGTACTGTTCAATGCACTGGTTAACTCTCTCTGTCTGTCCGTTGGTCTGAGGGTGGTATGGAGAAGTAAGGTTACGCTCTATTCGTAGTATCTGACATAGAGCTAGCCAAAACTTTGAGATGAATTGTGAACCACGGTCAGACAGCAGTGTTTTTGGAATACCATGTAACTTAAAGACATGTTTCACAAGTAATTCCGCTGTTTGTTTGGATGAAGGTAATTTTCGGATAGGAGTGAAATGTGCCATCTTGGTCAGATGGTCCACTGACACCAAGATGGTGTTGAATCCTTTGGAAGGTGGTAGTTCCACTATGAAGTCTAAGGATACCACTTCCCACGGAACCTGGGGTATCGGTAAACTACAAAGTAACCCTGATGGTTTCGTGTTGTCAATTTTAGACCTTGCACAGATATCACAAGATGAAACAAACTTTTTTACGGTTGTCTTCATGTCTGGCCACCAAAATTGCCTAGTGAGTAGATTGAGAGTTTTAGTCATACCCATATGTCCTGCCATAGTTACATCATGCGACAATTCTAAGATCTTGGTTCGCATAGTAGGGGGTATGTATAATTTATCGTTGTAGTAGAGGAAGCCTTCTGTGTTAGTAGTTAGTTGTGGTGGAGGTGAATCCAACCCTATGCTGTGCAAAATCTCCTCCTTTAGGGAGCGAACGACTCCGATAATACGCTCAAGTGGTATTATAGGAACTGAGGGAACCTCAGTGCAATCTTTCTCGGCTAGTCGTGAGAGTGCATCCGCTTTTTTATTTTTGTCTGCGGGGGTGTAAGTTACTAAAAAATTAAATCTCAGAAAGAATAACGACCACCGTACCTGCCGGTGGGAAAGAGTTCTATTAGTCTGAAGGTATTGAAGGTTTTTGTGATCAGTATATATCAGAATTGGCAATTGAGTGCCCTCAAGTAGATGTCGCCAATTCTCTAATGCCAGTTTTATGGCTAATAACTCCTTCTCACCTACTGGGTAGTTCACCTCTGGGCTACTTAATGACTTTGAAAAGAAAGCAACTGGGTGAAGAGGTGAGGTGTTTGTTGGTCGTTGTGAGAGAACTGCTCCTACTGCCATATTAGACGCATCTACCTCCAAGATGTATTGAAGGGATGGGTCTGGATGGCATAGTATGGGGGCAGTAGTAAAGCTTGATTTCAGCAGAGAGAATGCTCCATTTGCTTCTTTTGTCCAATTAAATGGTCTCTTCGTGCTTGTAAGTTGTGTGAGAGGTTTCACAATCGCAGAGAAGTTTTTAATGAATTTCCTGTAGTAATTAGAGAATCCTAGGAACCTTTGTAATGCTTTGCGAGTGGTTGGCACAGGCCAATCCAGAATGCAGGATATTTTGCTCATGTCCATTTTGATTCCACTTTTAGATATAATATATACTAGGAATAGTACTTCCTCTTTATGAAACAAACATTTCTTTGATTTAACATATAAGTTATGTGCAAGTAGTCTTGACAGCACAAGTCTCACATGTTTTATGTGCTCAGGTAAGGAATGAGAATAGATAAGTATATCGTCCAAATATACTACCACACAAACATCAAGCAAGTCTCGGAATATCTCTTTTATAAACCGTTGGAAGGCTGCGGGAGCATTACATAGCCCAAATGGCATTACAAGGTACTCAAACAGTCCGTATCTGGTTCTGAATGCCGTCTTCCATTCATCCCCTTTACGGATTCGAATTAAATTGTATGCCCCGTTTAGGTCCAATTTTGAAAAGAAAGAAGCCCCACGCACCTGTTCGATAAGTTCAGGAATAAGAGGTAAAGGATAACGATCCTTTATAGTGATGGCATTTCATTGTCTGAAATCAATGATAGGCCTAAGGCTAGAGTCCTTATTGCGGACAAAGAAGAGCCCAGCAGCAGTGGAGGAAGTAGAAAGTCGGATGAATCCTTTTGCCAAGTTCTCATCCAGATACTCCTTAAGGTGAGAGAGTTCATCCTGTGAGAGAGGATATACATGTCCGTAAGGCAACTTGCTATTAGGGAGCAGATCGATACAACAATCATAGTCCCTATGGGGAGGTAGCATTTGAGCGTTTTTCTCAAGAAAAACCTCCGATAAATCTTGATAACACTTAGGAATAATGTCATCCGGCAGTACAGACAGGATCCTATCATGTGTGGGGAGGTTACACGTCGTCTCACAATAGTGAGAAGAGAAGGCTAAGGTTCTTGTTTTCCAATCGATGATTGGTTGATGTATGTGTAACCAGGGAAGTCCCAAAATGATTGGAAAATGTGGTGAAGTTAATACATCAAAGGTAGTGGTCTCCACATGAGACTCGTCAGCAGTTACAAGAAGTGCCTGTGTCTGACTGGTGATAGGACCAGAGGATAAAGGGGTACCGTTAATAAAACTAACGGAGACAGGTTTGGGTTTTGAAACAATAGGTATTTTATTAAGGGAGACAAAACAAATGACAATGTAGTTTCCACAAGATCCTGTGTCAATCATAGCCTTGGTGGTGATCCTAGTTTGGTCCCACTGCAATGTTAATTGAACAAAAAGATAAGGATTAGAAAAGGAAGTTGTGAGTCCCCCTAGCAAGACATTTGAACACTCACCCTCTTTTCTGCGGACAAGAGGACAGTCGTTTACCAAATGATTCGGGGATGCGCAGTACATGCAAAGATGTTCGGTTTTCCTCCTGGCACGTTCAGAAAGGGTCAGGGGTGGACGTATCATTCCTACTTCCATAGGAGTAGGGTCAGCAGGCAACATCCGAGAAGGACTGGAAAATGGTGAGCCCATCTTCTCAGCCTTTCTTTCTCGTAGTCGTCTGTCAATATTGATACTGGTCTGGATCAGTCCCTCTAGAGTGCCAGGTAAATCCGCTCGGGCGAGCTCGTCTTTAACGGCCTCAGATAGGCCGAGTCTAAACTGCGTTCGCAAAGATGTGTCGTTCCACCCTGAATCAGGGGACCATCTTTTAAAATTCGCCACAAAATCTTCAACAGGTCTCCTTCCTTGTTTTAAGGCCCGTAATTGGGTGTCAGCGGTACTCTGCTTGTTGGGGTCTTCATATAAAGTAGCAAGTTGTGCTAGAAATAAGGGATAAGAATTAAGGAGTGGATCATCCTTTTCAAAGAGAGCATCTGCCCAGGCCCAGGGTTCACCCGTTAAATAGGAGATGATGGTACAAACCTTAATTTGGTCAGTGGTGTAGGTTAGAGGTTTTAACAAAAAAACATGCGTTTTTAAATTCACGGAATTTGCTCCGATCACCAGAAAACACTATAGGAGGGTTTATCTTAGGCTCACGGGGCTGAGCAGCAGGAGGCTGTGTGAGACGGCCAAGCTGCTGTCTCAAGGTTTGATTGTCATTTTTTACCTCTGTAAGTGCATGGATCAATGCATCTACTTGCTGTTTTAATTGTAGTACATGAGTGGATAATTCTGCTGAATCCATATTTTTTTTAAAGGCTTGTTCAATCTGTAACGTTCATGCGTTTTTGTTTGTGGATGGATTTACATCTGCAGAATTATAACACTCAGTAGCCTTGTAGAGAATCTGTTGAACAACATATCCAACTCTCAGGACTTCATCACCGTGTACAGCCTGTTATATACTATATATATATTAATAGATGTTTAATGGAGGGATAGAGTATATGAGGATATATAGATGAGAGACAGGCTATTGTATGGTGAGCACTGGAAGTAGTATTAGGAGAGTTGCAGGTGATGGTAAAGCAGATAGGTTCTGATGTCAAGTATAGTGCAGATGGTAAGTGGACACAGATGGAGTATACTTAGACAGAGTAACCTAGTGCAAGGATAGTTGAAGGTAGTCCCAAGAGCTAACAGTCTATGCAGATGATAGTGAATAGATAGATACAGATAGTCTTGGTAATTGCAGTAGATGACAGTAGGAGATTGGTTAGCAAGAATATCCCCTGCGGGGTACTTATCACTTAGATAGGTTTAGGAATAACAGTGTCCATTGGAGAGGGGTGATCCCGTAGCGAGATACGGATCACCAGCGAGGTTTCCGGCTTCAGTTCAGCAAGGGAGGTAATGTCAGCAGCTCCGACTTCTCAGGCGTAGGTGCGATGAACATATGGGTTTGAACGAGCGATGAGTGAGAGCAAACCGGCGATTGAAATAGCCGCTCATAGCGGCGCTCGGCAATGATGTCATCCGGTCTTAAAGGTATATGCGTCCCTTGTTACACAATATGGGACGCAATTAGGAGAGGAGAAATATGGAGACAAGGGTACCAGAGGTACCGGAACATTACAATGGAATCGCCCGGATTTGAGTCCCAAATGGGAACTGAGAGAGTGGTCTCCGAAAACACAGTCAAAGCGCAAGATCCATAGTATGGTGAGGAAATCAAGAAGAGGTGTTGAAGGGCTAGATTTGGTATTTTTATGACACTGTACAAAAATATATATATATGTATAAATCAAGCCATTGATCCACATATAAGATTAATAAGCATGAAATGGTAAAGAAAAAAAGGGCTCAAACCATATAAAGGAAGTGAAACCAAGTCAGAATGCCAAAGAGTGAAGTAGAAGTGTGTAGCTATGCAAATAGCCATAGCAGATAGAAGGGGAGTGAAACATGCGTGGAGAGTGTTGAAATAAATAAACCAACCAGAGACACCCCTGAAACACCAAAGAAAAAAGTGCTCAAAAAGTGGAAAATAGAGTGGCTAACACCAATGTTAGGAAACAGGGATCCCACGGGTGAAAATACGGAGAAGTGTGAAGAAAACAATAATAAAAGTGAATCTAGAGCAGGTAGATAAGATGAGTGAAAGAACTGGGTGGGAGACGGCCCTCAGCGCCACAATGCTGTTCAGCACAGAGGGAGTCCATCAGGCAAACAGGTGTTGCCCGGGACGGTCTCCCTCAAATGAACGCTGGTGGAATCACGTGCGGGGACGCCAGCAGCGTGTGACGTAGACCACGCATGGATAGATGTGACGCCGATGCGTCGTGGCCGCGACCGAAGATCCCGCCCCCACCCTGGCATGTAGCCGGAGGGGGGAGAGAGAAGGACGGGCGCGGGCGGGGCGCATCGCAGTTCCCAAATGTGGACCGCACGGGAGACACACACAACTCAATGACAATGGGTGAACTAATGGAACAATGAAAGTCAGTATAGAGAATAACATGAAAAATGAATATACAAAGCCCAGAGCATTTATATATCCTGTAAACTAAGGTGCCAATAGACATAATGACATAATTGAAATACAATGATGAAACCATTGGTTTCACATCTCCATCCCTTGATCAATATTATAATGAGGGAAAGGGGAGGAAAAGCATAGGGGGGGAAGGGGAGGAAAGAAGGGAGGGGGGGAAAGGGAAATAAGAGGACAATGGCAAAACAATAGAGGGTGGGTGGGACTTTAAATGAGACTCCTGCCTAGGGTCTCCATCCCTATGTATACATGAGCATATAGAGCACATGGTGCTCAAAATTATTTTGGGACTTTGTATGAGATGTGGCCAATGGGCACATGATGTTTTATATGATATTCAATATACCTAGGCTGGTAACCACAAAACAAGTATAGAATCAATTAACATCATGTGTTTTAATATTGTATGAATGGCAGTTAACAATAATGTATAGATACAATACAATGGGGGTAAAAGAGGGCTATGTATATAAAAAGTTGGTAAAAAACTGTAACACCGTAAATCAACATTCAAGAAGGTACTACAAAACATTCGTGTATGTCTGGTAAAGCTTGTAGATGAATTGCTTGCCTCTTAGGCTCGACGCGTTTCGTGAAATAAAATTTTTCACTTCCTCAGGAGCAGGCATGGTCATAACATCTAAAAATTATATATGCACATACATAAGTGATATAACATCAAGATAGAAGAATGTTTTGTATTGTTAGCGTAAGAAAATAAAACTTACACATAAATATCGAATGTCAGTCAGGTAATGGAATCGCCCGGATTTGAGTCCCAAATGGGAACTGAGAGAGTGGTCTCCACAAACACAGTCAAAGCGCAAGATCCATAGTATGGTGAGGAAATCAAGAAGAGGTGTTGAAGGGCTAGATTTGGTATTATCATGACACTGTACAAAAATATATAAATATATGTATATATGTATAAATCAAGCCATTGATTCACATATAAGATTAATAAGCATGAAATGGTAAAGAAAAAAAGGGCCCAAACCATATAAAGGAAGTGAAACCAAGTCAGAATGCCAAAGAGTGAAGTAGAAGTGTGTAGCTATGCAAATAGCCATAGCAGATAGAAGGGGAGTGAAACATGCGTGGAGAGTGTTGAAATAAATAAACCAACCAGAGACACCCCTGAAACACCAAAGAAAAAAGTGCTCAAAAAGTGGAAAATAGAGTGGCTAACACCAATGTTAGGAAACAGGGATCCCACGGGTGAAAATACCGAGAAATGTGAAGAAAACAATAATAAAAGTGAATCTAGAGCAGGTAGATAAGATGAGTGAAAGAACCTACGCTGAGACTGGGTGGGAGACGGCCCTCAGCGTCACAATGCTGTTCAGCACAGAGGGAGTCCATCAGGCAAGCGGGTGTTGCCCGGGACGGTCTCCCTCAAATGAACGCTGGTGGAATCACGTGCGGGGACGCCAGCAGCGTGTGACGTAGACCACGCACGGATAGATGTGACGCCGATGCGTCGCGGCCGCGACCGAAGATCCCGCCCCCACCCCGGCATGTAGCCGGAGGGGGGAGAGAGAAGGACGGGCGCGGGCGGGGCGCATCGCAGTTCCCAAATGTGGACCGCACGGGAGACACACACAACTCAATGACAATGGGTGAACTAATGGAACAATGAAAGTCAGTATAGAGAATAACATGAAAAATGAATATACAAAGCCCAGAGCATTTATATATCCTGTAAACTAAGGTGCCAATAAACATAATGACATAATTGAAATACAATGATGAATTGGTTTCACATGTCCATCCCTTGATCAATATTATAATGAGGGAAAGGGGAGGAAAAGCATAGGGGGGGAAGGGGAGGAAAGAAGGGAGGGGGGGAAAGGGAAATAAGAGGACGATGGCAAAACAATAGAGGGTGGGTGGGACTTTAAATGAGACTCCTGCCTAGGGTCTCCATCCCTATGTATACATGAGCATATAGAGCACATGGTGCTCAAAATTATTTTGGGACTTTGTATGAGATGTGGCCAATGGGCACATGATGTTTTATATGATATTCAATATACCTAGGCTGGTAAGCACAAAACAAGTATAGAATCAATTAACATCATGTGTTTTAATATTGTATGAATGCCAGTTAACAATAATGTATAGATACAATACAATGGGGGTAAAAGAGGGCTATGTATATAACAAGTTGTTACAAAACTGTAACACCATAAATCAACATTCAAGAAGGTACTACAAAACATTTGTGTATGTCTGGTAAAGCTTGTAGATGAATTGTTTGCCTCTTAGGCTCGACGCGTTTCGTGAAATAACATTTTTCACTTCCTCAGGAGCAGGCATGGTCATAACATCTATAAAATATATATGCACATACATAAGTGATATAACATCAAGATAGAAGAATGTTTTGTATTGTTAGCGTAAGAAAATAAAACTTACACATAAATATCGAATGTCAGTCAGGTAATGGAATCGCCCGGATTTGAGTCCCAAATGGGAACTGAGAGAGTGGTCTCCACAAACACAGACAAAGCACAAGATCCATAGTATGGTGAGGAAATCAAGAAGAGGTGTTGAAGGGCTAGATTTGGTATTATCATGACACTGTACAAAAATATATATATATATATATATATATATATATATATATATATATGTATATAAATTAAGCCATTGATCCACATATAAGATTAATAAGCATGAAATGGTAAAGAAAAAAAGGGCCCAAACCATATAAAGGAAGTGAATCAAAATCAGAATGCCAAAGAGTGAAGTAGAAGTGTGTAGCTATGCAAATAGCCATAGCAGATAGAAGGGGAGTGAAACATGCGTGGAGAGTGTTGAAATAAATAAACCAACCAGAGACACCCCTGAAACACCAAAGAAAAAAGTGCTCAAAAAGTGGAAAATAGAGTGGCTAACACCAATGTTAGGAAACAGGGATCCCACGGGTGAAAATACCGAGAAATGTGAAGAAAACAATAATAAAAGTGAATCTAGAGCAGGTAGATAAGATGAGTGAAAGAACCTACGCTGAGACTGGGTGGGAGACGGCCCTCAGCATCACAATGCTGTTCAGCACAGAGGGAGTCCATCAGGCAAGCGGGTGTTGCCCGGGACGGT
The DNA here is from genome assembly GCF_965119305.1 of Pelophylax lessonae. Lineage (NCBI taxonomy): Eukaryota > Metazoa > Chordata > Amphibia > Anura > Ranidae > Pelophylax > Pelophylax lessonae. The sequence continues at coordinate 252,935,008 of NC_138774.1, forward strand.
CTCCCTCAAATGAACGCTGGTGGAATCACGTGCAGAGACGCCAGCAGCGTGTGACGTAGACCACGCATGGATAGATGTGACGCCGATGCGTCGCGGCCGCGACCGAAGATCCCGCCCCCACCCGTTATGTAGCCGGAGGGGAGAGAGAGAAGGAAGGGGTGGGCGGGGCGCATCACAGTTCCCAAATGTGGACCACACGGGAGACACACACAACCCAATGACAATGGGTGAACTAATGGAACAATGAAAGTCAGTATAGAGAATAACATGAAAAATGAATATACAAAGCCCAGAGCATTTATATATCCTGTAAACTAAGGTGCTAATAGACATAATGACATAATTGAAATACAATGATGAAACCATTGGTTTCACATCTCCATCCCTTGATCAATATTATAATGAGGGAAAGGGGAGGAAAAGCATGGGGGGAAGGGAAGGAAAGAAGGGAGGGGGGGAGGGAAATAAGAGGACAATGGCAAAACAATAGAGGGTGGGTGGGACTTTAAATGAGACTCCTGCCTAGGGTCTCCATCCCTATGTATACATGAGCATATAGAGCACATGGTGCTCAAAATTATTTTGGGACTTTGTATGAGATGTGGCCAATGGGCACATGATGTTTTATATGATATTCAATATAGCTAGGCTGGTAAGCACAAAACAAGTATAGAATCAATTAACATCATGTGTTTTAATATTGTATGAAAGGCAGTTAACAATAATGTATAGATACAACACAATGGGGGTAAAAGAGGGCTATGTATATAAAAAGTTGGTACAAAACTGTAACACCGTAAATCAACATTCAAGAAGGTACTACAAAACATTTGTGTATGTCTGGTAAAGCTTGTAGATGAATTGTTTGCCTCTTAGGTTTGACGCGTTTCGTGAAATAACATTTTTCACTTCCTCAGGAGAAGGCATGGTCATAACATCTAAAAAATATATATGCACATACATAAGTGATATAACATCAAGATAGAAGAATGTTTTGTATTGTTAGCGTAAGAAAATAAAACTTACACATAAATATCGAATGTCAGTCAGGTAATGGAATCGCCCGGATTTGAGTCCCAAATGGGAACTGAGAGAGTGGTCTCCACAAACACAGTCAAAGCGCAAGATCCATAGTATGGTGAGGAAATCAAGAAGAGGTGTTGAAGGGCTAGATTTGGTATTATCATGACACTGTACAAAAATATATATATATATATATATATATATATATATATATATATATATGTATATATGTATAAATCAAGCCATTGATCCACATATAAGATTAATAAGCATGAAATGGTAAAGAAAAAAAGGGCCCAAACCATATAAAGGAAGTGAAACCAAGTCAGAATGCCAAAGAGTGAAGTAGAAGTGTGTAGCTATGCAAATAGCCATAGCAGATAGAAGGGGAGTGAAACATGCGTGGAGAGTGTTGAAATAAATAAACCAACCAGAGACACCCCTGAAACACCAAAGAAAAAAGTGCTCAAAAAGTGGAAAATAGAGTGGCTAACACCAATGTTAGGAAACAGGGATCCCACGGGTGAAAATACCGAGAAATGTGAAGAAAACAATAATAAAAGTGAATCTAGAGCAGGTAGATAAGATGAGTGAAAGAACCTACGCTGAGACTGGGTGGGAGACGGCCCTCAGCGTCACAATGCTGTTCAGCACAGAGGGAGTCAAGCGGGTGTTGCCCGGGACGGTCTCCCTCAAATGAACGCTGGTGGAATCACGTGCGGGGACGCCAGCAGCGTGTGACGTAGACCACGCACGGATAGATGTGACGCCGATGCGTCGCGGCCGCGACCGAAGATCCCGCCCCCCCCCGGCATGTAGCCAGAGGGGGGAGAGAGAAGGACGGGCGCGGGCGGGGCGCATCGCAGTTCCCAAATGTGGACCGCACAGGAGACACACACAACTTAATGACAATGGGTGAACTAATGGAACAATGAAAGTCAGTATAGAGAATAACATGAAAAATGAATATACAAAGCCCAGAGCATTTATATATCCTGTAAACTAAGGTGCCAATAGACATAATGACATCATTGAAATACAATGATGAAACCATTGGTTTCACATTGGTTGTCTAAAACCGGTCATTTGGGCTCCAATGGCCTGAAAAAATGTTTTTGGTCAAAATGACTCAATTTTGGTCTCCAAGTGTCTAAAAGGCCTTTTTTAGTCAAATAATTGCATTTGGTCACCAAAGGTCTGAAAAAAGTTTAGTCAAAATGACTACATTTTTGTCTTTTAGAGCCTTAAAAAGCCGGTTTTAGACGAGATTTTAGGCATTTGGCTCCAATGGCCTGAAAAGTTTTTTTGGTTAAAATGACTCTCTTTTGGTCTCCAAGTGTCTAAAAAGCCTTTTTTATTCAAAATAACTGCATTTGGTCACCAAAGGTCTGAAATTTTTTTAGTCAAAATGACTGTGTTTTTGTCTTTTAGAGTCTTAAAAAGCAGATTTTAGACAAAATAACTGCATTTTGCTCTCCAATGGCCTAAAATTTTTTTGGTCAAAATTACTATTTTGGTCTCCAAGTGTCTAAAAAAAATCCTTTTTTAGTCAAAATAACGGCATTTGGTCACCAAAGGTCTGAAAACAGTTTTTTTGTCAAAATGACTCTATTTTTGTGTTTTAGAGCCTTAAAAAGCCGGTTTTAGACAAGATTTGTCTAAAATCTGCCATTTGGGCTCCAATGGCCTGAAATTTTTTTGGGTAAAAATGACTCTATTTTGGTCTCCAAGTGTCTAAAAAGCCTTTTTAAGTCAAAATAACTGCATCTGGTCACCAAAGGTATGAAAAACAAATTTAGTCAAATTGACTGTATTTTTGTCTTTTAGAGCCTTAAAAAGCCAGTTTTAGACAAGATTTTAGACATTTGGAGTCAAATGGCCTGAAAGATTTTTTTGGTCAAAATTACTCTATTTTGGTCTCCAAGTGTCTAAAAAGCCTTTTTTAGTCAAAATAACTGCATTTGGTCACCAAATGTCTGAAAAAAAAATAAGTCAAAAATGAATGTATTTTTGTCTTTTAGAGAATTAAAAAGCCGGTTTTAGACAAGATTTGTCTAAAACCGACCATTTGGGCTCCAATGACGTGACATTTTTTTTGGTCAAATTGACCCTATTTTGGTCTCCAAGTGTCTAAAAAGCCTTCTTCAGTCGAAAATAACTGCATTTAGTCACCAAAGGTCTGACTAATTTTTTTAGTCAAAATGACTGTATTTTTGTCTTTTAGAGTCTTTAAAAGCCGGTTTTAGACAAGATTTGGTCAAAACAACTGCATTTGGTCACCAAAGGTCTGGTAAAAAATTTAGTCAAAATGACTGTATTTTTGTCTTTCATAGTCTTAAAAAGCCGGTTTTAAACAAGATTTGTCTAAAACCGGCCATTTGGGCTCCAATGGCCTGAAAAAAACTTTTCGGTCAAAATGACTCTATTTTGAAAAGCTAAATGTCTAAAAAGCCTTTTGTAGTCAAAATAACTGCGTTTGGTCACCAAGGTCTGAATTTTTTTTAGTCAAAATGACTATATTTTTGTCTTTTAGAGCCTTAAAAAGCTGGTTTTAGACAAGATTTTAGACATTTGGCTCCATTGGCCTGAAAAACATTTTTTGGTCAAAATGACTCTATTCTGGTGTCCAAGTGCCTAAAAGGCCTTTTTTAGTCAAAATAACTGCATTTGGTCACCAAAGGTCTAAGTAAAAATGTAGTCAAAATGAATGTATTTTTGTCTTTTAGAGCCATAAAAAGCCGGTTTTAGACAAGATTTGTCAAAAAACGACCATTTGGGCTCCAATGACCTGAAAAAATATTTTTTGGTCAATATGACTCTATTTTGGTCTCCAAAGTGTCTAAAAACCCTTTTTTAGTCACAGTAACTGCATTTGGCCACCAAAGGTTTGATAAAAAAATTAGTCAAAATGACTGTATTTTTTTCATTTAGAGCCTTAAAAAGGTCTAAGTAAAAATGTAGTCAAAATGAATGTATTTTTGTCTTTTAGAGCCATAAAAAGCCGGTTTTAGACAAGATTTGTCAAAAAACGACCATTTGGGCTCCAATGGCCCGAAAAAATGTTTTCGGTCAAAATGACTCTATTTTGGTCTCCAAGTGTCTAAAAAGCCTTTTTTAGCCAAAATAACTGCATTTGGTCAACAAAGGTCTGACATCTTTTTTTAGTCCAAATGACTATATTTTTGACTTTTAGATCCTTAAAAAGCTGGTTTTAGACAAGATTTTAGACATTTGGCTCCAATGGCCTAAAAAAAGTTTTTTGGTCAAAATGACTATTTTGGTCTCCAAGTGTCTAAAAAGCCTTTTTTAGCCAAAATAACTGCATTTGATCACCAAAGGTCTAAGTAAAAATGTAGTCAAAATGAATGTATTTTTCTCTTTTAGAGCCTTAAAAAGCCGGTTTTAGACAAGATTTGTCAAAAAACGACCATTTGGGCTCAAATGACCTGAAAAAATATTTTTTGGTCAATATGACTCTATTTTGGTCTCCAAGTGTCTAAAAAGCCTTTTTTAGTCACAGTAACTGCATTTGGTCACTAAACCTATCTATAACGAAAAGTCCATAAATTAATTCCAGTGTGCAAATCTAAAGTGTCACTTCACTTGTCAGATGCTTCCACCTCCTTCAGTGCTCGAGTGACCGACCAACACACTTAATGGTGGTGGTGGATAGCATCTGGGTGGCACTGTGGCACTGGCACTGACTGCACTGGTTCAAAAAGCCATATATATTTAATTATTTCAATTCTCAATCCCATAAGTCCTCTCCTCATAAGATTTTAATAACTTAAGATTAGGTGATGAACTTCTTGGCGGCCCTGGCAGGATGACGGGGACACCCGCCCCTTCTGGAGCCGAGCCGCTGTGATTCCCATCCCCAACATGTGACAAAGTGACAGCCAGGAGATCTAGTGGCTAGTAGTGCTCAACAATACCGCTTTTATATATAAAAATTAAATAAAGTATACTGACTCACAATTTAGTAGTAGTAGTAGGTAGCGTGTAGCAATAGGCAGCACAACTCAATTCAATCAATCCCACAGCCTCGCTCGTGCCGCGGCCCGCGGACTCGCTGTCATGATCATCAAGTTAAGACCGCACTCCTTCCACCGCCGAGGATTGCAGGGCGCTTCAGTTTGCCTCCTGTTCCAAACTCCTCCTACTCCTCTTCCTCATCCTCATCCTGCCTTTAGGGTACAAAAAACTGTAATAGGGGCCTAGTCTGTGTTTGTTCGTGTGAGATACACAGTTTTATAAAATTTTTTCTATTCCGCTATTCAATATACACCCTTTTGGAGTGTAAAAAATTAAATTGCGGCATAGTCTGTATTGGTACGTGTGAGATACACCTTTTAAATTTGTTTGGCGCATCTCCTTCCACCGCCGAGGATTGCAGGGCGCTTCAGTTTGCCTCCTGTTCCGAACTCCTCCTACTCCTCTTCCTCATCCTCCCTTTAGGGTACAAAAATTGTAATCAAGGCCTAGTCTGTGTTTGTACGTGTGAGATACACCGTTTTATATCCTTTTTTCTATTCCGCTATTCAATATACACCCTTTTGGGGTGAAAAAAATTAAATTTGCGTCATACTTTGCATATTTGACTGTGAGATACACCCGTTGTATTTGTATACTGTTTTTCTATTCCGCTATTTAATAAACACCCTTTTGGGGTAAAAAAAATTAAATTGCGGCATAGTTTGCATATTTGACTGTGAGATACACCCGTGCGATACTGTTGTTGTTTTGTTCCGCTATTCAATAAACACCTTTCTAGGGCAAGATCATAAATTACAGAAATATGAGGAGACCGTCAAATAGGGGCCGTGGCCTGGGTCGTGGTGCTGCTGGTAGAGCTCCTGTTGCAAGGAGAGGACGTGGTCGATCTGTGCCAGCTACACGCACAAGTGAAACACCTTCCTCAAGTGTGAGTAGGCGACAGAACCTGCAGCAGTATTTGGTAGGGCATCATGCGCCTCTAGAAGTGATGAGGCCAGAAGAAGTACAGGCGATAGTAGATTGGGTTGCTGACAGTGCCTCCAGTTCCTTCACATTGTCTCCCACCCAGTCTACTGCAGAAAGGTCAGAGTTGGCACCTGCAGCCAACTTCCAACCGTCTTTCACCTCACCCCCTTGCAAATAAGGCAAGCAGTCTGAGCCCCAAGTCATGCAGCAGTCTCTTCTTCTTTTTGACGACTCTGTCAGCAGGGTTTCCAAGGGCCACCCACCTAGCCCCTGCCCCAGAAGTGGAAGAGATTGAGTGCAGTGATGCCCTTCCACTTATTTCTCAAGATGAGTAGCTGGAAGGACCATCTTAGCACGTCTCCGATGATGACGAAACGCAGGTGCCAACTGCTGCGGCACTCACAATTGTGGAGACCGACAAGGAGGGCAGGGGTGAAGACTGGGTGGAAAATGATATGGAGGACGATGAGGTCCTCGACCCCACATGGAATGAAGGTCATGCAGGTGACCTGAGTAGTTTGGAGGAAGAGGCGGTGGTCGCACAGAGCCACCAGTACAGCAGAAGAGGGAGCAGGGTGCAGAAGCGGAGAGGCCGTGCCCTAGACACTACGCCTGCTACTGCCCAACGCACCAAAGCCAGCTCAAAGGAGTTCTTTAGCGTGGAAGTTCTTCAGAAAATGTGCTGATGACAGGACACGAGTGGTTTGCACCCTGTGCAATCAGAGCCTGAAGCGAGGCATAAACCTTCTCAACCTGAGCACAACCTGCATGATCAGGCATCTAAGTGCAAAGCACGAGCTGCAGTGGAATAGACACCTTCAAAACCAAGAAAGGTCTCTGGCTCCTCCTGCTTCCTCTTCTGCTGCAGTCTCGGCCTCTTCATCCACCTCTGTAGTGATACCGGCACCTGCCACCCCGCAAACAGATGATCTGTCAGCAACACCACCACCTGGGTCACCAACCATCTCCACAATGTCCCATGGAAGCGTTCAGCTTTCCATCTCCCAAACACTTGAGAGGAAGAGGAAGTACCCCCCTACCCACCCATGATCCCTGGCCCTGAATGACAGCATTTCAAAATTCTTGGCCTTTGAAATGCTGTCATTCCGTCTGGTGGAGATGCACAGTTTTAAAAGCCTTATGTCGGTGGCTGTCCCACAGTACGTCGTGCCCAGCCGCCACTACTTTTCCAGGCAAGCCATCCCTTCCCTGCACAACCAAGTGGGGGAAAAAATCTGGTGTGCACTGCGCAACGCCATCTGTGCCAAGGTCCACCTAACTACCGATACGTGGACCAGTAAGCACAGTCAGGGGCGTTATATCTCCCTAACGGCACACTGGGTATATGCAGTGGCGGCTGGGCCTGAGGCGGATAGCAATTTGGCACATGTCCTTCCACCACCGAGGATTGCAGGGCGCTTCAGTTTGCCTCCTGTTCCTAACTCCTCCTACTCCGCTTCCTCATCCTCTACCGCCTCCTCCCTTGCCTGGCGCATGTGCTGAATTTGGTGGTGCAGAGGTTCCTTAAAAATTACCCCGATATGTCAGAACTGCTGCAGAAAGTGCGGGCCGCCTGTGCGCACTTTTGGCGTTCTCACCCTGCTGCTGCTCGCCTGTCAGCGCTGCTGTGTAACTTCAGCCTTCCCGCTCACCGCCTCATATGTGACGTGCCCACAAGGTGGAACTCCACCTTGCACATGCTGGAAAGACTGTGCGAGCAGCAGCAGGCCATAGTGGAGTTTCAGCTGCAGCACGCACGCGTGAGTCGCTCTGCGGAACAGCACCACTTCACCACCAACAACTGGGCCTCCATGCGAGACCTGTGTGCCTTGTTGCGCTGTTTTGAGTACTCCACCGACATGGCCAGTGCCGATGACGCCATTGTCAGTTTAACTATCCCACTTCTATGCCTCCTTCAAAAAACGATCCAGGCGATGATGGAAGAGGATGTGGCACAGGATGAGGAGGAGGAGGAGAAGGATAAAGAGGTAACATTTCCAAGGCTTTCAGGGCAGTCATTCGCAAGTGGCTCAGAGGGTGGGTTCCTGCACCCACAAACGCCAGGTACACAATTGTCCAGCAGGGGCACAGTTCTGGAGGATGAGGAGGATGAGGAGGAGGAGATGGAGGAGGAGATGGAACCATGTTCACAGCAGGATGGCACCCAGGCCAGCTCATGGCCATCACTGGTGTGTGGCTGGGGGGATACAGAGGACACAGACGATACACCTCCCACAGAGGACAGCCTTTCGTTGCCTCTGGGCAGCCTGGCACACATGAGCGATTACATGCTGCAGTGTCTCCACAACGACCGCCGAGTTGCCCACATTCTAACTTGTGCTGATTACTGGGTGGCCACGCTGCTGGATCCCCGTTACAAGGACAACATACCTTCCTTAGAATTTCTAAACTGCTGTTAAAATGAAATTAAAAAATTGTATACCATAGGATTAATTATTATACTAATAAATGTATTAATTGATTATTCCGTTTATGTATGATTATACTATGTCATTTAGACAGGCCACCTAATTGTCTGATCCAAAACGCACCCGGCACGGTAAGCCCCTGGACAGCCAGGGGTTAAGATGGAACCATGGGATATACCATCTACCCATAGAAGATCCCCCTCCGGGATCTTAGTTCCTCCCTCACGTGTCGGCGGCCAATACGAAAGACGGACCTCCTAAATGCGCGCGCACCCTCTGGGCGCATGCGCAGTAACCGAGGATCGCGCCTTACGTAAGAAGCCAAGTACGTGCAGAGCCTACGGCACCTGCGCAACAGGCTTTAAAAGGCCGGGGAACCAGCGTCTTTCCATATCGCCTTCACACTGAAGGGACTGGAGAGACAGAACGGACGCACCACGAGGAGCAACAGCTAATAGTAAGTTTTACCAAGGATGACTTATCATCCACTGTAAACATCACCAAAGTCACTCTAATAAAACTATCACTTATTAGATCACTGGACTCTGTATTTATTTAATATAGAAAGTCTGCCATAGGACCGAACACGTGTGATTCCTATCTACCCCATGCAACTACCAATGATTGTGCGAGAGGAATAGGTTTTTTCTGACCACAATACAGTAAGTTCACACTCCTTATAATCAGAACCTATATATACATAGGTATATATATATATGCTTATATATATATATGAATCTACAACCAATATTTTAAACTGGGATTTCTTACAGCCCGGCAATACTCAAAGGGAAAAACCTCCAAAAAATATATCCTATATTGAAGGTGAACAAGACTACATATACTGTAAGTCTCTTTACAAACAACAAAAAAACTAAGCCTAACATCCTGCACAGTCATTGATAAAACAATATATGTACCCACAGATCCATTCACTACAAGAATAGGATCATACACAAGAACATTCAGAATTCGGAAGACAACCTCACAGTAAGTTGTCATACCCCAAAACTCCCCCCAAAAAATCCATTCAAATCTACTGAATACAATATATAATGTATATATATATATATATATATATATATATATTTATATATACCCTCTAGGTTGCACCACAGTGGTTCCTGCTGCGTGTCCGCTCAGACAAAAGGAGGTTTACATGAATAGACAGAAAAGTATGTATATATTGAATTAAGAATATAATAATAAATGTTATATGGAAAAAAACGTACAGTAAAAAAATAAAAAAATCAATAATACCTGCTACTATCTCCACAGAATTGGTGACACCCTAAAATCCTTGAGAAAGGCTACCTTGTAGCCGGAACGCATCGGTAAATACTCTTTGGGCCAACAGCTTGATCTCTGGATTTTTTCCTAGCAATCAGCCTGGAAAAACAGAGAACAAATGTCCAAGAGATATAAAGTCACCTTTATCACCTATGTCACAGATACATTGCAAAACCTTTTCTTTCTCTAAATACACCTTGGGTCTATAACCCAAACACCTGTGCACTGATTATATGTACCAATTGTACCCTTAATGGGAATTGTTTGTACCCCAAATGGGAATTGTTATATACTTATTTTCTTTCCTTTAAAATAAATTTGATTATTATTTTTTATAAATTGTATTCATACTTACTTGCCCGTAAAAGTCCCACCCTCTTCTTTGGCCTGAGACACCAAAAATTTCCCCCTTCTAGACAAATAGGGATGGAGGCAACAAATACTATTCTGCTCTATAAAGGATCAAAAACAACCCCCACGTACCGTCCTTAATTCACTCACTGGAGCGCGATCGCAAGATGCGCGAGTACAAGCGCACGCTGGTAGACGCGATGCTGCTGGCATTCCCAGTCCCACCTGACAGTGGGGCCACAGTGGAAGCACAAGGCCAAGGCAGAGGAGGAGGAGGAAGAGGTCGCCAACGCAACCAGGGCACTGCCAGCACCTCAGAAGGCAGGGTTAGCATGGCCGAAATGTGAAAAAGCTTTGTCAGCACGCCACAACAAACAGCAGCACCAGCAGCTCATATGGAACGTCTTAGCAGGAGGCAGCATTTCACCAACATGGTGGAGCAGTATGTGTGCACACGCCTACATGTAGTGAATGACGGGTCTGCCCCCTTGAACTTCTGGGTCTCCAAATTGGGCACATGGCCTGAGCTTGTCCTTTACGCCTTGGAGGTGCTGGCATGCCCTGCAGTCAGTGTATTATCTGAACGTGTATTTAGCACAGCTGGGGGCGTTATCACAGACAAGCGCAGCCGCCTGTCCAGAGACAATGTGGACAAGCTCACGTTCATTAAAATGAACCAGGCATGGATCCCACAGGACTTTTCCGTACCTTGTGCAGAATAGAGATGGATACCGACCATACCCAGCCATTGTTATATTTTTGATCTTTCTCACTCTTTTGGGGTGTACCCTAATTTAAATTGACTGAAAAAAAGCAGTGTTGGCTACCTCGTCCCCCTCCACCGCCGCCTCCACCTACACCGCTACATCCACCTCAACCTCCCTCCTACTCCATATGGGCCTCGTCTTTCACAGATGAAGAAAATTGTTTTATTTTTCTGTTTATTTTTGTTGTTTTAAGTTATTTCCCTATCCACATTTGTTTGCAGAGCACTTGCCATGCTCTTAACTACGTTTTGATGCCATTTGCAGCACTCTAGCCCTTTCCATTGGTGTTTTAGAGCCAACTTAGTGCCTGAAAGTTCGGGTCCCCATTGACTTCAATGGGGTTCGGTGTCCGGGTAAAGTTCGGAAAAAGTCCGGAACACGGACCCGGACTTTTTTTTCAAGTTCGGCCGATCCCGCCGAACACGGACATCCAGGTGTCCGCTCAACTCTACTAATGTACCTTCAGCCACCAAATACTACATTCTTAACTGTCAGGTAAACCCATGTGAGCTAATTTTTGGGGCCTATACAGGCCGACACAAACTTCTGTATACTGTGTGAATGCCTAATGTACCTTCAGCCATCAAATACACTACGTTCTTTGCTGTCAGTTAAACCCATGTGAGCAAATTTTTGGGGCCTATACAGGCAGACACTTACTTTTGTATACTGTGTGAATGCCTAATGTACCTCCAGCCATCAAATACACTACATTCTTTGCTGTCAGTTAAACCCATGTGAGCTAATTTTTGGGGCCTATACAGGCCGACACTTACTTCTGTAACAGAGAATTTGTTCCTCCAACGTCCTTCCTAAACATCTAAACAGAGAGCTTGCATTCTAATAAAAGATCTATCAAAGAAATAGATAAGTTAGAAAAATAATATAAGAGAGCAATATATCAAAAAGCCACTGACCAAAAAGAAGGTCAGAGCCGCTCAGCCTGGTAATGTAAAGTAAAGCATAGCATAGCATAACATAACATAACATCATTTATTTTATTTATACATTACATAGCTTGATGGTCCTATGTTGGAGAAAGAAAATGGTATAGAGGAACTAAACCCTGAACGCGCACGATCTCGGGAGACCTCCTGTGAATACCAGGTGCTGTAGGCTTTTGGCTTTTCCTTTATTCGTTGGCTTTCTTTTTGTTTCTCCTGAGGTGCCATCTTGCCATGGCCAAGTTCAAAGGGGTCGAGGGTGGCAGTGGTGATCGCCTATGGCCACATCACCCTGAACACACCCAAACTCGTCTGATCTTGGAAGCTAAGCAGGGTCGGGCCTGGTTAGTACCTGGATGGGAGACCGCCTGGGAATATCAGGTGCCCGATCTTGTTTGATCTCAGAAGTAAAAGGCCCCAACAATTAGCCCACATGTTTTTACCTGACAGCTAAGAACGTAGTATTCTGTGGCTGAAGGTACATTAGGCATTCACAGGATACAGGAGTAAGTGTCGGCCATAAAAGGCCCCAAAAATTAGCCCACATGGGTTTACCTAACAGCTAAGAATGTAGTATTTGGTGGCTGAAGGTATATTAGGCATTCACAGGGTACAGAAGTAAGTGTCAGGCCTGTATAGGCCCCCAAAATTAGCCCACATGGGTATAATTGACAGCTAAGAACGTAGTATTCTGTAGCTGAAGGTACATTAGGCATTCACAGGATACAGAAGTAAGTGTCGGCCATAAAAGGCCCCAAAAAATAGCCCACATGGGTTTACCTGACAGCTAAGAACGTAGTATTTGGTGGCTAAATGTTTATTAGGCATTCACAGGGTACAGAAGTAAGTGTCGGCCTGTATAGGCCCCAAATATTAGCCCACATGGGTTTAATTGACAGCTAAGAACGTAGTATTCTGTGGCTGAAGGTACATTAGGCATTCACGGGAAACAGAAGTAAGTGTCGGCCGTAAAAGGCCCCAAAATTTAGCCCACATGGGTTTACCTGACTGCTAAGAACGTAGTATTCTGTGGCTGAAGGTACATTAGGCATTTACAGGATAAAGAAGTAAGTGTCGGCCATAAAAGGCCCCAAAAATTAGCCCAAATGGTTTTACCTGACAGCTAAGAACGTAGTATTCTGTAGCTGAAGGTACATTAGGCATTCACAGGATAAAGAAGTAAGTGTCAGCCATAAAAGGCGCCAAAAATTAGGCATAGTCTGTATCGGTACATGTGAGATACACCTTTTTAAATTTGTTTGGCGCATCTCCTTCCACCGCCGAGGATTGCAGGGCGCTTCAGTTTGCCTCCTGTTCCGAACTCCTCCTACTCCTCTTCCTCATCCTGCCTTTAGGGTACAAAAAATTGTAATCGGGGCCTAGTCTGTGTTTGCACGTGTGAGATACACCGTTTTATCAAATTTTTCCTATTCCGCTATTCAATATACACCCTTTTGGAGTGTAAAAAATTAAATTACGGCATAGTCTGTATCGGTACATGTGAGATACACCTTTTCAAATTTGTTTGGCCATTGGAGCCAAGTGTCTAAAATCTTGTCTAAAACCGGCTTTTTAAGGCTCTAAAAGACAAAAATATAGTCATTTTGACTAAAAATTTTTTCAGACCTTTGGTGACCAAATGCAGTTATTTTGACTAAAAAAGGCTTTTTAGACACTTGGAGACCAAAATAGAGTCATTTTGACCATGCTCGCTGGGTCCCGGGGACCCGACGCAACACGGATCGTGGTAAAGGGCCAATGAAAGCGGTCCTTTACCACGTGATCGTCCAATGACGGAGCGATCACGTCACAACAAACCGGTACATGTCCGGTTCATTTCTCTCCTCTCCTCGGACGCTGTACACAGCAATCGGTACAGCGTGCGAGGAGAGGAGAGAAACTGCAGCTGCACACCTCCTCTGCCTCATTGTGCCCAATTAGTGCCCCATCCATGTCTCATTCGTGCCCCATCAGTGCCTCATTTGTGCCCCATCTGTGCCTCAGCTGTGCCCCATCCATGCATCATCCGTGCCTCATCCATGCATCATCCGTGCCTCATCCGTGCCTCATCCATGCATCATCCGTGCCTCATCCATGCCCACCCATGCCACCTCAGTGCTCATCCATGCCACATCCATGCTCATCTGTGCCACATCCGTGCTCATCCGTGCTCATCCATGCCTCATCCGTGCCTCTCTGTGCCTGCCCAGGCTGTCTCAGTGCTCATGCATCACACGTCTGTGCCCACCCATGCCACCTCAGTGCTCATCCATGCCACATCCATGCTCATCCATCCCACATCTGTGCTCATCCATGCTATGACAGTGCTCATCTGTGCCACATCAATGCCACCTCAGTGCTCATCCGTGCCACATCCATGCCACGTCAGTGGTTATCCATGCCACATCAATGCCACGTCAGTGCTCATCCATGCCATGTCAGTGCTCATCAATGCCACATCAGTGCACATCCGTGCCACATCAAAGCCATGTCAGTGCTCATCTGTGCCACATCCATGCCACGTCAGTGCTAATCCATGCCACATCCATGCCACTTCAGTGCTCATCCGTGTCATGTCAGTGCACATCCATGCCACATCAGTGCTCATCCGTGCCACATCAATGCCATGTCAGTGCTCATCCGTGCCACATCCATGCCACGTCAGTGCCACATCAATGCCACATCAGTGCTCATCCAAGCCACGTCAGTGGTCATCTGTGCCACATAAATGCCACATCAGTGCTCATCCATGCCACATCCATGCCACGTCAGTGGTCATCCGTGCCACATCAATGCCACGTCAGTGCTCATCCATGCCACGTCAGTGCTCATCCGTGCCACATCACTGCCACATCAGTGCTTATCCGTGCCACATCCATGCCACATCAGTGCTCATCCATGCCACATCCATGCCACATCAGTGCTCATCCGTGCCACATCAATGCCACATCAGTGCTCATCCGTGCCACATCCATGCCATGTCAGTGCTCATCCGTGCCACATCAATGCCACATTCATGCCATGTCACTGCTCATCTGTGTCACATCCATGCCACATCAGGGTGCTCATCTGTGCCTCATCCATGTCATGTCAGTGCTCATCTGTGCCACATCAATGCCATGTCAGGGCTAATCCATGCCACATCAGTGCTCATCAGTGCCACATCCATCCCACATCAGTGCTCATCAGTGCCACATGCATGCCACATCAGTGCTCATCAGTGCCGCATCCATGCCTTATCAGTGCTCATCAGTGCCACATCCATGCCAGGTCAGTGCTCATCAGTGCCGCATCCATGCCACATCAGTGCTCATCAGTGCCACATCCATGCCACGTCAGTGCTCATCTGGGTCACATCCATGCCACATCAGTGCTCATCAGTGCCACATCCATGCCACGTCAGTGCTCATCTGGGTCACATCCATGCCACGTCAGTGCCACTACGATGCTTATCAGTGCCCTACAGTGCCTCACAAGATTGTAATGGGAAGTCAGGAAATGACGGTGCTCCCTGCATGTTGGGCCTCTGTATGTGGCCAGGCTGTGGAAAAGTGTCACATATGTGGTATCGCCATACTCAGGAGGATTAGTTGAATGGATTTTTGGGGTGTAATTTTTGCTATGTGCATGCTATGTGTAAGAAATGTCTTATAAATGGACAACTTTGTGTAAAAAAAACAATGTGTTTTGGTTTTCTTTCCACATTTTCCAAAAACTTGTGGAAATGAAAATGACACTTTCAAAAGACTCATTATGCCTCCTAGATTATGTGTTGGGGTGTTTTCTTTCCAAAATTGGGTCATTTTATGGGGGTTTCCATTGTCCTTGTGCTCCAGGACTTTCAAAAGTGTGATAAGTCGTCAGAAAATTATAGGTGTAATTTTTGCTTCTAGAACGCCTGACGGTGCTCCTTGGATGTTGGGCCTCTGTATGTGGTCAGGCTGTGGAAAAGTGTCACACATGTGGTATCGCCATACTCAGGAGGAGTAGCAGAATGTATTTTGGGGTGTAGTTGCAAGTATGCCTGTACAGTGTGTGAGAAATAACTTTGTAAATTGACCATTTTGTGAAAAATATATATTTTTTTAAAAAATCTTCATTTTGCAAAGAATTGTGGGAAAAAATTACAACTTCAAACAACTCACCATGCCTCTTACTAAATACCTTGGAATGTCTACTTTCCAAAAAGGGGTCATTTGGGGGTATTTGTACTGTTCTGACTTGTTAGGGTCTCAAGAAATGAGATAGGCCGTCAGTACTTTAGGTGTGATCAATTTTCAATGATTAGCACCTTAGCTTGTAGACTCTATAACCTTCACAAAGACCAAAAAAATGTATACTTATTTGGGTTATTTTTACTAAAGATATGTAGCAGTATAAATTTTAGTCAAAATTTATGAAGAAAAATGACTAAATTTGCAAAATTTAAAACCAAAACGAAGAAAAATGCATTTTTTTTACAAAATTTTCGGTCTTTTTTCATTTATAGCGCAAAAAATAAAAAACCCAATTACGATTAAATACCACCAAAAGAAAGCTCTGTTTGTGTGAAAAAAAGGATGAAAATTTCATATGGGGACAGTGTTGCATGACTGAGTAATTTTATTCAAAATGTAAGAGCACTGAAAGCTGAAAATTGGTCTGGTTAGGAAGGGGGTTTAAGAGCCCAGTGGGCAAGTGGTTAAGGCTCTAAAAGACAAAAATACATTAATTTTAACTAAATTTATTTTCAGACCTTTGGTGACCAAATGCAGTTATTTATACTAAAAAAGGCTTTTTAGACACTTGGAGACCAAAATAGAGTCATTTTGACAAAAAACATTTCGGGCCATTGGAGCCCAAATGTCTAAAATCTTGTCTAAAACCGGCTTTTTAAGGCTCTAAAAGACAAAAATACAGTCAATTTGAATATTTTTTTTCAGACCTTTGGTGATCAAATGCAGTTATTTTGACTAAAAAAGGCTTTTTAGACACTTAGAGACCAGAATAGAGTCATTTTGACCAAAAAATGTTTTTCAGGCCATTGGAGCCAAATGTCTAAAATCTTGTCTAAAACCGGCTTTTTAAGGCTCTAAAAGACAAAAATACAGTAAAACCTTGGATTGCGAGCATAATTCGTTCCGGAAGCATGCTTGTAATCCAAAGCACTCTTATATCAAAGCAAATTTCCCCTTAAGAAATAATGGAAACTCAGATGATTCGTTCCACAACCATTTATTCATACATCCTTCAATTTATAGTCCATATAAAAAGATTATAGCCTTGCGATAGGTTGTGTAACCATAAAATGTCCATCCACAAATAGCCGCTTCCACAAGGGGATTGGAAGTAAAATCCAGCAGGAGCTACAGGGTAGCAATATGGTCATATGGTTCCATTTAATGAAGGTACAACATTTAGCAACTCACATGGTTGATGAATAAAACAGGCATATCTAAGTATGCAGTCATCCGGGGTAAAGATGTCCACATAGACCATCTTCTGCACCGCCGGCTGCTAGTCTGTAATCATGACCGGGAAGGCCACCCTGGAGTAAAGCGATCTGAAAGCGAGGGGCAGCATGGAAAGGATGACGTAGATGACGGTGCGGAGGATGGTCCTATGTGGACAGCTTTACCCCTGATGCCTGCATCCTTAGATGTGCCTGTTCCAATCATCAACCATGTGAATTGCTAAATGTTGTACTTTCATTAAATTGAATCATATTGCTACAATTAGAGGCGCCTCTCTTCTCTTTTATACTCAGCTGTGACTTGAGGCTACTTGTATATCAAGACATCGCTTGTATATCAAGTCAAAATTTATTTGAAAATTTTGCTTGTCTTGCAAAGCGCTCTTAAACCAAGTTACTCTCAAACCAAGGTTTTACTGTATAGTCATTTGGACTTAAAAAAATTTTCAGACCTTTGGTGACCAAATGCAGTTATTTTGACTACAAAATGCTTTTTAGACACTTGGAGATCAAAATAGAGTCATTTTGACCGAAAAGTTTTTTTATGGCCATTGGAGCCCAAATGGCCGGTTTTAGACAAATCTTGTTTAAAACCGGCTTTTTAAGCCTCTAAAAGACAAAAATACAGTCATTTTGAGTAAATTTTTTTATCAGACCTTTGGTGACCAAATGCAGTTATTTTGACTACAAAAGGCTTTTTAGACACTTGGAGATCAAAATAGAGTCATTTTGACCGAAAAGTTTTTTTCAGGCCATTGGAGCCCAAATGGCTGGTTTTAGACAAATCTTGTTTAAAACCGGCTTTTTAAGGCTCTAAAAGACAAAAATACATTAATTTTGACTTAATTGTTTTTCAGACATTTGGTGACCAAATGCAGTTATTTTGACTAAAAAAGGCCTTTTAGACACTTGGAGACCAAAATAGAGTCATTTTGACCCAAAAAACTTTTTCAGGCCATTGGAGCCAAATGTCTAAAATTTTTTCTAAAACCGGCTTTTTAAGGCTCTAAAAGACAAAAATATAGTAATTTTGACAAAATTTATTTTTCTGACCTTTGGTGACCAAATGCAGCTATTTTGACTAAAAAAGGATTTTTAGACAGTTGGAGACCAAAATAGTCATTTTGACCAAAAAATTTTTAAGGCCATTGGAGCCCAAATGGCGGTATTAGACAAATCTTGTCTAAAACCGGCTTTTTAAGGCTCTAAAAGACAAAAATACAGTCATTTTGACTACATTTTTTTTCAGACCTTTGGTGACCAAATGCAGTTATTTTGACTAAAAAAGGCTTTTTAGACAGTTGGAGACCAAAATAGTCATTTTGACCAAAAAATTTTCAGGCCATTGGAGAGCAAAATGCAGTTATCTTGTCTAGTGTTAAGCGAACACGGACTGTATTATTCGTGTTCGTACCAAATAATTGGATTTTTGTTACCCGAACATGGACCCGAAAACTTTACTGTATGTTCGGGTTTAAAATCCGTGTTCGGTCTTTTTATTTCCTGTTTTGTATGTAATGGCGCACTTTTAATAGCGGGCTTTCAACAGCCAATCAAAAAGCGTTTAACTGGTGTGCCTTAAGCCATTCCAGCCATGCCTACTAATGTATTAGTAGCTGTGATTGGCCATCTGAAGCATGTGACCATGTCTTTATAAGTTCGAAAGCCCCAGCGCACCGCGTCATTCTGCTGTAGTTTAGGGACAGACAGTGATTCTGTGAAAAATTGTGTCCGAAAAGAATGCAGGGACAGGTCGGAGTGCAGGCAGGGAAAGTTATTAGAGCATTTTAGGGCCAGGCTGGAGATTAGGCAGGGTCAGTCTACATTGATTTTGCTGTGTGGGGGGTGGTGCAGTGAACGATCTTATTGAGAATATTAGGGCCAGGCTGGAGATTAGGCAGGGACATTCTACATCGATTTTGCTGTGTGGAGGGGTGGTGCAGTGAACGATCTTATTGAGCATATTAGGGTCAGGCTGGAGATTAGGCCGGGTCAGTCTACATCGATTTTGCTGTGTGGGGGGTGGTGCAGTGAACGATCTTATTGAGCATATTAGGGCCAGGCTGGAGATTAGGCAGGGACAGTCTACATCGATTTTGCTGTGTGGGGGGTGGTGCAGTGAACAATCGTTTTGCCCTCACTTGAGCCCACTGAGGAGGAGGGAGAAAAAAAATATATTTTTATCAGTCAGTTGTGTGCAGCGTTAATCTATTTTACTACAAGTTAAAAGGGATTTTTTCCCCCCTTCATAGCCTGTTTGCTGCAGTGCTGACTGTGACATAAGACACTGCTGTGTTCACATGTGCTATTGAGTGATTTTCAATTTTATACACTTTTTTCTATTCCACTATTCAATATACACCCTTTTGGGTTAAAAATAATTAAATTGTGGCATAGTCTGTACTAAAACTGTAACTTAAAGGGGAATTTTCTTTCTTTTTCCCTTCATAGCCTGCTGCAGAGCTGACTGTGACATAAGACACTGCTGTGTTCACATGTGCTATTGAAATATCACCAATTTTATATCATATTTTCTATTCCGCTATTCAATCTACACCCTTTGGGGTAAAAAGAATTAAATTGCGGCATAGTCTGTATCGGTACCTTTGAGATACACCTTTCCAATTATTGGGGCGCATCTTCCACTGCCGAGGATTGCAGGGTGCTTCAGTTTGCCTCCTGCCTGTTCCGAACTCCTCCTACTCCTCATCCTGCCTTTAGGGTACAAAAAATTGTAATCGGGGCCTAGTCTGTGTTTGTACTTGTGAGATACACCGTTTTATAAATTTTTTTCTATTCCGCTATTCAATCTACACCCTTTGGGGTAAAAAGAATTAAATTGCGGCATAGTCTGTATCGGTACGTGTGAGATACACCTTCCAAATTTTTGGGGCGCATCTTCCACCGCCGAGGATTGCAGGGTGCTTCAGTTTGCCTCCTGTTCCGAACTCCTCCTACTCCTCATCCTGCCTTTAGGGTACAAAAAATAGTAATCGGGGACTAGTCTGGGTCTGTACGTGTGAGATAGATATACCTTTTGATATCATATTTTCTATTCCGCTATTCAATCTATACCCTTGGGGTAAAAAGAATTAAATTGCGGCATAGTCTGTATCGGTACGTGTGAGATACACCTTCCAAATTTTTGGGGCACATCTTCCACCGCCGAGGATTGCAGGGTGCTTCAGTTTGCCTCCTGCCTGTTCTGAACTCCTCCTACTCCTCATCCTGCCTTTAGGGTACAAAAAATAGTAATCGGGGCCTAGTCTGGGTCTGTACATGTGAGATAGATACACCTTTTGATATCATATTTTCTATTCCGCTATTCAATCTACACCCTTGGGGTAAAAAGAATTAAATTGTGGCATAGTCTGTATCGGTAAGTGTGAGATACACCTTTCCAATTTTTTGGGCGCTTCTTACACCGCCGAGGATTGCAGGGTGTTTCAGTTTGCCTCCTTCCTATTCCGAACTCCTCCTACTCCTCATCCTGCCTTTAGGGTAAAAAAAATAGTAATCGGGGCCTAGTCTGGGTCTGTACATGTGAGATAGATACACCTTTTGATATCATATTTTCTATTCCGCTATTCAATCTACACCCTTGGGGTAAAAAGAATTAAATTGTGGCATAGTCTGTATCGGTAAGTGTGAGATACACCTTTCCAATTATTGGGGCGCATCTTCCACCGCCGAGGATTGCAGGGTGCTTCAGTTTTCCTCCTGCCTGTTCCGAACTCCTCCTACTCCTCATCCTGCCTTTAGGGTACAAAAAATAGTAATCCGGGCCTAGTCTGGGTCTGTACGTGTGAGATAGATACACCTTTTGATATCATATTTTCTATTCCGCTATTCAATCTACACCCTTGGGGTAAAAATAATTAAATTGTGGCATAGTCTGTATCGGTACGTGTGAGATACACCTTTCCAATTTTTTGGGCGCATCTTACACCGCCGAGGATTGCAGGGTGTTTCAGTTTGCCTCCTGCCTGTTCCGAACTCCTCCTACTCCTCATCCTGCCTTTAGGGTACAAAAAATTGTAATCGGGGCCTAGTCTGTGTTTGTACTTGTGAGATACACCGTTTTATAAAAAATTTTCTATTCCGCTATTCAATCTACACCCTTTGGGGTAAAAAGAATTAAATTGCGGCATAGTCTGTATCGGTACGTGTGAGATACACCTTCCAAATTTTTGGGGCGCATCTTCCACCGCCGAGGATTGCAGGGTGCTTCAGTTTTCCTCCTGCCTGTTCCGAACTCCTCCTACTCCTCATCCTGCCTTTAGGGTACAAAAAATAGTAATCCGGGCCTAGTCTGGGTCTGTACGTGTGAGATAGATACACCTTTTGATATCATATTTTCTATTCCGCTATTCAATCTACACCCTTGGGGTAAAAATAATTAAATTGTGGCATAGTCTGTATCGGTACGTGTGAGATACACCTTTCCAAATTTTTGGGCGCATCTTACACCGCCGAGGATTGCAGGGTGTTTCAGTTTGCCTCCTGCCTGTTCCGAACTCCTCCTACTCCTCATCCTGCCTTTAGGGTACAAAAAATAGTAATCGGGGCCTAGTCTGGGTCTGTACATGTGAGATAGATACACTTTTTGATATCATATTTTCTATTCCGCTATTCAATCTACACCCTTGGGATAAAAAGTATTAAATTGGGGCATAGTCTGTATCGGTACGTGTGAGATACACCTTTCCAATTATTGGGGCGCATCTTCCACCGCCGAGGATTGCAGGGTGCTTCAGTTTGCCTCCTGCCTGTTCCGAACTCCTCCTACTCCTCATCCTGCCTTTATGGTACAAAAAATAGTAATCGGGGCCTAGTCTGGGTCTGTACATGTGAGATAGATACACCTTTTGATATCATATTTTCTATTCCGCTATTCAATCTACACCCTTGGGGTAAAAAGAATTAAATTGTGGCATAGTCTGTATCGGTAAGTGTGAGATACACCTTTCCAATTTTTTGGGCGCTTCTTACACCGCCGAGGATTGCAGGGTGTTTCAGTTTGCCTCCTTCCTATTCCGAACTCCTCCTACTCCTCATCCTGCCTTTAGGGTAAAAAAAATAGTAATCGGGGCCTAGTCTGGGTCTGTACATGTGAGATAGATACACCTTTTGATATCATATTTTCTATTCCGCTATTCAATCTACACCCTTGGGGTAAAAAGAATTAAATTGTGGCATAGTCTGTATCGGTAAGTGTGAGATACACCTTTCCAATTATTGGGGCGCATCTTCCACCGCCGAGGATTGCAGGGTGCTTCAGTTTTCCTCCTGCCTGTTCCGAACTCCTCCTACTCCTCATCCTGCCTTTAGGGTACAAAAAATAGTAATCCGGGCCTAGTCTGGGTCTGTACGTGTGAGATAGATACACCTTTTGATATCATATTTTCTATTCCGCTATTCAATCTACACCCTTGGGGTAAAAATAATTAAATTGTGGCATAGTCTGTATCGGTACGTGTGAGATACACCTTTCCAATTTTTTGGGCGCATCTTACACCGCCGAGGATTGCAGGGTGTTTCAGTTTGCCTCCTGCCTGTTCCGAACTCCTCCTACTCCTCATCCTGCCTTTAGGGTACAAAAAATTGTAATCGGGGCCTAGTCTGTGTTTGTACTTGTGAGATACACCGTTTTATAAAAAATTTTCTATTCCGCTATTCAATCTACACCCTTTGGGGTAAAAAGAATTAAATTGCGGCATAGTCTGTATCGGTACGTGTGAGATACACCTTCCAAATTTTTGGGGCGCATCTTCCACCGCCGAGGATTGCAGGGTGCTTCAGTTTTCCTCCTGCCTGTTCCGAACTCCTCCTACTCCTCATCCTGCCTTTAGGGTACAAAAAATAGTAATCCGGGCCTAGTCTGGGTCTGTACGTGTGAGATAGATACACCTTTTGATATCATATTTTCTATTCCGCTATTCAATCTACACCCTTGGGGTAAAAATAATTAAATTGTGGCATAGTCTGTATCGGTACGTGTGAGATACACCTTTCCAAATTTTTGGGCGCATCTTACACCGCCGAGGATTGCAGGGTGTTTCAGTTTGCCTCCTGCCTGTTCCGAACTCCTCCTACTCCTCATCCTGCCTTTAGGGTACAAAAAATAGTAATCGGGGCCTAGTCTGGGTCTGTACATGTGAGATAGATACACTTTTTGATATCATATTTTCTATTCCGCTATTCAATCTACACCCTTGGGATAAAAAGTATTAAATTGGGGCATAGTCTGTATCGGTACGTGTGAGATACACCTTTCCAATTATTGGGGCGCATCTTCCACCGCCGAGGATTGCAGGGTGCTTCAGTTTGCCTCCTGCCTGTTCCGAACTCCTCCTACTCCTCATCCTGCCTTTATGGTACAAAAAATAGTAATCGGGGACTATTCTGGGTCTGTACCTGTGAGATAGATATACCTTTTGATATCATATTTTCTATTCCGCTATTCAATCTATACCCTTGGGGTAAAAAGAATTAAATTGCGGCATAGTCTGTATTGGTACGTGTGAGATACACCTTCCAAATTTTTGGGGCGCATCTTCCACCGCCGAGGATTGCAGGGTGCTTCAGTTTGCCTCCTGCCTGTTCCGAACTCCTCCTACTCCTCATCCTGCCTTTAGGGTACAAAAAATTGTAATCGGGGCCTAGTCTGTGTTTGTACTTGTGAGATACACCGTTTTATAAAAAATTTTCTATTCCGCTATTCAATCTACACCCTTTGGGGTAAAAAGAATTAAATTGCGGCATAGTCTGTATCGGTACGTGTGAGATACACCTTCCAAATTTTTGGGGCGCATCTTCCACCGCCGAGGATTGCAGGGTGCTTCAGTTTGCCTCCTGTTCCGAACTCCTCCTACTCCTCATCCTGCCTTTAGGGTACAAAAAATAGTAATCGGGGCCTAGTCTGGGTCTGTACGTGTGAGATAGATACACCTTTTGATATCATATTTTCTATTCCGCTATTCAATCTACACCCTTTGGGGTAAAAATAATTAAATTGTGGCATAGTCTATATCGGTACGTGTGAGATACACCTTCCAATCTTTTGGGGCGCATCTTCCACCGCCGAGGATTGCAGGGTGCTTCAGTTTGCCTCCTGCCTTTTCCGAACTCCTCCTACTCCTCATCCTGCCTTTGGGGTAGAAAAAATTGTAATCGGGGCCTAGTCTGTGTTTGTACGTGTGAGATACAACGTTTTATACATTTTTTTTATTCCGCTATTCAATCTACACCCTTTGGGGTAAAAAGAATTAAATTGCGGCATAGTCTGTATCGGTACGTGTGAGATACACCTTCCAAATTTTTGGGGCGCATCTTCCACTGCCGAGGATTGCAGGGTGCTTCAGTTTGCCTCCTGTTCTGAACTCCTCCTACTCCTCATCCTGCCTTTAGGGTACAAAAAATAGTAATCGGGGCTTAGTCTGGGTCTGTACGTGTGAGATAGATACACCTTTTGATATCATATTTTCTATTCCGCTATTCAATCTACACCCTTTGGGGTAAAAATAAATAAATTGCGGCATAGTCTGTATCGGTACGTGTGAGATACACCTTCCAATCTTTTGGGGCGCATCTTCCACCGCCAAGGATTGCAGGGTACTTCAGATTGCCTCCTGTCTGTTCCGAACTCCTCCTACTCCTCATCCTGCCTTTGGGGTACAAAAAATTGTAATTGGGGCCTAGTCTGTGTTTGTACGCGTGAGATACACCGTTTTATAAAAAATTTTCTATTCCGCTATTCAATCTACACCCTTTGGGGTAAAAAGAATTAAATTGCGGCATAGTCTGTATCGGTACGTGTGAGATACACCTTCCATATTTTTGGGGCGCATCTTCCACCGCCGAGGATTGCAGGGTGCTTCAGTTTGCCTCCTGTTCCGAACTCCTCCTACTCCTCATCCTGCCTATAGGGTACAAAAAAATAGTAATCGGGGCCTAGTCTGGGTCTGTACGTGTGAGATAGATACACCTTTTGATATCATATTTTATATTCCGCTATTCAATCTACACCCTTTGGGGTAAAAAGAATTAAATTGCGGCATAGTCTGTATCGGTACGTGTGAGATACACCTTCCAATCTTTTGTGGTGCATCTTCCACCGCCGAGGATTGCAGGGTGCATCAGTTTGCCTCCTGCCTGTTCCAAACTCCTCCTACTCCTCATCCTGCCTTTAGGGTACCAAAAATTGTAATCGGGGCCTAGTCTGGGTCTTTACGTGTGAGATAGATACACCTTTTGATATCATATTTTCTATTCTGCTATTCAATCTACACCCTTTGGGGTAAAAATAATTAAATTGCGGCATAGTCAGTATCGGTACGTGTGAGATACACCTTCCAATCTTTTGGGGCGCATCTTCCACCGCCGAGGATTGCAGGGTGCTTCAGTTTGCCTCCTGCCTTTTCCGAACTCCTCCTACTCCTCATCCTGCCTTTAGGGTACAAAAAATTGTAATCGGGGCCTAGTCTGTGTTTGTACGTGTGAGATACACCGTTTTATAAAATTTTTTCTATTCCGCTATTCAATCTACACCCTTTGGGGTAAAAAGAATTTAATTGCGGCATAGTCTGTATCGGTACGTGTGAGATACACCTTCCAAATTTTTGGGGCGCATCTTCCACCGCCGAGGATTGCAGGGTGCTTCAGTTTGCCTCCTGTTCTGAACTCCTCCTACTCCTCATCCTCATCCTGCCTTTAGGGTGCAAAAAATTGTAATTGGGGCCTAGTCTGTGTTTGTACGGGTGAGATACACTGTTTTATAAAAAAATTTCTATTCCGCAATTCAATCTACACCCTTTGGGGTAAAAAGAATTAAATTGCGGCATAGTCTGTATCGGTACGTGTGAGATACACCTTCCAAATTTTTGGGGCGCATCTTCCACCGCCGAGGATTGCAGGGTGCTTCAGTTCGCCTCCTGTTCCGAACTCCTCCTACTCCTCATCCTCATCCTGCCGTTAGGGTACAAAAAATTGTAATCGGGGCCTAGTCTGTGTTTGTACGTGTGAGATACACCGTTTTATAAAAAAATTTCTATTCCGCTATTCAATATACACCCTTTTTGAGTGTAAAAAATTTAATTACGGCATAGTCTGTATCGGTACATGTGAGACACACCTTTTTAAATTTGTTTGGCGCATCTCCTTCCACCGCCGAGGTTTGCAGGGGCTTCAGTTTGCCTCCTGTTCCGAACTCCTCCTACTCCTCTTCCTCATCCTCATTGTCATCCTCGTCCTGCCTTTAGGGTACAAAAAATTGTAATCGGGGCCTAGTCTGTGTTTGTACGTGTGAGATACACCGTTTTATATCCTTTTTTCTATTCCGCTATTAAATATACACCCTTTTGGGGTGAAAAAAATTAAATTGCGGCATACTTTGCATATTTGACTGTGAGATACACCCGTTGTATTTGTATACTGTTTTTCTATTCCGCTATTTAATAAACACCCTTTTGGGGTAAAAAAAAATTAAATTGCGGCATAGTTTGCATATTTGACTGTGAGATACACCCGTGCTATACTGTTGTTGTTTTGTTCCACTAGTCAATAAACACCTTTCTAGGGCAAGATCATAAATTACAGAAATATGAGGAGACCGTCAAATAGGGGCCGTGGCCTGGGTCATGGTGCTGCTGGTAGAGCTCCTGTTGCAAGGAGAGGACGTGGTCGATCTGTGCCAGCTACACGCACAAGTGAAACACCTTCCTCAAGTGTGAGTAGGCGACAGAACCTGCAGCAGTATTTGGTAGGGCATCATGCGCCTCTAGAAGTGATGAAGCCAGAACAAGTAGAGGCGATAGTAGATTGGTTTGCTGCTGACAGTGCCTCCAGTTCCTTCACATTGTCTCCCACCCAGTCTACTGCAGAAAGGTCAGAGTTGGCACCTGCAGCCGATGTCCAACCGTCTTTCACCTCACCCCCTTGCAAATCAGGCAAGCAGTCTGAGCCCCAAGTCATGCAGCAGTCTCTTCTTCTTTTTGATGACTCTGTCAGCAGGGTTTCCCAGGGCCATCCACCTAGCCCTGCCCCAGAAGTGGAAGGGATTGAGTGCAGCGATGCCCAACCACTTATTTCTCAAGATGAGTACATGGAAGGACCATCGCAGCACGTCTCCGATGATGACGAAACGCAGGTGCCAACTGCTGCGGCACTCAGAATTGTGGAGACCGACAAGGAGGGCAGGGGTGAAGCCTGGGTGGAAGATGATGTGGAGGACGATGAGGTCCTCGACCCCACATGGAATGAAGGTCATGCAGGTGACCTGAGTAGTTTGGAGGAAGAGGCGGTGGTCGCACAGAGCCACCAGCACAGCAGAAGAGGGAGCAGGGTGCAGAACGGAGCGGCCGTGCCCTAGACACTACGCCTGCTACTGCCCAACGCAGCAAGGGAACGAGCGCACCAAAGCCAGCTCAAAGGAGTTCTCTAGCGTGGAAGTTCTTCAGAAAATGTGCTGATGACAGGACAGGAGTGGTTTGCACCCTGTGCAATCAGAGCCTGAAGCGAGGCATAAACCTTCTCAACCTGAGCACAACCTGCATGATCAGGCATCTAAGTGCAAAGCACGAGCTTCAGTGGAGTAGACACCTTCAAAACCAACAAAGGTCTCTGGCTCCTCCTGCTTCCTCTTTTGCTGCAGTCTCGGCCTCTTCATCCACCTCTGTAGTGATACCAGCACCTGCCACCCCGCAAACAGACAATCTGTCAGCAACACCACCACCTGGGTCACCAACCATCTCCACAAATTCCAGTGGAAGCGTTCAGCTTTCCATCTCCCAAACACTTCAGAGGAAGAGGAAGTACCCCCCTATCCACCAGCGATCCCTGGCCCTGAATGCCAGCATTTCAAAATTCTTGGCCTTTGAAATGCTGTCATTCCGACTGGTGGAGACGCACCGTGTTAAAAGCCTTATGTCGGTGGCTGTCCCACAGTACGTTGTGCCAAGCCGCCACTACTTTTCCAGGCAAGCCATCCCTTCCCTGCACAACCAAGTGGGTGAAAAAATCAGGTGTGCACTGCGAAACGCCATCTGTGCCAAGGTCCACCTAACTACCGATGCGTGGACCAGAAAGCACGGTCAGGGGCGTTATATCTCCCTAACGGCACACTGGGTAAATGCAGTGGCGGATGGGCCTGAGGCAGATAGCAATTTGGCACATGTCCTTCCACCACCGAGGATTGCAGGGCACTTCAGTTTGCCTCCTGTTCCTAACTCCTCCTACTCCGCTTCCTCATCCTCTACCGCCTCCTCATCCGGTCAGCGTAACACCTTCACCACCAACTTCAGCACAGCCAGGGGTAAACGACAGCAGGCAGTTTTAAAACTTGCCTGTTTGGGGGAAAAACCACACACCGCGCAGGAGTTGTGGAGGAGCTTGGAACAGCAGACAAATGAGTGGTTGCTGCCAGCGAGCCTCAAGCCCGGCCTGGTGGTGTGCGATAATGGGCGAAATCTCATAGCAGCTCTGGGCCTAGCCGGTTTGACGCACATCCCTTGCCTGGCGCATGTGCTGAATTTGGTGGTGCAGAGGTTCCTTAAAAATTACCCCGATATGTCAGAGCTGCTGCAGAAAGTGCGGGCCGTCTGTGCGCACTTTCGGCGTTCATACCCTGCTGCTGCTCGCCTGTCAGCGCTGCAGCGTAACTTCGGCCTTCCTGCTCACCGCCTCATATGTGACGTGCCCACAAGGTGGAACTCCACCTTGCACATGCTGGAAAGACTGTGCGAGCAGCAGCAGGCCATAGTGGAGTTTCAGCTGCAGCACGCACGCGTGAGTCGCTCTGCGGAACAGCACCACTTCACCACCAATAACTGGGCCTCCATGCGAGACCTGTGTGCCTTGTTGCGCTGTTTTGAGTACTCCACCAACATGGCCAGTGCCGATGACGCCGTTGTCAGCTTAACTATCCCACTTCTATGCCTCCTTCAAAAAACAATTCGGGCGATGATGGAAGAGGATGTGGCACAGGATGAGGAGGAGGAGGATGAAGAGGTAACATTTCCAAGGCTTTCAGGGCAGTCATTCGCGAGTGGCTCCGAGGGTGGGTTCCTGCACCCAAAAACTCCAGGGACACAATTGTCCAGCAGGGGCACAGTTCTGGAGGATGAGGAGGATGAGGAGGAGGAGATGGAGGAGGAGATGGAACCATGTTCACAGCAGGGTGGCACCCAGGCCAGCTCATGGCCATTACTGGTGGGTGGCTGGGGGGGATACAGAGGACACAGACGATACACCTCCCACAGAGGACAGCCTTTCGTTGCCTCTGGGCAGCCTGGCACACATGAGCGATTACATGCTGCAGTGCCTCCACAACGACCGCCGAGTTGCCCACATCCTAACTTGTGCTGATTACTGGGTGGCCACGCTGCTGGATCCCCATTACAAGGACAATGTACCGTCCTTTATTCACTCACTTGAGCGCGATCGCAAGATGCGTGAGTACAAGCGCATGCTGGTAGATGCGATGCTGCTGGCATTTCCACCTGACAGCGGGGCCACAGTGGAAGCACAAGGCCAAGGCAGAGGAGGAGGAGGAAGAGGTGACCAATGCAACCAGGGCACCACCAGCACCTCAGAAGGCAGGGTTAGCATGGCCGAAATGTGGAAAAGCTTTGTCAGCACGCCACAACAAACAGCAGCACCAGCAGATCATATGGAATATGGCAGGAGGCAGCATTTCACCAACATGGTGGAGCAGTATGTGTGCACACGCCTACATGTAGTGAATGACGGGTCTGCCCCCTTCAACTTCTGGGTCTCCAAATTGGGCACATGGGCTGAGCTTGCCCTTTACGCCTTGGAGGTGCTGGCGTGCCCTGCAGCCAGTGTATTATCTGAACGTGTATTTAGTATTTAGCCCGGCTTGGGGGCGTTATCACAGACAAGCGCAGCCACCTGTCCAGAGACAATGTGAACAAGTTCACGTTCATTAAAATGAACCAGGCATGGATCCCACGGGACTTTTCCATACCTTGTGCAGAATAGAGATGGATACCGACCTTACCCAGCCATTGTTATATTTTTGATCTTTCTCACTCTTTTGGTGTGTACCCCAATTTAAAATGACAAAAAAAGCAGTGTTGGCTACCTCGTCCTCCTTCACCGCCGCTTCCACCTACACCGCCACATCCACCACCACCTCAACCTCCCTCCTACTCCATATGGGCCTCGTCCTTAACAGATGAAGAAAATTGTTTTATTTTTCTGTTTTTTTTTGTTGTTTTAAGTTATTTCCCTATCCACATTTGTTTGCAGAGCACTTGCCATGCTCTTAACTACGTTTTGCTGCCATTTGCAGCACTCTAGCCCTTTCCATTGGTGTTTTAGAGCCATTTTAGTGCCTGAAAGTTTTGGTCCCCTTTGACTTCAATGGGGTTCGGTGTCCGGGTAAAGTTCGGAAAAAGTCCGGGACACGGACTCGGACTTTTTTTTCAAGTTCGGCTGAACCCGCGGAACACGGACATCCAGGTGTGCACTCAACTCTAATCTTGTCTAAAACCGGCTTTTTAAGACTCTAAAAGGCAAAAATACAGTCATTTTGACTTAAAAAAATTTCAGACCTTTGGTGACCAAATGCAGTTATTTTGACTAAAAAAGGCTTTTTAGACACTTGAAGACAAAAATAGAGTCATTTTAACCAAAAAAAAATTTCAGGCCATTGGAGCCAAATGTCTAAAATATTGTCTAAAACCAGCTTTTTCAGGCTCTAAAAGACAAAAATATAGTCATTTTGACTAAACTCTTTTCATACCTTTGGTGACCAAATGCAGTTATTTTAACAAAAAAAATCTTTTTAGACACTTGGAGACCAAAAAAGAGTCATTTTGAGCAAAAATTTATTTTCAGGCCTTGTTTAAAACCGGCATTTTAAGGCTCTTAAAGACAAAAATACTGTGATTTTGAGTAAATTTTTTTAGACCTTTGGTGACCAAATGCAGTTATTTTACAAAAGGCTTTTTAGACACTTGGAGACCAAAATGGAGTCATTTTGACCAAAAAATATTTTCAGGCCATTGGAGACTAAATGGCCGGTTTTAGACAAATTTTGTCTAAAACCGGCTTTTTAAGGCTCTAAAAGACAAAAATACAGTCATTTTGACTAGATTTCTTTTTCAGACCTTTGGTGACCAAATGCCATTATTTTGACTAAAAAAGGCTTTTTAGACAGTTGGAGACCAAAATAGAGTCATTTTGACCAAAAACTATTTTTCAGGCCATTGGAGTCCAAATGTCTGAAATCTTGTCTAAAACTGGCTTTTTAAGGCTCTAAAAGACAAAAATACAGTCATTTTGACTAATTTTTTTTCAGACCTTTGGTGACCAAATGCAGTTATTTTGACTAAAAAAGGCTTTTTAGGCAGTGGGAGACTAACAAAAGTCATTTTGACCAAAACTTTTTTTTTAGGACATTGGAGCCAGTCTAAAATCTTGGTTAAAACGGGCTTTTTAAGTTTCTTAAAGACAAAAATGCAGTCATTTTGACTTTTTTTTCAGAACGTTGGAGACCAAATGCAGTTATTTTGACTAAAAGGCTTTTTAGACACTTGGAGATCAAAATAGTGTCATTTTGACCGAAAAAATGTTTTCAGACCATTGGAGCCCGAATGAACGGTTTTAGACAAATCGTGTCTAAAACCGGCTTTTTAAGGCTCTAAAAGACAAAAATACAGTAATTTTGACAAACTTTTTTTCAGACCTTTGGTGACCAAATGCAGTTATTTTGACAAAAAAAGGCTTTTTAGACACTTGTAGACCAAAATAGAGTCATTTTGACCAAAAATTTTTTTCCAGGCCATTGGAGCCCAAATGCAGTTATCTTGTCTAAAACCCGCTTTTTAACCACTTCCCGCCCACCCTATAACAGAATGACGGCGGGAATGTGGTTGTATTATTCTGACCGGACGTCATATGACGGTGGCAGGATAATACAGCTCTGCGCGCCCCCCGATCGGCGATCTCCCCTGACGGGGGGTCGGCACTGGTAATCAGATCATTGATTACCAGTGAAGACCCTCGGGGGGGGATGTCACTAGAACCACCAGGGATGCCCACTATGACCCCAGGGATGCCCACCTATGACCCCAGGGATGCCCACTATGGCCACCAGGGATGGCAATCAAGGCTCAGGGAGCCCCCCATTGCCCTCCCCATCAGTGCTGCCCGCCAGTGCCCTCCCTATCAGTGCTGCCCACAAGTGCCCATCATTGCCATCTTTCAATGTTGCACACCAGTGCCCATTATTGCCTACCAGTGCTGCCTATCAGTGCCCATTAGTGCCCATCAGTGCCGCCCGTCAGTGCCGATCAATGCTGCCCATCAGTGCCCATCAGTGCCCACCAGTGCCACCTATTAGTGCCCATTAGTGCCCATCAGTGCCACCTATCAGTGCCCATCAGTGCCCATCAATGCTGCCTATCAGTGCCTAGCAGTGCCGCCTATCAGTGCCCACCAATGCTGCATATCTGTGCTACCTATCAGTGCCACATATCAGTGCCTCCTCATCAGTGCCTGTCAGTGCAGTCTCATCAGTGCTCATCAGTGCAGGAAAAAACTTATTTATTTACAAAATTGTATAACATAAACAAAAAAAACTTTTTTTTCAAACTTTTCGGTCTTTTTTATTTTGTTTAGCAAAAAGGAAAAAGCCCAGAGGTGATCAAATACTACCAAAAGAAAGCTCTATTTGTGGGGGGAAAATGACATAAATTTGGTGTAGGTACAGTGTTGCAAGACCGTGCAATTGTCATTCAAAATGCAACAGCGCTAAAAGGGGAAAATTGGCCTGGGCAGGAAGGGAGGAAAGTGCCCTGTATTAAAGTGGTTAAGGCTCTAAAAGACAAAAATACAGTAATTTTGACAAAAAGAAATTTCAGACCTTTGGTGACCAAATGCAGTTATTCTGACTAAAAAAGGCTTTTTAGACACTTAGAAAAAATAAAATAGAGTCATTTTAACCAAAAAAATCTTTTCAGGCCATTGGAGCCAAATGTCTAAAATCTTGTCTAAAACCGGCTTTTTAAGGCTCTACAAGACATAAATGTAGTCATTTTGACTAAATTTTTTTTCAGACGTTTGGTGACCAAATGCAGTTGTTTGACTAAAAAAAGGCTTTTTAGACACTTGGAGACCAAAATAGAGTCATTTTGACCAAAACATTTTTCAGGCCATTGGAGCCCAAATGGCCGATTTTAGACAAATCTTGTCTAAACCCAACTTTTTAAGGCTCTAAAAGACAAAAATACAGTCATTTTGACTAAAATTGTTTCTCAGACCTTTGGTGACAAATGCAGTTATTTTGACTAAAAAAGGCTTTTAAGACACTTGGAGATCAAAATAGAGTAATTTCGACCAAAAACATTTTCAGGCCATTGGAGAGCAAAATGCAGCTATCTTGACTAAAACCGGCTTTTTAAGACTCTAAAATACAAAAATACAGGCATTCACACAGTATACAGAAGTAAGTGTCAGCCTGTATAGGCCCCAAAACTTAGCTCACATGGGTTTAACTGACAGCAAATAACATAGTGTATTTGATGGCTGAAGGTACATTAGGCATTCACAGTATACAGAAGTAAGTGTCGGCCTGTATAGGCCCCAAAAAATAGCTCACATGGGTTTAACTGACAGCAAAGAAAGTAGTATTTGATGGCTAGAGTTAAATTAGGCATTCACACAGGGGAAACAAAAAGAAAGCCAACGAATAACCTGAGGTGCCATCTTGCCATGGCCAAGTTCAAAGGGGTCGACGGTGGCAGTGGTGATCGCCTATGGCCACATCACCCTGAACGCACCCTATCTTGTTTAATCTCGGAAGCTAAGCAGGGTCGGGCCTGGTTAGAACCTGGATGGGAGACTACCTGGGAATACCAGGTGCTGTAAGCTTTTGGCTTTTCCTTTATTCGTTGGCTTTCTTTTTGTTTCTCCTGAGGTGCCATCTTGCCATCTTGCCATGGCCAAGTTCAAAGAAGTAGAGGGTGGCAGTGGTGATCGAAAAAATTACTTTTAGTCAAAATGACTGTATTTTTGGCTTTTAGAGTCTTAAAAAGCCGGTTTTAGACAAGATTACTGCATTATATCTCCAATGGTCTGAAAATTCTTTTGGGTCAAAATGACTGTATTTTGGTCTCCAAGTGTCTAAAAAGCCTATTTTAGTCAAAATAACTGCATTTGGTCACCAAAGGTCTGAAAATGTTTTTTTTGTCAAAATGACTGTATTTTTGTCTTTTAGAGCCTTAAAAAGCCGGGTTTAGACAAGATAATTGCATTTGGTCTCCAACGGCCTGAAAATTTTTTTGGTCAAAATGACTCTATTTTGGTCTCCAAGTGTCTAAAAAGCCTCTTTTAGTCAAAATAACTGCATTTGGTCAGCAAAGATCTGAAAAAAATTTAGTCAAATTGACTGTATTTTTGTCTTTTAGAGCCTTAACCACTTTACCACTGGAGGATTCTGCTGTCTTACGTCCAGGCCACTTCTTGCGATTCGGCTCTGTGCGAATTTAACTGACAATTGCGCAGTCATGCGACGCCATACCCAAACAAAATTTACGTCTTATTTTCCACCACAAACAGAGTTTTATTTTGGTGGTATTTGATCAAATGTGCGATTTTTACTTTTTGCGCTATGCGCTATAAACAAAAAAAGAGTGTTTATTTTGAGAAAATAACAATATTTTTAACATTTTTTTATATGAAATTCCCCCCCAAAAAATTTAAAAATCAAAATTTTTTAACATTATTGGCCAATTTGTTTTCTGCTACCTATGTTTGGTAAAAAAATCAAAATAAGCGTATTTTGATTGGATGCCGCAAAAGTTATTGTGTTTACTAACGTAAGGGAAAGATTTCTGTCATTTTTGGTGTTTTTTTTAACGCGTAATGGCAGCGATCTGCGATTTTGTTTGCAAGACTGCCACATTGCGGCAGACAGATCGGACCCTTGACTGACATTTTTGACACTTTTGGGGGTACCAGTGACATTACTGCAGTAATCAGTGCTATATATATGCATTGTTACTGTAAAAATGACACTGGCAGGGAAGGGGTTAATTTTATTGGAGAGGGAGGGGTTGTATGCCTGGTGCTTACTAACGTGTGGGGGGGGAGGTGACTGAGTGACACAAGGACAGATCGCATGTTCAGCTATGCTGAACACTGCGATCTGTCACTTCTTGTCACTTAGGAGATCCGCCCGCTCTATTTACACAAGCAGGCGGATCTCCAAACTAGATTCCCTGACGATCGGGGAAGAGCAGCGGCGATCGCCACCCCATCCTCCCCTGGCCCGACTCCCGCTGTGACTGAAGACAGGTCTACGTCGCTGGACAATAAAAAGCCACATTGCTGCAGTAGCAGCAATGTGAGCAGTGTTAAAGTGGTTAAAAGACGGTTTTAGACAAGATTTTAGACATTTGGACTCCAATGGCCTGAAAAATCTTTTTGGTCAAAAATACTCTATTTTGGTCTCCAAGTGTCTAAAAAGCCTTTTTTAGTATAAGTAACTGCATTTGGTCACCAAAGTTCTGAAAAAAAAATGAGTCAAAATTAATATATTTTTGTCTTTTAGAGCTTTAAAAAGCCGGTTTTTGACAAGATTTGTCTAAAACTGGCCATTTGGGCTCCAATGGCCTGAAAAAATGTCTTTGGTCAAAATGACTCTATTTTGTTCTCCAAGTGTCTAAAAAGCCTCTTTTAGTCAAAATAAATGCATTTGGTCACCAAAGGTCTGACAAACTTTTTTCGTCAAAATGACTGTATTTTTGTCTTTTAGAGTCTTAAAAAGCCGGTTTTAGTCAAGATAACTGCACTTGGTCTCCAATGGTCTGAATTTTTTTGTCAAAATGAATGTATTTAGTATTCTGTGGCTGAAGGTTCATTAGGCATTCACAGGATACAGAAGTAAGTGTCGGCCATAAAAGTCCCCAAAAATTAGCCTGACAGCTAAGAACATAGTATTAGGTGGCTGAAGGTACATTAGGCATTCACAGGGTACAGAAGTAAGGGTCGGCCTGTATAGGCCCCAAAAATTAGCCCACATGGGTTTAACTGACAGCTAAGAACGTAGTATTCTGTGGCTGAAGGTAGGTGTCAGGTAAACCCATGTGGGTTAATTTCTGGGGCCTTTTATGGCCGACACTTACTTCTGTATCCTGTGAATGCCTAATTTACCTTTAGCCACAGAATACTACGTTCTTAGCAGTCAGGTAAACCCATATGAGCTAATTTTTGGGACATATAGAGGCCGATACTTACTTGTGTATACTGTGTGAATGCCTAATGTACCTCCAGCCATCAAATATTACGTTCTTTGCTGTCAGTTAAACCCATGTGAGCTAATTTTTGGGGCCTAAACGGCTCCTCAGGAGAAACAAAAAGAAAGCCAACGAATAAAGCAAAAGCCAAAAGCCTACAGCACCTGGTATTCCCAGGCTGTAGTGGAATGGACACTGAGAGTGTGGCTTGTGTTGAAAGAATGACCATAATATTACTGAACAGTGTCCCTGAGGAAATATATAAAGATATTTTGCAGATTGCTAGAATATGGCAGCAGTGTTTCATAGACCCCTGCTAGTGGGGTGGGGTTTGTTATGGTGAATACCTTCATTCCATTGTCCTATTGTTCCTATCTGCCTTGTAAGCATATTATGGAATGTGTGTTTGTGTGGAATGACTCGAAGAGTGAGGGGGTTTTGACAGAGTGTAGATCTCTTGTGTTTTCAATAAACAAGGCATTCTGAGTTGACTCCCAGCCTATGTGTCGTCTAGTTCTTGGGAGAGAAGGATTGTATAATGCTACCTGGATTGTTGCATGCTGTACCTGCCTAGTTGGATTAGTTGCTGTTTTCCTGTCTACCAGCAAAGCCAATGTAGATTAAACAACTCCTCCGCTACATAAGATGTCTCCCATCCAGGTACTAACCAGGCCTGACCCTGCTTAGCTTCCGAGATCAGACGAGATAGGGAACCTTCAGGGTGATGTGGCCTTAGGCGATCACCCCTCCCACCCTCGACCCCTTTGAACTTGGCCATGGCAAGATGGCACCTCAGGAGAAGCAAAAGAAAGCCAACGAATAAAGGAAAAGCCAAAAGCCTACAGCACCTAGTATTCCCAGTCAGACTCCCATCCAGGGACTAACCAGGCCCGGCCCTGCTTAGCTTCCAAGATCAGACGAGATCGGGCGTGTTCAGGGTGATGTGGCTGTAGGCGATCACCACTGCCACCCTCAACCCGTTTGAACTTGGCCATGGCAAGATGGCTCCTCAGGAGAAACAAAAAGAAAGCCAACGAATAAAGGAAAAGCCAAAAGCCTACATCACCTGGTATTTCCAGGCGGTCTCCCATCCAGGTACTAACCAGGCCCGACCCTTCTTAGCATCCGAGATCAGACGAGATTGTGCGCTTTCAGGGTGATGTGGCCGTCGGCAATCACCACTGCCACCCTCGACCCCTTTGAACTTGGCCTTGGCAAGATTGCTCCTCAAGAGAAATAAAGAAAGCCAATGAATAAAGGAAAAGCCAAAAGCCTACAGCACCTGGTATACCCAGGTAGTCTCCCATCCAGGTATTAACCAGGCCCAAACCTGCTTAGCATCCGAGATCAGACGAGATTGTGCACGTTCAGGGTGATGTGGCTGTAGGCGAACACCACTGCCACCCTCGACCCCTTTGAACTTGGCCATGGCAAAATAGCTCCTTAGGAGAAACAAAATGAAAGCCAACAAATAAAGGAAAAGCCAAAAGCCTACAGCACCTGATATTCCCAGGCGATCTCCAATCCAGGTACTAACCAGTAACGACCCTGCTTAGCTTCCAAGATCAGACGAGATCGGGCGTGTTCAGGGTGATGTGGCCGTAGACGATCAACACTGCCCTCTCGACCCCTTTGAACTTGGCCATGGCAAGATGGCACCTCAGGAGAAACAAAAAGAAAGCCAACGAATAAAAGAAAAGCCAAAAGCCTACAGCACCTGGTATTCCCAGGCTTTTTCCCATCCAGGTTCTAAACAGGCCCGACCCTGCTTAGCTTCTGAGATCAGACAAGATTGGGTGAGTTCAGGGTTATGTAGCCGTAGGCGATCACTACTGCCACCCTCGACCCCTTTGAACTTGGCCATGGCAAGATAGCACCTCAGGAGAAACAAAAAGAAAGGCAACAAATAAAGGAAAAACCAAAAGCCTACAGCACCTGGTATTCCCAGGCATTCTCCCACCCAGCTACCTACCAGATCCTACCCTGCTTAGCTTCTGAGATCAGACGAGAATGGATGCGTTCAGGGTGATGTGGCCATAGGCGATCACCACTGCCACCCTCGACCCCTTTGAACTTTGCCATGGCAAGATGGCACCTCAGGAGAAACAAAAAGAAAGGCAACAAATAAAGGAAAAACCAAAAGCCTACAGCACCTGGTATTCCCAGGCATTCTCCCACCCAGCTACCTACCAGGCCCTACCCTGCTTAGCTTCTGAGATCAGACGAGAATGGATGCGTTCAGGGTGATGTGGCCGTAGGCGATCACCACTGCCACCCTCGACCCCTTTGAACTTTGCCATGGCAAGATGGCACCTCAGGAGAAACAAAAAGAAAGCCAACAAATAAAGGAAAAGCTAAAAGCCTACAGCACCTGGTATTCCCAGGCGGTTTCCCAACCAGGTTCTAACCAGTCCCAACCCTGCTTAGCTTCTGAGATCAGACGAGATTGGGCACGTTCAGGGTTATGTGGCCGTAGGCGGTCACCACTGCCACCCTCGACCCCTTTGAACTTGGCCAGGGCAAGATGGCTCCTCAGGAGAAACAAAAAGAAAGCCAACGAATAAAGGAAAAGCCAAAAGCCTACAGCACTTGGCATTCCCAGGCAGTCGCCCATCCAGCTACTAACCAGGCCCGACTCTGCTTAGCTTCTGAGATCAGACGAGATCGGGCACGTTCAGGGTGATGTGGCCGTAGGCAATCACCCCTGCCACCCTCGACCCCTTTGAACTTGGCCATGGCAAGATGGCACCTCAGGAGAAACAAAAACAAAGTCAACAAATAAAGGAAAAGCCAGAAGCCTACATCACCTGGTATTCCCAGGCGGTCTCCCATCCAGATACTAAACAGGCCCGACCCTTCTTAGCATCTGAGATCAGACGAGATTGTGCGCTTTCAGGGTGATGTGGCCGTCGGCAATCACCACTGCCACCCTCGACCCCTTTGAACTTGGCCATGGCAAGATGGCACCTCAGGAGCAACAAAAAGAAAGCCAATGAATAAAGGGAAAGCAAACAGCCTACAGCTCCTGATATTCCCAGGCGGTCTCCCATCCAGGTACTAACCAGGCCCGACCCATGCTTAGCTTTCAAGATCGGACGAGATTGAGCGCGTTCAAGGTGATGTGGCTGTAGACGATCACCACTTCCACCCTCGACCCCTTTGAACTTGGCCTTGGCAAGATGGCTCCTCAAGAGAAATAAAGAAAGCCAATGAATAAAGGAAAAGCCAAAAGCCTACAGCACCTGGTATTCTCAGGCAGTCTCCCATCCAGGTACTAACCAGGCCCGAACCTGCTTAGCATCCGAGATCAGACGAGATCGTGCACGTTCAGGGTGATGTGTCTGTAGGCGATCACCACTGCCACCCTCGACCCCTTTGAACTTGGCCATGGCAAAATAGCTCCTTAGGAGAAACAAAAAGAAAGCCAATGAATAAAGGAAAAGCCAAAAGCCTACAGCACCTGATATTCCCAAGCGATCTCCCATCCAGGTACTAAACAGTAATGACCTTGCTTAGCTTCCAAGATCAGACGAGATTGGGCGTGTTCAGGGTGATATGGCCGTAGACAATCAACACTAGCACCCTCGACCCCTTTGAACTTGGCCATGGCAAGATGGCACCTCAGGAGAAACAAAAAGAAAGCCAAAAGCTTACAGCACCTGGTATTCCCAGGCGGTCTCCCATCCAGGTACTAACCAGGCCTGACCCTGCTTAGCATCCAAGATCAGTCGCGATCGTGCATGTTCAGGGTGATGTGGCCATAGGCGATCAACACTGCCACCCTCGACCCCTTTGAACTTGGCCATGGCAAGATGGCACCTCAGGAGAAACAAAAAGAAAGCTAACGAATAAAGGAAAAGCCTACAGCACCTGATATTCCCAGGCGGTCTCCCATCCAGATACTAACAAGGCCCGACCCTGCTTAGCTTCTGAGATCAGACGAGATTGGGCGTATTCAGGGTGATGTGACCGTAGGTGATCGCCACTGCCACCCTTTGACCCCTTTGAACTTGGCCATGGCAAGATGGCGCCTTAGGATAAACAAAAAGAAAGCCAACGAATAAAGGAAAAGCCCAAAGTCTACAGCACCTGATATTTCCAGGTGGTCTCCCATCCAGGTACTAACCAGGCCCAACCGTGCTTAGCATCCGGGATCAGAAGAGACCATACGCGTTCAGGGTTATGTGGCCGTAGGCATTCACCTCTGCCACCCTCGACCCCTTTGAACTTGGCCATGGCAAGATGGCACCTCAGGAGAAACAAAAAGAAAGCCAATGAATAAAGGAAAAGCCAAAAGCCTACAGCACCTGATAATGCCAGGCGGTCTCCCATCCAGGTACTAACCAGGCCCAACCCTGCTTACCTTCCAAGATCAGACAAGATTGGGCGCTTTCAGGGTGATGTGGCCATAGGCGATCACCATTGCCACCCTCGACCCCTTTGAACTTGGCCATGGCAAGATGGCACCTCAGGAGAAACAAAAAGAAAGCCAACGAATAATGGAAAAGCCAAAAGCCTACAGCACCTGGTATTCCCAGGCTGTAGCGGAATGGACACTGAGAGTGTGGCTTGTGTTGAAAGAATGGCCATAATATTACTGAACAGTGTCCCTGAGGAAATATATAAAGATATGTTGCAGATTGCTAGAATATGGCAGCAGTGTTTCATAGACCCCTGCTAGTGGGTGGGGTTTGTTATTGTGAATAACTGCATTCCATTGTCCTATTGTTCCTGTCTGCCTTGTAAGCATATTATGGGATGTGTGTTTGTGTGGAATGACTCGAAGAGGGAGGGGGTTTTGGTGAAGTGTAGATCTCTTGTGTTTTCAATAAACAAGGCATTCTGAGTTGACTCCCAGCACATGTGTCGTCTAGTTCTTGGGAGGGAAGGATTGTATAAGGCTACTTGGATTGTTGCATGCTGTACCTGCCTAGTTGGATTATTACCTGTTTTCCTATCTACCAGCAGAGCCAATGTAGATTAAACTACTGCTCTGCTACACAGGCGGTCTCCCATCCAGGTACTAATCAGGCCTGGTTAGCTTCCGAGATCAGATGAGATCGGGCGTGTTTAGGGTGATGTTGCCGTAGGCGATCACCACTTCCACCCTCGACCCCTTTGAACTTGGACATGGCAAGATGGCACCTCAGGAGAAACAAAAGAAAGCCAACGAATAAAGGAAAAGCCAAAAGCCTTCAGCACCTGGTATTCCCAGGAGGTCTCCCATTCAGGTACTAACCAGGCCCGACCCTGCTTAGCTTCCGAGATGAGACAAGATAGGGCGCGTTCAGGGAGATGTGGCCGTAGGCGATCACCACTGCCACCCTCAACCCCTTTGAACTTGGCCATGGCAAGATCGCTCCTCAAGAGAAACAAAAAGAAAGCCAATGAATAAAGGAAAAGCCAAAAGCCTACAGCACCTGGTATTCCCAGGCGGTCTCCCATCCTGATACAAACCAGGCCCGACCCTGCTTAGCTTCTGAGATCAGACGAGATTAGGCATGTTTAGGGTGATGTGGCAGTAGACGATCACCACTGCCACCCTCGACCCCTTTGAACCCTTTGAACTTGGCCATGGCAAGATGGCTCCTTAGGAGAAACAAAAAGAAAGCCAACGAATAAAGGAAAAGCCAAAAGCCTACAGCACCTGATATTCCCAGGCAGTCTCCCATCCAGGTACTAACCAGGCCCGACCCTGCTTAGCTTCCGAGATAAAATGAGATCAGGCGTGTTCAGGGTGATGTGGCCGTAAGCAATCACCACTGCCACCCTCGACCCCATTGAACTTTGCCATGGCAAGATGGCACCT
This sequence comes from Pelophylax lessonae, assembly GCF_965119305.1. Lineage (NCBI taxonomy): Eukaryota > Metazoa > Chordata > Amphibia > Anura > Ranidae > Pelophylax > Pelophylax lessonae. Next base: position 252,977,297 of record NC_138774.1, read on the forward strand.
CAGGAGAAACAAAAAGAAAGCCAAGGAATAAAGGAAAAGCCAAAAGCCTACAGCACCTGGTTTTCCCAGGCAGTTTCCCATCCAGGTTCTAACCAGGCACGACCCTGCTTAGGTTCTGAGATCAGACGAGATGAGGTGCCATCTTGCCATGGCCAAGTTCAAAGGGGTCGAGGGTGGCAGTGGTTACTGCCTACAGCCACAACACCCTGAACGTGCCCGATCTCGTCTGATCTCGGAAGAAAAGCAGGGTCAGGCATGGTTAGTACCTGGATGGGAGACCGACTGGGAATACGAGGTGCTGTAGGCTTTTGGCTTTTCCTTTATTTGTTGGCTTTCTTTTTGTTTCTCCTGAGGTGCCATCTTGCCATAGCCAAATTCAAAGGGGTCGAGGGTGGGAGTGGTGATGGCCTACGGCCACATCACCCTGAACGTGCCCAATCTCATCTGATCTCAGAAGCTTAGCAGGGTCAGGCCTGTTTAGTACCTGGATGGGAGACCACCTGGGAATACCAGGCGCTGTAGGCTTTTGGCTTTTCCTTTATTCGTTGGTTTCTTTTTGTTTCTCCTGAGGTGCCATCTTGCTATGGCCAAGTTCAAAGGGGTCAAGGGTGGCAGTGGTGATCGAAAAAATACTTTTAGTCAAAATTACTGTATTTTTGTCTTTTAGAGTCTTAAAAATCCGGTTTTAGACAAGATTACTGCATTTTGTCTCCAATGGTCTAAAAATTCTTTTGGGTCAAAATGACTCTATTTTGGTTTCCAAGTGTCTAAAAAGCCTTTTTTAGTCAAAATAACTGCAGTTGGTCAGCAAAGATCTGAAAAAAAAATTAGTCAAATTGACTGTATTTTTGTCTTTTAGAGCTGTCGGGGTTATTGGGGGTTGATTAAAATAATAATAGGTAAAAAGAAAAATGATTTTAAAAGCCATGTATATTTCGTATTATGCATAAGAGATTCTGAATGGCATGGCTTCCATCTTGTTTTTAAGGTCAAACAAAGTTCATATATACTTGTTAAACAAAATGTCTCTTACAAGCTTTCAAGAGAGCATAGAATTTCAACAATAGGGGTCTTATCATTTCAGCAGACATTTCTATTTTCTTTTGTCATGAATAAGCTGATACATTGACATCTCTATCAGATAACAGATGTTAAGGGGATGGTAGTGCCAGTCTGTCTATAAGTATTTAACAATAGACAATGGCTCAGTGTTTTTCATCAGACATTTTAAGATGAGAACTATATATGTTTTTATAGATACATTATTATATGTGTGTGAAGATATTAGCCATAATTATGTTATTATATTATGTAAGGCATATAAATATATATTTAGGAATGTTATATCACATTTTGGGTTTATGTTCTCATAGTAATAATCTTACTTAGAATTCTTTTTCTAATAAGTGTAAGGACATATGTATCTCGTCACTAATTACCTCATTTCAGAGAAGTTTGTGTCTAAGTGTTCAGAGGTATCATAGATCTTCCAATTCTAGACGCTATGCCTGACAGTCTTTGGCATGGTCAAATAAGTAATGGCTTCTCACTAGCCGACAGGTCAGAGGTCATCAGATAAGGATATAATGGTAATTTTTTCTAATTATGTTAACACACAAGATCTAATGAACAGTGCAATACTGCCTTCTGTAGACGAAATACCAAATGCAGTTTTGAGATAATTTTAGATATTTCCCATTTAGAAATATTATATTGTATTAAAAATAATTATTATAAAAATGGTTTACCAGATCCCATAATTGCAAGGTGAATGATGGAGATACAGATGGACATTTATGTATGTACTGGGAGTCTGGACAAAGTTTTATGATTACTCTTACATATAAAGAAATCATCTTTTAATTTTTTTATACCAAGTATTGGGTTAATTATCAAAAGAGGTGTGTCTCTGACCTCACCAGTTTAGGTATAGAATATCCTAACCAATGGAAATCATGTTTCATCCCTCTGGGTTTTACTTATGGTAATTTTTATAGCTCTTTGTTCTTACTGTATAAAAGACCAACCCAGATGAGAGAGGACAGATATTACACTGCCCAACATACAATACACTTACATCACACACACTATTACATTACTTGATAGACTCATCCAGACATACTCCATTTTGTCCATCATTCATCTGAAAGGGAAGCCACCATCTTAGTACTGGCATCCATCTTAGGACTCTGGTAACACCATTTGAAGCTAGCGGCCATCTTAAGTGTGGTAAATATGCCTTGCTATGTTATTTGATTTTATTTAACAATTGTTTATTCCTTCCTTATATGTTTTATATTGCATATTTAAGGGTAATAAGATTACAATCCCAGCCGTATAAGCCATGGTAGATTTTTCTCTAAAGAGATGATTTTTGCTTTTTATACATTTTTATTAATATCAGATTAAATGCATTATTTGCAATTTTAAGTCTTCCGTTTTGCATGGCTTATTCTCACTCATCTGCAGTGAGTGACTTTCGGCTATGCATTGCGCAGACCATTGTAGTCTGTTTATATAGAACATTTATTTATGGCTTATGCTATACCTGGGAAGAATTGGTAATCTTGCTTTCATTTTGCTTTCGTTTTGCTTTCACTTTGTTTCAGTTTCACTTTCATTATTGAGCTAAACATCACATTGCATTGATTGTATGAAGTTAGTAGTTTATGTAGAGTTATATTTTTGTGTCACTTCTTGTTTGATCATATATCGTGTTTGCATGTCTTGAGAATAAATATTTTTATATATATTCCATACTGTAGACTGTACTCACTAAGATTGGTATATGCTTTTAAAAAGAAATTAATCAATTAAAAAGAATTCATGACATTGATTTATGGTAATAGATGAAGACTCTCCTTTTTCACAGATCTTTGCTTATTCCCCATAAATATACTGCTATATTCAGAGCAGTATAAATATTCTGACATAATTAAGTACGAGCGCGAGATATTTATTATTAAATATTCTTACATATAATGGAGGCACCGCTGAGATAATTATTGATTTCTTACATATGCCAATCATAAATATTGATCAGGTGACATAATCAATAACTTTAAAAAAACATTTTTTTTTTGAATTTTTTTTATTAATTGTGAATGTGATAGAAATGCCTTAAAAATGTCTACAGCAGGTAATGTTCATGCTGCCAACTCTGGCAAGGTGTGAATCCCTAGTGGTAATGCCACAACCCCAGTAGATTTGGCACAGATCATAAATGTGTGGAAACACCTCTCTGAGTCTGAAATGGTGGAATATGTAAATACTGGTTAGAGTCATATATCAAAATCCTCAGAAGTCGGGCCAATAACAGGCATCTGACTTGGGTAGAGGATAACCTGTATGTATGAACTCACCAATAAGCTTAACTAACACTAAAGACATCAGGAAGCGTGATCACATACATTTTGAGTCATGGCTAATCTTACTGTATTTTTGTGAGGAACTGCACCAGAAGGCTCAGCAAAAAGGAGTTTAGTAAAGTTCCAATCTCCACTCCAAATAAATGAGAGAATAAGATAAGGAACCTCCTTGAGCAGGTAAAAGTAACCTCTATTGGGACACATCAGTTAAGAGAATGTAGCGTGAAACTGCAAAATGAAGTAGAATTGTGGCAGAAGTTTTATCAAGGAAGCTGTAATGAAAGTAATCATGTGAAAGAGAAATGTAAATGATTAATGCAATAATTAGGAAGCTTTGAGCAAGGAAAAATGTTTTCTAGCAAAAGTTGCCGAGTAACCAGCAGTGGAAAATTAAAAAAAAATAATAATAAAAATGTAACTGTTCAAGTTATGACAGGAACTCATTAGTAAATAAATAGGAGAGTTCCATAAGGTCATGGTGTCCATGCAAAAGGGTAATGCTTATTAGTCCTGCATTAAAAATTAATTATTCATAGACCCAGATATGACTCCCAGTCTGTTGGTTATGACCCAGACAAAGAGGGGGAGTCAGGCAAAGATCCCATGTCCTACCCCAGCCACACTTCTAAATATAGGAGGGCAGAAATTGGGCAGCCATGCATAAATAGGTATGAGTCATATCAGGTCATTGCAAAAGACTAGCACCCCTAAAAAGACACCATACACCTCCAGAATTTAAAAAGTTTTTAAAAAGAGTACTGTCCCGATTTTTGTTAAGTAAGGGTCCTTAGACATTATTAATCATCTTAAGGCCTATGAAAACAACTGTCTGTGTTGTGCCTGCAGGATGTAATTTAAAAGTCAGCCCCTACAAAACTTTAACGCTGCTAGAGCTGTTATCTACAATTTAAAATGTACACAGCACCAAAGCCCCATTGAATTTTTTTTGCTGTACTCAAAAGTGCTTAACACCCTTCAATGAAGGAGCTGAATACAGCCACCCTTTAATTTAAATCCCTGTGCTTTGAGGCATTGCCCATGTACATAATAATAAGTTTGGCAAAGGAGCAAGACATGCCACCTAGGCACCAAAGGGAACACCGGATACCTTAAGGAGGACACTGGACATCCCATCAACAAGGGGGGGGGGACACCCACAAATAAATAGGGATTTGCCCCATCCTAGGGATCCCCAAAATCCTCTGGACAATCGAGTGACATTAAGGCCCAGACCTCACGCCAGAACCGAGTAACTGGTTCTGATGGGGGTCTGTCCCATCTGTCTGAACCCGAGAGACATAGGCACCGCAGGAGGCGGAGCCAATAATTTAACTCTGCAGAAGTTTTCAGCCGAGTAGATGCCAAATGGATCAGCTGATCACTTGGTTCACTCAGGGCACTGCAGCCCAGAACTAAAATAATCCCTCTTTAGGAACAAATCCTACGGCCAGCCAAAGGCCACAAAATCTTTAAATGCCCAAATGACAGAAATCAAAGGGATACACTGAATAGAGGTATAGGATACAGAGGTTCTAACACCATTTTAATCCCCAGATCACAGCATTGAGGATCCTGAAATCCCTGTCAGGGGATCTTGGTTGTTAGATACTATCTACCCTCCTATTTTTCAGTGGTCACTTCATCCCTCTGACTCAAACAGGTCGCTCAAAAGCGGACACATTTTGAAAAATCGCCAATGACGGTGATAACAAGGAGGATCAAACCCTAATGACGTAATGCAGTCAATGCCAGGTAGTTTTATTACCTCCAATAAATTGCATTGATGCCCCAGAGGGGGAGATATTATTTTTTTTTCCTAAGTAGTAGGTAAATTTTAAACAAAATATTGCATCATTGTATCATTGTCCAATGCATAGTATCCATGGCGATAATTACAATCCCATGTTAATAAGCCCCAGAAGTCAGTCGCCCTAGGAAAGGTCGCATATATAGTCTCACCTTCCCTGGTGGTCAGATAAAAAGGACTGATCACACGGTGGACTAAAGGAGAACTCTGAGAAAGCTTAGGGTACCAACATTGCATTGAAATGTCAATTGATAAGAATGTATATTCATACTATATGTTTCATCCAATAGGAAGAGATTAACCTTCAATGCCAGGTCGTTGATTGGTACAGACGATGATGTTTGCCAAAGACACAGCGATCGGATGGGTCATCTCATTCCTTAGAGCCCAGCTCAAGATGGAACCCCTCATTGAATTGGGTCCCTCTTCAGGAATCAAGCTGCGAGACACCCCAGATTCTTGTTGACGGAGAGGAAGATTTGTTTCTACAGATCTTTGTGCATTTGATCAAAGGAAATTCATTGAGAGGAATCGCACTATCTCCTGTTTTCAATTGAAGGAGATGTGAGAATGGTGCATTGTATTTGTGAGCAAACCTCAGTCTGGGTGTATGACACTCTAGACCATGCTGAAACCATTCATTATCCAACCAACATCCAAGGTTGAATGTCCAAACCGATTTCTCAGATTCCTGATTGCAAACATTGTTTTACTGCACTTTGAATGGTAGTTGCCAATGCCATTGCAGCAGTTAATTTCTGTCTCCATCAAGACTTTACAAGCTGATGTTGCAGATTTTCAGGAACATTTGTGTTTCTTTACCAGGAGATCAGAATTCAAAGAGACTAATAAGGAACAGTTTGTGACATAGCTAACACTAGCAAAGTCGCTACGAACTGACATTTTGAACTGATTTTTTTTTCTCTCATTTTTTTTTTACCGCTTTACTCAAAAGTTATGAACAATTCCCAATATGAACTATTCTCTTAAAAAAAAGAGAACAAGACATTTTTTTTTCTTTTACTACTCCTTCTAAAAGCTTTCTCCCCAGATATGCCTAAGTTGCTCACTTGTCTACTGGGAAGAAAGGGGGGGGGGATATGTCGGGGTTATTGGGGGTTGATTAAAATAATAATAGGTAAAAAGAAAAATGATTTTAAAAGCCATTTATATTTCGTATTATGCATAAGAGATTCTGAATGGCATGGCTTCCATCTTGTTTTTAAGGTCAAACAAAGTTCATATATACTTGTTAAACAAAATGTATCTTACAAGAGAGCATAGAATTTCAACAATAGGGTCTTATAATTTCAGCAGACATTTCTATTTTCTTTTGTCATAAATAAGTTGATACATTGACATCTCTATCAGATAACAGATGTTAAGGGGATGGTAGTGCCAGTCTGTCTATAAGTATTTAACAATAGACAATGGCTCAGTGTTTTTCATCAGACATTTTAAAATGAGAACTATATATGTTTTTATAGATACATTATTATATGTGTGTGAAGATATTAGCCATAATTATGTTATTATATTATGTAAGGCATATACATATATATTTAGGAATGTTATATCACATTTTGGGTTTATATTCTCATAGTAATAATCTTACTTAGAATTCTTTTTCTAATAAGTGTAAGGACATATGTATCTCGTCACTAATTACGTCATTTCAGAGAAGTTTGTGTCTAAGTGTTCAGAGGTATCATAGATCTTCTAATTCTAGACGCTATGCCTGACAGTCTTTGGCATGGTCAAATAAGTAATGGCTTCTCACTAGCCGACAGGTCAGAGGTCATCAGATAAGGATATAATGGTAATTGTTTCTAATTATGTTAACACACAAGATCTAATGAACAGTGCAATACTGCCTTCTGTAGACGAAATACCAAATGCAGTTTTGAGATAATTTTAGATATTTCCCATTTAGAAATATTATATTGTATTAAAAATAATTATTATAAAAATGGTTTACCAGATCCCATAATTGCAAGGTGAATGATGGAGATACAGATGGACATTTATGTATGTACTGGGAGTCTGGACAAAGTTTTATATGTGTTTTATGATTACTCTTACATATAGAGAAATCATCTTTTAATTTTATTATACCAAGTATTGGGTTAATTATCAAAAGAGGTGTGTCTCTGACCTCACCAGTTTAGGTATAGAATATCCTAACCAATGGAAATCATGTTTCATCCCTCTGGGTTTTACTTATGGTAATTTTTATAGCTCTTTGTTCTTACTGTATAAAAGACCAACCCAGATGAGAGAGGACAGACATTACACTGCCCAACATACAATACACTTACATCACACACGCTATTACATTACTTGATAGACTCATCCAGACATACTCCATTTTGTCCATCATTCATCTGAAAGGGAAGCCACCATCTTAGGACTGGCATCCATCTTAGGACTCTGGTAACACCATTTGAAGCTAGCGGCCTTGCTATGTTATTTGATTTTATTTAACAATTTTTTATTCCTTCCTTATATGTTTTATATTGCATATTTAAGGGTAATAAGATTACAATCCCAGCCGTATAAGCCATGGTAGATTTTTCTCTAAAGAGATGATTTTTGCTTTTTATACATTTTTATTAATATCAGATTAAGTGCATTATTTGCAATTTTAAGTCTTCTGTTTTGCATGGCTTATTTTCTCACTCATCTGCAGTGAGTGACTTTCGGCTATGCATTGCGCAGACCATTGTAGTCTGTTTATATAGAACATTTATTTATGGCTTATGCTATACCTGGGAAGAAATGGTAATCTTGCTTTCATTTTGCTTTCGTTTTGCTTTCACTTTGTTTCAGTTTCACTTTCATTATTGAGCTAAACATCACATTGCATTGATTGTATGAAGTTAGTAGTTTATGTAGAGTTATATTTTTGTGTCACTTCTTGTTTGATCATATATCGTGTTTGCATGTCTTGAGAATAAATATTTTTATATATATTCCATACTGTAGACTGTACTCACTAAGATTGGTGTATGCTTTTAAAAAGAAATTAATCAATTAAAAAGAATTCACGACATTGATTTATGGCAATAGGTGAAGACTCTCCTTTTTCACAGATCTTTGCTTATTCACCATAAATAAACTGCTATGTTCAGAGCAGTATAAATATTCTGACATAATTAAGTACGAGCGCGAGATATTTATTATTAAATATTCTTACAGAGCCTTAACCACTTTACCACCGGAGGATTTTGCTGTCTTACGTCCAGGCCACTTTTTGCGATTTGGCGCTGTGCGACTTTAACTGACAATTGCGCGGTCGTGTGATGCCGTACCCAAACTAAATTTACGTCCTTTTTTCCCACAAACAGAGCTTTCTTTTGGTGGTATTTGATCACCTGTGCGATTTTTACTTTTTGCGCTATAAACAAAAAAAGAGCGTTTATTTTGAAAAAATAACAATATTTTTAACATTTTTTTATATGAAATTCCCCCCCAAAAAAATATAAAAATCTAAATTTTTTTTAAATTTTTGGCAAATTTGTTTTCTGCTACCTATGTTTGGAAAAAAAAATATCACAATAAGCGTATTTTGATTGGTTTACTCAAAAGTTATTGCGTTTACTAACTAAGGGAAAGATTTCTGTCATTTTTGGTGTTTTTTTTTTTTAACATGTAATCTGTGAAACCAGGTGGCTCAGCAAGTAGAGTCATTGGCAGACACACTAAAGGTCTCAGGTTCAAGACCTGGTCCTGACATTTGGTGACCAAATGCAGTTATTGTGACTAAAAAAAGGATTTTTAGACACTTGGAGACCAAAATAGAGTCATTTTGACCAAAAAAAACTTTTTTAAGGCCATTGGCTTTTCCTTTATTCGTTGGCTTTCTTTTTGTTTCTCAAGAGGTGCTGTCTTGCCATGGCCAAGTTCAAATGGGTAGAGGGTGGCAGTGGTGATCGCCTACAGCCACATCACCCTGAACGTGCCCGATCTTGTCTGATCTCGGAAGCTAAGCAGGGTCGGGCACCTCAAAGGGAGACTGCCTGGGAACACCAGGTGCTGTAGGCTTTTGGCTTTTCCTTTATTCGTTGGGTTTCTTTTTGTTTCTCCTGAGGTGCCATCTTGCCATGGCCAAGTTCAAAGGGGTTGAGGGTGGCAGTGGTGATTGCCTATGGCCACATCACCCTGAACACACCCGATCTTGTCTGATCTCGGAAGCTAAGCAGGGTCATGGCATGTGTGAGCATTATATCATTTACTGACAACTTTGTGTAACAAAAAAATTTTTTTCCCGAAACTTGTGGCAAAATATAAACTATTCCATGGACTCACCATGCTTCTCAGCCAATAGCTTGGAGTGTCTACTTTGCAAAATGGGGTCATTTTGGGGGGGGGGGGTTTGTGCTATCTTGAAATTTCAAGGCCTCTGAAACTGTGACAGGTAGTAAGGGGTAAAATCAGCAATTTACGCCATTAGAAAACCTGAAGATGGGGATTGGTTTTCAAGGTCGCGTACACAGCTAGGCTCCCAAAAAGTCTCACACATGTGGTATCCCTGTACTCAAAAGAAAAGCAAAAGAATGTATTTTGGGGTGTCATTTCACATATTCCCATGGCATGCGTGAGCAATATATCATTTAGTGACAACTTTCTGTAAAAAAACAATAAAAAAATAATAATTTTCCCGAAACTTAAAAATATAAAATACTCCATGGACTCACCATGCCTCTCAGAAAATAGCTTTGGGTGTCTACTTTTCAAAAAGGGGTCATTTGGGGGGTGTTTGAACTGTCCCGGCATTTTATGCTCAATCTTATCCGCACATCACCCACTCTTCTAACCACTTGAAAACCAAGCCTTTTCTGTGCCTTTTTGTTTACATGAAAAATGTATTATTTTTTTACTAGAAAATTACTTTGAACCCCCAAACATTATATATTTCTTTAAAGCAGAGGCCCTATAGAATAAAATGGTGGATGTTGCAAATTTTTTTGTCACACGGTATTTGCGCACAGATTTTCCAAACGCAATTTTTGCGAAAAAAAATACATTTTTTTTAATTTATTGCACAAATACACTATATAATTCCAATTTTTTTGGTAAAATTTAAAAGATGATCTTATGCCGAGTACATAGATACCAAACATGACATGCTTTAAAAATTGCGCACGCCTGCGCAGCGGCAACAATGTATGTACATTTCTAAAAACATTTAAAAGTCTCTACAGGTTACCACTTTAGACTTACAGAGGAGGTCTACTGCAAGAATTACTGCACTCGACCTGGCGTTCGCAGTGATACCTCACATGCATGCTGAAATTGCGGTTTACATATGACACTAGACCAAGGCTTGGGTGCGCCATTGCGCGCAAGCACGGGGGAAGGGGGGGGGCTTGATTTTTTTTTTAATTTTGCTTTTTTATGTTATTTTGACACCTTACCTTTAATTTTTTTTTTTTCAAATATATCTTTTATTATTTTTCTCCAAACACAAATAGGGGTTTACAACAATTCAAAAGAAAGATAAGTACAACACTGTCCAGCTATAACAACATTGAAACTCCTTCATACTAAAGAGGCTATTCCAGTCTTAATTTCATCTACTGTATATCCCTTCAGGGAGATCTAAATTTATATATCTTACCACAATCTATAGTCACTCCTACCATTAAGGCGTACACTATCTTGCTAGTCTCTACCATACTACCCCATTTGCATACCCAAACAATTTAACAAACGCCAATAAAAACAACGAAACTTAAAAAAAAAAAAAAAAAAAAAAAAAAAAACCCGAAGGTTCCCTCTCCTCCTCTTCCCATCATCATCCCTGCAGGTCTCCCCCCCTCTCTTCACTCATGTCTGCAACAACCTCAACCCCTCTTCTGACCGGATGAAGCTATTCCAGAGCTCCCAGGTCTCAGTATACAATCCACGTTTACTCTGTGATGTCAACACCAGGTCTTCCATTTTATTAATAACCTCTACTCTATGTAACCAGTGCTTTATCGTAGGAGGGTGTGGGCTTTTCCATAATGCAGGGATACAGGCCTTCGCCCCATTGACCAGATGTCGCACCACTGACTTCTCATATCTCTGTATGGGAATATCTGAGAGATGGAACAGGAAAAAAGCCGGATCTTCGTGAATAGTATATTCCGTAAATTTTTGGATAATAAGTTTCACCTCAGTCCAATATCCTGCAAGTTTCGGACAGGACCAAAAAACATGAAATATCCCTGCATCCTCTCCTCCACATCTCCAGCAGTTCGCTGATGTGTTTGGGAATATCCTGTGGAGTTTATGAGGTGTGTAGTACCACCTGTTCAATACTTTAAAGTTGGTCTCTTGGGTTTTGGTACAGATAGATGTTCCAAAAGCCAACGAGATCATATTCTGTATTTGTACTGATGTGAACGTACGATTTAGATCATTTGCCCACTTGGTCACCCATGGTAAAGCAGAATTATCTGGTACTGGCATTAATAAGTTGTATAGTAAGGAAAGTGTATGTAATAGCACTCCTTCTCCCCAACAGTATCCTTCAAATTTAGACATACTCCTTGAGTACTCTGCAGAATTTGGCAGGGTACCCAGGAAATGATGCAGTTGTAGAGCTGACCAAAAGGTTAACCTAAAATTGCCATCCTGTTTCGTAAGAGTCTCTACTGTCGGCCAATTATCTGCTACTAGGAATTGCTCAGCTCGGGCATATCCATCTATACCCAACGCAATAAGGTCTGGTGATGAAAATCCAGGCCCAAAACGAGGGTTTCCAATCACCGGGAGCAATGGAGAGAAGGGGGGAATGATAGAGTATCTCCTATTAGCCAGATAGCCTATACGTAGCGTCGTACCTATAAGAGGATGAAGTCTTAGTTGTGAGGGTAGATCTGGATAGCACCACAGTGCTCCTCTGAGGGGGATATTTGTCTGTGCTTGTTCTATACTAGTCCATAATTTAAGTGCATAATGTCTACACCAGTCAACCACCCTACTCAGGTGGGCTGCCTGGAAATATTTCTGCATATCCGGGAGAGCTAAACCACCGCACTTTTTTGGCCAGGTTAGTAGCTTCCGCGCTAAACGGGGTCTTTTCTTTGCCCAGACGAATTTGATAAATAGAGCATGGATGAGATGGAAGTATCGAGCAGGTAACCGCACCGGTAGGGCTCTTATCAGGTAGATATGTTTAGGCAAAATATTCATCTTTATCAAATTACATCTGCCAAACCACGAGTGGAAACCTGTGTGCCATTTTTCCAGAAGGGTACGTGTCTCTGCTATCAAAGGGGGGAAATTCAAATCATAAACCCTAGATAGACATGGTGGGATATAGGTGCCCAAGTATCGTAGAGCTCTATTAGTCCAACGAAAGCAGAAATTTGTCTGTAATGTTCGCCGAAGTAACGCACTCACCCTCACTCCCATCGCTTCTGACTTACTATAGTTAATTCTAAAGTTCGATAGAGATCCGTATCTGGTTAGTTCCCTCAGTAAATTCGGTAGAGAAATAATTGGGTTTGTCAGGGAAAACATAAGATCATCAGCGTACGCAGAGATCTTATAATCACCCACTCCCACTTGGAGTCCCTGTATATCTGGATTCTGCCGCACCGTACAAAGAAAGGGTTCCAGTGAGAGAGCGAATAATAGAGGAGATAAAGGGCACCCTTGTCTCGTCCCGTTATTAATGGGAAAAGAGTCAGATAATAATCCATTCACTTTGACCTGTGCAGTAGGATTTGAGTAAATGCTAGTGATCCAACGTTGCATATTACTTCCCAAGCCTATATGTTTAAGAATCGTAAACATAAATCGCCAGTTCACCCTATCAAAGGCTTTTTCTGCGTCTGTGTTGATAAAGACACTTGATATCCGAGAGGTGTCAGCAACGTGGATCAAATTTAGAATTTTAGTAGTGTTGTCTCTGGCTTCTCGGCCTGTGACAAAACCCACTTGGTCGAGGTGAACAAGATCAAGAAGATGTGGAGCCAATCGGGCAGCTAGAATTTTAGAAAAAATTTTTAGATCAATATTAAGTAAGGAGATAGGTCTATAGCTTCCACAGCATGTAGGGTCTTTTCCCTCTTTCAAAATCACAGTTATATGTGCCGCTAAGGTATCTCTAAGCATGCTAGGTTTTTCTCTTGGCGAATTAAAAAGTCTAACCAGATACGGACCCAGGATGGGAAGAAAAACCTGAAAATACTGAAGCGTGAAACCATCTGGGCCGGGAGCTTTCTTTAACTTCATAGTGTTGATGGCCTGTTGAATCTCTGTCAGGGATATTGGCTCCTCTAATTGTTCTCTTATCTCAGTGTGAAGGGTTGGTATATGCGATTCTACAAGATAATCTTCCATCTCTGAGATAGAGGCCGGAACATCTGTCAAAGAGTATAGCGACGCATAGAATCGACCGAATTCACTCACTATTTCTTTGGGTGGGGTCAGTTTCTATCCCTGTGATGAAATAATATTAGGAACATATGTTGTTAATTTTGGGTCTTTTACCGAGCGCGCCAGTAGCTCCCCACATTTATCCCCGAGTTCATATCCCCGGCCTCTGCTCCTCTGTAGTGCCGCTTTGGCCCTAAACAGGAGCAGATCAGCTAATTGCTGCCGTACTTGTATAAGTTCAGCCTCTAAAGTTGATGTTGTAGAATGTTTGTATTGAGCTTCCAAATGTCTAAGTTTATCTAGAAGCTGTGTTGATTGTTTCTCACGTTCTTTTTTGAGTCTAGATCCGTGTTTAATGAAAAGCCCTCTAAGAACCGATTTATGAGCCTCCCACAGATTCCTTATTTCACAATCCTCCAGATCATTCATATTAAAGTATTCTTGAAGGCCCGACAAAATATCCGTCAGGACCTCAGGAATCTGTAAGAGGCTCTCATTCAGTCTCCAAAAACCTTGACGAGAGGCGGTATACTCCGATACAGCATAAGTGAGAAGCACTGGTGCGTGGTCCGACCATATTATATCCCCAATTGTTGCCGTTTTAACCGCATGAAACTGACCGTGTGGGATTAAAAAATAATCAGTCCTTGAATAGGACTTATGGGGTGCTGAAAAAAATGTATAATCCCGGTCTGCAGGGTGTAGTACTCGCCACACATCTATCCATTGGGCATTATAAAACGTTTGTGCAATATTTTTATTTGCGGATGGTAGTATAGCCGAGTTACCCGTGGATGTATCTATTCGGGGAAGTAATGGTACATTAAAGTCTCCGCCTAGAATAAGCTGTCCTTCCCTAAACTCCAGGAGTAGTTTAGTCACTCGCTTAAAGAACCCTGCCTGTCCTTCATTTGGTGCATACAATGTTGCAAATGTAATTAATGTGTCTGCTACTTTCCCCTTAATAAAAAGGTATCGTCCTTCTGTATCTGCCATAATCTCATTCAATGTCCAAGGTATTTTAGATGCTAGCAGTATAGATACTCCCTTGGTTTTAGCGTCAGTGTTCATATAGTGATAAACTGTATTGTAAAGTCTATTCGTAAATTTAGGGGCTTTATCTCCTTTAAAATGCGTTTCTTGAATAAAGGCAACATCTACCCTCAATCGCTTAAGATCATTAAGTAACATCCTCCTCTTTTCCGGTATATTAAGACCCCTGGTATTTAAAGAGAAGATGGTAAGGTCCCCCATCGTCAAAATGGGGAGAGGAGGAGAAAGTTTTAAAAAAAAAAGAAAAAAAAAACAAAAAACCCCAAAACCCCAAACAAACCCTCTCAAAGAAGAAAGGGTGGCGTTACCCCTTTCCTCCTTAGAGCCTATCGCTCTTCCACTAATAAGGGAATTTCCATGTACACTATGTGACTAAAAAGTCACCCCTCAATGTACTGACCTAATTGGGAGAGTGGTATAAATCATGCACGGAAGCAGAAGTATATATAGAAAAAAGAAAAAAGAAAAATCACTGCTCTCCCAGTTCCCCCCCAGCCCCACCGACAAGGATCATGACCTTATTATTCTAAAAGGGAAAAAAAAAAAAGGGGAGGGGGGGGAGTGGAAGACAAGGGGGGGGAGGAGAGATAAGAAGGCCCCTAACAGGGAAGAGGATAAAAAGTAGGAGAAGAAAAAAAAAAGAGAAAAAAAAATTCTCTCTCCTTCTCCCTTCCCCCCCTTAATTCCTGTAGGAGCCTGTAGGATCAGTATAATACCCACTAATCCAGCTCACTCATTATTATTTACATAGAACATTATTAGTAATTAGTTATTGGTTGTTCATGGTCGATCCACCAGGGTTCATAAC
Organism: Pelophylax lessonae; assembly: GCF_965119305.1. Taxonomy (NCBI): domain Eukaryota; kingdom Metazoa; phylum Chordata; class Amphibia; order Anura; family Ranidae; genus Pelophylax; species Pelophylax lessonae. The sequence continues at coordinate 252,992,706 of NC_138774.1, forward strand.
TCACCGGCGTTCAGCATCACCCATCCAGGGTCGTTCACTGCCAGGGGAGACAAGGGTCAATAGGGTACTTCGACCCTTGTGAACTTGTTCGTGGAAAAAAAGCAAAAAAAAAAAAAAGGGGGGGGGGAATAAAACCCCTGATGAGAGGCCTTATATATGGGCCTCAAGGTAGAAAAGAGAAAGAGAAAAAAAAAAAAAAAAGAAAAAAAAAGGAAAAAAACCCACATCATATTATTATTGTGAAAAAGACCAAAAAAAAAAAAAAGGGGGGTGAAAAAGTGAACCCTTATCATCCCCGTGAGTGATTCCGCCCGTCAAATACTCTTCAATACTCGTACTAAAAATATCTCGCGACGTCCCCTTAGTCCCCTTGGTGTATCTGGCCACTAAACACCACTCCTTGCTTCCAACATTTATTTTGCATGTCAGGAGTGAGAAAGAGAAGAGAAAAAAAAAAAATAAAGGCAAAAGAAAAACGCAGAAGCCTGACCTTAAGTCTTCTAGGGAGCATAGTTCTGTATCCCTAGGTCTCCTCGTTCCTGCTCGGGCCATATCCTCTCCCTCTCTCCTCAATTCATCAAATATCATTATATCCTCTGTTATCAATAATCTAGCATTATATCAACCTGTTATCTTGGAGAAGGGGTGAGCAATACTATACATTCTCTATTATCCACTGATCATGGGGTGCTACCCCTTAATATGTCTAGGTATAGCTCTGCATGCGCGTCCATCGTTTAGTATATCGAAAAAAAAAAAAAAGGCAAGCATCCCAGAAACCAAGTAGGAAGGAGGAAAAAAGGGACCCCCTATTCCATGTCTAAACCAAAGTGGGAGGCCTCTTACCAAGAAGAGGAGCTTCACAAGAACACTAAAAGAAAACCCACACCTCCCCCATTTCAGTGATTACGAGAGCTATATTAAGCTCAAACAAAGTGTCCCCAACAAGTGAGAGGGAAAAAAAAAAAAAGGGGGAAAAGAAAAAATTCACCTTACTATTGCGATGGAAGGAACATGCAGACCCGTACCTCTCTCCATTAAACATACATCATCACTCCCTCTATTTAAATTCCCTTGTAGCCCCATTCCCCTCACCCCTCTCCCCCCCGTCACTTTTACCCCACCTCATAACAATAGAAAAGTATATATCTAAAGATGCCGACATAAGGAGGGGTCAGAGTGATACCCTCCAGTCTCGTTCAGTTTCACCAAAAGGGGAAAAAAAAAGAAAAATAGGGGGAGAAAAAAAAAAAAAAAAAGGAAAAATAAGGGGGAAAAGGTATCGTCCCATAATACTGTATCCCCCTAGACACCTCCAAAAGACGACAAAGAAGGGTAAGAAGGGACTGAAGAGCAGAGACTCTCAATTCCTTCCTTTTCTCTTTAAGGGCACACGGTCCTCTCCCCCCATCCCCCTCAGAGTCTCAGGCAAATGTCTTTATTCTTGGTATGTCTATTGCTTCTTTCCAGGAGGTATCATATCTCTGCTCCTACTTGTATTGGGAGAAAAGGTTAACCAGTTTGGTACTTGTATAGGCTCTATTCCCATAAATGTGAAAAGGCTTGAGAGGTCACTTAACACGCGTAAGGTAAAAGAGCTTTGTGCATTACGGAAAGTGACGGACAATGGGAAACCCCATCTATACTTCAGTCCCAGTTGTCTGGCTTTATCTAGTATGGGTCGGAGAATGGCTCGTCTTTGCAGTGTGGCCTGGAAGTATTTTAATGGGTACCCCCTTTAAATCCACTGAGCCCTTTTCCCAGGCCATACGCACAATTAGTTCCTTGTCCACATAATGATGAATCCTACATACAACGTCTCGAGGTCTATCTGGATCGGCAGCTCGAGGCCCTAGGGCATGATGGACCCTATCAAGTTGTAATCTAGTAGGATACATTTCCCCAAGGGTCTTTTGAAAAATGTCTTTAAAACCACCTCTAAATTTTCCGTGTCTATAGCCTCTGGAATACCTCTTAGCCTTAAGTTATTACGTCGGCTTCTATCCTCCAACTCCTCCATACGCAATTGTAGAGATATTTCTGCCTCTAAGTGTAGTTTGGAATGGGACTCCAAAGCTCTTACCCGCCCTTCCAGGGTAGCTATGGCACTCTCATTCACCGCCACTCTCTGCGCCGTCTCCTGGATCTCTCCTCTCACCTCATTAACGGCTGCTTGATGTTTTTCCTCCAGCCGGGTAACCATTGCAGCGATGTCCGCTTTAGTAGGCAGTGCCTGCAGCAGTGCTCTTAGCTCTGCGTCAACCCTCAGTGCCAGCACTCCCTCTTCACCTCCATGCACACCCGGGGTATCGGCGTCTACCCCCGAGGTCTCCGGCATGGTGGGATGTACTAGACCTGTGCTCTCATCCCTCGGTGCGCTCTCGCTGGCTGTATCCATCGCTATAGCGTGCCGGCCACGAGGCGCGGCCATCTTGGACCCTGAGGGGGTTGTAACCGGGAAAAACTGCAGGATCTCGCCTTCAGGTTTAGGTACGCTGTTTTTCTTAACTGATCCCTTGGTTCTCCTTTTCTTTGTCAGAGTCATCTCTCCCTTGTTAGCTCCGTGTATGTCGGCGGGGCGGGGGAGATCCCGGGAGCTCAGCTAGCGTGCAGCTCTACTCCGCCATGTCAAGACCACGCCCCCCTACAGAATTGCTGCACTCGACCTGGCGTTCGCAGCGATACCTCACATGCATGCTGAAATTGCGGTTTACATATGACACTAGACCAAGGCTTGGGTGCGCCATTGCGCGCAAGCACGGGGGGAAGAGGGGGGCTTGATTTTTTTTTTTTAATTTTGCTTTTTTATGTTATTTTGACACCTTACCTTTAATTTTTTTAATCATTTTTATTGTTATCACAGTGAATTTAAATATCCCCTATGATAGCAATCTGTAGTGACAGGTACTCTTTTTAAAAAAAATTGGGGTCTTTTAGACTCTAGATCTCTCCTCTGACCTTAACGCATCTGACCACACCAAAATTGGTGTGATAAAATACTTTCCCAATTTCCCAATGGCCCTGTTTATTTCTGGCGAAACAGAAGTCATGAAATGCTCGTAGCTTCCGGTATCTTAGGCCATAGAGATGATTGGAGCCATTCTCATCTCCAATTAGCTCTATGGTTAGATAATTGAACCACCGGCTGCACTCTCAGGTTAACCGGTGGGACAGGAGAGCCCGAGAAAAACCACGGAAGGCTGAGGAAGGCGGCGGTGGGGGGGGAGTCCCCTCCCACTGCATGTAAAAGCAGTCTAGCGGCCAATTACCTGCTAGGATTGCTTTTACATGTAAGCCGACCGCTGGCTGTAAAAAACGATACCAAGATGATGCCTAAATCTGCAGGCATCATCCTGGTATAACCACTCAAAGTCCAGCAACGTACCAGTACATTGCTGGTCCTTGTTTGGCATATAGGTTTTTTTTTTTCATGCAGCCTGTGGGCTGAACGGAAAAAAAGAGAACCTATCAGAAATCAGCACAGGAATAATGCGTAGTATTACTCATCATTAACCACCCAAACAACCACCCACTGAATTTAATGATGGGTATACACGACACTATCCACGTATACCAAAATAGGATTTTAACTGCAGTGCTGAAATCAGAAAATCACCACAGCTGCTGCCAGCAAAGGTATCCATATATGCTGAGCGCAAACGCTGTTTGTGTCAGAATATATAAAATCAATGTCATGGCAGCCAACTAGTACCTGCAAGAGAAACAGGTCACAAAAGAATGAAAAAACAAACAAAGTACATTAAAAAAGTACAGTAGGAAGAGTAGAAGGACATATAAAATGACTGACACCACAACAGTTTTTGGATCCTTTTATTTTTTTTTTCTAACTGTTTCTTGATTTCTTGATTTGGGACTGCAATCTTCCAGCTTGGGTCTCTCAAAATGTCGATGGACATCCAACATCTTTCTAGACCCTGTGTTTGTGTGCCCTACACTGTGTCGTGCTGTACCCTACACTAATACTCCACTAGTGTATGGTAGCGCTCAAAACATTCCCCGATGCAGAGACCAGGTTGGTCAGGACATCTGGGAAAATAATAGCGAGTGTCACGCCTAAATTCGCGCCTGCTACAGACACAACATCTTCTTTGGGGCCATCTTTGGGTAGGGGTACTCGGGAGGACATGTGAAAAATGCCTCTCATACAGCCGGCTCACTGCATCTGGAAGGGGAAGTTGGGCAGGCATGCCTCCTGGGTACAGGTAGGCAAGGATGATCTCTTCCTGGAATTCCCAGAAGGATCCAGTTCGTCCTGACGCCCTGTATAGGACAAAGGCGTTCAGCATCGCCAATTGGAATAAATAAACAGACACTTTTTTGTACCAGCGTATGGCTTTACGGGCAACTAAATACGGCGCCAAAAGCTGGTCGTTAAGGTCCACCCCTCCCATATTAAGGTTATATTCGTGGACACAGAGGGGTTTCTCTATAACGCCAGTTGCTGTAGGGATTTGGACTGTCGTGTCTGCGTGAAGGGAGGACAGAACATAAACATCCCGTGTATCCTTCCACTTCACCGCAAGCAATCTGTCCGTTTTCAAGCAGGCTCTCGCCCCCCGACTAAGACGGGAATCTACAAGCCATTGGGGGAAGCCCCAGCGATTAGGTCGCCTGGTGCCACATGCGCCAATTTGTAATTCGAGCAGGTGACTAAATAGTGGCACGCTTGTGTAAAAGTTGTCCACGTACAAATGGTACCCCTTTCCGGATAAGGGTGACACCAAGTCCCAAACAATCTTGCCGCTGCTCCCTATGTAGTCTGGACAGTTGGGGGGCTCCACACAGCTATCTTTTCCCTCATAGACCCGGAAACTAACTGTATAACCTGTGGCCCTGTCACACAATTTATACAGCTTGACCCCGTACTTGGCACGCTTGCTGGGGAGGTACTGTTTCATAGCAAGGCGGCCAGTAAATTTTATCAGGGACTCGTCAATGCAGACAACTTGTTCGGGGGTAAACAAGGCTGCAAACCGCTGATTGAAGTGGTCTATGAGGGGCCGAATTTTGTGGAGCCAATCATATACAGGGTCTCCCCGAGGACGACAGATTTAATTGTCGCTGAAATGCATAAATCGCAGAATTTCCTCATATCTCGCCCTGGACATGGAGGCAGAGTACAAGTGCATATGGTGAAGTGGGCTAGTGGACCAATATAGCCGCAATTCACTCTGTTTGGTTATGCCCATGTTGAGGGAAAGGCCCAGAAAGATTTTAAATTTGGAAACCGTTACAGGATTCCAGCCGAATGGTCTGGCAAGGGGCGAATTTGGGTTGGCGGCGATGAATTGTTGTGCATATAAATTTGATTGATGCACAATAGATCTGAAAAGATCTTCCGTGAAGAACAGCTCAAAAAAGTTCAGGGGCGTAAAACCAGCTGTCTCCACGTGGATTCCAGGTTGGGCAGTGAATGGGGGAAGTACTGGCGCTGTAGAATCAGTGGGTTGCCAATTGGGATATGCCAGCGCATCAGGGAGGGCACTATGGGCTCTACGGGCCTGTCTTCAAATACGCGGTGGCTGCGGGCCACTACTCGTGCTAGCCACCGCACCAGCTTCAACTGCACTTAGGGGACTCCCCACGTCACCAGTACTGGCGCTGTAGAATCAGTGGGTTGCCAATTGGGATATGCCAGCGCATCAGGGAGGGCACTATGGGCTCTACGGGCCTGTCTTCGAATATGCGGTGGCTGCGGGACACTACTCGTGCTAGCCACCGCACCAGCTTCAACTGCACTTAGGGGACTCGCCATGGTTGTACTAGGTCCAGGGTGTACTAGGCCGCTGGCGCTTGCCAGGTCGCAGAAGGATGAGCGGCACTAGTACCCTCACTCTGCTCCATATGAGCACCCTGCGATTCCTGCATCTCAACAACTCCAGAATGGGGTCGGGTACGCCTGGGTCTAACAGGGACCCATCTGTCGTCGGAGCTATCTGTCAGGGAGCCGCTGCTTCTGCCAGTGAGGCTTCCCCATCGCTCTCACTTGACATGGTCATTATACTATATATATTTTCATCACTGTACAAACGTTTGGTCATTTTGGTAACTAAATTTACCTGTGCAGTGGTGCGACTCACAGGTAATAAAAGCACCTGGTTGTCAAGAAATATTTAAAGTGCTACCAAAAAAACTGCTACTGCTAGCAGGGATCAGGCCTGACTCTGCTAACACAGCGGTTTTGTGTGTTGTGTTTTTTTGCAAGTGACAGTAATCTATTGATTACTACACTTGCCTGGGCGAAAGGGTTAAACGCAGGTGCTGGCAGGAATCAGTGCTGATCATGCAAACACCGCGTTTTGGGAACCCTAAACTATGGGGGCGCTAGTATAGTTCTGATCAGATCAGATATTGATCTGTTCAAACACTATACTAGTAATGGAAGTGTATGTGCGTGCGTGTGTGTGGTAATCAAGGGGTTATTTCTAACTATGCGCCGTGGATCTGGGGGGGGGTGGCGGGGGCCCTAAACCTCCTTTGGGATAGAAACTAACTTGCTAGCGCAACCTCAAGTCACAATCACACTAATACAAAATACAGTAAAAACAGTATATTATGTGTATATTAGTGCGCAATGTGACAGGGGGGAAGGGGTTAACTGGATGTGATTAGGGGGGGATCAGGGGTTTAAATCTTTATTGGGAGGGGGTAACGGGTATCCTACGGATAAACGAAACGGTGGCAAGCGCTAAACCTGGTCACAAGTCACACTTATACGGGTATATAGAAAATGCTATATACTGTATACAGTGTGTGTTGGGGCAGGGGGTGTAGGGGTGATCAGGGGGGGATCAGGGGGTTAAATATTTATTGGGTGGGTGGGGGGGACCCTAAACCTCCTTGGGACAGAAACTTAGTCGCCTGCGCTAATTCTGATCACAATAACACTAATAAAAAAATACAAAAACACAGTATATTACGTTTGTATTAGTGTTGAATGTGATGGGGGTAGGGGTTAACTGGCGGTGATCAGGGGGGGATCAGGGGGTTAAATCTTTATTGGGGGGGGGTGGCGGGTAATTTAAGTGGAAAAGGGGGGGCCGCAAGCGCTACACCTGACCACAAATCACACTTATACGGGTATATAGCAAAATGCTATATACTGTATATGGTGTGTGTTGTGGCAGGGGGTGTAGGGATGATCAGGGGGTTAAATCTTTATTGGAGGGGTGGCGGGACCCTAAACCTTCTTGGGACAGAAACTTAGTCGCCTGCGCTAATTCTGATCACAATCACACTAATACAAAAATACAAAAACACTGTATATTACGTTTGTATTAGTGTTGAATGTGACAGCGGGGTAGGGGTTAACTGGTGGATCGATCAGGGGGGTCAGGGGGGATCAGGGGGTTAAATCTTTTTTTGGGGGGTGGGGGTAATTTAAGTGGAAAAGGGGGGGTCGCAAGCGCTACACCTGACCACAAATCACACTTATACAGGTATATAGGAAAATGCTATATGCTGTATACAGTGTGTGTTGTGTCAGGGGCTGTAGGGGTTAATCGGGGGCGCGATCGGGGGTTAAATGTGCCTATCTACCTGTGTGTGGGTGTCCTTGGTGCAATACTCACAGTTAGATGTGCTCTCCTCTCATGCTGGATCCAAAAAGGACGTTGGGAGGGGAGGGCACATCTTCTCTAAACCTGTGTTTACATTTCACAGGCTTAGAGTGTCATTTGATTGGGCAGGATCGATCAACAGGTCCAGGCCAAAAATGATTGGCCTGGACCTGATGACTGATCGGTTCTGAACCCAATCGAGCCATCGGCGGTGACGGGGGGCGCGGGAGCGCGCACAGGACCGGCGGGAAGTGCCGACGTAGACCTACGTCACTTTGCCTGTCTGGGGCTGACTGCCGACGTAGATAGTCGTGCGGCGGTCGGCAAGTGGTTAAACCAGCTTTTTAAGGCTCTAAAAGACAAAAATACATTCATTTTGACTTAATTTTTTTCAGACCTTTGGTGACCAAATGCAGTTATTTTGACTAAAAAAAGGCTTTTTAGACACTTGGAGACCAAAATATAGTCATTTTGACCAAAACATTTTTTTCAGGCCATTTGAGCCATATGTCTAAAATCTTGTCTAAAACCGGCTTTTTAAGGCTCTAAAAGACAAAAATACAGTCATTTTGACTTGTTTTCAGACCTTTGGTGACCAAATGCAGTTATTTTGACTAAAAAAGGCTTTTTAGACACTTGGATATCAAAATATAGTCATTTTGACCAAAAAAATGTTTTCAGGCCATTGGAGCCCAAATGGCCGGTTTTAGACAAATCTTGTCTAAAACCGGCTTTATAAGGCTCTAAGGCTTCTTTCACACGGCTGCTCCGGATTTATTCTCCGCTGCGGGACTTTTTTTTTTTCACGGAGCGGATGACACTTGTGTCAACCGCTCCGTATGCCCGCATATCATCCCATCCGTTTGCGGATGATACGCAGACATAATGTAAGTCATGGCATTGCGGATGTCAGCGGATGACATCGCTGGCATCCGATTTTGATTCCTTTCCGTTTTTTGAACGGATGAAAAAATAGGGTTCTGTTCCGTTCCAAAAAACGGAACAGAACTGAAAGGAGGCAAATCGGATGTCAGCGGATGGTATTCCGCTGACATCCGCAATGCCATAGACTTACATTATGTCCCTAAATCATCCTCAAAAAAAATAGGATGATTTGTGGACATACGGAGCGGCCGTGTGAAAGAAGCCTAAAAGACAAAAATACAGTCATTTTGACTAAAATTTTTTATCAGACCTTTGGTGACCAAATGCAGTTATTTTGACTAAAAAGGGCTTTTTAGACACTTGGAGACCAAAATAGAGTCATTTTGACCAAAGAAATGTTTTCAGGCCATTGGAGCCCAAATGGCCAGTTTTAGACAAATCGTGTCTAAAACCGGCTTTTTTAAAGCTCTAAAAGACAAAAATACCGTCATTTTTACTAATTTTTTTTTTCAGACCTTTGCCGTTATTGTGTCTAAAAAAGGCTTTTTAGACACTTGGAGACCAAAATAGAGTCATTTTGACCAAAAAAAGATTTCCAGGCCATTGGAGCCCAAATGCAGTTATCTTGTCTAAAACCGGCTTTTTAAGGCTCTAAAAGACAAAAATACAATAATTTTGACAAAAAAATTCAGACCTTTGGTGACCAAATGCAGTTATTCTGACTAAAAAAGGCTTCTCAGACACTTGGAGACCAAAATAGAGTAATTTTGACCAAAAAAATCTTCTCAGGCCATTGGAGCCAAATGTCTAAAATCTAGTCTAAAACCGGCTTTTTAAGGCTCTACAAAACATAAATGTAGTCATTTTGACTAAATATTTTTTCAGACGTTTGGTGACCAAATGCAGTTATTTTGACTAAAAAAAGGCTTTTTAGACACTTGGAGACCAAAATAGAGTCATTTTGACCAAAACATTTTTTTCAGGCCATTGGAGCCCAAATGGCCGATTTTAGACAAATCTTGTCTAAAACCAACTTTTTAAGGCTCTAAAAGACAAAAATACAGTCATTTTGACTAAAATTGTTTTTCAGACCTTTGGTGACCAAATGCAGTTATTGTGACTAAAATAGGCTTTTTAGACACTTGGAGACCAAAATACAGTCATTTTGACCCCAAAAATTTTTTCAGACCATTGGAGACAAAATACAGTAATCTTGTCTAAAACCGGTTTTTTAAGACTCTAAAAGACAAAAATACAGTAATTTTGACTAAAAAATTTTTTCACACCTTTGGAGACCAAATGCAGTTATTTTGACTAAAAAAGGCTTTTAAGACACTTGGAGACCAAAATAGAGTCATTTTGAGCAAAAACTTTTTCAGGCCATTGGAGAGCAAAATGCAGCTATCTTGAGTAAAACCGGCTTTTAAGACTCTAAAATACAAAAATACAGTCATTTTGAATAAAAAATGTTTTAATTCACAGGATACAGAAGTAAGTGTCGGCCGTAAAAGGCCCCAAAAATTAGCCCACATGGGTTTACCTGACAGCTAAGAACGTAGTATTTGGTGGCTGAAGGTATATTAGGCATTTACAGGATAAAGAAGTGTCGGCCATAAAGAGCCAAAAATTAGCCCAAATGGGTTTACCTGACAGCTAAGAACGTAGTATTCTGTGGCTGAAGGTACATTAGGCATTCACAGGATAAAGAAGTAAGTGTCGGCCATAAAAGGCCCCAAAAATTAGCCCACATCAGTTTACCTGACAACTAAGAACGTAGTATTTGGTGGCTGGAGGTACATTAGGCATTCACACAGTATACAGAAGTAAGTGTCGGACTGTATAGGCCCCAAAAATTAGCTCACATGGGTTTAACTGAAAGCAAAGAACATAGTGTATTTGATGGCTGGTGGTACATTAGGCATTCACAGTAGACAGAAGTAAGTGTCGGCCTGTATAGGCCCCAAAACTTAGCTCACATGGGTTTAACTGACAGCAAATCGTGCGCCCGTCATGAGGGGGAGGAGCCTGGTGGCGTGCATGTAGGCCGTGGGGAAAAGGACCTGTCTGAGGATGAAAGAGTCTGTATCTCTCCCCTCCGGGACCTGTCCCTTTGATCCGACCATAGCACAGCCGATGCCCACTGAGAACGAGCAGAGAGCTCTTGCGCTGTGAGAAGCAGACCTTCGGCGCCCCCCCCTTCGCCTGCCTCCACTCACCTCCTTTCTCATCCTAGCGTCCCTGGCTGTGTCAGACCCTCGTGGTCCGCTTCGGCGTTCCCTCCAGGTCCTTCCCACTGTCTGGGGGGTAATCTCGCGAGGCTGCACGGACCAAGCAGTGGATACCGGGCTGACAGAGAGAGCGCCGCGGCCGGCAGGAAGTGAAGGAGAAGCCCGCCGCCCCCTCTCACATGTGAAGCTGGGAGATCCCCAGGCCGTGCTGTTGCACACCAGAGAATCACCATTCTGCTAACCAGCATCCCACCTATTCCCCCGGTCAAGAGACAGCGTCACTTCGCTTGGAGGCTTTGGAGCAGCAGAGACAATCTGCAAAACTGTGAGTCTGGGGGTAAATCCCTACTACTTATCTATAGCACTACTCATTTGTTATTAATTGAGGCTTATGAGGCTTATGAGGACTTGAAGAGACTGAGTAAGCTATATTAGCTCCTCTTAAAGATATAAGCATAAAACTAAAATCCTGGTATGGTAGCATACACTCAACTCCAGTTATGTTTGGATCATAAGATATTACTGAATATTACTGAACATCAGAACCCACACATTTACGTATCCATATGTGTAATAAAGTGAACAGTGAAGGAGGAAGTAAAGGGAGCCAAGGGCAATAGGAAACTGGATGCGAGACAGACTCCCTTCCCTTCTCTCTGATCCTCCACCAATCATATCAGCTCGGACTGTGTCAAAAAAGTTAATCCAGCTGGAGGAGCAGGAAAGAACTTATACAAATTGCCATAAGTGGAGCATTTGAATGAAAAAGAGTGTCTGAACGGTTCAAAGTAAATATCATCTCTATCAAATAACAGCTGGAATTGCACAAACCCCTTCAAAGAGAAGGTGAGGAGGAGAGAGGAGAAGGAAGAGGAGTAGCAGAGGTAAAGAAAGAAGGAACTAAAACTCACACACAAATGCACCTACATGCAAATCAAGTAATGCATGATAAAGTTGAATGTTGAAATAAAAGTTTTCAAAGTTTTCAAAGACGACACACAATCGGCTGTGATACAATCTTGTTTCCCCTCTCTCCACCCCTCCTTAAATGTCGATAAATCTATTATCACAATATTATATGACTACAACCATTTATTGACCTATTGACTCTTTCCTGTATACACTACAGTGTGGGCTGGGCTTCGCTTGGTTCAGTGCTTGGAGGTTCCCACCATCCCTGCTCTTTAATTGTATTGTACTACCTGTGGTCGCCACCACAAGTTGCCTCTGTTAAGCGTCTGCTGCTCTGCTCTGGTGCTGGGAAACATCTCTCCCCTTAACCCTACGCCAACTTGTTACTCTCCCCTGTATATACTATAGTGAGGGTCAAGCTCAGCTAGGCTAAGTGTTTCCTACAGTGTGGGCTGGGCTTCGCTTGGTTCAGTGCTTGGAGGTCCCCACCATCCCTGCTCTTTATTGTGTTGCCTGCGGCCACCACTAAGTGAACCCAGTGCTGTTATCCCTTCCTGCTTCTATAGGATTTGAGCTGGGAGCTGGAGTTTGAAAGTGACTCTCACTCTTTTGCAGCCACCTGCTACTGCGGAATCAATACAGAGGCGACTTGGCCTACCTTGTTTTTTGTCATGTTGCAAGATTTTATAAAGGAATTTTGAAGTATCATCTACACAATGAGAGGTAAATCTACAAGAGGAGGAGCCATAGCAAAATCACTGAGGGTGACCTCAAGCCCTAACACAATCAGGAAATTTATGACACAAGAAAATTCCCTAGAAAAAAACTTTCAGGAAAAACATGATAAAAACAACAAGGAACAGGAAAGAAGAAAGGGGAGAAAAGTCAAAAAGCTGAAGTAACTAAATCACCTATCAGTTCAGGAAACTCTGAGTTAAGCCTAAGGACTGAAAATGATGAAGAGGAAGAACAGGGAGAAATAAAAGAAAATGCCCCTACAAAAGGTGATATGTGAGAAATGTTCGCAAAATTAAAAAAATCATTAAAAATTGAATTGATTAAAATCCAGACTGACCTAGGACATGTCCAGACGGATCTGGGGCATGCCCTGGGTCGAGTAGAAGAACTAGAGAAAAAATAAGAGGACCAAACAAAAATAATACAGGGAATGAGAAAAGAAATAAACGAAACTAAGAAAAAAGCCAGAGATCTAGCTTATAAACTAAAGGATCAAGAGAACAGAGCAAGACGAAAAAATTTGAGGATCCGAGGATTAAGGGATACATCACAGGAAGAAAATTTAGGAGAAAAACTTCAAAAAATCCTTAACCCAGTATTAGGTAGAGGGGAAGAAGATCAATTATTGATTGAAAGAGTCCATCGCATAAGAAAACCGATAGGAATCCCAGCAGAATCACCCATAGATGTGATAATCAGATTTCAAAATTACACAGACAAAGCACAAATATGGGAAAACTTAAAGAAAAATAAATCATTAATAAATACAGGAAATACAGAAAATGATAAGATACAGATATTTACAGATCTGGCACCGGAAACATTGAGGAGGAGAAGAACCTTAAAGCCACTAACAGAAGAGATGCAAAAACAAGGAATCAGATACAATTGGGGGTTCCCAGCTAGCCTAATAGGAAAAAAAGATGGACGATCAGCAAAACTTACTTTCCCAGAGGAAACTCAGGAATTCTGCAAAAAACTAGGTATACAAGAGCCAAATTTGCCCGGATGGTATGAAAATGACAAAGGAGAAGAACCAGGAAGAAATCCACAGATGGAAAAACAGCAATGGACATTAGCCGGAAAGAATAAAAGATGCAGAAATATCATTCAAGATTGTGAAAGACTGGAGAGAACTTCGCAGAGCGGGGTGTTTTTTTTTTTTCCTCTCGCTCTGCGGGGTTTCCTCCTATCTACATATCTATACGAATTGTGTAAGAAAACTGAGGGGGGGAGGGGGGAGGTGAGGGAGGGGGAGTGAAGGGAAGAGAGAATAAGTTACATAAAGGAAGTAGGACAGCCCCCCCAAAGGCCAGAATTTTGCCTGATATGTGGCACTGATAGGTAGCACAGATATGCAGCATTGGTGGGCACTGATAGGCGGCACTGCTAGGCACTGATAGGCAGCATTGATGGGCACTGATAGGTGGCACTGATGGGCAATGATAGGTAGCACTGATGGGCACTTGTGGGCAGCACTGATAGGGAGGGCACTGGTGGGCAGCACTGATGGGGAGGGCAATGGGGGGCTCCCTGAGCCCTGATTGCCATCCCTGGTGGCCATAGTGGGCATCCCTGGGGTCATAGGTGGGCATCCCTGGGGTCATAGTGGGCATCCCTGGTGGTTCTAGTGGCATCCCCTCCGAGGGTCTGCACTGGTAATCAATGATCTTAAGCATTAAGGGATGAAACTCCACAACAATATTATCCCCAACAACAATACCCCCAACCACAGGGGTATAATAATGCTAACAATTTTAGAGGACATCGCGGAACAAGACGCCCACAGAATAATGGAAGATTTAGGGGAGGCAGAGGTAACTATGGTTACAACAATTACAGGGGGGATTTTCAGAGGAGGGGATCAGGCAGACCCCCATGGAGAGGAAGAGGAGCCCCCAATTACAGAGGAGGAGGAGCCCCCAACTACAGAGGAGGGGGAGGGAATCCCTACTATCTGGACAGGAGAGACGACTGGATACCATGGACCCAGATGGAGCAAACACAATATACAAGGGAGGAAAGAGAAGAAGAAAGAGAGGATGCAGAGGAGGGCAGAAAAAGAAAAAGAACAAACTAACGGATGGAATTTTTAATTTAAGCAGTGCCACTTTTACCGAAGATGAATTAAAAGTCTTGAGTTTGGGATTGAAATATGCACCCGAAAAAAATCTAAATAAGTTCGATACATATATGGACATACAAAAATTTGTGAGGAAATTAAATATAAAAAAATATTATGCAGGCAAAAAGAAAGAAGATACCGCACCTTCAGGAGAGTTTTTATATACACAATTAAGAAATAAGTCTGTTTTTAATCCAAAAATTTTAAATAACCAGTTTTTAGATGTTTTTAAAACTATGGTGGAGAATGACTTGGAAAGTCTGAAAATTAAAAATTCAAGGAAAAAAGAAGACATAGAAAGAGGCCTCAAATCCTTAGAAAAACGAAAAGATATAGTAATTAGAGCCGCTGACAAGGGAGGCGGCCTTGTAATTTTAAACAAAAAAGATTACCTAAAAGAACTCAACCGATTGGTTAACGATCATGACACCTATGAAAAATTAAAAGAGAACCCCACTAAGAAATATAAAGCAAAATTAACGAGATTAGTAAAATGGGCAAAGAAAGAAAATATTATAAATAAGAAAGAAGGTAGATATTTGGTACCAGATGCGCCAAAAGTACCAGTAATATATCAACTACCGAAGATCCATAAGAACAAGGAACATCCGCCCGGCAGGCCCATTGTTAGTGGGGTGAATTCCCTTTTGTCACGTTTGGGCGAATACCTGGATTGTTTTTTCCAGCCGTTGGCACAGGATGGCCAGGCCTATTTGCGTGATAGCAAACACCTGATGGAAATCATTAAAGATATTAAGATAGAGGAGAATGACATTCTAGTGGGAGTAGATGTTAATTCCCTATATACAAATATAAAACAGGAACACGCACTGAGAGCTGCCAAATGGGCCCTAGACCAAACGGAAATAAAAACCAAACAAAAAGAATTTTTATTACAAGGATTGGACCTCGCAATGAGCCACAACTACTTCTGGCACGAGAAAAAGTACTATAGACAAAAGAAGGGAGTATCTATGGGAGCAAAATATGCTCCTTCAATAGCGAATATTTTTATGCGGAAGTGGGAAAGTGAGCAAATTTTTAACAACAGACCGAAAGAACTTATAAGCTACAAGAGATACATAGACGATATTTTTATCATTTGGAGAGGTACCCAGAACTCACTAAATCAGCTTTTAAATTTTATGAGTAATAATGACTATGATATCTCCTTCTCCCACACTAGTAGTACCGAAAGTATTAATTTTTTAGATTTGAGTATTTTTAAGGATTTTAACAGACTTTGCACTAAGACTCACTTTAAAGAAGTAGATGCCAATGGCTATATCCCCAGAGGCAGCTGCCATCATCCCAGATGGCTGAATACTATTCCTAATAGCAAGCTAATGAGGATTAGGAGAAATTGCGATAAAGAAAGCGATTATGAGGAACAAGCCGACTTAATCATTAAAAAATTCCAAGAAAAAGGATACAGAAGGAAAGATCTTGAAAATATCAAAAATAAAGTCAAAAATATCAAAAGGAAGGACCTATTCAAGAAGAGAGAAAAGGAAAATAAAGATTATAGTATGGCTTTTTTGACTAGCTTCACAAGGCAACATACGCAAATGGAGAAGATTTTAAAAAAACATTGGCACCTTTTACTAAAAGATAATGTTCTTAAAACTCTCCTTCCATCTAAGCCACAGTTCATATATACGAAACCCAAAACATTAAGACTACAGTTAGCTCACAATGTAGTCAACCCACCCACAAAAATAGGAACGTTCTGGGATCAGGATGGGTTTTTCAGTTGCGGCAGGTGTATGATATGCAGAACCTCTAAATTTAGAAAAAGAAAACACACGACTTTTAAATCTGCCTTTAACGGTAAAACATATCAAATAAAAAAATGTATTACCTGTGCATCCACACATGTAACATACCTCCTCTCATCCCCTTGCGGGCTACAGTATGTTGGTAGGACCACGAGAGAGTTGAGGATAAGACTTAGGGAACATGTTTCAAACATCAGAAAAGGGTTTAAAAACCATAGTCTTTCCTACCATTTTAAATTGGTCCACCAAAGTAACCCTACCTTATTATCCTTTTGCGCAATTGATAAAATTGAACCCCATTGGAGGGGTGGTAATTTAAAGCAAGCAGTGTCACAGAACGAAACACAATGGATCCACCGGTTGGAGACACTCCAGCCTAGAGGTTTAAATGTGGATGTAGATGTGAACTGTTTTTTATCCGATTGGTAGAATTAGGGAAAATATTGATATTACAATTTCTTATCCTCCTCTAAATTAATTTTTATAGATATTTTTTACTTATATTCCTATACATATTTTTATATTTATTACATATAAAATTTAATTTTTTACAATTTTTAGTAAATAAATGATTATCATTAGTTTAACAAATTTTAATATGTATGTATTCCTCCATAATCCATTATAATAAAAATATGAAAGTATAATAACTCCCTCCATAGAACTCTCCATATCGAGTATTAATAGATAAGTATATATTTTTAATTTGGTTTAATAAAATTTAATTTTTTAATAATATAAAATATATATAATAACTTCCCCCTGCTCCCTAGAATTCTCCTTAATTAGTATTAATAACTAATTATATATCTTTGCCTCTCATTTGGTTTTAACAAGTTTTATGTCTTTTTTAATAAAATATATTTCTTAATAAAAGTTGTTTTAAAATTATGGTAATTGAATATTGAACCCGATATTAATATAAATTTAATGTTCAATATCTAATAATATGTATATTCCTATAATTACTAATTTACCATCTGAAACATAGTATAGGATTCTATATTAATTTTGTAAACAGGAAGTGACGCCCGGTTGTAGTAACGTCCATATATATATGTATTTTAAAAAATAAGTTTATTTGGAAATCATGGTATAGTTGATTAATATCGCTAGACCAATACTAAATACAAGATAAATGAATTTAAGATAAACAAAGCTTCGTTCCTTAAATAAATCCTGATATGATGTAGGAGACGCTGTATGTGACGGCGAAACGCGTTGACGCACTTCCGGTTGCGGACGTAACGTCATTTCCGGTCGGGAACTTCCTGTATGTGGAACGCACGCTAATAGCGGCACCACTCGTTTTTGTTTGCTACATGCCCAATTAACTTTTTTATCCTGTAAGTATCCAATTGGGGAAATAAAACTTACCTTATGTACTTCACGATGTATGGCCCTCTCTTCTTTTAACGGTGATATCGGAGACGATTTCAACAAGGAGGTCACATCGGAGGAATCCCATATCAGATCCTGGGCAAATGTGCAATAAAACCAAGGGCTTTCTTACAATTTTAATCCGGTGAGTGGGGAACCAAGAGGGCACCTTCACCATACAAGCACCTTTATTCACTTGGCACTTTGGCACCTTTTGGATCAATAAGGACTATATTTCACCATTTATGCACTTTAACTTTTTTATTTTCTTTTGCAAATTATATATATTAATTTGTTTAGCTTAATCATGTACTATATTTCATTATCACAGAAATTTATGCACTTCAAATGTGATTGAATTATCATTATATATTTAATATTGATGGGTATAATTTACATATTTTTATCACTAATTTGTTGCTAGCACTGCATAAATTTGCTTTTATTCAATCAATGATCTGATTACCAGTGCCGACCCCCCCCCTGTCAGGGGAGCCGCCGATCGGCGCTCCTTTACTCATGCCTGTCAGGTACGAACTAAGGAAAGCCGATCAACGGCTGTTCCTGTTTACTGTTTCAGTAAAACACAAACACACATCCCATAATATGCTTACAAGGCAGACAGGAACAATAGGACAATGGAATGCAGGTATTCACAATAACAAACCCCACCCCACTAGCAGGGGTCTATGAAACACTGCTGCCATATTCTAGCAATCTGCAATATATCTTTATATATTTCCTCAGGGACACTGTTCAGTAATATTATGGCCATTCTTTCAACACAAGCCACACTCTCAGAGTCCATTCTGCTACAGCCTGGGAATACCAGGTGCTGTAGGCTTTTGGCTTTTCCATTATTCGTTGGCTTTCTTTTTGTTTCTCCTGAGGTGCCATCTTGCCATGGCCAAGTTCAAAGGGGTCGAGGGTGGCAGTGGTGATCGCCTACGGCCACATAACCCTGAACGCACCCAATCTTGCCTGATCTCAGAAGCTAAGCAGGGTTGGGCCTGGTTAGAACCTGGATGGGAGACCGCCTGGGAATACCAGGTGCTTTAGGCTTTTGCTTTTCCTTTATTCGTTGGCTTTCTTTTGTTTCTCCTGAGGTACCATCTTGCCATGGCTAAGTTCAAAGAGGTCGAGGGTGGCAGTGGTTATTGCCTACGGCCACATCACCCTGAAAGTGCTCAATCTCGTCTGGGTTATAGAGTCTACAAGCTAAGGTGCTAATCATTGAAAATTGATCACACCTAAAGTACTGAGGGCCTATCTCATTTCCTGAGACCCTAACAAGTCAGGACAGTACAAATACCCCCAAATGACCCCTTTTTGGAAAGTAGACATTCCAAGGTATTTAGTAAGAGGCATGGTGAGTTTTTTGAAGTTGTAATTTTTTCCCACAATTCTTTGCAAAATAAAGATTTTTAAAAAAAAAAATATTTTTCACAAAATGGTCAATTTACAAAGTTATTTCTCACACACTGTACAGGCATACTTGCAACTACACCCCAAAATACATTCTGCTACTCCTCCTGAGTATGGCTATACCACATGTGTGACACTTTTCCACAGCATGATCACATACAGAGGCCCAACATCCAAGGAGCACCGTCAGGCGTTCTAGAAGCAAAAATTACACCTATAATTTTCTGATGACTTATCACATTTTTGAAAGTCCTGGAGCACCAGGAAAATGGAGACCCCCATAAAATTACCCCATTTTGGAAAGAAAACATCCCAACACATAATCTAGGAGGCATAATGAGTCTTTTGAACGTGTCATTTTTTTCCACAAGTTTTTGGAAAATGTGGAAAGAAAACCAAAACACATTTTTTTTTACACAAAGTTGTCCATTTATAAGACATTTCTTACACATAGCATGCACATAGCAAAAATGACACCCCAAAATACATTCAACTAATCCTCCTGAGTATGGCGATACCACATATGTGACACTTTTCCACAGCCTGGCCACATACAGAGGCCCAACATGCAGGGAGCACCGTCATTTCCTGACTTCCCATTACAATTTTGTGAGGCACTGTAGGGCACTGATAAGCATTGTAGTGGCACTGATGTGGCATGGATGTGACCCGGATGAGCACTGACGTGGCATGGATGTGGCACTGATGAGCATTGATGTGGCATGGATGTGGCACTGATGAGCACTGACGTGGCATGGATGTGGCACTGATGAGCACTGATGTGGCATGGATGCGGCACTGATGAGCACTGATGTGGCATGGATGTGGCACTGATGAGCACTGATGTGGCATGGATTAGCCCTGACATGGCATTGATGTGGCATGGATGAGCACTGACGTGGTATGGATGAGGCCCAGATGAGCACCCTGACGTGGCATGGATGTGACACAGATGAGCAGTGACATGGCATGAATGTGGCATTGATGTGGCACGGATGAGCACTGACGTGGCATGGATGTGGCACGGATGAGCACTGACATGGCATTGATGTGGCACGGATGAGCACTGACGTGGCATGGATGAGGCACAGATGACCACTGATGTGGCACGGATGAGCACTGAAGTGGCATGGGTGTGGCATGGATGAGCACTGATGTGGCATGGATGTGGCATGGATGAGCACTGACGTGGCATTGATGTGGCACTGACGTGGCATGGATGTGGCACGGATGAGCACTGACATGGCATTTATGTGGCACGGATGAGCACTGATGTGGCATGGATGTGCACTGACGTGACACGGATGAGCACTGAAGTGGCATGGATGTGGCACGAATTAGCACTGACGTGGCATGGAAGTGGCACAGATGAGCACTGACATGGCTTTGATGTGGCACGGATGTGCACTGATGTGGCATGGATGAGCACTGACATGGCATGGATGAGCACTGACGTGGCATTGATGTGGCACGGATGACCACTGATGTGGCACGGATGAGCACTGAAGTGGCATGGATGTGGCACGGATGAACACTGAGGTGGCATGGATGTGGCACAGATGAGCACTGTCATGGCATGGATGAGCACAGATGTGGGATGGATGAGCATGGATGTGGCATGGATGAGCACTGAGGTGGCATGGGTGGGCACAGACGTGTGATGGATGAGCACTGAGACAGCCTGGGCAGGCACAGATGAGGCATGGATGAGCACCGATGAGCACGGATGTGGCACAGATGAGCATGGATGTGGTATGGATGAGCACTGAGGTGGCATGGGTGGGCATGGATGAGGCACAGATGATGCATGGATGAGGCACGGATGAGGCACCGATGATGCATGGATGAGGCACGGATGATGCATGGATGGGGCACGGCTGAGGCACAGATGGGGCACAAATGAGGCACTGATGGGGCACGAATGAGACACGGATGGGGCACTAATTGGGCACAATGAGGCCAGAGGAGGTGTGCAGCTGCAGTTTCTCTCCTCTCCTCGCACGCTGTACCGATTGCTGTGGACAGCGTCCGAGGAGAGGAGAGAAATGAACCGGACATGCACCGGTTTGTTGTGACATTATCGCTCCGTCATTGGAAAAGGGCCAATGAGAGCGGTCCTTTACCACGATCCGTGTTGCGTCGGGTCCCCGGGACCCGGCGAGCATGGACACTCCCGTGTGCGCGCCCCAGGGGGCGCGGCGGGAGCGCGGTTCTGGGAGGACGTCCATGTACGCCCTCCCAGAACTAGACAACCACTTTGCGGCCGTGTTTTCACAATAGGCCGGTCGGAAAGTGGTTAAAAAGCCGGTTTTAGACATGATTTGTCTAAAACCGGCCATTTGGGCTCCAATGACCTGAAAAATTATTTTTGGTCAAAATGACTCTATTTATGTCTCCAAGTGTCTAAAAAGCCTTTTTTAGTCACAATAACTGTATTTGGTCACCAAAGGTCTGAAAAAAAATTTAGTCAAAATGACTATATTTTTGTCTTTTAGAGCCTCAAAAAAGCCGGTTTTAGACAAGATTTTAGACACTTGGCTCCAATGGCCTGAAAAAAATGTTTACGGTCAAAATGAATATATTTTGGTCTCCAAGTGTCTAAAAAGCCTTTTTTTGTCAAAATAACTGCATTTGGTCACCAAAGGTCTGAAAAAAAATTAAGTCAAAATGAATATATTTTTGTCTTTTAGAGCCTTTAAAAAGCCGGTTTTAGACAAGATTTGTCCTAAAACCGGCCATTTGGGCTGCAATGGCGTGAAAAATGTTTTTGGTCAAAATGACTCTATTTTGGTCTCCAAATGTCTAAAAAGCCTTTTATAGTCAAAATAACTGCATTTGGTCACCAAAGGTCTGAATTTTTTTTAGTCCAAATGACTATATTTTTGTCTTTTAGAGACTTAAAAAGCGGGTTTTAGACAAGATTTCAGACATTTGGCTCCAATGGCCAGAAAAAAAGTTTTTTTGGTCAAAATGACTCTATTTTGGTCTCCAAGTGGCTAAAAAGCCTTTTTCAAATGACTGTATTTTTGTCTTTTAGAGTCTTAAAAAGCCTATTTTAGACAAGATAACTGCATTTGGTCACCAAAGGTCTGAATTTTTTTTGTCAAAATGAATGTATTTAGTATTCTGTGGCTGAAGGTACATTATGCATTCACAGGATACAGAAGTAACAGGCCGACACTTACTTCTGTATTCTGGAAATGCCTAATGTACCTCCAGCCATCAAATACACTAGGTTCTTTGCTGTCAGTTAAACCCATGTGAGCTAATTTTTTGGGCCTATACTGGCTGACACTTCTGTATCCTGTGAATGCCTAATGTACCTTCAGCCACAGAATACTATGTTCTTAGCAGTCAGGTAAACCCACGTGAGCTAATTTTTGGGGCCTATAGAGGCCTACACTTACTTCTGTATACTGTGTGAATGCCTAATGTACCTCCAGCCATCAAATACTACGTTCTTTGCTGTCAGTTAAACCCATGTGAGCTAATTTTTGGGGCCTATACAGGCCGACACTTACTTCTGTATACTGTGTGAATGCCTGATTTACCTCTAGCCATCCAATAATACATTCTTTGCTGTCAGTTAAACCCATGTGAGCAAGTTTTTGGGGCCTAAACAGGCCGACACTTACTTCTGTATACTATGAATGCCTGATGTACCTCCAGCCATCAAATACACTACATTCTTTGGTGTCAGTTAAACCCATGTCAGCTAATTTTTGGGGCCTAAACAGGCTGACACTTCTGTATCCTGTGAATGCCTAATGTACCTTCAGCCACAGAATACTATGTTCTTAGCTGTCAGTTAAACCCACGTGGTCTAATTTTTGGGGACTATACAGGCCGACACTTACTTCTGTATCCTGTGAATGCCTAATGTACCTTCAGCCTCCAAATACTACATACTTAGCTATCAGGCAAACCGATGTGAGCTAATTTTTGGGGCCTATACAAGCCGACACTTACTTCTGTCTACTGTGTGAATGCCTAATGTACCTTCAGCCACAGAATACTACATTCTTAATTGTCAGTAAAACCCATGTGGGCTAATTTTTGGGGACTATACAGGCCGACACATACTTTTGTATCCTGTGAATGCCTAATGTACCTCTAGCCATCAAATACTTTGTTCTTTGCTGTCAGTTAAACCCATGTGAGCTATTTTTTGGGGCCTATACAGGCCGACACTTACTTCTGTATACTGTGTGAATGCCTAATGTACCTCCAGCCATCAAATACACTACGTTCTTTGCTGTCAGTTAAACCCATGTGAGCTAATTTTTGGGGCATATACAGGCCGACACTTATACTGTGTGAATGCCTCTATTTTGGTCTCCAAGTGTCTAAAAAGCCTTTTTAGTCAAAATAACTCCATTTGGTCACCAAAGGTCTGATAAAAAAATTTAGTCAAAATGACTGTATTTTTGTCTTTTAGAGCCTTAAAAAGCCGGTATTAGACAAGATTTGTCTAAAACCAGCCATTTGGACTCCAATGGCCTGAAATTTTTTTTCGGTCAAAATGACTTTATTTTGGTCTCCAAGTTTCTAAAAAGCTTTTTTTTTAGCCAAAATAACTGCATTTGGTCACCAAAGGTCTGACAAACTTTTTTAGTCAAAATGACTGTATTTTTGTCTTTTAGAGCCTTAAAAGCCGGTTTTAGACAAGATTTTAGACATTTGGGCTCAATGGCCTGAAAAATCTTTTTGGACAAAATTACTCTATTTTGGTCTCCAAGTGTCTAAAAAGCCTTTTTTAGTATAAATTAACTGCATTTGGTCACCAAATGTCTGAAAAAAAATAGTCAAAATGAATGTATTTTTGTCTTTTAGAGCCTTGAAAAGCCAGTTTTAGACAAGACTTGTCGAAAACCGGCCATTTGGGCTCCAATGGCCAGAAAACATTTGTTTGTTCAAAATGACTCTAATTTGTTCTACAAGTGTCTAAAAGTCAAAATAACTGCATTTGGTCACCAAAGGTCTGAAAAAAATTTTAGTCTAAATGACTGTATTTTTGTCTTTTAGAGCCTTAAAAAGACGGTTTTAGACAAGATAATTGCATTTGGATACCAATGGCCTGAAACATATTTTTGGGTCAGAATGAATCGATTCTGGTCTCCAATTGTCTAAAAAAAGCCTTTTTTAGTTAAGATAACTGTATTTGGTCACCGAAGGTCTGAAAGTTTTTTAGTCAAAATGAGTGTGTTTTCGTCTTAAAAAGCCGGTTTTTGAAAAGATAATTGCATTAGGCAACCAATGGAATGAAACATTATTTTGGGTCAACATGACTAAATTTTGGTCTCCAAGCGTCAAATATGCCTTTTTCAGCCGAAATAACTGCATTTGGTCACCAAAGGTCTAAAAAAAATTTTTAGTCTAAATTACTGTATTTTCGTCTTTTAGCGTCTTAAAGGCCGGTTTTAGTCATGAAAATTGCATTTCGTAACCAATGGCCTGAAATTTTGTTTGGTCAAAATGACTCTATTTTGGTCTCCAAGTGTCTAAAAAGCTTTTTTTAGTCAAGATAACTGTATTTCGACACCAAAGGTCTGAAAGTTTTGTTTAGTCAAAATGACTGTATTTTCGTCTTTTAGAGTCTTAAAAAGCCGGTTTTTAGACAAGATAATTGCATTTCGTAACCAATGGCCTGAATTTTTATTTTTTTGGTCAATATGACTCTATTTTGGTCTCCAAGTGTCTACAAAGCCTTTTTTAGTTATGATAACTGCATTTGGTCACCGAAGGTCTGAAAATTTTTTTAGTCAGAATTACTGTATTTTCGTCTTTTAGTGTCTTAAAAAGCCGGTTTTAGAAAAGATAATATAATTTCGTAACAAATGGCCTGAAAATTCGTTTTTGGTCAAAATAACTCTATTTTGGTCTCCAAGTGTCTAAAAAGACTTTTTAGTCAAAATAACTACATTTGATCACAAAAGGTCTGAAAAAATGTTTAGTCAAAATGACTGTATTTTCGTCTTTTAGAGTCTTAAAACGACTCTATTTTGGTCTCCAAGTGTCTTAACCACTTAAGCCCCGGAGGATTTGGCTGCTAAACGACCAGAGGGCATTTTGCGATTCGGCACTGCGTGACTTTAACGGACAATTGCGCGGTCGTGCGACGCTGTACCGAAACGAATTTGGCGTCCTTTTTTTCCCACAAACAGAGCTTTCTTTTGGTGGTATTTGATCACCTGTGCGATTTTTTGATCACGCGCTATAAACAAAAAAAGAGCGTAAATTTTGCAAAAATAGCAATATTTTTCCCTTTTTTTTATATGAAATTCCCCCAAAAAAAAATGTAAAAATCAAAATTTTTTAATATTTTCGGCCAATTTGTTTTATGCTACCTATGTTTGGTAAAAAAAATCGCAAAAAGCGTATTTTGATTGGTTTGCGCAAAAGTTATTGCGTTTACTAACAAAGGGAAAGATTTTTGTCATTTTTGTTGTTTTTTTTTTTAACGCGTAATGGCGGCGATCTGCGATTTTTTTTGCGGTACTGCGACATTGCGGCGGACAGATCGGACCCTTGACTGACATTTTTGACACTTTTGGGGTTACCAGTGACATTTCTACAGTAATCAGTGCTATACATATGCACTGTTACTGTAAAAATGCACTGGTAGTGAAGGGGTTAACTTTATTTGAGAGGGAGGGGCTGTGTGTGTCCCTAGGGGCGTGATTCTAACTGTGATTGGCTGTGGCTTCAACTGTATGCAGAGTGATCAATGGATCTACATAGTAGATCCATGTGATCAGCTCTCATACAGAGAGGAGAATGACAGGCAGCTTGTTTACACAAGCTGCCTGACTATCTCCCTCTCCCCCGCCGATCGCAGAGTGGCCGGCGGCGATCGGGTCCGCCGGTCACGCGCGCGGGGGGGTCCGTGACCACGCGGGAGCGGGAGCGCGCCTCCGGCGGCGCGCGCTCGCTCCCTAAACCCTCACAGGCGAGCGACGTAGACCTACGTCACTTTGCCTGTGAGGGGCTGACCGCCCACGTAGATAGTCGTGCGGCGGTCGGCAAGTGGTTAAAAGCAATTTTTAGCCAAGATATCTGCATTTGATCACCAAAGGTCTGAAAATTTGTTTTTAGTCAAAATGACTATATTTTCGTCTTTTAGAGTCTTAAAAAGCCGGTTTTTGAAAAGATAATTGCATTTCGTAACCAATGGCTGAAATTTTTTTTGTTCAAAATGACTCTATTTTGGTCTCCAGGTGTCTAAAAGCCTTTTTTAGTCAAAATAACTGTATTTGGTCACCAAAGGTCTGAAAGTTTTTTTTAGTCAAAATGACTGTATTTTCGTCTTTTAGAGTCTTAAAAAGCCGGTTTTAGACAAGATAATTGCATTTCGTAACCAATGGCCCGAAAAAAATATTTTGCTCAAAATGACTCAATTTTGGTCCCCAAGTGTCTAAAAAGTCAAAATAAGTGCATTTGGTAAACCAATGGCCTGAAAAAGTTTTTTGGTCAAAATGACTCTATTTTGGTCTCCAAGTGTCTAAAAAGTCAAAATAAGTGCATTTGGTTACCAAAGGTCTGAAAATATTTTTTTAGTCAAAATGACTGTATTTTCGTCTTTTAGAGTCTTAAAAAGCCGGTTTTAAACAAAATAATTGCATTTGGTAACCAATGGCCTGAAATAAGTTTTCTGGTCAAAATGACACTATTTTGGTCTCCAAGTGTCTAAAAAGCCTTTTTTAGTCAAGATAACTGTATTTGGTCACTAAAGGTCTGAAAGTTTTTTTTAGTCAAAATGACTGCATTTTCGTCTTTTAGAGTCTTAAAAAGCCGGTTTTTAGAAAAGATAATTGCATTTCATAACCAATGGCCTGAAAAATAGTTTTTGGTCAAAATGACTCTATTTTGGTCTCCAAGTGTCTTAAAAGCCTTTTTTAGTCAAAATAACTGTATTTGGTCACCAAAGGTCTGAAAGTTTTTTTTAGTCAAAATGACTGTATTTTCGTCTTTTAGAGTCTTAAAATGCCGGTTTTTAGAAAAGATAATTGCATTTTGTAACCAATGGCCTGAAAAATAGTTTTTGGTCAAAATGACTCTATTTTGGTCTCCAAGTGTCTTAAAAGCAATTTTTAGTCAAGATATCTGCATTTGATCACCAAAGGTCTGAAAATTTGTTTTTAGTCAAAATGACTGTATTTCCGTCTTTTAGAGTCTTAAAAAGCCGTTTTTTGAAAGGATAATTGCATTTCGTAACCAATGGCCTGAAAAAAATATTTTGCTCAAAATTACTCTATTTTGGTCCCCAAGTGTCTTAAAGGTCAAAATAAGTGCATTTGGTAAACCAATGGCCTGAAAAAGTTTTTTGTTCAAAATGACTCTATGTTGGTCTCCAAGTGTCTAAAAAGCCTTTTTTTTTTCAAAATAACTGCATTTGTCACAAAAGGTTTGAAAAAAATGTTTATTCAAAATGACTGTATTTTCGTCTTTTAGAGTCTTAAAACGCCGGTTTTAGACAAGATAACTTCATTTGGTAAACCAATGGCCTGTAAAAAAGCTTTTTTGTTCAAAATGTTGGTCTCCAAGTGTCTAAAAGGCCTTGTCTAAAAGGTCTAAAAGATAACTGTATTTGGTCACCAAAGGTCTGCAATTTTTTTTTAGTCAAAATGACTGTATTTTCGTCTTTTAGAGTCTTAAAAAGCCGGTTTTCAGAAAAGATAATTGCATTTCGTAACCAATGGCCTGAAAAATAGTTTTTGGTCAAAATGACTCTATTTTGGTCTCCAAGTGTCTTAAAAGCCATTTTTAGTCAAGATATCTGCATTTGGTCACCAAAGGTCTGAAAATTAGTTTTTAGTCAAAATGACTGTATTTTCATCTTTTAGAGTCTTAAAAAGCCTTTTTTTGAAAAGATAATTGCATTTCGCAGCCAATGGCCTGAAACATTATTTTGGGTCAAAATGACTAAATTTTGGTCTCCAAGTGTCTTATATGCCTTTTTCATTCGAAATTACTGCATTTGGTCACCAAAGGTCTAAAAAAAATTTTTAGTCAAAATGACTTAAAATGCCGGTTTTAGTCAAGAAAATCGCATTTCGTAACCAATGTCTTGAAATTTTTTTTGGTCAAATTGAATCTATTCTGGTCTCCAAGTGTCTAAAAGCCTTTTTTAGTCAAAATAAGTGTATTTGTTCACCAAAAGGTCTAAAATTGTTTTTTTTAGTCAAAATGGCAGTATTTTCGTCTTTT
Source organism: Pelophylax lessonae (assembly GCF_965119305.1). Classification (NCBI taxonomy): domain Eukaryota; kingdom Metazoa; phylum Chordata; class Amphibia; order Anura; family Ranidae; genus Pelophylax; species Pelophylax lessonae. The sequence continues at coordinate 253,020,964 of NC_138774.1, forward strand.
GGAGCCTTAAAAAGCCGTTTTTAGTCAAGAAAATCGCATTTCGTAACCAATGGCCTGAAATTTTTTTGGGTCAAAATGAATCTATTTAGATCTCCAAGTGTCTAAAAAGCCTGTTTTAGTCAAGATAACTGTATTTGGACACCAAAGGTCTGAAAAAAATGTTTAGTCAAAATTACCGTATTTTCGCCTTTTAGAGTCTTAAAACGACGGTTTTAGACAAGATAACTTCATTTGGTAAACCAGTGGCCTTAAAAAAGCTTTTTTTGGGTCAGAATGACTAGATTCTGGTCTCCAAGTGTCTAAAAAAGCCTTTTTTTTAGTCAAAATAACTGCATTTGATCACAAATGGTCTGAAAAAAATGTTTAGTCAAAATGACTGTATTTTCGTCTTTTAGAGTCTTAAAACGCTGGTTGTAGACAAGATAACTTCACTTGGTAAACCAATGGCCTGAAAAAAGCTTTTTTGTTCAAAATTTTGGTCTCCAAGTGTCTAAAAGGCCTTGTCTAAAATGTCTAAAGGATAACTGTATTTGGTCACCAAAGGTCTGCAAGTTTTTTTTTAGTCAAAATGACTGTATTTTCGTCTTTTAGAGTCTTAAAAAGCCGGTTTTTAGAAAAGATAATTGCATTTCGTAACCAATGGCCTGAAAAATAGTTTTTGGTCAAAATGACTCTATTTTGGTCTCCAAGTGTCTTAAAAGCAATTTTTAGTCAAGATATCTGCATTTGATCACCAAAGGTCTGAAAATTCGTTTTTAGTCAAAATGACTGTATTTTCGTCTTTTAGAGTCTTAAAAAGCCTGTTTTTGAAAAGATAATTGCATTTGACACCAAAGGTCTAAAATACATTTTTAAGTAAAAATGACTGTATTTTCGTCTTTTAGCGTCTTAAAAGGCCGGTTTTAGTCAAGAAAATCGCATTTCGTAACCAATGGCCTAAAATTTTTTTGGTCAAAATGATTCTATTTTGGTCTCCAAGTGTCTAAAAGCCTTTTTTAGTCAAAATAAGTGTATTTGGTCGCCAAAAGGTCTAAAATTGTTTTTTTTTTAGTCAAAATGGCAGTATTTTCGTCTTTTGGAGCCTTAAAAAGCCGTTTTTAGTCAAGAAAATCGCATTTCGTAACCAATGGCCTGAAATTTTTTGGGTCAAAATGAATCTATTTAGGTCTCCAAGTGTCTAAAAAGTATTTTTAGTCAAAATAACTGCATTTGATCACAAAAGGTCTGAAAGAAATGTTTAGTCAAAATGACTGTATTTTCGTCTTTTAGAGTCTTAAAACGCAGGTTTTAGACAAGATAACTTCATTTGGTAAACCAATGGCCTTAAAAAAGCTTTTTTTGGGTCAGAATGACTCGATTCTAGTCTCCAAGTGTCTAAAAAAAACCTTTTTTAGTCAAAATAACTGCATATGATCACAAAAGGTCTGAAAAAAATGTTTAGTCAAAATGACTGTATTTTCGTCTTTTAGAGTCTTAAAACGCAGGTTTTAGACAAGATAACTTCATTTGGTAAACCAATGGCCTTAAAAAAGCTTTTTTTGGGTCAGAATGACTCGATTCTAGTCTCCAAGTGTCTAAAAAAACCTTTTTTAGTCAAAATAACTGCATATGATCACAAAAGGTCTGAAAAAAATGTTTAGTCAAAATGACTGTATTTTCGTCTTTTAGAGCCTTAAAACGCAGGTTTTAGACAAGATAACTTCACTTGGTAAACCAATGGCCTGAAAAAGCTTTTTTGTTCAAAATGTTGGTCTCCAAGTGTCTAAAAGGCCTTGTCTAAAAGGTCTAAAAGATAAATGTATTTGGTCACCAAAGGTCTGCAAGTTTTTTTTAGTCAAAATGACTGTATTTTCGTCTTTTAGAGTCTTAACCACTTTACCACTAGAGGATTTTGCTGTCTTCCGTCCAGGCCACTTTTTGCGATTCGGCGCTGTGCGACTTTAACTGACAATTGCGCGGTCGTGCGACGCCGTACCCAAACGAAATTTACGTCCTTTTTTTCCCACAAACAGAGCTTTCTTTTGGTGGTATTTGATCACCTGTGCGATTTTTACTTTTTGCGCTATAAACAAAAAAATAGCGTTTATTTTGAAAAAATAACAATATTTTTCACATTTTTTTATATGAAATTCCCCCCCAAAAAAATGTAAAAATCAAATTTTTTTTTAAATTTTTGGCCAATTTGTTTTATGCTACCTATGTTTAGTAAAAAAAATCGCAATAAGCGTATTTTGATTGGTTTGCGCAAAAGTTATTGCGTTTACTAACTAAGGGAAAGATTTCTGTCATTTTTGGTGTTTTTTTTTTAACGCGTAATGGCGGTGATCTGCGATTTTTTTTGCGGGACTGCGACATTGCGGCGGACAGATCGGACCCTTGACTGACATTTTTGACACTTTTGGGGGTACCAGTGACATTTCTACAGTAATCAGTGCTATATATATGCACTGTTACTGTAAAAATTACACTGGCAGGGAAGGGGTTAATTTTATTGGAGAGGGAGGGGTTAATGTATGCCTGGTGCTTACTGACGTGTGGGGGGGGGAGGTGACTGAGTGACAGAAGGACAGATCGGATGTCCAGCTATGCTGAACACTCCGATCTGTCAGTCCCTGTCACTATGGAGATCCGCCCGCTGTGTTTACACACAGCGGGCGGATCTCCAGACTCGATCCCCGACGATCGGGGCAGAGCAGCGGCAATCGCCGCTGCTCCTCCGCTGGCCCGACTCCCGCTGTGAATGAACACAGCGGGAGCGAGCCTCCGGCGGCGCGCGAGCGCCGCCCACAAGGGGCGGAGTCCAGCGACGTAGGTCTACGTCGCTGGACGGGATCGCGGCACTTTGCCGCAGTAGCCTCAATGTAAGCGGGGCTAAAGTGGTTAAAAAGCCGGTTTTTCGAAAAGATAATTGCATTTCGTAACCAATGGCCTGAAAAATAGTTTTTGGTCAAAATGACTCTATTTTGGTCTTCAAGTGTCTTAAAAGCCATATTTAGTCAAGATATCTGCATTTGGTCACCAAAGGTCTGAAAATTTGTTTTTAGTCAAAATTACTGTATTTTCTTCTTTTAGAGTCTTAAAAAGCCGGTTTTTGAAAAGATAATTGCATTTGGCAACCAATGTTCTGAAACATTATTTTGGGTCAAAATGACTAAATTTTGGTCTCCAAGCGTCTTATATGCCTTTTTCAGTCGAAATTACTGCATTTGGTCACCAAAGGTCTAAAATACATTTTTTTAGTCAAAATGACTGTATTTTCGTCTTTTAGCGTCTTAAAAGGCCGGTTTTAGTCAAGAAAATCGCATTTCGTAACCAATGGCCTGAAATTTTTTTTGGTCAAAATGACTCTATTTTGGTCTCCAAGTGTCTAAAAGCCTTTTTTAGTCAAAATAAGTGTATTTGGTCACCAAAGGTCTAAAATTGTTTTTTTAGTCAAAATGGCAGTATTTTCGTCTTTTAGAGACTTAAAAAGCCGTTTTTGGACAAGATAATTGCATTTGGAAACCAATGGCCTGAAACATTTTTTTTGGATCAAAATGACTCTATTTTGGTCTCCAAGTGTCTTAAAAGCCATTTTTAGTCAAGATATCTGCATTTGGTCACCAAAGGTCTGAAAATTAGTTTTTAGTCAAAATGACTGTATTTTCGTCTTTTAGAGTCTTAAAAAGCCGGTTTTTGAAAAGATAACTTCATTTGGAAAACCAATGGCCTTAAAAAAGCTTTTTTTGGGTCAGAATGACTCGATTCTGGTCTCCAAGTGTCTAAAAAAGCCTTTTTTTTTGTGAAAATAACTGCATTTGATCACAAAAGGTCTGAAAAAAATGTTTAGTCAAAATGACTGTATTTTCGTCTTTTAGAGTCTTAAAACGCCGGTTTTAGACAATATAACTTCATTTGGTAAACCAATGGCCTGAAAAAAGCTTTTTTGTTCAAAATGTTGGTCTCCAAGTGTCTAAAAGGCCTGGTCTAAAAGGTCTAAAAGATAACTGTATTTGGTCACCAAAGGTCTGCAAGTTTTTTTTTAGTCAAAATGACTGTATGTTCGTCTTTTAGAGTCTTAAAAAGCCGGTTTTTAGAAAAGATAATTGCATTTCGTAACCAATTGCCTGAAAAATAGTTTTTGGTAAAAATGATGACAGGACACGAGTGGTTTGCACCCTGTGCAATCAGAGCCTGAAGCGAGGCATAAACCTTCTCAACCTGAGCACAACCTGCATGATCAGGCATCTAAGTGCAAAGTACGAGCTGCAGTTCAGTAGACATCTTCAAGACCAAGAAAGGTCTCTGGCTCCTCCTGCTTCCTCTTCTGCTGCAGTCTCGGCCTCTTCATCCACCTCTGTAGTGATACCGGCACCTGCCACACCGCAAACAGACGATCTGTCAGCAACACCACCTGGGTCACCAATCATCTCCACAATGTCCCGTGGAAGCGTTCAGCTTTCCATCTCCCAAACACTTCAGAGGCTACCCACCCGCGATCCCTGGCCTTGAATGCCAGCATTTCAAAATTCTTGGCCTTTGAAATGCTGTCATTCCATCTGGTGGAGACGCACAGTTTTAAAAGCCTTATGTCGGTGGCTGTCCCACAGTACGTCGTGCCCAGCCGCCACTACTTTTAAAGGCAAGCCATCCCTTCCCTGCACAACCAAGTGGGGGAAAAAAATCAGGTGTGCACTGCGCAACGCCATCTGTGGCAAGGTCCACCTAACTACCGATACGCGGACCAGTAAGCACGGTCAGGGGCATTATATTTCCCTAACGGCACACTGGGTATATGCAGTGGCGGCTGGGCCAGAGGCGGATAGCAATTTGGGGCATGTCCTTGCACCACCAAGGATTGCAGGGTGCTTCAGTTTGCCTCCTGTTCCTAACTCCTCCTACCCTCCTCATCCTCTACCGCCTCCTCATCTGGTCAGCGTAACACCTTCACCACCAACTTCAGCACAGCCAGGGGTAAATGACAGCAGGCAGTTTTAAAACTTGCCTGTTTGGGGGAAAAACCACACACCGCGCAGGAGTTGTGGAGGAGCATGGAACAGCAGACAAATGAGTGGTTGCTGCCAGCGAGCCTCAAGCCCGGCCTGGTGGTGTGCGATAACGGGCGAAATCTCATAGCAGCTCTGGGCCTAGCCGGTTTGACGAACATCCCTTGCATGTGCTGAATTTTGTGGTGCAGAGGTTCCTTAAAAATTACCCCGATATGTCAGAGCTGCTGCAGAAAGTGCGGGCCGTATGTGCGCACTTTCGGCGTTCTCACCCTGCTGCTGCTCGCCTGTAGCGTAACTTCGGCCTTCCCGCTCACCGCTTCATATGTGACGTGCCCACAAGGTGGAATTCCACCTTGCACATGCTGGAAAGACTGTGCGAGCAGCAGCAGGCCATAGTGGAGTTTCAGCTGCAGCACGCACGCGTGAGTCGCTCTGCTTAACAGCACCACTTCACCACCAATAACTGGGCCTCCATGCGAGACCTGTGTGCCTTGTTGCGCTGTTTTGAGTACTCCACCAACATGGCCAGTGCCGATGACGCCGTTGTCAGCTTAACTATCCCACTTCTATGCCTCCTTCAAAAAATGATTCGGGCGATGATGGAAGAGGATGTGGCACAGGAGGAGGAGGAAGAGGGATCATTTCCAAAGCTTTCAGGGTTCCTGCACCCACAAACGCCAGGTGCACAATTGTCCAGCAGGGGCACAGTTCTGGAGGATGAGGAGGAGGAGATGGAGGAGGAGATGGAACCATGTTCACAGCAGGGTGGGACCCAGGCCAGCTCATGGCCATCACTGGTGCGTGGCTGGGGGGATACAGAGGACACAGACGATACACCTCCCACAGATTACATGCTGCAGTGTCTCCACATTCTAACTTGTGCTGATTACTGGGTGGTCACACTGCTGGATCCCCGTTACAAGGACAACGTACCGTCCTTAATTCACTCACTGGAGCGTGATCGCAAGATGCACGAGTACGCTGGTAGACGCGATGCTGCTGGCATTCCCACCTGACAGCGGGGCCACAGTGGAAGCACAAAGGCCAAGGCAGAGGAGGAGGAGGAGGACGAGGAAGAGGTCGCCAACGCAACCAGGGCACCGCCAGCACCTCAGAAGGCAGGGTTAGCATGGCCGAAATGTGGAAAAGCTTTGTCAGCACGCCACAACAAACAGCAGCACCAGCAGCTCATATGGAACATCTTAGCAGGAGGCAGCATTTCACCAACATGGTGGAGCAGTATGTGTGCACACGCCTAAATGTAGTGAATGAGGGGTCTGCCCCCTTCAACTTCTGGGTCTCCAAATTGGGCACATTGCCTGAGCTTGCCCTTTACGCCTTGGAGGTGCTGGCGTGCCCTGCAGCCAGTATTTAGCATGGCTGGGGGCGTTATCGCAGACAAGCGCAGCCGCCTGTCCAGAGACAATGTGGACAAGCTCACGTTCATTAAAATGAACCAGGCATGGATCCCACAGGACTTTTCCGTACCTTGTGCAGAACAGAGATGGATACCGACCTTACGCAGCCATTGTTATATTTTTGATCTTTCTCACTTTTTTGGGGTGTACCCTAATTTAAAATGACTAAAAAAAAGCAGTGTTGGCTACCTTGTCCCCCTCCACCGCCACTTCCACCTACACCGCCACATCCACATCTACTCAATATGGGCCTCCTCCTTCACAGATGAAGAAAATTGTTTTATTTTTCTGTTTTTTTTTTGTTGTTTTAAGTTATTTCCCTATCCACATTTGTTTGCAGAGCACTTGCCATGCTCTTAACTACATGTTGCTGCCATTTGCAGCACTCTAGCCCTTTCCATTGGGTTTTTAGAGCCATTTTAGTGCCTGAAAGTTCGGGTCCCTATTGACTTCAATGGGGTTCGGTGTCCGGGTAAAGTTCGGAAAAAGTCCGGGTCACGAACCCGGACTTTTTTTTCAAGTTCGGCCGAACCCGCCGAACACGGACATCCAGATGTCCGCTTAACTCTAATTAAAAGCAAACTCTGCTGTAGGAAGGTAGTCAACCCAATCATCCTGCAGATAAGTCACAAAGATAAGTCACAAAACATCGAAGGTATTGCTCCAAAGTTTGATTGGTCCTCTCGGTCTAACCATTAGACTGAGGATGAAAAGCTGAGGAAAGATTAATTGTTACACCCAAAGCTGAGCAAAAATTTCTCCAAAATTTTGAGGTAAAATGTACTCCCCTGTCGGACACTACATCATCAGGAATTCCATGTAGTTTAAAAACGTATCGAACCATTACTTCTGCAGTATGCTGCGCTGAGGGTAAACCTTTAAATGGTATGAAATGAGCCATCTTAGTGAGACAGTCAACAACTACCAGGATAGTGGTCACCCCTTTTGAAAGGGGAAGATCAACCACAAAATCCATAGAAATTGACCCCCATGGTCTTGATGGAACAGACAGTGGTTGAAGTAACCCCAGAGAAGAAGATCGGGGTGTCTTATTGCGAGCACATGTCAGACACGAGGCCACATATCTCTTGACATCCTTCTTGTACTCAGGCCACCAAAAGGTACGTGATAAGAGTTCTTCTGTTTTAGAAACCCCAAAATGACCAGCAAGTTTAGAGTCATGAACCAATTTGAGGGCTTCTACCCGAACAGATTCAGGTACATAGAGGCGATGCGCTTGAGTCCAAAAGCTGTTCTTGCATTTGAGATTAATGTTCCTAGGAGGATGATTAAGAAGTGGGTCATTCTCATACCCCTCCTTAAGAAGATTAAAAAAGGTTTTAGAACTTGTGGCCCCCAGAAAGTTATTTTGAGGCAGAATGGTACATTCAGAGTTGCTTTCCTGGAGGGGCCCAGACAACATCCGCGATAGAGCATCAGCCTTACCGTTCCTTGACCCAGGGCGGTATGAAATAACAAAATTGAACCTGGAGAAGAATAGGGTCCAACGTGCTTGTCTAGGTGACAGTCTTTAGATTCTAAATTTATAAATTTATAAATTCTAAATTTTTATGATCCGTGAGAATGGTTACAGAGTGCTTAGCCCCTTCCAACAGATGCCTCCACTTTTAAAATGCTTCCTTAATTGCCAGCAGCTCCTTTTTTCTGATGTCATAATTCTTCTCAGCAGAAGACATCAGTCGGGAGAAATAAGCACAAGGATGGAGCTGCATTCTTTCGCTGAGAAAGGATAGCTCCCACAGCAGAATCTGCAGCATCCACTTCTACGATGAAAGGTAGCTCTAGATCTGGATGTACCAGTATTGGTGCAGAAGTGAAGAGAGTCTTTAATTTAGTAAAGGCAGCATGTGTCTCTGGTGACCACAAAAAGGGCACCCCCTTCTTTGTCAGCTGCGTAATTGGAGCAATTACCTTGGAGAAGTTCCTTATAAATCTTCTGTAAAAGTTGGCAAATCCAACAAATCACTGTATTTCCTTAACATTCTATGGGACAGGCCAATACACCACTGCTTTGATCTTATCGGGATCCATGCTCACTCCTTCAGAAGAAATGATGTATCCCAAGATCTGGATCTTAGTTTGTTCAAACTCGCATTTCTCAACATTAACATTAACATCAACATGAAATGTTGACAGGTTGCGGGAGCATTGCAAAGTCCAAAAGGCATAACCAAAGACTCAAAATGTCCATATCTGGTTCTGAAAGCAGTTTTCCATTCATCTCCGGGACGAATGCGGACCAGGTTGTATGCTCCTCGTAAATCTAATTTGGTAAAGATCTTGGCGGAGCGTAGTCTCTCAAGCATTTCTGGAATTAGTGGAAGTGGATAGCGATTTTTAATTGTGATCCTATTTAACTCCCTGTAGTCAATACACGGACGCAGGGTGGAATCCTTTTTCTCTATGAAGAATAAGGCCGCTCCAGCAGGAGAAGTTGAGTGTCTAATAAACCCTTTTTTTAGATTCTCATCAAGCCACTCCCTGAGCGCCTTCAGTTCAGGTTCAGATAAGGAATAAAGACGGCCAAAGGGGATCTCTGCCCCTGGAAGCAATTCAATGGGACAATCATAAGAGCGATGTGGAGGCAGCTGATCAGCATTTTTTTATCACAAACATCCTTAAATTCAAGATATTGTGGGGGAAGGTCTTCGTATGACTGGGTAGTTACCATAGCTGCTTGCGAGTCCTGGGTTGGTGGTGGGCTTACTTGGTTAGATCTTTTGCAATGTTCTTTGCAATAGTCAGAGGTAAGTTTTAAAGAACGTGTCTCCCAGTTGATGGAAGGATTATGGATAGAGAACCAAGGAATTCCCAGGATGATAGGGAATTTAGGCGATGTGATCAGCTGAAAGCTGATAGTCTCCTGATGGTCAGTCTCGATTAAGAGTTCAAGTGGGACAGTCTCGTGGGTAACAGGTCCTGAAGACAAAGGTGAGCCATCCACAGTTTCCATATCGATTGGGGCAGATTTATTTCTTCCTTGTATGTTATTATTTTGGGCAAATTCAATGTCCATGAAGTTCCCCCTGGCCCCTGAGTCCAGCATAGCGGAGCAAGGTATTTCACTGCTTTCAGTGATAAGCTTTACAGGGATGAAAAAATGAGAAGATAACAAACTAACTTTATGAGCTTCTTGAATCAAAGGAGAGACAGACTGAGAAATTGAGTTTATTTGTTCAGATACCATAAGATCTGTTGCCGCAATTGTTTTTTTAAATTTATTGGGACAATTGATTGCGTAATGCCCAGATTCTCCACAATAAAGACATACGTTTTCTGAACGTCGTCTTTCTTTCTCCTGAGTTGTAATAGATCTTTTAATAGCATCCACCTGCATAGGTTCAGGAGTGTCAGAACCTGGAAGAACTCTTGGACCCTTAGGAGTATACTGAGTAGTAGAAAAACGCATGCCACCATTACTGCCTAGAATTCCCTGCCTCTCTTTTCTCCTTTCAGTAAGTCTTTGATCAATTCGAATACATAATTTAATAAAGGCCTCAAGGTCATCAGGACTTTCTACTCGGGCAAGCTCATCTTTTACTTGTTCAGAGAGTCCTTGACGAAACTGACTCAATAGTAGGCAAATTAATGGAAACCCTATTAAAGGATAGGATTGTGGAACATCTTAAATCCCATGGATTGCAAGATGAAAAACAACATGGATTTACTTCAGGGAGATCATGTCAAACAAATCTTACAGATTTTTTTGACTGGGTGACTAAAATAATAGACGGTGGAGGTGCAGTAGACATTGCATATCTAGATTTTAGTAAGGCTTTTGACACTGTCCCACATAGAAGACTTATCAATAAACTGCAGTCATTGAGCATGGACTCCCATATTGTTGAGTGGATTAGCCAGTGGCTGAGTGACAGACAACAGAGGGTTGTAGTCAATGGAGAACATTCAGAACAAGGTCATGTTATAAGTGGGGTACCTCAGGGATCTGTACTGGGACCAATTTTGTTTAATATCTTCATCAGTGATATTGCAAAAGGCCTCGATGGTAAGGTTTGTCTTTTTGCTGATGACAAAAAGATATGTAACAGGGTTGATGTTCCTGGAGGGAAACGCCAAATGGAAAAGGATTTAGGAAAACTAGAAGAATGGTCAGAACTCTGGCAACTGAAATTTAATGTGGAAAAGTGCAAGATAATGCACCTTGGGCGTAAAAACCCAAGGGCAGAATATAGAATATTTGATACAGTCCTGTTCTCAGTATCTGAGGAAAGGGATTTAGGAGTAATTATTTCAGAAGACTTAAAGGTGGAAAGACAATGTAATAGAGCAGCATGAAATGCCAGCAGAATGCTTGGATGTATAGGGAGTAGAGTTGAGCAAACACCTGGATGTCCGTGTTCGGCGGGTTCGGCCGAACTTTAAAAAAAAGTCCGGGTCCGTGTCCCGGACTTTTGCCGAACATTTCCCGGACACTGAACCCCATTGAAGTCAATGGGGACCCGAACTTTCAGGCACTAAAATGACTCTAAAACACCAATGGAAAGGGCTAGAGTGCTGCAAATGGCAGCAAAACGTAGTTAAGAGCATGGCAAGTGCTCTGCAAACAAATGTGGATAGGGAAATAACTTAAAACAACAAAAAAAAAACAGAAAAATAAAACAATTTTCTTCATCTCTGAAGGACGAGGCCCATATGGAGTAGGAGGGAGGTTGAGGTGGTGGTGGATGTGGCGGTGTCATAGGCGTGCGCACAGGATGTGCCGGGTGTACCTGTGCACACCCTAATCACCTAGGGCACATAGCATTATCGCTCTGTTTGCCAGTGAGGAGATGGGAAAGATCTCCCTCGAACCTGCTCTGCTCTATTTCTCTTTGCCAGCAGGGAGAGTAATGTATCGGGGCCATGTACATGTAGGCAAACACATGCATGTGTATTTAAACTTTGGGGTGCACACCCTAATGCAATAGGCTGCGCACAATTATGGGCCGTGTAGGTGGAAGCGGTGGTGGAGGAGGACCAGGGCCGGATTAAGAGCATCATGGGCTTGGTGCTGAGGATTTTGAAGGGCTTTAAGGGCCGTGCCTTGGCATGCACCCAGAGGAGGAAGGGTGCAGCCATGCATGCCTAATTCAACATGGGATGCTGTCTCTGAAGCCCATAAACACATCCATGCATCGGAAACTGTCCCTCCTTGTCCGGCCTTCGTGCTGTGTGGGGAGGTTCTGAGGGAGCTGCCTGGGGAAGCGAGCATAGAAGCCAGACTTCTGTGTTTACAAGTGACAGAAGAGCGGTAACAGTGAATATGGCCAACCCGGGGCCTATATAAAGGTAGGGGCCTGGAGCTGCAGCTCCAATAGCTCCTACGTTAATCTGGCCCTGAGGAGGACGAGGTAGCCAACACTGCTTATTTTCAGAAATTTTAAATGAGGGTAAACCCCAAAAGAGTGAGAAAGAGCAAAAATAGAACAATGGCGGGGTAAGGTCGGTATCCATCGCTATTCTGCACAAGGTACGGAAAAGTCCAGTGGGATCCATGCCTGGTTCATTTTAATGAATGTGAGCTTGTCCACATTGTCTCTGGACAGGCGGCTGCGCTTGTCTGTGATAACGCCCCAGCCGTGCTAAATACGCGTTCAGATAATACACTGGCTGCAGGGCACGCCAGCACCTCCAAGGCGTAAAGGGCAAGCTCAGGCCATGTGCCCAACTTGGAGACCATTAAGTTGAAGGGGGCAGACCCCTCATTCAGTACGTCTAGGCGTGTGCACACATACTGCTCCACCATGTTGGTGAAATGCTGCCTCCTGCTAAGACGTTCCATATGAGCTGCTGGTGCTGCTGTTTGTTGTGGCGTGCTGACAAAGCTTTTCCACATTTCGGCCATGCTAACCCTGCCTTCTGAGGTGCTGGCGGTGCCCTGGTTGCGTTGGCGACCTCTTCCTCCTCCTCCTCTGCCTTGGCCTTGTGCTTCCACTGTGGCCTCACTGTCAGGTGGGACTGGGAATGCCAGCAGCATCGCGTCTACCAGCGTGCGCTTGTACTCGCGCATCTTGCGATCGCGCTCCAGTGAGTGAATTAAGGACGGTACGTTGTCCTTGTAACGGGGATCCAGCAGCGTGGCCACCCAGTAATCAGCACAAGTTAGAATGTGGGCAACTCGGCGGTCGTTGTGGAGACACTGCAGCATGTAATCGCTCATGTGTGCCAGGCTGCCCAGAGGCATCGAAAGGCTGCCCTCTGTGTGAGGTGTATCGTCTGTGTCCTCTGTATCCCCCCAGCCACGCACCAGTGATGGCCCTGAGCTGGCCTGGGTGCCACCCTGCTGTGAACATGGTTCCATCTCCTCCTCCAGCTCCTCCTCCTCATCCTCCTCATCCTCCAGAACTGTGCCCCTGCTGGACAATTGTGTCCCTGGCGTTTGTGTGCGCAGGAACCCACCCTCTGAGCCCCTTGCGAATGACTGCCCTGAAAGCCTTGGAAATGTTACCTCTTCATCCTCCTCCTCATCCTGTGCCACATCCTCTTCCATCATAGCCGAATTGTTTTTTGAAGGAGGCATAGAAGTGGGATAGTTAAGCTGAGAATGGCGTCATTGGCACTGGCCATGTTGGTGGAGTACTCAAAACAGCGCAACAAGGCACACAGGTCTCGCATGGAGGCCCAGTTATTGGTGGTGAAGTGGTGCTGTTCCGCAGAGCGACTCACGCGTGCTTGCTGCAGCTGAAACTCCACTATGGCCTGCTGCTGCTCGCACAGTCTTTCCAGCATGTGCAAGGTGGAGTTCCACCTTGTGGGCACGTCACATATGAGGCGGTGAGCGGGAAGGCCGAAGTTACGCTGCAGTGCTGACAGGCGAGCAGCAGCAGGGTGAGAATGCCGAAAGTGCGCACAGACAGCTCGCACTTTCTGCAGAAGCTCTGACATATCGGGGTAATTTTTAAGGAACCTCTGCACCACCAAATTCAGCACATGCGCCAGGCAAGGGATGTGCGTCAAACCGGCTAGGCCCAGAGCTGCTATGAGATTTCGCCCGTTATCGCACACCACCAGGCCGGGCTTGAGGCTCGCTGGCAGCAATCACTCATTTGTCTGCTGTTCCATGCTCCTCCACAACTCCTGTGCGGTGTGTGGTTTTTCCCCCAAACAGGCAAGTTTTAAAACTGCCTGCTGTCGTTTACCCCTGGCCGTGCTGAAGTTGGTGGTGAAGGTGTTACGCTGTCCGGATGAGGAGGCAGTAGAGGATGAGGAAGCGGAGTAGGAGGAGTTAGGAACAGGAGGCAAACTGAAGCGCCCTGCAATCCTTGGTGGTGGAAGGACATGCGCCAAATTGCGATCCACCTCAGGCCCATCCGCCACTGCATTTACCCAGTGTGCCGTTAGGGAGATATAACGCCCCTGACCATGCTTACTGGTCCACGTATCGGTAGTTAGGTGGACCTTGCCACAGATGGCGTTGCGCAGTGCACACCTGATTTTTTCCCCCACTTGGTTGTGCAGGGTAGGGATGGCTTGCCTGGAAAAGTAGTGGCGGCTGGGCACTACGTACTGTGGGACAGCCACCGACATAAGGCTTTTAAAACTGTGCGTCTCCACCAGACGGAATGACAGCATTTCAAAGGCCAAGAATTTTGAAATGCTGGCATTCAGGGCCAGGGATCGCGGGTGGGTAGGGGGGTACTTCCTCTTCCTCTCAAGTGTTTGGGAGATGGAAAGCTGAACGCTTCCTACGGGACATTGTGGAGATGATTGGTGACCCAGGTGGGGGTGTTGCTGACAGATCGTCTGTTTGCGGGGTGGCAGGTGCCGGTATCACTACAGATGTGGCTGGAGCAGCCGAGACTGCAGCAGAAGAGGAAGCAGGATGAGCCAGAGACGTTTCTTGGTTTTGAAGGTGTCTACTCCACTGCAGCTCGTGCTTTGCACTTAGATGCCTGATCATGCAGGTTGTGCTCAGGTTGAGAAGGTTTATGCCTCGCTTCAGGCTCTGATTGCACAGGGTGAAAACCACTCGTGTCCTGTCATCAGCACATTTTCTAAAGAACTTCCACGCTAGAGAACTCCTTTGAGCTGACTTTGGTGCGCTCGGACCCTTGCTGCGTTGGGCAGTAGCAGGCGTAGTGTCTAGGGCACGGCCGCTCTGCTTCTGCACCCTGCTCCCTCTTCTTTTGTGCTGGTGGCTCTGTGCGACCACCGCCTCTTCCTCCAAACTACTCAGGTCACCTGCATGACCTTCATTCCATGTGGGGTCGAGGACCTCATCGTCCTCCACATCATCTTCCACCCAGTCTTCACCCCTGCCCTCCTTGTCGGTCTCCACAATTCTGAACGCCGCAGCAGTTGGCACCTGCGTTTCGTCATCATCGGAGACGTGCTGCGATGGTCCTTGCATGTACTCATCTTGAGAAATAAGTGGTTGGGCATTGCTGCACTCAATCTCTTCCACTTCTGGGGCAGGGCTAGGTGGATGGCCCTGGGAAACCCTGCTGACAGAGTCCTCAAAAAGAACAACAGACTACTGTATGGCTTGGGGCTCAGACTGCTTACCTGATTTGCAAGGGGGTGAGGTGAAAGACGGTTGGACATCGGCTGCAGGTGCCAACTCTGACCTTTCTGCAGTAGACTGGGTGGGAGACAATGTGAAGGAACTGGAGGCACTGTCAGCAGCAAACCAATCTACTATCGCCTCTACGTGTTCTGGCATCATCACTTCTAGAGGCGTATGATGCCCTACCAAATACTGATGCAGGTTCTGACGCCTACTAACACTTGAGGAAGGTGTTTCACTTGTGCGTGTAGCTGGCACAGATCGACCACATCCTCTCCTTACAACAGGAGCTCTACCAGCAGCACCACGACCCAGGCCACGGCCCCTATTTGACGGTCTCCTCATATTTCTGTAATTTATGATCTTGCCCTAGAAAGGTGTTTATTGAATAGCGGAACAAAACAACAACAGTATCGCACGGGTGTATCTCACAGTCAATTATGCAAACTATGCCGCAATTTATTTATTTTTTACCCCAAAAGGGTGTTTATTAAATAGCGGAATAGAAAAACAGTATACAAATACAACGGGTGTATCTCACAGTCAAATATGCAAAGTATGATGCAAATTTAATTTTTTTCACCCCAAAAGGGTGTATATTGAATAGCGGAATAAAAAAAAGGATATAAAACGGTGTATCTCACACGTACAAACACAGACTAGGCCCCGATTACAATTTTTTGTACCCTAAAGGCAGGATGAGGATGAGGAAGAGGAGTAGGAGGAGTTCGGAACAGGAGGCAAACTGAAGCGCCCTGCAATCTTCGGCGGTGGAAGGAGATGCGCCAAACAAATTTAAAAAGGTGTATCTCACATGTACCGATACAGACTATGCCGTAATTTAATTTTTTACTCTCCAAAAGGGTGTATATTGAATAGCGGAATAGAAAAATTTTTATAAAACGGTGTATCTCACACGTACAAACACAGACTAGGCCCCGATTACAATTTTTTGTACCCTAAAGGCAGGATGAGGATGAGTAGTAGGAGGAGTTCGGAACAGGAGGCAAACTGAAGCACCCTGCAATCCTCGGCGGTGGAAGATGCGCCCCAAAAGATTGGAAGGTGTATCTATGTGTTGGGGTTTTTCTTTCCAAAATTGGGTCATTTTATGGTGGTTTCCATTGTCCTGGTGCTCCAGGACTTTCAAAAGTGTGATAAGTCGTCAGAAAATTATAGGTGTAATTTTTGCTTCTAGAACGCCTGACGGTGCTCCTTGGATGTTGGGCCTCTGTATGTGGTCAGGCTGTGGAAAAGTGTCACACATGTGGTATCGCCATACTCCAAGAGGAGTAGCAGAATGTATTTTGGAGTGTAGTTGCAAGTATGCCTGTACAGTGTGTGAGAAATAACTTCGTAAATTTACCATTTTGTGAAAAATATTTTTTTTTTAAAAAATCTTCATTTTGCAAAGAATTGTGGTAAAAAATTACAACTTCAAAAAACTCACCATGCCTCTTACTAAATACCTTGGAATGTCTACTGGGGGTCATTTGGGGGTATTTGTACTGTCCTGACTTGTTAGGGTCTCAAGAAATGAGATAGGCCGTCAGTACTTTAGGTGTGATCAATTTTCAATGATTAGCACCTTAGCTTGTAGACTCTATAACCTTCACAAAGACCAAAAAATGTATACTTATTTGGGTTATTTTTACTAAAGATATGTAGCAGTATAAATTTTAGTCAAAATTTATGAAGAAAAATGACTAAATTTGCAAAATTTAAAACCAAAACGAAGAAAAATGCATTTTTTTACAAAATTTTCGGTCTTTTTTCATTTATAGTGCAAAAAATAAAAAACCCAATTACGATTAAATACCGCCAAAAGAAAGCTCTGTTTGTGTGAAAAAAAGGATGAAAATTTCATATGGGGACAGTGTAGCATGACTGAGTAATTGTCATTCAAAATGTAAGAGCACTGAAAGCTGAAAATTGGTCTGGTTAGGAAGGGGGTTTAAGTGCCCAGTGGGCAAGTGGTTAAGGCTCTAAAAGACAAAAATACATTCATTTTATCTAAATTTATTTTCAGACCTTTGGTGACCAAATGCAGTTATTTATACTAAAAAAGGCTTTTTAGACACTTGGAGACGAAAATAGAGTCATTTTGACAAAAAAATTTTTAGGCCATTGGAGCCCAAATGTCTAAAATCTTGTCTAAAACCGCCTTTTTAAGGCTCTAAAAGACAAAAATACAGTCAATTTGAATATTTTTTTTCAGACCTTTGGTGACCAAATGCAGATATTTTGACTAAAAAGGGCTTTTTAGACACTTGGAGACCAGAATAGAGTAATTTTGACCAAAATATGTTTTTCAGGCCATTGGAGCCAAATGTCTAAAATCTTGTCTAAACCCGGCTTTTTAAGGCTCTAAAAGACAAAAATATAGTCAGTTGGACTTAAAAAAAATTTTCAGGCCTTTGGTGACCAAATGCAGTTATTTTGACTACAAAAAGCTTTTTAGACACTTGGAGATCAAAATAGAGTCATTTTGACCGAAAAGTTTTTTTCAGGCCATTGGAGCCCAAATGGCCGGTTTTGGACAACTCTTGTTTAAAACCGGCTTTTTAAGGCTCTAAAAGACAAAAATACATTCATTTTGACTTATTTTTTTTGTCAGACATTTGGTGACCAAATGCAGTTATTTTGACTAAAAAAGGCTTTTAAGACACTAGGAGACCAAAATAGAGTCATTTTGACCAAAAAAAATCTTTCAGGCCATTTGAGCCCAAATGTCTAAAATCTCGTCTAAAACCAGCTTTTTAAGGTTCTAAAAGACAAAAATACAGTCAATTTGACTAAATTACTTTTCATACCTTTGGTGACCAATTGCAGTTATTTTGACTTTTTAGACACTTGAAGACCAAAATAGAGTCATTTTGACCCAAAAAACTTTTTCAGGCCATTGGAGCCAAATGTCTAAAATCTTGTCTAAAACCGGCTTTTTAAGGCTCTAAAAGACAAAAATATAGTAATTTTGACTAAATTTTTTCAGGCCATTGGAGAGCAAAATGCAGTTATCTTGTCTAGTGTTGAGCGAACACGGACTGTATTATTCATGTTCGTACCAAATAATTGGATTTTTGTTACCCAAACATGGACCCGAAAACTTTACTGTATTCGGGTGTTCGGGTTTAAAATCCGTGTTCGGTCTTTTTATTTCCTGTTTTGTATGTAATGGCGCACTTTTAATGGCGGGCTTTCAACAGCCAATCAACAAGCGTTTAACTGGTGTGCCTTAAGCCATCCCAGCCATGCCTACTAATGTATTAGTAGCTGTGATTGGCCATCTGAAGCATGTGACCATGTCTTTATAAGTTCGAGAGCCCCAGCGCGCCGCGTCATTCTGCTGTAGTTTAGGGACAGAGCACACATCATACGTGCTGGCTGCTGATTAGGGACAGACAGTGATTCTGTGAAAAATTATGTCCGAAAAGAAT
Source organism: Pelophylax lessonae (assembly GCF_965119305.1). Classification (NCBI taxonomy): domain Eukaryota; kingdom Metazoa; phylum Chordata; class Amphibia; order Anura; family Ranidae; genus Pelophylax; species Pelophylax lessonae. The sequence goes on from NC_138774.1 coordinate 253,039,334, forward strand.
GCAGGGACAGGTCGGAGTGCAGGCAGGGAAAGTTATTAGAGCATTTTAGGGCCAGGCTGGAGATTAGGCAGGGTCAGTCTACATCGATTTTGCTGTGTGGGGGTGGTGCAGTGAACGATCTTATTGAGCATATTATGGTCAGGCTGTAGATTAGGCAGGGTCAGTCTACATCGATTTTGCTGTGTGGGGGGTGGTGCAGTGAACGATCTTATTGAGCATATTAGGGCCAGGCTGGAGATTAGGCAGGGACAGTCTACATCGATTTTGCTGTGTGGGGGTGGTGCAGTGAACGATCTTATTGAGCATATTATGGTCAGGCTGTAGATTAGGCAGGGTCAGTCTACATCGATTTTGCTGTGTGGGGGGTGGTGCAGTGAACGATCTTATTGAGCATATTAGGGCCAGGCTGGAGATTAGGCAGGGACAGTCTACATCGATTTTGCTGTGTGGGGGGTGGTGCAGTGAACAATCTTTTTGCCCTCACTTGAGCCCACTGAGGAGGAGGGAGAAAAAAAATCTATTTTTATCAGTCAGTTGTGTACTGCGTTAATCTTTTTTACTACAAGTAAAAAGGGATTTTTTCCCCCTGTTTGCTGCAGTGCTGACTGTGACATAAGACACTGCTGTGTTCATATGTGCTGTTGAGTGATTTTATACACTTTTTTCTATTCCACTATTCAATATACACCCTTCTGGGTTAAAAAAAATTAAATTGTGGCATAGTCTGTACTAAAACTGTAACTTAAAGTGGAATTTTCTTTTTTCCCCCTTCATAGCCTGCTGCAGAGCTGACTGTGACATAAGACACTGCTGTGTTCACATGTGCTATCAAAATATCACCAATTTTATATCATATTTTCTATTCCGCTATTCAATCTACACCCTTTGGGGTAAAAAGAATTAAATTGAGGTATAGTCTGTATCGGTATGTGTGAGATACACCTTTCCAATTTTTGGGGCGCATCTTCCACCGCCGAGGATTGCAGGGTGCTTCAGTTTGCCTCCTGCCTGTTCCGAACTCCTCCTACTCCTCATCCTGCCTTTAGGGTACAAAAAATAGTAATCGGGGACTAGTCTGGGTCTGTACGTGTGAGATAGATATACCTTTTGATATCATATTTTCTATTCCGCTATTCGATATATACCCTTGGGGTAAAAAGAATTAAATTGCGGCATAGTCTGTATCGGTACGTGTGAGATACACCTTCCAATCTTTTGGGGCGCATCTTACCACCGCCGAGGATTGCAGGGTGCTTCAGTTTGCCTCCTGCCTGTTCCGAACTCCTCCTACTCCTCATCCTGCCTTTAGGGTACAAAAAATAGTAATCGGGGACTAGTCTGGGTCTGTACGTGTGAGATAGATATACCTTTTGATATCATATTTTCTATTCCGCTATTCAATCTATACCCTTGGGGTAAAAAGAATTAAATTGCAGCATAGTCTGTATCGGTACGTGTGAGATACAACTTCCAATCTTTTGGGGCGCATCTTCCACCGCCGAGGATTGCAGGGTGCTTCAGTTTGCCTCCTGCCTGTTCCGAACTCCTCCTACTCCTCATCCTGCATTTAGGGTACAAAAAATAGTAATCGGGGCCTAGTCTGGGTCTGTACATGTGAGATAGATACACCTTTTGATATCATATTTTCTATTCCGCTATTCAATCTATACCCTTGGGGTAAAAAGAATTAAATTGCGGCATAGTCTGTATCGGTACGTGTGAGATACACCTTCCAATCTTTTGGGGCGCATCTTCCACCGCCGAGGATTGCAGGGTGCTTAAGTTTGCCTCCTGCCTGTTCCGAACTCCTCCTACTCCTCATCCTGCCTTTAGGGTACAAAAAATTGTAATCGGGACCTAGTCTGGGTCTGTACGTGTGAGATAGATACACCTTTTGATATCATATTTTCTATTCCGCTATTCAATCTACACCCTTGGGATAAAAAGTATAAAATTGGGGCATAGTCTGTATCGGTACGTGTGAGATACACCTTTCCAATTTTTGGGGCGCATCTTCCACCGCCGAGGATTGCAGGGTGCTTCAGTTTGCCTCCTGCCTGTTCCGAACTCCTCCTACTCCTCATCCTGCATTTAGGGTACAAAAAATAGTAATCGGGGACTAGTCTGGGTCTGTACGTGTGAGATAGATATACCTTTTGATATCATATTTTCTATTCCGCTATTCAATCTATACCCTTGGGGTAAAAAGAATTAAATTGCGGCATAGTCTGTATCGGTACGTGTGAGATAACCCTTCCAAATTTTTGGGGCGCATCTTCCACCGCCGAGGATTGCAAGGTGCTTCAGTTTGCCTCCTGCCTGTTCCGAACTCCTCCTACTCCTCATCCTGCCTTTAGGGTACAAAAAATTGTAATCGGGGCCTAGTCTGTGTTTGTACGTGTGAGATACACCGTTTTTTAAAAAATGTTCTATTCCGCTATTCAATCTACACCCTTTGGGGTAAAAAGAATTAAATTGCGGCATAGTCTGTATTGGTACGTGTGAGATACACCTTCCAATCTTTTGGGGTGCATCTTCCACCGCCGAGGATTGCAGGGTGCTTCAGTTTGCCTCCTGCCTGTTCCGAACTCCTCCTACTCCTCATCCTGCCTTTAGGGTACAAAAAATTGTAATCGGGCCTAGTCTGTGTTTGTACTTGTGAGATACACCGTTTTACACATTTTTTTCTATTCCGCTATTCAATCTACACCCTTTGGGGTAAAAAGAATTAAATTGCGGCATAGTCTGTATCGGTACGTGTGAGATACACCTTCCAAATTTTTGGGGCGCATCTTCCACCGCCGAGGATTGCAGGGTGCTTCAGTTTGCCTCTCCTGCCTTTAGGGTACAAAAAATAGTAATCGGGGCTAGTCTGGGTCTGTACGTGTGAGATAGATACACCTTTTGATATCATATTTTCTATTCCGCTATTCAATCTACACCCTTTGGGGTAAAAAGAATTAAATTGCGGCATAGTCTGTATCGGTACGTGTGAGATACACCTTCCAATCTTTTGGGGCGCATCTTCCACCGCCGAGGATTGCAGGGTACTTCAGATTGCCTCCTGCCTTTTCCGAACTCCTCCTACTCCTCATCCTGCCTTTTGGGTACAAAAAATTGTAATCGGGGCCTAGTCTGTGTTTGTACGTGTGAGATACACCGTTTTATAAAAATTTTTCTATTCCGCTATTCAATCTACACCCTTTGGGGTAAAAAGAATTAAATTGCGGCATAGTCTGTATCAGTACGTGTGAGATACACCTTCCAAATTTTTGGAGCGCATCTTCCACCGCCGAGGATTGCAGGGTGCTTCAGTTTGCCTCCTGTTCTGAACTCCTCCTACTCCTCATCCTGCCTTTAGGGTAAAAAAAATTGTAATCGGGGCCTAGTTTGTGTTTGTACGCGTGAGATACACCGTTTTATAATTTTTTTTCTATTCCGCTATTCAATCTACACCCTTTGGGGTAAAAAGAATTAAATTGCGGCATAGTCTGTATCGGTACGTGTGAGACACACCTTACAAATTTTTGGGGCGCATCTTTCACCGCCAAGGATTGCAGGGTGCTTCAGTTTGCTTCCTGCCTGTTCTGAACTCCTCCTACTTCTCATGCTGCCTTTAGGGTACAAAAAATTGTAATTGGGGCCTAGTCTGTGTTTGTACATGTGAGATACACCGTTTTATAAATTTTTTTCTATTCCGCTATTCAATCTACACCCTTTCGGGTAAAAAGAATTAAATTGCGGCATAGTCTGTATCCGTACATGTGAGATACAGCTTTCAAATTTTTGGGGCGCATCTTCCACCACCGAGGATTGCAGGGTGCTTCAGTTTGCCTCCTGTTCCGAACTCCTCCTACATCTCATCCTGCCTTTAAGGTACAAAAAATAGTAATCGGGGCCTAGTCTGGGTCTGTACGTATGAGACAGATACACCTTTTTATATCATATTTTCTATTCCGCTATTCAATCTACACCCTTTGGGTTAAAAAGAATTAAATTGCGGCATAGTCTGTATCGGTACGTGTGTGATACACCTTCCAATCTTTTGGGGTGCATCTTCCACCGCCGAGGATTGCAGGGTGCTTCAGTTTTCCTCCTGCCTGTTCCGAACTCCTCCTACTTCTCATCCTGCCTTTAGGGTACAAAAAATTGTAATCGGGGACTAGTCTGTGTTTGTACATGTGAGATACACCGTTTTATAAATTTTTTCTATTCCGCTATTCAATCTACACCCTTTGGGGTAAAAATAATTAAATTGCGGCATAGTCTGTATCGGTACGTGTAAGATACACCTTCCACATTTTTGGGGCGCATCTTCCACTGCCGAGGATTGCAGGGTGCTTCAGTTTGCCTCCTGTTCCAAACTCCTCCTACTCCTCATCCTGCCTTTAGGGTACAAAAAATAGTAATCGGGGCCTAGTCTGGGTCTGTACGTGTGAGATAGATACACCTTTTGATATCATATTTTCTATTCCGCTATTCAATCTACACCCTTTGGGGTAAAAATAATTAAATTGCGGCATAGTCTGTATCAGTATGTGTGAGATACACCTTCCAATCTTTTGGGGCGCATCTTCCACCGCCGAGGATTGCAGGGTGCTTCAGTTTGCCTCCTGCCTTTTCCAAACTTCTCCTACTCCTCATTCTGCCTTTAGGGTACAAAAAAATTGTAATCGGGGCCTAGTCTGGGTCTGTACGTGTGAGATAGATACACCTTTTGATATCATATTTTCTATTCCGCTATTCAATATACACCCTTTGGGGTAAAAAGAATTAAATTGCGGCATAGTCTGTATCGGTACGTGTGAGATACACCTTCCAAATTTTTGGGGCGCATCTTCCACCGCCGAGGATTGCAGGATGCTTCAGTTTGCCTCCTGTTCCGAACTCCTCCTACTCCTCATCCTGCCTTTAGGGTACAAAAAATAGTAATTGGGGCCTAGTCTGGGTCTGTACGTGTGAGATAGATACACCTTTTGATATCATATTTTCTATTCCGCTATTCAATCTACACCCTTTGGGGTAAAAATAATTAAATTGCGGCATAGTCTGTATCGGTACGTGTGAGATACACCTTCCAATCTTTTGGGGCGCATCTTCCACCGCCGAGGATTGCAGGGTGCTTCAGTTTGCCTCCTGCCTTTTCCGAACTCCTCCTACTCCTCATCCTGCCTTTAGGGTACAAAAAATTGTAATCGGGGCCTAGTCTGGGTCTGTACGTGTGAGATAGATACACCTTTTGATATCATATTTTCTATTCCGCTATTCAATCTACACCCTTTGGGGTAAAAAGAATTAAATTGCGGCATAGTCTGTATCGGTACGTGTGAGATACACCTTCCAAATTTTTGGGGAGCATCTTCCACCGCCGAGGATTGCAGGATGCTTCAGTTTGCCTCCTGTTCCGAACTCCTCCTACTCCTCATCCTGCCTTTAGGGTACAAAAAATAGTAATCGGGGCCTAGTCTGGGTCTGTACGTGTGAGATAGATACACCTTTTGATATCATATTTTCTATTCCGCTATTCAATCTACACCCTTTGGGGTAAAAATAGTTAAATTGCTGCATAGTCTATATCGGTACGTGTGAGATACACCTTCCAATCTTTTTAGGCGCATCTTCCACCGCCGAGGATTGCAGGGTGCTTCAGTTTGCCTCCTGCCTGTTCCGAACTCCTCCTACTCCTCATCCTGCCTTTAGGGTACAAAAAATTGTAATCGGGCCTAGTCTGTGTTTGTACGTGTGAGATACACCGTTTTATAAAAATTTTTCTATTCCGCTATTCATTCTACACAATTTGGGGTAAAAAGAATTAAATTGCGGCATAGTCTGTATCGGTACGTGTGAGATACACCTTCCAATCTTTTGGGGCGCATCTTCCACCGCCGAGGATTGCAGAGTGCTTCAGTTTGCTTCCTGTTCCGAACTCCTCCTACTCCTCATCCTCATCCTGCCTTTAGGGTACAAAAAATTGTAATCGGGGCCTAGTCTTTGTTTGTACGTGTGAGATACACCGTTTTATAAAAATGTTTCTATTCCGCTATTCAATCTACACCCTTTGGGGTAAAAAGAATTAAATTGCGGCATAGTCTGTATCGGTACGTGTGAGATACACCTTCCAATCTTTTGGGGCGCATCTTCCACCGCCGAGGATTGCAGGGTGCTTCAGTTTGCCTCCTGCCTTTTCCGAACTCCTCCTACTCCTCATCCTGCCTTTAGGGTACAAAAAATTGTAATCGGGGCCTAGTCTGGGTCTGTACGTGTGAGATAGATACACCTTTTGATATCATATTTTCTATTCCGCTATTCAATCTACACCCTTTGGGGTAAAAAGAATTAAATTGCGGCATAGTCTGTATCGGTACGTGTGAGATACACCTTCCAAATTTTTGGGGAGCATCTTCCACCGCCGAGAATTGCAGGATGCTTCAGTTTGCCTCCTGTTCCGAACTCCTCCTACTCCTCATCCTGCCTTTAGGGTACAAAAAATAGTAATCGGGGCCTAGTCTGGGTCTGTACGTGTGAGATAGATACACCTTTTGATATCATATTTTCTATTCCGCTATTCAATCTACACCCTTTGGGGTAAAAATAGTTAAATTGCTGCATAGTCTGTATCGGTACGTGTGAGATACACCTTCCAATCTTTTTAGGCGCATCTTCCACTGCCGAGGATTGCAGGGTGCTTCAGTTTGCCTCCTGCCTGTTCCGAACTCCTCCTACTCCTCATCCTGCCTTTAGGGTACAAAAAATTGTAATCGGGCCTAGTCTGTGTTTGTACGTGTGAGATACACCGTTTTATAAAAATTTTTCTATTCCGCTATTCATTCTACACAATTTGGGGTAAAAAGAATTAAATTGCGGCATAGTCTGTATCGGTACGTGTGAGATACACCTTCCAATCTTTTGGGGCGCATCTTCCACCGCCGAGGATTGCAGAGTGCTTCAGTTTGCTTCCTGTTCCGAACTCCTCCTACTCCTCATCCTCATCCTGCCTTTAGGGTACAAAAAATTGTAATCGGGGCCTAGTCTTTGTTTGTACGTGTGAGATACACCGTTTTATAAAAATGTTTCTATTCCGCTATTCAATCTACACCCTTTGGGGTAAAAAGAATTAAATTGCGGCATAGTCTGTATTGGTACATGTGAGATACACCTTCCAAATTTTTGGGGCGCATCTTCCACCGCCGAGGATTGCAGGGTGCTTCAGTTTGCCTCCTGTTCCGAACTCCTCCTACTCCTCATCCTCATCCTGCCGTTAGGGTACAAAAAATTGTAATTGGGGCCTATTCTGTGTTTGTACGTGTAAGATACACCATTTTATAAAAATGTTTCTATTCCGCTATTCAATATACACCCTTTTTGAGTGTAAAAATTAAATTACGGCATAGTCTGTATTGGTACATGTGAGATACACCTTTTTAAATTTGTTTGGTGCATCTCCTTCCACCGCCGAGGATTGCAGGGCGCTTCAGTTTGCCTCCTGTTCCAAACTCCTCCTACTCCTCTTCCTCATACTCATCCTCGTCCTGCCTTTAGGGTACAAAAAATTGTAATCGGGGCCTAGTCTTTGTTTGTATGTGTGAGATACACCGTTTTTCATCCTTTTTTCTATTCCGCTATTCAATATACACCCTTTTGGGGTGAAAAAAATTAAATTGCGGCATACTTTGCATATTTGACTGTGAGATACACCTGTTGTATTTGTATACTGTTTTTCTATTCCGCTATTTAATAAACACCATTTTGGGGTAAAAAAAATTAAATTGCGGCATAGTTTGCATATTTGACTGTGAGATACACCCGTGCAATACTGTTGTTGTTTTGTTCCGCTAGTCAATAAACACCTTTCTAGGGCAAGATCATAAATTACAGAAATATGAGGAGACCGTCAAATAGGGGCTGTGGCCTGGGTCATGGTGCTGCTGGTAGAGCTCCTGTTGCAAGGAGAGGACGTGGTCGATCTGTGCCAGCTACACGCACAAGTGAAACACCTTCCTCAAGTGTGAGTGGCGACAGAACCTGCAGCAGTATGTGGTAGGGCATCATGCACCTCTAGAAGTGATGAGGCCAGAACAAGTAGAGGCGATAGTAGATTGGTTTGCTGCTGACAGTGCCTCCAGTTCCTTCACATTGTCTGCCACCCAGTCTACTGCAGAAAGGTCAGAGTTGGCACCTGCAGCCGATGTCCAAACGTCTTTCACCTCACCCCTTGCAAATCAGGCAAGCAGTCTGAGCCCCAAGTCATGCAGCAGTCTCTTCTTCTTTTTGATGACTCTGTCAGCAGGGTTTCCCAGGGCCATCCACCTAGCCCTGCCCCAGAAGTGGAAGAGATTGAGTGCAGCGATGCCCAACCACTTATTTCTCAAGATGAGTACATGGAAGGACCATCGCAGCACGTCTCAGATGATGACGAAATGCAGGTGCCAACTGCTGCGGCACTCAGAATTGTGGAGACTGACAAGGAGGGCAGGGGTGAAGACTGGGTGGAAGATGATGTGGAGGACGATGAGGTCCTCGACCCCACATGGAATGAAGGTCATGCAGGTTACCTGAGTAGTTTGGAGGAAGAGGCGGTGGTCGCACAGAGCCACCAGCACAGCAGAAGAGGGAGCAGGGTGCAGAAGCGGAGCAGCCGTGCCCTTGACACTACGCCTGCTACTGCCCAATGCCGCAAGGGACCGAGCACACCAAAGCCAGCTCAAAGGAGTTCTCTAGCGTGGAAGTTCTTTAGAAAATGTGCTGATGACAGGACACAAGTGGTTTGCACCCTGTGCAATCAGAGCCTGAAGCGAGGCATAAACCTTCTCAACCTGAGCACAACCTGCATGATCAGGCATCTAAGTGCAACGCACGAGCTGCAGTGGAGTAGACACCTTCAAAACCAAGAAAGGTCTCTGGCTCCTCCTGCTTCCTCTTCTGCTGCAGTCTCGGCCTCTTCATCCACCTCTGTAGTGATACTGGCACCTGCCACCCCGCTAACAGAGGATCTGTCAGCAACACCACCACCTGGGTCACCAACCATCTCCACAATGTCCTGTGAAAGCGTTCAGCTTTCCATCTTCCAAACACTTCAGAGGAAGAGGAAGTGCCCCCCTACCCAACCGCGATCCCTGGCCCTGAATGCCAGCATTTCAAAATTCTTGGCCTTTGAAATGCTGTCATTCCGTCTGGTGGAGATGCACCATTTTAAAAGCCTTACATTGGTGGCTGTCCCACAGTACGTCGTGCCAAGCCGCCACTACTTTTCCAGGCAAGCCATCCCTTCCCTGCACAACCAAGTGGGTGAAAAAATCAGGTGTGCACTGTGCAACGCCATCTGTGGCAAGGTCCACCTAACTACCGATACGTGGACCAGTAAGCACGGTCAGGGGCGTTATATCTCCCTAACGGCACACTGGGTAAATGCAGTGCGCACTTTCGGTGTTCTCACCCTGCTGCTGCTCGCCTATCAGCGCTGCAGCGTAACTTTGGCCTTCCCGCTCACCGCCTCATATTTGACGTGCCCACAAGGTGGAACTCCACCTTGCACATGCTGGAAAGACTGTGCGAGCAGCAGCAGGCCATAGTGGAGTTTCAGCTGCAGCACGCACGCGTGAGTCGCTCTGCGGAACAGCACCACTTCACCACCAATAACTGGGCCTCCATGCGAGTCCTGTGTGCCTTGTTGCGCTGTTTTGAGTACTCCACCAACATGGCCAGTGCCGATGACGCCGTTGTCAGCTTAACTATCCCACTTCTATGCCTCCTTCAAAAAATGATTTGGGCGATGATGGAAGAGGATGTGGCACAGGATGAGGAGGAGGAGGAGGAGGAGGATGAAGAGGTAAAATTTCCAAAGGCTTTCAGGGCAGTCATTCGCAAGTGGCTCCGAGGGTGGGTTCCTGCACCCACAAACTCCAGGGACACAATTGTCCAGCAGGGGCAAAGTTCTGGAGGATGAGGAGGATGAGGAGATGGAGGAGGAGATGGAACCATGTTCACAGCAGGGTGGCACCCAGGCCAGCTCATGGCCATCACTGGTGCATGGCTGGGGGGATACAGAGGACACAGATAATACACCTCCCACAGAAGACAGCCTTTTGTTGCCTCTGGGCAGCCTGGCACACATGAGCGATTACATGCTGCAGTGTCTCCACAACGACTGCCGAGTTGCCCACATTCTAACTTGTGCTGATTGCTGGGTGGCCACGCTGCTGGATCCCCGTTACAAGGACAACGTACCGTCCTTAATTCACTCACTGGAGCGTGATCGCAAGATGCGCGAGTACAAGCACACGCTGGTAGACGCGATGCTGCTGGCATTCCCACCTGACAGCGGGGCCACAGTGGAAGCAAAAGGCCAAGGCAGAGGAGGAGGAAGAGGTCGCCAACGCAACCAGGGCACCACCAGCACCTCAGAAGGCAGGGTTAGCATGGCCGAAATGTGGAAAAGCTTTGTCAGCACGCCACAACAAACAGCAGCACCAGCAGATCATATGGAACATCTTAGCAGGAGGCAGCATTTCACCAACATGGTGGAGCAGTATGTGTGCACACGCCTACATGTAGTGAATGACGGGTCTGCCCCCTTCAACTTCTGGGTCTCCAAATTGGGTACATGGCTTGCCCTTTACGCCTTGGAGGTGCTGGCATGCCCTGCAGCCAGTGAATTATCTGAACGTGTATTTAGCACGGCTGGGGGCGTTATCACAGACAAGCCCATCCGCCTGTCCAGAGACAATGTGGACAAGCTCACGTTCATTAAAATGATCCAGGCATGGATCCCACAGGACTTTTCCGTACCTTGTGCAGAATAGAGATGGATACCGGCCTTACCCAGCCATTGTTCTATTTTTGATCTTTCTCACTCTTTTGGGGTGTACCCTCATTTAAAATGACTGAAAAAAAGCAGTGTTGGCTGTCCTCCTCCACCGCTGCTTCCACCTACACCGCCACATCAACCACCACCTCAACCTCCCTCCTATTCCATATGGGCCTCGTCCTTAACAGATGAAGAAAATTGATTTATTTTTCTGTTTTTTTGTTGTTTTAAGTTATTTCCCTATCCACATTTGTTTGCAGAGCACTTGCCATGCTCTTAACTACATTTTGCTGCCATTTGCAGCACTCTAGCCCTTTCCATTGGTGTTTTAGAGCCATTTATTGCCTGAAAGTTCGGGTCCCCATTGACTTCAATGGGGTTCGGTGTCCGGGTAAAGTTCGGAAAAAGTCCGGGACACGGACCCAGACTTTTTTTCAAGTTCGGCCGAACCCGCCGAACACGGACATCCAGGTGTGCGCTCAACTCTAATCTTGTCTAAAACCGGCTTTTTAAGACTCTAAAAGGCAAAAATACAGTCATTTTGACTAAAAAAAATTTCAGACCTTTGGTGACCAAATGCAGTTATTTTGACTAAAAAAGGTTTTTTAGACACTTGAAGACCAAAATAGAGTCATTTTGACCAAAAATTTATTTTCAGGCCATTGGAGCCCAAATGCAGTTATCTTGTTTAAAACCGGCATTTTAAGGCTCTAAAAGACAAAAATACTGTCATTTTGAGTAAATTTTTTCAGACCTTTGGTGACCAAATGCAGTTATTTTACAAAAAGGCTTTTTAGACACTTGGACACCAAAATTGAGTCATTTTGACCAAAAAAATTTTCAGGCCATTGTAGCCCAAATGTTCGGTTTTAGACAACTCTTGTCTAAAACCGGCTTTTTAAGGCTCTAAAAGACAAAAATAGTAATTTTGTTTAATTTTTTTCAGACCTTTGGAGACCAAATGCAGTTATTTTGACTAAAATAGGCTTTTTAGACACTTGGAGACCAAATAAGAGTCATTTTGACCAAAAACATTTTCAGATCATTGGAGACAAAATGCAGTAATCTTGTCTAAAACAGGCGTTTTAAGACTAAAAGACGAAAATATAGTCATTTTGACCAATATTTTTTTTTCAGGCCATTGGAGCCAAATGTCTAAAATATTGTCTAAAACCAGCTTTTTAAGGCTCTAAAAGACAAACATATAGTCATTTTGACTAAAAAAATTTCAGACCTTTGGTGACCAAATGCAGTTATTTTGACTAAAAAAGGAGACACTCAAAATAGAGTCATTTTGACCAAAAACATTTTTTCAAGCCATTGGTTTACAAAATGCAGTTATCTTGTCTAAAACCGGCGTTTTAAGCCTCTAAAAGACGAAAATACAGTCATTTTGACTAAAAAAAGTTTTCAGACCTTTGGTGACCAAATGCAGTTATGTTGACTAAAAAAGGCTTTTAAGACAGTTGGAGACCACAAGAGAGTCATTTTGACCAAAAAAAATTTCAGGCCATTGGAGAGCAAAATGCAGCTATCTTGACTAAAACCGGCTTGTTAAGACTCTAAAATACAAAAATACAGTCATTTTGACAAAAAAAAATGTCATTCTCAGGATACAGAAGTAAGTGTCGGCCATAAAAAGCCCCACGTTCTTAGCTGTCAGGCTAATTTTTGGGGACTTTTATGTCCGACACTTACTTCTGTATCCTGTAAATGCCTAATGTACCTTCAGCCACAGAATACTAAATACATTCATTTTGACAAAAAAAATTCAGACCATTGGAGACCAAATGCAGTTATCTTGTCTAAAACCGGCTTTTAAAGACTCTAAAAGACAAAAATACAGTCATTTTGACTAAAAAATTTTGTCAGACCTTTGGTGACTAAATGCAGTTATTTTTGACTGAAGAAGGCTTTTTAGACACTTGGAGACCAAAATAGAGTCATTTTGACCAAAAAAATATTTTCAGGCCATTGGCCAATCTTGTCTAAAACCAGCTTTTTAACCGGTTGCATGGGTACATCACTCGCCTGTCACTGACTTGAGAGCAAATTGTGGGCGGGCGCGCGCCCGCCGCGGCTCGTTCACAGACAAGTCAGTGCGTGTGACCGGTGGACCCGATGTCCGCCCGTCACACTACAATCGCTCCGGTGAAGGGAGAAAGGCGGAGCGGCTTATGTAAACAAGCCGCCCGTCATTCTCCCTGGTGTAAAAGTGAAGGTCAGACGGTTCTACTATGTAGGACCGTTGATCTTTGTTTTTACACCAATAGCCATGTCCCTATACAGTTAGAAGCACGCCCCTAGGACACACTTAACCCCTCCCTCTCCTGTACAGTTAACCCCTTCCCTGCCAGTGTCATTTTTGCAGTAACAGTGCATATGTATAGCACTGATTACTGCAGTAATGTCACTCGTACCCCCAAAAGGGTCAAAAATGTCAGTCAAGGGTCCGATCTGTCCGCCGCAAGGTCGCAGTAACGGAAAAATAAATTGCAGATCGCCGCCATTACGCGTTAAAAGAAAACACCAAAAATGACAAAAATCTTTCCCTTTGTTAGTAAACGCGATAACTTTTGCGCAAACCAATCAAAATACGCTTTTTGTGATTTTTTTACCAAACATATGTAATTGGCCAAAAATGTTAAAAAAATTTGATTTTTACATTTTTTGGGGGGGAATTTCATATAAAAAAATGTGAAAAATATTGTTATTTTTGCAAAATTGACGCTCTTTTTTTGTTTATAGCGCATGATCAAAAAATTGCACAGGTGATCAAATACCACCAAAAGAAAGCTCTGTTTGTGGGAAAAAAGGACGTCAAATTCGTTTAGGTACAGCGTCGCACGACTGCGCAATTGTCCGTTAAAGTCACGCAGTAAAAAATCGCAAAAAACCCCCGGGGCTTAAGTGGTTAAGGCTCTAAAAGACAAAAATACAGTCATTTTGACTAGATTTCTTTTTCAGACCTTTGGTGACCAAATGCCGTTATTTTGAATAAAAAACGCTTTTTAGACACTTGGAGACCAAAAAAGAGTCATTTTGACCAAAAACAATTTTTCAGGCCATTGGAGCCCAAATGTCTGAAATCTTGTCTAAAACTGTCTTTTTAAGGCTCTAAAAGACAAAAATACAGTCATTTTGACTAATTTTTTTTCAGACCTTTGGTGACCAAATGCAGTTATTTTGACTAAAAAAGGCTTTTTAGGCAGTGGGAGACTAAAAAAAGTCATTTTGACCAAAACATTTTTTTTAGGACATTGGAGCCAAATGTCTAAAATCTTGTCTAAAACCGGCTTTTTAAGGCTCCAAAAGACAAAAATACAGTCATTTTGACTTTTTTTTCAGAACTTTGGAGACCAAATGCAATAATTGTGACTAAAAAAGGCTTTTTAGACAAATTTAGAAAAAATGTTTTCAGGCCATTGGAGCCCAAATGGACGGTTTTAGACAAATCTTGTCTAAAACCGGCTTTTTAAGGCTCTAAAAGACAAAAATACAGTCATTTTGGCAAAAAATTTTTTATCAGACCTTTGGTGACCAAATGCAGTTATTTTGACTAAAAAAGGCTTTTTAGACACTTGGAGACCAAAATAGAGTCATTTTGACCAAAGAAATATTTTCAGGCCATTGGAGCCCAAATGGCCGGTTTTAGACAAATCGTGTCTAAAACCGGCTTTTTAAGGCTCTAAAAGACAAAAATACCATCATTTTGACTAAATTTTATTTCAGACCTTTGCCATTATTGTGACTAAAAAAGGCTTTTTAGACACTTGGAGACCAAAATAGATTAATTTGACCAAAAAAAAAATTTCAGGCCATTGGAGATCAAATAAAGTTTTCTTATCTAAAACCAGCTTTTTAAGGCTCTAAAAGACAAAAATACAGTAATTTTGACAAACTTTTTTTCCAGACCTTTGGTGACCAAATGCAGTTATTTTGATTAAAAAAGGCTTTTTAGACACTTGGAGACCAAAATAGAGTCATTTTGACCAAAAAAAATTTTCTGGGCCGTTGGAGCCCAAAATCAGTTATCTTGTCTAAAACCGGCTTTTTAACCACTTCCTGCCCACCCTATAACAGAATGACGGCGGGAATGTGGTTGTATTATCCTGACCGAACGTCATATGACGGTGGCAGGATAATACAGCTCTGCGCGCCCCCGGGGGCGCGTAGAGCGGCGATCGGTGATGCGAGGTGTCAGCCTGACACACTGCATCTCCGATCTCGGTAAAGAGACTACTGACGTAGCTCTTTACCATGTGATCAGCAATGTCCAATCACGGCTGGTCACATAGTAAACAGGAACAGCCTTTGATCGGCTTTCCTTAGTTCGTGCCTGACAGGCACGAGTAAAGGAGCGCCGATCGGTGGCTCCCCTGACGGGGGGTTCGGCACTGGTAATCAGATCATTGATTACCAGTGCAGACCCTCGGGGGGGATGCCACTAGAACCACCAGGGATGCCCAATATGACCCCAGGGATGCCCACCTATTACCCCAGGGATGCCCACTATGGCCACCAGGGATGGCAATCAGGGCTCAGGGAGCCCCCCCATTGCCCTCCCCATCAGTGCTGCCCACCAGTGCCCTCCCTATCAGTGCTGCCCACAAGTGCCCATCATTGCCATCTTTCAGTGTTGCCCACCAGTGCCCATCATTGCCCACCAGTGCTGCCTATCAGTGCCCATTAGTGCCCATCAGTGTCGCCCATCAGTGCCGAACAATGCCGCCCATCAGTGCCCATCAGTGCCCACCAGTGCCACCTATCAGTGTTCATTAGTGCCCATCAGTGCCACCTATCAGTGCCCATCAGTGCTATCTATCAGTGCCCATCAATGCCGCCTATCAGTGCCTAGCAGTGCTGCCTATCAGTGCCCACCAATGCTGCATAAAAGATAATTGCATTTCGTAACCAATTGCCTGAAAAATAGTTTTTGGTAAAAATGATGACAGGACACGAGTGGTTTGCACCCTGTGCAATCAGAGCCTGAAGCGAGGCATAAACCTTCTCAACCTGAGCACAACCTGCATGATCAGGCATCTAAGTGCAAAGTACGAGCTGCAGTTCAGTAGACATCTTCAAAACCAAGAAAGGTCTCTGGCTCCTCCTGCTTCCTCTTCTGCTGCAGTCTCGGCCTCTTCATCCACCTCTGTAGTGATACCGGCACCTGCCACACCGCAAGCAGACGATCTGTCAGCAACACCACCACCTGGGTCACCAACCATCTCCACAATGTCCCGTGGAAGCGTTCAGCTTTCCATCTCCCAAACACTTCAGAGGAAGAGGAAGTACCCCCCTACCCACCCGCGATCCCTGGCCCTGAATGCCAGCATTTCAAAATTCTTGGCCTTTGAAATGCTGTCATTCCATCTGGTGGAGACGCACAGTTTTAAAAGCCTTATGTCGGTGGCTGTCCCACAGTACGTCGTGCCCAGCCGCCACTAATTTTCCAGGCAAGCCATCCCTTCCCTGCACAACCAAGTGGGGGAAAAAATCAGGTGTGCACTGCGCAACGCCATCTGTGGAGAGGTCCACCTAACTACTGATACGCGGACCAGTAAGCACGGTCAGGGGCGTTATATTTCCCTAACGGCACACTGGGTATATGCAGTGGCGGCTGGGCCAGAGGCGGATAGCAATTTGGCGCATGTCCTTCCACCACCGAGGATTGAAGGGCGCTTCAGTTTGCCTCCTGTTCCTAACTCCTCCTACTCCGTTTCCTCATCCTCTACCGCCTCCTCATCTGGTCAGCGTAACACCTTCACCACCAACTTCAGCACAGCCAGGGGTAAATGACAGCAGGCAGTTTTAAAACTTGCCTGTTTGGGGGAAAAACCACACACCGCGCAGGAGTTGTGGAGGAGCATGGAACAGCAGACAAATGAGTGGTTGCTGCCAGCGAGCCTCAAGCCCGGCCTGGTGGTGTGCGATAACGGGTGAAATCTCATAGCAGCTCTGGGCCTAGCCGGTTTGACGAACATCCCTTGCCTGGCGCATGTGCTGAATTTGGTGGTGCAGAGGTTCCTTAAAAATTACCCCGATATGTCAGAGCTGCTGCAGAAAGTGCGGGCCGTCTGTGCGCACTTTCGGCATTCTCACCCTGCTGCTGCTCGCCTGTCAGCGCTGCAGTGTAACTTCGGCCTTCCCGCTCACCGCCTCATATGTGACGTGCCCACAAGGTGGAACTCCACCTTGCACATGCTGGAAAGACTGTGCGAGCAGCAGCAATCCATAGTGGAGTTTCAGCTGCAGCACGCACGCGTGAGTCGCTCTGCTTAACAGCACCACTTCACCACCAATAACTGGGCCTCCATGCGAGACCTGTGTGCCTTGTTGCGCTGTTTTGAGTACTCCATCAACATGGCCAGTGCCGATGACGCCGTTGTCAGCTTAACTATCCCACTTCTATGCCTCCTTCAAAAAATTATTCGGGCGATGATGGAAGAGGATGTGGCACAGGAGGAGGAGGCGGAGGAAGAGGGATCATTTCCAAGGCTTTCAGGGTTCCTGCACCTACAAACACCAGGTGCACAATTGTCCAGCAGGGGCACAGTTCTGGAGGATGAGGAGATGGAGGAGGAGATGGAACCATGTTCACAGCAGGGTGGCACCCAGGCCAGCTCATGGCCATCACTGGTGCGTGGCTGGGGGGATACAGAGGACACAGACGATACACCTCCCACAGATTACATGCTGCAGTGTCTCCACATTCTAACTTGTGCTGATTACTGGGTGGCCACACTGCTGGATCCCCATTACAAGGACAACGTACCGTCCTTAATTCACTCACTGGAGCGTGATTGCAAGATGCACGAGTACAAGCTCACGCTGGTAGACGCGATGCTGCTGGCATTCCCACCTGACAGCGGGGCCACAGTGGAAGCACAAAGGCCAAGGCAGAGGAGGAGGAGGAGGACGAGGAAGAGGTCGCCAATGCAACCAGGGCACCGCCAGCACCTCAGAAGGCAGGGTTAGCATGGCCGAAATGTGGAAAAGCTTTGTCAGCACGCCACAACAAACAGCAGCACCAGCAGCTCATATGGAACATCTTAGCAGGAGGCAGCATTTCACCAACATGGTGGAGCAGTATGTGTGCACACGCCTAAATGTAGTGAATGAGGGGTCTGCCCCCTTCAAATTCTGGGTCTCCAAATTGGGCACATTGCCTGAGCTTGCCCTTTACGCCTTGGAGGTGCTGGCGTGCCCTGCAGCCAGTATTTAGCATGGCTGGGGGCGTTATCGCAGACAAGCGCAGCCGCCTGTCCAGAGACAATGTGGACAAGCTCACGTTCATTAAAATGAACCAGGCATGGATCCCACAGGACTTTTCCGTACCTTGTGCAGAACAGAGATGGATACCGACCTTACGCAGCCATTGTTATATTTTTGATCTTTCTCACTCTTTTGGGGTGTACCCTAATTTAAAATGACTAAAAAAAAGCAGTGTTGGCTACCTCGTCCCCCCCACCGCCACTTCCACCTACACCGCCACATCCACATCTACTCCATATGGGCCTCCTCCTTCACAGATGAAGAAAATTGTTTTATTTTTCTGTTTTTTTTTGTTGTTTTAAGTTGTTTCCCTATCCACATTTGTTTGCAGAGCACTTGCCATGCTCTTAACTACATGTTGCTGCCATTTGCAGCACTCTAGCCCTTTCCATTGGGTTTTTAGAGCCATTTTAGTGCCTGAAAGTTCGGGTCCCCATTGACTTCAATGGGGTTCGGTGTCCAGGTAAAGTTCGGAAAAAGTCCGGGTCACGAACCCGGACTTTTTTTTCAAGTTCGGCCGAACCCGCCGAACACGGACATCCAGATGCCCGCTTAACTCTAATTAAAAGCAAACTCTGCTGTAGGAAGGTAGTCAACCCAATCATCCTGCAGATAAGTCACAAAACATCAAAGGTATTGCTCCAAAGTTTGATTGGTCCTCTCGGTCTAACCATTAGACTGAGGATGAAAAGCTGAGGAAAGATTAATTGTTACACCCAAAGCTGAGCAAAAATTTCTCAGGTAAACTGTACTCCCCTGTGGGACACTACATCATCAGGAATTCCATGTAGTTTAAAAACTTATCGAACCATTACTTCTGCAGTATGCTGCGCTGAGGGTACACCTTTAAATGGTATGAAATTAGCCATCTTAGTGAGACAGTCAACAACTACCAGGATAGTGGTCACCCCGTTTGAAAGGGGAAGATCAACCACAAAATCCATAGAAATTGACCCCCATGGTCTTGATGGAACAGACAGTGGTTGAAGTAACCCCAGAGAAGAAGATCGGGGTGTCTTATTGCGAGCACATGTCAGACACGAGGCCACATATCTCTTGACATCCTTCTTGTACTCAGGCCACCAAAAGGTACGTGATAAGAGTTCTTCTGTTTTAGAAACCCCAAAATGACCAGCAAGTTTAGAGTCATGAACCAATTTGAGGGCTTCTACCCGAACAGATTTAGGTACATAGAGGCGATGCGCTAGAGTCCAAAAGCTGTTCTTGCATTTGAGATTAATGTTCCTAGGAGGATGATTAAGAAGTGGGTCATTCTCATACCCCTCCTTAAGAAGATTAAAAAAGGTTTTAGAACTTGTGGCCCCTAGAAAGTTATTTTGAGGCAGAATCGTACATTCAGAGTTCCTTTCCTGGAGGGGCCCAGACAACATCCGTGATAGAGCATCAGCCTTACCGTTCCTTGACCCAGGGTGGTATGAAATAACAGAATTGAACCTGGAGAAGAATAGGGTCCAACGTGCTTGTCTAGGTGACAGTCTTTTTGCAGAACGAATAAATTCTAAATTTTTATGATCCGTGAGAATGGTTACAGAGTGCTTAGCCCCTTCCAACAGATGCCTCCACTTTTAAAATGCTTCCTTAATTGCCAGCAGCTCCTTTTTTCCGATGTCATAATTCTTCTCAGCAGAATATATCTGTCGGGAGAAATAAGCACAAGGATGGAGCTGCATTCTTTCGCTGAGAAAGGATAGCTCCCACAGCAGAATCTGCAGCATCCACTTCTACGATGAAAGGTAGCTCTAGATCTGGATGTACCAGTATTGGTGCAGAAGTGAAGAGAGTCTTTAATTAAGTAAAGGCGGCATGTGTCTCTGGTGACCACAAAAAGGGCACCCCCTTCTTTGTCAGCTGCGTAATTGGAGCAATTACCTTGGAGAAGTTCCTTATAAATCTTCTGTAAAAGTTGGCAAATCCAACAAATCACTGTATTTCCTTAACATTCTATGAGACAGGCCAATACACCACTGCTTTGATCTTATTGGGATCCATGCTCACTCCTTCAGAAGAAATGATGTATCCCAAGATCTGGATCTTAGTTTGTTCAAACTCGCATTTCTCTAGTTTAATGTAAAGTTGATTCTGCCTTAGTCTCTCGAAGACAGTACAGACGTGCTTGCGGTGTTCTTCCAAATTATCAGAAAAAATAAGAATATCATCCAAATATGCTATTACAAACTGATCCAACAAATCTCAAAAAACATCATTAATGAAATGTTGACAGGTTGCGGGAGCATTGCAAAGTCCAAAAGGCATAACCAAAGACTCAAAATGTCCATATCTGGTTCTGAAAGCAGTTTTCCATTCATCTCCGGGACGAATGCGGACCAGGTTGTATGCTCCTCGTAAATCTAATTTGGTAAAGATCTTGGCGGAGCGTAGTCTCTCAAGCATTTCTGGAATTAGTGGAAGTGGATAGCGATTTTTAATTGTGATCCTATTTAACTCCCTGTAGTCAATACACGGACGCAGGGTGGAATCCTTTTTCTCTATGAAGAATAAGGCCGCTCCAGCAGGAGAAGTTGAGTGTCTAATAAACCCTTTTTTTAGATTCTCATCAAGCCACTCCCTGAGCGCCTTCAGTTCAGGTTCAGATAAGGAATAAAGACGGCCAAAGGGGATCTCTGCCCCTGGAAGCAATTCAATGGGACAATCATAAGAGCGATGTGGAGGCAGCTGATCAGCATTTTTTTATCACAAACATCCTTAAATTCAAGATATTGTGGGGGAAGGTCTTCGTATGACTGGGTAGTTACCATAGCTGCTTGCGAGTCCTGGGTTGGTGGTGGGCTTACTTGGTAAGATCTTTTGCAATGTTCTTTGCAATAGTCAGAGGTAAGTTTTAAAGAACGTGTCTCCCAGTTGATGGAAGGATTATGGATAGAGAACCAAGGAATTCCCAGGATGATAGGGAATTTAGGCGATGTGATCAGCTGAAAGCTGATAGTCTCCTGATGGTCAGTCTCGATTAAGAGTTCAAGTGGGACAGTCTCGTGGGTAACAGGTCCTGAAGACAAAGGTGAGCCATCCACAGTTTCCATATCGATTGGGGCAAATTTATTTCTTCCTTGTATGTTATTATTTTGGGCAAATTCAATGTCCATGAAGTTCCCCCTGGCCCCTGAGTCCAGCATAGCGGAGCAAGGTATTTCACTGCTTTCAGTGATAAGCTTTACAGGGATGACAAAATGAGAAGATAACAAACTAACTTTATGAGCTTCTTGAATCAAAGGAGAGACAGACTGAGAAATTGAGTTTATTTGTTCATATACCATAAGATCTGTTGCCGCAATTGTTCTTTTAAATTTATTGGGACAATTGATTGCGTAATGGAAACCCTATTAAAGGATAGGATTGTGGAACATCTTAAATCCCATGGATTGCAAGATGAAAAACAACATGGATATACTTCAGGGAGATCATGTCAAACAAATCTTATAGATTTTTTTTGACTGGGTGACTAAAATAATAGACGGTGGAGGTGCAGTAGACATTGCATATCTAGATTTTAGTAAGGCTTTTGACACTGTCCCACATAGAAGACTTATCAATAAACTGCAGTCATTGAGCATGGACTCCCATATTGTTGAGTGGATTAGCCAGTGGCTGAGTGACAGACAACAGAGGGTTGTAGTCAATGGAGAACATTCAGAACAAGGTCATGTTACCAGTGGGGTACCTTAGGGATCTGTACTGGGACCAATTTTGTTTAATATCTTCATCAGTGATATTGCAAAAGGCCTCAATGGTAAGGTTTGTCTTTTTGCTGATGACAAAAAGATATGTAACAGGGTTGATGTTCCTGGAGGGAAACGCCAAATGGAAAAGGATTTAGGAAAACTAGAACAATGGTCACAACTCTGGCAACTGAAATTTAATGTGGAAAATTGCAAGATAATGCACCTTGGGCGTAAAAACCCAAGGGCAGAATATAGAATATTTGACACAGTCCTGACCTCAGTATCTGAGGAAAGGGATTTAGGAGTAATTATTTCAGAAGACTTAAAGGTGGGAAGACAATGTAATAGAGCAGCACGAAATGCCAGCAGAATGCTTGGATGTATAGGGAGTAGAGTTGAGCGTACACCTGGATGTCCGTGTTCGTGCGGGTTCGGCCGAACTTTAAAAAAAAGTCCGGGTCCGTGTCCCGGACTTTTGCCGAACATTTCCCGGACACTGAACCCCATTGAAGTCAATGGGGACCCGAGCTTTCAGGCACTAAAATGACTCTAAAACACCAATGGAAAGGGCTAGAGTGCTGCAAATGGCAGCAAAACGTAGTTAAGAGCATGGCAAGTGCTCTGCAAACAAATGTGGATAGGGAAATAACTTAAAACAACAAAAAAAAAACAGAAAAATAAAACAATTTTCTTCATCTCTGAAGGACGAGGCCCATATGGAGTAGGAGGGAGGTTGAGGTGGTGGTGGATGTGGCGGTGTCATAGGCGTGCGCACAGGGTGTGCTGGGTGTACCTGTGCACACCCTAATCACCTAGGGCACATAGCATTATCGCTCTGTTTGCCAGTGAGGAGATGGGAAAGATCTCCCTCGGACCTGCTCTGCTCTATTTCTCTTTGCCAGCAGAGAGAGTAATGTATCGGGGCCATGTACATGTCGGCAAACACATGCATGTGTATTTAAACTTTGGGGTGCACACCCTAATGCAATAGGCTGCGCACACCTATGGGCGGTGTAGGTGGAAGCGGCGGTGGAGGAGGACCAGGGCCGGATTAAGAGCATCATGGGCTTGGTGCTGAGGATTTTAAAGGGCCTTAAGGGCCGTGCCTTGGCATGCACCCAAAGGAGGAAGGGTGCAGCCATGCATGCCTAATTCAACATGGGATGCTGTCTCTGAAGCCCATAAACACATCCATGCATCGGCAACTGACCCTCCTTGTCCGGCCTTCGTGCTGTGTGGGGAGGTTCTGAGGGAGCTGCCTGGGGAAGCGAGCATAGAAGCCAGACTTCTGTGTTTACAAGTGACAGAAGAGCGGTAACAGTG
This sequence comes from Pelophylax lessonae, assembly GCF_965119305.1. NCBI lineage: Eukaryota > Metazoa > Chordata > Amphibia > Anura > Ranidae > Pelophylax > Pelophylax lessonae. The sequence goes on from NC_138774.1 coordinate 253,062,434, forward strand.
AATATGGCCAACCCGGGGCCTATATAAAGGTAGGGGCCTGGAGCTGCAGCTCCAATAGCTCCTACGTTAATCTGGCCCTGAGGAGGATGAGGTAGCCAACACTGCTTCTTTTCAGAAATTTTAAATGAGGGTACACCCCAAAAGAGTGAGAAAGAGCAAAAATAGAACAATGGCTGGGTAAGGTCGGTATCCATCGCTATTCTGCACAAGGTACGGAAAAGTCCCGTGGGATCCATGCCTGGTTCATTTTAATGAACGTGAGCTTGTCCACATTGTCTCTGGACAGGCGGCTGCGCTTGTCTGTGATAACGCCCCAGCCGTGCTAAATACCTGTTCAGATAATACACTGGCTGCAGGGCACGCCAGCACCTCCAAGGCGTAAAGGGCAAGCTCAGGCCATGTGCCCAACTTGGAGACCATGAAGTTGAAGGGGGCAGACCCCTCATTCAGTACGTCTAGGCGTGTGCACACATACTGCTCCACCATGTTGGTGAAATGCTGCCTCCTTCTAAGACGTTCCATATGAGCTGCTGGTGCTGCTGTTTGTTGTGGCGTGCTGACAAAGCTTTTCCACATTTCGGCCATGCTAACCCTGCCTTCTGAGGTGCTGGCGGTGCCCTGGTTGCGTTGGCGACCTCTTCCTCCTCCTCCTCTGCCTTGGCCTTGTGCTTCCACTGTGGCCTCACTGTCAGGTGGGACTGGGAATGCCAGCAGCATCGTGTCTACCAGCGTGCGCTTGTACTCGTGCATCTTGCGATCGCGCTCCAGTGAGTGAATTAAGGACGGTACGTTGTCCTTGTAACGGGGATCCAGCAGCGTGGCCACCCAGTAATCAGCACAAGTTAGAATGTGGGCAACTCGGCGGTCGTTGTGGAGACACTGCAGCATGTAATCGCTCATGTGTGCCAGGCTGCCCAGAGGCAACGAAAGGCTGTCCTCTGTGTGAGGTGTATCGTCCGTGTCCTCTGTATCCCCCCAGCCACGCACCAGTGATGGCCATGAGCTGGCCTGGGTGCCACCCTGCTGTGAACATGGTTCCATCTCCTCCAGCTCCTCCTCCTCATCCTCCAGAACTGTGCCCCTGCTGGACAATTGTGTCCCTGGCGTTTGTGTGCGCAGGAACCCACCCTCGGAGCCCCGTGCGAATGACTGCCCTGAAAGCCTTGGAAATGTTACCTCTTCATCCTCCTCCTCATCCTGTGCCACATCCTCTTCCATCATCGCCCAAATCATTTTTTGAAGGAGGCATAGAAGTGGGATAGTTAAGCTGAGAATGGCGTCATCGGCACTGGCCATGTTGGTGGAGTACTCAAAACAAGGCACACAGGTCTCGCATGGAGGCCCAGTTATTGGTGGTGAAGTGGTGCTGTTCCGCAGAGCGACTCACGCGTGCGTGCTGCAGCTGAAACTCCACTATGGCCTGCTGCTGCTCGCACAGTCTTTAAAGCATGTGAGAGCTGGAGTTCCACCTTGTGGGCACGTCACATATGAGGCGGTGAGCGGGAAGGCCGAAGTTACGCTGCAGTGCTGACAGGCGAGCAGCAGCAGGGTGAGAATGCCGAAAGTGCGCACAGACGGCCCGCACTTTCTGCAGAAGCTCTGACATATCGGGGTAATTTTTAAGGAACCTCTGCACCACCAAATTCATCACATGCGCCAGGCAAGGGATGTGCGTCAAACCGGCTAGGCCCAGAGCTGCTATGAGATTTCGCCCGTTATCGCACACCACCAGGCCGGGCTTGAGGCTCGCTGGAGCCAACCACTCATTTGTCTGCTGTTCCATGCTCCTCCACAACTCCTGCGCGGTGTGTGGTTTTTCCCCCAAACAGGCAAGTTTTAAAACTGCCTGCTGTTGTTTACCCCTGGCTGTGCTGAAGTTGGTGGTGAAGGTGTTACGCTGACCAGATGAGGAGGCGGTAGAGGATGAGGAAGTGGAGTAGGAGGAGTTAGGAACAGGAGGCAAACTGAAGCGCCCTGCAATCCTCGGTGGTGGAAGGACATGCGCCAAATTGCTATCCGCCTCAGGCCCATCCACCACTGCATTTACCCAGTGTGCCGTTAGGGAGATATAACGCCCCTGACCGTGCTTACTGGTCCACGTATCGGTAGTTAGGTGGACCTTGCCACAGATGGCGTTGCGCAGTGCACACCTGATTTTTTCCCCCACTTGGTTGTGCAGGGAAGGGATGGCTTGCCTGGAAAAGTAGTGGCAGCTGGGCACGACGTACTGTGGGACAGCCACCGACATAAGGCTTTTAAAACTGTGCGTCTCCACCAGACGGAATGACAGCATTTCAAAGGCCAAGAATTTTGAAATGCTGGCATTCAGGGCCAGGGATCGCGGGTGGGTAGGGGGGTACTTCTTCTTCCTCTGAAGTGTTTGGGAGATGGAAAGCTGAGCGCTTCCACGGGACATTGTGGAGATGGTAGGTGACCCAGGTGGGGGTGTTGCTGACAGATCATCTGTTTGCGGGGTGGCAGGTGCCGGTATCACTACAGATGTGGCTGGAGCGGCCGAGACTGCATCAGAAGAGGAAGCAGGATGAGCCAGAGACGTTTCTTGGTTTTGAAGGTGTCTACTCAACTGCAGCTCGTGCTTTGCACTTAGATGCCTGATCATGCAGGTTGTGCTCAGGTTGAGAAGGTTTATGCCTCGCTTCAGGCTCTGATTGCACAGGGTGCAAACCACTCGTGTCCTGTCATCAGCACATTTTCTAAAGAACTTCCACGCTAGAGAACTCCTTTGAGCTGACTTTGGTGCGCTCGTTCCCTTGCTACGTTGGGCAGTAGCAGGCGTAGTGTCTAGGGCATGGCCGCTCCGCTTCTGCACCCTACTCCCTCTTCTGCTGTGCTGGTGGCTCTGTGCGACCACCGCTTCTTCCTCCAAACTACTCAGGTTACCTGCATGACCTTCATTCCATGTGGGGTCGAGGACCTCATCGTCCTCCACATCATCTTCCACCCAGTCTTCACCCCTGCCCTCCTTGTCGGTCTCCACAATTCTGAACGCCGCAGCAGTTGGCACCTGCGTTTCGTCATCATCGGAGACGTGCTGCGATGGTCCTTGCATGTACTCATCTTGAGAAATAAGTGGTTGGGCATTGCTGCACTCAATCTCTTCCACTTCTGGGGCAGGGCTAGGTGGATGGCCCTGGGAAACCCTGCTGACAGAGTCCTCAAAAAGAACAAGAGACTGCTGTATGGCTTGGGGCTCAGACTGCTTGCCTGATTTGCAAGGGGGTGAGGTGAAAGACGGTTGGACATCGGCTGCAGGTGTCAACTCTGACCTTTCTGCAGTAGACTGGGTGGGAGACAATGTGAAGGAACTGGAGGCACTGTCAGCAGCAAACCAATCTACTATCGCCTCTACGTGTTCTGGCATCATCACTTCTAGAGGCGTATGATGCCCTACCAAATACTGATGCAGGTTCTGACGCCTACTAACACTTGAGGAAGGTGTTTCACTTGTGCGTGTAGCTGGCACAGATCGACCACGTCCTCTCCTTACAACAGGAGCTCTACCAGCAGCACCACGACCCAGGCCACGGCCCCTATTTGACGGTCTCCTCATATTTCTGTAATTTAAGATCTTGCCCTAGAAAGGTGTTCATTGAATAGCGGAACAAAACAACAACAGTATCGCACGGGTGTATCTCACAGTCAATTATGCAAACTATGCCGCAATTTAATTTTTTTTACCCCAAAAGGGTGTTTATTAAATAGCGGAATAGAAAAACAGTATACAAATACAACAGGTGTATCTCACAGTCAAATATGCAAAGTATGATGCAAATTTAATTTTTTTCACCCCAAAAGGGTGTATATTGAATAGCGGAATAGAAAAAAGGATATAAAACGGTGTATCTCACACGTACAAACACAGACTAGGCCCCGATTACAATTTTTTGTACCCTGAAGGCAGGATGAGGATGAGGAAGAGGAGTAGGAGGAGTTCGGAACAGGAGGCAAACTGAAGCGCCCTGCAATCCTCGGCGGTGGAAGGAGATGCGCCAAACAAATTTAAAAAGGTGTATCTCACATGTACCGATACAGACTATGCCGTAATTTAATTTTTTACACTCAAAAAGGGTGGATATTGAATAGCGGAATAGAAAAAATTTTATAAAACGGTGTATCTCACACGTACAAACACAGACTAGGCCCCGATTACAATTTTTTGTACCCTAAAGGCAGGATGAGGATGAGTAGTAGGAGGAGTTTGGAACAGGAGGCAAACTGAAGCGCCCTGCAATCCTCGGCGGTGGAAGATGCGCCCCAAAAGATTGGAAGGTGTATCTATGTGTTGGGGTGTTTTCTTTCCAAAATTGGGTCATTTTATGGTGGTTTCCATTGTCCTGGTGCTCCAGGACTTTCAAAAGTGTGATAAGTCATCAGAAAATTATAGGTGTAATTTTTGCTTCTAGAACGCCTGACTGTGCTCCTTGGATGTTGGGCCTCTGTATGTGGTCAGGCTGTGGAAAGGTGTCACACATGTGGTATCGCCATACTCAAGAGGAGTAGCAGAATGTATTTTGGGGTGTAGTTGCAAGTATGCCTGTACAGTGTGTGAGAAATAACTTCGTAAATTGACCATTTTGTGAAAAATATTTTTTTTTTAAAAAAATCTTCATTTTGCAAAGAATTGTGGTAAAAAATTAAAACTTCAAAAAACTCACCATGCCTCTTACTAAATACCTTGGAATGTCTACTTTCCAAAAAGGGGTCATTTGGGGGTATTTGTACTGTCCTGACTTGTTAGGGTTTCAAGAAATGAGATAGGCCGTCAGTACTTTAGGTGTGATCAATTTTCAATGATTAGCACCTTAGCTTGTAGACTCTATAACCTTCACAAAGACCAAAAAATGTATACTTATTTGGGTTATTTTTAATAAAGATATGTAGCAGTATAAATTTTAATCAAAATTTATGAAGAAAAATGACTAAATTTGCAAAATTTAAAACCAAAACGAAGAAAAATGCATTTTTTTTCAAAATTTTCGGTCTTTTTTCATTTATAGTGCAAAAAATAAAAAATCCAATTACAACTAAATACCGCCAAAAGAAAGCTCTGTTTGTGTGAAAAAAAGGATGAAAATTTCATATGGGGACAGTGTTGCATGACTGAGTAATTGTCATTCAAAATGTAAGAGCACTGAAAGCTGAAAATTGGTCTGGTTAGGAAGGGGGTTTAAGAGCCCAGTGGGCAAGTGGTTAAGGCTCTAAAAGACAAAAATACATTAATTTTAACTAAATTTATTTTCAGACCTTTGGTGACCAAATGCAGTTATTTATACTAAAAAAGGCTTTTTAGACACTTGGAGACCAAAATAGAGTCATTTTGACAAAAAAATTTCAGCCCATTGGAGCCCAAATGTCTAAAATCTTGTCTAAAACCGGCTTTTTAAGGCTCTAAAAGACAAAAATACAGTCAATTTGAATATATTTTTTTTCAGACCTTTGGTGACCAAATGCAGTTATTTTGACTAAAAAAGGCTTTTTAGACACTTGGAGACCAGAATAGAGTAATTTTGACCAAAATATGTTTTTCAGGCCATTGGAGCCAAATGTCTAAAATCTTGTCTAAACCCGGCTTTTTAAGGCTCTAAAAGACAAAAATATAGTCAGTTGGACTCAATTTTTTTGGTAGACTTTTGGTGTCCAAATGCAGTTATTTTGACTAAAAAAGGCTTTTTAGACACTTGGAGACCAAAATAGAGTCATTTTGACCAAAAAAAATCTTTCAGGCCATTTGAGCCCAAATGTCTAAAATCTTGTCTAAAACCAGCTTTTTAAGGTTCTAAAAGACAAAAATACAGTCAATTTGACTAAATTAATTTTCATACCTTTGGTGACCAATTGCAGTTACTTTGACTTTTTAGACACTTGAAGACCAAAATAGAGTCATTTTGACCCAAAAAACTTTTTCCGGCCATTGGAGTCAAATGTCTAAAATCTTGTCTAAAACTGGCTATTTAATGCTCTAAAATACAAAAATACAGTCATTTTGACTAAATTTTTTTTCAGACCTTTGGTGACCAAATGCAGTTATTTTGACTAAAAAAGGCTTTTTAGACAGTTGGAGACCAAAATAGTCTTTTGACCAAAAAAATTTTCAGGCCATTGGAGAGCAAAATGCAGTTATCTTGTCTAGTGTTGAGCGAACACGGACTGCATTATTCGTGTTCGTACAAAATAATTGGCTTTTTGTTACCCGAACATGGACCCGAAAACTTTACTGTATTCGGGTGTTCGGGTTTAAAATCCGTGTTCGGTCTTTTTATTTCCTGTTTTGTATGTAATGGCGCACTTTTAATGGCGGGCTTTCAACAGCCAATAAACAAGAGTTTAACTGGTGTGCCTTAAGCCATCCCAGCCATGCCTACTAATGTATTAGTAGCTGTGATTGGCCATCTGAAGCATGTGACCATGTCTTTATAAATTCGAGAGCCCCAGCGCGCCGCGTCATTCTGCTGTAGTTTAGGGACAGAGCACACATCATACGTGCTGGCTGCTGATTAGGGACAGACAGTGATTCTGTGAAAAATTGTGTCCGAAAAGAATGCAGGGACAGGTCGGAGTGCAGGAAGGGAAAGTTATTAGAGCATTTTAGGGCCAGGCTGGAGATTAGGCAGGGTCAGTCTACATCGATTTTGCTGTGTGGGGGGTGGTGCAGTGAACGATCTTATTGAGCATATTAGGGCAAGGCTGGAGATTAGGCAGGGTCAGTCTACATCGATTTTGCTGTGTGGGGGGTGGTGCAGTGAACAATCTTATTGAGCATATTAGGGCCAGGCTGGAGATTAGGCAGGGACAGTCTACATCGATTTTGCTGTGTGGGGGGTGGTGCAGTGAACAATCTTTTTGCCCTCACTTGAGCCCAATGAGGAGGAGGGAGAAAAAAAATCTATTTTTATCAGTCAGTTGTGTGCAGCGTTAATCTATTTTACTACAAGTTAAAAGGGATTTTTCCCCCTGTTTGCTGCAGTGCTGACTGTGACATAAGACACTGTTATGTTCATATGTGCTGTTGAGTGATTTTAAATTTTATACACTTTTTTCTATTCCACTATTCAATATACACCCTTTTGGGTTAAAAAAAATTAAATTGTGGCATAGTCTGTACTAAAACTGTAACTTAAAGGGGAATTTTCTTTTTTTCCCCTTCATAGCCTGCTGCAGAGCTGACTGTGACATAAGACACTGCTGTGTTCACATGTGCTATCGAAATATCACCAATTTTATATCATGTTTTCTATTCCGCTATTCAATCAGCACCCTTTGGGGTAAAAATAATTAAATTGCGGCATAGTCTGTATCGGTATGTGTGAGATACACCTTTCCAATTTTTGGGGTGCATCTTCCACTGCCGAGGATTGCAGGGTGCTTCAGTTTGCCTCCTGCCTGTTCCGAACTCCTCCTACTCCTCATCCTGCCTTTAGGGTACAAAAAATAGTAATCGGGAAATAGTCTGGGTCTGTACGTGTGAGATAGATATACCTTTTGATATCATATTTTCTATTCTGCTATTCAATCTATACCCTTGGGGTAAAAAGAATTAAATTGCGGCATAGTCTGTATCGGTACGTGTGAGATACACCTTCTAATCTTTTGGGGCGCATCTTCCAGCGCCGAGGATTGCAGGGTGCTTCAGTTTGCCTCCTGCCTGTTCCGAACTCCTCCTACTCCTCATGCTGCCTTTAGGGTACAAAAAATAGTAATCGGGGCCTAGTCTGGGTCTGTACGTGTGAGATAGATATACCTTTTGATATCATATTTTCTATTCCGCTATTCAATCTACACCCTTGGGGTAAAAAGAATTAAATTGCGGCATAGTCTGTATCGGTACGTGTGAGTTACACCTTTCCAATTATTGGGGCGCATCTTCCACCACCGAGGATTGCAGGGTGCTTCAGTTTGCCTCCTGCCTGTTCCGAACTCCTCCTACTCCTCATCCTGCCTTTAAGGTACAAAAAATAATAATCGGGGCCTAGTCTGGGTCTGTACGTGTGAGATAGATACACCTTTTGATATCATATTTTCTATTCCGCTATTCAATCTACACCCTTGGGGTAAAAAGAATTAAATTGTGGCATAGTCTGTATCGGTACGTGTGAGATACACCGTTCAAATTTTTTGGGCACATCTTACACCGCCGAGGAATGCAGGGTGTTTCAGTTTGCCTCCTGCCTGTTCCGAACTCCTCCTACTACTCATCCTGCCTTTAGGGTACAAAAAATTGTAATTGGGGCCTAGTCTGGGTCTGTACATGTGAGATAGATACACCTTTTGATATCATATTTTCTATTCCGCTATTCAATCTACACCCTTGGGATAAAAAGTATAAAATTGGGGCATAGTCTGTATCGGTACGTGTGAGATACACCTTTCCAATTTTTGGGGCGCATCTTCCACCGCCGAGGATTGCAGGGTGCTTCAGTTTGCCTCCTGCCTGTTCCGAACTCCTCCTACTCCTCATCCTGCCTTTAGGGTACAAAAAATAGTAATCGGGGACTAGTCTGGGTCTGTACGTGTGAGATAGATATACCTTTTGATATCATATTTTCTATTCCGCTATTCAATCTATACCCTTGGTGCAAAAAGAATTAAATTGCGGCATAGTCTGTATCGGTACGTGTGAGATACACCTTCCAAATTTTTGGGGCGCATCTTCCACCGCAGAGGATTGCAAGGTGCTTCAGTTTGCCTCCTGCCTGTTCCGAACTCCTCCTACTCCTCATGCTGCCTTTAGGGTACAAAAAATTGTAATCGGGGCCTAGTCTGTGTTTGTACGTGTGAGATACACCGTTTTTTAAAAAATGTTCTATTCCGCAATTCAATCTACACCCTTTGGGGTAAAAAGAATTAAATTGCGGCATAGTCTGTATTGGTACGTGTGAGATACACCTTCCAATCTTTTGGGGTGCATCTTCCACCGCCGAGGATTGCAGGGTGCTTCAGTTTGCCTCCTGCCTGTTCCGAACTCCTCCTACTCCTCATCCTGCCTTTAGGGTACAAAAAATTGTAATCGGGGCCTAGTCTGTATTTGTACTTGTGAGATACACCGTTTTATAAATTTTTTTCTATTCCGCTATTCAATCTACACCCTTTGGGGTAAAAAGAATTAAATTGCGGCATAGTCTGTATCGGTACGTGTGAGATACACCTTCCAAATTTTTGGGGCGCATCTTCCACTGCCGAGGATTGCAGGGTGCTTCAGTTTGCCTCTCCTGCCTTTAGGGTACAAAAAATAGTAATTGGGGCTAGTCTGGGTCTGTACGTGTGAGATAGATACACCTTTTGATATCATATTTTCTATTCCGCTATTCAATCTACACCCTTTGGGGTAAAAAGAATTAAATTGCGGCATAGTCTGTATCGGTACGTGTGAGATACACCTTCCAATCTTTTGGGGCGCTTCTTCCACCGCCGAGGATTGCAGGGTACTTCAGATTGCCTCCTGCCTTTTCCGAACTCCTCCTACTCCTCATCCTGCCTTTGGGGTACAAAAAATTGTAATCGGGGCCTAGTCTGTGTTTGTACGTGTGAGATGCACCGTTTTATAAAAAATTTTCTATTCCGCTTTTCAATCTACACCCTTTGGGGTGAAAAGAATTAAATTGCGGCATAGTCTGTATCAGTACGTGTGAGATACACCTTCCATATTTTTGGAGCGCATCTTCCACCGCCGATGATTGCAGGGTGCTTCAGTTTGCCTGCTGTTCTGAACTCCTCCTACTCCTCATCCTGCCTTTAAGGTACAAAAAATAGTAATCGGGGCCTAGTCTGGATCTGTACGTATGAGATAGATACATCTTTTGATATCATATTTTCTATTCCGCTATTCAATCTACACCCTTTGGGGTAAAAAGAATTAAATTGCGGCATAGTCTGTATCGGTACGTGTGAGATACACCTTCCAATCTTTTGGGGCGCATCTTCCACCGCCGAGGATTGCAGGGTGCTTCAGTTTTCCTCCTGCCTGTTCCGAACTCCTCCTACTTCTCATCCTGCCTTTAGAGTACAAAAAATTGTAATCGGGGACTAGTCTGTGTTTGTACGTGTGAGATACACCGTTTTATACATTTTTTTCTATTCCGCTATTCAATCTACACCCTTTGGGGTAAAAATAATTAAATTGCGGCATAGTCTGTATCGGTACATGTAAGATACACCTTCCAAATTTTTGGGGCGCATCTTCCACCGCCGAGGATTGCAGGGTGCTTCAGTTTGCCTCCTGTTCCGAACTCCTCCTACTCCTCATCCTGCCTTTAAGGTACAAAAAATAGTAATCGGGGCCTAGTCTGGGTCTGTACGTATGAGATAGATACACCTTTTGATATCATATTTTCTATTCCGCTATTCAATCTACACCCTTTGGGGTAAAAAGAATTAAATTGCGGCATAGTCTGTATCGGTACGTGTGAGATACACCTTCCAAATTTTTGGGGCGCATCTTCCACCGCCGAGGATTGCAGGATGCTTCAGTTTGCCTCCTGTTCCGAACTCCTCCTACTCCTCATCCTGCCTTTAGGGTACAAAAAATAGTAATCGGGGCCTAGTCTGGGTCTGTACGTGTGAGATAGATACACCTTTTGATATCATATTTTCTATTCCACTATTCAATCTACACCCTTTGGGGTAAAAATAATTATATTGCGGCATAGTCTGTATCGGTACGTGTGAGATACACCTTCCAATCTTTTGAGGCGCATCTTCCACCGCCGAGGATTGCAGGGTGCTTCAGTTTGCCTCCTGCCTGTTCCGAACTCCTCCTACTCCTCATCCTGCCTTTAGGGTACATAAAATTGTAATCGGGCCTAGTCTGTGTTTGTACGTGTGAGATACACCGTTTTATAAAAATTTTTCTATTCCGCTATTCATTCTACACAATTTGGGGTAAAAAGAATTAAATTGCGGCATAGCCTGTTTCGGTTCATGTGAGATACACTTTCCAATCTTTTGGGGCGCATCTTCCACCGCCGAGGATTGCAGGGTGCTTCAGTTTGCTTCCTGTTCCGAACTCCTCCTACTCCTCATCCTCATCCTGCCTTTAGGGTACAAAAAATTGTAATCGGGGCCTAGTCTGTGTTTGTACGTGTGAGATACACCGTTTTATAAAAATGTTTCTATTACGCTATTCAATCTACACCCTTTGGGGTAAAAAGAATTAAATTGCGGCATAGTCTGTATTGGTACATGTGAGATACACCTTCCAAATTTTTGGGGCGCATCTTCCACCACCGAGGATTGCAGGGTGCTTCAGTTTGCCTCCTGTTCCGAACTCCTCCTACTCCTCATCCTCATCCTGCCGTTAGGGTACAAAAAATTGTAATCGGGGCCTATTCTGTGTTTGTACGTGTGAGATACACCATTTTATAAAAAATTTTCTATTCCGCTATTCAATATACACCCTTTTTGAGTGTAAAAAATTAAATTACGGCATAGTCTGTATTGGTACATGTGAGATACACCTTTTTAAATTTGTTTGGTGCATCTCCTTCCATCGCCGAGGATTGCAGGGCGCTTCAGTTTGCCTCCTGTTCCAAACTCCTCCTACTCCTCTTCCTCATACTCATCCTCGTCCTGCCTTTAGGGTACAAAAAATTGTAATCTGGGCCTAGTCTGTGTTTGTATGTGTGAGATACACCGTTTTTCATCCTTTTTTCTATTCCGCTATTCAATATACACCCTTTTGGGGTGAAAAAAATTAAATTGCGGCATACTTTGCATATTTGACTGTGAGATACACCCGTTGTATTTGTATACTGTTTTTCTATTCCGCTATTTAATAAACACCGTTTTGGGGTAAAAAAAATTAAATTGCGGCATAGTTTGCATATTTGACTGTGAGATACACCCGTGCAATACTGTTGTTGTTTTGTTCCGCTAATCAATAAACACCTTTCTAGGGCAAGATCATAAATTACAGAAATATGAGGAGACAGTCAAATAGGGGCTGTGGCCTGGGTCACTGTGCTGCTGGTAGAGCTCCTGTTGCAAGGAGAGGACATGGTCGATCTGTGCCAGCTACACGCACAAGTGAAACACCTTCCTCAAGTGTGAGTAGGCGACAGAACCTGCAGCAGTATTTGGTAGGGCATCATGCACCTCTAGAAGTGATGAGGCCAGAACAAGTAGAGGCGATAGTAGATTGGTTTGCTGCTGACAGTGCCTCCAGTTCCTTCACATTGTCTCCCACCCAGTCTACTGCAGAAAGGTCAGAGTTGGCACCTGCAGCCGATGTCCAACAGACTTTCACCTCACCCCCTTGCAAATCAGGCAAGCAGTCTGAGCCCCAAGTCATGCAGCAGTCTCTTCTTCTTTTTGATGACTCTGTCAGCAGGGTTTCCCAGGGCCATCCACCTAGCCCTGCCCCAGAAGTGGAAGAGATTGAGTGCAGCGATGCCCAACCACTTATTTCTCAAGATGAGTACATGGAAGGACCATCGCAGCACGTCTCAGATGATGACGAAATGCAGGTGCCAACTGCTGCGGCACTCAGAATTGTGGAGACTGACAAGGAGGGCAGGGGTGAAGACTGGGTGGAAGATGATGTGGAGGACGATGAGGTCCTCGACCCCACATGGAATGAAGGTCATGCAGGTGACCTGAGTAGTTTGGAGGAAGAGGCGGTGGTCGCACAGAGCCACCAGCACAGCAGAAGAGGGAGCAGGGTGCAGAAGCGGAGCAGCCATGCCCTAGACACTACGCCTGCTACTGCCCAATGCCGCAAGGGACCGAGCACACCAAAGCCAGCTCAAAGGAGTTCTCTAGCGTGGAAGTTCTTCAGAAAATGTGCTGATGACAGGACACGAGTGGTTTGCACCCTGTGCAATCAGAGCCTGAAGCGAGGCATAAACCTTCTCAACCTGAGCACAACCTGCATGATCAGGCATCTAAGTGCAAAGCACGAGCTGCAGTGGAGTAGACACCTTCAAAACCAAGAAAGGTCTCTGGCTCCTCCTGCTTCCTCTTCTGCTGCAGTCTCGGCCTCTTCATCCACCTCTGTAGTGATACTGGCACCTGCCACCCCGCTAACAGAGGATCTGTCAGCAACACCCCCACCTGGGTCACCAACCATCTCCACAATGTCCTGTGGAAGCGTTCAGCTTTCCATCTCCCAAACACTTCAGAGGAAGAGGAAGTGCCCCCCTACCCACCCGCGATCCCTGGCCCTGGTGCCAAGCCGCAACTACTTTTCCAGGCAAGCCATCCCTTCCCTGCACAACCAAGTGGGTGAAAAAATCAGGTGTGCACTGCACAACGCCATCTGTGGCAAGGTCCACCTAACTACCGATACGTGGACCAGTAAGCACGGTCAGGGGTGTTATATCTCCCTAACGGCACACTGGGTAAATGCAGTGGCGGATGGGCCTGAGGCGGATAGCAATTTGGCGCATGTCCTTCCACCACCAAGGATTGCAGGGTGCTTCAGTTTGCCTCCTGTTCCTAACTCCTCCTACTCCGCTTCCTCATCCTCTCCCGCCTCCTCATCCGGTAACACCTTCACCGCCAACTTCAGCACAGCCAGGGGTAAACGACAGCAGGCAGTTTTAAAACTTGCCTGTTTGGGGGAAAAACCACACACCGCGCAGGAGTTGTGGAGGAGCATGGAACAGCAGACAAATGAGTGGTTGCTGCCAGCGAGCCTCAAGCCCGGCCTGAAGGTGTGCGATAATGGGCGAAATCTCATAGCAGCTCTGGGCCTAGCCGGTTTGACGCACATCCCTTGCCTGGCGCATGTGCTGAATTTGGTGGTGCAGAGGTTCCTTAAAAATTACCCCGAATATGTCAGAGCTGCTGCAGAAAGTGCGGGCCGTCTGTGCGCACTTTCGGCGTTCTCACCCTGCTGCTGCTCGCCTATCAGCGCTGCAGCGTAACTTTGGCCTTCCCGCTCACCGCCTCATATGTGACGTGCCCACAAGGTGGAACTCCACCTTGCACATGCTGGAAAGACTGTGCGAGCAGCAGCAGGCCATAGTGGAGTTTCAGCTGCAGCACGCACGCGTGAGTCGCTCTGCGGAACAGCACCACTTCACCACCAATAACTGGGCCTCCATGAGAGACCTGTGTGCCTTGTTGCGCTGTTTTGAGTACTCCACCAACATGGCCAGTGCCGATGACGCCGTTGTCAGCTTAACTATCCCACTTCTATGCCTCCTTCAAAAAATGATTTGGGCGATGATGGAAGAGGATGTGGCGGAGGAGGATGAGGAGGAGGAGGAGGAGGATGAAGAGGTAACATTTCCAAGGCTTTCAGGGCAGTCATTCGCAAGTGGCTCCGAGGGTGGGTTCCTGCACCCACAAACTCCAGGGACACAATTGTCCAGCAGGGGCAAAGTTCTGGAGGATGAGGAGGATGAGGAGGAGGAGATGAAGGAGGAGATGGAACCATGTTCACAGCAGGGTGGCACCCAGGCCAGCTCATGGCTATCACTGGTGCGTGGCTGGGGGGATACAGAGGACACAGATAATACACCTCCCACAGAAGACAGCCTTTCGTTGCCTCTGGGCAGCCTGGCACACATGAGCGATTACATGCTGCAGTGTCTCCACAACGACCGCCGAGTTGCCCACATTCTAACTTGTGCTGATTACTGGGTGGCCACGCTGCTGGATCCCCGTTACAAGGACAACGTACCGTCCTTAATTCACTCACTGGAGCGTGATCACAAGATGCGCGAGTACAAGCGCACGCTGGTAGACGCGATGCTGCTGGCATTCCCACCTGACAACGGGGCCACAGTGGAAGCACAAGGCCAAGGCAGAGGAGGAGGAGGAGGAGGAGGAAGAGGTCGCCAACGCAACCAGGGCACCACCAGCACCTCAGAAGGCAGGGTTAGCATGGCCGAAATGTGGAAAAGCTTTGTCAGCACGCCACAACAAACAGCAGCACCAGCAGATCATATGGAACGTCTTAGCAGGAGGCAGCACTTCACCAACATGGTGGAGCAGTATGTGTGCACACGCCTACATGTAGTGAATGACGGGTCTGCCCCCTTCAACTTCTGGGTCTCCAAATTGGTTACATGGCTTGCCCTTTATGCCTTGGAGGTGCTGGCGTGCCCTGCAGCCAGTGAATTATCTGAACGTGTATTTAGCACGGCTGGGGGCGTTATCACAGACAAACACAGCCGCCTGTCCAGAGACAATGTGGACAAGCTCACGTTCATTAAAATGAACCAGGCATGGATCCCACAGGACTTTTCCGTACCTTGTGCAGAATAGAGATGGATACTGACCTTACCCAGCCATTGTTATATTTTTGATCTTTCTCACTCTTTTGGGTGTACCCTCATTTAAAATGACTGAAAAAAAGCAGTGTTGGCTGTCCTCCTCCACCGCTGCTTCCACCTACACCGCCACATCCACCACCACCTCAACCTCCCTCCTATTCCATATGGGCCTCGTCCTTAACAGATGAAGAAAATGTATTTATTTTTCTGTTTTTTTTGTTGTTTTAAGTTATTTCCCTATCCACATTTGTTTGCAGAGCACTTGCCATGCTCTTAACTACGTTTTGCTGCCATTTGCAGCACTCTAGCCCTTTCCATTGGTGTTTTAGAGCCATTTTAGTGCCTGAAAGTTCGGGTCCCCATTGACTTCAATGGGGTTCGGTGTCCGGGTAAAGTTCGGAAAAAGTCCGGGACACGGACCCGGACTTTTTTTCAAGTTCGGCCGAACCCGCCGAACACGGACATCCAAGTGTGCGCTCAACTCTAATCTTGTCTAAAACCGGCTTTTTAAGACTCTAAAAGGCAAAAGTACAGTCATTTTGACTAAAAAAAATTTCAGACCTTTGGTGACCAAATGCAGTTATTTTGAATAAAAAAGGTTTTTTTAGACACTTGAAGACCAAAATAGAGTCATTTTGACCAAAAATTTATTTTCAGGCCATTGGAGCCCAAATGCAGTTATCTTGTTTAAAACCGGCATTTTAAGGCTCTAAAAGACAAAAATACTGTCATTTTGAGTAAATTTTTTCAGACCTTTGGTGACCAAATGCAGTTATTTTACAAAAGGCTTTTTAGACACTTGGACACGAAAATTGAGTCATTTTGATCAAAAAAATTTTCAGGCCATTGTATCCCAAATGTTCGGTTTTAGACAACTCTTGTCTAAAACCGGCTTTTTAAGGCTCTAAAAGACAAAAATAGTAATTTTGTTTAATTTTTTTTCAGACCTTTGGAGACCAAATGCAGTTATTTTGACTAAAATAGGCTTTTTAGACACTTGGAGACCAAATTAGAGTCATTTTGACCAAAAACATTTTCAGATCATTGGAGACAAAATGCAGTAATCTTGTCTAAAACAGGCGTTTTAAGACTAAAAGACGAAAATATAGTCATTTTGACCAATATATTTTTTTCAGGCCATTGGAGCCAAATGTCTAAAATATTGTCTAAAACCAGCTTTTTAAGGCTCTAAAAGACAAACATATAGTCATTTTGACTAAATTTTTTTCAGACCTTTGGTGACCAAATGCAGTTATTTTGACTGAAAAAAGGCTTTTTAGACACTTGGAGACCAAAAATGAGACATTTTGACCCAAAAAAATGTTTCAGGCCATTGGTTGCCAAATACAATTATCTTGTCTAAAACTGGCTTTTTAAGACTCTAAAAGACAAACATTCAGTCATTTTGACTAAAAAAAAATTTCAGACCTTTGGTGACCAAATGCAGTTATTTTGACTAAAAAAGGAGACACTCAAAATAGAGTCATTTTGACCAAAAACATTTTTTTCAGGCCATTGGTTTACCAAATGCAGTTATCTTGTCTAAAACCGGCGTTTTAAGCCTCTAAAAGACGAAAATACAGTAATTTTGACTAAAAAAAGTTTTCAGACCTTTGGTGACCAAATGCAGTTATGTTGACTAAAAAAGGCTTTTAAGACACTTGGAGACCACAAGAGAGTCATTTTGACCAAAAAAAATTTCAGGCCATTGGAGAGCAAAATGCAGCTATCTTGACTAAAACCGGCTTGTTAAGACTCTAAAATACAAAAATACAGTCATTTTGACTAAAAAAAATTTTCATTCACAGGATACAGAAGTAAGTGTCGGCCATAAAAAGCCCCACGTTCTTAGCTGTCAGGCTAGTTTTTGGGGACTTTTATGGCCGACACTTACTTCTGTATCCTGTAAATGCCTAATGTACCTTCAGCCACAGAATACTAAATACATTCATTTTGACAAAAAAAATTCGGACCATTGCAGACCAAATGCAGTTATCTTGTCTAAAACTGGCTTTTTAAGACTCTAAAAGACAAAAATTCAGTCATTTTGACTAAAAAAAATTTCAGACCTTTGGTGACCAAATGCAGTTATTTTGACTAAAAAAGGAGACACTCAAAATAGAGTCATTTTGACCAAAAACATTTTTTTCAAGCCATTGGTTTACCAAATGCAGTTATCTTGTGTAAAACCTGCGTTTTAAGCCTCTAAAAGACAAAAATACAGTCATTTTGACTAAAAAAAGTTTTCAGACCTTTGGTGACCAAATGCAGTTATGTTGACTAAAAAAGGCTTTTAAGACACTTGGAGATCAAAATAGAGTCATTTTGACCAAAATCATTTTCAGGCCATTGGAGAGCAAAATGCAGCTATCTTGACTAAAACCGGCTTTTTAAGACTCTAAAATACAAAAATACAGTAATTTCGAATAAAAAATGTTTTCATTCACAGGATACAGAAGTAAGTGTCGGCCGTAAAAGGCCCCAAAAAGTAGCCCATATGGGTTTACCTGACAGCTAAGAACTTAGTATTTGGTGGCTGAAGGTATACTAGGCATTCACAGGGTACAGAAGTAAGTGTCGGTCTGTATAACCCCAAAAATTAGCCCACATGGGTTTAATTGACAGCTAAGAACGTAGTATTCTTTGGCTGAAGGTACATTAGGCATTCACTGGATACAGAAGTAAGTGTCGGCCATAAAAGGCCCCAAAAATAGCCGACATGGGTTTACCTGACAGCTAAGAACGTAGTATTTTGTGGCTGAAAGTACAATAGGCATATACAGGATAAAGAAGTAAGTGTCGGCCATAAAAAGCCCCAAAAATTAGCCCAAATGGGTTTACCTGACAGCTAAGAACGTAGTATTCTGTGGCTGAAAGTACATTAGGCATTCACAGGATAAAGAAGTAAGTGTTGGCCATAAAAGGCCCCAAAAATTAGCCCACATCAGTTTACCTGACAACTAAGAATGTAGTATTTGATGGCTGGTGGTACATTAGGCATTCACAGTAGACATAAAAGAAAGGAGTAAGTTTTGAAAACACCCACTCAACCCAGCGCTAAGATAAATAAATGAACATAAAAAGCAGCCGCTATAAAAATCAAATGTATTACAATGGTGTATAATGAGAATCTATATGAGCTCACACACACTAGCAGCGCTGAATTAAACTAAAATACCCTATATAAAAGTTGTGCAGAAATAATGTGTCTTATATTATCTCTCAAAGGTGCAAACCAATGTCCATTCAGAGTGAGTCCAAATGCTGTATAAAGTTGAAATTTCATAAGATGTAATGAATCCTGGAGTGGAGATCTCTAGACCACCAGTGGTAATAGCTACCGTATACAACCACCGTCACCACACCTCCAAACGTGTCCCCCTAGGTAGTTAGAACTCACCAGAACCTGGGAAAACAACCGCCTTAAAAAGGATTTAATTCCATGACATGGTATGTGGATCACAGGCAACTAGTCTCCGGATTCACCAATCGCTGATCATTGAATCAGAACCTCAACGTGACAAATACAGCCAAAATCCTCGGAACATGTGAGGAAAAAAACAGGGGAGGACCAATCGTGTAATTCCGTAAAATAAACTTTATTAAAAGTTCCCAATCCCCAATAAAATACACTCACAAAAAATGCGACTTGGTAGTAGCATGTAGAATAAATTCAAAGTCTGTTGTGTGCCGGTGACTCACCGCTACCTCTGATGACCAGGGAACCAGAGCTCCGGAACACAGACTTCCACGTGACAGCTGATGGATGCGTGCTCGCGCCCTTACATGTTTCGTCACACGGACTTCTACGGAGGGCGCCCTTTTTATTGGGGATTGGGAACTTTTAATAAAGTTTATTTTACGGAATTACACGATTGGTCCTCCCCTGTTTTTTTCCTCACATGTTCCGAGGATTTTGGCTGTATTTGTCACGTTGAGGTTCTGATCAGCGATTGGTGAATCCGGAGACTAGTTGCCTGTGATCCACATACCATGTCATGGAATTAAATCCTTTTTAAGGCGGTTGTTTTCCCAGGTTCTGGTGAGTTCTAACTACCTAGGGGGACACGTTTGGAGGTGTGGTGACGGTGGTTGTATACGGTAGCTATTACCACTGGTGGTCTAGAGATCTCCACTCCAGGATTCATTACATCTTATGAACTTTCAACTTTATACAGCATTTGGACTCACTCTGAATGGACATTGGTTTGCACCTTTGAGAGATAATATAAGACACATTATTTCTGCACAACTTTTATATAGGGTATTTTAGTTTAATTCAGCGCTGCTAGTGTGTGTGAGCTCATATAGATTCTCATTATACACCATTGTAATTCACAGTAGACAGAAGTAAGTGTCGGCCTGTATAGGCCCCAAACATTAGTCACATGGGTTTAACTGACAGCACAGAACGTAGTATTTGATGACTGGAGGTACATTAGGCTTTCACAGGATACAGAAGTAAGTGTCAGCCTGTATAGGCCCCAAAACTTAGCTCACATAGGTTTAACTGACAGCAAATAACATAGTGTATTTGATGGCTGAAGGTACATTAGGCATTCACAGTATACAGAAGTAAGTGTTGGCCTGTATAGGCCCCAAAAATAGCTCACATGGGTTTAACTGACAGCAAAGAACGTAGTATTTGATGGCTAGAGTTAAATTAGGCATTCACACAGGAGAAACAAAAAGAAAGCCAACGAATAACCTGAGGTGCCATCTTGCCATAGCCAAGTTCAAAGGGGTCGACGGTGGCAGTGGTGATCGCCTACGGCCACATCACCCTGAACGCACCCGATCTTGTCTAATCTCGGAAGCTAAGCAGGGTCGGGCCTGGTTAGAACCTGGATGGGAGACCGCCTGGGAATACCAGGTGCTGTAGGCTTTTGGCTTTTCCTTTATTCATTGGCTTTCTTTTTGTTTCTCCTGAGGTGCCATCTTGCCATGGCCAAGTTCAAAGGAGTCGAGGGTGGCAGTGGCGATCGAAAAAAATTACTTTTAGTCAAAATGACTGTATTTTTGTCTTTTAGAGTCTTAAAAAGCCGGTTTTAGACAAGATTACTGCATTTTGTCTCCAACGGCCTGAAATTTTTTTTATTCAAAATGACTCTATTTTGGTCTCCAAGTGTCTAAAAAGCCTCTTTTAGTCAAAATAACTGCATTTGGTCACCAAAGGTCTGAAAATGCTTTTTTGTCAAAATGACTGTATTTTTGTCTTTTAGAGCCTTAAAAAGCCGGGTTTAGACAAGATAATTGCATTTGGTCTCCAACGGCCTGAAAATTTTTTTATTCAAAATGACTCTATTTTGGTCTCCAAGTGTCTAAAAAGCCTCTTTTAGTCAAAATAACTGCATTTGGTCAGCAAAGTTCTGAAAAAAATGTAGTCAAATTGACTGTATTTTTGTCTTTTAGAGCCTTAACCACTTTACCACTGGAGGATTTTGCTGTCTTACGTCCAGGCCACTTCTTGCGATTCGGCGCTGTGTGACTTTAACTGACAATTGCGTGGTCTTTTTTTCCCCCACAAACAGAGCTTTCTTTTGGTGGTATTTGATCACCTGTGCGATTTTTACTTTTTGCGCTATAAACAAAAAAAGAGTGTTTATTTTGAAAAAATAACAATATTTTTAACATTTTTATATATGAAATTCCCCCCCAAAAAAATGTAAAAATCAAATATTTTTAACATTTTTGGCCAATTTGTTTTCTGCTACCTATGTTTGGTAAAAAAAATCACAATAAGCATATTTTGATTGGTTTCCGCAAAAGTTATTGCGTTTAATAACTAAGGGAAAGATTTCTGTAATTTTTGGTGGTTTTTTTAACGCGTAATGGCGGCGATCTGCGATTTTGTTTGCGGGACTGCGACATTGCGGTGAACAGATCGGACCCTTGACTGACATTTTTGACACTTTTGGGGATACCAGTGACATTACTGCAGTAATCAGTGCTATATATATGCATTGTTACTGTAAAAATGACACTGGCAGGGAAGGGGTTAATTTTATTGGAGAGGGAGGGGTTAATGTATGCCTGGAGCTTACTAACGTGTGGGGGGGAGGTGTCTGAGTAACACAAGGACAGATCGCATGTTCAGCTATGCTGAACACTGCGATCTGTCACTCCTTGTCACTTAGGAGATCCGCCCACTCTGTTTACACAAGCGGGCGGATCTCCAAACTAGATTCTCAGACGATCAGGGAAGAGCAGCGGCGATCTCCACCGCTCCTCCCCTGGCCCTCGGCGGCGCGCGCGTGCCGCCCACAAGCAGCGGAGTCCAGCGACGTAAGTCTACGTCGCTGGACAATAGCCACATTGCTGCAGTAGCAGCAATGTGAGCAGTGTTAAAGTGGTTAAAAGCCGGTTTTAGACAAGATTTTAGACAATTGGGCTCCAATGGCCTGAAAAGTCTTTTTGGTCAAAATTACTCTATTTTGGTCTCCAAGTGTCTAAAAAGCCTTTTTTAGTATAAATAATTGCATTTGGTCCCCGAAGGTCTGAAAAAAAATTAGTCAAAATGAATGTATTATTGTCTTTTAGAGACCTAAAAAGCCGGGTTTTAGACAAGATTTGTCTAAAACCGGCCATTTGGGCTCCAATGGCCTGAAAAAATTTCTTTGGTCAAAATGACTCTATTTTGTTCTCCAAGTGTCTAAAAAGCCTCTTTTAGTCAAAATAACTGCATTTGGTCACCAAAGGTCTGAAAACAAATTTAGTCAAAATGACTGTATTTTTGTCTTTTAGAGCCTTAAAAAGCCGGTTTTAGACAAGATTTGTCTAAAACCAGCCATTTGGGCTCCAATGGCCTAAATAAATTTTGGTCAAAATGACTCTATTTTGGTCTCCAGGTGTCTAAAAAGCCTTTTTTAGTCAAAATACCTGCATTTGGTCACCAAAAGTCTGACAAACTTTTTTAGTCAAAATGACTGTATTTTTGTCTTTTAGAGTCTTAAAAAGCCGGTTTTAGAAAAGATAACTGCACTTGTTCTCCAATGGTCTGAATTTTTTTGTCAAAATGAATGTATTTAGTATTCTGTGGCTGAAGGTTCATTAGGCATTCACAGGATACAGAAGTAAGTGTCGGCCATAAAAGTCCCCAAAAATTAGCCTGACAGCTAAGAATGTAGTATTTGGTGGCTGAAGGTAAATTAGGCATTCACAGAGTACAGAAGTAAGGGTCGGCCTGTATAGGCCCCAAAAATTAGCCCACATGGGTTTAACTGACAGCTAAGAACGTAGTATTCTGTGGCTGAAGGTAAGTGTCAGGTAAACCCATGTGGGCTAATTTCTGGGGCCTTTTATGGCCGACACTTACTTCTGTATCCTGTGAATGCCTAATTTACCTTTAGCCACAGAATACTACGTTCTTAGCAGTCACGTAAACCCATGTGAGCTAATTTTTGGGGCTTATAGAGGCCGACACTTACTTGTGTATACTGTGTGAATGCCTAATGTACCTCCAGCCATCAAATACTATGTTCTTTGCTGTCACTTAAACCCATGTGAGCTAATTTTTGGGGCCTAAACGGCTCCTCAGGAGAAACAAAAAGAAAGCCAACAAATAAAGGAAAAGCCAGGCCTGACCCTGCTTAGCTTCCAAGATCAGACGAGATCGGGCGCGTTCAGGGAAGAACGTAGTGTATTTGATGGCTGGAGGTACATTAGGCATTCACACAGTATACAGAAGTAAGTGTTAGCCTGTATAGGCCCCAAAAAATAGCTCACATGGGTTTAACTGACAGCAAAGAACGTAGAATTCTGTGGCTGAAGGTACATTAGGCATTCACACAGTATACAGAAGTAAGTGTTGGACTGTTTAGGCCCCAAAAATTAGCTCACATGGGTTTAACTGACAGCAAAGAATGTAGTATTGGATGGCTAGAGCTACATCAGGCATTCACACAGTATACAGAAGTAAGTGTCGGACTCTATAGGCCCCAAAAATTAGCTCACATGGATTTACCTGACTGCTAAGAACATAGTATTCTGTGGCTAAAGGTACATTAGGCATTCACAGGATACAGAAGTAAGTGTCGGCCATAAAAGGCCCCAGAAATTAGCCCACATGGTTTTACCTGACACTTACCTTCAGTCACAGAATACTACGTTCTTAGCTGTCAGTTAGCCATGTGGGCTAATTTTTGGTGCCTAAACAGGCCGACACTTACTTCTGTACCCTGTGAATGCCTAACTTACCTTCAGCCACCAAATACTACGTTCTTAGCTGTCAGGCTAATTTTTGGGGACTTTTATGGCCGACACTTACTTCTGTATCCTGTGAATGCCTAATGTACCTTCAGCCACAGAATACTAAATACATTCATTTTGACAAAAAAAATTTCAGCCCATTGGAGACCAAGTGCAGTTATCTTGTCTAAAACCGGCTTTTTAAGACTCTAAAAGACAAAAATACAGTCATTTTGACTAAAAAAGTTTGTCAGACCTTTGGTGACCAAATGCAGTTATTTTGGCTAAAAAAAGCGTTTTATACACCTGGAGACCAAAATAGAGTCATTTTGACCAAAATATTTTTTCAGGCCATTGGAGCACAAATGGCCGGTTTTAGACAAATCTAAAACCGGCTTTTTAAGGCTCTAAAAGACAAAAATACAGTCATTTTGACTATTTTTTCAGACCTTTGGTGACCAAATGCCTTTATTTTGACTAAAAAAGGCTTTTTAGACACTTGGAGACCAAAATAGAGTAATTTTGACCAAAACATTTTTTTCAGGCCATTGGAGCCAAATGTCTAAAATCTTGTCTAAAACCGGCTTGTTAAGGCTCTAAAAGACAAAAATATAGTCATTTTGACTAAATTTTTTCAGACCTTTGGTTACCAAATGCAGTTATTTTGACTAAAAAAGGCTTTTTAGACACTTGGAGACCAAAATAGAGTCATTTTGACCAAAAAGTTTTTTTCAGGCCATTGGAGCCCAAATGGCCGGTTTTACATAAATCTGGTCTAAAACCGGCTTTTTAAGCCACTAAAAGAAAAAAATACATTCATTTTGGCTAGTTTTTTTTCAGACCTTTGGTGACCAAATACAGTTATTTATACTAAAAAAGGCTTTTTAGACACTTGGAGACCAAAATAGAGTCATTTTAACCAAAAAAAATTTTCAGGCCATTGGAGCCCAAATGTCTAAAATCTTGTCTAAAACCGACTTTTTAAGACTCTAAAAGTAGAGTTGAGCAGACACCTGGATGTCCGTGTTCGGCACGTTCGGCCGAACTTGAAAAAAAGTCTGGGTCCATGTCCCGGACTTTTTCCGAACTTTACCCGGACACCGAACCCCATTGAAGTCAATGGGGAACCAAACTTTCAGGCACTAAAATGGCTCTAAAACACAAATGGAAAGGGCTAGAGTGCTACAAATGGCAGCAAAACGTAGTTAAGAGCATGGTAAGTGCTCTGCAAACAAATGTGGATAGGGAAAGAACTTAAAACAACAACAAAAAACAGAAAAATAAAAAAAAATCTTCATCTGTGAAAGACGAGGCCCATATGGAGTAGGAGGGAGGTTGAGGTGGTGGTGGATGTGGCAGTGTAGGTGGAAGCGGCGGTAGAGGAGAACGAGGTGGCCAACACTGCTTTATTTCAGTCATTTTAAATGAGGGTACAACCCAAAAGAGTGAGAAAGATCAAAAATATAACAATGGCTGGGTAAGGTCGGTATCCATCTCTATTCTGCACAAGGTACGGAAAAGTCCCGTGGGATCCATGCCTGGTTCATTTTAATGAACTTGAGCTTGTCCACATTGTCTCTGGACAGGCGGCTGCGCTTGTCTGTGATAACGCCCCCAGCCGTGCTAAATACACGTTCAGATAATACACTGGCTGCAGGGCACGCCAGCACCTCCAAGGCGTAAAGGGCAAGCTTAGGGCATGTGCCCAATTTGGAGACCCAGAAGTTGAAGAGGGCAGACCCGTCATTCACTATATGTAGGCGTGTGCACACATACTGCTCCACCATGTTGGTGAAATGCTGCCTCCTGCTAAGACGTTCCATATGAGCTGCTGGTGCTGCTGTTTGTTGTGGCGTGCTGACAAAGCTTTTCCACATTTCGGCCATGCTAACCCTGCCTTCTGAGGTGCTGGCGGTGCCCTGGTTGCGTTGGCGACCTCTTCCTCCTCCTCCTCTGCCTTGGCCTTGTGCTTCCACTGTGGCTCTGCTGTCAGGTGGGAATGCCAGCAGCATCGCGTCTACCAGCGTGCGCTTGTATTGGCGCATCTTGCGATCGCGCTCCAGTGAAAGAATTAAGGACGGTACGTTGTCCTTGTAACAGGGATCCAGCAGCATGGCCACCCAGTAATCAGCACAAGCTAGAATGTGGGCAACTCGTCAGTCGTTGTGGAGACACTGCAGCATGTAATCGCTCATGTGTGCCAGGCTGCCCAGAGGCAACGAAAGGCTGTCCTCTGTGGGAGGTGTATCGTCTGTGTCCTCTGTATCCCCCCAGCCACGCACCAGTGGTGGCCATGAGCTGGCCTGGATGCCACCCAGCGGGGAACATGGTTCCATCTCCTCCTCCATCTCCTCCTCCTCATCCTCATCCTCCAGAACTGTGCCCCTGCTGAACAATTGTGTCCCTGGCATTTGTGGGTGCAGGAACCCACCCTCTGAGCCACTTGCGAATGACTGCCCTGAAAGCCTTGGAAATGTTACCTCTTCATCCTCCTCCTCCTCCTCATCCTGTGCCACATCCTCTTCCATCATTGCCCGAATCGTTTTTTGAAGGAGGCATAGAAGTGGGATAGTTAAGCTGACAACGGCGTCATCGGCACTGGCCATGTTGGTGGAGTACTCAAAACAGCGCAACAAGGCACACAGGTCTCGCATGGAGGCCCAGTTATTGGTGGTGAAGTGGTGCTGTTCCGCAGAGCGACTCACGCGTGCGTGCTGCAGCTGAATCTCCACTATGGCCTGCTGCTGCTCGCACAGTCTTTCCAGCATGTGCAAGGTGGAGTTTCAACTTGTGGGCACGTCACATATGAGGCGGTGAGCGGGAAGGTCGAAGTTACGCTGCAGCGCTGACGGGCGAGCAGCAGCAGGGTGAGAACGCCATAAGTGTGCACAGACAGCCCGCACTTTCTGCAGCAGCTCTGACATATCGGGGTAATTTTTAAGGAACCTCTGCACCACCAAGTTCAGCACATGTGCCAGGCAAGGGATGTGCATCAAACCGGCTAGGCCCAGAGATACTATGAGATTTCGCCCATTATCGCACACCACCAGGCCGGGCTTGAGGCTCGCTGGCAGCAACCACTCATTTGTCTGCTGTTCCATGCCCCTCCAAAACTCCTGCGCGGTGTGTGGTTTTTCCCCCAAACAGGAAAGTTTTAAAACTGCCTGCTGTTGTTTACCCCTGGCTGTGCTGAAGTTGGTGGTGAAGTTGTTACGGATGAGGAGGCGGTAGAGGATGAAGAAGCGGAGTAGGAGGAGTTAGGAACAGGAGGCAAACTGAAGCACCCTGCAATCCTCGGTGGTGGAAGGACATGCGCCAAATTGCTATCTGCCTCAGGCCCATCCGCCACTGCATTTACCCAGTGTGCCGTTAGGGAGATATAACGCCCCTGACCGTGCTTACTGGTCCACGTATCGGTAGTTAGGTGGACCTTGCCACAGATGGCGTTGCGCAGTGCACACCTGATTTTTTCCCCCCACTTGGTTGTGCAGGGAAGGGATGGCTTGCCTGGAAAAGTAGTGGCGGCTGGGCACGACGTACTGTGGGACAGCCACCGACATAAGGCTTTTAAAACTGTGCGTCTCCACCAGACGGAATGACAGCATTTCAAAGGCCAAGAATTTTGAAATGCTGGCATTCAGGGCCAGGGATCGCAGGTGGGTAGGGGGTTATTTCCTCTTCCTCTGAAGTGTTTGGGAGATGGAAAGCTGAATGCTCCACGGGACATTGTGGAGATGGTTAGTGACCCACGTGGTGGTGTTGCTGACAGATCCTCTGTTTGCGGGGTGGCAGGTGCCGGTATCACTACAGAGGTGGATGGAGAGGCCGAGACTGCAGCAGAAGAGGAAGCAGGAGGAGCCAGAGACCTTTCTTGGTTTTGAAGGTGTCTACTCCACTGCAGCTCGTGCTTTGCACTTAGATGCCTGATCCTGCAGGTTGTGCTCAGGTTGAGAAGGTTTATGCCTCGCTTCAGGCTCTGATTGCACAGGGTGCAAACCACTCGTGTCCTGTCATCAGCACATTTTCTGAAGAACTTCCACGCTAGAGAACTCCTTTGAGCTGGCTTTGGTGCGCTCGGTCCCTTGCTGCGTTGGGCAGTAGCAGGCGTTGTGTCTAGGGCATGGCTGCTCTGCTTCTGCACCCTGCTCCCTCTTCTGCTGTGCTGGTGGCTCTGTGCGACCACCGCCTCTTCCTCCAAACTACTCAGGTCACCTGCATGACCTTCATTCCATGTGGGGTCGAGGACCTCATCGTCCTCCACATCATCTTCCACCCAGTCTTCACCCCTGCCCTCCTTGTTAGCCTCCACAATTCTGAGTGCCGCAGCAGTTGGCACCTGTGTTTCGTCATCATCTGAGACGTGCTGCGATGGTCCTTCCATGTACTCATCTTGAGAAATAAGTGGTTGGGCATCGCTGCACTCAATCTCTTCCACTTCTGGGGCAGGGCTAGGTGGATGGCCCTGGGAAACCCTGCTGACAGAGTCATCAAAAAGAAGAAGAGACTGCTGCATGACTTGGGGCTCAGACTGCTTGCCTGATTTGCAAGGGGGTGAGGTGAAAGACGGTTGGACATTGGCTGCAGGTGCCAACTCTGACCTTTCTGCAGTAGACTGGGTGGGAGACAATGTGAAGGAACTGGAGGCACTGTCAGCAACCCAATCTACTATCGCCTGTACTTCTTATGGCCTCATCACTTCTAGAGGTGCATGGTGCCCTACCAAATACTGCTGCAGATTCTGTCGCCTACTCACACTTGAGGAAGGTGTTTCACTTGTGCGTGTAGCTGGCACAGATCGACCACGTCCTCTCCTTGCAACAGGAGCTCTACCAGCAGCACAACGACCCAAGCCACGGCCCCTATTTGATGGTCTCCTCATATTTCTGTAATTTATGATCTTGCCCTAGAAAGGTGTTTATTGAATAGCGGAAAAAACAACAACAGTATCGCACGGGTGTATCTCACAGTCAAATATGCAAACTATGCCGCAATTTTTTTATTTTTACCCCAAAAGGGTGTTTATTAAATAGCAGAATAGAAAAACAGTATACAAATACAACGGGTGTATCTCAGAGTCAAATATGCAAAGTATGACACAAATTTAATTTTTTTCACCCCAAAAGGGTGTATATTGAATAGCGGAATAGAAACAATTATATAAAACGGTGTATCTCACACGTACAAACACAGACTAGGCCCCGATTACAATTTTTTGTACCCTAAAGGGAGGATGAGGAAGAGGAGTAGGAGGAGTTCGGAACAGGAGGCAAACTGAAGCGCCCTGAAATCCTTGGCGGTGGAAGGAGATGCGCCAAACAAATTTAAAAGGTGTATTTCACACGTACGGATACAGACTATGCCGTAATTTAATTTTTTACACTCCAAAAGGGTGTATATTGAATAGTGGAATAGGAAAAATTTTATAAAACGGTGTATCTCACACATACAAACACAGACTAGGCCCCGATTACAATTTTTTGTACCCTAAAGGCAGGATGAGGATGAGGAGTAGGAGGAGTTCGGAACAGGAGGCAAACTGAAGCGCCCTGCAATCCTCGGCGGTGGAAGGAGATGCGCCAAACAAATTTAAAAAGGTGTATGTCACAGTACCGATACAGACTATGCCGTAATTGAATTTTTTACACTTAAATAGGGTGTATATTGAATAGCGGAATAGAAAAAAATGTATAAAACGGTGTATCTCACACATACAAACACAGACTAGGCCCCGATTACAATTTTTTGTACCCTAAAGGCAGGATGAGGATGAGTAGGAGGAGTTCGGAACAGGAGGCAAACTGAAGCGCCCTGCAATCCTCGGCGGTGGAAGGAGATGCGCCAAACAAATTTAAAAAGGTGTATCTCACATGTACCGATACAGACTATGCCTTAATTTAATTTTTTACACTCAAAAAGGGTGGATATTGAATAGCGGAATAGAAATTTTTTTTTAGAAAACGGTGTATCTCACACGTACAAACACAGACTAGGCCCCGATTACAACTTTTTGTACCCTAAAGGCAGGATGAGGATGAGGAGTAGGAGGAGTTCGGAACAGGAGGCAAACTGAAGCACCCTGCAATCCTCGGCGGTGGAAGATGCGCCCCAAAAGATTGGAAGGTGTATCTATGTGTTGGGGTGTTTTCTTTCCAAAATTTGGTCATTTTTTGGTGGTTTCCATTGTCCTGGTGCTCCAGGACTTTCAAAAGTGTGATAAGTAGTCAGAAAATTATAGGTGTCATTTTTTGCTTCTAGAACGCCTGACTGTGCTCCTTGGATGTTGGGCCTCTGTATGTGGTCAGGCTGTGGAAAAGTGTCACACATGTGGTATCGCCATACTCAAGAGGAGTAGCAGAATGTATTTTGGGGTGTAGTTGCAAGTATGCCTGTACAGTGTGTGAGAAATAACTTCGTAAATTGACAATTTTGTGAAAAATATTTTTTTTTTAAAAAAATCTTCATTTTGCAAAGAATTGTGGTAAAAAATTACAACTTCAAAAAACTCACCATGCCTCTTACTAAATACCTTGGAATGTCTACTTTCCAAAAAGGGGTCATTTGGGGGTATTTGTACTGTCCTGACTTGTTAGGGTCTCAAGAAATGAGATAGGCCGTCAGTACTTTAGGTGTTATCAATTTTCAATGATTAGCACCTTAGCTTGTAGACTCTATAACCTTCACAAAGACCAAAAAATGTATACTTATTTGGGTTATTTTTACTAAAGATATGTAGCAGTATAAATTTTAGTCAAAATTTATGAAGAAAAATTACTAAATCTGCAACATTTAAAACCAAAACGAAGAAAAATGCATTTTTTTACAAAATTTTCGGTCTTTTTTCATTTATAGCGCAAAAAATAAAAAACCCAATTACGATTAAATACCACCAAAAGAAAGCTCTGTTTGTGTGAAAAAAAGGATGAAAATTTCATATGGGGACAGTGTTGCATGACTGAGTAATTGTCATTCAAAATGTAAGAGCACTGAAAGCTGAAAATTGGTCTGGTTAGGAAGGGGGTTTAAGTGCCCAGTGGGCAAGTGGTTAAGGCTCTAAAAGACAAAAATACATTCATTTTAACTAAATTTATTTTCAGACCTTTGGTGACCAAATGCAGTTATTTATACTAAAAAAGGCTTTTTAGACACTTGGAGACCAAAATAGAGTCATTTTGACAAAAAAAATTTCAGACCATTGGAGCCCAAATGTCTAAAATCTTGTCTAAAACCGGCTTTTTAAGGCTCTAAAAGACAAAAATACAGTCAATTTGAATATTTTTTTTCAGACCTTTGGTGACCAAATGCAGTTATTTTGACTAAAAAAGGCTTTTTAGACACTTGGAGACTAGAATAGAGTCATTTTGACCAAAAAATGTTTTTCAGGCCATTGGAGCCAAATGTCTAAAATCTTGTCTAAACCCGGCTTTTTAAGGCTCTAAAAGACAAAAATATAGTCAGTTGGACTTAAAAAAATTTTCAGACCTTTGGTGACCAAATGCAGTTATTTTGACTACAAAAGGCTTTTTAGACACTTGGAGATCAAAATAGTCATTTTGACCGAAAAGTTTTTTTCAGGCCATTGGAGCCCAAATGGCCGGTTTTAGACAAATCTTGTTTAAAAACGGCTTTTTAAGGCTCTAAAAGACAAAAATACATTCATTTTGACTTAATTGTTTTGTCAGACATTTGGTGACCAAATGCAGTTATTTTGACTAAAAAAGGCTTTTTAGACACTTGGAGACCAAAATAGAGTCATTTTGACCAAAAAAATCTTTCAGGCCATTTGAGCCCAAATGTCTAAAATCTTGTTTAAAACCGTCTTTTTAAGGTTCTAAAAGACAAAAATACAGTCAATTTGACTAAATTACTTTTCATACCTTTGGTGACCAATTGCAGTTATTTTGACTTTTTAGACACTTGAAGACCAAAATAGAGTCATTTTGACCCAAAAAACTTTTTCAGGCCATTGGAGCCAAATGTCTAAAATCTTGTCTAAAACTGGCTTTTTAAGGCTCTAAAAGACAAAAATATAGTAATTTTGACTAAATTTATTTTTCTGACCTTTGGTGACCAAATGCAGTTATTTTGACTAAAAAATGATTTTTAGACAGTTGGAGACCAAAATAGTCATTTTGACCAAAAAAAATTTCAGGCCATTGGAGCCCAAATGGCCGGTTTTAGACAAATCTTGTCTAAAACCGCCTTTTTAAGGCTCTAAAAGACAAAAATACAGTCATTTTGACTAAATTTTTTTTCAGACCTTTGGTGACCAAATGCAGTTATTTTGACGAAAAAAGGCTTTTTAGACAGTTGGAGACCAAAATATTCATTTTGACCAAAAAAATTTTCAGGCCATTGGAGAGCAAAATGCATTTATCTTGTCTAGTGTTGAGCGAACACGGACTGTATTATTCGTGTTCGTACCAAATAATTGGATTTTTGTTACCCGAACATGGACCCGAAAACGTTACTGTATTCGGGTGTTCGGGTTTAAAATCCGTGTTCGGTCTTTTTATTTCCTGTTTTGTATGTAATGGCGCACTTTTAATGGCGGGCTTTCAACAGCCAATCAACAAGCGTTTAACTGGTGTGCCTTAAGCCATCCCAGCCATGCCTACTAATGTATTAGTAGCTGTGATTGGCCATCTGAAGCATGTGACCATGTCTTTATAAGTTCGAGAGCCCCAGCGCGCCGCGTCATTCTGCTGTAGTTTAGGGACAGAGCACACATCATACGTGCTGGCTGCTGATTAGGGACAGACAGTGATTCTGTGAAAAATTGTGTCCGAAAAGAATGCAGGGACAGGTCGGAGTGCAGGCAGGGAAAGTTATTAGAGCACTTTAGGGCCAGGTTGGAGATTAGGCAGTGTCAGTCTACATCGATTTTGCTGTGTGGGGGGTGGTGCAGTGAACGATCTTATTGAGCATATTAGGGCCAGGCTGGAGATTAGGCAGGGACAGTCTACATCGATTTTGCTGTGTGGGGGGGGTGGTGCAGTGAACGATCTTATTGAGCATATTAGGGCCAGGCTGGAGATTAGGCAGGGACAGTCTACATCGATTTTGCTGTGTGGGGGGTGGTGCAGTGAAGAATCTTTTTGCCCTCACTTGAGCCCACTGAGGAGGAGGAGGGAGAAAAAAAATCTATTTTTATCAGTCAGTTGTGTGCAGCGTTAATCTATTTTACTACAAGTTAAAAGGGATTTTTTTCCCCCTTCATAGCCTGTTTGCTGCAGTGCTGACTGTGACATAAGACACTGCTGTGTTCACATGTGCTATTGAGTAATTTTCAATTTTATACACTTTTTTCTATTCAACTATTCAATATACACCCTTTTGGGTTAAAAAAATTTAATTGTGGCATAGTCTGTACTAAAACTGTAACTTAAAGGGGAATTTTCTTTTTTTTTCCCTTCATAGCCTGCTGCAGAGCTGACTGTGACATAAGACACTGCTGTGTTCACATGTACTATCGAAATATCACCAATTTTATATCATATTTTCTATTCCGCTATTCAATCTACACCCTTTGGGGTAAAAATAATTAAATTGCGGCATAGTCTGTATCGGTATGTGTGAGATACACCTTTCCAATTTTTGGGGCGCATCTTCCACCGCCGAGGATTGCAGGGTGCTTCAGTTTGCCTCCTGCCTGTTCCGAACTCCTCCTACTCCTCATCCTGCCTTTAGGGTACAAAAAATAGTAATCGGGGACTAGTCTGGGTCTGTACGTGTGAGATAGATACACCTTTTGATATCATATTTTCTATTCCGCTATTCAATCTACACCCTTTGGGGTAAAAATAATTAAATTGCGGCATAGTCTGTATCGGTACGTGTGAGATACACCTTCCAATCTTTTGGGGCACATCTTCCACTGCCGAGGATTGCAGGGTGCTTCAGTTTTCCTCCTGCCTGTTCCGAACTCCTCCTTCTTCTCATCCTGCCTTTAGGGTACAAAAAATTGTAATCGGGGACTAGTCTGGGTCTGTACGTGTGAGATAGATACACCTTTTGATATCATATTTTCTATTCCGCTATTCAATCTACACCCTTTGGGGTAAAAAGAATTAAATTGCGGCATAGTCTGTATCGGTACGTGTGAGATACACCTTCCAAATTTTTGGGGCGTATCTTCCACCGCCGAGGATTGCAGGGTGCTTCAGTTTGCCGCCTGTTCCGAACTCCTCCTACTCCTCATCCTGCCTTTAGGGTACAAAAAATTGTAATCGGGGCCTAGTCTGGGTCTGTACGTGTGAGATAGATACACCTTTTGATATCATATTTTCTATTCCGCTATTCAATCTACACCCTTTGGGGTAAAAATAATTAAATTGCGGCATAGTCTGTATCGGTACGTGTGAGATACACCTTCCAATCTTTTGAGGCGCATCTTCCACCGCCGAGGATTGCAGGGTGCTTCAGTTTGCCTCCTGCCTGTTCCGAACTCCTCCTACTCCTCATCCTGCCTTTAGGGTACAAAAAATTGTAATCAGGGCCTAGTCTGTGTTTGTACGTGTGAGATACACCGTTTTATAAAAAAATTTCTATTCCGCTATTCAATCTACACAATTTGGGGTAAAAAGAATTAAATTGCGGCATAGTCTGTATCGGTACGTGTGAGATACACCTTCCAATCTTTTGGGGCGCATCTTCCACCGCCGAGGATTGCAGGGTGCTTCAGTTTGCCTCCTGTTCCGAACTCCTCCTACTCCTCATCCTCATCCTGCCTTTAGGGTACAAAAAATTGTAATCGGGGCCTAGTCTGTGTTTGTACGTGTGAGATACACCGTTTTATAAAAATTTTTCTATTCCGCTATTCAATCTACACAATTTGGGTTAAAAATAATTAAATTGCGGCATAGTCTGTATCGGTACGTGTGAGATACACCTTCCAATATTTTGGGGCGCATCTTCCCCCGCCGAGGATTGCAGGGTGCTTCAGTTTTCCTCCTGCCTGTTCCGAACTCCTCCTTCTTCTCATCCTGCCTTTAGGGTACAAAAAATTGTAATCGGGGACTAGTCTGGGTCTGTACGTGTGAGATAGATACACCTTTTGATATCATATTTTCTATTCCGCTATTCAATCTACACCCTTTGGGGTAAAAAGAATTAAATTGTGGCATAGTCTGTATCGGTACGTGTGAGATACACCTTCCAAATTTTTGGGGCGCATCTTCCACCGCCGAGGATTGCAGGGTGCTTCAGTTTGCCTCCTGTTCCGAACTCCTCCTACTTCTCATCCTGCCTTTAGGGTACAAAATATAGTAATCGGGGCCTAGTCTGGGTCTGTACGTGTGAGATAGATACACCTTTTGATATCATATTTTCTATTCCGCTATTCAATCTACACCCTTTGGGGTAAAAATAATTAAATTGCGGCATAGTCTGTATCGGTACGTGTGAGATACACCTTCCAATCTTTTGAGGCGCATCTTCCACCGCCGAGGATTGCAGGGTGCTTCAGTTTGCCTCCTGCCTGTTCCGAACTCCTCCTACTCCTCATCCTGCCTTTAGGGTACAAAAAATTGTAATTGGGGCCTAGTCTGTGTTTGTACGTGTGAGATACACCGTTTTATAAAATTTTTTCTATTCCGCTATTCAATCTACACAATTTGGGGTAAAAATAATTAAATTGCGGCATAGTCTGTATCGGTACATGTGAGATACACCTTCCAATCTTTTGGGGCGCATCTTCCACCGCCGAGGATTGCAGGGTGCTTCAGTTTGCCTCCTGTTCCGAACTCCTCCTACTCCTCATCCTCATCCTGCCTTTAGGGTACAAAAAATTGTAATCGGGGCCTAGTCTGTGTTTGTACGTGTGAGATACACCGTTTTATAAAAAATTTTCTATTCCGCTATTCAATCTACACAATTTGGGGTAAAAAGAATTAAATT
This sequence comes from Pelophylax lessonae, assembly GCF_965119305.1. NCBI lineage: Eukaryota > Metazoa > Chordata > Amphibia > Anura > Ranidae > Pelophylax > Pelophylax lessonae. The sequence continues at coordinate 253,097,752 of NC_138774.1, forward strand.
GCGGCATAGTCTGTATCGGTACGTGTGAGATACACCTTCCAATCTTTTGGGGCGCATCTTCCACCGCCGAGGATTGCAGGGTGCTTCAGTTTGCCTCCTGCCTGTTCCGAACTCCTCCTACTCCTCATCCTGCCTTTAGGGTACAAAAAATTGTAATCGGGGGCCTAGTCTGTGTTTGTACGTGTGAGATACACCGTTTTATAAATTTTTTTCTATTCCGCTATTCAATCTACAGAATTTGGGGTAAAAATAATTAAATTGTGGCATAGTCTGTATCGGTACGTGTGAGATACACCTTCCAATCTTTTGGGTCGCATCTTCCACCGCCGAGGATTGCAGGGTGCTTCAGTTTGCCTCCTGTTCTGAACTCCTCATACTCCTCATCCTCATCCTGCCTTTAGGGTACAAAAAATTGTAATCGGGGCCTAGTCTGTGTTTGTACGTGTGAGATACACCGTTTTATAAAAAATTTCTATTCCACTATTCGATCTACACCCTTTGGGGGTAAAAATAATTAAATTGCGGCATAGTCTGTATCGGTACATGTGAGATACACCTTCCAAATTTTTGGGGTGCATCTTCCACCGCCGAGGATTTCAGGGTGCTTCAGTTTGCCTCCTGTTCCGAACTCCTCCTACTCCTCATCCTCATCCTGCCGTTATTTTACAAAAAATTGTAATCGGGGCCTAGTCTGTGTTTGTACGTGTGAGATACACCATTTTATAAAAATGTTTCTATTCCGCTATTCAATATACACCCTTTTTTAGTGTAAAAAATTAAATTACAGCATAGTCTGTATTGGTACATGTGAGATACACCTTTTAAAATTTGTTTGGTGCATCTCCTTCCACCGCCGAGGATTGCAGGGTGCTTCAGTTTGCCTCCTTTTTTCCGAACTCCTCCAACTCCTCTTCCTCATACTCATCCTTGTCCTGCCTTTAGGGTACAAAAAATTGTAATCGGCGCCTAGTCTATGTTTGTACGTGTGAGATACACCGTTTTATATCCTTTTTGCTATTCCGCTATTCAATATACACCCTTTTGGGGTGAAAAAAATTAAATTGCGGCATACTTTGCATATTTGACTGTGAGATACACCCGTTGTATTTGTATACTGTTTTTCTATTCCGCTATTTAATAAACACCCTTTTGGGGTAAAAAAAAATTAAATTGCGGCATAGTGTGCATATTTGACTGTGAGATACACCCGTACAATACTGTTGTTGTTTTGTTCCGCTAGTCAATAAACACCTTTCTAGGGCAAGATCATAAATTACAGAAATATGAGGAGACCGTCAAATAGGGGCCGTGGCCTGGGTCATGGTGCTGCTGGTAGAGCTCCTGTTGCAAGGAGAGGACGTGGTCGATCTGTGCCAGCTACACGCACAAGTGAAACACCTTCCTCAAGTGTGAGTAGGCGACAGAACCTGCAGCAGTATTTGGTAGGGCATCATGCACCTCTAGAAGTGATGAGGCCAGAACAAGTAGAGGCGATAGTAGATTGGTTTGCTGCTGACAGTGCCTCCAGTTCCTTCACATTGTCTCCCACCCAGTCTACTGCAGAAAGGTCAGAGTTGGCACCTGCAGCCGATGTCCAACCGTCTTTCACCTCACCCCCTTGCAAATCAGGCAAGCAGTCTGAGCCCCAAGTCATGCAGCAGTCTCTTCTTCTTTTTGATGACTCTGTCAGCAGGGTTTCCCAGGGCCATCCACCTAGCCCTGCCCCAGAAGTGGAAGAGATTGAGTGCAGCGATGCCCAACCACTTATTTCTCAAGATGAGTACATGAATGGACCATCGCAGCACGTCTCAGATGATGACGAAACGCAGGTGCCAACTGCTGCGGCACTCAGAACTGTGGAGACCGACAAGGAGGGCAGGGGTGAAGACTGGGTGGAAGATGATGTGGAGGACGATGAGGTCCTCGACCCCACATGGAATGAAGGTCATGCAGGTGACCTGAGTAGTTTGGAGGAAGAAGCGGTGGTCGCACAGAGCCACCAGCACAGCAGAAGAGGGAGCAGGGTGCAGAAGCAGAGCAGCCGTGCCCTAGACACTACGCCTGCTACTGCCCAACGCAGCAAGGGTCCGAGCGCACCAAAGCCAGCTCAAAGGAGTTCTCTAGCGTGGAAGTTCTTCAGAAAATGTGCTGATGACAGGACACGAGTGGTTTGCACCCTGTGCAATCAGAGCCTGAAGCGAGGCATAAACCTTCTCAACCTGAGCACAACCTGAATGATCAGGCATCTAAGTGCCAATCACGAGCTGCAGTGGAGTAGACACCTTCAAAACCAAGAAAGGTCTCTGGCTCCTCCTGCTTCCTCTTCTGGTGCAGTCTCGGGCCTCTTCATCCACCTCTGTAGTGATACTGGCACCTGCCACCCCGCTAACAGAGGATCTGTCAGCAACACCACCACCTGGGTCACCAACCATCTCCACAATGTCCCGTGGAAGCGTTCAGCTTTCCATCTCCCAAACACTTCAGAGGAAGAGGAAGTGCCCCCCTAACCACCCGCGATCCCTGGCCCTGAATGCCAGCATTTCAACATTCTTGGCCTTTGAAATGCTGTCATTCCGTCTGGTGGAGACGCACCACTTTAAAAGCCTTCCGTCGGTGGCTGTCCCACAGTACGTCGTGCCAAGCCGCCACTACTTTTCCAGGCAAGCCATCCCTTCCCTGCACAACCAAGTGGGTGAAAAAATCAGGTGTGCACTGCGCAACGAAATCTGAAGCAAGTTGGCGCGTGTCCTTCCACCACCGAGGATTGCAGGGCGCTTCAGTTTGCCTCCTGTTCCAAACTCCTCCTACTCCGCTTCCTCATTCCCCTCCCGCCTCCTCATCCGGTCAGCGTAACACCTTCACCGCCAACTTCAGCACAGCCAGGGGTAAACGACAGCAGGCAGTTTTAAAACTTGCCTGTTTTGGGGAAAAACCACACACCGCACAAGAGTTGTGGAGGAGCATGGAACAGCAGACAAATGAGTGGTTGCTGCCAGCGAGCCTCAAGCCCGGCCTGGTGGTGTGCGATAACGGGTGAAATCTCATAGCAGCTCTGGGCCTAGCCGGTTTGATGCACATCCCTTGCCTGGCGCATGTGCTGAATTTGGTGGTGCAGAGGTTCCTTAAAAATTACCCCGATATGTCAGAGCTGCTGCAGAAAGTGCCGGCCGTCTGTGCGCACTTTCGGCGTTCTCACCCTGCTGCTGCTCGCCTGTCAGCGCTGCAGCGTAACTTTGGCCTTCCTGCTCACCGCCTCATATGAGACGTGCCCACAAGGTGGAACTCCACCTTGCACATGCTGGAAAGACTGTGCGAGCAGCAGCAGTCCATAGTGGAGTTTCAGCTGCAGCACGCACGCGTGAGTCGCTCTGCGGAACAGCACCACTTCACCACCAATAACTGGGCCTCCATGCGAGACCTGTGTGCCTTGTTGCGCTGTTTTGAGTACTCCACCAACATGGCCAGTGCCAATGACGCCGTTGTCAGCTTAACTATCCCACTTCTATGCCTCCTTCAAAAAACGATTTGGGCGATGATGGAAGAGGATGTGGCACAGGATGAGGAGGAGGAGGAGGAGGATGAATAGGTAACATTTCCAAGGCTTTCAGGGCAGTCATTCGCAAGTGGCTCCGTGGGTGGGTTCCTGCACCCACAAACTCCAGGGATACAATTGTCCAGCAGGGGCACAGTTCTGGAGGATGAGGAGGATGATGAGGAGGAGATGGAGGAGGAGATGGAACCATGTTCACAGCAGGGTGGCACCCAGGCCAGCTCATGCCCATCACTGGTGCGTGGCTGGGGGGATACAGAGGACACAGACGATACACCTCCCACAGAAGACAGCCTTTCGTTGCCTCTGGGCAGCCTGGCACACATGAGCGATTACATGCTGCAGTGTCTCCACAACGACCGCCGAGTTGCCCAAATTCTAACTTGTGCTGATTACTGGGTGGCCACGCTGCTGGATCCCCGTTACAAGGACAATGTACCGTCCTTAATTCACTCACTGTAGCATGATCGCAAGATGCGCGAGTACAAGCGCACGCTGGTAGACGCGATGCTGCTGGCATTCCCACCTGACAGCGGGGCCACAGTGGAAGCACAAGGCCAAGGCAGAGGAGGAGGAGGAGGAGGAGGAGAAGGAAGAGGTCGCCAACGCAACCAGGGCACCACCAGCACCTCAGAAGGCAGGGTTAGCACGGCCGAAATGTGGAAAAGCTTTGTCAGCATGCCACAACAAACAGCAGCACCAGCAGATCATATGGAACGTCTTAGCAGGAGGCAGCACTTCACCAACATGGTGGAGCAGTATGTGTGCACACGCCTACATGTAGTGAATGACGGGTCTGCCCCCTTCAACTTCTGGGTCTCCAAATTGGGTACATGGCTTGCCCTTTACGCCTTGGAGGTGCTGGCGTGCCCTGCAGCCAGTGAATTATCTGAACGTGTATTTAGCACGGCTGGGGGCGTTATCACAGACAAGCGCAGCCGCCTGTCCAGAGACAATGTGGACAAGCTCACGTTCATTAAAATGAACCAGGCATGGATCCCACAGGACTTTTCCGTACCTTGTGCAGAATAGAGATGGATACCGACCTTACCCAGCCATTGTTATATTTTTGATCTTTCTCACTCTTTTGGGGTGTACCCTCATTTAAAATGACTGAAAAAAAGCAGTTTTGGCTGTCCTCCTCCACCGCCGCTTCCACCTACAATGCCACATCCACCACCACCTCAACCTCCCTCCTATTCCATATGGGCCTCGTACTTAACAGATGAAGAAAATTGATTTATTTTTCTGTTTTTTTGTTGTTTTAAGTTATTTCCCTATCCACATTTGTTTGCAGAGCACTTGCCATGCTCTTAACTACGTTTTGCTGCCATTTGCAGCACTCTATCCCTTTCCATTGGTGTTTTAGAGCCATTTTAGTGCCTGAAAGTTCGGGTCCCTATTGACTTCAATGGGGTTCGGTGTCCGGGCAAAGTTCGGAAAAAGTCCGGGACACGGACCCGGACTTTTTTTCAAGTTCGGCCGAACCCGCCGAACACGGACATCCAGGTGTGCGCTCAACTCTAATCTTGTCTAAAACCGGCTTTTTAAGACTCTAAAAGGCAAAAATACAGTCATTTTGACTAAAAAAAATTTCAGACCTTTGGTGACCAAATGCAGTTATTTTGACTAAAAAAGGTTTTTTAGACACTTGAAGACCAAAATAGAGTCATTTTGACCAAAAATTTATTTTCAGGCCATTGGAGCCCAAATGCAGTTATCTTGTTTAAAACCGGCATTTTAAGGCTCTAAAAGACAAAAATACTGTCATTTTGAGTAAATTTTTTCAGACCTTTGGTGACCAAATGCAGTTATTTTACAAAAGGCTTTTTAGACACTTGGACACCAAAATTGAGTCATTTTGACCAAAAAAATTTTAGGCCATTGTAGCCCAAATGTTCGGTTTTAGACAACTCTTGTCTAAAACCGACTTTTTAAGGCTCTAAAAGACAAAAATAATAATTTTGTTTAATTTTTTTTTCAGACCTTTGGTGACCAAATGCAGTTATTTTGACTAAAATAGGCTTTTTAGACACTTGGAGACCAAATTAGAGTCATTTTGACCAAAAACATTTTCAGATCATTGGAGACAAAATGCAGTAATCTTGTCTAAAGCAGGCGTTTTAAGACTAAAAGACGAAAATATAGTCATTTTGACCAATATATTTTTTTCAGGCCATTTGAGCCAAATGTCTAAAATATTGTCTAAAACCAACTTTTTAAGGCTCTAAAAGACAAACATATAGTCATTTTGACTAAAGTTTTTTTCAGACCTTTGGTGACCAAATGCAGTTATTTTGACTGAAAAAAGGCTTTTTAGACACTTGGAGACCAAAAATGAGACATTTTGACCCAAAAAATGTTTCAGGCCATTGGTTGCCAAATACAATTATCTTGTCTAAAACTGGCTTTTTAAGACTCTAAAAGACAAAAATTCAGTCATTTTGACTAAAAAAAATTTCAGACCTTTGGTGACCAAATGCAGTTATTTTGACTAAAAAAGGAGACACTCAAAATAGAGTCATTTTGACCAAAAACATTTTTTTCAGGCCATTGGTTTACCAAATGCAGTTATCTTGTCTAAAACCGGCGTTTTAAGCCTCTTAAAAGACGAAAATACAGTCATTTTGACTAAAAAAAGTTTTCAGACCTTTGGTGATGAAATGCAGTTATGCTGACTAAAAAAGGCTTTTAAGACACTTGGAGACCACAAGAGAGTCATTTTGACCAAAAAAATTTCAGGCCATTGGAGAGCAAAATGCAGCTATCTTGACTAAAACCGGCTTGTTAAGACTCTAAAATACAAAAATACAGTCATTTTGACTAAAAAAAATTTTCATTCACAGGATACAGAAGTAAGTGTCGGCCATAAAAAGCCCCACGTTCTTAGCTGTCAGGCTAATTTTTGGGGACTTTTATGGCCGACACTTACTTCTGTATCCTGTAAATGCCTAATGTACCTTCAGCCACAGAATACTAAATACATTCATTTTGACAAAAAAATTCAGACCATTGGCGACCAAATGCAGTTATCTTGTCTAAAACTGGCTTTTTAAGACTCTAAAAGACAAAAATTCAGTCATTTTGACTAAAAAAAATTTCAGACCTTTGGTGACCAAATGCAGTTATTTTGACTAAAAAAGGAGACACTCAAAATAGAGTCATTTTGACCAAAAACATTTTTTTCAAGCCATTGGTTTACCAAATGCAGTTATCTTGTCTAAAACCGGCGTTTTAAGCCTCTAAAAGACAAAAATACAGTCATTTTGACTAAAAAATTTTGTCAGACCTTTGGTGACTAAATGCAGTTATTTTTGACTGAAGAAGGCTTTTAAGACACTTGGAGACCAAAATAGACCAAAAAATATTTTCAGGCCATTGGAGACTAAATGGCCGGTTTTAGACAAATCTTGTCTAAAACCAGCTTTTTAACCGGTTGCCGACCGCCGTACGACTATATACTGCGGTGGTCAGCCCGGGCCAGGCAGAGTGACGTATGGGTACATCACTCGCCTGTCACTGACTTGAGAGCCAATTGCGGGCGCGCGCGCGCCCGCCGAGGTGCGCGCCCGCCACGGCTCGTTCACAGACAAGTCAGTGCGTGTGACCGGTGGACCCGATGTCTGCCCGTCACACTACGATCGCTCCGGTGAAGGGAGAAAGGCAGAGCGGCTTATGTAAACAAGCCGCCCGTCATTCTCCCTGGTGTAAAAGTGAAGGTCAGACTGTTCTACTATGTAGGACCGTTGATCTTTGTTTTTACACCAATAGCCATGTCCCTATACAGTTAGAAGCACGCCCCTAGGACACACTTAACCCCTCCCTCTCCTGTACAGTTAACCCCTTCCCTGCCAGTGTCATTTTTGCAGTAACAGTGCATATGTATAGCACTGATTACTGCAGTAATGTCACTCGTACCCCCAAAAGGTCAAAAATGTCAGTCAAGGGTCCGATCTGTCCACCGCAAGGTCGCAGTAACGGAAAAATAAATTGCAGATCGCCGCCATTACGTGTTAAAAAAACCACCAAAAATGACAAAAATCTTTCCCTTTGTTAGTAAACGCGATAACTTTTGCGCAAACCAATCAAATTACGCTTTTTGTGATTTTTTTTACCAAACATATGTAATTGGCCGAAAATGTTAAAAAAATTTTGATTTTTACATTTTTTTGGGGGGGAATTTCATATAAAAAAATGTGAAAAATATTGTTATTTTTGAAAAATTGACGCTCTTTTTTTGTTTATAGCGCATGATCAAAAAATCGCACAGGTGATCAAATACCACCAAAAGAAAGCTCTGTTTGTGGGAAAAAAGGACGTCAAATTTGTTTAGGTACAGCTTGCACGACAGCGCAATTGTCCGTTAAAGTCACGCAGTAAAAAATCGCAAAAAACCCCGGGGCTTAAGTGGTTAAGGCTCTAAAAGACAAAAATACAGTCATTTTGACTAGATTTATTTTTCAGACCTTTGGTGACCAAATGCCGTTATTTTGAATAAAAAACGCTTTTTAGACACTTGGAGACCAAAAAAGAGTCATTTTGACCAAAAACAATTTTTCAGGCCATTGGAGCCCAAATGTCTGAAATCTTGTCTAAAACTGTCTAAAAAGACAGCTTTAGACAAGATTTCAGGCTCTAAAAGACAAAAATACAGTAATTTTGACTAATTTTTTTTCAGACCTTTGGTGACCAAATGCAGTTATTTTGACTAAAAAAGGCTTTTTAGGCAGTGGGAGACTAAAAAAAGTCATTTTGACAAAAACATTTTTTTTAGGACATTGGAGCCAAATGTCTAAAATCTTGTCTAAAACCGGCTTTTTAAGGCTCCAAAAGACAAAAATACAGTCATTTTGACTTTTTTTCAGAACTTTGGAGACCAAATGCAGTTATTGTGACTAAAAAAGGCTTTTTAGACACATTTAGAAAAAATGTTTTCAGGCCATTGGAGCCCAAATGGACGGTTTTAGACAAATCTTGTCTAAAACCGGCTTTTTAAGGCTCTAAAAGACAAAAATACAGTCATTTTGACGAAAATTTTTTATCAGACCTTTGGTGACCAAATGCAGTTATTTTGACTAAAAAAGGCTTTTTAGACACTTGGAGACCAAAATAGAGTCATTTTGACCAAAGAAATATTTTCAGGCCATTGGAGCCCAAATGGCCGGTTTTAGACAAATCGTGTCTAAATCCGGCTTTTTAAGGCTCTAAAAGACAAAAATACCATCATTTTGACTAAATTTTTTTCAGACCTTTGCCGTTATTGTGACTAAAAAAGGCTTTTTAGACACTTGGAGACCAAAATAGATTTATTTGACCAAAAAAAAATTTCAGGCCATTGGAGATCAAATAAAGTTTTCTTGTCTAAAACCAGCTTTTTAAGGCTCTAAAAGACAAAAATACAGTAATTTTGACAAACTTTTTTTCCAGACCTTTGGTGACCAAATGCAGTTATTTTGACTAAAAATGGCTTTTTAGACACTTGGAGACCAAAATAGAGTCATTTTGACCAAAAAAAATTTTCTGGGCCGTTGGAGCCCAAAATCAGTTATCTTGTCTAAAACCGGCTTTTTAACCACTTCCTGCCCACCCTATAACAGAATGACGGCGGGAATGTGGTTGTATTATCCTGACCGGACGTCATATGACGGTGGCAGGATAATACATGTCTGCGCGCCCCCGGGGGCGCGTAGAGCGTCGATCGGTGATGCGAGGTGTCAGCCTGACACACTGCATCTCCGATCTCGGTAAAGAGACTACTGACGTAGCTCTTTACCATGTGATCAGCAATGTCCAATCACGGCTGGTCACATAGTAAACAGGAACAGCCGTTGATCGGCTTTCCTTAGTTCGTGCCTTTCAGGCACGAGTAAAGGAGCGCCGATCGGTGGCTCCCCTGACGGGAGGGTCGGCACTGGTAATCAGATCATTGATTACCAGTGCAGACCCTCCGGGGGGATGCCACTAGAACCACCAGGGATGCCCACTATGACCCCAGGGATGCCCACCTATTACCCCAGGGATGCCCACTATGGCCACCAGGGATGGCAATCAGGGCTCAGGGAGCCCCCCATTGCCCTCCCCATCAGTGCTGCCCGCCAGTGCCCTCCCTATCAGTGCTGCCCACAAGTGCCCATCATTGCCATCTTTCAGTGTTGCCCACCAGTGCCCATTATTGCCCACCAGTGCTGCCTATCAGTGCCCATTAGTGCCCATCAGTGTCGCCCGTCAGTGCCGATCAATGTCGCCCATCAGTGCCCACCAGTGCCGCCTATCAGTGCCTAGCAGTGCTGCCTATCAGTGCCCACCAATGCTGCATATCTGTGCTACCTATCAGTGCCACATATCAGTGCCTATCAGTACCGCATATCAGTGCCGCCTATCAGTGCCACCCCATCAGTGCCACCCCATCAGTGCCTCCTCATCAGTGCCTGTCAGTGCAGTCTCATCAGTGCTCATCAGTGCAGGAAAAAACTTATTTATCTACAAAATTGTATAACATAAACAAAAAAAACATTTTTTTCAAACTTTTCGGTCTTTTTTATTTGTTTAGCAAAAAGGAAAAAACCCAGAGGTGATCAAATACCACCAAAAGAAAGCTCTATTTGTGGGGGGAAAATGACATAAATTTGGTGTAGGTACAGCGCAATTGTCATTCAAAATGCAACAGCACTAAAAGGGGAAAATTGGCCTGGGCAGGAAGGGAGGAAAGTGCCCTGTGTTAAAGTGGTTAAGGCTCTAAAAGACAAAAATAAAGTAATTTTGACAAAAAAAATTTCACACCTTTGGTGACCAAATGCAGTTATTCTGACTAAAAAAGGCTTTTTAGACACTTAGAGACCAAAATAGAGTCATTTTAACCAAAAAAATCTTTTCAGGCCATTGGAGCCAAATGTCTACAATCTTGTCTAAAACCGGCCTTCTAAGGCTCTAAAAGACAAAAATACAGTCATTTTGACTAAAATTGTGTTTCAGACCTTTGGTGACCAAATGCAGTTATTTTGAGTAAAAATGGCTTTTAAGACACTTGGAGATCAAAATAGAGTCATTTTGACCAAAAACATTTTCAGGCCATTGGAGAGCAAAATGCAGCTATCTTGACTAAAACCGGCTTTTTAAGACTCTAAAATACAAAAATACAGTAATTTTGAATAAAAAATGTTTTCATTCACAGGATACAGAAGTAAGTGTCGGCCGTAAAAGGCCCCCAAAAATAGCCCATATGGGTTTACCTGACAGCTAAGAACGTAGTATTTGGTGGCTGAAGGTATACTAGGCATTCACAGGGTACAGAAGTAAGTGTCGGCCTGTATAACCCCAAAAATTAGCCCACATGGGTTTAATTGACAGCTAAGAACGTAGTATTCTTTGGCTGAAGGTACATTAGGCATTCACTGGATACAGAAGTAAGTGTCGGCCATAAAAGGCCCCAAAAAATAGACGACATGGGTTTACCTGACAGCTAAGAACGTAGTATTTTGTGGCTGAAGGTACAATAGGCATATACAGGATAAAGAAGTAAGTGTCGGCCATAAAAGGCCCCAAAAATTAGCCCAAATGCGTTTACCTGACAGCTAAGAACGTAGTATTCTGTGGCTGAAGGTACATTAGGCATTCACAGGATAAAGAAGTAAGTGTCGGCCATAAAAGGCCCCAAAAATTAGCCCACATCAGTTTACCTGACAACTAAGAATGTAGTATTTGGTGGCTGGAGGTACATTAGCATTCACACAGTATACAGAAGTAAGTGTATATTCCCCAAAGTGTATAGGCCCCAAAAATTAGTGTATAGGCCCCAAAAATTAGCTCACATGGGTTTAACTGACAGCAAAGAACATAGTGTATTTGATGGCTGGTGGTACATTAGGCATTCACAGTAGACAGAAGTAAGTGTCGGCCTGTATAGGCCCCAAACATTAGTCACATGAGTTTAACTGACAGCACAGAACGTAGTATTTGATGGCTGGAGGTACATTAGGCTTTCACAGGATACAGAAGTAAGTGTCAGCCTGTATAGGCCCTAAAACTTAGCTCACATAGGTTTAACTGACAGCAAATAACATAGTGTATTTGACGGCTGAAGGTACATTAGGCATTCACAGTATACAGAAGTAAGTGTCGGCCTGTATAGGCCCCAAAAATAGCTCACATGGGTTTAACTGACAGCAAAGAACGTAGTATTTGATGGCTAGAGTTAAATTAGGCATTCACACAGGAGAAACAAAAAGAAAGCCAACTAATAACCTGAGGTGCCATCTTGCCATGGCCAAGTTCAAAGGGGTCGACGGTGGCAGTGGTGATTGCCTACGGCCACATCACCCTGAACGCACCCGATCTTGTCTAATCTTGGAAGCTAAGCAGGGTTGGGCCTGGTTAGAACCTGTATGGGAGACCACCTGGGAATACCAGGTGCTGTAGGCTTTTGGCTTTTCCTTTATTCATTGGCTTTCTTTTTGTTTCTCCTGAGGTGCCATCTTGCCATGGCCAAGTTCAAAGGAGTCGAGGGTGGCAGTGGCGATCGAAAAAAATTACTTTTAGTCAAAATGACTGTATTTTTGTCTTTTAGAGTCCTAAAAAGCCGGTTTTAGACAAGATTACTGCATTTTGTCTCCAATGGTCTGAAAATTCTTTTGGGTCAAAATGACTGTATTTTGGTCTCCAAGTGTCTAAAAAGCTTATTTTAGTCAAAATAATTGCATTTGGTCACCAAAGGTCTGAAAATGTTTTTTTGTCAAAATGACTGTATTTTTGTCTTTTAGAGCCTTAAAAAGCCGGGTTTAGACAAGATAATTGCATTTGGTCTCCAACGGCCTGAAAATTTTTTTGGTCAAAATGACTCTATTTTGGTCTCCCAGTGTCTAAAAAGCCTCTTTTAGTCAAAATAACTGCATTTGGTCAGCAAAGATCTGAAAAAAATGTATTCAAATTGACTGTATTTTTGTCTTTTAGAGCCTTAACCACTTTACCACTGGAGGATTTTGCTGTCTTACGTCCAGGCCACTTCTTGCGATTCGGCGCTGTGTGACTTTAACTGACAATTGCGCGGTCTTTTTTTCCCCCACAAACAGAGCTTTCTTTTGGTGGTATTTGATCACCTGTGCGATTTTTACTTTTTGCGCTATAAACAGAAAAAGAGTGTTTATTTTGAAAAAATAACAATATTTTTAACATTTTTTTATATGAAATTCCCCCCCCAAAAAATGTAAAAATCTAAATTTTTTAACATTTTTGGCCAATTTGTTTTCTGCTACCTATGTTTGGTAAAAAAAATCACAATAAGCATATTTTGATTGGTTTCCGTAAAAGTTATTGCGTTTAATAACTAAGGGAAAGATTTCTGTCATTTTTGGTGGTTTTTTTTAACGCGTAATGGCGGCGATCTGCGATTTTGTTTGCGGGACTGCGACATAGCGGCGGACAGATCGGACCCTTGACTGACATTTTTGACACGTTTGGGGATACCAGTGACATTACTGCAGTAATCAGTGCTATATATATGCATTGTTACTGTAAAAATGACACTGGCAGAGAAGGGGTTAATTTTATTGGAGAGGGAGGGGTTAATGTATGCTTGGTGCTTACTAACGTGTGGGGGGGAGGTGACTGAGTGACATAAGGACAGATCGCATGTTCAGCTATGCTGAACACTGCGATCTGTCACTCCTTGTCACTTAGGAGATCCGCCCACTCTGTTTACACAAGCGGGCGGATCTCCAAACTAGATTCTCAGACGATCAGGGAAGAGCAGCGGTGATCTCCACCGCTCCTCCCCTGGCCCGACTCCCTCTGTGACTGAAAACAGCGGGAGCGAGCCTCCGGCGGCGCGTGCGTGCCGCCCACAAGGGGCAGAGTCCAGCAACGTAAGTCTACGTCGCTGGACAATAGCCACATTGCTGCAGTAGCAGCAATGTGAGCAGTGTTAAAGTGGTTAAAAGCCGGTTTTATACAAGATTTTAGACAATTGGGCTCCAATGGCCTGAAAAGTCTTTTTGGTCAAAATTACTCTATTTTGGTCTCCAAGTGTCTAAAAGCCTTTTTTAGTATAAATAACTGCATTTGGTCACCGAAGGTCTGAAAAAAAATTAGTCAAAATGAATGTATTTTTGTCTTTTAGAGCCCTAAAAAGCCGGTTTTAGACAAGATTTGTCTAAAACCGGCCATTTGGGCTCCAATGGCCTGAAAAAATTTCTTTGGTCAAAATGACTCTATTTTGTTCTCCAAGTGTCTAAAAAGCCTCTTTTAGTCAAAATAACTGCATTTGGTCACCAAAGGTCTGAAAAAAAATTTAGTCAAAATGACTGTATTTTTGTCTTTTAGAGCCTTAAAAAGCCGGTTTTAGACAAGATTTGTCTAAAACCAGCCATTTGGGCTCTAATGGCCTAAATAAATTTTGGTCAAAATGACTCTATTTTGGTCTCCAGGTGTCTAAAAAGCCTTTTTTAGTCAAAATACCTGCATTTGGTCACCAAAAGTCTGACAAACTTTTTTAGTCAAAATGACTGTATTTTTGTCTTTTAGAGTCTTAAAAAGCCGGTTTTAGACAAGATAACTGCACTTGGTCTCCAATGGTCTGAATTTTTTTGTCAAAATGAATGTATTTAGTATTCTTTGGCTGAAGGTTCATTAGGCATTCACAGGATACAGAAGTAAGTGTCGGCCATAAAAGTCCCCAAAAATTAGCCTGACAGCTAAGAACGTAGTATTTGGTGGCTGAAGGTAAATTAGGCATTCACAGAGTACAGAAGTAAGGGTCGGCCTGTATAGGCCCCAAAAATTAGCCCACATGGGTTTAACTGACAGCTAAGAACGTAGTATTCTGTGGCTGAAGGTAAGTGTCAGGTAAACCCATGTGGGCTAATTTCTGGGGCCTTTTATGGCCGACACTTACTTCTGTATCCTGTGAATGCCTAATTTACCTTTAGCCACAGAATACTACGTTCTTCGCAGTCACGTAAACCCATGTGAGCTAACTTTTGGGGCTTATAGAGGCCGACACTTACTTGTGTATACTGTGTGAATGCCTAATGTACCTCCAGCCATCAAATACTATGTTCTTTGCTGTCAGTTAAACCCATGTGAGCTAATTTTTGGGGCCTAAACGGCTCCTCAGGAGAAACAAAAAGAAAGCCAACGAATAAAGGAAAAGCCAGGCCTGACCCTGCTTAGCTTCCAAGATCAGACGAGATCGGGCGCGTTCAGGGAAGAACATAGTGTATTTGATGGCTGGAGGTACATTAGGCATTCACACAGTATACAGAAGTAAGTGTCAGCCTGTATAGGCCCCAAAAAATAGCTCACATGGGTTTAACTGACAGCAAAGAACGTAGAATTCTGTGGCTGAAGGTACATTAGGCATTCACACAGTATACAGAAGTAAGTGTTGGACTGTTTAGGCCCCAAAAATTAGCTCACATGGGATTAACTGACAGCAAAGAATGTAGTATTGGATGGCTAGAGGTACATCAGGCATTCACACAGTATACAGAAGTAAGTGTCGGACTCTATAGGCCCCAAAAATTAGCTCACATGGATTTACCTGACTGCTAAGAACATAGTATTCTGTGGCTAAAGGTACATTAGGCATTCACAGGATACAGAAGTAAGTGTCGGCCATAAAAGGCCCCAGAAATTAGCCCACATGGTTTTACCTGACACTTACCTTCAGTCACAGAATACTACGTTCTTAGCTGTCAGTTAGCCATGTCGGCTAATTTTTGGTGTCTAAACAGGCCGACACTTACTTCTGTACCCTGTGAATGCCTAATGTACCTTCAGCCACCAAATACTACGTTCTTAGCTGTCAGGCTAATTTTTGGGGACTTTTATAGCCGACACTTACTTCTGTATCCTGTGAATGCCTAATGTACCTTCAGCCACAGAATACTAAATACATTCATTTTGACAAAAAAAAATTCAGCCCATTGGAGACCAAGTGCAGTTATCTTGTCTAAAACCAGCTTTTTAAGACTCTAAAAGACAAAAATACAGTCATTTTGACTAAAAAAGTTTGTCAGACCTTTGGTGACCAAATGCAGTTATTTTGGCTAAAAAAAAGCGTTTTATACACCTGGAGACCAAAATAGAGTCATTTTGACCAAAATATTTTTTCAGGCCATTGGAGCACAAATGGCCGGTTTTAGACAAATCTAAAACCGGCTTTTTAAGGCTCTAAAAGACAAAAATACAGTCATTTTGACTATTTTTTCAGACCTTTGGTGACCAAATGCCTTTATTTTGACTAAAAAAGGCTTTTTAGACACTTGGAGACCAAAATAGAGTAATTTTGACCAAAACATTTTTTTCAGGCCATTGGAGCCAAATCAAAATGGTAAAAACAGTGCAGCGCTCTTAAACTAAACTATACTGAACAGCAATAGGATCAAATTGCAATAAATCGCAATGCAAAGTCCATCATCACAAAAGTCAGATAAAAGATCAGGTTTTAAGGATCGAAATGAAAGTTATAGGAGTGATAATCCTTGTAAGGTGCAAAGAATCCCACTGAATTCCAGAGGAGCCAGGTGCAGATAGAAGAAAAAACACACTCCCTCCACCTTCCAGAGTGGCCTCTCACCTCAATATGGTATTATACGGGCATTGCAAACATGGACAGATCACAGACTCCGACCTCTTGGTAATCCTTCCAGTGATCAGTGGTGGAGACCAATCAGCAGTAAGCATATAACCTACATCGCTTTGTACTGCACACTCCTGTATGTCTCTCCGATGGCAGGGTAATGAAAAGAGAGAAATGCCAGGATAGTGTAATACTGACTTTAATAGGACTTTAAAAACATGACAAAGTGGCCTCTTACTTGATAAAGATGAAAGTCGGGCATATAACAGCAAAAAGACCGGGACAGCGGGGCTCGCTCGGTGTCACTCAGTCTCCTCCGTGTCAGCGGGTGACGTCAGACTCTCAACTCCTCCTCCCTCCGCACGCGTATCGCCTCCGTGGGTGGAGGCTTCGTCAGCGATAAAGAGGATTGGTCAGACGTCACCCAGTATATAATCCTCCCCCAAATCTGATTGGCCAGACCTTCTGAGAGGTTCCCATGGATACCCTAACGCCGGAACTAGAAGGAATTCCGGCTCATACTTCAGACAATCCCGGATATGGCCACGGAAAGGATGAGAGGAAGATTAACCCCCTCTCCTCCTCAGGGCAACCTAATGCACCCCAAAGCCAATTTTTTAGCGGGATCGGGATGGATAGCACTAAATCATAGTGCTTGATTAATAAATGTATAATATAATCCAACAGCGTGTGACGCCAAACACCCGCTGACACGGAAGTTACATAAAAACATATTAAAACCACAATGGATATATATTTTAAAAAGGATAAAACCTTAAAAGTGATTATAAAACTATATTAAAAACAATAATAGGACACTGCACATGTAAATAGAAAAAAACTGAAAGATAATTTATCAGTCAGAAATAAAACAATTTGAATCAAAATCGGTGTTCAGACCCCGGGGTACGGCAACCTTCATTTCATAAATCCAAAAGGATTCCCTTTTACTTAATTGGCGAATGAAGTTGCCGCCCCTCCAGTGCTTTTTAACTTTTTCAATGCCCCAGAATTTCATATCCTCGGGGTCTTTATTATGAACGTTTTTAAAATGCTGGTACAAAAAGTGGGGGGATTTTCCTTTTCTTTTTTTTTTTTATATTTCTTTATTAAATTTTTCAGGTAAAAAAATATTTACAACACTCCAATCACTGGAGAATTTTTCCATACACATTTTTCACATATTACCTTTTACCCCCTTTTTCCCCTTCTCCCTCCCTTATCCCTCCCCCCCTATCTCTTCTTATCATTCGACTCCTATTATTTCTCTGTATTCCCTTGTATCCTTAAATTCTTGCCATTCATCCCAAATTTCCTCTCTATTCCCCTGTTCCTCCTCTTCCCAGGTTCTCAATTGTTCTAACTTTCTAGTTTTTTCTATTTTAATCAGCCAGTCTTTACTTGAGGGAGGTTCTTCTTTTTGCCAGTTTAAGGGAATTAGGCTCTTAGCTGAATTTAATAAGTGAGGGAGTAATGTTTTTTTATATTGTTTCACTGACATATGAGTTCCATGAAATAGGCATTTCCAAGGATCCAAAGGAATATCTATTTTAGTAATTTTACTTATCAGTTCTATAACTTCTCTACAGAACATTTAAATTTTTGGGCACTCCCACCATATATGGGCTATAGTCCCTACCATCTGGCATCCCCTCCAGCAAAATCTTGAGCTCTCTACCTGGATTCTACCTACTATATCGGGAGTGTTATACCACCTTGTAAGCAGTTTATAGTTCATCTCCTCAGTGTTGGTGTCTATCGCTGATCTATGTACTAATTGAAGGCTCCTATCCCACTGTTTGTTGTTACTACAGGGGCCGAGGTCCCTTTCCCATTTTTCTTTTAATGATAGTCCTCTCTCTTTTGTTATTGTTAACAGTATTTTATACACATTCGAAATATTATTTATTATCTTATCCTTAAGACATAGTTGCTCAAAAGGGCGGAGGTCATTCATATCTCTCAGTGGCTGAGGTAATGTCAATGTAAAGTGCCTTAACTGAATATACCTCCACTCATTTATCTTCCAGTTTTCTTTCCTTTGTTTTAACTCTGCCAAGGTTATGATTTTCCCCTTCTCTACTATATCCCCCAATCGTGCTTCTCCTTCTTCTATCCATTTGCCTAATTCCTTCTCCTCCCCTGGTGCGAAAAATTTTGTGCCCTGTAAAGGGATCAGTGGTGAATTGTGCTTCCAATTTTCTTTTTTGTGTATATTATCCCAAACTTTAATAGCATGTCGTGTGATTATATGAGTATTTAGTGTCCAAACCTCGAAGGTATCCATATAGCTTTTGCTAAGTCTGTATCACTCATCGTGCTTTCTATTGCCACCCAATTTCTATCACTATTTTTTTTGTCCATTCTATCACCCTTGTGAGTATTGATGCAAAATAATAATTTTTAAAATCGGGTAGGGCTAATCACCCTTGTCCCTTTCCTTTACAAAGTGTAGTAAACTTTACCCTTGGCTTTTTATATTTCCAAATAAAACGGGATATTAAACTTTTAAGTGTTTTAAAAAATACTTGGGGTAATGGGATTGGAATCATCTGGAATTTGTATATAATTTTAGGCAGGATTATCATTTTTATCGTATTTATTCTCCCTATCCAGGAAAAAATTCTTGGAGATAATCTATTTAATTCTGTTCTTATTTCATTCAGAGTTGTAGAAAATTCGTTTTGTAGAGTTTTTCTGGAGTTGGGGTTAATTTAATCCCT
The DNA here is from genome assembly GCF_965119305.1 of Pelophylax lessonae. Classification (NCBI taxonomy): domain Eukaryota; kingdom Metazoa; phylum Chordata; class Amphibia; order Anura; family Ranidae; genus Pelophylax; species Pelophylax lessonae. Next base: position 253,116,599 of record NC_138774.1, read on the forward strand.
AAATATTTAATCTCATCTTTTCTCCAGTTGAACTGAAATTCTTTTTTTAACATCTCCTCTTCTTGTTTGGGGATATTGATATTTAATATTTCTGATTTTTTTTTATTCATTTTTAAGTTGGATAGCTTTCCATATTGTTTCATTGTTTTAATTATGTTAGGCAAAGTGATCCTCGGATTACTTATATAAAGCAGGATATCATCTGCAAAGGCAGACACCTTATGCTCCACTTGTCCCATCCTTATGCCCCCGATGTCCACACTGTTCCTAATGGTTGCCAATAATGGTTCCAGGGATAGGACAAATAACATCGGGGACAAGGGACATCCTTGTCTTGTTCCATTGAGCATTTTAAACGGGTCTGACAAAGCTCCATTGACCTTTACCTTTGCAGTTGGTTGATTATACAAGGTTTTAATCCAAGCCAACATTCTAGGTTTTATTCCCAACTCCACTAGGGTATTTATCATGAACTCCCAGTCTACCCTGTCAAATGCTTTTTCCGCATCTATTGACAGGAGTAGACTGGGAGCTCTACTTTTTGCCATTTGGTCAATCAACAGTATGGTTTTTATCCCATTGTCCCGTCCCTGTCTCCCCGGGATGAATCCTACTTGATCATTGTGTATCCACTCCCCCATTAGGTTCTTCATTCTAGTGGCCAATATTTTTGTGAATAATTTAGTATCAACATTAAGTAGGGAGATGGGTCTAAAACTAGAACATAGTAACGGATCTTTTCCCTCTTTCCGTATAACTGTGATTGATGCTGACAGGGCCTCTCTACTCATCTCGTACTGAGTCCCTATTCCGTTTATATATTCTTTAAATCTTGGGATTAGAATGTACCTAAATTTTTTATAATAACTTATGGTAAACCCATCTGGTCCTGGGCTTTTACCTAGACTCGTTTCTTTAATGGCTCTCTCTATTTCTTGTTCTGAGATTGGTCTTTCTAAGAATGCTAATTTTTCCTCATCTATAGTGTTGAGCGAACACGGACTGTATTATTCGTGTTCGTACCGAATAATTGGATTTTTGTTACCCGAACACGGACACGGACACTTTACTGTATGTTCGGGTAAAAAATCCGTGTTCGGTCATTTTATTTCCGGGTTTTGCATGTTTTGGCGCTCTTTTCATGGCAGGCTTTCAACAGCCAATCAACAATCGTTTAACTGGTGTGCCTTAAGCTATCCCAGCCATGCCTGCAAATGTATGAGTAGCTGTGATTGGCCGTCTGAAGCATGTGACCAAGTCTTTATAAGTTCGAGGCAGCCGCAGCGGCGTCATTCTGCTGCTTAGCTCAGGGACAGAGCACACATACGTGCTGGCTGCTGATTAGGGAAAGACAGGCAGGGAAAACGAATTGGTGTCCGGATAGAATTTAGGGTCAGGTCGGAGTGTTTAGGCAGGGCGAGTTGTAGGCATTTTAGGGATAGAGTCTGCTGAATTATAGGGTCAGTGTGTTCTACAAACTACAATCGATATTGCTGTGTGGTGTGGGATAGGAGATAGGCAGGTGTCAGTGATCCACATCCATTTTTCTGTGTGTGGGCTGCAGTGAACACAATCTTTTTGGGGTGCAGTGAACACAATCCTTTTGGGGTGCAGTGAACAAAATCTTTGTGGGGTACAGTGAACACAATCTTTGTGGGTTGCAGTGAAGACAATCCTTGTGGGGTGCAGTGAAGACAATCCTTGTGGGGTACAGTGAACACAATCTTTGTGGGGTGCAGTGAAGACAATCCTTTTGGGGTGCAGTGAACACAATCTTTGTGGGGTGCAGTGAACAAAATCTTTGTGGGGTACAGTGAACACAATCTTTGTGGGGTGCAGTGAAGACAATCCTTGTGGGGTGCAGTGAAGACAATCCTTGTGGGGTGCAGTGAACAAAATCTTTGGGGGGTACATTGAACACAATCTTTGTGGGGTGCAGTGAAGACAATCCTTTTGGGGTGCAGTGAACACAATCTTTGTGGGGTACAGTGAACACAATCTTTGTGGGGTGCAGTGAAGACAATCCTTGTGGGGTGCAGTGAAGACAATCCTTGTGGGGTGCAGTGAACAAAATCTTTGGGGGGTACAGTGAGCAAAATCTTTGTGGGGTACAGTGAACACAATCTTTGTGGGGTGCAGTGAAGACAATCCTTTTGGGGTGCAGTGAACACAATCTTTGTGGGGTACAGTGAACACAATCTTTGTGGGGTGCAGTGAAGACAATCCTTGTGGGGTGCAGTGAAGACAATCCTTGTGGGGTACAGTGAACACAATCTTTGTGGGGTGCAGTGAAGACAATCCTTTTGGGGTGCAGTGAACACAATCTTTGTGGGATACAGTGAACACAATCTTTGTGGGGTGCAGTGAAGACAATTCTTGTGGGGTGCAGTGAAGACAATCCTTGTGGGGTGCAGTGAACAAAATCTTTGGGGGGTACAGTGAACACAATCTTTGTGGGGTACAGTGAACACAATCTTTGTGGGGTGCAGTGAAGACAATCCTTTTGGGGTGCAGTGAACACAATCTTTGTGGGGTGCAGTGAAGACAATCCTTGTGGGGTGCAGTGAAGATAATACTTGTGGGGTACAGTGAACACAATCTTTGTGGGGTGCAGTGAAGACAATCCTTTTGGGGTGCAGTGAACACAATCTTTGTGGGGTGCAGTGAACAAAATCTTTGTGGGGTACAGTGAACACAATCTTTGTGGGGTACAGTGAACACAATCTTTGTGGGGTGCAGTGAAGACAATCCTTGTGGGGTGCAGTGAACAAAATCTTTGGGGGGTACAGTGAACACAATCTTTGTGGGGTACAGTGAACACAATCTTTGTGGGGTGCAGTGAAGACAATCCTTGTGGGGTGCAGTGAAGACAATCCTTGTGGGGTACAGTGAACACAATCTATGTGGGGTGCAATGAAGACAATCCTTTTGGGGTGCAGTGAACACAATCTTTGTGGGGTGCAGTGAACAAAATCTTTGTGGGGTACAGTGAACACAATCCTTGTGGGGTGCAGTGAAGACAATCCTTGTGGGGTGCAGTGAACAAAATCTTTGGGGGGTACAGTGAACACAATCTTTGTGGGGTACAGTGAACACAATCTTTGTGGGGTGCAGTGAAGACAATCCTTGTGGGGTGCAGTGAAGACAATCCTTGTGGGGTACAGTGAACACAATCTTTGTGGGGTGCAGTGAAGACAATCCTTTTGGGGTGCAGTGAACACAATCTTTGTGGGGTGCAGTGAACAAAATCTTTGTGGGGTACAGTGAACACAATCTTTGTGGGGTGCAGTGAAGACAATCCTTGTGGGGTGCAGTGAACAAAATCTTTGGGGGGTACAGTGAACACAATCTTTGTGGGGTACAGTGAACACAATCTTTGTGGGGTGCAGTGAACAAAATCTTTGTGGGGTACAGTGAACACAATCTTTGTGGGGTACAGTGAACAAAATCTTTGTGGGGTACAGTGAACACAATCTTTGTGGGGTGCAGTGAAGACAATCTTTGTGGGGTACAGTGAACACAATCTTTGTGGGGTGCAGTGAACAAAATCTTTGGGGGGGTACAGTGAACACAATCTTTGTGGGGTACAGTGAACACAATCTTTGTGGGGTGCAGTGAACAAAATCTTTGTGGGGTACAGTGAACACAATCTTTGTGGGGTGCAGTGAAGACAATCCTTGTGGGGTGCAGTGAACAAAATCTTTGGGGGGTACAGTGAACACAATCCTTTTGGGATGCAGTGAACACAATCTTTGTGGGGTGCAGTGAAAAAAATCTTTGTGGGGTACAATGAACACAATCTTTGTGGGGTACAGTGAACAAAATCTTTGTGGGGTACAGTGAACACAATCTTTGTGGGGTGCAGTGAAGACAATCCTTGTGGGGTGCAATGAAGACAATCCTTGTGGGGTGCAGTGAACAAAATCTTTGTGGGGTACAGTGAACACAATCTTTGTGGGGTGCAGTGAACAAAATCTTTGGGGGGTACAGTGAACACAATCTTTGTGGATTACAATGAACATAATCTTTGTGGGGTGCAGTAAAGACAATCCTTTTGGGGTGCAGTGAACACAATCTTTGTGGGGTACAGTGAACACAATCTTTGTGGGGTGCAGTGAACAAAATCTTTGTGGGGTACAGTGAACACAATCTTTGCGGGGTACAGTGAACACAATCTTTGTGGGGTGCAGTGAAGACAATCCTTTTGGGGTGCGGTGAACACATTCTTTGTGGGGTACAGTGAACACAATCTTTGTGGGGTGCAGTGAACAAAATCTTTGTGGGGTACAGTGAACACAATCTTTGTGGGGTACAGTGAACACAATCTTTAGTATGAATGGAAGGGGGGATTGGGGTCTTTTTAATCAGAGATTATAATGGCACCTGCCCCCATGTGCAAACAATGGAAACAATTCCAGCAAGGGCATAGACCTGTCCCTATGGAAGGGTCAAGACTACGTCCCTACAAGAGGAAAAGGGGGTTTAAATGTGCCTCTACAAACAGTCAAAGTATGCACATGTTCATGTAAAATAGCAACGGTACACAGTTGTTTTTTGTAAAAAATTCATAAATCTTTATTAATACATGGTAAAAACAAAAAGTATATCACTCTAATAGATTGAACCGTCAATACATAGTGACAGGATTAGTACAAATACAGATATAAAATGCTGGAGCTACGCGTTTCGCATTATGCGCTTCCTCAGGGTCCAGCAAAGGAAAGTATGTAAACAAAGATTCAGTCTTTAATAATCTAGAGGTACATAAAACAGTTATTAGATTTGTGAGTATACACATATGTCTTATAACATTTTTATTATTCTCAGTTTGTTATTTGCAGCTATCAATTGTATGTTACTTACATTATTATCTTAACCTTGAACACATCAATTTTACTCTAATTATTTAACGATTATATAGGTAGATCAAAAGATAGATTTTCCATAAATATAGCTGGTTAGTATATTGGTTCCTATATTATAGATTCCTTTAGATAAAAAGGAGGAAGAGAAAAACCATTTTTGTTTAATAAACTCTTCTATGCTATGCTTGTCAGAAAGACAAGGAACTAAATCCCACACACTGAAAAGGAAGAGTAGGAAAGGGTGGAAAAGAGGGAAAAGAGAAAAGGGATGAATGTGAGAAAACAATGATAGAAAAGGGGGGAAATGATGTAGAGTGTGAATCACCACGTAGCCCACAGGGGGGGCAGTGATAAGGATAGGCTAGTTCACCCGAGTATAGTAACTCAGGGGACAGTCCATCCATGGAGGAGGCATGGAGGAGACCAAAAAATGAATGGTATATATAAAGAGGTATATTCACTTTATTATAAACTAAAAATATGACATACTAAGGCATTAGATTGTCTTACCCCAATTTAGACGTCACAATGAATAGAGTTGAGTATACTTGTTTAATTTAAAATCATGTTGTATGAAAGGGGGAGCCAGAAGCCCCTAAAATCAGCAGAAAGAAAAAAATGAATTTATATGTATATGTGGTTACTCCTTATTTGATTATTTTAATAAGGGGGATGGTGATTTGTAAGAATAGGTACTTACCAGGGACTCATTCTCTAAAATTTATGTGTTAGGTGGTGTAAACGTCAAGCAAGACGTACATCTATTTAAGTAGAGAGGGGGTTAGACATTGGAATCCCCTTCAAAGATGTGCACCAATATTAAGTGAGAAAGGGTTAAATAGGGAGTCCCCTTTAAAACTTGGGGATCAGTGTGGTGCTGGAAGTATAAAAACTAAGTATGAGAGAGTCACTGGATGCTTTAGACAAATTGGATCCAGCCCCGAATCTGAAAAGATATATAAAGATAATGGACCGTTGGTAAAGGGCTGAGCCTGACAAAAAGGAAAAGTAAGGAGCTGAGTTTATAGTTAAAACACTTACCATCTGAAGCAATTCAGAAAACCCACGGGGAGTATGACACTCGGCCTAGGCAGCCTGTAAGTGTGAGCTTACTAAGCTGTCCGGTATATATACTAACCACTCTGTATCTGGTCTCCTCCTCCTCCCGGTCTCACGCCCCCCACATCCGCCCGCCATAGCGTCCACGTGTAGACGCCGCGGGAGGATGTTCCCGCATACCGGAAGTGAGCATCACTTCCGGTTCCGGGACCGGAAGTGACGATCTGCCATAACGTAATCCACCATTCAGACAAATTAAAGCCAATAGAAGCTGATTAACACTGTCAAAAATGGTAATATTATACGTGCATAAAAAGCAGGGATATATCTTAACATTCAATATGGCATGTATGAAAAACATCTGAATATAACTATTTATTCCCTATTTGAATCAATTCAAACCTGCATTTAAGCCATGTAAGAGGAGAAATTATCCATAAATGTACCAACAAACAGTTTTACTCAGAAATGACATTAGCAAATCTGCTTATATGGTCTGGTCATGTGGAGCAGTGAATAATTAAGATTTATAAGAAGAAGAAGAGGAAGAATATATAATTTGGCAACCGATATGCAGGACAATGGACCACGCGGTAAACAGACCTACAGCAATAAAAAAAAGGGGGGGGGAAAGGGAAAGGGGGGGAGAGAGGAAAAAAAAAAAAAGAAAAAAAAAAAAAAATTTTTTTTTTTTAAAAATTATTTTTGTTTAACTTGAAAATTATATAAAAAAGTAAATCCAAATGAATTAATCTCTTCAATATCATATTGGAGAGTCTAAGAGGGTATTAGTCTGCCAAAAAGGGGGCAAAGCTCAGATGTTCATTCAGTCCTGGGAGGGTGCAAGCATTTAAGGAGAAAATCCAACGTGCTTCCCTTTGTAGAATTAAGTTGTCAAAAGGTCCCCCTCTGGGTCCAGGATGGATCCTATCTAGGGCGAAAAATTTGAATTTTGGACATTTATATCTATGCGTTTGAGCTATGTGTCTTGCTATGGGACTTTCTAAGTCTCCACCCCTTATGTATGAAACATGGTCCTTGATTCTCTCCCAGAAATGTCGTTTGGTTTTGCCCACATAAAAAGCGGGACATTCACATTTCCAAATATAGACAATACCTATAGTTTGGCATGTCACAAAATGTTTAAGAATAAATGGGCGTCCATTTGGCAACGTTTGTTGAGGCTTGCTAGCAATGAATTTACAATAACCACATAGTCCACAAGGAAAAGTACCTTGGGGTAGTTTGATACAGGGGTCTGCCCTTTTGTCTCTCTGGTAGTGGCTGGCAGTCACCACATCTTGAATAGATTTATTTCTCCTAAAAATCACACTCGGTCTAGTATCCACAAAGTTACTGAGGATTTTATCCTCTGCCAAGAGATGCCAATGTTTGGCTATAATACTTTTTAGTTGGTTGGATTGAGAACAATATCTCGTGATCATTTTAGTTGAGTTTTGAGAGTTTTGACATTCTCCTTGAAAAAGGAGAAGGTCTCTAGGGCTGTCTTTTGCTTTTTTGTATGCTTTTTTAGTGCTTTTCCTACTGTATCCCCTCTGTAGGAATCTTTTTTGTAATTCTAAAGCTTCTTTTTCAAATTCAGTCTCTTCCGAACAGTTTCTACGAATCCTATAATACTGTCCTATTGGTATTCCTTGAATTACATGTCTTGGGTGGCTGCTATCTGCATGTAATAACGCATTTGTTGCAGTTGGTTTTCTGTAGAGTGTGGTTGAAAGTGTATTATCCATGCTTCTATAGATCTCGAGATCTAAAAAAGGAATCCTAGATCTATCAAAAGCATAGGTAAAATGCAAGTTGAAGTCATTTACATTCAGAATATCTATGAATTCCTTTAGGGTGTCGAGAGGACCCGACCATAGGATGAATATGTCGTCGATATATCTTTTCCAGATCTCTATATATGCCAGATATACTGATATAGATTCTTGGGCAAAGAGCCATCGTTCCCACCCCCCCAGGTACAGGTTGGCATAAGATGGGGCACATTTGGTCCCCATCGCCACCCCCTGCACCTGGAGGTAGTGGGAACCGTCAAACACAAACACGTTATGTGTCAAGATAAAAAATAATAAGTCAGAAACAAACTTATTTAACCTTCTATGGTCCAGTCCTCTCTCATCCAAAAAGGATTCAATAACTTCCACACCTCGAGAGTGTGGAATATTTGAGTATAGGGACTCAACATCTATAGATACCAGATAGGTCTCCTCTTCGATCTGTATATTTTCAATCGTTAGTAGCATATGCATAGTATCTTTTAGATACGAGGGTAACGACTCTACATGTGGGCGAAGGTATGCATCTACATACGAACTAGCATTCTGTGTAAGACTATTGATGCCCGAGACTATGGGACGACCGGGGGGATTGGTGTGATTTTTATGCATTTTTGGAAGTGCATAAAATGTGGGCGTTGTGGGTTCTTTAATAATCAAAAATTCCATCAAATCCTTGGTTATAATTCCCCACTGGTGGTATTGATTTAGGAGTTTTAGGAATTCTCTTTGATTTTTAAGTAACTGTAAACTGCTTACTCTTGAATACCAGGCTCTATTGTCAAGAATATTGTTGCACATTTCTGTGTATTGTACTTGATTTAAAATGACAACATTTCCACCTTTGTCCGCAGACTTAATCACAATATCTTTGCGTTCTTGTAAATTACGTAGAGCCTGGTATTCAGTTTCGGACAGGTTACTAGAGTTTTTTCGTATGTTCATTTGTTTAATATCCTTTGTTACCATATGGATAAAAAGATCAACTTTAGGATTGGTTTGACTCGGGAAACGTTTAGACTTTTTTTTAAAAGTTTGTACTGATTGTTGTGTTGTTCCTACCGAGGTCGAGGGTGGGCTGGGTCCGGGTGTAGTCGGACCCGACTCATCCTCAAGCTCGGTCAGGATTTTAAGCATCTTATAATCCTTTTTGGACCAATCACGCCAGGTTTGAAGAAGACCACCCATGGGGGCTTCTTTTTGCTTGATTTTAGGGCCCTCAATTAGGGACCTAAAATTAAGCTTTCGTGCAAAAAGATTAACATCTTTTATAAATTCAAAACGATCTATGTCTTTTGCCGGACAGAAATTAAGCCCTAGACCAAGTATTTTAATTTCTTCTTCATTTAATTGAACACCAGAGATGTTAATGACTTGTAGAGAATTTGTTTCTTGGTTTAGTTTTTCTCTTCTGTTGTGGATATTTTTAGAGGGCCTAGAAGTCCTAGTGTCATTTGTTCTAAAAAAGCATTGTCCTGAGTATTAGGGGAATTTCTTTTTGGGATAGTTCCACAGTGTGTTCCTTGGGCATTTACTGATGATGTGCTGGATCCACTTGCCATTGGGTTTGATGGTGATTGATTTTGAGTTTTGGGTCCAAGTTTTAAAGCCTTGGCTGTTTGTGTAGTCTGAAAATTATGCTGTGTTCCCATAGGGGTATCCCTTTCATCATCTTTCCTTTTTTCCTGTCTAATTCTATTAGATCTCTCTTGGCGAGCATTCCAAAAGTTGGAAGATGTGGAGGATGCAGCTGATGAGTCAGACCAGTTGCCATCCTCTCTATTCTGTTCATTTTGTGGTCTAGACCTGTATGTTTTATTAGTATTTCTTTCCCATTTATAGGCTCTTCCTGTCCTAAATGCCATTTGGTCACGATTCATTTTTTTGTCTTTTCTTTTAATAATTTCTCCACTAAATTTTTCCACTGCATGTTTAATTTCAAGATTTTTTTCCTTAAAAATGGGTTTATTTTGGAATGCCGCTAGTTGGTTTACAATTTCTACTATTTCTTTGTCTAGAATGAGTGCTTCTGCCTCGTAATAGCTTTTTAGAATCTTCATCATTTCGATTGAGCATTGTGTGAGATTCTCTTCCCATTTATTTTTTAATTCTGTTGAGACTGAGTGAATTGTTGGAAATATTTGTATACGTAACCCAATAGGTATAATTTTGGTGTCTATATATTGTTGAAAATAAGTGGCATGCCAAAAGAAAGTTGTCTTACGTATTAGAAGTTGTCTTAAACGAGTTGTGATTTGCGAGATTTCGGAGTCCTCCTTATTTGAGCCGCGAATTTCAGTCTGTATTTGTAGCATGTAATTGGACCAGAGATTTCCCAGATAGTCAGCCATTTCAGTCACTGTCAGAGAGACAAAAGGACAGACCCAGACACACAGATAATAAACAAAAAAAAAAAAAACAAAAAAAAAAAAAAAAAAAAAAAAGGGGGGAAAGGGGGGAAAAGGGAAAAGAAGAGAGAGGAAAGAGGGGGGAGGTTAGGGGATGTGAAATGGTGGGAGGAGAAAAAGCGTTGTGGGATTCAAATTCGGTAGATATTCTTTAACAAACACTATTGTAATATCTAGTTCAGTATATCATACATATTACTTTTATGCGAATTATACTCTCAAAAGTATTACATTAAACATATGCATAGATTTGGCTTGTTAATGATTAATTTAATATATTTAATTGAATAGAGTGACCCTTAAGTAGATCCCCCTTCCAGAGGAGTTGGGGATTTGACTCCCCTCGAAGAACAAAAGACAGTATGAATGGAAGGGGGGATTGGGGTCTTTTTAATCAGAGATTATAATGGCACCTGCCCCCATGTGCAAACAATGGAAACAATTCCAGCAAGGGCATAGACCTGTCCCTATGGAAGGGTCAAGACTACGTCCCTACAAGAGGAAAAGGGGGTTTAAATGTGCCTCTACAAACAGTCAAAGTATGCACATGTTCATGTAAAATAGCAACGGTACACAGTTGTTTTTTGTAAAAAATTCATAAATCTTTATTAATACATGGTAAAAACAAAAAGTATATCACTCTAATAGATTGAACCGTCAATACATAGTGACAGGATTAGTACAAATACAGATATAAAATGCTGGAGCTACGCGTTTCGCATTATGCGCTTCCTCAGGGTCCAGCAAAGGAAAGTATGTAAACAAAGATTCAGTCTTTAATAATCTAGAGGTACATAAAACAGTTATTAGATTTGTGAGTATACACATATGTCTTATAACATTTTTATTATTCTCAGTTTGTTATTTGCAGCTATCAATTGTATGTTACTTACATTATTATCTTAACCTTGAACACATCAATTTTACTCTAATTATTTAACGATTATATAGGTAGATCAAAAGATAGATTTTCCATAAATATAGCTGGTTAGTATATTGGTTCCTATATTATAGATTCCTTTAGATAAAAAGGAGGAAGAGAAAAACCATTTTTGTTTAATAAACTCTTCTATGCTATGCTTGTCAGAAAGACAAGGAACTAAATCCCACACACTGAAAAGGAAGAGTAGGAAAGGGTGGAAAAGAGGGAAAAGAGAAAAGGGATGAATGTGAGAAAACAATGATAGAAAAGGGGGGAAATGATGTAGAGTGTGAATCACCACGTAGCCCACAGGGGGGGCAGTGATAAGGATAGGCTAGTTCACCCGAGTATAGTAACTCAGGGGACAGTCCATCCATGGAGGAGGCATGGAGGAGACCAAAAAATGAATGGTATATATAAAGAGGTATATTCACTTTATTATAAACTAAAAATATGACATACTAAGGCATTAGATTGTCTTACCCCAATTTAGACGTCACAATGAATAGAGTTGAGTATACTTGTTTAATTTAAAATCATGTTGTATGAAAGGGGGAGCCAGAAGCCCCTAAAATCAGCAGAAAGAAAAAAATGAATTTATATGTATATGTGGTTACTCCTTATTTGATTATTTTAATAAGGGGGATGGTGATTTGTAAGAATAGGTACTTACCAGGGACTCATTCTCTAAAATTTATGTGTTAGGTGGTGTAAACGTCAAGCAAGACGTACATCTATTTAAGTAGAGAGGGGGTTAGACATTGGAATCCCCTTCAAAGATGTGCACCAATATTAAGTGAGAAAGGGTTAAATAGGGAGTCCCCTTTAAAACTTGGGGATCAGTGTGGTGCTGGAAGTATAAAAACTAAGTATGAGAGAGTCACTGGATGCTTTAGACAAATTGGATCCAGCCCCGAATCTGAAAAGATATATAAAGATAATGGACCGTTGGTAAAGGGCTGAGCCTGACAAAAAGGAAAAGTAAGGAGCTGAGTTTATAGTTAAAACACTTACCATCTGAAGCAATTCAGAAAACCCACGGGGAGTATGACACTCGGCCTAGGCAGCCTGTAAGTGTGAGCTTACTAAGCTGTCCGGTATATATACTAACCACTCTGTATCTGGTCTCCTCCTCCTCCCGGTCTCACGCCCCCCACATCCGCCCGCCATAGCGTCCACGTGTAGACGCCGCGGGAGGATGTTCCCGCATACCGGAAGTGAGCATCACTTCCGGTTCCGGGACCGGAAGTGACGATCTGCCATAACGTAATCCACCATTCAGACAAATTAAAGCCAATAGAAGCTGATTAACACTGTCAAAAATGGTAATATTATACGTGCATAAAAAGCAGGGATATATCTTAACATTCAATATGGCATGTATGAAAAACATCTGAATATAACTATTTATTCCCTATTTGAATCAATTCAAACCTGCATTTAAGCCATGTAAGAGGAGAAATTATCCATAAATGTACCAACAAACAGTTTTACTCAGAAATGACATTAGCAAATCTGCTTATATGGTCTGGTCATGTGGAGCAGTGAATAATTAAGATTTATAAGAAGAAGAAGAGGAAGAATATATAATTTGGCAACCGATATGCAGGACAATGGACCACGCGGTAAACAGACCTACAGCAATAAAAAAAAGGGGGGGGGGAAAGGGAAAGGGGGGGAGAGAGGAAAAAAAAAAAAAAGAAAAAAAAAAAAAATTTTTTTTTTTTAAAAATTATTTTTGTTTAACTTGAAAATTATATAAAAAAGTAAATCCAAATGAATTAATCTCTTCAATATCATATTGGAGAGTCTAAGAGGGTATTAGTCTGCCAAAAAGGGGGCAAAGCTCAGATGTTCATTCAGTCCTGGGAGGGTGCAAGCATTTAAGGAGAAAATCCAACGTGCTTCCCTTTGTAGAATTAAGTTGTCAAAAGGTCCCCCTCTGGGTCCAGGATGGATCCTATCTAGGGCGAAAAATTTGAATTTTGGACATTTATATCTATGCGTTTGAGCTATGTGTCTTGCTATGGGACTTTCTAAGTCTCCACCCCTTATGTATGAAACATGGTCCTTGATTCTCTCCCAGAAATGTCGTTTGGTTTTGCCCACATAAAAAGCGGGACATTCACATTTCCAAATATAGACAATACCTATAGTTTGGCATGTCACAAAATGTTTAAGAATAAATGGGCGTCCATTTGGCAACGTTTGTTGAGGCTTGCTAGCAATGAATTTACAATAACCACATAGTCCACAAGGAAAAGTACCTTGGGGTAGTTTGATACAGGGGTCTGCCCTTTTGTCTCTCTGGTAGTGGCTGGCAGTCACCACATCTCGAATAGATTTATTTCTCCTAAAAATCACACTCGGTCTAGTATCCACAAAGTTACTGAGGATTTTATCCTCTGCCAAGAGATGCCAATGTTTGGCTATAATACTTTTTAGTTGGTTGGATTGAGAACAATATCTCGTGATCATTTTAGTTGAGTTTTGAGAGTTTTGACATTCTCCTTGAAAAAGGAGAAGGTCTCTAGGGCTGTCTTTTGCTTTTTTGTATGCTTTTTTAGTGCTTTTCCTACTGTATCCCCTCTGTAGGAATCTTTTTTGTAATTCTAAAGCTTCTTTTTCAAATTCAGTCTCTTCCGAACAGTTTCTACGAATCCTATAATACTGTCCTATTGGTATTCCTTGAATTACATGTCTTGGGTGGCTGCTATCTGCATGTAATAACGCATTTGTTGCAGTTGGTTTTCTGTAGAGTGTGGTTGAAAGTGTATTATCCATGCTTCTATAGATCTCGAGATCTAAAAAAGGAATCCTAGATCTATCAAAAGCATAGGTAAAATGCAAGTTGAAGTCATTTACATTCAGAATATCTATGAATTCCTTTAGGGTGTCGAGAGGACCCGACCATAGGATGAATATGTCGTCGATATATCTTTTCCAGATCTCTATATATGCCAGATATACTGATATAGATTCTTGGGCAAAGAGCCATCGTTCCCACCCCCCCAGGTACAGGTTGGCATAAGATGGGGCACATTTGGTCCCCATCGCCACCCCCTGCACCTGGAGGTAGTGGGAACCGTCAAACACAAACACGTTATGTGTCAAGATAAAAAATAATAAGTCAGAAACAAACTTATTTAACCTTCTATGGTCCAGTCCTCTCTCATCCAAAAAGGATTCAATAACTTCCACACCTCGAGAGTGTGGAATATTTGAGTATAGGGACTCAACATCTATAGATACCAGATAGGTCTCCTCTTCGATCTGTATATTTTCAATCGTTAGTAGCATATGCATAGTATCTTTTAGATACGAGGGTAACGACTCTACATGTGGGCGAAGGTATGCATCTACATACGAACTAGCATTCTGTGTAAGACTATTGATGCCCGAGACTATGGGACGACCGGGGGGATTGGTGTGATTTTTATGCATTTTTGGAAGTGCATAAAATGTGGGCGTTGTGGGTTCTTTAATAATCAAAAATTCCATCAAATCCTTGGTTATAATTCCCCACTGGTGGTATTGATTTAGGAGTTTTAGGAATTCTCTTTGATTTTTAAGTAACTGTAAACTGCTTACTCTTGAATACCAGGCTCTATTGTCAAGAATATTGTTGCACATTTCTGTGTATTGTACTTGATTTAAAATGACAACATTTCCACCTTTGTCCGCAGACTTAATCACAATATCTTTGCGTTCTTGTAAATTACGTAGAGCCTGGTATTCAGTTTCGGACAGGTTACTAGAGTTTTTTCGTATGTTCATTTGTTTAATATCCTTTGTTACCATATGGATAAAAAGATCAACTTTAGGATTGGTTTGACTCGGGAAACGTTTAGACTTTTTTTTAAAAGTTTGTACTGATTGTTGTGTTGTTCCTACCGAGGTCGAGGGTGGGCTGGGTCCGGGTGTAGTCGGACCCGACTCATCCTCAAGCTCGGTCAGGATTTTAAGCATCTTATAATCCTTTTTGGACCAATCACGCCAGGTTTGAAGAAGACCACCCATGGGGGCTTCTTTTTGCTTGATTTTAGGGCCCTCAATTAGGGACCTAAAATTAAGCTTTCGTGCAAAAAGATTAACATCTTTTATAAATTCAAAACGATCTATGTCTTTTGCCGGACAGAAATTAAGCCCTAGACCAAGTATTTTAATTTCTTCTTCATTTAATTGAACACCAGAGATGTTAATGACTTGTAGAGAATTTGTTTCTTGGTTTAGTTTTTCTCTTCTGTTGTGGATATTTTTAGAGGGCCTAGAAGTCCTAGTGTCATTTGTTCTAAAAAAGCATTGTCCTGAGTATTAGGGGAATTTCTTTTTGGGATAGTTCCACAGTGTGTTCCTTGGGCATTTACTGATGATGTGCTGGATCCACTTGCCATTGGGTTTGATGGTGATTGATTTTGAGTTTTGGGTCCAAGTTTTAAAGCCTTGGCTGTTTGTGTAGTCTGAAAATTATGCTGTGTTCCCATAGGGGTATCCCTTTCATCATCTTTCCTTTTTTCCTGTCTAATTCTATTAGATCTCTCTTGGCGAGCATTCCAAAAGTTGGAAGATGTGGAGGATGCAGCTGATGAGTCAGACCAGTTGCCATCCTCTCTATTCTGTTCATTTTGTGGTCTAGACCTGTATGTTTTATTAGTATTTCTTTCCCATTTATAGGCTCTTCCTGTCCTAAATGCCATTTGGTCACGATTCATTTTTTTGTCTTTTCTTTTAATAATTTCTCCACTAAATTTTTCCACTGCATGTTTAATTTCAAGATTTTTTTCCTTAAAAATGGGTTTATTTTGGAATGCCGCTAGTTGGTTTACAATTTCTACTATTTCTTTGTCTAGAATGAGTGCTTCTGCCTCGTAATAGCTTTTTAGAATCTTCATCATTTCGATTGAGCATTGTGTGAGATTCTCTTCCCATTTATTTTTTAATTCTGTTGAGACTGAGTGAATTGTTGGAAATATTTGTATACGTAACCCAATAGGTATAATTTTGGTGTCTATATATTGTTGAAAATAAGTGGCATGCCAAAAGAAAGTTGTCTTACGTATTAGAAGTTGTCTTAAACGAGTTGTGATTTGCGAGATTTCGGAGTCCTCCTTATTTGAGCCGCGAATTTCAGTCTGTATTTGTAGCATGTAATTGGACCAGAGATTTCCCAGATAGTCAGCCATTTCAGTCACTGTCAGAGAGACAAAAGGACAGACCCAGACACACAGATAATAAACAAAAAAAAAAAAAACAAAAAAAAAAAAAAAAAGGGGGGAAAGGGGGGAAAAGGGAAAAGAAGAGAGAGGAAAGAGGGGGGAGGTTAGGGGATGTGAAATGGTGGGAGGAGAAAAAGCGTTGTGGGATTCAAATTCGGTAGATATTCTTTAACAAACACTATTGTAATATCTAGTTCAGTATATCATACATATTACTTTTATGCGAATTATACTCTCAAAAGTATTACATTAAACATATGCATAGATTTGGCTTGTTAATGATTAATTTAATATATTTAATTGAATAGAGTGACCCTTAAGTAGATCCCCCTTCCAGAGGAGTTGGGGATTTGACTCCCCTCGAAGAACAAAAGACAGTATGAATGGAAGGGGGGATTGGGGTCTTTTTAATCAGAGATTATAATGGCACCTGCCCCCATGTGCAAACAATGGAAACAATTCCAGCAAGGGCATAGACCTGTCCCTATGGAAGGGTCAAGACTACGTCCCTACAAGAGGAAAAGGGGGTTTAAATGTGCCTCTACAAACAGTCAAAGTATGCACATGTTCATGTAAAATAGCAACGGTACACAGTTGTTTTTTGTAAAAAATTCATAAATCTTTATTAATACATGGTAAAAACAAAAAGTATATCACTCTAATAGATTGAACCGTCAATACATAGTGACAGGATTAGTACAAATACAGATATAAAATGCTGGAGCTACGCGTTTCGCATTATGCGCTTCCTCAGGGTCCAGCAAAGGAAAGTATGTAAACAAAGATTCAGTCTTTAATAATCTAGAGGTACATAAAACAGTTATTAGATTTGTGAGTATACACATATGTCTTATAACATTTTTATTATTCTCAGTTTGTTATTTGCAGCTATCAATTGTATGTTACTTACATTATTATCTTAACCTTGAACACATCAATTTTACTCTAATTATTTAACGATTATATAGGTAGATCAAAAGATAGATTTTCCATAAATATAGCTGGTTAGTATATTGGTTCCTATATTATAGATTCCTTTAGATAAAAAGGAGGAAGAGAAAAACCATTTTTGTTTAATAAACTCTTCTATGCTATGCTTGTCAGAAAGACAAGGAACTAAATCCCACACACTGAAAAGGAAGAGTAGGAAAGGGTGGAAAAGAGGGAAAAGAGAAAAGGGATGAATGTGAGAAAACAATGATAGAAAAGGGGGGAAATGATGTAGAGTGTGAATCACCACGTAGCCCACAGGGGGGGCAGTGATAAGGATAGGCTAGTTCACCCGAGTATAGTAACTCAGGGGACAGTCCATCCATGGAGGAGGCATGGAGGAGACCAAAAAATGAATGGTATATATAAAGAGGTATATTCACTTTATTATAAACTAAAAATATGACATACTAAGGCATTAGATTGTCTTACCCCAATTTAGACGTCACAATGAATAGAGTTGAGTATACTTGTTTAATTTAAAATCATGTTGTATGAAAGGGGGAGCCAGAAGCCCCTAAAATCAGCAGAAAGAAAAAAATGAATTTATATGTATATGTGGTTACTCCTTATTTGATTATTTTAATAAGGGGGATGGTGATTTGTAAGAATAGGTACTTACCAGGGACTCATTCTCTAAAATTTATGTGTTAGGTGGTGTAAACGTCAAGCAAGACGTACATCTATTTAAGTAGAGAGGGGGTTAGACATTGGAATCCCCTTCAAAGATGTGCACCAATATTAAGTGAGAAAGGGTTAAATAGGGAGTCCCCTTTAAAACTTGGGGATCAGTGTGGTGCTGGAAGTATAAAAACTAAGTATGAGAGAGTCACTGGATGCTTTAGACAAATTGGATCCAGCCCCGAATCTGAAAAGATATATAAAGATAATGGACCGTTGGTAAAGGGCTGAGCCTGACAAAAAGGAAAAGTAAGGAGCTGAGTTTATAGTTAAAACACTTACCATCTGAAGCAATTCAGAAAACCCACGGGGAGTATGACACTCGGCCTAGGCAGCCTGTAAGTGTGAGCTTACTAAGCTGTCCGGTATATATACTAACCACTCTGTATCTGGTCTCCTCCTCCTCCCGGTCTCACGCCCCCCACATCCGCCCGCCATAGCGTCCACGTGTAGACGCCGCGGGAGGATGTTCCCGCATACCGGAAGTGAGCATCACTTCCGGTTCCGGGACCGGAAGTGACGATCTGCCATAACGTAATCCACCATTCAGACAAATTAAAGCCAATAGAAGCTGATTAACACTGTCAAAAATGGTAATATTATACGTGCATAAAAAGCAGGGATATATCTTAACATTCAATATGGCATGTATGAAAAACATCTGAATATAACTATTTATTCCCTATTTGAATCAATTCAAACCTGCATTTAAGCCATGTAAGAGGAGAAATTATCCATAAATGTACCAACAAACAGTTTTACTCAGAAATGACATTAGCAAATCTGCTTATATGGTCTGGTCATGTGGAGCAGTGAATAATTAAGATTTATAAGAAGAAGAAGAGGAAGAATATATAATTTGGCAACCGATATGCAGGACAATGGACCACGCGGTAAACAGACCTACAGCAATAAAAAAAAGGGGGGGGGGGAAAGGGAAAGGGGGGGAGAGAGGAAAAAAAAAAAAAGAAAAAAAAAAAAAAATTTTTTTTTTTTAAAAATTATTTTTGTTTAACTTGAAAATTATATAAAAAAGTAAATCCAAATGAATTAATCTCTTCAATATCATATTGGAGAGTCTAAGAGGGTATTAGTCTGCCAAAAAGGGGGCAAAGCTCAGATGTTCATTCAGTCCTGGGAGGGTGCAAGCATTTAAGGAGAAAATCCAACGTGCTTCCCTTTGTAGAATTAAGTTGTCAAAAGGTCCCCCTCTGGGTCCAGGATGGATCCTATCTAGGGCGAAAAATTTGAATTTTGGACATTTATATCTATGCGTTTGAGCTATGTGTCTTGCTATGGGACTTTCTAAGTCTCCACCCCTTATGTATGAAACATGGTCCTTGATTCTCTCCCAGAAATGTCGTTTGGTTTTGCCCACATAAAAAGCGGGACATTCACATTTCCAAATATAGACAATACCTATAGTTTGGCATGTCACAAAATGTTTAAGAATAAATGGGCGTCCATTTGGCAACGTTTGTTGAGGCTTGCTAGCAATGAATTTACAATAACCACATAGTCCACAAGGAAAAGTACCTTGGGGTAGTTTGATACAGGGGTCTGCCCTTTTGTCTCTCTGGTAGTGGCTGGCAGTCACCACATCTTGAATAGATTTATTTCTCCTAAAAATCACACTCGGTCTAGTATCCACAAAGTTACTGAGGATTTTATCCTCTGCCAAGAGATGCCAATGTTTGGCTATAATACTTTTTAGTTGGTTGGATTGAGAACAATATCTCGTGATCATTTTAGTTGAGTTTTGAGAGTTTTGACATTCTCCTTGAAAAAGGAGAAGGTCTCTAGGGCTGTCTTTTGCTTTTTTGTATGCTTTTTTAGTGCTTTTCCTACTGTATCCCCTCTGTAGGAATCTTTTTTGTAATTCTAAAGCTTCTTTTTCAAATTCAGTCTCTTCCGAACAGTTTCTACGAATCCTATAATACTGTCCTATTGGTATTCCTTGAATTACATGTCTTGGGTGGCTGCTATCTGCATGTAATAACGCATTTGTTGCAGTTGGTTTTCTGTAGAGTGTGGTTGAAAGTGTATTATCCATGCTTCTATAGATCTCGAGATCTAAAAAAGGAATCCTAGATCTATCAAAAGCATAGGTAAAATGCAAGTTGAAGTCATTTACATTCAGAATATCTATGAATTCCTTTAGGGTGTCGAGAGGACCCGACCATAGGATGAATATGTCGTCGATATATCTTTTCCAGATCTCTATATATGCCAGATATACTGATATAGATTCTTGGGCAAAGAGCCATCGTTCCCACCCCCCCAGGTACAGGTTGGCATAAGATGGGGCACATTTGGTCCCCATCGCCACCCCCTGCACCTGGAGGTAGTGGGAACCGTCAAACACAAACACGTTATGTGTCAAGATAAAAAATAATAAGTCAGAAACAAACTTATTTAACCTTCTATGGTCCAGTCCTCTCTCATCCAAAAAGGATTCAATAACTTCCACACCTCGAGAGTGTGGAATATTTGAGTATAGGGACTCAACATCTATAGATACCAGATAGGTCTCCTCTTCGATCTGTATATTTTCAATCGTTAGTAGCATATGCATAGTATCTTTTAGATACGAGGGTAACGACTCTACATGTGGGCGAAGGTATGCATCTACATACGAACTAGCATTCTGTGTAAGACTATTGATGCCCGAGACTATGGGACGACCGGGGGGATTGGTGTGATTTTTATGCATTTTTGGAAGTGCATAAAATGTGGGCGTTGTGGGTTCTTTAATAATCAAAAATTCCATCAAATCCTTGGTTATAATTCCCCACTGGTGGTATTGATTTAGGAGTTTTAGGAATTCTCTTTGATTTTTAAGTAACTGTAAACTGCTTACTCTTGAATACCAGGCTCTATTGTCAAGAATATTGTTGCACATTTCTGTGTATTGTACTTGATTTAAAATGACAACATTTCCACCTTTGTCCGCAGACTTAATCACAATATCTTTGCGTTCTTGTAAATTACGTAGAGCCTGGTATTCAGTTTCGGACAGGTTACTAGAGTTTTTTCGTATGTTCATTTGTTTAATATCCTTTGTTACCATATGGATAAAAAGATCAACTTTAGGATTGGTTTGACTCGGGAAACGTTTAGACTTTTTTTTAAAAGTTTGTACTGATTGTTGTGTTGTTCCTACCGAGGTCGAGGGTGGGCTGGGTCCGGGTGTAGTCGGACCCGACTCATCCTCAAGCTCGGTCAGGATTTTAAGCATCTTATAATCCTTTTTGGACCAATCACGCCAGGTTTGAAGAAGACCACCCATGGGGGCTTCTTTTTGCTTGATTTTAGGGCCCTCAATTAGGGACCTAAAATTAAGCTTTCGTGCAAAAAGATTAACATCTTTTATAAATTCAAAACGATCTATGTCTTTTGCCGGACAGAAATTAAGCCCTAGACCAAGTATTTTAATTTCTTCTTCATTTAATTGAACACCAGAGATGTTAATGACTTGTAGAGAATTTGTTTCTTGGTTTAGTTTTTCTCTTCTGTTGTGGATATTTTTAGAGGGCCTAGAAGTCCTAGTGTCATTTGTTCTAAAAAAGCATTGTCCTGAGTATTAGGGGAATTTCTTTTTGGGATAGTTCCACAGTGTGTTCCTTGGGCATTTACTGATGATGTGCTGGATCCACTTGCCATTGGGTTTGATGGTGATTGATTTTGAGTTTTGGGTCCAAGTTTTAAAGCCTTGGCTGTTTGTGTAGTCTGAAAATTATGCTGTGTTCCCATAGGGGTATCCCTTTCATCATCTTTCCTTTTTTCCTGTCTAATTCTATTAGATCTCTCTTGGCGAGCATTCCAAAAGTTGGAAGATGTGGAGGATGCAGCTGATGAGTCAGACCAGTTGCCATCCTCTCTATTCTGTTCATTTTGTGGTCTAGACCTGTATGTTTTATTAGTATTTCTTTCCCATTTATAGGCTCTTCCTGTCCTAAATGCCATTTGGTCACGATTCATTTTTTTGTCTTTTCTTTTAATAATTTCTCCACTAAATTTTTCCACTGCATGTTTAATTTCAAGATTTTTTTCCTTAAAAATGGGTTTATTTTGGAATGCCGCTAGTTGGTTTACAATTTCTACTATTTCTTTGTCTAGAATGAGTGCTTCTGCCTCGTAATAGCTTTTTAGAATCTTCATCATTTCGATTGAGCATTGTGTGAGATTCTCTTCCCATTTATTTTTTAATTCTGTTGAGACTGAGTGAATTGTTGGAAATATTTGTATACGTAACCCAATAGGTATAATTTTGGTGTCTATATATTGTTGAAAATAAGTGGCATGCCAAAAGAAAGTTGTCTTACGTATTAGAAGTTGTCTTAAACGAGTTGTGATTTGCGAGATTTCGGAGTCCTCCTTATTTGAGCCGCGAATTTCAGTCTGTATTTGTAGCATGTAATTGGACCAGAGATTTCCCAGATAGTCAGCCATTTCAGTCACTGTCAGAGAGACAAAAGGACAGACCCAGACACACAGATAATAAACAAAAAAAAAAAAAACAAAAAAAAAAAAAAAAAAAAAAAAGGGGGGAAAGGGGGGAAAAGGGAAAAGAAGAGAGAGGAAAGAGGGGGGAGGTTAGGGGATGTGAAATGGTGGGAGGAGAAAAAGCGTTGTGGGATTCAAATTCGGTAGATATTCTTTAACAAACACTATTGTAATATCTAGTTCAGTATATCATACATATTACTTTTATGCGAATTATACTCTCAAAAGTATTACATTAAACATATGCATAGATTTGGCTTGTTAATGATTAATTTAATATATTTAATTGAATAGAGTGACCCTTAAGTAGATCCCCCTTCCAGAGGAGTTGGGGATTTGACTCCCCTCGAAGAACAAAAGACAGTATGAATGGAAGGGGGGATTGGGGTCTTTTTAATCAGAGATTATAATGGCACCTGCCCCCATGTGCAAACAATGGAAACAATTCCAGCAAGGGCATAGACCTGTCCCTATGGAAGGGTCAAGACTACGTCCCTACAAGAGGAAAAGGGGGTTTAAATGTGCCTCTACAAACAGTCAAAGTATGCACATGTTCATGTAAAATAGCAACGGTACACAGTTGTTTTTTGTAAAAAATTCATAAATCTTTATTAATACATGGTAAAAACAAAAAGTATATCACTCTAATAGATTGAACCGTCAATACATAGTGACAGGATTAGTACAAATACAGATATAAAATGCTGGAGCTACGCGTTTCGCATTATGCGCTTCCTCAGGGTCCAGCAAAGGAAAGTATGTAAACAAAGATTCAGTCTTTAATAATCTAGAGGTACATAAAACAGTTATTAGATTTGTGAGTATACACATATGTCTTATAACATTTTTATTATTCTCAGTTTGTTATTTGCAGCTATCAATTGTATGTTACTTACATTATTATCTTAACCTTGAACACATCAATTTTACTCTAATTATTTAACGATTATATAGGTAGATCAAAAGATAGATTTTCCATAAATATAGCTGGTTAGTATATTGGTTCCTATATTATAGATTCCTTTAGATAAAAAGGAGGAAGAGAAAAACCATTTTTGTTTAATAAACTCTTCTATGCTATGCTTGTCAGAAAGACAAGGAACTAAATCCCACACACTGAAAAGGAAGAGTAGGAAAGGGTGGAAAAGAGGGAAAAGAGAAAAGGGATGAATGTGAGAAAACAATGATAGAAAAGGGGGGAAATGATGTAGAGTGTGAATCACCACGTAGCCCACAGGGGGGGCAGTGATAAGGATAGGCTAGTTCACCCGAGTATAGTAACTCAGGGGACAGTCCATCCATGGAGGAGGCATGGAGGAGACCAAAAAATGAATGGTATATATAAAGAGGTATATTCACTTTATTATAAACTAAAAATATGACATACTAAGGCATTAGATTGTCTTACCCCAATTTAGACGTCACAATGAATAGAGTTGAGTATACTTGTTTAATTTAAAATCATGTTGTATGAAAGGGGGAGCCAGAAGCCCCTAAAATCAGCAGAAAGAAAAAAATGAATTTATATGTATATGTGGTTACTCCTTATTTGATTATTTTAATAAGGGGGATGGTGATTTGTAAGAATAGGTACTTACCAGGGACTCATTCTCTAAAATTTATGTGTTAGGTGGTGTAAACGTCAAGCAAGACGTACATCTATTTAAGTAGAGAGGGGGTTAGACATTGGAATCCCCTTCAAAGATGTGCACCAATATTAAGTGAGAAAGGGTTAAATAGGGAGTCCCCTTTAAAACTTGGGGATCAGTGTGGTGCTGGAAGTATAAAAACTAAGTATGAGAGAGTCACTGGATGCTTTAGACAAATTGGATCCAGCCCCGAATCTGAAAAGATATATAAAGATAATGGACCGTTGGTAAAGGGCTGAGCCTGACAAAAAGGAAAAGTAAGGAGCTGAGTTTATAGTTAAAACACTTACCATCTGAAGCAATTCAGAAAACCCACGGGGAGTATGACACTCGGCCTAGGCAGCCTGTAAGTGTGAGCTTACTAAGCTGTCCGGTATATATACTAACCACTCTGTATCTGGTCTCCTCCTCCTCCCGGTCTCACGCCCCCCACATCCGCCCGCCATAGCGTCCACGTGTAGACGCCGCGGGAGGATGTTCCCGCATACCGGAAGTGAGCATCACTTCCGGTTCCGGGACCGGAAGTGACGATCTGCCATAACGTAATCCACCATTCAGACAAATTAAAGCCAATAGAAGCTGATTAACACTGTCAAAAATGGTAATATTATACGTGCATAAAAAGCAGGGATATATCTTAACATTCAATATGGCATGTATGAAAAACATCTGAATATAACTATTTATTCCCTATTTGAATCAATTCAAACCTGCATTTAAGCCATGTAAGAGGAGAAATTATCCATAAATGTACCAACAAACAGTTTTACTCAGAAATGACATTAGCAAATCTGCTTATATGGTCTGGTCATGTGGAGCAGTGAATAATTAAGATTTATAAGAAGAAGAAGAGGAAGAATATATAATTTGGCAACCGATATGCAGGACAATGGACCACGCGGTAAACAGACCTACAGCAATAAAAAAAAGGGGGGGGGGAAAGGGAAAGGGGGGGAGAGAGGAAAAAAAAAAAAAAGAAAAAAAAAAAAAATTTTTTTTTTTTAAAAATTATTTTTGTTTAACTTGAAAATTATATAAAAAAGTAAATCCAAATGAATTAATCTCTTCAATATCATATTGGAGAGTCTAAGAGGGTATTAGTCTGCCAAAAAGGGGGCAAAGCTCAGATGTTCATTCAGTCCTGGGAGGGTGCAAGCATTTAAGGAGAAAATCCAACGTGCTTCCCTTTGTAGAATTAAGTTGTCAAAAGGTCCCCCTCTGGGTCCAGGATGGATCCTATCTAGGGCGAAAAATTTGAATTTTGGACATTTATATCTATGCGTTTGAGCTATGTGTCTTGCTATGGGACTTTCTAAGTCTCCACCCCTTATGTATGAAACATGGTCCTTGATTCTCTCCCAGAAATGTCGTTTGGTTTTGCCCACATAAAAAGCGGGACATTCACATTTCCAAATATAGACAATACCTATAGTTTGGCATGTCACAAAATGTTTAAGAATAAATGGGCGTCCATTTGGCAACGTTTGTTGAGGCTTGCTAGCAATGAATTTACAATAACCACATAGTCCACAAGGAAAAGTACCTTGGGGTAGTTTGATACAGGGGTCTGCCCTTTTGTCTCTCTGGTAGTGGCTGGCAGTCACCACATCTCGAATAGATTTATTTCTCCTAAAAATCACACTCGGTCTAGTATCCACAAAGTTACTGAGGATTTTATCCTCTGCCAAGAGATGCCAATGTTTGGCTATAATACTTTTTAGTTGGTTGGATTGAGAACAATATCTCGTGATCATTTTAGTTGAGTTTTGAGAGTTTTGACATTCTCCTTGAAAAAGGAGAAGGTCTCTAGGGCTGTCTTTTGCTTTTTTGTATGCTTTTTTAGTGCTTTTCCTACTGTATCCCCTCTGTAGGAATCTTTTTTGTAATTCTAAAGCTTCTTTTTCAAATTCAGTCTCTTCCGAACAGTTTCTACGAATCCTATAATACTGTCCTATTGGTATTCCTTGAATTACATGTCTTGGGTGGCTGCTATCTGCATGTAATAACGCATTTGTTGCAGTTGGTTTTCTGTAGAGTGTGGTTGAAAGTGTATTATCCATGCTTCTATAGATCTCGAGATCTAAAAAAGGAATCCTAGATCTATCAAAAGCATAGGTAAAATGCAAGTTGAAGTCATTTACATTCAGAATATCTATGAATTCCTTTAGGGTGTCGAGAGGACCCGACCATAGGATGAATATGTCGTCGATATATCTTTTCCAGATCTCTATATATGCCAGATATACTGATATAGATTCTTGGGCAAAGAGCCATCGTTCCCACCCCCCCAGGTACAGGTTGGCATAAGATGGGGCACATTTGGTCCCCATCGCCACCCCCTGCACCTGGAGGTAGTGGGAACCGTCAAACACAAACACGTTATGTGTCAAGATAAAAAATAATAAGTCAGAAACAAACTTATTTAACCTTCTATGGTCCAGTCCTCTCTCATCCAAAAAGGATTCAATAACTTCCACACCTCGAGAGTGTGGAATATTTGAGTATAGGGACTCAACATCTATAGATACCAGATAGGTCTCCTCTTCGATCTGTATATTTTCAATCGTTAGTAGCATATGCATAGTATCTTTTAGATACGAGGGTAACGACTCTACATGTGGGCGAAGGTATGCATCTACATACGAACTAGCATTCTGTGTAAGACTATTGATGCCCGAGACTATGGGACGACCGGGGGGATTGGTGTGATTTTTATGCATTTTTGGAAGTGCATAAAATGTGGGCGTTGTGGGTTCTTTAATAATCAAAAATTCCATCAAATCCTTGGTTATAATTCCCCACTGGTGGTATTGATTTAGGAGTTTTAGGAATTCTCTTTGATTTTTAAGTAACTGTAAACTGCTTACTCTTGAATACCAGGCTCTATTGTCAAGAATATTGTTGCACATTTCTGTGTATTGTACTTGATTTAAAATGACAACATTTCCACCTTTGTCCGCAGACTTAATCACAATATCTTTGCGTTCTTGTAAATTACGTAGAGCCTGGTATTCAGTTTCGGACAGGTTACTAGAGTTTTTTCGTATGTTCATTTGTTTAATATCCTTTGTTACCATATGGATAAAAAGATCAACTTTAGGATTGGTTTGACTCGGGAAACGTTTAGACTTTTTTTTAAAAGTTTGTACTGATTGTTGTGTTGTTCCTACCGAGGTCGAGGGTGGGCTGGGTCCGGGTGTAGTCGGACCCGACTCATCCTCAAGCTCGGTCAGGATTTTAAGCATCTTATAATCCTTTTTGGACCAATCACGCCAGGTTTGAAGAAGACCACCCATGGGGGCTTCTTTTTGCTTGATTTTAGGGCCCTCAATTAGGGACCTAAAATTAAGCTTTCGTGCAAAAAGATTAACATCTTTTATAAATTCAAAACGATCTATGTCTTTTGCCGGACAGAAATTAAGCCCTAGACCAAGTATTTTAATTTCTTCTTCATTTAATTGAACACCAGAGATGTTAATGACTTGTAGAGAATTTGTTTCTTGGTTTAGTTTTTCTCTTCTGTTGTGGATATTTTTAGAGGGCCTAGAAGTCCTAGTGTCATTTGTTCTAAAAAAGCATTGTCCTGAGTATTAGGGGAATTTCTTTTTGGGATAGTTCCACAGTGTGTTCCTTGGGCATTTACTGATGATGTGCTGGATCCACTTGCCATTGGGTTTGATGGTGATTGATTTTGAGTTTTGGGTCCAAGTTTTAAAGCCTTGGCTGTTTGTGTAGTCTGAAAATTATGCTGTGTTCCCATAGGGGTATCCCTTTCATCATCTTTCCTTTTTTCCTGTCTAATTCTATTAGATCTCTCTTGGCGAGCATTCCAAAAGTTGGAAGATGTGGAGGATGCAGCTGATGAGTCAGACCAGTTGCCATCCTCTCTATTCTGTTCATTTTGTGGTCTAGACCTGTATGTTTTATTAGTATTTCTTTCCCATTTATAGGCTCTTCCTGTCCTAAATGCCATTTGGTCACGATTCATTTTTTTGTCTTTTCTTTTAATAATTTCTCCACTAAATTTTTCCACTGCATGTTTAATTTCAAGATTTTTTTCCTTAAAAATGGGTTTATTTTGGAATGCCGCTAGTTGGTTTACAATTTCTACTATTTCTTTGTCTAGAATGAGTGCTTCTGCCTCGTAATAGCTTTTTAGAATCTTCATCATTTCGATTGAGCATTGTGTGAGATTCTCTTCCCATTTATTTTTTAATTCTGTTGAGACTGAGTGAATTGTTGGAAATATTTGTATACGTAACCCAATAGGTATAATTTTGGTGTCTATATATTGTTGAAAATAAGTGGCATGCCAAAAGAAAGTTGTCTTACGTATTAGAAGTTGTCTTAAACGAGTTGTGATTTGCGAGATTTCGGAGTCCTCCTTATTTGAGCCGCGAATTTCAGTCTGTATTTGTAGCATGTAATTGGACCAGAGATTTCCCAGATAGTCAGCCATTTCAGTCACTGTCAGAGAGACAAAAGGACAGACCCAGACACACAGATAATAAACAAAAAAAAAAAAAACAAAAAAAAAAAAAAAAAGGGGGGAAAGGGGGGAAAAGGGAAAAGAAGAGAGAGGAAAGAGGGGGGAGGTTAGGGGATGTGAAATGGTGGGAGGAGAAAAAGCGTTGTGGGATTCAAATTCGGTAGATATTCTTTAACAAACACTATTGTAATATCTAGTTCAGTATATCATACATATTACTTTTATGCGAATTATACTCTCAAAAGTATTACATTAAACATATGCATAGATTTGGCTTGTTAATGATTAATTTAATATATTTAATTGAATAGAGTGACCCTTAAGTAGATCCCCCTTCCAGAGGAGTTGGGGATTTGACTCCCCTCGAAGAACAAAAGACAGTATGAATGGAAGGGGGGATTGGGGTCTTTTTAATCAGAGATTATAATGGCACCTGCCCCCATGTGCAAACAATGGAAACAATTCCAGCAAGGGCATAGACCTGTCCCTATGGAAGGGTCAAGACTACGTCCCTACAAGAGGAAAAGGGGGTTTAAATGTGCCTCTACAAACAGTCAAAGTATGCACATGTTCATGTAAAATAGCAACGGTACACAGTTGTTTTTTGTAAAAAATTCATAAATCTTTATTAATACATGGTAAAAACAAAAAGTATATCACTCTAATAGATTGAACCGTCAATACATAGTGACAGGATTAGTACAAATACAGATATAAAATGCTGGAGCTACGCGTTTCGCATTATGCGCTTCCTCAGGGTCCAGCAAAGGAAAGTATGTAAACAAAGATTCAGTCTTTAATAATCTAGAGGTACATAAAACAGTTATTAGATTTGTGAGTATACACATATGTCTTATAACATTTTTATTATTCTCAGTTTGTTATTTGCAGCTATCAATTGTATGTTACTTACATTATTATCTTAACCTTGAACACATCAATTTTACTCTAATTATTTAACGATTATATAGGTAGATCAAAAGATAGATTTTCCATAAATATAGCTGGTTAGTATATTGGTTCCTATATTATAGATTCCTTTAGATAAAAAGGAGGAAGAGAAAAACCATTTTTGTTTAATAAACTCTTCTATGCTATGCTTGTCAGAAAGACAAGGAACTAAATCCCACACACTGAAAAGGAAGAGTAGGAAAGGGTGGAAAAGAGGGAAAAGAGAAAAGGGATGAATGTGAGAAAACAATGATAGAAAAGGGGGGAAATGATGTAGAGTGTGAATCACCACGTAGCCCACAGGGGGGGCAGTGATAAGGATAGGCTAGTTCACCCGAGTATAGTAACTCAGGGGACAGTCCATCCATGGAGGAGGCATGGAGGAGACCAAAAAATGAATGGTATATATAAAGAGGTATATTCACTTTATTATAAACTAAAAATATGACATACTAAGGCATTAGATTGTCTTACCCCAATTTAGACGTCACAATGAATAGAGTTGAGTATACTTGTTTAATTTAAAATCATGTTGTATGAAAGGGGGAGCCAGAAGCCCCTAAAATCAGCAGAAAGAAAAAAATGAATTTATATGTATATGTGGTTACTCCTTATTTGATTATTTTAATAAGGGGGATGGTGATTTGTAAGAATAGGTACTTACCAGGGACTCATTCTCTAAAATTTATGTGTTAGGTGGTGTAAACGTCAAGCAAGACGTACATCTATTTAAGTAGAGAGGGGGTTAGACATTGGAATCCCCTTCAAAGATGTGCACCAATATTAAGTGAGAAAGGGTTAAATAG
Organism: Pelophylax lessonae; assembly: GCF_965119305.1. Taxonomy (NCBI): domain Eukaryota; kingdom Metazoa; phylum Chordata; class Amphibia; order Anura; family Ranidae; genus Pelophylax; species Pelophylax lessonae. The sequence goes on from NC_138774.1 coordinate 253,146,940, forward strand.
GGAGTCCCCTTTAAAACTTGGGGATCAGTGTGGTGCTGGAAGTATAAAAACTAAGTATGAGAGAGTCACTGGATGCTTTAGACAAATTGGATCCAGCCCCGAATCTGAAAAGATATATAAAGATAATGGACCGTTGGTAAAGGGCTGAGCCTGACAAAAAGGAAAAGTAAGGAGCTGAGTTTATAGTTAAAACACTTACCATCTGAAGCAATTCAGAAAACCCACGGGGAGTATGACACTCGGCCTAGGCAGCCTGTAAGTGTGAGCTTACTAAGCTGTCCGGTATATATACTAACCACTCTGTATCTGGTCTCCTCCTCCTCCCGGTCTCACGCCCCCCACATCCGCCCGCCATAGCGTCCACGTGTAGACGCCGCGGGAGGATGTTCCCGCATACCGGAAGTGAGCATCACTTCCGGTTCCGGGACCGGAAGTGACGATCTGCCATAACGTAATCCACCATTCAGACAAATTAAAGCCAATAGAAGCTGATTAACACTGTCAAAAATGGTAATATTATACGTGCATAAAAAGCAGGGATATATCTTAACATTCAATATGGCATGTATGAAAAACATCTGAATATAACTATTTATTCCCTATTTGAATCAATTCAAACCTGCATTTAAGCCATGTAAGAGGAGAAATTATCCATAAATGTACCAACAAACAGTTTTACTCAGAAATGACATTAGCAAATCTGCTTATATGGTCTGGTCATGTGGAGCAGTGAATAATTAAGATTTATAAGAAGAAGAAGAGGAAGAATATATAATTTGGCAACCGATATGCAGGACAATGGACCACGCGGTAAACAGACCTACAGCAATAAAAAAAAGGGGGGGGGGGAAAGGGAAAGGGGGGGAGAGAGGAAAAAAAAAAAAAGAAAAAAAAAAAAAAATTTTTTTTTTTTAAAAATTATTTTTGTTTAACTTGAAAATTATATAAAAAAGTAAATCCAAATGAATTAATCTCTTCAATATCATATTGGAGAGTCTAAGAGGGTATTAGTCTGCCAAAAAGGGGGCAAAGCTCAGATGTTCATTCAGTCCTGGGAGGGTGCAAGCATTTAAGGAGAAAATCCAACGTGCTTCCCTTTGTAGAATTAAGTTGTCAAAAGGTCCCCCTCTGGGTCCAGGATGGATCCTATCTAGGGCGAAAAATTTGAATTTTGGACATTTATATCTATGCGTTTGAGCTATGTGTCTTGCTATGGGACTTTCTAAGTCTCCACCCCTTATGTATGAAACATGGTCCTTGATTCTCTCCCAGAAATGTCGTTTGGTTTTGCCCACATAAAAAGCGGGACATTCACATTTCCAAATATAGACAATACCTATAGTTTGGCATGTCACAAAATGTTTAAGAATAAATGGGCGTCCATTTGGCAACGTTTGTTGAGGCTTGCTAGCAATGAATTTACAATAACCACATAGTCCACAAGGAAAAGTACCTTGGGGTAGTTTGATACAGGGGTCTGCCCTTTTGTCTCTCTGGTAGTGGCTGGCAGTCACCACATCTTGAATAGATTTATTTCTCCTAAAAATCACACTCGGTCTAGTATCCACAAAGTTACTGAGGATTTTATCCTCTGCCAAGAGATGCCAATGTTTGGCTATAATACTTTTTAGTTGGTTGGATTGAGAACAATATCTCGTGATCATTTTAGTTGAGTTTTGAGAGTTTTGACATTCTCCTTGAAAAAGGAGAAGGTCTCTAGGGCTGTCTTTTGCTTTTTTGTATGCTTTTTTAGTGCTTTTCCTACTGTATCCCCTCTGTAGGAATCTTTTTTGTAATTCTAAAGCTTCTTTTTCAAATTCAGTCTCTTCCGAACAGTTTCTACGAATCCTATAATACTGTCCTATTGGTATTCCTTGAATTACATGTCTTGGGTGGCTGCTATCTGCATGTAATAACGCATTTGTTGCAGTTGGTTTTCTGTAGAGTGTGGTTGAAAGTGTATTATCCATGCTTCTATAGATCTCGAGATCTAAAAAAGGAATCCTAGATCTATCAAAAGCATAGGTAAAATGCAAGTTGAAGTCATTTACATTCAGAATATCTATGAATTCCTTTAGGGTGTCGAGAGGACCCGACCATAGGATGAATATGTCGTCGATATATCTTTTCCAGATCTCTATATATGCCAGATATACTGATATAGATTCTTGGGCAAAGAGCCATCGTTCCCACCCCCCCAGGTACAGGTTGGCATAAGATGGGGCACATTTGGTCCCCATCGCCACCCCCTGCACCTGGAGGTAGTGGGAACCGTCAAACACAAACACGTTATGTGTCAAGATAAAAAATAATAAGTCAGAAACAAACTTATTTAACCTTCTATGGTCCAGTCCTCTCTCATCCAAAAAGGATTCAATAACTTCCACACCTCGAGAGTGTGGAATATTTGAGTATAGGGACTCAACATCTATAGATACCAGATAGGTCTCCTCTTCGATCTGTATATTTTCAATCGTTAGTAGCATATGCATAGTATCTTTTAGATACGAGGGTAACGACTCTACATGTGGGCGAAGGTATGCATCTACATACGAACTAGCATTCTGTGTAAGACTATTGATGCCCGAGACTATGGGACGACCGGGGGGATTGGTGTGATTTTTATGCATTTTTGGAAGTGCATAAAATGTGGGCGTTGTGGGTTCTTTAATAATCAAAAATTCCATCAAATCCTTGGTTATAATTCCCCACTGGTGGTATTGATTTAGGAGTTTTAGGAATTCTCTTTGATTTTTAAGTAACTGTAAACTGCTTACTCTTGAATACCAGGCTCTATTGTCAAGAATATTGTTGCACATTTCTGTGTATTGTACTTGATTTAAAATGACAACATTTCCACCTTTGTCCGCAGACTTAATCACAATATCTTTGCGTTCTTGTAAATTACGTAGAGCCTGGTATTCAGTTTCGGACAGGTTACTAGAGTTTTTTCGTATGTTCATTTGTTTAATATCCTTTGTTACCATATGGATAAAAAGATCAACTTTAGGATTGGTTTGACTCGGGAAACGTTTAGACTTTTTTTTAAAAGTTTGTACTGATTGTTGTGTTGTTCCTACCGAGGTCGAGGGTGGGCTGGGTCCGGGTGTAGTCGGACCCGACTCATCCTCAAGCTCGGTCAGGATTTTAAGCATCTTATAATCCTTTTTGGACCAATCACGCCAGGTTTGAAGAAGACCACCCATGGGGGCTTCTTTTTGCTTGATTTTAGGGCCCTCAATTAGGGACCTAAAATTAAGCTTTCGTGCAAAAAGATTAACATCTTTTATAAATTCAAAACGATCTATGTCTTTTGCCGGACAGAAATTAAGCCCTAGACCAAGTATTTTAATTTCTTCTTCATTTAATTGAACACCAGAGATGTTAATGACTTGTAGAGAATTTGTTTCTTGGTTTAGTTTTTCTCTTCTGTTGTGGATATTTTTAGAGGGCCTAGAAGTCCTAGTGTCATTTGTTCTAAAAAAGCATTGTCCTGAGTATTAGGGGAATTTCTTTTTGGGATAGTTCCACAGTGTGTTCCTTGGGCATTTACTGATGATGTGCTGGATCCACTTGCCATTGGGTTTGATGGTGATTGATTTTGAGTTTTGGGTCCAAGTTTTAAAGCCTTGGCTGTTTGTGTAGTCTGAAAATTATGCTGTGTTCCCATAGGGGTATCCCTTTCATCATCTTTCCTTTTTTCCTGTCTAATTCTATTAGATCTCTCTTGGCGAGCATTCCAAAAGTTGGAAGATGTGGAGGATGCAGCTGATGAGTCAGACCAGTTGCCATCCTCTCTATTCTGTTCATTTTGTGGTCTAGACCTGTATGTTTTATTAGTATTTCTTTCCCATTTATAGGCTCTTCCTGTCCTAAATGCCATTTGGTCACGATTCATTTTTTTGTCTTTTCTTTTAATAATTTCTCCACTAAATTTTTCCACTGCATGTTTAATTTCAAGATTTTTTTCCTTAAAAATGGGTTTATTTTGGAATGCCGCTAGTTGGTTTACAATTTCTACTATTTCTTTGTCTAGAATGAGTGCTTCTGCCTCGTAATAGCTTTTTAGAATCTTCATCATTTCGATTGAGCATTGTGTGAGATTCTCTTCCCATTTATTTTTTAATTCTGTTGAGACTGAGTGAATTGTTGGAAATATTTGTATACGTAACCCAATAGGTATAATTTTGGTGTCTATATATTGTTGAAAATAAGTGGCATGCCAAAAGAAAGTTGTCTTACGTATTAGAAGTTGTCTTAAACGAGTTGTGATTTGCGAGATTTCGGAGTCCTCCTTATTTGAGCCGCGAATTTCAGTCTGTATTTGTAGCATGTAATTGGACCAGAGATTTCCCAGATAGTCAGCCATTTCAGTCACTGTCAGAGAGACAAAAGGACAGACCCAGACACACAGATAATAAACAAAAAAAAAAAAAACAAAAAAAAAAAAAAAAGGGGGAAAGGGGGGAAAAGGGAAAAGAAGAGAGAGGAAAGAGGGGGGAGGTTAGGGGATGTGAAATGGTGGGAGGAGAAAAAGCGTTGTGGGATTCAAATTCGGTAGATATTCTTTAACAAACACTATTGTAATATCTAGTTCAGTATATCATACATATTACTTTTATGCGAATTATACTCTCAAAAGTATTACATTAAACATATGCATAGATTTGGCTTGTTAATGATTAATTTAATATATTTAATTGAATAGAGTGACCCTTAAGTAGATCCCCCTTCCAGAGGAGTTGGGGATTTGACTCCCCTCGAAGAACAAAAGACAGTATGAATGGAAGGGGGGATTGGGGTCTTTTTAATCAGAGATTATAATGGCACCTGCCCCCATGTGCAAACAATGGAAACAATTCCAGCAAGGGCATAGACCTGTCCCTATGGAAGGGTCAAGACTACGTCCCTACAAGAGGAAAAGGGGGTTTAAATGTGCCTCTACAAACAGTCAAAGTATGCACATGTTCATGTAAAATAGCAACGGTACACAGTTGTTTTTTGTAAAAAATTCATAAATCTTTATTAATACATGGTAAAAACAAAAAGTCTATCACTCTAATAGATTGAACTGTCAATACATAGTGACAGGATTAGTACAAATACAGATATAAAATGCTGGAGCTACGCGTTTCGCATTATGCGCTTCCTCAGGGTCCAGCAAAGGAAAGTATGTAAACAAAGATTCAGTCTTTAATAATCTAGAGGTACATAAAACAGTTATTAGATTTGTGAGTATACACATATGTCTTATAACATTTTTATTATTCTCAGTTTGTTATTTGCAGCTATCAATTGTATGTTACTTACATTATTATCTTAACCTTGAACACATCAATTTTACTCTAATTATTTAACGATTATATAGGTAGATCAAAAGATAGATTTTCCATAAATATAGCTGGTTAGTATATTGGTTCCTATATTATAGATTCCTTTAGATAAAAAGGAGGAAGAGAAAAACCATTTTTGTTTAATAAACTCTTCTATGCTATGCTTGTCAGAAAGACAAGGAACTAAATCCCACACACTGAAAAGGAAGAGTAGGAAAGGGTGGAAAAGAGGGAAAAGAGAAAAGGGATGAATGTGAGAAAACAATGATAGAAAAGGGGGGAAATGATGTAGAGTGTGAATCACCACGTAGCCCACAGGGGGGGCAGTGATAAGGATAGGCTAGTTCACCCGAGTATAGTAACTCAGGGGACAGTCCATCCATGGAGGAGGCATGGAGGAGACCAAAAAATGAATGGTATATATAAAGAGGTATATTCACTTTATTATAAACTAAAAATATGACATACTAAGGCATTAGATTGTCTTACCCCAATTTAGACGTCACAATGAATAGAGTTGAGTATACTTGTTTAATTTAAAATCATGTTGTATGAAAGGGGGAGCCAGAAGCCCCTAAAATCAGCAGAAAGAAAAAAATGAATTTATATGTATATGTGGTTACTCCTTATTTGATTATTTTAATAAGGGGGATGGTGATTTGTAAGAATAGGTACTTACCAGGGACTCATTCTCTAAAATTTATGTGTTAGGTGGTGTAAACGTCAAGCAAGACGTACATCTATTTAAGTAGAGAGGGGGTTAGACATTGGAATCCCCTTCAAAGATGTGCACCAATATTAAGTGAGAAAGGGTTAAATAGGGAGTCCCCTTTAAAACTTGGGGATCAGTGTGGTGCTGGAAGTATAAAAACTAAGTATGAGAGAGTCACTGGATGCTTTAGACAAATTGGATCCAGCCCCGAATCTGAAAAGATATATAAAGATAATGGACCGTTGGTAAAGGGCTGAGCCTGACAAAAAGGAAAAGTAAGGAGCTGAGTTTATAGTTAAAACACTTACCATCTGAAGCAATTCAGAAAACCCACGGGGAGTATGACACTCGGCCTAGGCAGCCTGTAAGTGTGAGCTTACTAAGCTGTCCGGTATATATACTAACCACTCTGTATCTGGTCTCCTCCTCCTCCCGGTCTCACGCCCCCCACATCCGCCCGCCATAGCGTCCACGTGTAGACGCCGCGGGAGGATGTTCCCGCATACCGGAAGTGAGCATCACTTCCGGTTCCGGGACCGGAAGTGACGATCTGCCATAACGTAATCCACCATTCAGACAAATTAAAGCCAATAGAAGCTGATTAACACTGTCAAAAATGGTAATATTATACGTGCATAAAAAGCAGGGATATATCTTAACATTCAATATGGCATGTATGAAAAACATCTGAATATAACTATTTATTCCCTATTTGAATCAATTCAAACCTGCATTTAAGCCATGTAAGAGGAGAAATTATCCATAAATGTACCAACAAACAGTTTTACTCAGAAATGACATTAGCAAATCTGCTTATATGGTCTGGTCATGTGGAGCAGTGAATAATTAAGATTTATAAGAAGAAGAAGAGGAAGAATATATAATTTGGCAACCGATATGCAGGACAATGGACCACGCGGTAAACAGACCTACAGCAATAAAAAAAAGGGGGGGGGGAAAGGGAAAGGGGGGGAGAGAGGAAAAAAAAAAAAAAAAAAAAGAAAAAAAAAAAAAATTTTTTTTTTTTAAAAATTATTTTTGTTTAACTTGAAAATTATATAAAAAAGTAAATCCAAATGAATTAATCTCTTCAATATCATATTGGAGAGTCTAAGAGGGTATTAGTCTGCCAAAAAGGGGGCAAAGCTCAGATGTTCATTCAGTCCTGGGAGGGTGCAAGCATTTAAGGAGAAAATCCAACGTGCTTCCCTTTGTAGAATTAAGTTGTCAAAAGGTCCCCCTCTGGGTCCAGGATGGATCCTATCTAGGGCGAAAAATTTGAATTTTGGACATTTATATCTATGCGTTTGAGCTATGTGTCTTGCTATGGGACTTTCTAAGTCTCCACCCCTTATGTATGAAACATGGTCCTTGATTCTCTCCCAGAAATGTCGTTTGGTTTTGCCCACATAAAAAGCGGGACATTCACATTTCCAAATATAGACAATACCTATAGTTTGGCATGTCACAAAATGTTTAAGAATAAATGGGCGTCCATTTGGCAACGTTTGTTGAGGCTTGCTAGCAATGAATTTACAATAACCACATAGTCCACAAGGAAAAGTACCTTGGGGTAGTTTGATACAGGGGTCTGCCCTTTTGTCTCTCTGGTAGTGGCTGGCAGTCACCACATCTCGAATAGATTTATTTCTCCTAAAAATCACACTCGGTCTAGTATCCACAAAGTTACTGAGGATTTTATCCTCTGCCAAGAGATGCCAATGTTTGGCTATAATACTTTTTAGTTGGTTGGATTGAGAACAATATCTCGTGATCATTTTAGTTGAGTTTTGAGAGTTTTGACATTCTCCTTGAAAAAGGAGAAGGTCTCTAGGGCTGTCTTTTGCTTTTTTGTATGCTTTTTTAGTGCTTTTCCTACTGTATCCCCTCTGTAGGAATCTTTTTTGTAATTCTAAAGCTTCTTTTTCAAATTCAGTCTCTTCCGAACAGTTTCTACGAATCCTATAATACTGTCCTATTGGTATTCCTTGAATTACATGTCTTGGGTGGCTGCTATCTGCATGTAATAACGCATTTGTTGCAGTTGGTTTTCTGTAGAGTGTGGTTGAAAGTGTATTATCCATGCTTCTATAGATCTCGAGATCTAAAAAAGGAATCCTAGATCTATCAAAAGCATAGGTAAAATGCAAGTTGAAGTCATTTACATTCAGAATATCTATGAATTCCTTTAGGGTGTCGAGAGGACCCGACCATAGGATGAATATGTCGTCGATATATCTTTTCCAGATCTCTATATATGCCAGATATACTGATATAGATTCTTGGGCAAAGAGCCATCGTTCCCACCCCCCCAGGTACAGGTTGGCATAAGATGGGGCACATTTGGTCCCCATCGCCACCCCCTGCACCTGGAGGTAGTGGGAACCGTCAAACACAAACACGTTATGTGTCAAGATAAAAAATAATAAGTCAGAAACAAACTTATTTAACCTTCTATGGTCCAGTCCTCTCTCATCCAAAAAGGATTCAATAACTTCCACACCTCGAGAGTGTGGAATATTTGAGTATAGGGACTCAACATCTATAGATACCAGATAGGTCTCCTCTTCGATCTGTATATTTTCAATCGTTAGTAGCATATGCATAGTATCTTTTAGATACGAGGGTAACGACTCTACATGTGGGCGAAGGTATGCATCTACATACGAACTAGCATTCTGTGTAAGACTATTGATGCCCGAGACTATGGGACGACCGGGGGGATTGGTGTGATTTTTATGCATTTTTGGAAGTGCATAAAATGTGGGCGTTGTGGGTTCTTTAATAATCAAAAATTCCATCAAATCCTTGGTTATAATTCCCCACTGGTGGTATTGATTTAGGAGTTTTAGGAATTCTCTTTGATTTTTAAGTAACTGTAAACTGCTTACTCTTGAATACCAGGCTCTATTGTCAAGAATATTGTTGCACATTTCTGTGTATTGTACTTGATTTAAAATGACAACATTTCCACCTTTGTCCGCAGACTTAATCACAATATCTTTGCGTTCTTGTAAATTACGTAGAGCCTGGTATTCAGTTTCGGACAGGTTACTAGAGTTTTTTCGTATGTTCATTTGTTTAATATCCTTTGTTACCATATGGATAAAAAGATCAACTTTAGGATTGGTTTGACTCGGGAAACGTTTAGACTTTTTTTTAAAAGTTTGTACTGATTGTTGTGTTGTTCCTACCGAGGTCGAGGGTGGGCTGGGTCCGGGTGTAGTCGGACCCGACTCATCCTCAAGCTCGGTCAGGATTTTAAGCATCTTATAATCCTTTTTGGACCAATCACGCCAGGTTTGAAGAAGACCACCCATGGGGGCTTCTTTTTGCTTGATTTTAGGGCCCTCAATTAGGGACCTAAAATTAAGCTTTCGTGCAAAAAGATTAACATCTTTTATAAATTCAAAACGATCTATGTCTTTTGCCGGACAGAAATTAAGCCCTAGACCAAGTATTTTAATTTCTTCTTCATTTAATTGAACACCAGAGATGTTAATGACTTGTAGAGAATTTGTTTCTTGGTTTAGTTTTTCTCTTCTGTTGTGGATATTTTTAGAGGGCCTAGAAGTCCTAGTGTCATTTGTTCTAAAAAAGCATTGTCCTGAGTATTAGGGGAATTTCTTTTTGGGATAGTTCCACAGTGTGTTCCTTGGGCATTTACTGATGATGTGCTGGATCCACTTGCCATTGGGTTTGATGGTGATTGATTTTGAGTTTTGGGTCCAAGTTTTAAAGCCTTGGCTGTTTGTGTAGTCTGAAAATTATGCTGTGTTCCCATAGGGGTATCCCTTTCATCATCTTTCCTTTTTTCCTGTCTAATTCTATTAGATCTCTCTTGGCGAGCATTCCAAAAGTTGGAAGATGTGGAGGATGCAGCTGATGAGTCAGACCAGTTGCCATCCTCTCTATTCTGTTCATTTTGTGGTCTAGACCTGTATGTTTTATTAGTATTTCTTTCCCATTTATAGGCTCTTCCTGTCCTAAATGCCATTTGGTCACGATTCATTTTTTTGTCTTTTCTTTTAATAATTTCTCCACTAAATTTTTCCACTGCATGTTTAATTTCAAGATTTTTTTCCTTAAAAATGGGTTTATTTTGGAATGCCGCTAGTTGGTTTACAATTTCTACTATTTCTTTGTCTAGAATGAGTGCTTCTGCCTCGTAATAGCTTTTTAGAATCTTCATCATTTCGATTGAGCATTGTGTGAGATTCTCTTCCCATTTATTTTTTAATTCTGTTGAGACTGAGTGAATTGTTGGAAATATTTGTATACGTAACCCAATAGGTATAATTTTGGTGTCTATATATTGTTGAAAATAAGTGGCATGCCAAAAGAAAGTTGTCTTACGTATTAGAAGTTGTCTTAAACGAGTTGTGATTTGCGAGATTTCGGAGTCCTCCTTATTTGAGCCGCGAATTTCAGTCTGTATTTGTAGCATGTAATTGGACCAGAGATTTCCCAGATAGTCAGCCATTTCAGTCACTGTCAGAGAGACAAAAGGACAGACCCAGACACACAGATAATAAACAAAAAAAAAAAAAACAAAAAAAAAAAAAAAAAGGGGGGAAAGGGGGGAAAAGGGAAAAGAAGAGAGAGGAAAGAGGGGGGAGGTTAGGGGATGTGAAATGGTGGGAGGAGAAAAAGCGTTGTGGGATTCAAATTCGGTAGATATTCTTTAACAAACACTATTGTAATATCTAGTTCAGTATATCATACATATTACTTTTATGCGAATTATACTCTCAAAAGTATTACATTAAACATATGCATAGATTTGGCTTGTTAATGATTAATTTAATATATTTAATTGAATAGAGTGACCCTTAAGTAGATCCCCCTTCCAGAGGAGTTGGGGATTTGACTCCCCTCGAAGAACAAAAGACAGTATGAATGGAAGGGGGGATTGGGGTCTTTTTAATCAGAGATTATAATGGCACCTGCCCCCATGTGCAAACAATGGAAACAATTCCAGCAAGGGCATAGACCTGTCCCTATGGAAGGGTCAAGACTACGTCCCTACAAGAGGAAAAGGGGGTTTAAATGTGCCTCTACAAACAGTCAAAGTATGCACATGTTCATGTAAAATAGCAACGGTACACAGTTGTTTTTTGTAAAAAATTCATAAATCTTTATTAATACATGGTAAAAACAAAAAGTATATCACTCTAATAGATTGAACCGTCAATACATAGTGACAGGATTAGTACAAATACAGATATAAAATGCTGGAGCTACGCGTTTCGCATTATGCGCTTCCTCAGGGTCCAGCAAAGGAAAGTATGTAAACAAAGATTCAGTCTTTAATAATCTAGAGGTACATAAAACAGTTATTAGATTTGTGAGTATACACATATGTCTTATAACATTTTTATTATTCTCAGTTTGTTATTTGCAGCTATCAATTGTATGTTACTTACATTATTATCTTAACCTTGAACACATCAATTTTACTCTAATTATTTAACGATTATATAGGTAGATCAAAAGATAGATTTTCCATAAATATAGCTGGTTAGTATATTGGTTCCTATATTATAGATTCCTTTAGATAAAAAGGAGGAAGAGAAAAACCATTTTTGTTTAATAAACTCTTCTATGCTATGCTTGTCAGAAAGACAAGGAACTAAATCCCACACACTGAAAAGGAAGAGTAGGAAAGGGTGGAAAAGAGGGAAAAGAGAAAAGGGATGAATGTGAGAAAACAATGATAGAAAAGGGGGGAAATGATGTAGAGTGTGAATCACCACGTAGCCCACAGGGGGGGCAGTGATAAGGATAGGCTAGTTCACCCGAGTATAGTAACTCAGGGGACAGTCCATCCATGGAGGAGGCATGGAGGAGACCAAAAAATGAATGGTATATATAAAGAGGTATATTCACTTTATTATAAACTAAAAATATGACATACTAAGGCATTAGATTGTCTTACCCCAATTTAGACGTCACAATGAATAGAGTTGAGTATACTTGTTTAATTTAAAATCATGTTGTATGAAAGGGGGAGCCAGAAGCCCCTAAAATCAGCAGAAAGAAAAAAATGAATTTATATGTATATGTGGTTACTCCTTATTTGATTATTTTAATAAGGGGGATGGTGATTTGTAAGAATAGGTACTTACCAGGGACTCATTCTCTAAAATTTATGTGTTAGGTGGTGTAAACGTCAAGCAAGACGTACATCTATTTAAGTAGAGAGGGGGTTAGACATTGGAATCCCCTTCAAAGATGTGCACCAATATTAAGTGAGAAAGGGTTAAATAGGGAGTCCCCTTTAAAACTTGGGGATCAGTGTGGTGCTGGAAGTATAAAAACTAAGTATGAGAGAGTCACTGGATGCTTTAGACAAATTGGATCCAGCCCCGAATCTGAAAAGATATATAAAGATAATGGACCGTTGGTAAAGGGCTGAGCCTGACAAAAAGGAAAAGTAAGGAGCTGAGTTTATAGTTAAAACACTTACCATCTGAAGCAATTCAGAAAACCCACGGGGAGTATGACACTCGGCCTAGGCAGCCTGTAAGTGTGAGCTTACTAAGCTGTCCGGTATATATACTAACCACTCTGTATCTGGTCTCCTCCTCCTCCCGGTCTCACGCCCCCCACATCCGCCCGCCATAGCGTCCACGTGTAGACGCCGCGGGAGGATGTTCCCGCATACCGGAAGTGAGCATCACTTCCGGTTCCGGGACCGGAAGTGACGATCTGCCATAACGTAATCCACCATTCAGACAAATTAAAGCCAATAGAAGCTGATTAACACTGTCAAAAATGGTAATATTATACGTGCATAAAAAGCAGGGATATATCTTAACATTCAATATGGCATGTATGAAAAACATCTGAATATAACTATTTATTCCCTATTTGAATCAATTCAAACCTGCATTTAAGCCATGTAAGAGGAGAAATTATCCATAAATGTACCAACAAACAGTTTTACTCAGAAATGACATTAGCAAATCTGCTTATATGGTCTGGTCATGTGGAGCAGTGAATAATTAAGATTTATAAGAAGAAGAAGAGGAAGAATATATAATTTGGCAACCGATATGCAGGACAATGGACCACGCGGTAAACAGACCTACAGCAATAAAAAAAAGGGGGGGGGGAAAGGGAAAGGGGGGGAGAGAGGAAAAAAAAAAAAAAATTTTTTTTTTAAAAAATTATTTTTGTTTAACTTGAAAATTATATAAAAAAGTAAATCCAAATGAATTAATCTCTTCAATATCATATTGGAGAGTCTAAGAGGGTATTAGTCTGCCAAAAAGGGGGCAAAGCTCAGATGTTCATTCAGTCCTGGGAGGGTGCAAGCATTTAAGGAGAAAATCCAACGTGCTTCCCTTTGTAGAATTAAGTTGTCAAAAGGTCCCCCTCTGGGTCCAGGATGGATCCTATCTAGGGCGAAAAATTTGAATTTTGGACATTTATATCTATGCGTTTGAGCTATGTGTCTTGCTATGGGACTTTCTAAGTCTCCACCCCTTATGTATGAAACATGGTCCTTGATTCTCTCCCAGAAATGTCGTTTGGTTTTGCCCACATAAAAAGCGGGACATTCACATTTCCAAATATAGACAATACCTATAGTTTGGCATGTCACAAAATGTTTAAGAATAAATGGGCGTCCATTTGGCAACGTTTGTTGAGGCTTGCTAGCAATGAATTTACAATAACCACATAGTCCACAAGGAAAAGTACCTTGGGGTAGTTTGATACAGGGGTCTGCCCTTTTGTCTCTCTGGTAGTGGCTGGAAGTCACCACATCTCGAATAGATTTATTTCTCCTAAAAATCACACTCGGTCTAGTATCCACAAAGTTACTGAGGATTTTATCCTCTGCCAAGAGATGCCAATGTTTGGCTATAATACTTTTTAGTTGGTTGGATTGAGAACAATATCTCGTGATCATTTTAGTTGAGTTTTGAGAGTTTTGACATTCTCCTTGAAAAAGGAGAAGGTCTCTAGGGCTGTCTTTTGCTTTTTTGTATGCTTTTTTAGTGCTTTTCCTACTGTATCCCCTCTGTAGGAATCTTTTTTGTAATTCTAAAGCTTCTTTTTCAAATTCAGTCTCTTCCGAACAGTTTCTACGAATCCTATAATACTGTCCTATTGGTATTCCTTGAATTACATGTCTTGGGTGGCTGCTATCTGCATGTAATAACGCATTTGTTGCAGTTGGTTTTCTGTAGAGTGTGGTTGAAAGTGTATTATCCATGCTTCTATAGATCTCGAGATCTAAAAAAGGAATCCTAGATCTATCAAAAGCATAGGTAAAATGCAAGTTGAAGTCATTTACATTCAGAATATCTATGAATTCCTTTAGGGTGTCGAGAGGACCCGACCATAGGATGAATATGTCGTCGATATATCTTTTCCAGATCTCTATATATGCCAGATATACTGATATAGATTCTTGGGCAAAGAGCCATCGTTCCCACCCCCCCAGGTACAGGTTGGCATAAGATGGGGCACATTTGGTCCCCATCGCCACCCCCTGCACCTGGAGGTAGTGGGAACCGTCAAACACAAACACGTTATGTGTCAAGATAAAAAATAATAAGTCAGAAACAAACTTATTTAACCTTCTATGGTCCAGTCCTCTCTCATCCAAAAAGGATTCAATAACTTCCACACCTCGAGAGTGTGGAATATTTGAGTATAGGGACTCAACATCTATAGATACCAGATAGGTCTCCTCTTCGATCTGTATATTTTCAATCGTTAGTAGCATATGCATAGTATCTTTTAGATACGAGGGTAACGACTCTACATGTGGGCGAAGGTATGCATCTACATACGAACTAGCATTCTGTGTAAGACTATTGATGCCCGAGACTATGGGACGACCGGGGGGATTGGTGTGATTTTTATGCATTTTTGGAAGTGCATAAAATGTGGGCGTTGTGGGTTCTTTAATAATCAAAAATTCCATCAAATCCTTGGTTATAATTCCCCACTGGTGGTATTGATTTAGGAGTTTTAGGAATTCTCTTTGATTTTTAAGTAACTGTAAACTGCTTACTCTTGAATACCAGGCTCTATTGTCAAGAATATTGTTGCACATTTCTGTGTATTGTACTTGATTTAAAATGACAACATTTCCACCTTTGTCCGCAGACTTAATCACAATATCTTTGCGTTCTTGTAAATTACGTAGAGCCTGGTATTCAGTTTCGGACAGGTTACTAGAGTTTTTTCGTATGTTCATTTGTTTAATATCCTTTGTTACCATATGGATAAAAAGATCAACTTTAGGATTGGTTTGACTCGGGAAACGTTTAGACTTTTTTTTAAAAGTTTGTACTGATTGTTGTGTTGTTCCTACCGAGGTCGAGGGTGGGCTGGGTCCGGGTGTAGTCGGACCCGACTCATCCTCAAGCTCGGTCAGGATTTTAAGCATCTTATAATCCTTTTTGGACCAATCACGCCAGGTTTGAAGAAGACCACCCATGGGGGCTTCTTTTTGCTTGATTTTAGGGCCCTCAATTAGGGACCTAAAATTAAGCTTTCGTGCAAAAAGATTAACATCTTTTATAAATTCAAAACGATCTATGTCTTTTGCCGGACAGAAATTAAGCCCTAGACCAAGTATTTTAATTTCTTCTTCATTTAATTGAACACCAGAGATGTTAATGACTTGTAGAGAATTTGTTTCTTGGTTTAGTTTTTCTCTTCTGTTGTGGATATTTTTAGAGGGCCTAGAAGTCCTAGTGTCATTTGTTCTAAAAAAGCATTGTCCTGAGTATTAGGGGAATTTCTTTTTGGGATAGTTCCACAGTGTGTTCCTTGGGCATTTACTGATGATGTGCTGGATCCACTTGCCATTGGGTTTGATGGTGATTGATTTTGAGTTTTGGGTCCAAGTTTTAAAGCCTTGGCTGTTTGTGTAGTCTGAAAATTATGCTGTGTTCCCATAGGGGTATCCCTTTCATCATCTTTCCTTTTTTCCTGTCTAATTCTATTAGATCTCTCTTGGCGAGCATTCCAAAAGTTGGAAGATGTGGAGGATGCAGCTGATGAGTCAGACCAGTTGCCATCCTCTCTATTCTGTTCATTTTGTGGTCTAGACCTGTATGTTTTATTAGTATTTCTTTCCCATTTATAGGCTCTTCCTGTCCTAAATGCCATTTGGTCACGATTCATTTTTTTGTCTTTTCTTTTAATAATTTCTCCACTAAATTTTTCCACTGCATGTTTAATTTCAAGATTTTTTTCCTTAAAAATGGGTTTATTTTGGAATGCCGCTAGTTGGTTTACAATTTCTACTATTTCTTTGTCTAGAATGAGTGCTTCTGCCTCGTAATAGCTTTTTAGAATCTTCATCATTTCGATTGAGCATTGTGTGAGATTCTCTTCCCATTTATTTTTTAATTCTGTTGAGACTGAGTGAATTGTTGGAAATATTTGTATACGTAACCCAATAGGTATAATTTTGGTGTCTATATATTGTTGAAAATAAGTGGCATGCCAAAAGAAAGTTGTCTTACGTATTAGAAGTTGTCTTAAACGAGTTGTGATTTGCGAGATTTCGGAGTCCTCCTTATTTGAGCCGCGAATTTCAGTCTGTATTTGTAGCATGTAATTGGACCAGAGATTTCCCAGATAGTCAGCCATTTCAGTCACTGTCAGAGAGACAAAAGGACAGACCCAGACACACAGATAATAAACAAAAAAAAAAAAACAAAAAAAAAAAAAAAAAAAAAAAAAGGGGGGAAAGGGGGGAAAAGGGAAAAGAAGAGAGAGGAAAGAGGGGGGAGGTTAGGGGATGTGAAATGGTGGGAGGAGAAAAAGCGTTGTGGGATTCAAATTCGGTAGATATTCTTTAACAAACACTATTGTAATATCTAGTTCAGTATATCATACATATTACTTTTATGCGAATTATACTCTCAAAAGTATTACATTAAACATATGCATAGATTTGGCTTGTTA
Organism: Pelophylax lessonae; assembly: GCF_965119305.1. NCBI lineage: Eukaryota > Metazoa > Chordata > Amphibia > Anura > Ranidae > Pelophylax > Pelophylax lessonae. Next base: position 253,163,926 of record NC_138774.1, read on the forward strand.
ATGATTAATTTAATATATTTAATTGAATAGAGTGACCCTTAAGTAGATCCCCCTTCCAGAGGAGTTGGGGATTTGACTCCCCTCGAAGAACAAAAGACAGTATGAATGGAAGGGGGGATTGGGGTCTTTTTAATCAGAGATTATAATGGCACCTGCCCCCATGTGCAAACAATGGAAACAATTCCAGCAAGGGCATAGACCTGTCCCTATGGAAGGGTCAAGACTACGTCCCTACAAGAGGAAAAGGGGGTTTAAATGTGCCTCTACAAACAGTCAAAGTATGCACATGTTCATGTAAAATAGCAACGGTACACAGTTGTTTTTTGTAAAAAATTCATAAATCTTTATTAATACATGGTAAAAACAAAAAGTATATCACTCTAATAGATTGAACCGTCAATACATAGTGACAGGATTAGTACAAATACAGATATAAAATGCTGGAGCTACGCGTTTCGCATTATGCGCTTCCTCAGGGTCCAGCAAAGGAAAGTATGTAAACAAAGATTCAGTCTTTAATAATCTAGAGGTACATAAAACAGTTATTAGATTTGTGAGTATACACATATGTCTTATAACATTTTTATTATTCTCAGTTTGTTATTTGCAGCTATCAATTGTATGTTACTTACATTATTATCTTAACCTTGAACACATCAATTTTACTCTAATTATTTAACGATTATATAGGTAGATCAAAAGATAGATTTTCCATAAATATAGCTGGTTAGTATATTGGTTCCTATATTATAGATTCCTTTAGATAAAAAGGAGGAAGAGAAAAACCATTTTTGTTTAATAAACTCTTCTATGCTATGCTTGTCAGAAAGACAAGGAACTAAATCCCACACACTGAAAAGGAAGAGTAGGAAAGGGTGGAAAAGAGGGAAAAGAGAAAAGGGATGAATGTGAGAAAACAATGATAGAAAAGGGGGGAAATGATGTAGAGTGTGAATCACCACGTAGCCCACAGGGGGGGCAGTGATAAGGATAGGCTAGTTCACCCGAGTATAGTAACTCAGGGGACAGTCCATCCATGGAGGAGGCATGGAGGAGACCAAAAAATGAATGGTATATATAAAGAGGTATATTCACTTTATTATAAACTAAAAATATGACATACTAAGGCATTAGATTGTCTTACCCCAATTTAGACGTCACAATGAATAGAGTTGAGTATACTTGTTTAATTTAAAATCATGTTGTATGAAAGGGGGAGCCAGAAGCCCCTAAAATCAGCAGAAAGAAAAAAATGAATTTATATGTATATGTGGTTACTCCTTATTTGATTATTTTAATAAGGGGGATGGTGATTTGTAAGAATAGGTACTTACCAGGGACTCATTCTCTAAAATTTATGTGTTAGGTGGTGTAAACGTCAAGCAAGACGTACATCTATTTAAGTAGAGAGGGGGTTAGACATTGGAATCCCCTTCAAAGATGTGCACCAATATTAAGTGAGAAAGGGTTAAATAGGGAGTCCCCTTTAAAACTTGGGGATCAGTGTGGTGCTGGAAGTATAAAAACTAAGTATGAGAGAGTCACTGGATGCTTTAGACAAATTGGATCCAGCCCCGAATCTGAAAAGATATATAAAGATAATGGACCGTTGGTAAAGGGCTGAGCCTGACAAAAAGGAAAAGTAAGGAGCTGAGTTTATAGTTAAAACACTTACCATCTGAAGCAATTCAGAAAACCCACGGGGAGTATGACACTCGGCCTAGGCAGCCTGTAAGTGTGAGCTTACTAAGCTGTCCGGTATATATACTAACCACTCTGTATCTGGTCTCCTCCTCCTCCCGGTCTCACGCCCCCCACATCCGCCCGCCATAGCGTCCACGTGTAGACGCCGCGGGAGGATGTTCCCGCATACCGGAAGTGAGCATCACTTCCGGTTCCGGGACCGGAAGTGACGATCTGCCATAACGTAATCCACCATTCAGACAAATTAAAGCCAATAGAAGCTGATTAACACTGTCAAAAATGGTAATATTATACGTGCATAAAAAGCAGGGATATATCTTAACATTCAATATGGCATGTATGAAAAACATCTGAATATAACTATTTATTCCCTATTTGAATCAATTCAAACCTGCATTTAAGCCATGTAAGAGGAGAAATTATCCATAAATGTACCAACAAACAGTTTTACTCAGAAATGACATTAGCAAATCTGCTTATATGGTCTGGTCATGTGGAGCAGTGAATAATTAAGATTTATAAGAAGAAGAAGAGGAAGAATATATAATTTGGCAACCGATATGCAGGACAATGGACCACGCGGTAAACAGACCTACAGCAATAAAAAAAAGGGGGGGGGGAAAGGGAAAGGGGGGGAGAGAGGAAAAAAAAAAAAAAAAAAAAGAAAAAAAAAAAAAATTTTTTTTTTTTAAAAATTATTTTTGTTTAACTTGAAAATTATATAAAAAAGTAAATCCAAATGAATTAATCTCTTCAATATCATATTGGAGAGTCTAAGAGGGTATTAGTCTGCCAAAAAGGGGGCAAAGCTCAGATGTTCATTCAGTCCTGGGAGGGTGCAAGCATTTAAGGAGAAAATCCAACGTGCTTCCCTTTGTAGAATTAAGTTGTCAAAAGGTCCCCCTCTGGGTCCAGGATGGATCCTATCTAGGGCGAAAAATTTGAATTTTGGACATTTATATCTATGCGTTTGAGCTATGTGTCTTGCTATGGGACTTTCTAAGTCTCCACCCCTTATGTATGAAACATGGTCCTTGATTCTCTCCCAGAAATGTCGTTTGGTTTTGCCCACATAAAAAGCGGGACATTCACATTTCCAAATATAGACAATACCTATAGTTTGGCATGTCACAAAATGTTTAAGAATAAATGGGCGTCCATTTGGCAACGTTTGTTGAGGCTTGCTAGCAATGAATTTACAATAACCACATAGTCCACAAGGAAAAGTACCTTGGGGTAGTTTGATACAGGGGTCTGCCCTTTTGTCTCTCTGGTAGTGGCTGGAAGTCACCACATCTCGAATAGATTTATTTCTCCTAAAAATCACACTCGGTCTAGTATCCACAAAGTTACTGAGGATTTTATCCTCTGCCAAGAGATGCCAATGTTTGGCTATAATACTTTTTAGTTGGTTGGATTGAGAACAATATCTCGTGATCATTTTAGTTGAGTTTTGAGAGTTTTGACATTCTCCTTGAAAAAGGAGAAGGTCTCTAGGGCTGTCTTTTGCTTTTTTGTATGCTTTTTTAGTGCTTTTCCTACTGTATCCCCTCTGTAGGAATCTTTTTTGTAATTCTAAAGCTTCTTTTTCAAATTCAGTCTCTTCCGAACAGTTTCTACGAATCCTATAATACTGTCCTATTGGTATTCCTTGAATTACATGTCTTGGGTGGCTGCTATCTGCATGTAATAACGCATTTGTTGCAGTTGGTTTTCTGTAGAGTGTGGTTGAAAGTGTATTATCCATGCTTCTATAGATCTCGAGATCTAAAAAAGGAATCCTAGATCTATCAAAAGCATAGGTAAAATGCAAGTTGAAGTCATTTACATTCAGAATATCTATGAATTCCTTTAGGGTGTCGAGAGGACCCGACCATAGGATGAATATGTCGTCGATATATCTTTTCCAGATCTCTATATATGCCAGATATACTGATATAGATTCTTGGGCAAAGAGCCATCGTTCCCACCCCCCCAGGTACAGGTTGGCATAAGATGGGGCACATTTGGTCCCCATCGCCACCCCCTGCACCTGGAGGTAGTGGGAACCGTCAAACACAAACACGTTATGTGTCAAGATAAAAAATAATAAGTCAGAAACAAACTTATTTAACCTTCTATGGTCCAGTCCTCTCTCATCCAAAAAGGATTCAATAACTTCCACACCTCGAGAGTGTGGAATATTTGAGTATAGGGACTCAACATCTATAGATACCAGATAGGTCTCCTCTTCGATCTGTATATTTTCAATCGTTAGTAGCATATGCATAGTATCTTTTAGATACGAGGGTAACGACTCTACATGTGGGCGAAGGTATGCATCTACATACGAACTAGCATTCTGTGTAAGACTATTGATGCCCGAGACTATGGGACGACCGGGGGGATTGGTGTGATTTTTATGCATTTTTGGAAGTGCATAAAATGTGGGCGTTGTGGGTTCTTTAATAATCAAAAATTCCATCAAATCCTTGGTTATAATTCCCCACTGGTGGTATTGATTTAGGAGTTTTAGGAATTCTCTTTGATTTTTAAGTAACTGTAAACTGCTTACTCTTGAATACCAGGCTCTATTGTCAAGAATATTGTTGCACATTTCTGTGTATTGTACTTGATTTAAAATGACAACATTTCCACCTTTGTCCGCAGACTTAATCACAATATCTTTGCGTTCTTGTAAATTACGTAGAGCCTGGTATTCAGTTTCGGACAGGTTACTAGAGTTTTTTCGTATGTTCATTTGTTTAATATCCTTTGTTACCATATGGATAAAAAGATCAACTTTAGGATTGGTTTGACTCGGGAAACGTTTAGACTTTTTTTTAAAAGTTTGTACTGATTGTTGTGTTGTTCCTACCGAGGTCGAGGGTGGGCTGGGTCCGGGTGTAGTCGGACCCGACTCATCCTCAAGCTCGGTCAGGATTTTAAGCATCTTATAATCCTTTTTGGACCAATCACGCCAGGTTTGAAGAAGACCACCCATGGGGGCTTCTTTTTGCTTGATTTTAGGGCCCTCAATTAGGGACCTAAAATTAAGCTTTCGTGCAAAAAGATTAACATCTTTTATAAATTCAAAACGATCTATGTCTTTTGCCGGACAGAAATTAAGCCCTAGACCAAGTATTTTAATTTCTTCTTCATTTAATTGAACACCAGAGATGTTAATGACTTGTAGAGAATTTGTTTCTTGGTTTAGTTTTTCTCTTCTGTTGTGGATATTTTTAGAGGGCCTAGAAGTCCTAGTGTCATTTGTTCTAAAAAAGCATTGTCCTGAGTATTAGGGGAATTTCTTTTTGGGATAGTTCCACAGTGTGTTCCTTGGGCATTTACTGATGATGTGCTGGATCCACTTGCCATTGGGTTTGATGGTGATTGATTTTGAGTTTTGGGTCCAAGTTTTAAAGCCTTGGCTGTTTGTGTAGTCTGAAAATTATGCTGTGTTCCCATAGGGGTATCCCTTTCATCATCTTTCCTTTTTTCCTGTCTAATTCTATTAGATCTCTCTTGGCGAGCATTCCAAAAGTTGGAAGATGTGGAGGATGCAGCTGATGAGTCAGACCAGTTGCCATCCTCTCTATTCTGTTCATTTTGTGGTCTAGACCTGTATGTTTTATTAGTATTTCTTTCCCATTTATAGGCTCTTCCTGTCCTAAATGCCATTTGGTCACGATTCATTTTTTTGTCTTTTCTTTTAATAATTTCTCCACTAAATTTTTCCACTGCATGTTTAATTTCAAGATTTTTTTCCTTAAAAATGGGTTTATTTTGGAATGCCGCTAGTTGGTTTACAATTTCTACTATTTCTTTGTCTAGAATGAGTGCTTCTGCCTCGTAATAGCTTTTTAGAATCTTCATCATTTCGATTGAGCATTGTGTGAGATTCTCTTCCCATTTATTTTTTAATTCTGTTGAGACTGAGTGAATTGTTGGAAATATTTGTATACGTAACCCAATAGGTATAATTTTGGTGTCTATATATTGTTGAAAATAAGTGGCATGCCAAAAGAAAGTTGTCTTACGTATTAGAAGTTGTCTTAAACGAGTTGTGATTTGCGAGATTTCGGAGTCCTCCTTATTTGAGCCGCGAATTTCAGTCTGTATTTGTAGCATGTAATTGGACCAGAGATTTCCCAGATAGTCAGCCATTTCAGTCACTGTCAGAGAGACAAAAGGACAGACCCAGACACACAGATAATAAACAAAAAAAAAAAAAACAAAAAAAAAAAAAAAAAAAAAAAAAAGGGGGGAAAGGGGGGAAAAGGGAAAAGAAGAGAGAGGAAAGAGGGGGGAGGTTAGGGGATGTGAAATGGTGGGAGGAGAAAAAGCGTTGTGGGATTCAAATTCGGTAGATATTCTTTAACAAACACTATTGTAATATCTAGTTCAGTATATCATACATATTACTTTTATGCGAATTATACTCTCAAAAGTATTACATTAAACATATGCATAGATTTGGCTTGTTAATGATTAATTTAATATATTTAATTGAATAGAGTGACCCTTAAGTAGATCCCCCTTCCAGAGGAGTTGGGGATTTGACTCCCCTCGAAGAACAAAAGACAGTATGAATGGAAGGGGGGATTGGGGTCTTTTTAATCAGAGATTATAATGGCACCTGCCCCCATGTGCAAACAATGGAAACAATTCCAGCAAGGGCATAGACCTGTCCCTATGGAAGGGTCAAGACTACGTCCCTACAAGAGGAAAAGGGGGTTTAAATGTGCCTCTACAAACAGTCAAAGTATGCACATGTTCATGTAAAATAGCAACGGTACACAGTTGTTTTTTGTAAAAAATTCATAAATCTTTATTAATACATGGTAAAAACAAAAAGTATATCACTCTAATAGATTGAACCGTCAATACATAGTGACAGGATTAGTACAAATACAGATATAAAATGCTGGAGCTACGCGTTTCGCATTATGCGCTTCCTCAGGGTCCAGCAAAGGAAAGTATGTAAACAAAGATTCAGTCTTTAATAATCTAGAGGTACATAAAACAGTTATTAGATTTGTGAGTATACACATATGTCTTATAACATTTTTATTATTCTCAGTTTGTTATTTGCAGCTATCAATTGTATGTTACTTACATTATTATCTTAACCTTGAACACATCAATTTTACTCTAATTATTTAACGATTATATAGGTAGATCAAAAGATAGATTTTCCATAAATATAGCTGGTTAGTATATTGGTTCCTATATTATAGATTCCTTTAGATAAAAAGGAGGAAGAGAAAAACCATTTTTGTTTAATAAACTCTTCTATGCTATGCTTGTCAGAAAGACAAGGAACTAAATCCCACACACTGAAAAGGAAGAGTAGGAAAGGGTGGAAAAGAGGGAAAAGAGAAAAGGGATGAATGTGAGAAAACAATGATAGAAAAGGGGGGAAATGATGTAGAGTGTGAATCACCACGTAGCCCACAGGGGGGGCAGTGATAAGGATAGGCTAGTTCACCCGAGTATAGTAACTCAGGGGACAGTCCATCCATGGAGGAGGCATGGAGGAGACCAAAAAATGAATGGTATATATAAAGAGGTATATTCACTTTATTATAAACTAAAAATATGACATACTAAGGCATTAGATTGTCTTACCCCAATTTAGACGTCACAATGAATAGAGTTGAGTATACTTGTTTAATTTAAAATCATGTTGTATGAAAGGGGGAGCCAGAAGCCCCTAAAATCAGCAGAAAGAAAAAAATGAATTTATATGTATATGTGGTTACTCCTTATTTGATTATTTTAATAAGGGGGATGGTGATTTGTAAGAATAGGTACTTACCAGGGACTCATTCTCTAAAATTTATGTGTTAGGTGGTGTAAACGTCAAGCAAGACGTACATCTATTTAAGTAGAGAGGGGGTTAGACATTGGAATCCCCTTCAAAGATGTGCACCAATATTAAGTGAGAAAGGGTTAAATAGGGAGTCCCCTTTAAAACTTGGGGATCAGTGTGGTGCTGGAAGTATAAAAACTAAGTATGAGAGAGTCACTGGATGCTTTAGACAAATTGGATCCAGCCCCGAATCTGAAAAGATATATAAAGATAATGGACCGTTGGTAAAGGGCTGAGCCTGACAAAAAGGAAAAGTAAGGAGCTGAGTTTATAGTTAAAACACTTACCATCTGAAGCAATTCAGAAAACCCACGGGGAGTATGACACTCGGCCTAGGCAGCCTGTAAGTGTGAGCTTACTAAGCTGTCCGGTATATATACTAACCACTCTGTATCTGGTCTCCTCCTCCTCCCGGTCTCACGCCCCCCACATCCGCCCGCCATAGCGTCCACGTGTAGACGCCGCGGGAGGATGTTCCCGCATACCGGAAGTGAGCATCACTTCTGGTTCCGGGACCGGAAGTGACGATCTGCCATAACGTAATCCACCATTCAGACAAATTAAAGCCAATAGAAGCTGATTAACACTGTCAAAAATGGTAATATTATACGTGCATAAAAAGCAGGGATATATCTTAACATTCAATATGGCATGTATGAAAAACATCTGAATATAACTATTTATTCCCTATTTGAATCAATTCAAACCTGCATTTAAGCCATGTAAGAGGAGAAATTATCCATAAATGTACCAACAAACAGTTTTACTCAGAAATGACATTAGCAAATCTGCTTATATGGTCTGGTCATGTGGAGCAGTGAATAATTAAGATTTATAAGAAGAAGAAGAGGAAGAATATATAATTTGGCAACCGATATGCAGGACAATGGACCACGCGGTAAACAGACCTACAGCAATAAAAAAAAGGGGGGGGGGGGAAAGGGAAAGGGGGGGAGAGAGGAAAAAAAAAAAAAAAAAAAAGAAAAAAAAAAAAATTTTTTTTTTTTAAAAATTATTTTTGTTTAACTTGAAAATTATATAAAAAAGTAAATCCAAATGAATTAATCTCTTCAATATCATATTGGAGAGTCTAAGAGGGTATTAGTCTGCCAAAAAGGGGGCAAAGCTCAGATGTTCATTCAGTCCTGGGAGGGTGCAAGCATTTAAGGAGAAAATCCAACGTGCTTCCCTTTGTAGAATTAAGTTGTCAAAAGGTCCCCCTCTGGGTCCAGGATGGATCCTATCTAGGGCGAAAAATTTGAATTTTGGACATTTATATCTATGCGTTTGAGCTATGTGTCTTGCTATGGGACTTTCTAAGTCTCCACCCCTTATGTATGAAACATGGTCCTTGATTCTCTCCCAGAAATGTCGTTTGGTTTTGCCCACATAAAAAGCGGGACATTCACATTTCCAAATATAGACAATACCTATAGTTTGGCATGTCACAAAATGTTTAAGAATAAATGGGCGTCCATTTGGCAACGTTTGTTAAGGCTTGCTAGCAATGAATTTACAATAACCACATAGTCCACAAGGAAAAGTACCTTGGGGTAGTTTGATACAGGGGTCTGCCCTTTTGTCTCTCTGGTAGTGGCTGGAAGTCACCACATCTCGAATAGATTTATTTCTCCTAAAAATCACACTCGGTCTAGTATCCACAAAGTTACTGAGGATTTTATCCTCTGCCAAGAGATGCCAATGTTTGGCTATAATACTTTTTAGTTGGTTGGATTGAGAACAATATCTCGTGATCATTTTAGTTGAGTTTTGAGAGTTTTGACATTCTCCTTGAAAAAGGAGAAGGTCTCTAGGGCTGTCTTTTGCTTTTTTGTATGCTTTTTTAGTGCTTTTCCTACTGTATCCCCTCTGTAGGAATCTTTTTTGTAATTCTAAAGCTTCTTTTTCAAATTCAGTCTCTTCCGAACAGTTTCTACGAATCCTATAATACTGTCCTATTGGTATTCCTTGAATTACATGTCTTGGGTGGCTGCTATCTGCATGTAATAACGCATTTGTTGCAGTTGGTTTTCTGTAGAGTGTGGTTGAAAGTGTATTATCCATGCTTCTATAGATCTCGAGATCTAAAAAAGGAATCCTAGATCTATCAAAAGCATAGGTAAAATGCAAGTTGAAGTCATTTACATTCAGAATATCTATGAATTCCTTTAGGGTGTCGAGAGGACCCGACCATAGGATGAATATGTCGTCGATATATCTTTTCCAGATCTCTATATATGCCAGATATACTGATATAGATTCTTGGGCAAAGAGCCATCGTTCCCACCCCCCCAGGTACAGGTTGGCATAAGATGGGGCACATTTGGTCCCCATCGCCACCCCCTGCACCTGGAGGTAGTGGGAACCGTCAAACACAAACACGTTATGTGTCAAGATAAAAAATAATAAGTCAGAAACAAACTTATTTAACCTTCTATGGTCCAGTCCTCTCTCATCCAAAAAGGATTCAATAACTTCCACACCTCGAGAGTGTGGAATATTTGAGTATAGGGACTCAACATCTATAGATACCAGATAGGTCTCCTCTTCGATCTGTATATTTTCAATCGTTAGTAGCATATGCATAGTATCTTTTAGATACGAGGGTAACGACTCTACATGTGGGCGAAGGTATGCATCTACATACGAACTAGCATTCTGTGTAAGACTATTGATGCCCGAGACTATGGGACGACCGGGGGGATTGGTGTGATTTTTATGCATTTTTGGAAGTGCATAAAATGTGGGCGTTGTGGGTTCTTTAATAATCAAAAATTCCATCAAATCCTTGGTTATAATTCCCCACTGGTGGTATTGATTTAGGAGTTTTAGGAATTCTCTTTGATTTTTAAGTAACTGTAAACTGCTTACTCTTGAATACCAGGCTCTATTGTCAAGAATATTGTTGCACATTTCTGTGTATTGTACTTGATTTAAAATGACAACATTTCCACCTTTGTCCGCAGACTTAATCACAATATCTTTGCGTTCTTGTAAATTACGTAGAGCCTGGTATTCAGTTTCGGACATGTTACTAGAGTTTTTTCGTATGTTCATTTGTTTAATATCCTTTGTTACCATATGGATAAAAAGATCAACTTTAGGATTGGTTTGACTCGGGAAACGTTTAGACTTTTTTTTAAAAGTTTGTACTGATTGTTGTGTTGTTCCTACCGAGGTCGAGGGTGGGCTGGGTCCGGGTGTAGTCGGACCCGACTCATCCTCAAGCTCGGTCAGGATTTTAAGCATCTTATAATCCTTTTTGGACCAATCACGCCAGGTTTGAAGAAGACCACCCATGGGGGCTTCTTTTTGCTTGATTTTAGGGCCCTCAATTAGGGACCTAAAATTAAGCTTTCGTGCAAAAAGATTAACATCTTTTATAAATTCAAAACGATCTATGTCTTTTGCCGGACAGAAATTAAGCCCTAGACCAAGTATTTTAATTTCTTCTTCATTTAATTGAACACCAGAGATGTTAATGACTTGTAGAGAATTTGTTTCTTGGTTTAGTTTTTCTCTTCTGTTGTGGATATTTTTAGAGGGCCTAGAAGTCCTAGTGTCATTTGTTCTAAAAAAGCATTGTCCTGAGTATTAGGGGAATTTCTTTTTGGGATAGTTCCACAGTGTGTTCCTTGGGCATTTACTGATGATGTGCTGGATCCACTTGCCATTGGGTTTGATGGTGATTGATTTTGAGTTTTGGGTCCAAGTTTTAAAGCCTTGGCTGTTTGTGTAGTCTGAAAATTATGCTGTGTTCCCATAGGGGTATCCCTTTCATCATCTTTCCTTTTTTCCTGTCTAATTCTATTAGATCTCTCTTGGCGAGCATTCCAAAAGTTGGAAGATGTGGAGGATGCAGCTGATGAGTCAGACCAGTTGCCATCCTCTCTATTCTGTTCATTTTGTGGTCTAGACCTGTATGTTTTATTAGTATTTCTTTCCCATTTATAGGCTCTTCCTGTCCTAAATGCCATTTGGTCACGATTCATTTTTTTGTCTTTTCTTTTAATAATTTCTCCACTAAATTTTTCCACTGCATGTTTAATTTCAAGATTTTTTTCCTTAAAAATGGGTTTATTTTGGAATGCCGCTAGTTGGTTTACAATTTCTACTATTTCTTTGTCTAGAATGAGTGCTTCTGCCTCGTAATAGCTTTTTAGAATCTTCATCATTTCGATTGAGCATTGTGTGAGATTCTCTTCCCATTTATTTTTTAATTCTGTTGAGACTGAGTGAATTGTTGGAAATATTTGTATACGTAACCCAATAGGTATAATTTTGGTGTCTATATATTGTTGAAAATAAGTGGCATGCCAAAAGAAAGTTGTCTTACGTATTAGAAGTTGTCTTAAACGAGTTGTGATTTGCGAGATTTCGGAGTCCTCCTTATTTGAGCCGCGAATTTCAGTCTGTATTTGTAGCATGTAATTGGACCAGAGATTTTCCAGATAGTCAGCCATTTCAGTCACTGTCAGAGAGACAAAAGGACAGACCCAGACACACAGATAATAAACAAAAAAAAAAAAAAAAAAAAAAAAAAAGGGGGGGAAAGGGGGGAAAAGGGAAAAGAAGAGAGAGGAAAGAGGGGGGAGGTTAGGGGATGTGAAATGGTGGGAGGAGAAAAAGCGTTGTGGGATTCAAATTCGGTAGATATTCTTTAACAAACACTATTGTAATATCTAGTTCAGTATATCATACATATTACTTTTATGCGAATTATACTCTCAAAAGTATTACATTAAACATATGCATAGATTTGGCTTGTTAATGATTAATTTAATATATTTAATTGAATAGAGTGACCCTTAAGTAGATCCCCCTTCCAGAGGAGTTGGGGATTTGACTCCCCTCGAAGAACAAAAGACAGTATGAATGGAAGGGGGGATTGGGGTCTTTTTAATCAGAGATTATAATGGCACCTGCCCCCATGTGCAAACAATGGAAACAATTCCAGCAAGGGCATAGACCTGTCCCTATGGAAGGGTCAAGACTACGTCCCTACAAGAGGAAAAGGGGGTTTAAATGTGCCTCTACAAACAGTCAAAGTATGCACATGTTCATGTAAAATAGCAACGGTACACAGTTGTTTTTTGTAAAAAATTCATAAATCTTTATTAATACATGGTAAAAACAAAAAGTATATCACTCTAATAGATTGAACCGTCAATACATAGTGACAGGATTAGTACAAATACAGATATAAAATGCTGGAGCTACGCGTTTCGCATTATGCGCTTCCTCAGGGTCCAGCAAAGGAAAGTATGTAAACAAAGATTCAGTCTTTAATAATCTAGAGGTACATAAAACAGTTATTAGATTTGTGAGTATACACATATGTCTTATAACATTTTTATTATTCTCAGTTTGTTATTTGCAGCTATCAATTGTATGTTACTTACATTATTATCTTAACCTTGAACACATCAATTTTACTCTAATTATTTAACGATTATATAGGTAGATCAAAAGATAGATTTTCCATAAATATAGCTGGTTAGTATATTGGTTCCTATATTATAGATTCCTTTAGATAAAAAGGAGGAAGAGAAAAACCATTTTTGTTTAATAAACTCTTCTATGCTATGCTTGTCAGAAAGACAAGGAACTAAATCCCACACACTGAAAAGGAAGAGTAGGAAAGGGTGGAAAAGAGGGAAAAGAGAAAAGGGATGAATGTGAGAAAACAATGATAGAAAAGGGGGGAAATGATGTAGAGTGTGAATCACCACGTAGCCCACAGGGGGGGCAGTGATAAGGATAGGCTAGTTCACCCGAGTATAGTAACTCAGGGGACAGTCCATCCATGGAGGAGGCATGGAGGAGACCAAAAAATGAATGGTATATATAAAGAGGTATATTCACTTTATTATAAACTAAAAATATGACATACTAAGGCATTCCCCCCTTCCATTCATACTGTCTTTTGTTCTTCGAGGGGAGTCAAATCCCCAACTCCTCTGGAAGGGGGATCTACTTAAGGGTCACTCTATTCAATTAAATATATTAAATTAATCATTAACAAGCCAAATCTATGCATATGTTTAATGTAATACTTTTGAGAGTATAATTCGCATAAAAGTAATATGTATGATATACTGAACTAGATATTACAATAGTGTTTGTTAAAGAATATCTACCGAATTTGAATCCCACAACGCTTTTTCTCCTCCCACCATTTCACATCCCCTAACCTCCCCCCTCTTTCCTCTCTCTTCTTTTCCCTTTTCCCCCCTTTCCCCCCCTTTTTTTTTTTTTTTTGTTTATTATCTGTGTGTCTGGGTCTGTCCTTTTGTCTCTCTGACAGTGACTGAAATGGCTGACTATCTGGGAAATCTCTGGTCCAATTACATGCTACAAATACAGACTGAAATTCGCGGCTCAAATAAGGAGGACTCCGAAATCTCGCAAATCACAACTCGTTTAAGACAACTTCTAATACGTAAGACAACTTTCTTTTGGCATGCCACTTATTTTCAACAATATATAGACACCAAAATTATACCTATTGGGTTACGTATACAAATATTTCCAACAATTCACTCAGTCTCAACAGAATTAAAAAATAAATGGGAAGAGAATCTCACACAATGCTCAATCGAAATGATGAAGATTCTAAAAAGCTATTACGAGGCAGAAGCACTCATTCTAGACAAAGAAATAGTAGAAATTGTAAACCAACTAGCGGCATTCCAAAATAAACCCATTTTTAAGGGAAAAAATCTTGAAATTAAACATGCAGTGGAAAAATTTAGTGGAGAAATTATTAAAAGAAAAGACAAAAAAATGAATCGTGACCAAATGGCATTTAGGACAGGAAGAGCCTATAAATGGGAAAGAAATACTAATAAAACATACAGGTCTAGACCACAAAATGAACAGAATAGAGAGGATGGCAACTGGTCTGACTCATCAGCTGCATCCTCCACATCTTCCAACTTTTGGAATGCTCGCCAAGAGAGATCTAATAGAATTAGACAGGAAAAAAGGAAAGATGATGAAAGGGATACCCCTATGGGAACACAGCATAATTTTCAGACTACACAAACAGCCAAGGCTTTAAAACTTGGACCCAAAACTCAAAATCAATCACCATCAAACCCAATGGCAAGTGGATCCAGCACATCATCAGTAAATGCCCAAGGAACACACTGTGGAACTATCCCAAAAAGAAATTCCCCTAATACTCAGGACAATGCTTTTTTAGAACAAATGACACTAGGACTTCTAGGCCCTCTAAAAATATCCACAACAGAAGAGAAAAACTAAACCAAGAAACAAATTCTCTACAAGTCATTAACATCTCTGGTGTTCAATTAAATGAAGAAGAAATTAAAATACTTGGTCTAGGGCTTAATTTCTGTCCGGCAAAAGACATAGATCGTTTTGAATTTATAAAAGATGTTAATCTTTTTGCACGAAAGCTTAATTTTAGGTCCCTAATTGAGGGCCCTAAAATCAAGCAAAAAGAAGCCCCCATGGGTGGTCTTCTTCAAACCTGGCGTGATTGGTCCAAAAAGGATTATAAGATGCTTAAAATCCTGACCGAGCTTGAGGATGAGTCGGGTCCGACTACACCCGGACCCAGCCCACCCTCGACCTCGGTAGGAACAACACAACAATCAGTACAAACTTTTAAAAAAAAGTCTAAACGTTTCCCGAGTCAAACCAATCCTAAAGTTGATCTTTTTATCCATATGGTAACAAAGGATATTAAACAAATGAACATACGAAAAAACTCTAGTAACCTGTCCGAAACTGAATACCAGGCTCTACGTAATTTACAAGAACGCAAAGATATTGTGATTAAGTCTGCGGACAAAGGTGGAAATGTTGTCATTTTAAATCAAGTACAATACACAGAAATGTGCAACAATATTCTTGACAATAGAGCCTGGTATTCAAGAGTAAGCAGTTTACAGTTACTTAAAAATCAAAGAGAATTCCTAAAACTCCTAAATCAATACCACCAGTGGGGAATTATAACCAAGGATTTGATGGAATTTTTGATTATTAAAGAACCCACAACGCCCACATTTTATGCACTTCCAAAAATGCATAAAAATCACACCAATCCCCCCGGTCGTCCCATAGTCTCGGGCATCAATAGTCTTACACAGAATGCTAGTTCGTATGTAGATGCATACCTTCGCCCACATGTAGAGTCGTTACCCTCGTATCTAAAAGATACTATGCATATGCTACTAACGATTGAAAATATACAGATCGAAGAGGAGACCTATCTGGTATCTATAGATGTTGAGTCCCTATACTCAAATATTCCACACTCTCGAGGTGTGGAAGTTATTGAATCCTTTTTGGATGAGAGAGGACTGGACCATAGAAGGTTAAATAAGTTTGTTTCTGACTTATTATTTTTTATCTTGACACATAACGTGTTTGTGTTTGACGGTTCCCACTACCTCCAGGTGCAGGGGGTGGCGATGGGGACCAAATGTGCCCCATCTTATGCCAACCTGTACCTGGGGGGGTGGGAACGATGGCTCTTTGCCCAAGAATCTATATCAGTATATCTGGCATATATAGAGATCTGGAAAAGATATATCGACGACATATTCATCCTATGGTCGGGTCCTCTCGACACCCTAAAGGAATTCATAGATATTCTGAATGTAAATGACTTCAACTTGCATTTTACCTATGCTTTTGATAGATCTAGGATTCCTTTTTTAGATCTCGAGATCTATAGAAGCATGGATAATACACTTTCAACCACACTCTACAGAAAACCAACTGCAACAAATGCGTTATTACATGCAGATAGCAGCCACCCAAGACATGTAATTCAAGGAATACCAATAGGACAGTATTATAGGATTCGTAGAAACTGTTCAGAAGAGACTGAATTTGAAAAAGAAGCTTTAGAATTACAAAAAAGATTCCTACAGAGGGGATACAGTAGGAAAAGCACTAAAAAAGCATACAAAAAAGCAAAAGACAGCCCTAGAGACCTTCTCCTTTTTCAAGGAGAATGTCAAAACTCTCAAAACTCAACTAAAATGATCACGAGATATTGTTCTCAATCCAACCAACTAAAAAGTATTATAGCCAAACATTGGCATCTCTTGGCAGAGGATAAAATCCTCAGTAACTTTGTGGATACTAGACCGAGTGTGATTTTTAGGAGAAATAAATCTATTCGAGATGTGGTGACTTCCAGCCACTACCAGAGAGACAAAAGGGCAGACCCCTGTATCAAACTACCCCAAGGTACTTTTCCTTGTGGACTATGTGGTTATTGTAAATTCATTGCTAGCAAGCCTCAACAAACGTTGCCAAATGGACGCCCATTTATTCTTAAACATTTTGTGACATGCCAAACTATAGGTATTGTCTATATTTGGAAATGTGAATGTCCCGCTTTTTATGTGGGCAAAACCAAACGACATTTCTGGGAGAGAATCAAGGACCATGTTTCATACATAAGGGGTGGAGACTTAGAAAGTCCCATAGCAAGACACATAGCTCAAACGCATAGATATAAATGTCCAAAATTCAAATTTTTCGCCCTAGATAGGATCCATCCTGGACCCAGAGGGGGACCTTTTGACAACTTAATTCTACAAAGGGAAGCACGTTGGATTTTCTCCTTAAATGCTTGCACCCTCCCAGGACTGAATGAACATCTGAGCTTTGCCCCCTTTTTGGCAGACTAATACCCTCTTAGACTCTCCAATATGATATTGAAGAGATTAATTCATTTGGATTTACTTTTTTATATAATTTTCAAGTTAAACAAAAATAATTTTTAAAAAAAAAATTTTTTTTTTTTTTTTTTTCCTCTCTCCCCCCCCTTTCCCTTTCCCCCCCCCTTTTTTTTATTGCTGTAGGTCTGTTTACCGCGTGGTCCATTGTCCTGCATATCGGTTGCCAAATTATATATTCTTCCTCTTCTTCTTCTTATAAATCTTAATTATTCACTGCTCCACATGACCAGACCATATAAGCAGATTTGCTAATGTCATTTCTGAGTAAAACTGTTTGTTGGTACATTTATGGATAATTTCTCCTCTTACATGGCTTAAATGCAGGTTTGAATTGATTCAAATAGGGAATAAATAGTTATATTCAGATGTTTTTCATACATGCCATATTGAATGTTAAGATATATCCCTGCTTTTTATGCACGTATAATATTACCATTTTTGACAGTGTTAATCAGCTTCTATTGGCTTTAATTTGTCTGAATGGTGGATTACGTTATGGCAGATCGTCACTTCCGGTCCCGGAACCGGAAGTGATGCTCACTTCCGGTATGCGGGAACATCCTCCCGCGGCGTCTACACGTGGACGCTATGGCGGGCGGATGTGGGGGGCGTGAGACCGGGAGGAGGAGGAGACCAGATACAGAGTGGTTAGTATATATACCGGACAGCTTAGTAAGCTCACACTTACAGGCTGCCTAGGCCGAGTGTCATACTCCCCGTGGGTTTTCTGAATTGCTTCAGATGGTAAGTGTTTTAACTATAAACTCAGCTCCTTACTTTTCCTTTTTGTCAGGCTCAGCCCTTTACCAACGGTCCATTATCTTTATATATCTTTTCAGATTCGGGGCTGGATCCAATTTGTCTAAAGCATCCAGTGACTCTCTCATACTTAGTTTTTATACTTCCAGCACCACACTGATCCCCAAGTTTTAAAGGGGACTCCCTATTTAACCCTTTCTCACTTAATATTGGTGCACATCTTTGAAGGGGATTCCAATGTCTAACCCCCTCTCTACTTAAATAGATGTACGTCTTGCTTGACGTTTACACCACCTAACACATAAATTTTAGAGAATGAGTCCCTGGTAAGTACCTATTCTTACAAATCACCATCCCCCTTATTAAAATAATCAAATAAGGAGTAACCACATATACATATAAATTCATTTTTTTCTTTCTGCTGATTTTAGGGGCTTCTGGCTCCCCCTTTCATACAACATGATTTTAAATTAAACAAGTATACTCAACTCTATTCATTGTGACGTCTAAATTGGGGTAAGACAATCTAATGCCTTAGTATGTCATATTTTTAGTTTATAATAAAGTGAATATACCTCTTTATATATACCATTCATTTTTTGGTCTCCTCCATGCCTCCTCCATGGATGGACTGTCCCCTGAGTTACTATACTCGGGTGAACTAGCCTATCCTTATCACTGCCCCCCCTGTGGGCTACGTGGTGATTCACACTCTACATCATTTCCCCCCTTTTCTATCATTGTTTTCTCACATTCATCCCTTTTCTCTTTTCCCTCTTTTCCACCCTTTCCTACTCTTCCTTTTCAGTGTGTGGGATTTAGTTCCTTGTCTTTCTGACAAGCATAGCATAGAAGAGTTTATTAAACAAAAATGGTTTTTCTCTTCCTCCTTTTTATCTAAAGGAATCTATAATATAGGAACCAATATACTAACCAGCTATATTTATGGAAAATCTATCTTTTGATCTACCTATATAATCGTTAAATAATTAGAGTAAAATTGATGTGTTCAAGGTTAAGATAATAATGTAAGTAACATACAATTGATAGCTGCAAATAACAAACTGAGAATAATAAAAATGTTATAAGACATATGTGTATACTCACAAATCTAATAACTGTTTTATGTACCTCTAGATTATTAAAGACTGAATCTTTGTTTACATACTTTCCTTTGCTGGACCCTGAGGAAGCGCATAATGCGAAACGCGTAGCTCCAGCATTTTATATCTGTATTTGTACTAATCCTGTCACTATGTATTGACGGTTCAATCTATTAGAGTGATATACTTTTTGTTTTTACCATGTATTAATAAAGATTTATGAATTTTTTACAAAAAACAACTGTGTACCGTTGCTATTTTACATGAACATGTGCATACTTTGACTGTTTGTAGAGGCACATTTAAACCCCCTTTTCCTCTTGTAGGGACGTAGTCTTGACCCTTCCATAGGGACAGGTCTATGCCCTTGCTGGAATTGTTTCCATTGTTTGCACATGGGGGCAGGTGCCATTATAATCTCTGATTAAAAAGACCCCAATCCCCCCTTCCATTCATACTGTCTTTTGTTCTTCGAGGGGAGTCAAATCCCCAACTCCTCTGGAAGGGGGATCTACTTAAGGGTCACTCTATTCAATTAAATATATTAAATTAATCATTAACAAGCCAAATCTATGCATATGTTTAATGTAATACTTTTGAGAGTATAATTCGCATAAAAGTAATATGTATGATATACTGAACTAGATATTACAATAGTGTTTGTTAAAGAATATCTACCGAATTTGAATCCCACAACGCTTTTTCTCCTCCCACCATTTCACATCCCCTAACCTCCCCCCTCTTTCCTCTCTCTTCTTTTCCCTTTTCCCCCCTTTCCCCCCCGTTTTTTTTTTTTTTTGTTTATTATCTGTGTGTCTGGGTCTGTCCTTTTGTCTCTCTGACAGTGACTGAAATGGCTGACTATCTGGGAAATCTCTGGTCCAATTACATGCTACAAATACAGACTGAAATTCGCGGCTCAAATAAGGAGGACTCCGAAATCTCGCAAATCACAACTCGTTTAAGACAACTTCTAATACGTAAGACAACTTTCTTTTGGCATGCCACTTATTTTCAACAATATATAGACACCAAAATTATACCTATTGGGTTACGTATACAAATATTTCCAACAATTCACTCAGTCTCAACAGAATTAAAAAATAAATGGGAAGAGAATCTCACACAATGCTCAATCGAAATGATGAAGATTCTAAAAAGCTATTACGAGGCAGAAGCACTCATTCTAGACAAAGAAATAGTAGAAATTGTAAACCAACTAGCGGCATTCCAAAATAAACCCATTTTTAAGGAAAAAAATCTTGAAATTAAACATGCAGTGGAAAAATTTAGTGGAGAAATTATTAAAAGAAAAGACAAAAAAATGAATCGTGACCAAATGGCATTTAGGACAGGAAGAGCCTATAAATGGGAAAGAAATACTAATAAAACATACAGGTCTAGACCACAAAATGAACAGAATAGAGAGGATGGCAACTGGTCTGACTCATCAGCTGCATCCTCCACATCTTCCAACTTTTGGAATGCTCGCCAAGAGAGATCTAATAGAATTAGACAGGAAAAAAGGAAAGATGATGAAAGGGATACCCCTATGGGAACACAGCATAATTTTCAGACTACACAAACAGCCAAGGCTTTAAAACTTGGACCCAAAACTCAAAATCAATCACCATCAAACCCAATGGCAAGTGGATCCAGCACATCATCAGTAAATGCCCAAGGAACACACTGTGGAACTATCCCAAAAAGAAATTCCCCTAATACTCAGGACAATGCTTTTTTAGAACAAATGACACTAGGACTTCTAGGCCCTCTAAAAATATCCACAACAGAAGAGAAAAACTAAACCAAGAAACAAATTCTCTACAAGTCATTAACATCTCTGGTGTTCAATTAAATGAAGAAGAAATTAAAATACTTGGTCTAGGGCTTAATTTCTGTCCGGCAAAAGACATAGATCGTTTTGAATTTATAAAAGATGTTAATCTTTTTGCACGAAAGCTTAATTTTAGGTCCCTAATTGAGGGCCCTAAAATCAAGCAAAAAGAAGCCCCCATGGGTGGTCTTCTTCAAACCTGGCGTGATTGGTCCAAAAAGGATTATAAGATGCTTAAAATCCTGACCGAGCTTGAGGATGAGTCGGGTCCGACTACACCCGGACCCAGCCCACCCTCGACCTCGGTAGGAACAACACAACAATCAGTACAAACTTTTAAAAAAAAGTCTAAACGTTTCCCGAGTCAAACCAATCCTAAAGTTGATCTTTTTATCCATATGGTAACAAAGGATATTAAACAAATGAACATACGAAAAAACTCTAGTAACCTGTCCGAAACTGAATACCAGGCTCTACGTAATTTACAAGAACGCAAAGATATTGTGATTAAGTCTGCGGACAAAGGTGGAAATGTTGTCATTTTAAATCAAGTACAATACACAGAAATGTGCAACAATATTCTTGACAATAGAGCCTGGTATTCAAGAGTAAGCAGTTTACAGTTACTTAAAAATCAAAGAGAATTCCTAAAACTCCTAAATCAATACCACCAGTGGGGAATTATAACCAAGGATTTGATGGAATTTTTGATTATTAAAGAACCCACAACGCCCACATTTTATGCACTTCCAAAAATGCATAAAAATCACACCAATCCCCCCGGTCGTCCCATAGTCTCGGGCATCAATAGTCTTACACAGAATGCTAGTTCGTATGTAGATGCATACCTTCGCCCACATGTAGAGTCGTTACCCTCGTATCTAAAAGATACTATGCATATGCTACTAACGATTGAAAATATACAGATCGAAGAGGAGACCTATCTGGTATCTATAGATGTTGAGTCCCTATACTCAAATATTCCACACTCTCGAGGTGTGGAAGTTATTGAATCCTTTTTGGATGAGAGAGGACTGGACCATAGAAGGTTAAATAAGTTTGTTTCTGACTTATTATTTTTTATCTTGACACATAACGTGTTTGTGTTTGACGGTTCCCACTACCTCCAGGTGCAGGGGGTGGCGATGGGGACCAAATGTGCCCCATCTTATGCCAACCTGTACCTGGGGGGGTGGGAACGATGGCTCTTTGCCCAAGAATCTATATCAGTATATCTGGCATATATAGAGATCTGGAAAAGATATATCGACGACATATTCATCCTATGGTCGGGTCCTCTCGACACCCTAAAGGAATTCATAGATATTCTGAATGTAAATGACTTCAACTTGCATTTTACCTATGCTTTTGATAGATCTAGGATTCCTTTTTTAGATCTCGAGATCTATAGAAGCATGGATAATACACTTTCAACCACACTCTACAGAAAACCAACTGCAACAAATGCGTTATTACATGCAGATAGCAGCCACCCAAGACATGTAATTCAAGGAATACCAATAGGACAGTATTATAGGATTCGTAGAAACTGTTCGGAAGAGACTGAATTTGAAAAAGAAGCTTTAGAATTACAAAAAAGATTCCTACAGAGGGGATACAGTAGGAAAAGCACTAAAAAAGCATACAAAAAAGCAAAAGACAGCCCTAGAGACCTTCTCCTTTTTCAAGGAGAATGTCAAAACTCTCAAAACTCAACTAAAATGATCACGAGATATTGTTCTCAATCCAACCAACTAAAAAGTATTATAGCCAAACATTGGCATCTCTTGGCAGAGGATAAAATCCTCAGTAACTTTGTGGATACTAGACCGAGTGTGATTTTTAGGAGAAATAAATCTATTCGAGATGTGGTGACTGCCAGCCACTACCAGAGAGACAAAAGGGCAGACCCCTGTATCAAACTACCCCAAGGTACTTTTCCTTGTGGACTATGTGGTTATTGTAAATTCATTGCTAGCAAGCCTCAACAAACGTTGCCAAATGGACGCCCATTTATTCTTAAACATTTTGTGACATGCCAAACTATAGGTATTGTCTATATTTGGAAATGTGAATGTCCCGCTTTTTATGTGGGCAAAACCAAACGACATTTCTGGGAGAGAATCAAGGACCATGTTTCATACATAAGGGGTGGAGACTTAGAAAGTCCCATAGCAAGACACATAGCTCAAACGCATAGATATAAATGTCCAAAATTCAAATTTTTCGCCCTAGATAGGATCCATCCTGGACCCAGAGGGGGACCTTTTGACAACTTAATTCTACAAAGGGAAGCACGTTGGATTTTCTCCTTAAATGCTTGCACCCTCCCAGGACTGAATGAACATCTGAGCTTTGCCCCCTTTTTGGCAGACTAATACCCTCTTAGACTCTCCAATATGATATTGAAGAGATTAATTCATTTGGATTTACTTTTTTATATAATTTTCAAGTTAAACAAAAATAATTTTTAAAAAAAAAAAATTTTTTTTTTTTTTTTTTTTTTTTCCTCTCTCCCCCCCCCTTTCCCTTCCCCCCCCCTTTTTTTATTGCTGTAGGTCTGTTTACCGCGTGGTCCATTGTCCTGCATATCGGTTGCCAAATTATATATTCTTCCTCTTCTTCTTCTTATAAATCTTAATTATTCACTGCTCCACATGACCAGACCATATAAGCAGATTTGCTAATGTCATTTCTGAGTAAAACTGTTTGTTGGTACATTTATGGATAATTTCTCCTCTTACATGGCTTAAATGCAGGTTTGAATTGATTCAAATAGGGAATAAATAGTTATATTCAGATGTTTTTCATACATGCCATATTGAATGTTAAGATATATCCCTGCTTTTTATGCACGTATAATATTACCATTTTTGACAGTGTTAATCAGCTTCTATTGGCTTTAATTTGTCTGAATGGTGGATTACGTTATGGCAGATCGTCACTTCCGGTCCCGGAACCGGAAGTGATGCTCACTTCCAGTATGCGGGAACATCCTCCCGCAGCGTCTACACGTGGACGCTATGGCGGGCGGATGTGGGGGGCGTGAGACCGGGAGGAGGAGGAGACCAGATACAGAGTGGTTAGTATATATACCGGACAGCTTAGTAAGCTCACACTTACAGGCTGCCTAGGCCGAGTGTCATACTCCCCGTGGGTTTTCTGAATTGCTTCAGATGGTAAGTGTTTTAACTATAAACTCAGCTCCTTACTTTTCCTTTTTGTCAGGCTCAGCCCTTTACCAACGGTCCATTATCTTTATATATCTTTTCAGATTCGGGGCTGGATCCAATTTGTCTAAAGCATCCAGTGACTCTCTCATACTTAGTTTTTATACTTCCAGCACCACACTGATCCCCAAGTTTTAAAGGGGACTCCCTATTTAACCCTTTCTCACTTAATATTGGTGCACATCTTTGAAGGGGATTCCAATGTCTAACCCCCTCTCTACTTAAATAGATGTACGTCTTGCTTGACGTTTACACCACCTAACACATAAATTTTAGAGAATGAGTCCCTGGTAAGTACCTATTCTTACAAATCACCATCCCCCTTATTAAAATAATCAAATAAGGAGTAACCACATATACATATAAATTCATTTTTTTCTTTCTGCTGATTTTAGGGGCTTCTGGCTCCCCCTTTCATACAACATGATTTTAAATTAAACAAGTATACTCAACTCTATTCATTGTGACGTCTAAATTGGGGTAAGACAATCTAATGCCTTAGTATGTCATATTTTTAGTTTATAATAAAGTGAATATACCTCTTTATATATACCATTCATTTTTTGGTCTCCTCCATGCCTCCTCCATGGATGGACTGTCCCCTGAGTTACTATACTCGGGTGAACTAGCCTATCCTTATCACTGCCCCCCCTGTGGGCTACGTGGTGATTCACACTCTACATCATTTCCCCCCTTTTCTATCATTGTTTTCTCACATTCATCCCTTTTCTCTTTTCCCTCTTTTCCACCCTTTCCTACTCTTCCTTTTCAGTGTGTGGGATTTAGTTCCTTGTCTTTCTGACAAGCATAGCATAGAAGAGTTTATTAAACAAAAATGGTTTTTCTCTTCCTCCTTTTTATCTAAAGGAATCTATAATATAGGAACCAATATACTAACCAGCTATATTTATGGAAAATCTATCTTTTGATCTACCTATATAATCGTTAAATAATTAGAGTAAAATTGATGTGTTCAAGGTTAAGATAATAATGTAAGTAACATACAATTGATAGCTGCAAATAACAAACTGAGAATAATAAAAATGTTATAAGACATATGTGTATACTCACAAATCTAATAACTGTTTTATGTACCTCTAGATTATTAAAGACTGAATCTTTGTTTACATACTTTCCTTTGCTGGACCCTGAGGAAGCGCATAATGCGAAACGCGTAGCTCCAGCATTTTATATCTGTATTTGTACTAATCCTGTCACTATGTATTGACGGTTCAATCTATTAGAGTGATATACTTTTTGTTTTTACCATGTATTAATAAAGATTTATGAATTTTTTACAAAAAACAACTGTGTACCGTTGCTATTTTACATGAACATGTGCATACTTTGACTGTTTGTAGAGGCACATTTAAACCCCCTTTTCCTCTTGTAGGGACGTAGTCTTGACCCTTCCATAGGGACAGGTCTATGCCCTTGCTGGAATTGTTTCCATTGTGAACACAATCTTTGTGGGGTGCAGTGAAGACAATCCTTTTGTGGTGCAGTGAACACAATCTTTGTGGGGTACAGTGAACACAATCTTTGTGGGGTGCAGTGAAGACAATCCTTGTGGGGTGCAGTGAAGACAATCCTTGTGGGGTACAGTGAACACAATCTTTGTGGGGTGCAGTGAAAACAATCCTTTTGGGGTGCAGTGAACACAATCTTTGTGGGGTACAGTGAACACAATCTTTGTGGGGTGCAGTGAAGACAATCCTTGTGGGGTGCAGTGAAGACAATCCCTGTGGGGTGCAGTGAACAAAATCTTTGGGGGGTACAGTGAGCACAATCTTTGTGGGGTACAGTGAACACAATCTTTGTGGGGTGCAGTGAAGACAATCCTTTTGGGGTGCAGTGAACACAATCTTTGTGGGGTACAGTGAACACAATCTTTGTGGGGTGCAGTGAAGACAATCCTTGTGGGGTGCAGTGAAGACAATCCTTGTGGGGTGCAGTGAACAAAATCTTTGTGGGGTACAGTGAACACAATCTTTGTGGGGTGCAGTGAACAAAATCTTTGGGGGGTACAGTGAACACAATCTTTGTGTATTACAGTGAACACAATCTTTGTGGGGTGCAGTGAAGAGAATCCTTTTGGGGTGCAGTGAACACAATCTTTGTGGGGTACAGTGAACACAATCTCATACTTCTGAAGATTTGAGGGTGCTGCCTGTTTCATCCTCCTCCTCCTCATCCATCCTTTTAGGGGTACAAACAATAGTAATTGGGGCCTAGTGTGCTTCTGTACGTGTGAGATACATACACTTTTTTTGATCATATTTCCTATTCCGCTATTCAATAAAAACCTTTGGGGATCAATTAAATTGCGGAATAGTCTGTGTCGGTACGTGTGAGATCCACCTTTCCAAGTTTTGGGGGTTCATCTCATACTTCTGAAGCTTTGAGGGTGCTGCCTGTTCCATACTCCTCCTCCTCCTCATCCATCCTTTTAGGTGTACAAACAATAGTAATTGGGGCCTAGTGTGCTTCTGTACGTGTGAGATACATACACTTTTTTTGATCATATTTCCCATTCCGTTATTCAATAAAAACCTTTGGGGATCAATTAAATTGCGGAATAATCTGTGTCGGTACGTGTGAGATCCACCTTTCCAAGTTTTTGAGGTTCATCTCATACTTCTGAAGATTTGAGGGTGCTGCCTGTTCCATACTCCTCTTCCTCATCCTCCCTTTAGGGTAGGAAAAAATTTAATCGGGCCTAGTCTGTGTTTGTACGTGTGAGATACACAGTTTTTTATCCTATTCCGCTATTCAATACACACCCTTTTGGTGTAAAAAACATTAAATTGCGGCATAGTTTGCATACTTGACTGTGAGATACACCCGTGCGATACTGTTGTTCTTTTGTTCTGCTATTCAATAAAGACCTTTCTAGGGCAAGATCTTAAATTTCAGAAATATGAGGAGAGCGTCAAATAGGGGCCGTGGCTGGGGTCGTGGTGCTGCTGCTAGAGCTCCTGTTGCAAGGAGAGGACGTGGTCGATCTGTGCCAGCTACATGCACAAGTGAAACACCTTCCTCAAGTGTGAGTAGGCGACAGAACCTGCAGCAGTATTTGGTAGGGCATCATACGCCTCTAGAAGTGATGAGGCCAGAACACAGAGAGGCGATAGTAGATTGGTTTGATGCTGACAGTGCCTCCAGTTCCTTCACATTGTCTCCCACCCAGTGTACTGCAGAAAGGTCAGAGTTGGCACCTGCAGCCAATGTCCAACCGTCTTTCACCTCACCCCCTTGCAAATCAGGCAAGCAGTCTGAGCCCCAAGCCATACAGCAGTCTCTTATTCTTTTTGAGGACTCTGTCAGCAGGGTTTCCCAGGGCCATCCACCTAGCCCTGCCCCAGAAGTGGAAGAGATTGAGTGCAGCGATGCCCAACCACTTATTTCTCAAGATGAGTATATGGAAGGACCATCACAGCACGTCTCCGATGATGACGAAACGCAGGTGCCAACTGCTGCGGCGTTCAGCATTGTGGAGACCGACAGGGAGGGCAGGGGTGAAGACTGGGTGGAAGATGATGTGGAGGACGATGAGGTCCTCGACCCCACATGGAATGAAGGTCATGCAGGTGACCTGAGTATTTTGGAGGAAGAGGCGGTGGTCGCACAGAGCCACCAGCACAGCAGAAGAGGGAGCAGGGTGCAGAAGCGGAGCGGCCGTGCCCTAGACACTACGCCTGCTACTGCCCAACGCAGCAAGGGAACGAGCGCACCAAAGTCAGCTCAAAAGAGTTCTCTAGCGTGGAAGTTCTTTAGAAAATGTGCTGATGACAGGACACGAGTGGTTTGCACCCTGTGCAATCAGAGCCTGAAGCGAGGCATAAACCTTCTCAACCTGAGCACAACCTGCATGATCAGGCATCTAAGTGCAAAGCACGAGCTGCAGTGGAGTACACACCTTCAAAACCAAGAAACGTCTCTGGCTCATCCTGCTTCCTCTTCTGCTGCAGTCTCGGCCGCTCCAGCCACCTCTGTAGTCATACCGGCACCTGCCACCCCGCAAACAGACGATCTGTCAGCAACACCACCACCTGGGTCACCAACAACCATCTCCACAATGTCCCGTGGAAGTGTTCAGCTTTCCATCTCCCAAACACTTGAGAGGAAGAGGAAGTACCCCCCTACCCACCCGCGATCCCTGGCCCTGAATGCCAGCATTTCACAATTATTGGCCTTTGAAATGCTGTCATTCCGTCTGGTGGAGACGCCCAGTTTTAAAAAGCTTATGTCGGTGGCTGTCCCACAGTACGTCTTGCCCAGCCGCCACTACTTTTCCAGGCAAGCCATCCCTTCCCTGCACAACCAAGTGGGGGAAAAAATCAGGTGTGCACTGCGCAACGCCATCTGTGCCAAGGTCCACCTAACTACCGATATGTGGACCAGTAAGCACGGTCAGGGGCGTTATATCTCCCTAACGGCACACTGGGTAAATGCAGTGGCGGATGGGCCTGAGGCGGATAGCAATTTGGCGCATGTCCTTCCACCACCGAGGATTGCAGGGCGCTTCAGTTTGCCTCCTGTTCCTAACTCATCCTACTCCGCTACCTCATCCTCTACCGCCTCCTCATCCGGACAGCGTAATACCTTCACCACCAACTTCAGCACGGCCAGGGCTAAACGACAGCAGGCAGTTTTACAACTTGCCTGTTTGGGGGACAAACCACACACCGCGCAGGAGTTGTGGAGGAGCATGGAACAGCAGACAAATGAGTGGTTGCTGCCAGCGAGCCTCAAGCCCGGCCTGGTGGTGTGCGATAGTGGGCGAAATCTCATAGCAGCTCTGGGCCTAGCCGGTTTGACGCACATCCCTTGCCTGGCGCATGTGCTGAATTTGGTGGTGCAGAGGTTCCTTAAAAACGACCCCGATATGTCAGAGCTGCTGCAGAAAGTGCGGGCCGTCTGTGCGCACTTTCGGCGTTCTCACCCTGCTGCTGCTCGCCTGGCAGCGCTGCAGCATAACTTCGGCCTTCCCGCTCACCGCCTCATATGTGATGTGCCCACAAGGTGGAACTCCACCTTGCACATGCTGCAAAGACTGTGCGAGCAGCAGCAGGCCATAGTGGAGTTTCAGCTGCAGCACGCACGCGTGAGTCGCTCTGCGGAACAGCACCACTTCACCACCAATAACTGGGCCTCCATGCGAGACCTGTGTGCCTTGTTACGCTGTTTTGAGTACTCCACCAACATGGCCAGTGGCAATGACGCCGTTCTCAGCTTAACTATCCCACTTCTATGCCTCCTTGAAAAAACAATTCGGGCGATGATGGAAGAGGATGTGGCACAGGATGAGGAGGAGGAGGAGGAGGATGAAGAGGTAACATTTCAAAGGCTTTCAGGGCAGTCATTCGCAAGGGGCTCCGAGGGTGGGTTCCTGCACACACAAATGCCAGGGACACAATTGTCCAGCAGGGGCACAGTTCTGGAGGATGAGGAGGAGGAGGAGCTGGAGGAGGAGCTGGAGGAGGAGATGGAACCATGTTCACAGCAGGGTGGCACCCAGGCCAGCTCATGGCCATCACTGGTGCGTGGCTGGGGGGATACAGAGGACACGGACGATACACCTCCCACAGAGGACAGCCTTTCGTCGCCTCTGGGCAGCCTGGCACACATGAGCGATTACATGCTGCAGTGTCTCCACAATGACCGCCGAGTTGCCCACATTCTAACTTGTGCTGATTACTGGGTGGCCACGCTGCTGGATCCCCGTTACAAGGACAACGTACCGTCCTTAATTCACTCACTGTAGCGTGATCGCAAGATGCGCGAGTACAAGCGCACGCTGGTAGACGCGATGCTGCTGGCATTCCCACCTGACAGCGGGGCCACAGTGGAAGCACAAGGCAGAGGAGGAGGAGGAGGTCGCCTACGCAACCAGGGCACCGCCAGCACCTCAGAAGGCAGGGTTAGCATGGCCGAAATGTGGAAAAGCTTTGTCAGCACGCCACAACAAACAGCAGCACATGCAGCTCAGATGGAACGTCTTAGCAGGAGGCAGCATTTTACCAACATGGTGGAGCAGTATGTGTGCACACGCCTACATGTAGTGAATGAGGGGTCTGCCCCTTCACCTTCTGGGTCTCCAAATTGGGCACATGGCCTGAGCTTGCCCTTTACTCCTTGGAGGTGCTGGCGTGCCCTGCAGCCAGTGTATTATCTGAACGGGTATTTAGCACGGCTGGGGGCGTTATAGCAGACAAGCGCAGCCGCCTGTCCAGAGACAATGTGGACAAGCTCACGTTCATTAAAATGAACCAGGCATGGATCCCACGGGACTTTTCCGTACCTTGTGCAGAATAGCAATGGATACCGACCTTACCCACCCATTGTTCCATTTTTGCTCTTTCTCACTCTTTTGGGGTGTACCCTCATTTAAAATTTGTGAAAAGAAGCAGTGTTGGCTACCTCGTCCTCCTCCTCAGGGCCAGATTAACGTAGGGGCTATTGGAGCTGCAGCTCCAGGCCCCTACCTTTTATATAGGCCCCGGGTTGGCCATATTCACTGTGACCGCTCTTCTGTCACTTGTAAACACAGAAGTCTGGCTTCTATGCTCGCTTCCCCAGGCAGCACCCTCAGAACCTCCCCACACAGCGCGAAGGCCTGACAAGGAGGGACAGTTGCCGATGCATGGATGTGTTTATGGGCTTCAGAGACAGCATCCCATGTTGAATTAGGCATGCATTGCTGCACCCTTCCTCCTCTGGGTGCATGCCAAGGCACGGCCCTTAAGGCCCTTCAAAATCCTCAGCACCAAGACCATGATGCTCTTAATCCGGCCCTGGTCCTCCTCCACCGCCGCTTCCACCTACACCGCCCATAGGTGTGCGCAGCCTATTGCATTAGGGTGTGCACCCCAAAGTTGAAATACACATGCATGTGTTTGCCTACATGTACATGGCCCTGATACATTACTCTCCCTGCTGGCAAAGAGAAATAGAGCAGAGCAGGTCCGAGGGAGATCTTTCCCATCTCCTCACTGGCAAACAGAGCGATAATGCTATGTGCCCTAGGTGATTAGGGTGTGCCCAGGTACACCCGGCACACCCTGTGCGCACGCCTATGACACCGCCACATCCACCACCACCTCAACCTCCCTCCTACTCCATATGGGCCTCGTCCTTCAGAGATGAAGAACATTGTTTTATTTTTCTGTTTTTTTTTTGTTGTTTTAAGTTATTTCCCTATCCACATTTGTTTGCAGAGCACTTGCCATGCTCTTAACTACGTTTTGCTGCCTTTTGCAGCAATCTAGCCCTTTCCATTGGTGTTTTAGAGCCATTTTAGTGCCTTAAAGTTCGGGTCCCATTGACTTCAATGGGGTTCGGTGTCCGGGAAAAGTTCGGTAAAAGTCCGGGACACGGACCCGGACTTTTTTTTAAAGTTCGGCCGAACCCGTCGAACACGGACATCTAGGTGTCCGCTCAACCCTACTCATCTATCTTTGTCAATCCTGCGTCTACAAGGTATTTTTTGATTTTCTCCCTCCTTTCTGTTTCATTCCCCTGTATCTCACCTTTCTTTACTGCATAGAGGTTTGCATAGTAGTTTTGGAATTCTTTGGCTATTCCTGTCGTTGTTTGAATTATTTCCCCATTTTTATTTTTAATTTTATCTACAAAATTTTTTCCTTTCTTCTTTTTCAGGATTTTTGCTAGGTTTTTCCCAACCTTATTACTTTCAATGTATTTTTCTTTTATACATCTTTTCATTTCCTGCTTTATTTCCTGTTCTAGCAGATCTTTCAATTCTTCTCTTTTTACCTCAAGTAAATTATTTATTAATATATCTTGTGTATTTTTATGTTTTTGCTCTAATTGATGTACTTCTGTCATTAGCCTAATCTTATCTTTTATTCTTTCTTTTTTCCTTTGGGCCCCCTTTGAGATAAATATGCCCCTCATATAAGCTTTATGAGCTTCCCATACTATGTCTTTTGGTACATCTTTTGTATCGTTTATTTGAAAATAGAATTCCAACTCTTTCACTATTTCTTTTTCCAACTTTTTATCTCCAAGAATCTCTTCATTTATTTTCCAAGCATCCATCCTAGGCCGCTCTTTCGCCATTTTTATTTTTACCGTAATGGGGGTATGGTCCGACCAAGTCTTGACCCCAATCTCTGCCTCGCTTACCCTTTCGATCCACCTATGTTCGATTAGTATATAATCCAATCTTGAGTATGTTCCATGTACACTTGAGTAGCATGTAAAATCTCTATCTTTCGGATGGAGGATTCTCCAAATATCTGCCAATTGATTAGTAAATAATTTTTCCTTTATTTTCTTTGCCTGTACTTTATTTATCCGTAGGGTTTTTGATGTGGTATCTACTTTAGGGTCGAGGCAGAGATTGAGGTCCCCTGCCAGTATGACTCCTCCCTTTTTAAACTCCATTAATTTTCCCAGTACTTTACCCAGGAAGTCTACTTGTCTCTCATTAGGACTATATATATTTACTAGGGTCAAATCTTCATCTCCTATTTTTCCTCTTAAAAAGAGGTATCTTCCCTCTGGGTCTACCATTCTCGACTCTAGAGCAAATCCAAGGCCCCTAGAAATGCCAATGGCTACTCCCTTGGACTTCCTCCCGGGTGAGTCCGCGTAATACCAGGTAGGGTGGCTCTTAGAGTATAATCTAATATTAGATGCGTGAGATAAATGAGTCTGCTGTAAGAATGTCAAATCTGCTTTCAAATAACTAATTTCTTTTAGAATTTTTTTTCTTTTTTCTGGAGAGTTTAAACCTCAGACATTATAAGATAATATATTGACTATAACCATTGTTTCTTTTCTTGCCTTATGGGTTCTCTTAATTCTTGTATTTTCTTATAGGAGACGATTGAATCTATTAACTTCTTTTTCCCTCTTTCTTTCCCTTTCCTCCTCCCGCCCCTACCCCCCCCCCTATTCGTTACCCCCACCCCTCTTTTCCTCCCCTCCCTCTCCCT
Organism: Pelophylax lessonae; assembly: GCF_965119305.1. Classification (NCBI taxonomy): domain Eukaryota; kingdom Metazoa; phylum Chordata; class Amphibia; order Anura; family Ranidae; genus Pelophylax; species Pelophylax lessonae. The sequence continues at coordinate 253,197,107 of NC_138774.1, forward strand.
TCCTTGTGGGGGCATATCTATTCCCGGTCCCTCCATCAGGGTTGTCGATTCCCCTTCCTCCCTTTCCAATCGACTTGTGGCCGAGGTCGAGCTCTGCCAGTGGTCACCGTTCCCTCCCATCTTCCCTAATGTTGGGTCTGATGGTGACGGCCCGCTGATCTCCGTAGGGCCACCCGTTTTATATTCTTACTTGCTCCTCCCCTTCTTCCCTACTCCCGCCAGCCCTCCTCCCTCTCCCCCAATCCCCCCGGTCCCCCCAGTCCTTTTTCATCCTCTTGTTTTCAGATTTTTCTTCTGTTTCCACTAGTTCGACTCTCCTTCATCAACTTCTTCTTCCAGAAACTCCTGGTCTGTCCAGCCTGGAATGTCTATGAGTGGGATATTTACTGCTTCACAAAAAAACTTTAGTTTCCTCTGGGTATCTAAGGAGTACTGTTCTTCCATCTCTTCTCACTCCTAAACCTGCTGGGAAGTTCCAGAAGTACTGTATATCATTTTTCTTTAGTATATCTACCATTGGTCTAAGGATGCGTTTTCTATTAATTGTTTCTTTTGCCAGGTCTGGGAAAATCTGAATGTCCTCCCCATCATATTTTAATTCACGTCCATCTCTCATTTTCTCCCAGATCTGGGCCCTTATCTCGTACTTATGGAATCTTGCAATCACGTCTCTTGTTTTTTCTTTTGGTAAATTAGTTGGTTTACGCAACCTATGTATTCTTTCAAATGTAATTTTATCTGTGATCGCCTTTCCCAGCAAAGGGTTAAATAACTTCTCCAGAGTTTCTTCTAAGTTTTCTGTTGATCCTTTCTCTGGTAATCCTCTTATTCTCAGATTTTTTCTTCGATTTCTGTTCTCCTGATCTTCGATCTTGTATAACATATTTCTCTGCTCCATTTTCATTTTCCTCATTTGATCTTTTAGGTTTTTTAACTCTTTTCCATGGGACTCCACCTTCTCTTCTGTTTCTTCTACTCTACCCAAGATATGCCCAAAGTCGACGTGTAGAGTAGCCATCTCCGCTTTGATGGATCTTTCAAGGCTTGCAAACATTTCCCTCATTTCAGATTTTGATGGTGGATAATCTTTTTCACTGAGTTCAGCTTCTCTATTCATATCTCCATCATCTATTGTTAAACTACTTTCTCTTGACACTTGTAGGCTTTCTTCTCCACTTGCTCCTATATGCTTTTGATTCTTAATTTTCTTAGTTCCCTCTGTATTTTGTTTGGGTCTTACGACCGGTTGATTCTCTGGCTGTGTATTTTGCCCTTTTCCCTCAGGTGTCATGTACTTTTTGATTGTTCCTGGGCTTGCTGTAATTTTTGCAGGTTTCCCTGCTACTTCTTTTGCCGGTTTATTTCTCATTTTGGATTCGGCTCTGGGGGATAAACCCACAGTATAACTTCCTCTTATGTCTCTATTGTCAGTATAAACTAGGTATCATATGTATTATTCAGTGACTTAAGTAAGCAGAGTCCCACATTTTTTACGCAACAGTCCCGCTAGTTCTTAAGCTGTACACTCATGAATGATAATATAACAGTGCTTTCAGGGAAGGCTGATATTGAGATCAAACGCAAGAAAATTCTGGGGGGTTCCCCTCTCACTTAAGTAAGCAGAGTCCCACACATTTTTCAGAACAGTCCCGCTGTCTCATTAAGCTGTACACTCATAGATGATAATATGACAATGCTTTCAGGGAGGGCTGGTATTTAGATCAAACGTAAGAGAAACCTGGGGGGTTTCCCCACTCACTTAAGTAAGCAGAGTCCCGCACATTTTTCAAAACAGTCCCACTAACTCTTAAGCTGTTCACTCGTGAATGATACTATAGAAATGCTTTCAGGGATGGCTGGTATTGAACTCGAACGTAAGAAAATTCTGGGGGGTTTCCCCTCTCATTCAAACAGGCAAAGTCCCGTACACTTTTCAAAACAGTCCCGCCATCTCTTAAGCCATATACTCATAGATTACAATATGACTATGCTTCCAGGGAAGGCCGGTATTTAAATCAAACGAAAGAGAATTCTGGGGGGTTTCTCCTCCCCCTAAGTGAGCAGAGTCCCACACATTTTTTCAAACCAGTCCCGCTAACTCTTAACCACTTACCGCCCGCCCGCCGTCATATGACGGCGGGACGGTGCGGCTATTATCCTGGGCGGACGTCATAGGACGTGACCCAGGAAATGCACGGCAGGCGCGCGATCGCGGGCGCGCCGCCGTGCACTGCCGGTGTCGGCGTGTCCCCGGGACACCCCCCGTCACCGGCAGGGGGGAAACAGCCACTGGGCGTGGCTGTTTCCCACGTGATCGGCTGTGTTCCAATGACACAGCCGATCACAATGGAGGCGGCCGGGAGATGACCGCGCATGCGCGATCGGGAGCGCGCAGCGCGGTCATGTCGGTGGCACTGTGTTCCGTAGGAACACAGCTGTCACCGGCGGTAGTAAACAGTCACTGACAGTGACTGTTTACTATGTGATCGGCTGTGAATCCATTCACAGCCGATCAGAAAATGTAAACAAAGAGCAGTAACTCAGTGTTACCAGCTCTTCTCTCCTCATACAGCTTCCAGTATGAGGGGAGCAGAGCTAGAAATAGTGAGTTACTGCTCTGTACACATGTAAAAGTAGAAGTCACACTAATAAAGGTCCCCACACACTCCTCAGCCCCCCCCCCCAATGTCACCTGTCACCCAACAGTCACCTCATCAGTGCCCAGAAATTGACACCCATAACGTTCACATGTGAGCGCAGCGATCGCAGGCAGAATCACCGCGATTCTGCCCGCGATCCGGAAATCATTGCAAATTGCGGGACGCCTGTGCGTTGCCCGTTTTTTGCAATAGCACCCCAAACGCTGTGCGATGTTGCCACCATTTCCGCCTGCCGAATCGCGGTAACATCGCGCAAACAACGCATGACGCCCAAAAAAGGTACAAGAGCTTCTTTGGGGCGTCATGCGTTGTTTGCGTGATGTTACCTCAATTCGGCAGGCGGAAATCGCAGCAACATCGCACAGCGTTTGGGGTGCTATTGCAAATCACGGGCAACGCACAGGCGTCCCGCCATTTGCAATGATTTCTGGATCGCGGGCAGAATCGCAGTGATTCTGCCCGTGATCGCTACGCTCACATGTGAACATAGCCTAAAGTTCACCGGTCACCAGAGACTACCATCAGTACCGCCGTGCACCATCGCCCGTCACCTGTCACCCATCAGTGACCATCGCCCGTCACCTGTCACCCATCAGTGACCATCGCCCGTCACCTGTCACCCATCAGTGACCATCGCCCGTCACCTGTCACCCCATCAATCACCGTCACCTGTCACCCCATCAGTCATCGTCACCTGTCACCCCATCAGTCACCGTCATCTGTCACCCTATCAATCATCGTCACTTGACACCCCATCAGTGATCCTCACTTGTCACCCCATCAATCATCGTCACATGTCACCCCGTCAGTGATTGTCATCTGTCACCCCATCAATCATTGTCACTTGTCACCTCATCAATCATCGTCACCTGTCACCTCATCAGTCATCGTCCCCTGTCACCCCATCAGTCATCGTCACCTGTCACCCCATCAGTCATTGTCACCTGTCACCCCATCAGTCATTGTCACCTGTCACCCCATCAGTCATCGTCACCTGTTTGCCATATACATGCAATCACTTACTGATCGCCTAACGACTATATGCGTCGGCCATTAAAAGCTAAATACTGGGGTTATGGCAGCAGATAGCCCCCATAACCCCGGTATTTTTTGAAACGGCGGGCGGTCGGCTTTCAGATAAGGGTGGTCCCAGTGGCGGATTCACCGCGGAATTACCCTTACGGTGCAGGGGAAGAGGTGCCCCCCCCCCTCCTGCCGCGTCCCAGACGTTTTCCCAGCTTACCGGACCAGCCGGCAGCGGGGAAAACTATCCGGTCCCGGATCCTCAGAGACAGGAAGTCGAGTGAGGGCAAGATGGCCCTCACTCAACTCTATGGTCTTGGAGGACCGGAGCTACGTCAAAAGACTTTGCCTAGCAACCGGTTTAAAGGGCCGCTTTTTTTTTTTTCTTTTTTTTTTTTTCCTCTTTCAACAATTTTTTTTTTTCTTTTCTTTTTTAGTGTAGTTGTGAGGTGTGAGGTCTTTTTGACCCCAGATCTCACAATAAAGAGGACCTGTCATGCCTATTTCTATTACAAGGGATGTTTACATTCCTTGTAATAGGAATAAAAATGATCAAAACATTTTTTTTTTTTAAACTGTGTAAAAATAAAAAAATAATAAATAAAATAAATAGGAAAAAAAAAAAAAAAAAAAAATTAAAGCGCCCTGTCCCCGTTAGCTCGCGCGCAGAAGCAAACGCATACGCAATTCCCGCCCACATATGTAAACGATGTTCAAACCATACATGTGAGGTATCGCCGCGATCGTTAGAGCGAGAGCAATAATTTGAGCCCTAGACCTCCTCTGTAACTCTAAGCTAGTAACCTGCAGAAATTTTTAAAATGTTGCCTATGGGGATTTTTAAGTACCAATGTTTGGCGCCATTCTGTGAGCATGCGCAATTTTGAAGCATGACATGTTGGGTATCTAATTACTCGGCGTAATATTATCTTTCACATTATGGAAAACAATTGTGCTAAATTTACTGTTTTCTAATTTTTTAGTTCAAAAAAGTGAATTTTTTTCAAAAAAATCGCATCTGGAAGACTGCTGCGCAAATATGGTGTGATAAAAAATATTGCAACGATCTCCATTTTATTCTCTAGGGTCTCTGCTAAAAAAAAATATATAATGTTTGGGGGTTCCAAGTAATTTTCTAGCAAAAAAAATGATTTTAGCTTGTAAACACCAAGTGTCAAAAATAGGCCCGGTCTTAAAGTGGATAAATGGACAACTTTGTGTAAAGCGCTACTTGGATGTTAGGCCTATGTATGTGGCCAGGCTGTGAAAAAGTGTTACACATGTGGTATCGCCATACTCAGGAGGAATAGCAGAATGTATTTTGGGGTGCAATTTTTGCTATGTACATGCTATGTGTTAGAAATATTGCATAAATGGACAGCTTTGTGTAAAAAAAAATGTGTTTTCATTTTCTTTCCACATTTTCCAAAAACTTGTGGAAAAAAATGACATATTCAAAAGACTCATTATGCCTCAAAAATTATACGTTGGGCTGTTTGCTTTCCAAAATGGGGTCATTTTATGGGGGTTTCCATTGTCCTGGTGCTCCAGGGCCTTCAAAAGTGCGATAGGTTGTCAGGAAATTATATGTGTAATTTGTGCTCCTAGAATGCCGGACGCTGCTACTTGAATGTTAGGCCTCTGTGTGTGGCCAGGCTGTGAAAAAGTCTCACACATGTGGTATCGCCATACTCAGGAGGAGTAGTAGAATGTGTTTTGGGGTGTAGTTGCAAGTATACATGTGCTGTGTGAGATAAATAACCTGTTAATATGGCAATTTGTAAAAAAAAAAAAAAAAAAAAGAAAAAATCTTCATTTTGCAAAGAGTTGTGGGAAAAAATGACAACTTCAAAAAACTCTCCATGCCCCTTATTAAATACCTTGGAATGTCTACTTTCCAAAAATGGGTCATTTGGGGGGTATTTGTACTTTCCTGACTTTTTAGTGTCTCAAGAAATGAGATAGGCCTTCAGTACATCAGGTGTGAGCAAGTGTGATCAATTTTCAATGATTCGCACCATAGCTTGTGGACTCTATAACTTCCACAAAGACCAAATAATGTACACTTACTTAGGTTATTTTTACCAAAGATAAGTAGCAGTATAAATTTTGGCCAAAATTTGTGAAGAAAAATTACTAATTTGCAAAATTTTATGACAGAAACAAAGAAAAATTCGTTTTTTCACGATATTTTCAGTCTTTTTTTATTTATAGCACAAAAAATAAAAAACCCAGTATTGATCAAATACCATCAAAAGAAAGCTCTATTTGTGTGAAAAAAAGGACACAATTTTTGTATGGGTGCAGTGTTGCATGACTGAGTAATTCTCAGTCAAAGTGTGAGAGTGCTGAAAGCTGAAAATCGGTCTGGGCAGGAAGGGGGTGAAAGTGCACTGTAGGCAAGTGGTTAAGCTAAATACTCATGAATGATAATATAGCAGTGCTTTCAGGGGAGGCTGATATTAAGATCAAAACGCAGAAAAAAAAAAATTCTGGGGGGTTTCCCCTCTCACTTAAATAAGCAGAGTCCCGCACATTTTTCAGAACAGTCCCGCTGTCTCATTAAGCTGTACACTCATAGATGGTAATATGACAATGCTTTCAGGAAGAGCTGGTATTTGAGATCAAACGTAAAACAATTCTGGGGGGTTTCCCCTCACACCTAAGTAAGCAGAGTCCCGCACATTTTTCCAAAACAGTCTCGTTAGCTCTTAAGCTATACTCTCATGGATGATAGTATGACAATATGACAGTACTTTCAGGGAAAGCTGGTTTTGAGATCACACATAAGAAAATTCTGGGGGGTTTCCCCTCTCACCAGTCCCCTTCGGCTATTCTGTGGAGTTCCTTGTGCTGAGGTATGGAGGGGGTGGTTATGGTCTCCAATACTACTGGATCCCTCCAGCACTATCCACCCAGCGGTGTCCAAACGGTGTCCAAACCAACCAGGTCCTTCTCTCCTGGATGCCGGCTCTCCCAGCGTTCCCGCAACTGCAGCACTCGGCGGCCACCCCGCCGGGGGACAGCCGATCCCGGCCGGACACGAGGGACCCGGGGCGCTCGTCATCCTTCCTCCACACCTCAAACCAGATCCACGATCAGGACCGGTGCGGGCCGTCGGGTGAATGGGGGGGGCAGAGGATTCCAGCTAGGCGGGCCTCCAGGCCAGGGGAGCGAGCATTCCCTCACTCATCTCTCTGGGCGGCGGTCCAAAAACCAAGCGGGCCGTCGGAGTTGGCGCCACTAGCAGGCTCCTCCCTCCATGGCTGGATTTTCCTTTTCTAATGCACCTAACATGTTCAGCTAATCTTACTTGGAGGGCTCTTGAGGTCCTACCCACGTACTGCAGACCACAGCTACATTCGATCAAATATACAACCCCAGTGGTCGCACAAGTAATGCGATCATTGATCTTATACTCTTTCCCTGTCGCCTGAGCCACAAAATCCTTCCTGCGTTTCACATTCTTTTTAGCAGGACAGCACACAATGCATTTGCCACATGCATAGAATCCTTTCAGGAAAGCAAACAATTTATTATGTGCTTCCACTGGAGGATCTACTACTCCTGGGGCTAAGATGTTCCTCAGAGTGGGCGCCCTTTTATATACAAAACGTGGTCTTTCTGGGAGATGGTCACGTAGCACCCGGTCTTGCATCAAAATGGGCCAATGTTTGTTGAAAATACTTTCAATTTTTTTTGTATTGAATATTGTAATCTAAAACAATCCTTACATCACCCTTTGGTGCTTCCCGTTTGGGGCCGCTAGTTAACAGCGTGTTACGGTCAATCTCTTTGACACTTGAGAGATCCTTAGATAGTCTCTCTTTGTTATAACCCTTCTGTAAAAACCTTTCAGATAATACGTTGGCCTGTTCCATATAATCAGCTTCTGAGGAACAGTTCCGTCTTAGCCTGACAAACTGCTCTTTCGGAATATTACAGAGCCAAGAGGCATGGTGGCAGCTGTCGAGAGGGATGTACGCATTTCTATCCGTTGGTTTGAAGTGGTTGCTAGTCGTGAACCCGCTGGATCCCTTTGAGATGACCAAATCTAGGAAACATACACTAGTAGTGCTGATGGTCCATGTAAGGACTATGTTTTTGTTATTGTTATTTAGTTTACTCATGAATGACTCAAGGTGGTCCATTTCTCCGTTCCACACAAGGAACACGTCATCGATGTACCTTTTATAGCACACCAATTCAGGGGGGCGGTCATGAAACACCACCTCCTCCTCCCAGTGGGCCAAAAATAAATTGGCCACACTGGGAGCAAAACGGGCGCCCATGGCCACACCTATTTTCCGGAGATAATAGTTATTGCCATACCAGAAATAATTTCTGGAAATACAAAAAAATAGACTACTCAGGAGAAAACTCCTAAGTTTCCTCGGAAGACTAGATGTTGCAAAAGCCCACTTCACTGCCGCCTCTGCTTCTTCATGATCTATGATAGTGTACAGCGAACCTACGTCCGCTGTAACTAAAATAGAATTAGGGGTGCAGGGCACATCTTGCAGAAGTTGGATAATGTGCTTGGTGTCCTTTAGGTAGGCTTCTGTAGACACTACTAATGGTTGAAGGTGCACATCGACATATTGGCCCAACCGGGATGTCACGGAGTCAATACCGTTGACAATCAGTCTTCCCGGTGGGCGTTCCCTGTCTTTGTGCACCTTCGGTAGGCAATAGATAATCGGGGTTCTGCAGAAAAGTGGATCCAAGTAAAGTGACTCTTTCTTGTTGAGGACTCCCTTATGTTTGCCTGACTCTATTAATTTGCTCAATTCCCCTTTAAATTTCAATGAGGGGTCACTCCTTAGTAGTTCATACGTATCACAATCTGCCAATAGGCGGTTCATCTCCTCTTTATAGTATTCCAGGCTCAGTACTACCAGACCTCCACCTTTGTCGGCAGGTCTGATCACAATTCCTTTGTTGTCCTCAAGAGATTTTATCCCTACCTTAATGTATTGTGGGTCCGATATCCTTTTTACCTTCAAGCTTTCAAGGTCCTTACAGACCATATTTTTGAAGACATCAATAAATTTATTGTTTTTATTGAGAGGATTGAATACTGATTTGTTCCTCAGGTTGGAACTAGGCATACCTGTGCTCGAAGAACTAGTTAGTGCAGAGGAATCTGTATTCGTTGTGTTCTTAAGCATAGGGTTGGACAAGCAATATTTTTTCACGTTAATTGTCCTCACAAATTTCTGAATATTGACATACGTTTGAAATTTGTTCAGGTTACGTGCTGGAGCAAACTTGAGACCCTTGTCTAGGGTTTTGAGCTCTTCAACTCCCAAGGTTACTCCACTTAGATTGTATATCCCTGCCCCTAACGGGATCTTTTTTCTTTGGACCCTCCTGCCTCCTCTTTTTCCTCTCTGTTTCTTTTGGCTGGTTTGTTCCCTGGTGTTTCCTGTGTCGGGCCTCTCCACCAGTTGTCCATTTGGTTCTGGGATGGAGGGGGGGGGGGGTAGGCAGCTGCCTGTCCCCCCCGATTCCCTAAAAAAGCCCCATTCCCATTCCCTTGAGGTTCACTCAGGGGTTCATACCTATTCTGAGTTGTTACCTGTGGGGGCAGTTGGTAATTAGCTCTGTTAGGGTAACCACCTCTCTGGGCATTAGGCTTCCATCCTTTTCCCCATCCCCGAGAAGGGACTTGCCAACCAGAGTTTTGGGGGTGTTGGACAGGGGGTCTAGGGGAAAAATTATTTTGAGGATAGTCATTATAATAATAATTATCCTGTCCTCTCCTGGGGATGTTATTATTCTTCCCCCTACCCCCTTTACCTCCTCTCTTCCTTCTCCTATTACCTGGTCCACTCCTATTGTCATATTGATAAACAGGGGTGGAGGGTGCTCTCCAATACTCGACTTGAGCATTCCTAATTGGAGGGACGGGGGACGCAGGGGGGGGGGTCATCCTGTTGACCACTCTCTTCCTCATCCATAGGGGCACTCACAAGGGGATTTTTTTGCCACTTGAAAATATTGTTTTTTTGGAAATCCTCCCAATCCCTTAGGAATTTCTTCTTTTTGTTATTCTGGGTATCATTATCCCATTTAATAAGTCTATTCTGAAGGGTCCCAGAACATTTAGTAAACTCTTCTTTGTCTTTAAAGGGTTCCAATGCTAATTGGATCTCCTTAATCTGGGCGTCAATAATTTTGAGTTTACGACGTTTCCACATCAGCAAAAATTCCAACAGTTGTTCTCCCTTTTTTAAGAAGAATTCCCTCCACTCACTGAGAGATTATTCGTCTAACAAACCGTCATTGGGTGGGACATCCCACCTCAGACTTCTGGGGATTAATTTGTTCTTGATGTAATATTCAAAAGTGGTGATGTCCCACCATATTTTTACCTTCTTCTCCAGTGCATAACCAAGCCTTTTAAATAGGGATGAAACATCTCCTTCTGAACTAAGGGCTGGAGCACTAGAGAAGATGTCACCAAGATCAATTTCCCTTTTATCCAGATAGCTGAAGATATCCATGAAGAGCAGCTAATATGAGTAACTGAATAAGCAGAATATACAAATGATAAGGAATATCAGCGCTCAACCCTAACAAATAGCAGCTGAACACTAATCAGGCACAGAAACAAAACCTGGGTAGCAAATCAAAATGGTAAAAACAGTGCAGCGCTCTTAAACTAAACTATACTGAACAGCAATAGGATCAAATCGCAATAAATCGCAATGCAAAGTCCATCATCACAAAAGTCAGATAAAAGATTGGGTTTTAAGGATCGAAATGAAAGTTATAGGAGTGATAATCCTTGTAAGGTGCAAAGAATCCCACTGAATTCCAGAGGAGCCAGGTGCAGATAGAAGAAAAAACACACTCCCTCCACCTTCCAGAGTGGCCTCTCACCTCAATATGGTATTATACGGGCATTGCAAACATGGACAGATCACAGACTCCGACCCCTTGGTAATCCTTCCAGTGATCAGTGGTGGAGACCAATCAGCAGTAAGCATATAACCTACATCGCTTTGTACTGCACACTCCTGTATGTCTCTCCGATAGCAGGGTAATGAAAAGAGAGAAATGCCAGGATAGTGTAATACTGACTTTAATAGGACTTTAAAAACATGACAGAGTGGCCTCTTACTTGATAAAGATGAAAGTCGGGCATATAACAGCAAAAAGACCGGGACAGCGGGGCTCGCTCGGTGTCACTCGGTCTCCTCCGTGTCAGTGGGTGATGTCAGACGCTCAACTCCTCCTCCCTCCGCACGCGTATCGCCTCCGTGGGTGGAGGCTTCGTCAGCGATGAACAGGATTGGTCAGACGTCACCCAGTATATAATCCTCCCCCAAATCTGATTGGCCAGACCTTCTGAGAGGTTCCCATGGATACCCTAACGCCGGAACTAGAAGGAATTCCGGCTCATACTTCAGACAATCCCGGATATGGCCACGGAAAGGATGAGAGGAAGCTTAACCCCCTCTCCTCCTCAGGGCAACCTAATGCACCCCCAAAGCCAATTTTTTAGCGGGATCGGGATGGATAGCACTAAATCATAGTGCTTGATTTAGTGCTGATCACTGGAAGGATTACCAAGAGGTCGGAGTCTGTGATCTGTCCATGTTTGCAATGCCCGTATAATACCATATTGAGGTGAGAGGCCACTCTGGAAGGTGGAGGGAGTGTGTTTTTTCTTCTATCTGCACCTGGCTCCTCTGGAATTCAGTGGGATCTTTTGCACCTTACAAGGATTATCACTCCTATAACTTTCATTTCGATCCTTAAAACCCGATCTTTTATCTGACTTTTGTGATGATGGACTTTGCATTGCGATTTATTGCGATTTGATCCTATTGCTGTTCAGTATAGTTTAGTTTAAGAGCAATGCACTGTTTTTACCATTTTGATTTGCTACCCTGGTTTTGTTTCTGTGCCTGATTAGTGTTCAGCTGCTATTTGTTAGGGTTGAGCGCTGATATTCCTTATCATTTGTATATTCTGCTTATTCAGTTACTCATATTAGCTGCTCTTCATGGATATCTTCAGCTATCTGGATAAAAGGGAAATTTATCTTCTCTAGTGCTCCAGCCCTTAGTTCAGAAGGAGATGTTTCATCCCTATTTAAAAGGCTTGGTTATGCACTGGAGAAGAAGGTAAAAATATGGTGGGACATCACCACTTTTGAATATTACATCAAGAACAAATTAATCCCCAGACGTCTGAGGTGGGATGTCCCACCCAATGACGGTTTGTTAGACAAAGAATCTCTCAGTGAGTGGAGGGAATTCTTCTTAAAAAAGGGAGAACAACTGTTGGAATTTTTGCTGATGAGGAAACGTCGTAAACTCAAAATTATTGACGCCCAGATTAAGGAGATCCAATTAGCATTGGAACCCTTTAAAGACAAAGAAGAGTTTACTAAATGTTCTGGGACCCTTCAGAATAGACTTATTAAATGGGATAATGATACCCAGAATAAGAAAAAGAAGAAATTCCTAAGGGATTGGGAGGATTTCCAAAAAAACGATATTTTCAAGTGGCAAAAAAATCCCCTTGTGAGTGCCCCTATGGATGAGGAAGAGAGTGGTCAACAGGATGACCCCCCCCTGCGACCCCTGTCCCTCCAATTAGGAATGCTCAAGTCGAGTATTGGAGAGCACCCTCCACCCCTGTTTATCAATATGACAATAGGAGTGGACCAGGTAATAGGGGAAGGAAGAGAGGAGGTAAAGGGGGTAGGGGGAAGAATAATAACATCCCCAGGAGAGGACAGGATAATTATTATTATAATGACTATCCTCAAAATAATTTTTCCCCTAGACCCCCTGTCCAACACCCCCAAAACTCTGGTTGGCAAGTCCCTTCTCGGGGACGGGGAAAAGGATGGAAGCCTAATGCCTAGAGAGGTGGTTAGCCTAACAGAGCTAATTGCCAACTGCCCCCACAGGTAACAACTCAGAATAGGTATGAACCCCTGAGTGAACCTCAAGGGAATGGGAATGGGGCTTTTTTAGGGAATCGGGGGGGACAGGCAGCTGCCTACCCCCCCCCCCTCCATCCCAGAACCAAATAGACAACTGGTGGAGAGGCCCGACACAGGAAACACCAGGGAACAAACCAGCCAAAAGAAACAGAGAGGAAAAAGAGGAGGCAGGAGGGTCCAAAGAAAAAAGATCCCGTTAGGGGCAGGGATATACAATCTAAGTGGAGTAACCTTGGGAGTTGAAGAGCTCAAAACCCTAGACAAGGGTCTCAAGTTTGCTCCAGCGCGTAACCTGAACAAATTTCAAACGTATGTCAATATTCAGAAATTTGTGAGGACAATTAACGTGAAAATATATTGCTTGTCCAACCCTATCCTTAAGAACACAACGAATACAGATTCCTCTGCACTAACTAGTTCTTCGAGCACAGGTATGCCTAGTTCCAACCTGAGGAACAAATCAGTATTCAATCCTCTCAATAAAAACAATAAATTTATTGATGTCTTCAAAAATATGGTCTGTAAGGACCTTGAAAGCTTGAAGGTAAAAAGGATATCGGACCCACAATACATTAAGGCAGGGATAAAATCTCTTGAGGACAACAAAGGAATTGTGATCAGACCTGCCGACAAAGGTGGAGGTCTGGTAGTACTGAGCCTGGAATACTATAAAGAGGAGATGAACCGCCTATTGGCAGATTGTGATACGTATGAACTACTAAGGAGTGACCCCTCATTGAAATTTAAAGGGGAATTGAGCAAATTAATAGAGTCAGGCAAACATAAGGGAGTCCTCAACAAGAAAGAGTCACTTTACTTGGATCCACTTTTCTGCAGAACCCCGATTATCTATTGCCTACCGAAGGTGCACAAAGACAGGGAACGCCCACCGGGAAGACCGATTGTCAACGGTATTGACTCCGTGACATCCCGGTTGGGCCAATATGTCGATGTGCACCTTCAACCATTAGTAGTGTCTACAGAAGCCTACCTAAAGGACACCAAGCACATTATCCAACTTCTGCAAGATGTGCCCTGCACCCCTAATTCTATTTTAGTTACAGCGGACGTAGGTTCGCTGTACACTATCATAGATCATGAAGAAGCAGAGGCGGCAGTGAAGTGGGCTTTTGAAACATCTAGTCTTCCGAGGAAACTTAGAAGTTTTCTCCTGAGTAGTCTATTTTTTGTATTTCCAGAAATTATTTCTGGTATGGCAATAACTATTATCTCCAGAAAAGAGGTGTGGCCATGGGCACCCGTTTCGCTCCCAGTGTGGCCAATTTATTTATGGCCCACTGGGAGGAGGAGGTGGTGTTTCATGACCGCCCCCCCTGAATTGGTGTGCTATAAAAGGTACATCGATGACGTGTTCCTTGTGTGGAACGGAGAAATGGACCACCTTGAGTCATTCATGAGTAAACTAAATAACAATAACAAAAACATAGTCCTTACATGGACCATCAGCACTACTAGTGTATGTTTCCTAGATTTGGTCATCTCAAAGGGATCCAGCGGGTTTACGACTAGCAACCACTTCAAACCAACGGATAGAAATGCGTACATCCCTCTCGACAGCTGCCACCATGCCTCTTGGCTCTGTAATATTCCGAAAGGGCAGTTTGTCAGGCTAAGACTCAACTGTTCCTCAGAAGCTGATTATATGGAACAGGCCAACGTATTATCTGAAAGGTTTTTACAGAAGGGTTATAACAAAAAGAGACTATCTAAGGATCTCTCAAGTGTCAAAGAGATTGACCGTAACACGCTGTTAACTTGCGGCCCCAAACGGGAAGCACCAAAGGGTGATGTAAGGATTATTTTAGATTACAATATTCAATACAAAAAAATTGAAAGTATTTTCAACAAACATTGGCCCATTTTGATGCAAGACCGGGTGCTACGTGACCATCTCCCAGAAAGACCACGTTTTGTATATAAAAGGGCGCCCACTCTTAGCCCCAGGAGTAGTAGATCCTCCAGTGGAAGCACATAATAAATTGTTTGCTTTCCTGAAAGGATTCTATGCATGTGGCAAATGCATTGTGTGCCGTTCTGCTAAAAAGAATGTGAAACGCAGGAAGGATTTTGTGGCTCAGGCGACAGGGAAAGAGTATAAGATCAATGATCTCATTACTTGTGCGACCACTGGGGTTGTATATTTGATCGAATGTAGCTGTGGTCTGCAGTACGTGGGTAGGACCTCAAGAGCCCTCCAAGTAAGATTAGCTGAACATGTTAGGTGCATTAGAAAAGGAAAATCCCCCCACTTTTTGTACCAGCATTTTAAAAACGTTCATAATAAAGACCCCAAGGATATGAAATTCTGGGGCATTGAAAAAGTTAAAAAGCACTGGAGGGGCGGCAACTTCATTCGCCAATTAAGTAAAAGGGAATCCTTTTGGATTTATGAAATGAAGGTTGCCGTACCCCGGGGTCTGAACACTGATTTTGATTTAAATTGTTTTATTTCTGACCGGTAAATTATCTTTCTGTTTTTTTCTATTTACATGTGCAGTGTCCTATTATTGTTTTTAATATAGTTTTATAATCACTTTTAAGGTTTTATCCTTTTTAACATATATGTCCATTGTGGATTTTATATGTTTTTATGTAACTTCCGTGTCAGCGGGTGTTTGGCGTCACACGCTGTTGGATTATATTATACATTTATTAATCAAGCACTATGATTTAGTGCTATCCATCCCGATCCCGCTAAAAAAATTGGCTTTGGGGGTGCATTAGGTTGCCCTGAGGAGGAGAGGGGGTTAAGCTTCCTCTCATCCTTTCCGTGGCCATATCCGGGATTGTCTGAAGTATGAGCCGGAATTCCTTCTAGTTCCGGCGTTAGGGTATCCATGGGAACCTCTCAGAAGGTCTGGCCAATCAGATTTGGGGGAGGATTATATACTGGGTGACGTCTGACCAATCCTCTTCATCGCTGACGAAGCCTCCACCCATGGAGGCGATACGCGTGCGGAGGGAGGAGGAGTTGAGAGTCTGACGTCACCTGCTGACACGGAGGAGACCGAGTGACACCGAGCGAGCCAAGCTGTCCCGGTCTTTTTGCTGTTATATGCCCGACTTTCATCTTTATCAAGTAAGAGGCCACTTTGTCATGTTTTTAAAGTCCTATTTAAGTCAGTATTACACTATCCTGGCATTTCTCTCTTTTCATTACCCTGCCATCGTAGAGACATACAGGAGTGTGCAGTACAAAGCGATGTAGGTTATATGCTTGCTGCTGATTGGTCTCCACCACTGATCACTGGAAGGATTACCAAGAGGTCGGAGTCTGTGATCTGTCCATGTTTGCAATGCCCGTATAATACCATATTGAGGTGAGAGGCCACTCTGGAAGGTGGAGGGAGTGTGTTTTTTCTTCTATCTGCACCTGGCTCCTCTGGAATTCAGTGGGATTCTTTGCACCTTACAAGGATTATCACTCCTATAACTTTCATTTCGATCCTTAAAACCCAATCTTTTATCTGACTTTTGTGATGATGGACTTTGCATTGCGATTTATTGCGATTTGATCCTATTGCTGTTCAGTATAGTTTAGTTTAAGAGCGCTGCACTGTTTTTACCATTTTGATTTGCTACCCAGGTTTTGTTTCTGTGCCTGATTAGTGTTCAGCTGCTATTTGTTAGGGTTGAGCGCTGATATTCCTTATCATTTGTACATTGGAGCCAAATGTCTAAAATCTTGTCTAAAACCGGCTTGTTAAGGCTCTAAAAGACAAAAATATAGTAATTTTGACTAAATTTTTTTCAGACCTTTGGTTACCAAATGCAGTTATTTTGACTAAAAAAGGCTTTTTAGACACTTGGAGACCAAAATAGAGTCATTTTGACCAAAAAGTTTTTTTCAGGCCATTGGAGCCCAAATGGCCGGTTTAACATAAATCTGGTCTAAAACCGGCTTTTTAAGCCACTAAAGGAAAAAAATACATTCATTTTGACTAGTTTTTTTTCCAGACCTTTGTTGACCAAATGAAGTTATTTATACTAAAAAAGGCTTTTTAGACACTTGGAGACCAAAATAGAGTCATTTTAACCAAAAAAATTTTCAGGCCATTGGAGCCCAAATGTCTAAAATCTTGTCTAAAACCGACTTTTTAAGACTCTAAAAGTAGAGTTGAGCGGACACCTGGATGTCCCTGTTCGGCGCGTGCGGCTGAACTTGAATAAAAGTCTGGGTATGTGTCCCGGACTTTTTCCGAACTTTACCCGGACACCGAACCCCATTGAAGTCAATGGGGACCCGAACTTTCAGGCACTAAAATGGCTCTAAAACACCAATGGAAAGGGCTAGAGTGCTGCAAATGGCAGCAAAACGTAGTTAAGAGCATGGTAAGTGCTCTGCAAACAAATGTGGATAGGGAAAGAACTTAAAACAACAACAAAAAAACAGAAAAATAAAAAAAATCTTCATCTGTGAAAGACGAGGCCCATATGGAGTAGGAGAAAGGTGGTGGTGGATGTGGCGGTGTAGGTGGAAGCGGCGGTAGAGGAGGACGAGGTGGCCAACACTGCTTTATTTCAGTCATTTTAAATGAGGGTACACCCCAAAAGAGTGAGAAAGATCAAAAATATAACAATGGCTGGGTAAGGTCGGTATCCATCTCTATTCTGCACAAGGTACGGAAAAGTCCCGTGGGATCCATGCCTGGTTCATTTTAATGAACTTGAGCTTGTCCACATTGTCTCTACCAGGCGGTTGCGCTTGTCTGTGATAACGCCCCCAGCCGTGCTAAATACACGTTCAGATAATACACTGGCTTCAGGGCACGCCAGCACCTCCAAGGCATAAAGGGCAAGCTCAGGCCATGTGCCCAATTTGGAGACCCAGAAGTTGAAGAGGGCAGACCCGTCATTCACTACATGTAGGCGTGTGCACACATACTGCTCCACCATGTTGGTGAAATGCTGCCTCCTGCTAAGACGTTCCATATGAGCTGCTGGTGCTGCTGTTTGTTGTGGCGTGCTGACAAAGCTTTTCCACATTTCGGCCATGCTAACCCTGCCTTCTGAGGTGCTGGCGGTGCCCTGGTTGCGTTGGCGACCTCTTCCTCCTCCTCCTCTGCCTTGGCCTTGTGCTTCCACTGTGGCCCCGCTGTCAGGTGGGAATGCCAGCAGCATCGCGTCTACCAGCGTGCGCTTGTATTTGCGCATCTTGCGATCGCGCTCCAGTGAAAGAATTGAGGACGGTACGTTGTCCTTGTAACAGGGATCCAGCAGCGTGGCCACCCAGTAATCAGCACAAGCTAGAATGTGGGCAACTCGTCAGTCATTGTGGAGACACTGCAGCATGTAATCGCTCATGTGTGCCAGGCTGCCCAGAGGCAACGAAAGGCTGTCCTCTGTGGGAGGTGTATCGTCTGTGTCCTCTGTATCCCCCCAGCCACGCACCAGTGATGGCCATGAGCTGGCCTGGGTGCCACCCTGCTGTGAACATGGTTCCATCTCCTCCTCCATCTCCTCCTCCTCATCCTCATCCTCCAGAACTGTGCCCCTGCTGAACAATTGTGTCCCTGGCATTTGTGGGTGCAGGAACCCACCCTCTGAGCCACTTGCGAATGACTGCCCTGAAAGCCTTGGAAATGTTACCTCTTCATCCTCCTCCTCATCCTGTGCCACATCCTCTTCCATCATTGCCCGAATCGTTTTTTGAAGGAGGCATAGAAGTGATCCCACTTCTATGCCTCCTTCAAAAAACTGACAACGGCGTCATCGGCACTGGCCATGTTGGTGGAGTACTCAAAACAGCGCAACAAGGCACACAGGTCTCGCATGGAGGCCCAGTTATTGGTGGTGAAGTGGTGCTGTTCCGCAGAGCGACTCACGCATGCGTGCTGCAGCTGAAACTCCACTATGGCCTGCTGCTGCTCGCACAGTCTTTCCAGCATGTGCAAGGTGGAGTTCCAACTTGTGGGCACGTCACATATGAGGCGGTGAGCGGGAAGGTCGAAGTTACGCTGCAGCGCTGACAGGCGAGCAGCAGCAGGGTGAGAACGCCGAAACTGTGCACAGACAGCCCGCACTTTCTGCAGCAGCTCTGACATATTGGGGTAATTTTTAAGGAACCTCTGCACCACCAAATTCAGCACATGCGCCAGGCAAGGGATGTGCGTCAAACCGGCTAGGCCCAGAGCTGCTATGAGATTTCGCCCATTATCGCACACCACCAGGCCGGGCTTGAGGCTCGCTGGCAGCAACCACTCATTTGTCTGCTGTTCCATGCTCCTCCAAAACTCCTGCACGTTGTGTGGTTTTTCCCCCAAACAGGAAAGTTTTAAAACTGCCTGCTGTTGTTTACCCCTGGCTGTGCTGAAGTTGGTGGTGAAGGTGTTACGCTGACCGGATGAGGAGGCGGTAGAGGATGAGGAAGTGGAGTAGGAGGAGTTAGGAACAGGAGGCAAACTGAAGCACCCTGCAATCCTCGGTGGTGGAAGGACATGCGCCAAATTGCTATCCGCCTCAGGCCCATCCGCCACTGCATTTACCCAGTGTGCCGTTAGGGAGATATAACGCCCCTGACCGTGCTTACTGGTCCACGTATCGGTAGTTAGGTGGACCTTGCCACAGATGGCGTTGCGCAGTGCACACCTGATTTTTTTCCCCCACTTGGTTGTGCAGGGAAGGGATGGCTTGCCTGGAAAAGTAGTGGCGGCTGGGCACGACGTACTGTGGGACAGCCACCGACATAAGGCTTTTAAAACTGTGCGTCTCCACCAGACGGAATGACAGCATTTCAAAGGCCAAGAATTTTGAAATGCTGGCATTCAAGGCCAGGGATCGCAGGTGGGTAGGGGGTTACTTCCTCTTCCTCTGAAATGTTTGGGAGATGGAAAGCTGAACGCTTCCACGGGACATTGTGGAGATGGTTGGTGACCCAGGTGGTGGTGTTGCTGACAGATCCTCTGTTTGCGGGGTGGCAGGTGCCGGTATCACTACAGAGGTGGATGGAGAGGCCGAGACTGCAGCAGAAGAGGAAGCAGGAGGAGCCAGAGACCTTTCTTGGTTTTGAAGGTGTCTACTCCACTGCAGCTCGTGCTTTGCACTTAGATGCCTGATCATGCAGGTTGTGCTCAGGTTGAGAAGGTTTATGCCTCGCTTCAGGCTCTGATTGCACAGGGTGCAAACCACTCGTGTCCTGTCATCAGCACATTTTCTGAAGAACTTCCACGCTAGAGAACTCCTTTGAGCTGGCTTTGGTGCGCTCGGTCCCTTGCTGCATTGGGCAGTAGCAGGCGTAGTGTCTAGGGCATGGCTGCTCTGCTTCTGCACCCTGCTCCCTCTTCTGCTGTGCTGGTGGCTCTGTGCGACCACTGCCTCTTCCTCCAAACTACTCAGGTCACCTGCATGACCTTCATTCCATGTGGGGTCGAGGACCTCATCGTCCTCCACATCATCTTCCACCCAGTCTTCACCCCTGCCCTCCTTGTGGGCCTCCACAATTCTGAGTGCCGCAGCAGTTGGCACCTGTGTTTCGTCATCATCGGAGACGTGCTGCGATGGTCCTTCCATGTACTCATCTTGAGAAATAAGTGGTTGGGCATCGCTGCACTCAATCTCTTCCACTTCTGGGGCAGGGCTAGGTGGATGGCCCTGGGAAACCCTGCTGACAGAGTCATCAAAAAGAAGAAGAGACTGCTGCATGACTTGGGGCTCAGACTGCTTGCCTGATTTGCAAGGGGGTGAGGTGAAAGACGGTTGGACATTGGCTGCAGGTGCCAACTCTGACCTTTCTGCAGTAGACTGGGTGGGAGACAATGTGAAGGAACTGGAGGCACTGTCAGCAACCCAATCTACTATCGCCTGTACTTCTTATGGCCTCATCACTTCTAGAGGTGCATGATGCCCTACCAAATACTGCTGCAGATTCTGTCGCCTACTCACACTTGAGGAAGGTGTTTCACTTGTGCGTGTAGCTGGCACAGATCGACCACGTCCTCTCCTTGCAACAGGAGCTCTACCAGCAGCACAACGACCCAGGCCACGGCCCCTATTTGATGGTCTCCTCATATTTCTGTAATTTATGATCTTGCCCTAGAAAGGTGTTTATTGAATAGCGGAACAAAACAACAACAGTATTGCACGGGTGTATCTCACAGTCAAATATGCAAACTATGCCGCAATTTTTTTTTTTTTACCCCAAAAGGGTGTTTATTAAATTGCGGAATAGAAAAACAGTATACAAATACAACGGGTGTATCTCACAGTCAAATATGCAAAGTATGACGCAAATTTTATTTTTTTCACCCCAAAAGGGTGTATATTGAATAGCGGAATAGAAAAATGGATATAAAACGGTGTATCTCACATGTACAAACACAGACTAGGCCCCGATTACAATTTTTTGTACCCTAAAGGGAGGATGAGGATGAGGAAAGGGAGTAGGAGGAGTTCGGAACAGGAGGCAAACTGAAGCGCCCTGCAATCCTTGGCGGTGGAAGGAGATGCGCCAAACAAATTTAAAAGGTGTATTTCACACGTACCGATACAGACTATGCCGTAATTTAATTTTTTACACTCCAAAAGGGTGTATATTGAATAGTGGAATAGGAAAAAATTTATAAAACGGTGTATCTCACACATACAAACACAGACTAGGCCCCGATTACAATTTTTTGTACCCTAAAGGCAGGATGAGGATGAGGAAGAGGAGTAGGAGGAGTTCGGAACAGGAGGCAAACTGAAGCGCCCTGCAAACCTCGGCGGTGGAAGGAGATGCGCCAAACAAATTTAAAAAGGTGTATGTCACATGTACCGATACAGACTATGCCGTAATTACATTTTTTACACTTAAACAGGGTGTATATTGAATAGCGGAATAGAAAAAAAATTATAAAACGGTGTATCTCACACATACAAACGCAGACTAGGCCCCGATTACAATTTTTTGTACCCTAAAGGCAGGATGAGGATGAGCAGGAGGAGTTCGGAACAGGAGGCAAACTGAAGCGCCCTGCATTCCTCGGCGGTGGAAGGAGATGCGCCAAACAAATTTAAAAAGGTGTATCTCACATGTACCGATACAGACTATGCCGTAATTTAATTTTTTACACTCAAAAAGGGTGGATATTGAATAGCGGAATAGAAAAATTTTTTATAAAACGGTGTATCTCACACGTACAAACACAGACTAGGCCCCGATTACAATTTTTTGTACCCTAAAGGGAGGATGAGGATGAGGAAAGGGAGTAGGAGGAGTTCGGAACAGGAGGCAAACTGAAGCGCCCTGCAATCCTTGGCGGTGGAAGGAGATGCGCCAAACAAATTTAAAAGGTGTATTTCACACGTACCGATACAGACTATGCCGTAATTTAATTTTTTACACTCCAAAAGGGTGTATATTGAATAGTGGAATAGGAAAAAATTTATAAAACGGTGTATCTCACACATACAAACACAGACTAGGCCCCGATTACAATTTTTTGTACCCTAAAGGCAGGATGAGGATGAGGAAGAGGAGTAGGAGGAGTTCGGAACAGGAGGCAAACTGAAGCGCCCTGCAAACCTCGGCGGTGGAAGGAGATGCGCCAAACAAATTTAAAAAGGTGTATGTCACATGTACCGATACAGACTATGCCGTAATTACATTTTTTACACTTAAACAGGGTGTATATTGAATAGCGGAATAGAAAAAAAATTATAAAACGGTGTATCTCACACATACAAACGCAGACTAGGCCCCGATTACAATTTTTTGTACCCTAAAGGCAGGATGAGGATGAGCAGGAGGAGTTCGGAACAGGAGGCAAACTGAAGCGCCCTGCATTCCTCGGCGGTGGAAGGAGATGCGCCAAACAAATTTAAAAAGGTGTATCTCACATGTACCGATACAGACTATGCCGTAATTTAATTTTTTACACTCAAAAAGGGTGGATATTGAATAGCGGAATAGAAAAATTTTTTATAAAACGGTGTATCTCACACGTACAAACACAGACTAGGCCCCGATTACAATTTTTTGTACCCTAAAGGCAGGATGAGGATGAGGAGTAGGAGGAGTTCGGAACAGGAGGCAAACTGAAGCACCCTGCAATCCTCGGCGGTGGAAGATGCGCCCCAAAAGATTGGAAGGTGTATCTATGTGTTGTGCTCCAGGACTTTCAAAAGTGTGATAAGTCATCAGAAAATTATAGGTGTAATTTTTGCTTCTAGAACGCCTGACGGTGCTCCTTGGATGTTGGGCCTCTGTATGTGGTCAGGCTGTGGAAAAGTGTCACACATGTTGTATCGCCATACTCAAGAGGAGTAGCAGAATGTATTTTGGGGTGTAGTTGCAAGTATGCCTGTACAGTGTGTGAGAAATAACTTCGTAAATTGACCATTTTGTGAAAAATATTTTTTTTTAAAAAAAAATCTTCATTTTGCAAAGAATTGTGGTAAAAAATTACAACTTCAAAAAACTCACCATGCCTCTTACTAAATACCTTGGAATGTCTACTTTCCAAAAAGGGGTCATTTGGGGGTATTTGTACTGTCCTGACTTGTTAGGGTCTCAAGAAATGAGATAGGCCGTCAGTACTTTAGGTGTGATCAATTTTCAATGATTAGCACCTTAGCTTGTAGACTCTATAACCTTCACAAAGACTAAAAAATGTATACTTATTTGGATTATTTTTACTAAAGATATGTAGCAGTATAAATTTTAGTCAAAATTTATGAAGAAGCTTCCAAGCAGCATCTAGTATCGCTACAACCTTGTCGTCTAGCATGAGTCACTACCAAGAAGGGTCAGTACAAAACCAGAACCAAATGTAACTGAAACATAATAAGACCATGTATGATGTATTATGAAATGTATGACTGATTAATACTCACTTGGCTATGTCTTTATATTATTATAGAAATACCGGTCTGTTATGGTCTCTCAGGCCCTGAGGAAGCCTTGAGCGAAACGCATCGGCTTGCTGGGGACCTACCTTAACCGAATCCAGCTTGAGACCCACTTTCCACCCTACACAGGCTTTTTTTCTGGTCATATCCCCTTAAGGGATTTGTTTCTATATTGCTAGTGACTCTCAATGTTTGATTTTAGTATTGTATGTCAGTCTGTTGTTTTTGAGTATACATGGTTGTCCATGTGTAGTTTTATCCTGCAACCATCAATAAAATGTATTTTGATTGTATATAAATTGGTTTTGCGTCTGATCCTTCTACTCCCACTGGCCTGTAAAGCCCCATCTTTTTCTATCCTATTTTTTGTTTATGAAGAAAAATGACTAAATTTGCAAAATTTAAAACCAAAACGAAGAAAAATGCATTTTTTTTACAAATTTTTTTTAATTTAAAGCGCAAAAAATAAAAAACCCAATTACGATTAAATACCACCAAAAGAAAGCTCTGTTTGTGTGAAAAAAAGGATGAAAATTTCATATGGGGACAGTGTTGCATGACTGAGTAATTGTCATTCAAAATGTAAGAGCACTGAAAGCTGAAAATTGGTCTGGTTAGGAAGGGGGTTTAAGTGCCCAGTGGGCAAGTGGTTAAGGCTCTAAAAGACAAAAATACATTCATTTTAACTAAATTTATTTTCAGACCTTTGGTGATCAAATGCAGTTATTTATACTACAAAAGGCTTTTTAGACACTTGGAGACCAAAATAGAGTCATTTTGACAAAAAAATTTAAGGCCATTGGAGCCCAAATGTCTAAAATCTTGTCTAAAACCGGCTTTTTAAGGCTCTAAAAGACAAAAATACAGTCAATTTGAATATTTTTTTCAGACCTTTGGTGACCAAATGCAGTTATTTTGACTAAAAAAGGCTTTTTAGACACTTGGAGACCAGAATAGAGTCATTTTGACCAAAAAATGTTTTTCAGGCCATTGGAGCCAAATGTCTAAAATCTTGTCTAAACCCGGCTTTTTAAGGCTCTAAAAGACAAAAATATAGTCAGTTGGACTTAAAATTTTTTTCAGACCTTTGGTGACCAAATGCAGTTATTTTGACTACAAAAGGCTTTTTAGACACTTGGAGATCAAAATAGTCATTTTGACCGAAAAGTTTTTTTCAGGCCATTGGAGCCCAAATGGCCGGTTTTAGACAAATCTTGTTTAAAACCAGCTTTTTAAGGCTCTAAAAGACAAAAATACATTCATTTTGACTTAATTTTTTTGTCAGACATTTGGTGACCAAATGCAGTTATTTTGACTAAAAAAGGCTTTTTAGACACTTGGAGACCAAAATAGAGTCATTTTGACCAAAAAAAATCTTTCAGGCCATTTGAGCCCAAATGTCTAAAATCTTGTTTAAAACCGGCTTTTTAAGGTTCTAAAAGACAAAAATACAGTCAATTTGACTAAATTACTTTTCATACCTTTGGTGACCAATTGCAGTTATTTTGACTTTTTAGACACTTGAAGACCAAAATAGAGTAATTTTGACCCAAAAAACTTTTTCAGGCCATTGGAGCCAAATGTCTAAAATCTTGTCTAAAACCGGCTTTTTAAGGCTCTAAAAGACAAAAATATAGTAATTTTGACTGAATTTATTTTTCTGACCTTTGGTGACCAAATGCAGTTATTTTGACTAAAAAATGATTTTTAGACAGTTGGAGACCAAAATAGTCATTTTGACCAAAAAAATTTCAGGCCATTGGAGCCCAAATGGCCGGTTTTAGACAAATCTTGTCTAAAACCGCCTTTTTAAGGCTCTAAAAGACAAAAATACAGTCATTTTGACTAAATTTCTTTTCAGACCTTTGGTGACCAAATGCAGTTATTTTGACTAAAAAAGGCTTTTTAGACAGTTGGAGACCAAAATATTCATTTTGACCAAAAACATTTTCAGGCCATTGGAGAGCAAAATGCAGTTATCTTGTCTAATGTTGAGCGAACACGGACCGTATTATTCGTGTTCGTACCAAATAATTGGATTTTTGTTACCCGAACATAGACCCGAAAACTTTACTGTATTCGGGTGTTCGGGTTTAAAATCCGTGTTCGGTCTTTTTATTTCCTGTTTTGTATGTAATGGCGCACTTTTAATGGCGGGCTTTCAACAGCCAATCAACAAGCGTTTAACTGGTGTGCCTTAAGCCATCCCAGCCATGCCTACTAATGTATTAGTAGCTGTGATTGGCCATCTGAAGCATGTGACCATGTCTTTATAAGTTCGAGAGCCCCAGCGCGCCGCGTCATTCTGCTGTAGTTTAGGGACAGAGCACACATCATACGTGCTGGCTGCTGATTAGGGACAGACAGTGATTCTGTGAAAAATTGTGTCCGAAAAGAATGCAGGGACAGGTCGGAGTGCAGGCAGGGAAAGTTATTAGAGCATTTTAGGGCCAGGCTGGAGATTAGGCAGGGTCAGTCTACATCGATTTTGCTGTGTGGGGGGTGGTGCAGTGAACGATCTTATTGAGCATATTAGGGCCAGGCTGGAGATTAGGCAGGGACAGTCTACATCGATTTTGCTGTGTGGGGGGTGGTGCAGTGAACGATCTTATTGAGCATATTATGGTCAGGCTGGAGATTAGGCAGGGACAGTCTACATCGATTTTGCTGTGTGGGGGGTGGTGCAGTGAACGATCTTATTGAGCATATTAGGGCCAGGCTGGAGATTAGGCAGGGACAGTCTACATCGATTTTGCTGTGTGGGGGGTGGTGCAGTGAACAATCTTTTTGCCCTCACTTGAGCCCACTGAGGAGGAGGGAGAAAAAAATCTATTTTTATCAGTCAGTTGTGTGCAGCATTAATCTATTTTACTACAAGTTAAAGGGGATTTTTCCCCCTTCATAGCCTGTTTGCTGCAGTGCTGACTGTGACATAAGACACTGCTGTGTTCACATGTGCTATTGAGTGATTTTCAATCTTATACACTTTTTTCTATTCCACTATTCAATATACACACTTTTGGGTTAAAAAAAATTAAATTGTGGCATAGTCTGTACTAAAACTGTAACTTAAAGGGGAATTTTCTTTTTTTTCCCCTTCATAGCCTGCTGCAGAGCTGACTGTGACATAAGACACTGCTGTGTTCACATGTGCTATCGAAATATCACCAATTTTATATCATATTTTCTATTCCGCTATTCAATCTACACCCTTTGGGGTAAAAAGAATTAAATTGCGGCATAGTCTGTATCGGTATGTGTGAGATACACCTTTCCAATTTTTGGGGCGCATCTTCCACCGCCGAGGATTGCAGGGTGCTTCAGTTTGCCTCCTGCCTGTTCCGAACTCCTCCTACTCCTCATCCTGCCTTTAGGGTACAATAAATAGTAATCGGGGACTAGTCTGGGTCTGTATGTGTGAGATAGATATACCTTTTGATATCATATTTTCTATTCCGCTATTCAATCTATACCCTTGGGGTAAAAAGAATTAAATTGCGGCATAGTCTGTATCGGTACGTGTGAGATACACCTTCCAATCTTTTGGGGCGTATCTTCCACCGCCGAGGATTGCAGGGTGCTTCAGTTTGCCTCCTGCCTGTTCCTAACTCCTCCTACTCCTCATCCTGCCTTTAGGGTACAAAAAATAGTAATCGGGGCCTAGTCTGGGTCTGTACGTGTGAGATAGATACACCTTTTGATATCATATTTTCTATTCCGCTATTCAATCTACACCCTTGGGGTAAAAAGAATTAAATTGCGGCATAGTCTGTATCGATACGTGTGAGATACACCTTTCCAATTATTGGGGTGCATCTTCCACCACCGAGGATTGCAGGGTGCTTCAATTTGCCTCCTGCCTGTTCCGAACTCCTCCTACTCCTCATCCTGCCTTTAGGGTACAAAAAATAGTAATCGGGGCCTAGTCTGGGTCTGTACGTGTGAGATAGATGCACCTTTTGATATCATATTTTCTATTCCGCTATTCAATCTACACCCTTGGGATAAAAAGTATAAAATTGGGGCATAGTCTGTATCGGTACGTGTGAGATACACCTTTCCAATTTTTGGGGCGCATCTTCCACCGCCGAGGATTGCAGGGTGCTTCAGTTTGCCTCCTGCCTGTTCCGAACTCCTCCTACTCCTCATCCTGCCTTTAGGGTACAAAAAATAGTAATCGGGGACTAGTCTGGGTCTGTACGTGTGAGATAGATATACCTTTTGATATCATATTTTCTATTCCGCTATTCAATCTACACCCTTTGGGGTAAAAAGAATTAAATTGCGGCATAGTCTGTATCGGTACGTGTGAGATACACCTTCCAAATTTTTGGGGCGCATCTTCCACTGCCGAGGATTGCAGGGTGCTTCAGTTTGCCTCTCCTGCCTTTAGGGTACAAAAAATAGTAATCGGGGCCTAATCTGGGTCTGTATGTGTGTTTGATATCATATTTTCTATTCCGCTATTCAATCTACACCCTTTGGGGTAAAAAGAATTAAATTGCGGCATAGTCTGTATCAGTACGTGTGAGATACACCTTCCAAATTTTTGGAGCGCATCTTCCACCGCCGAGGATTGCAGGGTGCTTCAGTTTGCCTCCTGTTCTGAACTCCTCCTACTCCTCATCCTGCCTTTAGGGTACAAAAAATAGTAATCGGGGCCTAGTCTGGGTCTGTACGTGTGAGATACACCGTTTTATAATTTTTTTTCTATTCCGCTATTCAATCTACACCCTTTCGGGTAAAAATAATTAAATTGGGGCATAGTCTGTATCGGTACGTGTGAGATACAGCTTTCACACTTTTGGGGCGCATCTTCCACCACCGAGGATTGCAGGGTGCTTCAGTTTGCCTCCTGTTCCGAACTCCTCCTACTCCTCATCCTGCCTTTAAGGTACAAAAAATAGTAATCGGGGCCTAGTCTGGGTCTGTACGTGTGAGATAGATACACCTTTTGATATCATATTTTCTATTCCGCTATTCAATCTACACCCTTTGGGGTAAAAAGAATTAAATTGCGGCATAGTCTGTATCGGTACGTGTGAGATACACCTTCCAATCTTTTGGGGCGCATCTTCCACCGCCGAGGATTGCAGGGTGCTTCAGTTTTCCTCCTGCCTGTTTTCGAACTCCTCCTTCTTCTCATCCTGCCTTTAGGGTACAAAAAATTGTAATCGGGGCCTAGTCTGTGTTTGTACGTGTGAGATACACCGTTTTATAATTTTTTTTCTATTCCGCTATTCAATCTACACAATTTGGGGTAAAAATAATTAAATTGCGGCATAGTCTGTATCGGTACGTGTTAGATACACCTTCCAATCTTTTGGGGCATATCTTCCACCGCCGAGGATTGCAGGGTGCTTCAGTTTGCCTCCTGCCTGGGAAATGTTACCTCTTCATCCTCCTCCTCATCCTGTGCCACATCCTCTTCCATCATCGCCCAAATCATTTTTTTAAGGAGGCATAGAAGTGGGATAGTTAAGCTGAGAATGGCGTCATCGGCACTGGCCATGTTGGTGGAGTACTCAAAACAGCGCAACAAGGCACACAGGTCTCGCATGGAGGCCCAGTTATTGGTGGTGAAGTGGTGCTGTTCCGCAGAGCGACTCACACGTGCGTGCTGCAGCTGAAACTCCACTATGGCCTGCTGCTGCTCGCACAGTCTTTCCAGCATGTGCAAGGTGGAGTTCCACCTTGTGGGCACGTCACATATGTGGCAGTGAGCGGGAAGGCCAAAGTTACGCTGCAGCGCTGACAGGCGAGCAGCAGCAGGGTGAGAACGCCGAAAGTGCGAACAGACGGCCTGCACTTTGTGCAGCAGCTCTGACATATCGGGGTAATTTTTAAGGAACCTCTGCACCACCAAATTCAGCACATGCGCCAGGCAAGGGATGTGCATCAAACCGGCTAGGCCCAGAGCTGCTATGAGATTTCACCCGTTATCGCACACCACCAGGCCGGGCTTGAGGCTCGCTGGCAGGAACCACTCATTTGTCTGCTGTTCCATGCTCTTCCACAACTCCTGCGCGGTGTGTGGTTTTTCCCCAAAACAGGCAAGTTTTAAAACTGCCTGCTGTCGTTTACCCCTGGCTGTGCTGAAGTTGGCGGTGAAGGTGTTACGCTGACCGGATGAGGAGGCGGGAGGGGAATGAGGAAGCGGAGTAATAGGAGTTAGGAACAGGAGGCAAACTGAAGCACCCTGCAATCCTCGGTGGTGGAAGCTCTTGCGCCAAATTGCTATCCGCCTCAGGCCCATCCGCCACTGCATTTACCCAGTGTGCCATTAGGGAGATATAACGTCCCTGACCGTGCTTACTGGTCCACGTATCGGTAGTTAGGTGGACCTTGCCACAGATGGCGTTGTGCAGTGCACACCTGATTTTTTCACCCACTTGGTTGTGCAGGGAAGGGATGGCTTGCCTGGAAAAGTAGTGGCGGCTTGGCACGATGTACTGTGGGACAGCCACCGACGGAAGGCTTTTAAAGTGTTGCGTCTCCACCAGACGGAATGACAGCATTTCAAAGGCCAAGAATTTTGAAATGCTGGCATTCAGGGCCAGGGATCGCGGGTGGGTAAGGGGGCACTTCCTCTTCCTCTGAAGTGTTTGGGAGATGGAAAGCTGAACGCTTCCACGGGACATTGTGGAGATGGTTGGTGACCCAGGTGGTGGTGTTGCTGACAGATCCTCTGTTAGCGGGGTGGCAGCTGCCGGTATCACTACAGAGGTGGATGAAGAGGCCCGAGACTGCAGCAGAAGAGGAAGCAGGAGGAGCCATAGACCTTTCTTGGTTTTGAAGGTGTCTACTCCACTGCAGCTCGTGCTTTGCACTTAGATGCCTGATCATGCAGGTTGTGCTCAGGTTGAGAAGGTTTATGCCTCGCTTCAGGCTCTGATTGCACAGGGTGCAAACCACTCGTGTCCTGTCATCAGCACATTTTCTGAAGAACTTCCACGCTAGGGAACTCCTTTGAGCTGGCTTTGGTGCGCTCGGACCCTTTCTGTGTTGGGCAGTAGCAGGCGTAGTGTCTAGGGCACGGCTGCTCTGCTTCTGCACCCTGCTCCCTCTTCTGCTGTGCTGGTGGCTCTGTGCGACCACCGCCTCTTCCTCCAAACTACTCAGGTCACCTGCATGACCTTCATTCCATGTGGGGTCGAGGACCTCATCGTCCTCCACATCATCTTCCACCCAGTCTTCACCCCTGCCCTCCTTGTCGGTCTCCACAGTTCTGAGTGCCGCAGCAGTTGGCACCTGCGTTTCGTCATCATCTGAGACGTGCTGCGATGGTCCTTCCATGTACTCATCTTGAGAAATAAGTGGTTGGGCATCGCTGCACACAATCTCTTCCACTTCTGGGGCAGGGCTAGGTGGATGGCCCTGGGAAACCCTGCTGACAGAGTCATCAAAAAGAAGAAGAGATTGCTGCATGACTTGGGGCTCAGACTGCTTGCCTGATTTGCAAGGGGGTGAGGTGAAAGACGGTTGGACATCGGCTGCAGGTGCCAACTCTGACCTTTCTGCAGTAGACTGGGTGGGAGACAATGTGAAGGAACTGGAGGCACTGTCAGCAGCAAACCAATCTACTATCGCCTCTACTTGTTCTGGCCTCATCACTTCTAGAGGTGCATGATGCCCTACCAAATACTGCTGCAGGTTCTGTCGCCTACTCACACTTGAGGAAGGTGTTTCACTTGTGCGTGTAGCTGGCACAGATCAACCATGTCCTCTCCTTGCAACAGGAGCTCTACCAGCAGCACCATGACCCAGGCCACGGCCCCTATTTGACGGTCTCCTCATATTTCTGTAATTTATGATCTTGCCTTAGAAAGGTGTTTATTGACTAGCGGAACAAAACAACAACAGTATTGCACGGGTGTATCTCACAGTCAAATATGCACACTATGCCGCAATTTAATTTTTTTTACCCCAAAAGGGTGTTTATTAAATAGCGGAATAGAAAAACAGTATACAAATACAACGGGTGTATCTCACAGTCAAATATGCACACTATGCCGCAATTTAATTTTTTTCACCCCAAAAGGGTGTATATTGAATAGCGGAATAGAAAAAAGGATATAAAACGGTGTATCTCACACGTACAAACATAGACTAGGCCCCGATTACAATTTTTTGTACCCTAAAGGCAGGACGAGGATGAGTATGAGGAAGAGGAGTTGGAGGAGTTCGGAACAGGAGGCAAACTGAAGCGCCCTGCAATCCTCGGCGGTGGAAGGAGATGCACCAAACAAATTTAAAAAGGTGTATCTCACATGTACCAATACAGACTATGCCGTAATTTAATTTTTTACACTCAAAAAGGGTGTATATTGAATAGCGGAATAGAAACATTTTTATAAAACGGTGTATCTCACAAGTACAAACACAGACTAGGCCCCGATTACAATTTTTTGTACCATAACGGCAGGATGAGGATGAGGAGTAGGAGGAGTTCGGAACAGGAGGCAAACTGAAGCACCCTGCAATCCTCGGCGGTGGAAGATGCACCCCAAAAATTTGGAAGGTGTATCTCACATGTACCTATACAGACTATGCCGCAATTTAATTATTTTTACCCCAAAGGGTGTAGATTGAATAGCGGAATAGAAATTTCTTTATAAAACGGTGTATCTCACACGTACAAACACAGACTATGCCGCGATTACAATTTTTTGTACCCTAAATTCAGGATGAGGATGAGGAGTAGGAGGAGTTCGGAACAGGAGGCAAACTGAAGCACCCTGCAATCCTCGGCGGTGGAAGATGCGCCCCAAAAGATTGGAAGGTGTATCTCACACGTACCGATACAGACTATGCCACAATTTAATTATTTTTACCCCAAATTGTGTAGATTGAATAGCGGAATAGAAAAAAAATTATAAAACGGTGTATCTCACACGTACAAACACAGACTAGGCCCCGATTACAATTTTTTGTACCCTAAAGGCAGGATGAGGAGTAGGAGGAGTTCGGAACAGGCAGGAGGCAAACTGAAGCACCCTGCAATCCTCGGCGGTGGAAGTTGCGCCCCAAAAGATTGGAAGGTGTATCTCACACGTACCGATACAGACTATGCCGCAATTTAATACTTTTTACCGCAAATTGTGTAGATTGAATAGCGGAATAGAAAAAAAATTATAAAACGGTGTATCTCACACGTACAAACACAGACAAGGCCCCGATTACAATTTTTTGTACCCTAAAGGCAGGATGAGGATGAGGAGTAGGAGGAGTTCGGAAAAGGAGGCAAACTGAAGCACCCTGCAATCCTCGGCGGTGGAAGATGCGCCCCAAAAGATTGGAAGGTGTATCTAACACGTACTGATACAGACTATCCTGCAATTTAATTATTTTTACCCCAAATTGTGTAGATTGAATAGCGGAATAGAAAAAAAATTATAAAACGGTGTATCTCACACGTACAAACACAGACTAGGCCCCGATTACAATTTTTTGTACCCTAAAGGCAGGATGAGGAGTAGGAGGAGTTCGGAACAGGCAGGAGGCAAACTGAAGCACCCTGCAATCCTCGGCGGTGGAAGTTGCGCCCCAAAAGATTGGAAGGTGTATCTCACACGTACCGATACAGACTATGCCGCAATTTAATACTTTTTACCGCAAATTGTGTAGATTGAATAGCGGAATAGAAAAATTTTTATAAAACGGTGTATCTCACACGTACAAACACAGACTAGGCCCCGATTACAATTTTTTGTACCCTAAAGGCAGGATGAGGATGAGGAATAGGAGGAGTTCGAAACAGGAGGCAAACTGAAGCACCCTGCAATCCTCGGCGGTGGAAGATGCGCCCCAAAAGATTGGAAGGTGTATCTCATATGTACCGATACAGACTATGCCGCAATTTAATTATTTTTACCCCAAATTGTGTAGATTGAATAGCGGAATAGAAAAAATTTTATAAAACGGTGTATCTCACACGTAAAAACACAGACTAGGCCCCGATTACAATTTTTTGTACCCTAAAGGCAGCATGAGAAGTAGGAGGAGTTCGGAACAGGCAGGAGGCAAATTGAAGCACCCTGCAATCCTCGGCGGTGGAAGATGCACCCCAAAAGATTGGAAGGTGTATCTCACACGTACCGATACAGACTATGCCGCAATTTAATTCTTTTTACCCCAAAGGGTGTAGATTGAATAGCGGAATAGAACATTTTTTATAAAACGGTGTATCTCACACGTACAAACACAGACTAGGCCCCGATTACAATTTTTTGTACCCTAAAGGCAGGATGAGGAGTAGGAGGAGTTCGGAACAGGCAGGAGGCAAACTGAAGCACCTTGCAATCCTCGGCGGTGGAAGATGTGCCCCAAAAATTTGGAAGGTGTATCTCACACGTACCGATACAGACTATGCCGCAATTGAATTCTTTTTACCCCAAGGGTATAGATTGAATAGCGGAATACAAAATATGATATCAAAAGGTGTATCTATCTCACACGTACAGACCCAGACTAGGCCCCGATTACTATTTTTTGTACCCTAAAGGCAGGATGAGGAGTAGGAGGAGTTCGGAACAGGCAGGAGGCAAACTGAAGCACCCTGCAATCCTCGGCGGTGGAAGATGCGCCCCAAAAGATTGGAAGGTGTATCTCACACATACCGATACAGACTATGCCGCAATTTAATACTTTTTACCCCAAGGGTGTAGATTGAATAGCGGAATAGAAAATATGATATCAAAAGGTGTATCTATCTCACACGTACAGACCCAGACTAGGCCCCGATTACTATTTTTTGAACCCTAAAGGCAGGATGAGGAGTAGGAGGAGTTCGGAACAGGCAGGAGGAAAACTGAAGCACCCTGCAATCCTCGGCGGTGGAAGATGTGCCCCAAAAGATTGGAAGGTGTATCTCACACGTACCGATACAGACTATGCCGCAATTTAATTCTTTTTACCCCAAAGGGTGTAGATTGAATAGCGGAATAGAAAATATGATATCAAAAGGTGTATCTATCTCACACGTACAGACCCAGACTAGGCCCCGATTACTATTTTTTGTACCCTAAAGGCAGGAGAGGCAAACTGAAGCACCCTGCAATCCTCGGCAGTGGAAGATGCGCCCCAAAAATTTGGAAGGTGTATCTCACACGTACCGATACAGACTATGCCGCAATTTAATTCTTTTTACCCCAAAGGGTGTAGATTGAATAGCGGAATAGAAAAAAATTTATAAAACGGTGTATCTCACAAGTACAAACACAGACTAGGCCCTGATTAAAATTTTTTGTACCCCAAAGGCAGGATGAGGAGTAGGAGGAGTTCGGAACAGGCAGGAGGCAAATTGAAGCACCCTGCAATCCTCGGCAGTGGAAGATGCACCCCAAAAGATTGGAAGGTGTATCTCACACGTACCGATACAGACTATGCCGCAATTTAATTCTTTTTACCCGAAAGGGTGTAGATTGAATAGCGGAATAGAAAAAAATTTATAAAACGGTGTATCTCACACGTACAGACCCAGACTAGGCCCCGATTACTATTTTTTGTACCCTAAAGGCAGGATGAGGAGTAGGAGGAGTTCGGAACAGGCAGGAGGCAAACTGAAGCACCTTGCAATCCTCGGCGGTGGAAGATGTGCCCCAAAAATTTGGAAGGTGTATCTCACACGTACCGATACAGACTATGCCGCAATTTAATTCTTTTTACCCCAAGGGTATAGATTGAATAGCGGAATACAAAATATGATATCAAAAGGTGTATCTATCTCACA
Organism: Pelophylax lessonae; assembly: GCF_965119305.1. Taxonomy (NCBI): domain Eukaryota; kingdom Metazoa; phylum Chordata; class Amphibia; order Anura; family Ranidae; genus Pelophylax; species Pelophylax lessonae. Next base: position 253,232,337 of record NC_138774.1, read on the forward strand.
CGTACAGACCCAGACTAGGCCCCGATTACTATTTTTTGTACCCTAAAGGCAGGATGAGGAGTAGGAGGAGTTCGGAACAGGCAGGAGGCAAACTGAAGCACCCTGCAATCCTCGGCGGTGGAAGATGCGCCCCAAAAGATTGGAAGGTGTATCTCACACATACCGATACAGACTATGCCGCAATTTAATACTTTTTACCCCAAGGGTGTAGATTGAATAGCGGAATAGAAAATATGATATCAAAAGGTGTATCTATCTCACACGTACAGACCCAGACTAGGCCCCGATTACTATTTTTTGAACCCTAAAGGCAGGATGAGGAGTAGGAGGAGTTCGGAACAGGCAGGAGGAAAACTGAAGCACCCTGCAATCCTCGGCGGTGGAAGATGTGCCCCAAAAGATTGGAAGGTGTATCTCACACGTACCGATACAGACTATGCCGCAATTTAATTCTTTTTACCCCAAAGGGTGTAGATTGAATAGCGGAATAGAAAATATGATATCAAAAGGTGTATCTATCTCACACGTACAGACCCAGACTAGGCCCCGATTACTATTTTTTGTACCCTAAAGGCAGGAGAGGCAAACTGAAGCACCCTGCAATCCTCGGCAGTGGAAGATGCGCCCCAAAAATTTGGAAGGTGTATCTCACACGTACCGATACAGACTATGCCGCAATTTAATTCTTTTTACCCCAAAGGGTGTAGATTGAATAGCGGAATAGAAAAAAATTTATAAAACGGTGTATCTCACAAGTACAAACACAGACTAGGCCCTGATTAAAATTTTTTGTACCCCAAAGGCAGGATGAGGAGTAGGAGGAGTTCGGAACAGGCAGGAGGCAAATTGAAGCACCCTGCAATCCTCGGCAGTGGAAGATGCACCCCAAAAGATTGGAAGGTGTATCTCACACGTACCGATACAGACTATGCCGCAATTTAATTCTTTTTACCCGAAAGGGTGTAGATTGAATAGCGGAATAGAAAAAAATTTATAAAACGGTGTATCTCACACGTACAGACCCAGACTAGGCCCCGATTACTATTTTTTGTACCCTAAAGGCAGGATGAGGAGTAGGAGGAGTTCAGAACAGGAGGCAAACTGAAGCACCCTGCAATCCTCCGCGGTGGAAGATGCGCTCTAAAAATTTGGAAGGTGTATCTCACACGTACTGATACAGACTATGCCGCAATATAATTCTTTTTAACCCAAAGGGTGTAGATTGAATAGCAGAATAGAAAAAATTTTATAAAACGGTGTATCTCACACGTACAAACACAGACTAGGCCCCGATTACAATTTCTTGTACCCCAAAGGCAGCATGAGAAGTAGGAGGAGTTCGGAACAGGCAGGAGGCAAATTGAAGCACCCTGCAATCCTCGGCGGTGGAAGATGCACCCCAAAAGATTGGAAGGTGTATCTCACACGTACCGATACAGACTATGCCGCAATTTAATTCTTTTTACCCCAAAGGGTGTAGATTGAATAGCGGAATAGAACATTTTTTATAAAACGGTGTATCTCACACGTACAAACACAGACTAGGCCCCGATTACAATTTTTTGTACCCTAAAGGCAGGATGAGGAGTAGGAGGAGTTCGGAACAGGCAGGAGGCAAACTGAAGCACCTTGCAATCCTCGGCGGTGGAAGATGTGCCCCAAAAATTTGGAAGGTGTATCTCACACGTACCGATACAGACTATGCCGCAATTTAATTCTTTTTACCCCAAGGGTATAGATTGAATAGCGGAATAGAAAATATGATATCAAAAGGTATATCTATCTCACACGTACAGACCCAGACTAGTCCCCGATTACTATTTTTTGTACCCTAAAGGCAGGATGAGGAGTAGGAGGAGTTCGGAACAGGCAGGAGGCAAACTGAAGCACCCTGCAATCCTCGGCGGTGGAAGATGCGCCCCAAAAATTGGAAAGGTGTATCTCACACGTACCGATACAGACTATGCCCCAATTTTATACTTTTTATCCCAAGGGTGTAGATTGAATAGCGGAATACAAAATATGATATCAAAAGGTGTATCTATCTCACACGTACAGACCCAGACTAGGCCCCGATTACTATTTTTTGTACCCTAAAGGCAGGATGAGGAGTAGGAGGAGTTCGGAACAGGCAGGAGGCAAACTGAAGCACCCTGCAATCCTCGGCGGTGGAAGATGCACCCCAATAATTGGAAAGTTGTATCTCACACGTACCGATACAGACTATGCCGCAATTTAATACTTTTTACCCCAAGGGTGTAGATTGAATAGCGGAATAGAAAATATGATATCAAAAGGTGTATCTATCTCACACGTACAGCCCCAGACTAGGCCCCGATTACTATTTTTTGTACCCTAAAGGCAGGATGAGGAGTAGGAGGAGTTCGGAAAGGGCAGGAGGCAAACTGAAGCACCCTGCAATCCTCGGCGGTGGAAGATGCGCCCAAAAGATTGGAAGGTGTATCTCACACGACCCGATACAGACTATGCCGCAATTTAATTCTTTTTACCCCAAGGGTGTAGATTGAATAGCGGAATAGAAAATATGATATTAAAAGGTGTATCTATCTCACACGTACAGACCCAGACTAGGCCCCGATTACTATTTTTTGTACCCTAAAGGCAGGATGAGGAGTAGGAGGAGTTCGGAACAGGCAGGAGGCAAACTGAAGCACCCTGCAATCCTCGGCGGTGGAAGATGCACCCCAATAATTGGAAAGGTGTATCTCACACGTACCGATACAGACTATGCCGCAATTTAATACTTTTTACCCCAAGGGTGTAGATTGAATAGCGGAATAGAAAATATGATATCAAAAGGTGTATCTATCTCACACGTACAGACCCAGACTAGGCCCCGATTACTATTTTTTGTACCCTAAAGGCAGGATGAGGAGTAGGAGGAGTTCGGAACAGGCAGGAGGAAAACTGAAGCACCCTGCAATCCTCGGCGGTGGAAGATGTGCCCCAAAAGATTGGAAGGTGTATCTCACACGTACCGATACAGACTATGCCGCAATTTAATTCTTTTTACCCCAAAGGGTGTAGATTGAATAGCAGAATAGAAAATATGATATCAAAAGGTGTATCTATCTCACACGTACAGACCCAGACTAGGCCCCGATTACTATTTTTTGTACCTTAAAGGCAGAATGAGGAGTAGGAGGAGTTCGGAACAGAAGGCAAACTGAAGCACCCTGCAATCCTCGGTGTTGGAAGATGCTCCCCAAAAATTTGAAAGCTGTATCTCACACGTACCGATACAGACTATGCCACAATTTAATTCTTTTTACCCCAAAGGGTGTAGATTGAATAGCGGAATAGAAAATATGATATCAAAAGGTGTATCTATCTCACACGTACAGACCCAGACTAGGCCCCGATTACTATTTTTTGTACCCTAAAGGCAGGAGAGGCAAACTGAAGCACCCTGCAATCCTCGGCAGTGGAAGATGCGCCCCAAAAATTTGGAAGGTGTATCTCACACGTACCGATACAGACTATGCCGCAATTTAATTCTTTTTACCCCAAAGGGTGTAGATTGAATAGCGGAATAGAAAAAAATTTATAAAACGGTGTATCTCACAAGTACAAACACAGACTAGGCCCTGATTAAAATTTTTTGTACCCTAAAGGCAGGATGAGGAGTAGGAGGAGTTCGGAACAGGCAGGAGGCAAATTGAAGCACCCTGCAATCCTCGGCAGTGGAAGATGCACCCCAAAAGATTGGAAGGTGTATCTCACACGTACCGATACAGACTATGCCGCAATTTAATTCTTTTTACCCGAAAGGGTGTAGATTGAATAGCGGAATAGAAAAAAATTTATAAAACGGTGTATCTCACACGTACAGACCCAGACTAGGCCCCGATTACTATTTTTTGTACCCTAAAGGCAGGATGAGGAGTAGGAGGAGTTCAGAACAGGAGGCAAACTGAAGCACCCTGCAATCCTCCGCGGTGGAAGATGCGCTCCAAAAATTTGGAAGGTGTATCTCACACGTACTGATACAGACTATGCCGCAATATAATTCTTTTTAACCCAAAGGGTGTAGATTGAATAGCAGAATAGAAAAAATTTTATAAAACGGTGTATCTCACACGTACAAACACAGACTAGGCCCCGATTACAATTTTTTGTACCCCAAAGGCAGCATGAGAAGTAGGAGGAGTTCGGAACAGGCAGGAGGCAAATTGAAGCACCCTGCAATCCTCGGCGGTGGAAGATGCACCCCAAAAGATTGGAAGGTGTATCTCACACGTACCGATACAGACTATGCCGCAATTTAATTCTTTTTACCCCAAAGGGTGTAGATTGAATAGCGGAATAGAACATTTTTTATAAAACGGTGTATCTCACACGTACAAACACAGACTAGGCCCCGATTACAATTTTTTGTACCCTAAAGGCAGGATGAGGAGTAGGAGGAGTTCGGAACAGGCAGGAGGCAAACTGAAGCACCTTGCAATCCTCGGCGGTGGAAGATGTGCCCCAAAAATTTGGAAGGTGTATCTCACACGTACCGATACAGACTATGCCGCAATTTAATTCTTTTTACCCCAAGGGTATAGATTGAATAGCGGAATACAAAATATGATATCAAAAGGTGTATCTATCTCACACGTACAGACCCAGACTAGGCCCCGATTACTATTTTTTGTACCCTAAAGGCAGGATGAGGAGTAGGAGGAGTTCGGAACAGGCAGGAGGCAAACTGAAGCACCCTGCAATCCTCGGCGGTGGAAGATGCGCCCCAAAAGATTGGAAGGTGTATCTCACACATACCGATACAGACTATGCCGCAATTTAATACTTTTTACCCCAAGGGTGTAGATTGAATAGCGGAATAGAAAATATGATATCAAAAGGTGTATCTATCTCACACGTACAGACCCAGACTAGGCCCCGATTACTATTTTTTGAACCCTAAAGGCAGGATGAGGAGTAGGAGGAGTTCGGAACAGGCAGGAGGAAAACTGAAGCACCCTGCAATCCTCGGCGGTGGAAGATGTGCCCCAAAAGATTGGAAGGTGTATCTCACACGTACCGATACAGACTATGCCGCAATTTAATTCTTTTTACCCCAAAGGGTGTAGATTGAATAGCGGAATAGAAAATATGATATCAAAAGGTGTATCTATCTCACACGTACAGACCCAGACTAGGCCCCGATTACTATTTTTTGTACCCTAAAGGCAGGAGAGGCAAACTGAAGCACCCTGCAATCCTCGGCAGTGGAAGATGCGCCCCAAAAATTTGGAAGGTGTATCTCACACGTACCGATACAGACTATGCCGCAATTTAATTATTTTTACCCCAAAGGGTGTAGATTGAATAGCGGAATAGAAAAAAATTTATAAAACGGTGTATCTCACAAGTACAAACACAGACTAGGCCCTGATTAAAATTTTTTGTACCCTAAAGGCAGGATGAGGAGTAGGAGGAGTTCGGAACAGGCAGGAGGCAAATTGAAGCACCCTGCAATCCTCGGCAGTGGAAGATGCACCCCAAAAGATTGGAAGGTGTATCTCACACGTACCGATACAGACTATGCCGCAATTTAATTCTTTTTACCCGAAAGGGTGTAGATTGAATAGCGGAATAGAAAAAAATTTATAAAACGGTGTATCTCACACGTACAGACCCAGACTAGGCCCCGATTACTATTTTTTGTACCCTAAAGGCAGGATGAGGAGTAGGAGGAGTTCAGAACAGGAGGCAAACTGAAGCACCCTGCAATCCTCCGCGGTGGAAGATGCGCTCCAAAAATTTGGAAGGTGTATCTCACACGTACTGATACAGACTATGCCGCAATATAATTCTTTTTAACCCAAAGGGTGTAGATTGAATAGCAGAATAGAAAAAATTTTATAAAACGGTGTATCTCACACGTACAAACACAGACTAGGCCCCGATTACAATTTTTTGTACCCCAAAGGCAGCATGAGAAGTAGGAGGAGTTCGGAACAGGCAGGAGGCAAATTGAAGCACCCTGCAATCCTCGGCGGTGGAAGATGCACCCCAAAAGATTGGAAGGTGTATCTCACACGTACCGATACAGACTATGCCGCAATTTAATTCTTTTTACCCCAAAGGGTGTAGATTGAATAGCGGAATAGAACATTTTTTATAAAACGGTGTATCTCACACGTACAAACACAGACTAGGCCCCGATTACAATTTTTTGTACCCTAAAGGCAGGATGAGGAGTAGGAGGAGTTCGGAACAGGCAGGAGGCAAACTGAAGCACCTTGCAATCCTCGGCGGTGGAAGATGTGCCCCAAAAATTTGGAAGGTGTATCTCACACGTACCGATACAGACTATGCCGCAATTTAATTCTTTTTACCCCAAGGGTATAGATTGAATAGCGGAATACAAAATATGATATCAAAAGGTGTATCTATCTCACACGTACAGACCCAGACTAGGCCCCGATTACTATTTTTTGTACCCTAAAGGCAGGATGAGGAGTAGGAGGAGTTCGGAACAGGCAGGAGGCAAACTGAAGCACCCTGCAATCCTCGGCGGTGGAAGATGCGCCCCAAAAGATTGGAAGGTGTATCTCACACATACCGATACAGACTATGCCGCAATTTAATACTTTTTACCCCAAGGGTGTAGATTGAATAGCGGAATAGAAAATATGATATCAAAAGGTGTATCTATCTCACACGTACAGACCCAGACTAGGCCCCGATTACTATTTTTTGAACCCTAAAGGCAGGATGAGGAGTAGGAGGAGTTCGGAACAGGCAGGAGGAAAACTGAAGCACCCTGCAATCCTCGGCGGTGGAAGATGTGCCCCAAAAGATTGGAAGGTGTATCTCACACGTACCGATACAGACTATGCCGCAATTTAATTCTTTTTACCCCAAAGGGTGTAGATTGAATAGCGGAATAGAAAATATGATATCAAAAGGTGTATCTATCTCACACGTACAGACCCAGACTAGGCCCCGATTACTATTTTTTGTACCCTAAAGGCAGGAGAGGCAAACTGAAGCACCCTGCAATCCTCGGCAGTGGAAGATGCGCCCCAAAAATTTGGAAGGTGTATCTCACACGTACCGATACAGACTATGCCGCAATTTAATTCTTTTTACCCCAAAGGGTGTAGATTGAATAGCGGAATAGAAAAAAATTTATAAAACGGTGTATCTCACAAGTACAAACACAGACTAGGCCCTGATTAAAATTTTTTGTACCCCAAAGGCAGGATGAGGAGTAGGAGGAGTTCGGAACAGGCAGGAGGCAAATTGAAGCACCCTGCAATCCTCGGCAGTGGAAGATGCACCCCAAAAGATTGGAAGGTGTATCTCACACGTACCGATACAGACTATGCCGCAATTTAATTCTTTTTACCCGAAAGGGTGTAGATTGAATAGCGGAATAGAAAAAAATTTATAAAACGGTGTATCTCACACGTACAGACCCAGACTAGGCCCCGATTACTATTTTTTGTACCCTAAAGGCAGGATGAGGAGTAGGAGGAGTTCGGAACAGGCAGGAGGCAAACTGAAGCACCTTGCAATCCTCGGCGGTGGAAGATGTGCCCCAAAAATTTGGAAGGTGTATCTCACACGTACCGATACAGACTATGCCGCAATTTAATTCTTTTTACCCCAAGGGTATAGATTGAATAGCGGAATACAAAATATGATATCAAAAGGTGTATCTATCTCACACGTACAGACCCAGACTAGGCCCCGATTACTATTTTTTGTACCCTAAAGGCAGGATGAGGAGTAGGAGGAGTTCGGAACAGGCAGGAGGCAAACTGAAGCACCCTGCAATCCTCGGCGGTGGAAGATGCGCCCCAAAAGATTGGAAGGTGTATCTCACACATACCGATACAGACTATGCCGCAATTTAATACTTTTTACCCCAAGGGTGTAGATTGAATAGCGGAATAGAAAATATGATATCAAAAGGTGTATCTATCTCACACGTACAGACCCAGACTAGGCCCCGATTACTATTTTTTGAACCCTAAAGGCAGGATGAGGAGTAGGAGGAGTTCGGAACAGGCAGGAGGAAAACTGAAGCACCCTGCAATCCTCGGCGGTGGAAGATGTGCCCCAAAAGATTGGAAGGTGTATCTCACACGTACCGATACAGACTATGCCGCAATTTAATTCTTTTTACCCCAAAGGGTGTAGATTGAATAGCGGAATAGAAAATATGATATCAAAAGGTGTATCTATCTCACACGTACAGACCCAGACTAGGCCCCGATTACTATTTTTTGTACCCTAAAGGCAGGAGAGGCAAACTGAAGCACCCTGCAATCCTCGGCAGTGGAAGATGCGCCCCAAAAATTTGGAAGGTGTATCTCACACGTACCGATACAGACTATGCCGCAATTTAATTCTTTTTACCCCAAAGGGTGTAGATTGAATAGCGGAATAGAAAAAAATTTATAAAATGGTGTATCTCACAAGTACAAACACAGACTAGGCCCTGATTAAAATTTTTTGTACCCCAAAGGCCGGATGAGGAGTAGGAGGAGTTCGGAACAGGCAGGAGGCAAATTGAAGCACCCTGCAATCCTCGGCAGTGGAAGATGCACCCCAAAAGATTGGAAGGTGTATCTCACACGTACCGATACAGACTATGCCGCAATTTAATTCTTTTTACCCGAAAGGGTGTAGATTGAATAGCGGAATAGAAAAAAATTTATAAAACGGTGTATCTCACACGTACAGACCCAGACTAGGCCCCGATTACTATTTTTTGTACCCTAAAGGCAGGATGAGGAGTAGGAGGAGTTCAGAACAGGAGGCAAACTGAAGCACCCTGCAATCCTCCGCGGTGGAAGATGCGCTCTAAAAATTTGGAAGGTGTATCTCACACGTACTGATACAGACTATGCCGCAATATAATTCTTTTTAACCCAAAGGGTGTAGATTGAATAGCAGAATAGAAAAAATTTTATAAAACGGTGTATCTCACACGTACAAACACAGACTAGGCCCCGATTACAATTTTTTGTACCCCAAAGGCAGCATGAGAAGTAGGAGGAGTTCGGAACAGGCAGGAGGCAAATTGAAGCACCCTGCAATCCTCGGCGGTGAAGATGCACCCCAAAAGATTGGAAGGTGTATCTCACACGTACCGATACAGACTATGCCGCAATTTAATTCTTTTTACCCCAAAGGGTGTAGATTGAATAGCGGAATAGAACATTTTTTATAAAACGGTGTATCTCACACGTACAAACACAGACTAGGCCCCGATTACAATTTTTTGTACCCTAAAGGCAGGATGAGGAGTAGGAGGAGTTCGGAACAGGCAGGAGGCAAACTGAAGCACCTTGCAATCCTCGGCGGTGGAAGATGTGCCCCAAAAATTTGGAAGGTGTATCTCACACGTACCGATACAGACTATGCCGCAATTTAATTCTTTTTACCCCAAGGGTATAGATTGAATAGCGGAATAGAAAATATGATATCAAAAGGTATACCTATCTCACACGTACAGACCCAGACTAGTCCCCGATTACTATTTTTTGTACCCTAAAGGCAGGATGAGGAGTAGGAGGAGTTCGGAACAGGCAGGAGGCAAACTGAAGCACCCTGCAATCCTCGGCGGTGGAAGATGCGCCCCAAAAATTGGAAAGGTGTATCTCACACGTACCGATACAGACTATGCCCCAATTTTATACTTTTTATCCCAAGGGTGTAGATTGAATAGCGGAATACAAAATATGATATCAAAAGGTGTATCTATCTCACACGTACAGACCCAGACTAGGCCCCGATTACTATTTTTTGTACCCTAAAGGCAGGATGAGGAGTAGGAGGAGTTCGGAACAGGCAGGAGGCAAACTGAAGCACCCTGCAATCCTCGGCGGTGGAAGATGCGCCCCAAAAGATTGGAAGGTGTATCTCACACGTACCGATACAGACTATGCCGCAATTTAATTCTTTTTACCCCAAGGGTATCGATTGAATAGCGGAATAGAAAATATGATATCAAAAGGTATATCTATCTCACACGTACAGACCCAGACTAGGCCCCGATTACTATTTTTTGTACCCTAAAGGCAGGATGAGGAGTAGGAGGAGTTCGGAACAGGCAGGAGGCAAACTGAAGCACCCTGCAATCCTCGGCGGTGGAAGATGCGCCCCAAAAATTGGAAAGGTGTATCTCACACATACCGATACAGACTATGCCGCAATTTAATTATTTTTACCCCAAAGGGTGTAGATTGAATAGCGGAATAGAAAATATGATATAAAATTGGTGATATTTCGATAGCACATGTGAACACAGCAGTGTCTTATGTCACAGTCAGCTCTGCAGCAGGCTATGAAGGGAAAAAAAAAGAAAATTCCCCTTTAAGTTACAGTTTTAGTACAGACTATGCCACAATTTAATTTTTTTAACCCAAAAGGGTGTATATTGAATAGTGGAATAGAAAAAGTGTATAAAATTGAAAATCACTCAATAGCACATGTGAACACAGCAGTGTCTTATGTCACAGTCAGCACTGCAGCAAACAGGCTATGAAGGGGGAAAAAAATCCCTTTTAACTTGTAGTAAAATAGATTAACGCTGCACACAACTGACTGATAAAAATAGATTTTTTTTCTCCCTCCTCCTCAGTGGGCTCAAGTGAGGGCAAAAAGATTGTTCACTGCACCACCCCCCACACAGCAAAATCGATGTAGACTGTCCCTGCCTAATCTCCAGCCTGGCCCTAATATGCTCAATAAGATCGTTCACTGCACCACCCCCCACACAGCAAAATCGGTGTAGACTGACCCTGCCTAATCTCCAGCCTGACCATAATATGCTCAATAACGAGGTTATTATTCAACGAATAAAGGAAAAGCCAAAAGCCTACAGCACCTGGTATTCCCAGGCGGTCTCCCATCCAGGTACTAACCAGGCCCGACCCTGCTTAGCTTCTGAGATCAGACGAGATCGGGAGCGTTCAGGGTGATGTGGCCGTAGGCGATCACCTCTGTCACCCTCGACCCCTTTGAACTTGGCCATGGCAAGATGGCACCTCAGGAGAAACAAAAAGAAAGCCAACGAATAAAGGAAAAGCCAAAAGCCTACAGCACCTGGTATTCCGTGGCAGTCTCCCATCCAGGTACTAACCAGGTCTGACCCTGCTTAGCTTCCAAGATCAGACGAGATTGAGCGTATTCAAAGTGATGTGGCCGTAGGCGATCACCACTGCCACCCTCGACCCCTTTGAACTTGGCCATGGCAAGATGGCACCTCAGGAGAAACAAAAAGAAAGCCAACGAATAAAGGAAAAGCCAAAAGCCTACAGCACCTGGTATTCCCAGGCTGTAGCAGAATGGACACTGAGAGTGTGGCTTGTGTTGAAAGAATGACCATAATATTACTGAACAGTGTCCCTGAGGAAATATATAAAGATATATTGCAGATTGCTTGAATATTGCAGCAGTGTTTCATAGACCCCTGCTAGTGTAGTGGGGTGGGGTTTGTTATTGTAAATACCTGCATTCCATTGTCCTATTGTTTCTGTCTGCCTTGTAAGCATATTATGGAATGTGTGTTAGTGTGGAATGACTGAAAGAGGGAGGGGGTTTTGGCAGAGTGTAGATCTATTGTGTTTTCAATTAACAAGGCATTCTGAGTTGACTCCCAGCCTATGTGTCGTCTAGTTCTTGGGAGGGAAGGATTGTATAATGCTACCTGGATTTTTGCATGCTGAACCTGCCTAGTTGGATTAGTACCTGTTTTCCTGTCTACCATCAGAGCCAATGTAGATTAAACTACTCCTCCACTACACAGGAAGTCTCCCATCCAGGTACTAACCAGGCCCTACCCTGCTTAGCTTCCAAGATCAGACAAGATCAGGTGCTTTCAAGGTGATGTGGCTGTAGGCGATCACCGCTGCCACCCTCGACCCTGTTGAACTTTGCCATGGCAAGATGGCACCTCAGGAGAAACAAAAAGAAAGCCAACGAATAAAGGAAAAGCCAAAAAGCCTACAGCATCTGGTATTCAGGTTCTAACCAGGCCCGACCCTGCTTAGCTTCTAAGATCAGACGAGATTGGGTGCGTTCAGGGTTATGTGGCCATAGGCGATCACCACTGCCACCCTCGACCCCTTTGAACTTGGCCATGGCAAGATGGCACCTCAGGAGAAACAAAAAGAAAGCCAACGAATAAAGGAAAAGCCAAAAGCCTACAGCACCTGGTATTCCAAGGAGGTCTCCCATCCAGGTACTAATCAGGCCGGACCCTACTTAGCTTCCGACATCAGACGAGATCGGGTGCTTTCAGGGTTATGTAGCCATAGGCAATCACCACTGCCACCCTCGACCCTTTTGAACTTGGGCATATCAAGATGGCACCTCAGGAGAAACAAAAAGAAAGCCAACGAATAAAGCAAAAGCCAATGGCCTGAAAAAAGTTTTTTTTGGTCAAAATGACTCTATTTTGGTCTCCAAGTGTCTAAAAATCCATTTTTAGTCACAATTACTGCATTTGGTCACCAAATGTCAGGACCTGGACTTGAACCTGGGACCTCCAGTGTGTCTGCCAATGACTCTACTTGCTGAGCCACCTGGAATGCTGGACAGCTCCTTGGACAATTCCTTAAATGATTCTGCTGTGAATCTTTATTACCTTGAACCTTGAACCATTTGCTCCTCCCATGAACTTCCTGTTATAAGCCATGTCTTTGCACTTCCTGGTTGCCAAAATATTGTGCCTTCAACAGCCGATATCTCGCTTGTCTCTCCTGCTGCTGTCCGTATCTTGCTATCATCCGTTATCGACACTTGGCTTGTTCCTCAACTACGCTTTTGCCTAATCCCGACCTGCAACTACTTGTTACTGACCTTTGGCTATTCCTAGACTATGCTTCTGCTTGATCCTGACCTGCTATATCTGCTACTGGACCCTGGCTTGCTCATCTCCTGGTGGGGCGATCCTGAGGACCGCGTCCTGGTACTAACACGCAGCAAAATCCATCTCCACCATCAGGAGCGCTGGTGAACACCGGTTAGTACTTAGATTCTGCACCTCAGGTGAGCCTGCATCATCTGCCAGTGTGACCTGCCTGTGTTCCTATCCAGCTGGTTCCTGTGTAAGCTGCTATAGCTATTGGTCTTCGAGCCTGACTCCAGATCGTGACAGAATATTCTGGCCCAAAACATGGAGGCCGTTGTAACAGCTGCTGTGGCTCCTTTCAGGGTACAAATCTCTGAGTTGCAGGCATTTGGTACTACCTACCAGGAAAAGTTTGCTGAGTTACAAACTGAAGTGAAAGGGCTACAAGAGGACATCCTTGATCTGCACAGACAGTTGCGGGACATGCGTTCTCGAGATGCTGTTGCGGTTGATACTAGCACACGAATGCCCCTCCCACTCAAGTTTAATGGTGACCATCACAATTTCAGTGGTTTCCTTTAATCAATGTCGTATATACTTTGAGATGAAACCTGCTGCATTTACTTCTGACAGGAAAAAGGTGCTGTTTATCATCAACCTCCTGACTGAGGAAGCTTTCGCCTGGGCCTCCCCTTATGTGGAGAAAGATGATGTCATCCTGGATAATTTCAATAATTTTGTGGCTGCCATGAATCAAATTTTTGATGATCCTAACCGCTGCGCTTCTGCTGAGGCAAAATTGCACAATTTGCGGCAGGGGAGGCGCTCTGTTGCAGAGTACACAACTTAAATTCAGACGTTGGATTTCAGATACCAATTGGAATCCAGCAGCGCATAGAAACATAGAAACATAGAATGTGTCGGTAGATAAGAACCATTTGGCCCATCTAGTCTGCCCAATATATCTAAATCCTATGAATAGTCCCTGGCCCTATCTTATATGAAGGATAGCCTTATGCCTATCCCATGCATGCTTAAACTCCTTCACTGTATTTGCAGCTACCACTTCTGCAGGAAGGTTATTCCATGCATCCACTACTTTCTCAGTAAAGTAATACTTCCTCATATTACTTTTAAACCTTTGCCTCTCTAATTTAAAACTGTGTCCTCTTGTGGTAGTTTTTCTTCTTTTAAATATGCTCTCCTCCTTTACCGAGTTGATTCCCTTTATGTATTTAAAAGTTTCTATCATATCCCCTCTGTCTCTTCTTTCTTCCAAGCTATACATGTTAAGGTCCTTTACCCTTTCCTGGTAAGTTTTTTTCCTGCAATCCATGTACTAGTTTAGTAGCTCTTCTCTGAACTCTCTCTAGAGTATCTATATCCTTCTGGAGATATGGCCTCCAGTACTGCGCACAATACTCCAAGTGAGGTCTCACCAGTGTTCTGTACAGCGGCATAAGCACTTCTCTCTTTCTACTGCTTATACCTCTCCCTTTTAGGGTTGAGCGAACACGGACTGTATTATTCGTGTTCGTACCGAATAATTGTTTTTTTGTTACCCGAACACGGACCCGAAAACTTTACTGTATATTCGGGTAAAAATCCGTGTTCGGTCGTTTTATTTCCGGGTTTTGTATGCATTGGCGCGCTTTTCATGGCGGGCTTTCAGCATCCAATCAACAAGCGTTTAACTGGTGTGCCTTAAGCCATCCCAGCCATGCCTACAATTGTATTAGTAGCTGTGATTGGCCATCTGAAGCATGTGACCAAGTCTTTATAAGTTAGAGCCAGCGCCGCAGCGGCGTCATTCTGCTGTGTAGTTCAGGGACAGAGCACACATACGTGCTGGCTGCTGATTAGGGACAGACAGGCAGGCAAAACTCATTTGTGTCCGCATAGAATTGAGGGACAGGTCGGAGTGTGTTAGGCAGGGCGAGTTGTAGGCATTTTAGGGTGAGGCTGCTGATTTTTAGGGTCAGACAGTGTGTTCTACAATCGATATTGCTGTGTGGGGTGGGGTTTGCAGTGACCCGATCTACGATCTTATCAATCCTTTTAGGGAGAGAGGCTGCTGATTTTTAGGGTCAGACAGTGTGTTCTACAATCGATATTGCTGTGTGGGGTGGGGTTTGCAGTGACCCAATCTACGATCTTATCAATCCTTTTAGGGAGAGGCTGGAGATAGGCAGGTGTCAGTGGTCCACATCGATTTTGCTGTGTGTGGGGTGCAGTGAACACAATCTTTTTTGCCCACTGAGGAGGAGGGAGAAAAGTATTTTTCTATCAGTCACTGTGTGCAGCGTTTTTCCTTCAGCTGTGCTGTGCAGACTCTGATCATACACTGCTGTGTTCAGTTCACATGTGCTATTATTGAGTGGTTTCAAAAATCATACACTTTTTTCTATTCCACTATTCAATATACAGCCTTGGGTTAAAAAAATTAAATTGTGGCCTGCAGCAGAGCTGAATGATATAAGACACTGCTGTTCACTAGGGTTGAGCGAACACGGACTGTATTATTCGTGTTCGTACCAAATAATTGGATTTTTGATACCCGAACACATACACGAACACTTTACTGTATATTCGGGTAAAAATCCGTGTTCGGTCGTTTTATTTCCGGGTTTTGCATGCTTTGGCGCGCTTTTCATGGCGGGCTTTCAACAGCCAATCAACAAGCGTTTAACTGGTGTGCCTAAGCCATCCCAGCCATGCCTACAAATGTATCAGTAGCTGTGATTGGCCGTCTGAAGCATGTGACCAAGTCTTTATAAGTTCGAGGCAGCGCCGCTGCAGCGTCATTCTGCTTTTTAGATCAGGGAGAGAGCACACATCAACGTGCTGGCTGCTGATTAGGGACAGACAGGAAAAAAAAACATTTGTGTCCGGATAGAATTGAGGGACAGGTCGGAGTGTGTTAGGCAGGGCGAGTTGTAGGCATTTTAGGGAGAGAGTCTGCTGATTTTTTAGGGACAGTGCGTTCTACAAACTACAATAAATATTGCTGTGTGGTGTGGGATAGGAGATAGGCAGGTGTCAGTGGTCCACATCCATTTTGCTGTGTGTGGGCTGCAGTGAACACAATGTTTTTGGGGTGCAGTGAACACAATCTTTTTGGGGTACAGTGAACACAATCTTTTTGGGGTGCAGTGAACACAATCTTTTTGGAGTGCAGTGAACACAATCTTTTTGGGGTACAGTGAACACAATCTTTTTGGGGTGCAGTGAACACAATCTTTTTTGCCCACTGAGGAGGAGGGAGAAAAGTATTTTTCTATCAGGCACTGTGTGCAGCCTTTTTCCTTCAGCTGTGCTGTGCTGAGTGACTGATCATACACTGCTGTGTTCAGTTCACATGTGCTAATATTGAGTGGTTTCAAAAATCATACACTTTTTTTTCTATTCCACTATTCAATATACAGCCTTGGGTTAAAAAAATTAAATTGTGGCCTGCAGCAGAGCTGAATGATATTTGGGGTTTTTGGGGTTCATCTCATACTTCTGAAGATTTGAGGGTGCTGCCTGTTCCATACTCCTCCTACTCCTCATCCAGCCTTTTAGGGGTACAAACAATAGTAATTGGGGCCTAGTGTGGTTGTGTACATGTGATATACATACACTTTTTTTGATCATATTTTCTATTCCGCTATTTAATCAAAAACCTTTGGGGATCAGTTAAATTGGGGGATAGTCTGTGTCGGTACGTGTGAGATCCACCTTTCCAAGTTTATGGGGTTCATCTCATACTTCTGAAGATTTGAGGGTGCTGCCTGTTCCATACTCCTCCTACTCCTCATCCAGCCTTTTAGGGGTACAAACAATAGTAATTGGGGCCTAGTGTGGTTGTGTACGTGTGATATACATACACTTTTTTTGATCATATTTTCTATTCCGCTATTTAATCAAAAACCTTTGGGGATCAGTTAACCACTTGCCGACCGCCGCACGACTATCTACGTCGGCGGTCAGCCCCTCACAGGCAAAGTGACGTAGGGCTACGTCGCTTGCTTGTGAGGGTCTAGGGAGCGAGCGCGCGCCCCCGGAGGCGCGCTCCTGCGTGGTCACGGACCCCCCCGCGCGTGTGACCGGCGGACCCGATGTCCGCCGGCCACTCTGCGATCGGCGGGGGAGAGGGAGAAAGTCAGGCGGCTTGTGTAAACAAGCCACCTGTCATTCTCCTCAGTGTAAAAACACTGATCACACGGATCTACTATGTAGATCCGTTGATCAGTGTCCTTACAGCTCAAGCCACAGCCAATCACAGTAGAAAGCACGCCCCTAGGGACACACACAGCCCCTCCCTCTCAAATAAAGTTAACCCCTTCACTACCAGTGTATTTTTACAGTAACAGTGCATATGTATAGCACTGATTACTGTAGAAATGTCACTGGTAACCCCAAACGTGTCAAAAATGTCAGTCAAGGGTCCGATCTGTCCGCCGCAATGTCGCAGTACCGCAAAAAAATCGCAGATCGCCGCCATTACGCGTTAAAAAAAACAACAAAAATGACAAAAATCTTTCCCTTTGTTAGTAAACGCGATAACTTTTGCGCATTCCAATCAAAATACGCTTTTTGTGATTTTTTTTTTTTTTTTACCAAACATAGGTAGCATAAAACAAATTGGCCGAAAATGTTAAAAAATTTTGATTTTTACATTTTTTTGGGGGGGGAATTTCATATAAAAAAATGTGAAAAATATTGCTATTTTTGCAAAATTGACGCTCTTTTTTTGTTTATAGCGCGTGATCAAAAAATCGCACAGGTGATCAAATACCACCAAAAGAAAGCTCTGTTTGTGGGAAAAAAGAACGCCAAATTCGTTTAGGTACAGTGTCGCACAACCGCGCAATTGTCCGTTAAAGTCACGCAGTGCCGAATCGCAAAATACCCCCTGGTCAGGAAGGGGGTAAAATCTTCCGGGGCTTAAGTGGGGGATAGTCTGTGTCGGTACGTGTGAGATCCACCTTTCCAAGTTTTTGGGGTTCATCTCATACTTCTGAAGATTTGAGGGTGCTGCCTGTTCCATACTCCTCCTACTCCTCATCCAGCCTTTTAGGGGTACAAACAATAGTAATTGGGGCCTAGTGTGGTTGTGTACGTGTGAATATACATACACTTTTTTTGATCATATTTTCTATTCCGCTATTTAATCAAAAACCTTTGGGGATCAGTTAAATTGGGGGATAATCTGCGTTGGTACGTGTGAGATCCACCTTTCCAAGTTTTTGGGGTTCATCTCATACTTCTGAAGATTTGAGGGTGCTGCCTGTTCCATACTCCTCCTACTCCTCATCCAGCCTTTTAGGGGTACAAACAATAGTAATTGGGTCCTAGTGTGGTTGTGTACGTGTGAATATACATACACTTTTTTTGATCATATTTTCTATTCCGCTATTTAATCAAAAACCTTTGGGGATCAGTTAAATTGGGGGATAGTCTGCGTTGGTACGTGTGAGATCCACCTTTCCAAGTTTTTGGGGTTCATCTCATACTTCTATAGATTTGAGGGTGCTGCCTGTTCCATACTCCTCCTACTCCTCATCCAGCCTTTTAGGGGTACAAACAATAGTAATTGGGGCCTAGTGTGGTTGTGTACGTGTGATATACATACACTTTTTTTGATCATATTTTCTATTCCGCTATTTAATCAAAAACCTTTGGGGATCAGTTAAATTAGGGGATAGTCTGTGTTGGTACGTGTGAGATCCACCTTTCCAAGTTTTTGGAGTTCATCTCATACTTCTGAAGATTTGAGGGTGCTGCCTGTTTCATACTCCTCCTACTCCTCATCCAGCCTTTTAGGGTTACAAACAATAGTAATTGGGGCCTAGTGTGGTTGTGTACGTGTGATATACATACACTTTTTTTGATCATATTTTCTATTCCGCTATTTAATCAAAAACCTTTGGGGATCAGTTAAATTGGGGGATAGTCTGTGTCGGTATGTGTGAGATCCACCTTTCCAAGTTTTTGGGGTTCATCTCATACTTCTGAAGATTTGAGGGTGCTGCCTGTTCCAAACTCCTCCTACTCCTCATCCTGCCTTTAGGGGTACAAACAATAGTAATTGGGGCCTAGTGTGCTTCTGTACGTGTGATATACATACACTTTTTTTGATCATATTTTCTATTCCGCTATTTAATCAAAAACCTTTGGGGATCAGTTAAATTAGGGGATAGTCTGTGTTGGTACGTGTGAGATCCACCTTTCCAAGTTTTTGGGGTTCATCTCATACTTCTGAAGATTTGAGGGTGCTGCCTGTTTCATACTCCTCCTACTCCTCATCCAGCCTTTTAGGGTTACAAACAATAGTAATTGGGGCCTAGTGTGGTTGTGTACGTGTGATATACATACACTTTTTTTGATCATATTTTCTATTCCGCTATTTAATCAAAAACCTTTGGGGATCAGTTAAATTGGGGGATAGTCTGTGTTGGTACGTGTGAGATCCACCTTTCCAAGTTTTTGGGGTTCATCTCATACTTCTGAAGATTTGAGGGTGCTGCCTGTTCCATACTCCTCATCCTGCCTTTAGGGGTACAAACAATAGTAATTGGGGCCTAGTGTGGTTGTGTACGTGTGATATACATACACTTTTTTTGATCATATTTTCTATTCCGCTATTTAATCAAAAACCTTTGGGGATCAGTTAAATTGGGGGATAGTCTGTGTCGGTATGTGTGAGATCCACCTTTCCAAGTTTTTGGGGTTCATCTCATACTTCTGAAGATTTGAGGGTGCTGCCTGTTCCAAACTCCTCCTACTCCTCATCCTGCCTTTAGGGGTACAAACAATAGTAATTGGGGCCTAGTGTGCTTCTGTACGTGTGAGATACATACACTTTTTTTGATCATATTTCCTATTCCGCTATTCAATAAAAACCTTTGGGGATCAATTAAATTGCGGGATAGGGGGCCTGTCTCACATCAAGTACCTGGGGATATCTCTCCCGAGTTGCCCGGAGAAAGTCTTCGACTGTAATTTCCCACCTCTTTTGACTCGTATCAAGCAGGATCTGGAGGGGTGGAGCCAAGGGACTTTTTCCTGGTTTGGGCGCTGCAATATTATAAAGATGAACATCATGCCCCGCCTCTTGTATGTGCTTCAGGCACTGCCCATTAAGGTCCCGTCCTCCTTCCTCAGGAGGGTGAATAGGGTGTTTCGGGAGTTCCTGTGGCGTAGGGGTTCCCCCCGCTTGGCGCTGCGGGTGCTCCGGATGCCTAAATTGAATGGGGGAATGGCGATGCCAGACGCAGTCCTCTATTATGAGGCGTGTCATCTTTCTTGCATTGTCGACTGGTACCGCCATGGTCCCATGAAGCAAAGGGTCCGCCTTGAACGTTTGTCCGTCGGGACTCCCCTGGAATCCGCCCTTTGGAGCCCAGACCCGGTGCCCAGGGAATTGGATACCCATCCGACCGTAGGTTCCACGCTGGCGGTGGGAAGGCGTCTGTGCCACAATGGCCAGTTGGCGTCCTTTCCCTCGCCTCTCCTCCCGGTGATTGATAGCCCGGACTTCAGGCCCGGGGTGGATCAGCCCGGTTTTAGGACTTTGAAGACCGCTAGGGTTCATCAGGCTCGGCACTTTGTGAGGGCTGGGGCTTGGATTTTGCGGTCTTACATGAACTCCACAGCGCCCTTTACCTCCCTGTCTTTTTGGCAATGAATCCAGCTGGCTCATTTTCTACAAGCTCTTCCTTCGGCGTCTCTGTTTTCGAGACGGCTCACGTACTTTGAAGATTTGTGTTCTGACACCTCCCCCCTTCGCCACACGGTCTCCCTGGTCTACCGGGCGCTAGCCTCGCCGGACGAATCTTTCCATCCCCCATTTATTGCCAAATGGGAAAGGGACCTGAATGTATCTTTTACGGACCATCAGGTTGAGAGGATATTATTTTTCACGTACAAAACTTCCCGCTGCTCGCGGTACCAGGAGGTAGGCTATAAGTGTTTGACCCGCTGGCACTACACCCCAACTAGGCTTCATAGAATGTTTCCGACCTGCCCAGATGTTTGTTGGCGATGTGGGGAGGAGGTTGGCACCTACCTACACGTTTTCTGGTCATGTTCGAGTTTACAATCCTTCTGGAAGGAGGTCCTACGCATTGCCCAGAAATTTACGGACCATTCCCTCACCCTGGACCCGGCCCTCTTCCTCCTTCATCATCATGAATATCCGAGAGCGTCCTATCGGAAATCAATTCTGCCACTTCTGTTCACGGCAGCTAAAAGCTGCATCCCCCCGCTCTGGAAGCAGACACAGACTTCTACGGTAGCTATGTGGCTCCGCAAGGTTTCTTGTCTCAACGATATGGAAGATCTAGTAGCCACTGAGCACGGTACACGAGAAAAGTTCCTGAAACGCTGGTTCTACTGGCACGAATTTAAATATACTTCGGAATACACAGAGTTGCTTACCCGCTAATGGTCGCTGGGCGGGGGTCGGCCGGCCTTCCCCCACCCCCCTCTTTGGTTCTTTCCTGACCCCTTCCTTTCTCACCCTGGTCCCCTTCCCCCTTCTCTTTCCTCTTTGTTTATTCTCCATAGCTTTTTCTTCTCTTTCTTGGCTTTAGGCATACCGTCTATAGGTTTTTTCATCCTCTTTGCCGCATCTGGGTATTGGCTGTTGTATTATTGGCTCCCTATACAGTGGATCAGTCAGTTTCCTGGAGTGGTGCGGTGCGACACCCCTTCGGGGGAAGTACCGCCAGTGGGCCCTCTGGTGTCTGCTGCGACATTCCGGGGCGCCTGAGGGGGGCCTCCCTTCCCCGGTAGCCGGGCATGAGATGGATGCCGGTGGGGCAGGGGGGTCTGCCTGAAGGTGTCCTGAGAATTTATTTGTTCACTATCCCAACTCTAGAAAGCTTAGGCCTTGGGCTTCACGGAGGGTTTACATTTTGTTCTGATGTGCTCTATTGACGAATTAGTGCTATGTTGGTACATTTTGGAGTGCTGTCTGTATTGTCTATAATGTATTATTTGCTCGCTGTACCCGAAAGTTGATTGTTCCTGTTGTTGATGAGTGGTATGCCTGTATGTTTTCTTTCTAATTAAGAATTTAAAAAAAAAAATTGCGGGATAGTCTGTGTCGGTACGTGTGAGATCCACCTTTCCATGTTTTTGGGGTTCATCTCATACTTCTGAAGATTTGAGGGTGCTGCCTGTTCCATGCTCCTCCTACTCCTCATCCTGCCTTTAGGGGTACAAACAATAGTAATTGGGGCCTAGTGTGCTTCTGTACGTGTGAGATACATACACTTTTTTTGATCATATTTCCTATTCCGCTATTCATTAAAAACCTTTGGGGATCAATTAAATTGCGGGATAGTCTGTGTCGGTACGTGTGAGATACACCTTTCCAAGTTTTTGGGGTTCATCTCATACTTCTGAAGATTTGAGGGTGCTGCCTGTTCCATACTCCTCATCCTGCCTTTAGAGGTACAAACAATAGTAATTGGGGCCTAGTGTGCTTCTGTACGTGTGAGATACATACACTTTTTTTGATCATATTTCCTATTCCGCTATTCAATAAAAACCTTTGGGGATCAATTAAATTGCGGGATAGTCTGTGTCGGTACGTGTGAGATACACCTTTCCAATTTTTTGGGCGCATCTCATACTGCCGAGGATTTGAGGGTGCTTCAGTCTGCCTCCTGCCTGTTCCGAACTCCTCCTACTCCTCATCCTGCCTTTAGGGTAGAAAAAATTGTAATCGGGGCCTAGTTTGTGTTTGTACGTGTGAGATACACTGTTTTGTAAAATTTGTCCTATTCCGCTATTCAATATACACCCTCTTTGAGTGTAAAAAATTAAATTGCGGGATAGTCTGTATCGGTACATGTGAGATACACCTTTTTAAATTTGTTTGGCGCATCTCCTTCTACCGCCGAGGATTGCAGGGCGCTTCAGTTTGCCTCCTGTTCCCAACTCCTCCTACTCCTCTTCCTCATCCTGCCTTTAGGGTACAAAAAATTGTAATCGGGGCCTAGTCTGTGTTTATACGTGTGAGATACACCGTATTATAAAAGTTTTCCTATTCCGCTATTCAATATACACCCTTTTGGAGTGTAAAAAATTAAATTGCGGGATAGTCTGTATCGGTACATGTGAGATACACCTTTTTAAATTTGTTTGGCGCATCTCCTTCCCCCGCCAAGGATTGCAGGGCGCTTCAGTTTGCCTCCTGTTCCCAACTCCTCCTACTCCTCTTCCTCATCCTCCCTTTAGGGTACAAAAAAATTTAATCGGGCCTAGTCTATGTTTGTACGTGTGAGATACACCGTTTTTTATCCTATTCCGCTATTCAATATACACACTTTTGGGGTAAAAAACATTAAATTGCGGCATAGTTTGCATATTTGACTGTGAGATACACCCGTGCGATACTGTTGTTGTTTTGTTCCACTATTCAATAAACACCTTTCTGGGGCAAGATCTTAAATTACAGAAATATGAGGAAACCGTCAAAAAGGGGCCGTGGCCTGGGTCGTGGTGCTGCTGGTAGAGCTCCTGTTGCAAGGAGAGGACGTGGTCGATCTGTGCCAGCTACACGCACAAGTGAAACACCTTCCTCAAGTGTGAGTAGTCGACAGAACCTGCATCAGTATTTGGTAGGGCATCATACGCCTCTAGAAGTGATGAGGCCAGAACAAGTGGAGGCGATAGTAGATTGGTTTGCTGCTGACAGTGCCTCCAGTTCCTTCACATTGTCTCCCACCCAGTCTACTGCAGAAAGGTCAGAGTTGGCACCTGCAGCCGATGTCCAATCGTCTTTCACCCCCTTGCAAATCAGGCAAGCAGTCTGAGCCCCAAGCCATACAGCAGTCTCTTCTTCTTTTTGATGACTCTGTCAGCAGGGTTTCCCAGGGCCATCCACCTAGCCCTGCCCCAGAAGTGGAAGAGATTGAGTGCAGCGATGCCCAACCACTTATTTCTCAAGATGAGTACATGCAAGGACCATCGCAGCACATCTCCGATGATGACGAAACGCAGGTGCCAACTGCTGCGGCGTTCAGCATTGTGGAGACCAACAAGGAGGGCAGGGGTGAAGACTGGGTGGAAGATGATGTGGAGGACGATGGGGTCCTCGACCCCACATGGAATGAATGTCATGCAGGTGACCAGAGTAGTTTGAAAGGAAGAGGCAGTGGTCGCACAGAGCCACCAGCACAGCAGAAGAGGGAGCAGGGTGCAGAAGCGGAGCGGCCGTGCCCTAGACACTACGCCTGCTACTGCCCAACGCAGCAAGGGAAGGAGCGCACCAAAGACAGCTCAAAGGAGTTCTCTAGCGTGGAAGTTCTTTAGAAAATGTGCTGACAGGACACGAGTGGTTTGCACCCTGTGCAATCAGAGCCTGAAGCGAGGCATAAACCTTCTCAACCTGAGCACAACCTGCATGATCAGGCATCTAAGTGCAAAGCACAAGCTGCAGTGGAGTAGACACCTTCAAAACCAAGAAACGTCTCTGGCTCATCCTGCTTCCTCTTCTGCTGCAGTCTCGGCCTCTTCATCCACCTCTGTAGTGATACCGGCACCTGCCACACCGCACACAGAGGATCTGTCAGCAACACCACCACCTGGGTCACCAACCATCTCCACAATGTCCCGTGGAAGCGTTTAGCTTTCCATCTCCCAAACACTTGAGAGGAAGAGGAAGTACCCCCCTACCTACCGGCGATCCCTGGCCCTGAATGCCAGCATTTCAAAATTCTTGGCCTTTGAAATGCTGTCATTCCGTCTGGTGGAGACTCACAGTTTTAAAAACCTTATGTCGGTGGCTGTCCCACAGTACATCGTGCCCAGCCACCACTACTTTTCCAGGCAAGCCATCCCTTCCCCGCACAACCAAGTGGGGGAAAAAATCAGGTGTGCACTGCGCAACGCCATCTGTGGCAAGGTCCACCTAACTATCGATACGTGGACCAGTAAGCACGGTCAGGGGCATTATATCTCCCTAACGGCACACTGGGTAAATGCAGTGGCGGATGGGCCTGAGGCGGATAGCAATTTGGAGCATGTCCTTCCACCACCGAGGATTGCAGGGCACTTCAGTTTGCCTCCTGTTCCTAACTCCTCCTACTCCGCTTCCTCATCCTCTACCGCCTCCTCATCCGGACAGCGTAACACCTTCACCACCAACTTCAGCACGGCCAGGGGTAAACGACAGCAGGCAGTTTTACAACTTGCCTGTTTGGGGGACAAACCACACACCGCGCAGGAGTTGTGGAGGAGCATGGAACAGCAGACAAATGAGTGGTTGCTGCCAGTGAGCCTCAAGCCCGGCCTGGTGGTGTGCGATAACGGGTGAAATCTCATAGCAGCTCTGGGCCTAGCCGGTTTGACGCACATCCCTTGCCTGAATTTGGTGGTGCAGAGGTTCCTTAAAAACTACCCCGATATGTCAGAGCTGCTGCAGAAAGTGCGGGCTGTCTGTGCGCACTTTCGGCGTTCTCACCCTGCTGCTGCTCGTCTGTCAGCGCTGCAGCGTAACTTCGGCCTTCCCGCTCACCGCCTCATATGTGACGTGCCCACAAGTTGGAACTCCACCTTGCACATGCTGCAAAGACCGTGCGAGCAGCAGCAGGCCATAGTGGAGTTTCAGCTGCAGCACGCACGCGTGAGTCGCTCTGCGGAACAGCACCACTTCACCACCAATAACTGGGCCTCCATGCGAGACCTGTGTGCCTTGTTGCGCTGCTTTGAGTACTCCACCAACATGGCCAGTGCCGATGACGCCGTTATCAGCTTAACTATCCCACTTCTATGCCTCCTTCAAAAAACGATTCGGGCAATGATGGAAGAGGATGTGGCACAGGATGAGGAGGAGGAGGAGGATAAACAGGTAACATTTCCAAGGCTTTCAGGGCAGTCATTCGCAAGTGGCTCAGAGGGTGGGTTCCTGCACCAGGGACACAATTGTTCAGCAGGGGCACAGTTCTGGAGGATGAGGATGAGGAGGAGGAGATGGAGGAGGAGATGGAACCATGTTCACAGCAGGGTGGCACCCAGGCCAGCTCATGGCCATCACTGGTGCGTGGCTGGGGGGATACAGAGGACACGGACAATACACCTCCCACAGAGGACAGCCTTTCGTTGCCTCTGGGCAGCCTGGCACACATGAGCGATTACATGCTGCAGTGTCTCCACAACGACCGCCGAGTTGCCCACATTCTAACTTGTGCTGATTACTGGGTGGCCACGCTGCTGGATTCCCGTTACAAGGACAACGTACCGTCCTTAATTCACTCACTGGAGCGTGATCGCAAGATGCGCGAGTACAAGCACACGCTGGTAGACGCGATGCTGCTGGCATTCCCACCTGACAGCGGGGCCACAGTGGAAGCACAAGGCAGAGGAGGATGAGGAGGAGGAGGAGGAAGAGGTCGCCAACGCAACCAGGGCACCGCCAGCACCTCAGAAGGCAGGGTTAGCATGGCCGAAATGTGGAAAAGCTTTGTCAGCACGCCACAACAAACAGCAGCACCAGCAGCTCATATGGAACGTCTTAGCAGGAGGCAGCATTTTACCAACAGTATGTGTGCACACGCCTACATGTAGTGAATGACGGGTCTGCCCCCTTCAACTTCAAAATTGGGCACATGGCCTGAGCTTGCCCTTTACGCCTTGGAGGTGCTGGCGTGCCCTGCAGCCAGTGTATTATCTGAACGGGTATTTAGCACGGCTGGGGGCGTTATAACAGACAGGCGCAGCCGCCTGTCCAGAGACAATGTGGACAAGCTCACGTTCATTAAAATGAACCAGGCATGGATCCCACGGGACTTTTCCGTACCTTGTGCAGAATAGCGATGGATACCGACCTTACCCACCCATTGTTCCATTTTTTGCTCTTTCTCACTCTTTTGGGGTGTACCCTCATTTAAAATTTGTGAAAAGAAGCAGTGTTGGCTACCTCGTCCTAAATCCTTTTCCATTTGGCGTTTCCCTCCAGGAACATCAACCCTGTTACATATCTTTGTGTCATCAGCAAAAAGACAAACCTTACCATCGAGGCCTTTTGCAATATCACTTATGAAGATATTAAACAAAATTGGTCCCAGTACAGATCCCTGAGGTACCCCACTGGTAACATGACCTTGTTCTGAATGTTCTCCATTGACTACAACCCTCTGTTGTCTGTCACTCAGCCACTGGCTAATCCACTCAACAATATGGGAGTCCATGCTCAATGACTGCAGTTTATTGATAAGTCTTCTATGTGGGACAGTGTCAAAAGCCTTACTAAAATCTAGATATGCAATGTCTACTGCACCTCCACCATCTATTATTTTAGTCACCCAGTCAAAAAATCTATAAGATTTGTTTGACATGATCTCCCTGAAGTAAACCCATGTTGTTTTTCATCTTGCAATCCATGGGAGTTAAGATGTTCCACAATCCTATCCTTTAATAGGGTTTCCATTAATTTGCCTACTATTGAGCAGTGGCGGCTGGTGCTCAAAATTTTTGGGGGGGCGCAAAAACAAAAATGTAATAGGTATTGCTTCGCGGCAAAAAACGAGGAAAAAAAATTGCATGACTTTGAGGTCATGGTACAGGCATGGCACATGTGATGGTATAGGCATGGCACAGATGGTACAGGCATGGCACAGGTGATGGAACAGGTGGTAGAATAGGCATGGCACAGGTGATGGTATAGGCATGGCATAGGTGATGGTATAGGCATGGCACAGGTGATGGAACAGGTGGTAGAATAGGCATGGCACAGGTGATGGTATAGGCATGGCACAAGTGATGGTATAGGCATGGCACAGGTGATGGTATAGGCATGGCGCAGGTGATGGAATAGGCATTGCACAGGTGATGGTACAGGCATTGCACAGGTGATGGAATAGGCATGGCACAGATGGTATAGGCATGGCACAGGTGATGGAATAGGCATGGCACAGATGGTACAGGCATGGCACAGGTGATGGTACAGGCATGGCACAGGTGATGAAATAGGCATTGCACAGGTGATGGTACAGGCATTGCACAGGTGATGGTACAGGCATGGCACAGGTGATGGAATAGGCATGGCACAGATGGTATAGGCATGGCACAGGTGATGGAATAGGCATGGCACAGATGGTACAGGCATGGCACAGGTGATGGTACAGGCATGGCACAGGTGATGGTACAGGCAGGGCACAGATGGTACAGGCATGGCACAGGTGATGGAATAGGCATGGCACAGATGGTATAGGCATGGCACAGGTGATGGAATAGGCATGGCACAGATGGTACAGGCATGGCACAGGTGGTGGAATAGGCATGGCACAGATGGTACAGGCATGGCGCAGGTGGTGGAATAGGCATGGCACAGGCATGGCGCAGGTGGTGGAATAGGCATGGCACAGATGGTATAGGCATGGCACAGGTGATGGAATAGGCATGGCACAGATGGTACAGGCATGGCACAGGTGGTGGAATAGGCATGGCACAGATGGTACAGGCATGGCGCAGGTGATGGAATAGGCATGGAACAGATGGTACAGGTATGGCACAGGTGATGGAATAGGCATGGCACAGGTGATGGTAAGGTCATGGCACAGGTGGTGGAATAGGCATGGCACAGATGGTACAGGCATGGCGCAGGTGATGGAATAGGCATGGAACAGATGGTACAGGCATGGCACAGGTGATGGAATAGGCATGGCACAGGTGATGGTAAGGTCATGGCACAGGTGGTGGAATTGGCATGGCACAGATGGTACAGGCATGGCGCAGGTGATGGAATAGGCATGGCACAGGTGATGGAATAGGCATGGCACAGGTGATGGTAAGGTCATGGCACAGGTGGTGGAATAGGCATGGCACAGGTGATGGAATAGGCATGGCACAGGTGATGGTAAGGTCATGGCACAGGTGGTGGAATAGGCATGGCACAGATGGTACAGGCATGGCGCAGGTGATGGAATAGGCATGGCACAGGTGATGGTAAGGTCATGGCACAGGTGGTGGAATAGGCATGGCGCAGGTGGTGGAATAGGCATGGCACAGATGGTACAGGCATGGCACAGGTGATGGTAAGGTCATGGCACAGGTGGTGGAATAGGCATGGCACAGATGGTACAGGCATGGCACAGGTGATGGTAAGGCCATGGCACAGGTGGTGGAATAGGCATGGCGCAGGTGGTGGAATAGGCATGGCACAGATGGTACAGGCATGGCACAGGTGATGGTAAGGTCATGGCACAGGTGGTGGAATAGGCATGGCACAGATGGTACAGGCATGGCGCAGGTGGTGGAATAGGCATGGCACAGGTGATGGAATAGGCATGGCACAGATGGTACAGGCATGGCGCAGGTGGTGGAATAGGCATGGCACAGGTGATGGAATAGGCATGGCACAGATGGTACAGGCATGGCGCAGGCATGGCGCAGGTGGTGGAATAGGCATGGCACAGATGGTACAGGCATGGCACAGGTGATGGAATAGGCATGGCACAGGTGATGGTAAGGTCATGGCACAGGTGGTGGAATTGGCATGGCACAGATGGTACAGGCATGGCGCAGGTGATGGAATAGGCATGGCACAGGTGATGGAATAGGCATGGCACAGGTGATGGTAAGGTCATGGCACAGGTGGTGGAATAGGCATGGCACAGGTGATGGAATAGGCATGGCACAGGTGATGGTAAGGTCATGGCACAGGTGGTGGAATAGGCATGGCACAGATGGTACAGGCATGGCGCAGGTGATGGAATAGGCATGGCACAGGTGATGGTAAGGTCATGGCACAGGTGGTGGAATAGGCATGGCGCAGGTGGTGGAATAGGCATGGCACAGATGGTACAGGCATGGCACAGGTGATGGTAAGGTCATGGCACAGGTGGTGGAATAGGCATGGCACAGATGGTACAGGCATGGGGCAGGTGATGGAATAGGCATGGCACAGGTGATGGTTAGGCCATGGCACAGGTGGTGGAATAG
Organism: Pelophylax lessonae; assembly: GCF_965119305.1. Classification (NCBI taxonomy): domain Eukaryota; kingdom Metazoa; phylum Chordata; class Amphibia; order Anura; family Ranidae; genus Pelophylax; species Pelophylax lessonae. The sequence continues at coordinate 253,262,098 of NC_138774.1, forward strand.
GCATGGCGCAGGTGGTGGAATAGGCATGGCACAGATGGTACAGGCATGGCACAGGTGATGGTAAGGTCATGGCACAGGTGGTGGAATAGGCATGGCACAGATGGTACAGGCATGGCGCAGGTGGTGGAATAGGCATGGCACAGGTGATGGAATAGGCATGGCACAGATGGTACAGGCATGGCGCAGGTGGTGGAATAGGCATGGCACAGGTGATGGAATAGGCATGGCACAGATGGTACAGGCATGGCGCAGGTGGTGGAATAGGCATGGCACAGGCATGGCGCAGGTGGTGGAATAGGCATGGCACAGATGGTACAGGCATGGCACAGGTGGTGGAATAGGCATGCCGCAGATGGTACAGGCATGGCGCAGGTGATGGAATAGGCATGGCACAGATGTTACAGGCATGGCACAGGTGATGGAATAGGCATGGCACAGGTGATGGTAAGGTCATGGCACAGGTGGTGGAATAGGCATGGCACAGATGGTACAGGCATGGCGCAGGTGATTGAATAGGCATGGCACAGGTGATGGAATAGGCATGGCACAGGTGATGGAATAGGCATGCCGCAGATGGTACAGGCATGGCACAGGTGATGGAATAGGCATGGCACAGATGGTACAGGCATGGCACAGGTGATGGTAAGGTCATGGCACAGGTGATGGTAAGGTCATGGCACAGGTGGTGGAATAGGCATGGCACAGATGGTACAGGCATGGCACAGGTGGTGAAATAGGCATGGCACAGATGGTACAGGCATGGCACAGGTGATGGTAAGGTCATGGCACAGGTGGTGGTAAGGTCATGGCACAGGTGGTGGAATAGGCATGGCACAGATGGTACAGGCATGGCGCAGGTGGTGGAATAGGCATGGCACAGGCATGGCGCAGGTGGTGGAATAGGCATGGCACAGGCATGGCGCAGGTGGTGGAATAGGCATGGCACAGGCATGGCGCAGGTGGTGGAATAGGCATGGCACAGATGGTACAGGCATGGCACAGGTGATGGTAAGGTCATGGCACAGGTGATGGTAAGGTCATGGCACAGGTGGTGGAATAGGCATGGCACAGATGGTACAGGCATGGCGCAGGTGGTGGAATAGGCATGGCACAGGCATGGCGCAGGTGGTGGAATAGGCATGGCACAGGCATGGCGCTGGTGGTGGAATGGGCATGGCACAGGCATGGCGCAGGTGGTGGAATAGGCATGGCACAGATGGTACAGGCATGGCACAGGTGGTGGAATAGGCATGGCACAGATGGTACAGGCATGGCACAGGTGATGGTAAGGTCATGGCACAGGTGGTGGTAAGGTCATGGCACAGGTGGTGGTAAGGTCATGGCACAGGTGGTGGAATAGGCATGGCACAGATGGTACAGGCATGGCGCAGGTGGTGGAATAGGCATGGCACAGGCATGGCGCAGGTGGTGGAAGAGGCATGGCACAGGCATGGCGCTGGTGGTGGAATGGGCATGGCACAGGCATGGCGCAGGTGGTGGAATAGGCATGGCACAGATGGTACAGGCATGGCACAGGTGGTGGAATAGGCATGGCACAGATGGTACAGGCATGGCACAGGTGATGGTAAGGTCATGGCACAGGTGGTGGTAAGGTCATGGCACAGGTGGTGGTAAGGTCATGGCACAGGTGGTGGAATAGGCATGGCACAGATGGTACAGGCATGGCGCAGGTGGTGGAATAGGCATGGCACAGGCATGGCGCAGGTGGTGGAATAGGCATGGCACAGGCATGGCGCTGGTGGTGGAATGGGCATGGCACAGGCATGGCACTGGTGGTGGAATGGGCATGGCACAGGCATGGCGCAGGTGGTGGAATAGGCATGGCACAGATGGTACAGGCATGGCACAGGTGGTGGAATAGGCATGGCACAGATGGTACAGGCATGGCACAGGTGATGGTAAGGTCATGGCACAGGTGGTGGTAAGGTCATGGCACAGGTGGTGGTAAGGTCATGGCACAGGTGGTGGAATAGGCATGGCACAGATGGCACAGGCATGGCGCAGGTGGTGGAATAGGCATGGCACAGGCATGGCGCAGGTGGTGGAATAGGCACTTACCTGGCGACGGCTCGGCTCCCGGCGGCGGCTTCTCCCCTCCTCGCGACTCTGATGTCCGTCCTCTTCTGCTCGGCTCCTGGCGGCGGCTTCTCCCCTCCTCGCGACTCCTCTTCTTCGCGGGCTGCGGCGGGAAAGTGACCGGGCGGTGACGGTGAGTGACTGATGCACGCACCGGCACCGCCCCCAACGAGGTCACCATGGATGTCCTGAATCATGATTGGTCCAGGCTGGAGTCTGGACCAATCATGATCCACATCACAAAAGGGGGTGGTGTAGCGCATTTTTCTGCGCTACAGTTACGCCCCAGAAGGCCGCCAATTGGCGCCTCTGCTGGTGGAAAACCCCACCCCCCATCGGCACCAATGCGGCGGACGCCGAAAGAGGGGTGGTGGAGCGCAGAGCTCTGCGCTACAGTTACGCCCCAGAAGGCCGTCTATCGGCGCCTCTGCGGGTGGAAAACCCCACCCCCATAGGCACCAATGAGACGGGCGCCCCTTGTGGGCAAAAATTTTTTTTTTTTTTTTTTTAAATCTTTTTTTTTTTCTTTTTCTTTTTTTGGGGGGGGGGGGGGGCGGCGCCCCTGCGCCCCCTATGGGCCGGCCGCCACTGCTATTGAGTCAGTTTCGTCAAGGACTCTCTGAACAAGTAAAAGATGAGCTTGCCCGAGTAGAAAGCCCTGATGACCTTGAGGCCTTTATTAAATTATGTATTCAAATTGATCAAAGACTTAATGAAAGGAGAAAAGAGAGGCAGGGAATTCTAGGCAGTAATGGTGGCATGCGTTTTTCTACTACTCAGTATACTCCTAAGGGTCCAAGAGTTCTTCCAGGTTCTGACACTCCTGAACCTATGCAGGTGGATGCTATTAAAAGATCTATTACAACTCAGGAGAAAGAAAGACGACGTTCAGAAAACTTATGTCTTTATTGTGGAGAATCTGGGCATTACGCAATCAATTGTCCCAATAAATTTAAAAGAACAATTGCGGCAACAGATCTTATGGTATCTGAACAAATAAACTCAATTTCTCAGTCTGTCTCTCCTTTGATTCAAGAAGCTCATAAAGTTAATTTGTTATCTTCTCATTTTGTCATCCCTGTAAAGCTTATCAATGAAAGCAGTGAAATACCTTGCTCCGCTATGCTGGACTCAGGGGCCAGGGAGAACTTCATGGACATTGAATTTGCCCAAAATAATAACATACAAGGAAGAAATAAATTTGCCCCAATTGATATGGAAACTGTGGATGGCTCACCTTTGTCTTCAGGACCTGTTACCCACGAGACTGTCCCACTTGAACTCTTAATCGAGACTGACCATCAGGAGACTATCAGCTTTCAGCTGATCACATCGCCTAAATTCCCTATCATCCTGGGAATTCCTTGGTTCTCTATCCATAATCCTTCCATCAACTGGGAGACACTTTCTTTAAAACTTACCTCTGACTATTGCAAAGAACATTGCAAAAGATCTTAACAAGTAAGCCCACCACCAACCCAGGACTCGCAAGCAGCTATTTTTAACTACCCAGTCATACGAAGACCTTCCCCCACAATATCTTGAATTTAAGGATGTTTGTGATAAAAAAATGCTGATCAGCTGCCTCCACATCGCTCTTATGATTGTCCCATTGAATTGCTTCCAGGGGCAGAGATCCCCTTTGGCCGTCTTTATTCCTTATCTGAACCTGAACTGAAGGCGCTCAGGGAGTGGCTTGATGAGAATCTAAAAAAAAGGGTTTATTAGACACTCAACTTCTCCTGCTGGAGCGGCCTTATTCTTCGTAGAGAAAAAGGATTCCACCCTGCCTCCGTGTATTGACTACAGGGAGTTAAATAGGATCACAATTAAAAATCGCTATCCACTTCCACTAATTCCAGAAATGCTTGAGAGACTACACTCCGCCAAGATCTTTACCAAATTAGATTTACGAGGAGCATACAACCTGGTCCGCATGAAAGATGAATGGAAAACTGCTTTCAGAACCAGATATGGACATTTTGAGTCTTTGGTTATGCCTTTTGGACTTTGCAATGCTCTCGCAACCTGCCAACATTTCATTAATGATGTTTTTCGAGATTTGTTGGATCAGTTTGTAATAGCATATTTGGATGATATTCTTATTTTTTCTGATAATTTGGAAGAACACCGCAAGCACGTCTGTACTGTCTTCGAGAGACTAAGGCGGAATCAACTTTACATTAAACTAGAGAAATGCGAGTTTGAACAAACTAAGATCCAGTTCTTGGGATTCATCATTTCTTCTGAAGGAGTGAGCATGGATCCCGATAAGATCAAAGCAGTGGTGGATTGGCCTGTCCCATAGAATGTTAAGGAAATAAAGTGATTTGTTGGATTTGCCAACTTTTACAGAAGATTTATAAGGAACTTCTCCAAGGTAATTGCTCCAATTACGCAGCTGACAAAGAAGGGGGTGCCCTTTTTGTGGTCACCAGAGACACAGGCCGCCTTTACTAAATTAAAGACTCTCTTCACTTCTGCACCAATACTGGTACATCCAGATCTAGAGCTACCTTTCATCGTAGATGTGGATGCTGCAGATTCTGCTGTGGGAGCTATCCTTTTTCAGCGAAAGAATGCAGCTCCATCCTTGTGCTCATTTCTCCCGACTGATATCTTCTGCTGAGAAGAATTATGACATCGGAAAAAAGGAGCTGCTGGCAATTAAGGAAGCATTTTAACAGTGGAGGCATCTGTTGGAAGGGGCTAAGCACTCTGTAACCATTCTCACGGATCATAAAAATTTAGAATTTATTCGTTCTGCAAAAAGACTGTCATCTAGACAAGCACGTTGGACCCTATTCTTCTCCAGGTTCAATTTTGTTATTTCGTACCGCCCTGGGTCAAGGAACGGTAAGGCTGATGGTCTATCGCGGATGTTGTCTGGGCCCCTCCAGGAAAGCAACTCTGAATGTACAATTCTGCCTCAAAATAACTTTCTAGGGGCCACAAGTTCTAAAACCTTTTTTAATCTTCTTAAGGAGGGGTATGAGAATGACCCACTTCTTAATCATCCTCCTAGGAACATTAATCTCAAATGCAAGAACAGCTTTTGGACTCTAGCGCATCACCTCTATGTACCTGAATCTGTTTGGGTAGAAGCCCTCAAATTGGTTCATGACTGTAAACTTGCTGGTCATTTTGGGGTTTCTAAAACAGAAGAACTCTTATCACGTACCTTTTGGTGGCCTGGGTACAAGAAGGATGTCAAGAGATATGTGGCCTCGTGTCTGACATGTGCTCGCAATAAGACACCCCGATCTTCTTCTCTGGGGTTACTTTAACCACTGTCTGTTCCATCAAGACCATGGGGGTCAATTTCTATGGATTTTGTGGTTGATCTTCCCCTTTCAAACGGGGTGACCACTATCCTGGTAGTTGTTGACTGTCTCACTAAGATGGCTCATTTCATACCATTTAAAGGTGTACCCTCAGCGCAGCATACTGCAGAAGTAATGGTTCCATAAGTTTTTAAACTACATGGAATTCCTGATGATGTAGTGTCCGACAGGGGAGTACAGTTTACCTCAAAATTTTGGAGAAATTTTTGCTCAATTTTGGGTGTAACAATTAATCTTTCCTCAGCTTTTCATCCTCAGTCTAATGGTTAGACCGAGAGGACCAATCAAACTTTGGAGCAATACCTTCGATGTTTTGTGACTTATCTGCAGGATGATTGGGTTGACTACCTTCCTACAGCAGAGTTTGCTTTTAATTAGAGTTAAGCGGACATCTGGATGTCCGTGTCGTGACCCGGATTTTTTCCGAACTTTACCCGGACACCGAACCCCATTGAAGTCTATGGGGACCCAAACTTTCAGGCACTAAAATGGCTCTAAAAACCCAATGGAAAGGGCTAGAGTGCTGCAAATGGCAGCAACATGTAGTTAAGAGCATGGCAAGTGCTCTGCAAACAAATGTGGTAGATAGGGAAATAACTTAAAACAACAAAAAAAACAGAAAAATAAAACAATTTTCTTCATCTGTGAAGGAGGAGGCCCATATGGAGTAGGAGGGAGGTTGAGGTGGCGGTAGATGTGGCGGTGTAGGTGGAAGTGGCGATGGAGGGGGACGAGGTAGCCAACACTGCTTTTTTTTAGTCATTTTAAATGAGGGTACACCCCAAAAGAGTGAGAAAGATAAAAAATATAACAATGGCTGCGTAAGGTCGGTATCCATCTCTGTTCTGCACAAGGTACGGAAAAGTCCTGTGGGATCCATGCATGGTTCATTTTAATGAATGTGAGCTTGTCCACATTGTCTCTGGACAGGCGGCTGCGCTTGTCTGTGATAACGCCCCCAGCCATGGTAAATACTGGCTGCAGGGCACGCCAGCACCTCCAAGGCATAAAGGGCAAGCTCAGGCAATGTGCCCAATTTGGAGACCCAGAAGTTGAAGGGGGCAGACCCATCATTCACTACATTTAGGCGTGTGCACACATACTGCTCCACCATGTTGGTGAAATGCTGCCTCCTGCTAAGATGTTCCATATGAGCTGCTGGTTCTGCTGTTTGTTGTGGCATGCTGACAAAGCTTTTCCACATTTCGGCCATGCTAACCCTGCCTTCTGAGGTGCTGGCGGTGCCCTGGTTGCGTTGGCGACCTCTTCCTCCTCCTCCTCTGCCTTTGTGCTTCCACTGTGGCCCCGCTGTCAGGTGGGAATGCCATCAGCATCGCGTCTACCAGCGTGCGCTTGTACTCGTGCATCTTGCAATGACGCTCCAGTGAGTGAATTAAGGACGGTACGTTGTCCTTGTAACGGGGATCCAGCAGCGTGGCCACCCAGTAATCAGCACAAGTTAGAATGTGGAGACACTGCAGCATGTAATCGCTCATGTGTGCCAGGCTGCCCAGAGGCAACGAAAGGCTGTCCTCTGTGGGAGGTGTATCGTCTGTGTCCTCTGTATCCCCCCAGCCACGCACCAGTGATGGCCATGAGCTGGCCTGGGTGCCACCCTGCTGTGAACATGGTTCCATCTCCTCAGGAAGGTGTTTCACTTGTGCGTGTAGCTGTCACAGATTGACCACGTCCTCTCCATGCAACAGGAGCTCTACCAGCAGCACCATGACCCAGGCCACGGCTCCTATTTGACGTTCTCCTCATATTTCTGTAATTTATGATCTTGCCCTAGAAAGGTGTTTATTGAATAGCGGAACAAAACAAAAACAGTATCGCACGGGTGTATCTCACAGTCAAATATGCAAACTATGTCGCAATTTAATTTTTTTTTATCCCAAAAGGATGTATATTGAATAGTGGAATAGAAAAATGGATATAAAACGGTGTATCTCACATGTACAAACACAGACTAGGCCCCGATTTCAATTTTTTGTACCCTAAAGGGAGGATGAGGAAGAGGAGTAGGAGGAGTTCGGAACAGGAGGCAAACTGAAGCGCCCTGCAATCCTTGGCGGTGGAAGGAGATGCGCCAAACAAATTTGAAAGGTGTATCTCACACGTACCGATACAGACTATGCTGCAATTTTATTTTTTACACCCCAAAAGGGTGTATATTGAATAGCGGAATAGAAAAAAGTATGTATAAAAAGGTGTATCTCACACGTACCGATACAGACTATGCCGCAATTTAATTTCTTTCACCCCAAAAGGGTGTATATTGAAAAGCGGAATAGAAAAAAAACTTTATAAAACGGTGTATCTCACACGTACAAACACAGACTAGGCCCCGATTACAATTTTTTGTACCCTAAAGGCAGGATGAGGATGAGGAAGAGGAGAAGGAACAGGAGGCAAACTGAAACGCCTTGCAATCCTCGGCGGTGGAAGAGGCACATAAAATTTTTTTTAAAGGTGTAGCTCACACGTACCGATACAGACTATGCCGTGATTTAATTTTTTTCACACCAAAAGTCTTAAAAAGCCGGTTTTAGACAAGATAACTGCATTTGGTAAACCAATGGCCTGAAAAGTTTTTTTTTTCAAAATGGCTCTATTTTGGTCTCCAAGTGTCTAAAAAGCATTTTTAGTCAAAATAACTGCATTTGGTCATCAAAGGTCTGAAAAAAATGATTTTTAGACATTTGGAGACCAACATAGAGTCATTTTGACCAAAAAAATTTTTTTTCAGGCCATTGGTTACGAAATGCAATTATCTTGTCCAAAAGCGTCTTTTTAAGACTATAAAACACGAAAATACAGTCATTTTGACTAAAACAAATTTTCAGACCTTTGGTGACCAAGTACACTTATTTTGACTAAAAAAGGCTTTTTAGACACTTGGAGACCAAAATAGAGTCATTTTGACCACTAAAATGTTTCAGGCCATTGGTTTATAAAATGCAGTTATCTTGTCTAAAACCGGCGTTTTAAGACTCTAAAGACGAAAATACAATCATTTTGACTAAAAAAATTTCAGACCTTTGATGACCAAATGCAGTTATCTTTACAAAAAAAGGCTTTTTAGACACTTGGAGAGCCAAATCGTGTCATTCTGATCCAAAAAATGTTTCAGGCCATTGGTCACCAAATGCAATTTTCTTGTCCAAAAGCGTCTTTTTAAGACTCTAAAAGACGAAAATACTGCCATTTTGACTAAGAAAACTTTTTGTGTGACCTTTGGTGACCAAATACAGATATCTTGACTAAAAAAGGCTTTTTAGACACTTGGAGACCAACATAGAGTCATTTTGAACAAAAAACTTTTTTCAGGCCATTGGTTTACCAAATGCAGTTATCTTGTCTAAAACCGGCTTTTTAAGACACTAAAAGAAAATACAGTAATTTTGACTAAAAAAAATGTTCAGACCTTTGGTGACCAAATGCACTTATTTTGACTAAAAAAGTATTTTTAGACACTTGGAGACCAAAATAGAGTCATTTTGACCAAAAACATTTTTCAGGCCATTGGTTACGAAATGCTATTATCTTTTCTAAAACCGGCGTTTTAAGACTCTAAAGACAAAAACACAGTCATTTTTACTACAAAAAACTTTCAGACCTTTGGTGACCAAATACAGTTTCTTGACTAAAAAAGGCTTTTTTAGACACTTGGAGACCAGAATCGAGTCATTCTGACCCAAAAAAATGTTTCAGGCCATTGGTATCCAAATACAATTATCTTGTCCAAAAACGGCTTTTTAAGACTCTGAAAGACGAAAATACTGCCATTTTGACTAAAAAAAGACATTTCAGACCTTTGGTGACCAAATACAGTTATCATAACTAAAAAAGGCTCTTTGGACACTTTGGAGACCAAAATATAGTCATTTTGACCAAAAAACTTTTTTAAGGCCATTGGTTATGAAATGCAATTATTTTGTGTAAAACCGTTTTTTTAAGACTAAAAGACGAAAATACAGTCCTATTGACTACAAAAAACTTTCAGACCTTTGGTGACCAAATACAGTTATCTTGATTAGAAAAATGATTTTTAGACACTTGGAGACCAAAATAGAGTCATTTTGACCAAAAACAATTTTTAAGGCCATTGGTTGCGAAATGCAATTATCTTGTCTAAAACAAGCGTTTTAAGACTCTAAAAGACGAAAACACAGTCATTTTGACTACAAAAAACTTTCAGACCTTTGGTGACCAAATACAGTTATTTTGACTAAAAAAGTCTTTTTTAGACACTTGGAGACCAGAATAGAGTCATTTTGACCAAAAACAATTTTTCAGGCCATTGGTTTTCAAATGCAATTATCTTGTCCAAAAACGGCTTTTTAAGACTCTGAAAGACGAAAATACTGTCATTTTGACTAAAAAAAGACATTTCAGACCTTTGGTGACCAAATGCAGTTATTTTGACTAAAAAAGGCTTTTTAGACACTTGGAGACCAGAATCGAGTCATTCTGACCCAAAAAAATGTTTCAGGCCATTGGTATCCAAATGCAATTATCTTTTCCAAAAACGGCTTTTTAACCGCTTGCCGACTGCGCACAGTATATTTACTGCGGCAGTCGGCCCCGGCCAGGCAGAGTGACGTAGGTCTACGTCGCTCGCCTGTCACTCCTTCCAGAGCCAATAGCGGGCGGGCGCGCGCCCGCTGAGGCGCGCGCCCGCCTCGGCTCGTTCACGGAGGAGTGCGGGAGTGTGACTGGCGGACCCGATGTCCGCCGGTCACACTACGATCGCCGGTACAGCGGGAGAGAGACAGAGCGGCTTGTGTAAACAAGCCACCTGTCAGTTCTCCCTGTGTAAAAGTGAAGATCAAACAGTTCTACTATGTAGAACTGTTGATCTTTGTTTTTACACTAGTAGACCTGTCCCTGCACAGTTAGAATCACGCCCCTAGGACACACTTAACCCCTCCCTGTCCAATACTGTTAACCCCTTCCCTGCCAGTGTCATTTTTGCAGTAACAGTGCATATATATATAGCACTGATTACTGCAGTAATGTCACTGGTACCCCCAAAAGTGTCAAAAATGTCAGTCAAGGGTCCGATCTGTCCGCCGCAATGTCGCAGTACCGCAAAAAAAATTGCAGATCGCCGCCATTACTCGTTAAAAAAAACCACCAAAAATGACAAAAATCTTTCCCTTTGTTAGTAAACGCGATAACTTTTGCGCAAACCAATCAAAATACGCTTTTTGCGATTTTTTTTTTTTTACCAAACATAGGTAGCGTAAAACAAATTGGCCGAAAATTTTAAAAAATTTTGATTTTTACATTTTTTTTGGGGGGAATTTCATATAAAAAAAAGTGAAAAATATTGTTGTTTTTGCAAAAATTACGCTCTTTTTTTGTTTATAGCGCGTGATCAAAAAATTGCACAGGTGATCAAATACCACCAAAAGAAAGCTCTGTTTGTGGGAAAAAAAGGACGTGAAATTCGTTTAGGTACAGCGTCGCACGACCGCGCGATTGTCCGTTAAAGTCACGCAGTAAAAAATCGCAAAATAACCCCTGGTCTTTTAGCAGGAAAATCCTCCGGTGGTAAAGTGGTTAAGACTCTGAAAGACGACAATACTGCCATTTTGACTAAAAAAAAATTTCAGACCTTTGGTGACCAAATACAGTTATCTTGAGTAGAAAAATGCTTTTTAGACACTTGGAGACCAAAATAGAGTCATTTTGACCAAAAAAATTTTTTCAGGCCATTGGTATCCAAATACAATTATCTTGTCCTAAAACGGCTTTTTAAGACTCTGAAAGACGAAAATACTGCCATTTTGACTAAAAAAAGACATTTCAGACCTTTGGTGACCAAATGCAGTTATCATAACTAAAAAAGGCTTTTTAGACACTTTGGAGACCAAAATTTTTTAAGGCCATTGGTTATGAAATGCAATTATTTTGTCTAAAACCGGCTTTTTAAGACTCTAAAAGACGAAAATACAGTCATTTTGATTAAAAAAATGTTCAAACCTTTGGTTACCAAATGCACCTATTTTGACTAAAAATGGCTTTTTAGACACTTGGGGCCGGATTTAAAGAAACTGCAGCTTCAAACATCTATGACGTGTTTCAGTTTCGCCGCGTTCAAATCAATTAACTGGCGCTGCGGCGAATTGGCGAGTAAAACAGCAATAATGAATTCCGCCGTCAGCGGGATTCACTTACGATCGCGGCTTCGCCAATTCGCAAACTTATGTCTTCCTGCTTATAGCAGTTTCACATAGCGATGTGGGCTAGTGGATTAGTGCACACATCACATGTCTGTAATTCATCTCCCTCTGCTGTAGGTTCGAGGCTTACCATCTCCACCTACTTTTTTTATTTTCTTTTTTTGTTTATATTGCTAAAATGGAACGGATTACATCATATATATTGCTAAATAATGTTACACTCAGAAGCGCTTGCAAGCTTACACCATTTTAAGTGTTTTTTTGATCTTGTCTGTGTGTCGAATCGATCTTATGAAGGAAAGTACCAAAGGCAAGTGACCAAACCCCTACCCTACTTCAGGGCAAGATGAAACCTCACAATTTTACCATGGTCTTCTTCCCACATTCCATACAATGTTTAGTTCTTTAGCTATATGTGCTTTTTAGCCTTAACACACTCCATTTTTTCCACCATACAGCTTTATTCTGCACAATAGCTAAGTGCTTTGCAACTTCACTGCAGTTCACAACGTCATGGGTTCAAATCACATCACTACACTTGGGATCTCATTTTTTTAAACAGTTTTTTTAAACTATCTTGAATTTGGGGGGGGAGGGGGGTGTCCTACCCAAATTTCAAGCACATCAATGGAAACAACACAATTTTGATTTTATGAGTGTGGTCCTAGTTTTATCGAGATGCAATTCTTTACATATTTACCATGGTTCTTACAATTTCTTGACCAATAAACATAGGTGTCTGATATTGGACTCTCTCCATATTTCAACAACACAGGCCCTCATAGTCCAACACTACATTTGCCTCACACCTCAACACAACACTGATACATCCCTACTCTACATTACAACCCCTCACATCACCAGTACAAGCAGCATGCAAAGTGCAAAACTCCGGCCTTGGCAGCTTAATGGGCCATACACTAACAATTTGTCTAGACTTTTTCCTGTAGACTTAACCAAACCATATAATAGAAGCTCAAACCTCAACACTTTCAATTTGGATGCAATCAGGCAGGCCCTTGCACTACATAGAAAATGTCAATCGGAAGGATAAAGTCTTCTCTAAATCTTACAGTGTGGATGGCCCTTTTGTCTGTAGGCACCCACACAAAACAAAAAAACACATGTTCAATTCTAATGTATTTATTTATTTGAGAATGACAGCAGAAGGAGGGATGCAGCAAAAGAATATTGTCACTCTCCAGTCCGTGTGCCTTTACAGCGCCAGACCACGATCTTTGCTCCATGGCTACGGGATTCTGATGTCTTCCACAACTTCCGGCAGAGTTCAGAATCCATTCTGCACCTCTACCAGCTCATAGGGGACAGGCATGGCAAGGTTGCTGGGCAGCTTCCAAGCCACTTTCGAAGTTCCAGGGTGTTCATGTTGGTCATTGGCCATGTGCCTTACCAAATATCCACTGACCACAAAAGAAAATGAGTGGAGTCCATCAAGGTGGGTTTCTACCACCTACACCCGCAAGCAGTACCACTCCTGGAAAAATAAAACAAAGGATAAGACATTTCATTATGAAAATCACATCTTAATGCCTGTTTGCTTCATTCTGAACTTCATTTAATTTCGACATCACGAGTGAAATAACACATTTTATGCCAACTTACACAAACCAGAAATCATTAATGTAAACATTTGAATACACACCTGTGACGCCAGACAGCCCATCACCACAGGCTTCCCATGGTACGTGCCATGATTCCAAGATGTTGATGTTCTGGAAAATTACAACACCATAAGATACCAAGCAGCCGTTCATGTTATCAATAACTACACAGGTGGCATAGACACAAATAAACACCTGCCAGCTCTTCTCAGCCCTTTACACTATTCACAATACCAACATGTTTATGGTTAGAGGTGCATGTTTTTGCTCAAGTAACACAATTTTACCAATGTTGACTACACTTTATCTACAATGGCAAGTGTCATTGGCAGATGATAATCACCCTCTGTCTCCCTGTGAGTGGCACCTCTGCTAACTAGCTAATTAATACACATGCCCTATCTTGACCGGTTACAGTACTTACATGTAAAGTGGCTAGCAACCAGGGTATTCCGGGTGGCCATACCGGCAGCGGTGCTCCGCCGCCTGGGGGCCGCCGGCTGACGGACCTCTGGCTCCCTCTCCTCCGTCAGCTCCCAAGAATCATCCCGGGCAACGCACATGTTGTGCAACACGCAGCACGCCAGGATGATCTTGGAAGCCTTTGTAGGAGAGTACAGGAGTTCACCCCCAGGCCGGGCCAAGCAGAGAAACCGGGACTTGAGAAGACCTATGGTCAACTCAATGATACTCCGGCTTCTCCGCAAGGCCCTGTTGTAATTCCTCTCTGCTGGGCCCTGGGGGTACCTGATTGGAGCCATCAGCCACGTCAGCTGCGGGTAACCAGCATCCCCTGAAAAATAAGAAAAATATACATTAGTTCTTCCTATCATGTGACTTTAGATGACTCCTCAAAATGGGAGACAATTAGGCATTTTACTAAACAACCTGCTCGTCTGTTTGCAAAAAATCATATGAAACATCTCAACTCTGTCTAACTGCCTAAATCACTAATACAAATGGGAAAAAGGACACACAAAGTGGTGGGTTTCTCTTGCAAGTTACAACTTGGCCCCTATTCTGTTCCTATTACATTAGCCTAGGTCTTACTTCTGGAATATATCTGCAACTAGAGTGAGGAAACCAATATTGACTCACTTATGCAAAGTACTTTGGGGATATGGCAATACCATTGGAATCATTTGTAGGTTTTCTTTGGGTGGCTAGAGGACACCATTTACACATTGGTTAACCACCTTCATTGGACTCAAAGACAACTTTGCAAATCTTTCTTTTGTGAGCTGCTAAGCTGCTGATCTGGTTGTGTGTGAACAGCCTGACAACTAATAACACATCCATTTTAGGTAGGCTTTGCTTAAATCAGGGTGTACACCGATGTAGCTTATTCCTATGTCTATGTAATCTTACAGTTTATGTTGTTAAGACAAAATACTTTACCAATAAGCCACCCTTCGGGCATTTGTCCACTTTCAAACACCTCGTACAGAGTACTTGTTCTTAACATACTGGAATCATGGCACGACCCTGGGTGACCAGTGTTGACACTCATGATGCGCTGTTTGGCGTCACACACTAATTGGACGTTCACAGAGTGGTACTGCTTGCGGTTCCGGTATTCACTTTCGTGGCTCCTTGGGGGCCTAATGGCTATGTGGGTGCCATCGATTGCCCCTAGGATTTGCGGCATGTGTGCCCGCCGGTAGAAACCCAACTTGACTTCATTCCACTCATTTTCATTCTGTGGCCAGTGGATAAAATTGGGCACTATATCCACTATGGCATTAATGACCAACATGAACACCCTTGAAACTGTGGGCTGGCTAATGCCCATGATACTTCCCGAAGTGGCTTGGAAGCTGCCACGCCCTAAAATATACAAAGTGGCCAGCAATCTGGCCATGCCGGGCACCGCATGGCCGCGCTGTGTGTCCGGGTCAATTTTCTCTGCTATGAGCTGGTAGAGGTGTAGAATAGTTCCTCGCTCGAGCCGGAACTTCCTCCTGACATCAGAATCCCGCAGCTTGTCCAAATAGATCCTTGGAGCAAAAATGCGTGGCTGGCGAGGTAAGGGCACACGGACTGGAGGTGCTGCTGCTGGAGGTGCTGCTGCTGCTGCTGCTGCAGCTTCCCCACCTTCTGCTGCCTCCTGTGCCAGGGCCTCCTCAAACAAGGCACCAATAAATGCCAGCATTGCACCATCTAATGCGTCTGGGATATCGTCCTCCATTTTGAACGCGCAAATTCGCGAATGCGCAGATATATATAGAAACGGCCGCTAATTATCACACCTGTGAGCCAGCTATAAAAGGAGCACATGGCCAATATGGCTGCTGGATGTTATAGATCGATGTTTCTTATGTGCTAGCAAGACCCTGTGACCCACAACCTACATTATCTGGAGGTAAGACAATTGTATCTCTCTCTCCCAAAAAAAAGGAAGGAGACAATTTGTACTTATCTTGGGTGTGCTTAAGTTGTCTATGGTGAATCCCCTCCAACCCACAATAGCTTGGGAACCCCTCAAGTGTCTTTTAATCATTGGCAGTTGGCCCCATGTGCATGTGGTTTGGACATGTGTTTTCTCATGTTTGTTAAAGGTGTGCAGTCTAGATTTGGCATCTAAACCTGCCCCCTTACCTTCCCAGCTTCCAAAGACACCATTTTTGCTTTCCTGATAACTGTAATTTATTATGTGCACGTATGTAGGTCATGCGATTTCTCATGTATGTTTAATGTTTGCAGCCTCCTTTTGCCTATAAAGGATTACACCACCACCACCACCACCACTGTGTTTGTGACATTAGGTAAGTGTTTGGAGGGCCTCGTGTGATTTGTACCCCTATGCGTTTTCTTATGTGTTTTTTTTTTACATTTCTTTGCAGCCTCTTCTGCTCTTTAACACCACCACCACCACCACCACCACCACCACCACTGTGTTTGTGCCATTAGGTAAGTGTTTGGAGGGCCTCGTGTGATTTGTACCCCTATGAGTTTTCTTATGTGTATTTTTTGTACATTTCTTTGCAGCCTCTTCTGCTCTTTGCCACCACCACCACCACCACCACTGTGTTTGTGCCATTAGGTAAGTGTTTGGAGGGCCTCGTGTGATTTGTACCCCTATGAGTTTTCTTATGTGTTTTTTTTTTACATTTCTTTGCAGCCTCTTCTGCTCTTTGCCACCACCACCACCACCACCACCACTACTGTGTTTGTGCCATTAGGTAAGTGTTTGGAGGGCCTCGTGTGATTTGTACCCCTATGAGTTTTCTTATGTGTTTTTTTTTTACATTTCTTTGCAGCCTCTTCTGCTCTTTGCCACCACCACCACCACCACCACCACTACTGTGTTTGTGCCATTAGGTAAGTGTTTGGAGGGCCTCGTGTGATTTGTACCCCTATGAGTTTTCTTATGTGTTTTTTTTTTACATTTCTTTGCAGCCTCTTCTGCTCTTTGCCACCACCACCACCACCACCACTGTGTTTGTGCCATTAGGTAAGTGTTTGGAGGGCCTCGTGTGATTTGTACCCCTATGCGTTTTCTTATGTGTTTTTTTTTTACATTTCTTTGCAGCCTCTTCTGCTCTTTGCCACCACCACCACCACCACCACCACCACTACTGTGTTTGTGCCATTAGGTAAGTGTTTGGAGGGCCTCGTGTGATTTGTACCCCTATGCGTTTTCTTATGTGTATTTTTTGTACATTTCTTTGCAGCCTCTTCTGCTCTTTGCCACCACCACCACCACCACCACCACCACTACTGTGTTTGTGCCATTAGGTAAGTGTTTGGAGGGCCTCGTGTGATTTGTACCCCTATGCGTTTTCTTATGTGTTTTTTTTTTACATTTCTTTGCAGCCTCTTCTGCTCTTTAACACCACCACCACCACCACCACCACCACCACTACTGTGTTTGTGCCATTAGGTAAGTGTTTGGAGGGCCTCGTGTGATTTGTACCCCTATGCGTTTTCTTATGTGTATTTTTTTTACATTTCTTTGCAGCCTCTTCTGCTCTTTGCCACCACCACCACCACCACTGTGTTTGTGCCATTAGGTAAGTGTTTGGAGGGCCTCGTGTGATTTGTACCCCTATGCGTTTTCTTATGTGTATTTTTTGTACATTTCTTTGCAGCCTCTTCTGCTCTTTGCCACCACCACCACCACCACCACCACCACCACTGTGTTTGTGCCATTAGGTAAGTGTTTGGAGGGCCTCGTGTGATTTGTACCCCTATGCGTTTTCTTATGTGTTTTTTTTGTACATTTCTTTGCAACCTCTTCTGCTTTTTTTGCCACCACCACCACCACCACCGTGTTTGTGCCATTAGGTAAGTGTTTGGAGGGCCTCGTGTGATTTGTACCCATATGCGTTTTCTTATGTGTTTTTTTTTTTTCCTTTTCTTTGCAGCCTCTTCTGCTCTTTGCCCACTACTACCACCACCACCACGACCAAGTCTGTTTGTGCCATTAGGTAAGTGTGTTCTGTAACTGTTCACTAATTATACTGTATATGAAGAGCAATCTGCAAATCCTGTTTTTTCTGTTTTCTCTTTTGTCATTTCAGATTTAGGAGTTTGGGGCTCTTTGCTGCTGCTGGACAGCCAGATTCTCTGCCCACCTCGTGCTCCCATGGCCCCACCCACTGGAAGGATGAGAAGGGCCAGGGGGGCCAGGGGGGCCAGGGGGGCCAGGGGGGCCAGGGGGGGCAGGGGGGGCAGGGTGGGCAGATCGTCTGGCTCTGGTGTGAGGGAGGCTCCAGCTGTATCCATGAGGGAGTCCACCATCCCCATCCCGGAGGAGGAAGCCGGGGGAGGTGTTAACACACCAAGTGGACAAGCTGGCTCTTCTGACAGTAGTCCTGGAGCGGGTCCGTCCACCAGAGTCAGCTTGTCCACATTACCCCGGCTTCCCCGTTTCACCCACAATCAGTGCTGTGCCCTGGTCCACGCCTATATGGCCAGATATCAGGCGATACATGGGACCAGGGCCGCGTCTTACTCAGTAACAGAGAAGAACAGATTGTGGGATGAAATCCGGGATGCTGTAAATGCACTGGGTGAAGCACCTCGCCACCGTGACAGTGTGCGGAAGAAGGTCAACGACATCTGTGGGTCCGTTCGGAAGAAGCTAATTGCATGGGCTGCGGAGGGTCTTTATGACCGTCAAGGTCGGCTGGATGAACGTGCACGAAGTTCTCTCTGGGATTATCAATTACCTTTCTTGAACATCATAGGACCCGATACCATCTTTCCCAGAGAGGACTTAGATTCGGATGCTTTGCACCGAGGTAGGATATTATCTTGGATGTCAATTGTGTGAGTTGTTTGGAAAAGATTAACTACTATCCTATGTGTGACATTAAGAGAATGTGATACTTGCCCTTCCAATTGTCCTTTTTTTGTTTTCCCCAACCTGCAATTTGTTCATCTGTAGCACGGATCTCAGCCCCTCCACAGCCCATGCAGCTTGGCGAACCAGACGGACTCACAGGTGTTGACATCAGTGCTGACCCTCCTCCTGGTAGGTCCAATATCATACTGTGCCAAACAATGTAGATGTTTTTTTTTGGCCAAGATAGCTCATATTGCTATGTCCTTTACAGAAGATCCGCAGCAGGGAACACACCCAGTGCAGCTAGGCCTGGAGGAAGGTGTTGGTATGTCTAGTCAAATAATTTTTTTTTGAATATTATTAACCCCATTAACACACATGTTTTTTCTTAGGAAAGAGTGTTGCCTTTTAGATGTTTACCCTGCAAAACACAGTTGACAGCATTAATGGGTGCCGTCATTAGTAGGCAGACCAAGCCTTCTTAACCTTTGGGAGGGTTTAGCAAGTGTCCTATGAGCCCAGGAAAGCACTTTTGAATGTTTGGCCTCAATGCTTCATTCATGAAGCTAGGAGGGCAATCTGGCCATAATCATTACTGACTAAGGTTATGTACTAAACATGTTTTTTTTTTTTGTTTTTAAAAGAACATCAGGCCCCTCTTGACGTTGCAGCTGGAGTTGGATCAGGAGCTGGCGACGATTCTGCATCCAGTGCTGTGGTATGTGATATAAGGGAACAAGGTGCACATGTAACATTTCAATGGTAGCATTGATTTTGGACTAGATGTGGCTTACATTGTGTGTGTTAAATTAGTGCTATGACATTCTGACGATGCACCAGCACAACAAGAGTTCTATCTTGAACATCAGGGAATTATGTTATAATTTGGTGTGCCACTAATGTTCCAAAAACATCCAGGATCTTTAAAGTCCGGCCCGTCTTTGATTTTCCAGGTCCAAATTCATGGGTATCGTTTGGTTGGGTTGTCCTCTAGCCGATTGATGGCAAGATTTTAGACAACATACGTAGATGTATAAAGTCATTGGTGTAGTAACAGATTTACCAAAAGCATAAACAACCTACCACACCAGGGTTAATTGGGAACACCTTCATGTTGAATCTTTTTTGCCTTTGTCATATTAGTCCTACCAATATAATATGTACCCATTATCAGAAGTGTTGCTAGCTTGGATAATCTTACAATGAACAAGTACTCATTAGAAGCACATCAAACTTTTCAACGTTCTGCTTGGGGTGTTAAGTTGTCAAACTAATCTGAAATATTTAGTCATGATGTTTGATAATGATTTGGTCTATTTCTTCTGCTTTCAGGTAGCCTTAGATGCAGAGGGATTGTCACCTACCCAACTTCGTCCATCTATGCTGGATGTAGCCGAGAGGCTGCTTGATGAGTATCAGGTCCAAAATGAGTTAAGGAGGCGTACTCAGCAATCTACTGAGGCAGTACGTCTGCTCGGGCTCATACAGGAATCTGTAGCAACAATGGTACAGGTTCACCAGGATATGTTACAGGTTCAACAGGATATGCGTAACAGCTTGGTAAGTTTAGCAGACCAGCATCAACGGGATCGGCAAAGTGTTGACACTCAGGTGCTGGCCACACGCCAATGCCTGTTTGGATCTGAAGATGCCCCATTGGCAGAGCCCTCCCAAACATCTCACTCACCTGCCACTGCAGGTTGTGGTAGTGGGAGGGTAATGCCAGTGTTGGCCACTTGTCAGGCAGCTGGGGATGGGACAATTCCTCCTGTAGCCACTCCTAGCACTTCACACTCCGTTCGGACTCCCACACCCCTCAATGAGCAATCCTCCTGCACAACCTCAATGCGCACTGGTTCCACAGTACCCCTTCCACCTGACTACATTCCCTCCACACCTTTATCACTTCACTCCTCCCCAGGCCGTTCTTCTTTTTTGTCACCAATGCGACATGTCGTTTGCCCCCGCACCGTGGACCACAACAACCAATCAACCACCACTCCCCACACATCTTCACAACCCTTGCACCACCAGCAGCATCAAATAGCCTTGGAGCAGCAACGATCCCATCTCATGGTAATGGCACACGTTACCCAAATTCTTAGGCTGAGCACAGAGCAGATGGGACTATTGGCACAAGATCTTCAGTCTGGGACATTTCCAGGGTTCAACACCCTGCATCAGCAGCAGCCTCAGACACGGGATCTGATCCTAATGGGCCACTTTACCAGAACTCTAAGGCTAACCCCAGAGCAGATGGGACTATTGGCCCACCATTTGATGGCAGGAACCTTTCCATTGCTCACCACACTGCTTCAGTCACCACCACCACCACCAACTTAATTTCTTTTTTTTTTTTTTTTTTGGTTTTGTTAATGATTGTTACATTGGCCAATTTGTGGGGCCATTTTTTTTTTTAAATTTGAGGGTGGCACAATATGATTTATTATAGTGCTTTTTTTGGGGATGAAATAAAATTTTATGCAAAATGATTAGTTTGTGTTTGCTCTTTGGTTTTTTAGGAGTGTTGGTGGCCAAGTAATGGCCCTGGTTAATGTAGGCATTTATACACACGTGCTTCTCGATCTCCAAACATATGATTTCATGTAAATTTAGATAACTCAATGTTCACATAACGACCCAAGAAAAGGTCTCCCTTCAAATGTAGCTTCAAAACAAGTCTCAAGGCTAACATAAACCAAAGCCAACATACTAACAATTACAGACCACACCACTCAAGTAAACAAATACAACACAAAAGACATTCGATGTGTACACCAAAAAGAAAACTTGGGTAATAAAATAAATGTTTTAATAACACATGTGGGTGTCTACCAACTGTAGCGTACAAAAAATATATTACAATATATAATAGAATGAACTAAATTGCCAATGTAACATTTGTGTTGCAAAGAGCAACATACTTAAATTTAATTTAGATAAACATTTTAAACATTTTTTATGTTTTGACATCATTTTTTGGAAGGTTTTCACAAAAACAATTCTTTTTTGTAAACATTTGTGGTTTTTTCCGTTGCCATAAAAACAACAAGGCTTATTTGTAAACATTTTTGGTTTTGTCGGTTGCCATAAAAACAACAAGGCTTATTTGTAAACATTTGTGGTTTTGTCGGTTGCCATAAAAACAACAAGGCTTTTTTGTAAACATTTGTGGTTTTGTCCGTTGCCATAAAAACAACAAGGCTTTTTTGTAAACATTTGTGGTTTTGTCCGTTGCCATAAAAACAACAAGGCTTATTTGTAAACATTTTTGGTTTTGTCGGTTGCCATAAAAACAACAAGGCTTATTTGTAAACATTTGTGGTTTAGTTTGTTACCAAAAACAACAAGGCTTTTTTGTAAACATTTTTGGTTTTGTCGGTTGCCATAAAAACAACAAGGCTTTTTTTTAAACATTTGTGGTTTTGTCCGTTGCCATAAAAACAACAAGGCTTTTTTGTAAACATTTGTGGTTTTGTCCGTTGCCATAAAAACAACAAGGCTTTTTTGTAAACATTTGTGGTTTTGTCCGTTGCCATAAAAACAACAAGGCTTATTTGTAAACATTTTTGGTTTTGTCGGTTGCCATAAAAACAACAAGGCTTATTTGTAAACATTTGTGGTTTAGTTTGTTACCAAAAACAACAAGGCTTTTTTGTAAACATTTGTGGTTTTGTCCGTTGCCATAAAAACAACAAGGCTTATTTGTAAACATTTTTGGTTTTGTCGGTTGCCATAAAAACAACAAGGCTTATTTGTAAACATTTGTGGTTTAGTTTGTTACCAAAAACAACAAGGCTTTTTTGTAAACATTTGTGGTTTTGTCCGTTGCCATAAAAACAACAAGGCTTTTTTGTAAACATTTGTGGTTTTGTCCGTTGCCATAAAAACAACAAGGCTTTTTTGTAAACATTTGTGGTTTTGTCGGTTGCCATAAAAACAACAAGGCTTATTTGTAAACATTTTTGGTTTTGTCGGTTGCCATAAAAACAACAAGGCTTTTTTGTAAACATTTTTTTTTTGGTTGCCAAAAACAAGGCTTTTTTTTTTTTTTTTTGGTTTTTTTGGTTCCCAAAAAAAGGGTTTTTTCTAAATTTTTATATTTTTTTTGGTTGCCAAAAACAAGGCTTTTTTTGTTTTTTTTTTTTTTTGGGTCCCCAAAAAAAGGGTTTTTTATAAATTTTTATATTTTTTTTGGTTGCCAAAAACAAGGCTTTTTTTGTTTTTTTTTTTTTTTGGGTCCCCAAAAAAAGGGTTTTTTATAAATTTTTATATTTTTTTTGGTTGCCAAAAACAAGGCTTTTTTTGTTTTTTTTTTTTTTTTGGGTCCCCAAAAAAAGGGTTTTTTATAAATTTTTATATTTTTTTTGGTTGCCAAAAACAAGGCTTTTTTTGTTTTTTTTTTTTTTGGGTCCCCAAAAAAAGGGTTTTTTATAAATTTTTATATTTTTTTTGGTTGCCAAAAACAAGGCTTTTTTTGTTTTTTTTTTTTTTGGGTCCCAAAAAAAGGGTTTTTTATAAATTTTTATATTTTTTTTGGTTGCCAAAAACAAGGCTTTTTTTGTTTTTTTTTTTTTTTGGGTCCCAAAAAAAGGGTTTTTTTTAAATTTTTATATTTTTTTTGGTTGCCAAAAACAAGGCTTTTTTTTTTTTTTTTTTTTGGGTCCCCAAAAAAAGGGTTTTTTATAAATTTTTATATTTTTTTTGGTTGCCAAAAACAAGGCTTTTTTTTTTTTTTTTTTTTGGGTCCCCAAAAAAAGGGTTTTTTCTAAATTTTTATATTTTTTTTGGTTGCCAAAAACAAGGCTTTTTTTGTTTTTTTTTTTTTTTTTGGGTCCCAAAAAAAGGGTTTTTTTTTAAACTGTTTTTGATTTTTTTGTTAGATTTTTGTTTATAATGGGCAACAATTACTAATGTGACATTTCTTTGTGTTGCAACGTGCAACATAAGTAAACAAACCACAAAAAAAAAATACTAGGATCTTTTTAAAGGTGTGACATTCCTAACGAATGGCTCCTTAGGGTCTGGATCCACGCCACAAAGGTGTTCCAAATATAGAATTCGGTCTCCGCACCACCTCATATAATCCAGGAGGACCTCGTAGGTGAGGTGGGTGTGCCCTGGGTAGAAAAAAACATGACAATTAGTTTTAGGCAAAATGATCCAAACAAGGATTGTAATTAATGTGCCTCAACAAATATGCTTAGGAGTCTATTGGTTGGCTTTTATCAACACTCTGAAGCAAATATGCTAAATTGCTGTTGTAAACCTTAAACTCAAACTTTCACAGCAAATTGTTCAAAAGGTTACATAAGATGGCTTGGAATGTTAGTAGCAGTTCCACCAAAGCTAAGTAAAATGCTTTTCTGCATGTAAACACAAGCAATCATTTTGAAGAATGTAAGGTGTTTTGGGTTCAATTGGTCAACACGATACATGTGCACACATTTATCTCTATCACCATTGGAATCTGTGGAGCGTTCTCTCTCACTCTTACTGTCTATAGATTGAACCTGACACATAGTAGAGACTCACCCTTAGGAATTTTGAGGGCCAGTTCTGGACGGAGCAGATGTGTCTGCTCCCCTGATCTCCTTTCCGCCATCCCAGCTGTGTTAAGAGAGAAGAAAAAGTTTATCAACAAATGGACTCACGCTAACTGTAGGTTACGCAGTCATGAAAACGCTCTAACACCCACTCATTACCCCTCCACATTTCCCTGAAAGTTTTATTTAGACATTGATATGGTGGTGATGCAGATTTGTACAGTGCAAGCGTCATTCTTCTGGGTGAAGCTTGTAGCGTTAAGGATACGTACTCCCTGCTTTTGTGCTGATTGTGTTTTTCTGATGTTTTTGGTGCCTCAGCCCTGCCTGTTCTAAGTGTTGGAAACATATCATTTTGGGAGGGCTGCGGAAAACTAATCAGGTTAGACTTACACTCTCTAGGTTTTTGGGGACAAGAGAAATAACAATCCTCCTTTTTACATGGCCCCTGTACACACCTCTAGGCACCTCCCTCCTGTTGTTTGACCCCACAGCAGGCAGCTTGCTATGGAGGCACATGAGATGAAGCCAAGCACCCTGTGCCTGTTCAGGCACTAGGCTGTGAGCCAGCCTTGCCCCCCTCCCTTCCAATGGTCTCAATGATTAGGAGTGACAGCATCAGGAGGCAATATTGGCATGCTGTCACCTCAGTTAAGGAGGAGGGGGAGTCTGTTCCAGACAAGTATTAGTGCAAAAATTTGGACCGTAAAAAATGGTCCCAGTAAGTCTTAGGGGGAATATGCACACCTATCACTTGGAATACTAATGCATAGAATGCATTCACATAAAGAACCCGCTGCCTTTAGAACAACTTGAAGCCTGAGCGGGGACATACACAGTTAGCATTTCTCCACTTACTAAGTAGACACATTACTGGAAAAGCACACAACTTACCATCATCAGGTTTTTTTGGGGCCCCTGAAGTGGATGGCGTGGCTGGCTCTGGAGAAACTGCACAAAAAGAACACAAATTGTGAACTGGAATGTGGTACATTACCGAGGAAGAGTATTTATGAAAGATTGACAAACACACATTTTCAGTGTTGACTAAATCAGGACATGATTAAATTACAATGTCCCCTAAAAATTTACAAGTACAAAGCACACCATTTCCAATGTAGAGAAACTAACACCAATTTAGAATAGGGTGGCTTGAGATAACTTACAAAAGATAACATGTCCTGTAAAGCTCCCCAAAACCACCTTTCAAACATGAAGGTTAAGCAAGAGTGTTTCATGACCAACCTTCCTGTCACATATAGCAAAACTACACTTGCTTTGACTCCAACTTAGATTATCCTAGATACACATCATCCTAGCACACACAATTCATGTGAGAATCTAATTTTAGGTACTTACAGACTAGTTCAGGGGAGCCTGGAGTGGGGGAGGATGGGGGAGACCCTACATGGGGGGATGGTGTCCCTTCATGGGGGGATGGCGTTGTATCTCCTAGAAACACAAAGACACAAATACAATCCTTGAACAAAAGCTATTTGATAAAGGCACACAGAAAGTAGTCTGGAAACATTGAAGGTAGTAGTTACAGTGGACTGGGTAAGCAGTGGCCCCTCTTCCCCAGTCCTCCACAACAAACATCCTCAATGTCAGCTGCTACAAAACCCCAATGTCAAAATATATATATTACAGCCCTTATATTTACCAGGACACATTGAACACACAAACACATGTAGAATACTTACTTCCCCTTTGAGGAGAGCCCAGGTCCTCATCCGAGTCGGACCAATTGGCCTCTTCTTGGCCAACAGTTTGTTCCTGGCCCGGATCCAGGCGACTTGGCCCTGCCTGAGGCTCCTCTCTTGCTGAAGTTACATCAACCACAAAAGAAAACAAAACAAACAATCATTCCTCCAAGTTCGACCTAATACACAACACACCAGCACATCCACATTACTTACAGGGGGCCTGAGAAGGCTGAGCCGCAACATCCTGATCACTGGTTTCTAAAATAAAAGAAAAACATTATATATTATTTATGGACACAAATAGGCAGTAACCTCTCATCATGCTAGCACCATACTCAATGCCCCTACAATTCAGAACATAGAAGTGCACTTACACCAATGAGATGCATTGACCATGTTTTAAAACAGGAGGGCACCATGCAAATTAAGCGGGCGCCTAAGGCCTCGCACCTACAGGGGCCTTGCGGCCAGTGGCGGAGCACCAACATTTCGAAGGGCGCAGTCAGGGAAATCTCCCAAGTAAAAGATTGCTTTCAATCCTCGGATCAAAAAGTTGCAGCAGTGTGCTGCAGTCCCTTCACTGCGTCTGCCAGGTGTCTGTTGTCCGCTGACACTTACTCCTCCTTCTCTGCCTGGGGATTGGCCGTCTGATCATGTTATCCTAAGATGTGGAGGAATCGGTAGGTGTGTACCTGCACCAGTAGGAAGTGACTGGCCGGTCAACTCACTCTGCTATCATCAGTTGTTGCTCTGGGAGGAGAGCTCCGCCCTGGACCCGGAACATACAGGTAACCAGGCCCAGACTTGATATTTTGCAGGCTGGTCATAGATTTGTTGTGTCCACTATGCAAAGTGGTTGAGTAGCCCCAGGGAAGTTGGAAGAGTCTGAAAATGGTTGGTGGAGGAGGAGGAGAAGAAGGCCCTGGGTGGCTGGGGGACAAGGAGAGGGCCCCTGGGGGTTTTCTAGAGGAGGAAAGATCCACAATGACGCCAGAGTCAATTGCCAAGGAAGAGAGTGGAGCTGAGCAAGTCCTGCCTATCTGACATGAAAGCCAAACATGGTGTAGATGGAGCCCTTTGCCCTACACAATGACAGCACCAGAGGTGGAAGGTGAGTGGTAGCGGGTCTTTGACATTATAGAGCATATGGACTCTGTCCATTATTGGTAGTTTTGTTTGGAGTTGTCCTTTAGATGTTTAACTGTGTTGTTTTTGACCCGAGCTGTGAGGGACTGAGGTATGACAGCCCACTATGCTGAGACTTATAGTGCCCTAGAATGTTGAGGACTGAGGAATCCTTAGTCCCTAACAGAGGGCACTACAAGTCTTAGCATAGCAGGCAGTATTTCCTCATTCCCCTACAGAGAGGATTACAAGTCCAAGCAGGTAGCCTTCTGCAGTGGGACTTGTTGTGCCCTTGACTGTGGTGGACTGAGGAAGGGAAGTGTAAGAGGGTCTCTGTAAGCTCAGATGTATGGGGGAGCTTTGGGGAACACAGAGTTCCCTTTTACACCAGAGTCCCCAGCTTCCCCCCTCAAATAATGGTTCCCAGAACTCTCCTTACATCAGAGTCTTCACACTTCCCTCTTACAGTGTAGTAAGTCTGGAGACTCCGATGTAAAGGGGGCTCTGTAAAATGTGATTAGAGATTAGAAATTTCTAACATTTTTATTTTCTACTTACGATCCACAATTTTCAGCTGCTCAAATGGCTCGCTGCCTCTGACTGCATATTGGAGTGTGGCCGTCCTCCTCCTCCCCTTCTTCACCAAAAGCACAAGAGGGTGCCGTCCGTCCGCTTTGGCTAGAAGCAGAAGAAAAAAAAAAAACATAAAAAATACGAATGTACATAGTAGTATTAAAGGTTGTGAAGAGACACTTGATGGAGGTAGGAAAGGTAGGAGCGAGAGGGAGGGGGGGGGGGGGGTGTTGGTATTAGTGTTGTTGCATAGCTAAACACATGTCCACCTACCCAAAAAATTGTAACCTATCTGGTCACATGTAATGTATATTTTTACTTACCGGAGATTTGCTCCACAGCCTTTAGCAGGAGCTTGGGTGAGCGCCTTTTGGCATCACTCCAGGCCCGCTGCAGATCCACTATCTCAGGCAGAAACTGAAATCTCCGCTGCAGCCTCATCCGGAGACGACACATCATCTTGTGCTTTTGGTGAAGATGCGTATAAACTTTATCATACCCCCAGAGGAGGAGGAGCTGTGGAAAGAGCAGTGTATGTTTGAGTCCAAGTATGTCCAAAATAGTACAGTCTTCAAATAACATGCTAGGTCGTCTTTGAGATATTGTAGAACAAAGAATTCCATTTCTGGTGATACATATACATCGATGTCCAAATCTACCTCCATGACATAGGTTGCCCCACACTGGTGATTTCCTCCTACATGATATAGCCATTTTCTCAATTGGCCTTTCATGACACACCCAGGGCCGCCATCAGGGGGGGACAGGCAGTCACTGTATTTACAACCTTATTGCTGTCCATTTAGCAGGGTGCAAGTAACTTTACACACATGTAGCATAGGTATCAACTTTTGTCACCATGTTAAAAGGACAGCAGTATGGGTAGCATTACAGTGACTGTTATTAGTCCAGGCTCACTAAACTAGCCAATGCTTGGAAAAGCAAGCCATGCAGATTGCTTTTCAGGTCCCTTTTAACACGAGCTGTCTGATTGGGTGTGGCTGTTAATTTTTGACGCAGACCTGATAAGCCCCTCAATTCTCCTTTATGGAGTGTTATATGTAAATGGGATTGCTTCATTTGAGATGCAGATTTAAACTGTGTATGGCCAGGCTGAAGGTACCCAAGTTGATTGGTCGATCACCTGGAGGACAACGTACAACCAGTCTGTCAGATTTTACACACACTTATCGCTAGCATCTCTTGTAGCCACTAGCAATAATCACTGTGTTTTCCTGGCAGGGGCAGCACCAGGAGAACACAATGGCTCCGCAGGAGGGTTTCCCCTGTCTGTGTTGATGGTGGAATCAAGGCAAAATGTTTTTCCTGCAAGCCACGGGACAAACAAAGATATTTTTTTAATGAATCCATGATTTTGCCAAAATGGAAAAAAAAAGATGTTTGCTTTGTATATTCTTAAGTTTGCTACATAACTAGAACATGTAACAGTGTTATATCATTGCAGGAGATTTCCCTTCACTTCCTGTCTTGGTGTCACCAGGACAGGAAGTGAGGGAATCTCCCGTGGGGATACAGCCAGCAATTCTTTCCTTTTATATATACTATGGACATTATAAGGCAACAATTGCAAGCTATTTCCCCACAGTGATATTCCCCTCACTTCCTGTCTTGGTGACACTAAGACAGGAAGTGAGGGAAAATCTCATGCAATGATATCACCCTACTAGAAATTGTAGTTCCGTCTAAAAAGTATACATAAAGTAAGCACTTGGTTTCCAAAGTGGCAAAATTATGGAGGAGTTAAAACCCCATAGTGTGATCGGGTAATCTGACGGTGTGTTCCTACACTCCTCAATGTGTCTGTTCATTAAGCTGTGCTGAATTATCCTTGATTCACAATTCCTGCAAGAGTTGCACATGGTATGTGGGAGATGCAAATTTAAGGTGGCATAATTATCCACACAATCACACATAATCCTTTTTAAAGGTCACCAGCAGAATTTGATGGCATAGTGGTTCACAGCAGTGCCATCATATTCCAGTTAGATCTGTCAATTAACAAAGCAATGGGATCTGGGGGTGTATTTAACTTGCAATGGACACCCCCATTCATTATCATATGGCAGTGTGAGATGGGTCTGTTGGGAATGTGATCCATTGAGACAAGTGATTATACACTCATGTGTTTCTTTTAGAGGTGATTTGTTCAAGGCAATCCTTTGAAGACATGACCATTCCAGATTTTTGTGATCACTGATTCCATCTCAGGTGAACCAATTAGCTGCTGTGTGCAGATCCAGCTTATGATGGTAAGAGTGTCAGACAAGACAAACGGGGCCGAGCTTGCAGTGTGTATGGATGTATGTAAGGCAATAATTTTTTGCATTATGCATTTAGGGAATATAATGTTTCTAATCTTGCATATATGAAAAGGGTCAATACATTTGTCTTTATCTAGATAGATTCCAAAGCGTCAGAGCAATCTGTCACAGATAATTGGGTTTCATTTTGTGTAAAAGTTGAAACGAATCAAATCTATCTATATACAGGCATAGCCCACTTTAAGTACACAATGGGACCAGGGCATGTATGGAAACTGAAAATGTACTTCAAGTGAAGCAATCCCTTTTTTCTTTTCTCGATGCATGAAAATACACCAGCTCCATTGTAAATTTTGGCCACATTGACATAGCCTTACTCCCAAACCATGTGGGAGCATGTTAAGGGGATCCAGGACTATGACATGATAGATTACCTAGGCAAGCTGGCCAGCCACAAAATGGATATGGTGTAGTCCTGGGTACCTGGGTACCCTGTCGTTGCTCCCTAAGTTTGTTATCCCTGTCACTTATGGTTTGTGAGCAGTGTCATGGCAAGCTGAACAAGCTGTGTCCTTACTCACGATTGTATATAAAGTGAGTGTACTTAAAGCAGGGTATGCCTATCTATATCTATATAGAAAGTTCAGAGATGTGAACCTGTTCCCTATTATATACACTAATATATGGTATATAACATATTCTATAATGTATCTAATGTATATATATTGTATATAATATATACATAGTATATATATTGTCTAATATATATATTTTTTAGATACACATACATACATCTGGGAAAAAAAGTTGTTATACAGTCAGATCGAAAAAACTACTAAACCAAGCCCACATCCTAGTTATTATATATCAAAAAGAAGGGAGGTATTGAATGGGATTGTGGTATATCCATAGGGTGGGGACCAAAAGAAACCCATTGGAATTCCCAAAGAGTGGACTTTAAAGGGCTGGTAAAGTATTAGGTGAGCAAACAATGGAGTAAAAATATATAAATTTATTGAAATATATTAATTAAAAACAGAGATCAGCATGATTACTTCACATATGATAACTACCAACATAGTTGGACATGAAGACATAGAGTTAGTCCATATACAATTCAACCATGTTGACACATTGAAGGTATTATCTTGGTAATGGTTCGACGCGTTTCGCCAGAGAGAAGTAGTCGGCTTCTTCAGGAACCAATTGTTGGAGGCTAAGTAAGGCCTCTAATATTGGACATATACAGAAAGGAAAAGAAAAACAAACATAAACATTCATAAATAACCTTCATGTTATATCATTGGAGCCTAATTGATACATAACATATCAGGCTCCTGTTGAATGGAATAGAAAACAACTATACATTATTGATCAACTTGCTCACCTAGTTTACAATGGGGTTAACATAATAGGATTCGAGATATCCCTAGTTATCCAGTGAGGCCAGGATGCATGTAGCCCTCTCCAAAAAATCCTCAAATAGGGCTCCTAGGAACTCCTTTATGAGGGTAGGTGGACCGAACCTCTTCCAAATTTCCCAAGGGGATGAATACATCCAATAATCAGTGCCAATGAGTAACCTCAATGTTGTCACCATGGGGTCCTCAGCAACGATACGATGTTGAAGGCACGGGATTAATAAAATAAAAGCCCAGAACCACTCTGTAGTGTATCCATAAGAAAAGAAAAAGAAAGCACAAAAAGAAAGGACAAGAGATAAGGATATTGTCAAGTACTTATAACCCACCAAAGCAAATAAAAATCTGCTTGGAGGTAAAGTGTATAAGCCTATAGTTGAAGGCTCCATTCAAAAAAAGAACCTACCTTGTCATGGAATCGACACTATGTGGAGGTACTGGACGCCTGTGTCCGCGGTGTCAAACACCACAGCCATCGGCGTCTCTGCCTCGTGGGCTTATAAGCAGGAAGAAGTCCCGCCGGAAGTGCGACGCCAAAGGCGTCCCGACGTCACTTCCGGCGCGGGCGCTATGCAAGTGCGCCACTTCCGGTATGGCTGAAAGATAGTATTACAGCCATCGGGTACGGCGCAACTGATTCCCATTGCTGGGAGAGGACCGGATGTTTACCAGAAACATCCTACCTCTGCTTTGCGCCCGAGTCCACCTGGAATGGGGAGGGAGAGACAAGCATACTCTGGTTCAAACCGGATCTGTCAGTACATCCCGATCCTATCAAAAAGCAGAAAAAAATGGTGATTGATAAGAATACTTCAGAGGTCCCAAAACAAGAAACGGGGGGGAAAAGAAAAAAGCCAAACATAAGAAAGGGAGCATATATGTATATATATAAAGAAAACATACATGCAACCTAAAACAATAATTAATAAATAAGAACATAATATACAGCCCCTCAATAAGGGAGCATATTTAATAAGCATGTCTCATTGACACAGTTGCCACATAGATAGCTCACATCGGAGCAAAAGGGATGGCTGGTTATGGGGATATAGTCACATTCTATCCTGAAATGGGAAGAAAAAATAGGGGGGGGGGGGGGGGGGGAAATAAAGAAGGGGAAAGGAAGGGAGGGAAAGAGAAAAGGGGGAAAAAAATATATATATTAAAGATAATAAAATATATAAAGAGTGTATGAAAAATGTAAAGAGTGTATGAAAAATATAGAAAAATATAAAAATATAAAAAAAGTCCTAGAGGTGGACAACAGACACATTCCAGAGGTGGATCATCATTGATGGATTATGGATTAAATTAGAGAAATGGTTTATATGACACGGCTGAATTTAAGCCGGGCCATTTAGTAGCTTGCTGATTAAAGATCCATTTTGCTTCCTTTTGTAGAATGATTTTATCGATATTTCCACCTCGTGGGTTTCTGTTGACCACCTCTAGGACTGAAAAGGAGATCATATGAGGGTCAAAGCTATGGTTAAGACCGACATGCCTACATATTGGTGTATAAATTAGACCAACCTCCAAATAATAGAGGTGGTCACTGATCCTTTGCCAAAATTTCCTTTTGGTTTTGCCTATATAAAAGGCACCACATTTACATGTGGCTAAATACACTACCCCTTCCGTCTGACAGGTGGCTGAGAATCTCGGCCGTAGCATTCCTCCTCGTGGCAGGGGAAGGGTAATACCCTCCCTTATCCATGGGCATAGGTCACATGTCCCACATCTGTGGGTCCCCAGTGATCCCTCCAGTCCCACAGAGGTGGGGGACTGAAAGTGGCTATGCACCAATGAGTCGCCCAGAGATCTAGCCTTCCTAAATACTAATTCTGGTGTTGGTCGAACATATCGGGAGATAGTTGAATCCTCCGTCAAGAAGTGCCAGTTTTTGGTCAATATGGAGCGGATCTCTTTGTGGTGGGCATTGAAGGTAGTGATCATTTTAGTTGTAAAGGAAGATTCCTGTTTTTTGGGGCGGTAAATCAACTCTTCCCTTTGCTGGGATTTAGCCTTTTGATAGGCACTTTTTAGGACCCGATTACTGTATCCCCTAAGTTTTAGTCTCTGCTGAAGGGCTTTTGCTTCCCTCTCGAAGTCAACATCCTTTCCGCAATTGCGGCGTATCCTAAGGTATTGGCAGTAAGGTATATTACGTACAAGCGATCTTGGATGACCACTCTGGTAATGAAGAATGGTGTTACCAGCCGTCTCCTTCCGATACAGGGAGGTAAATAAAGTTCCGTCAGGAGACATGTGTATATAGGTGTCAAGAAAAGGAATCACCAACTTGCTGCATTGCATTGTAAATTTTAAATTAAATTGGTTGATCGAAAGATATTGCATAAATTCCAACAGTTGTTCATGAGATCCCGTCCACACCACCAGGACGTCATCAATATACCTTTTCCAGGTAAGGACATGTTCAAAGAGGGGTGACGCCTTCTCGTCAGAGAATAGGACGCGCTCCCATCCCCCCAGGTACAGGTTGGCATACGATGGGGCACACGCTGTCCCCATCGCTACCCCCTGTACCTGGAGGTATGTGTCATCGTTGAAGGAAAAAATATTGGAATTTAAAATAAATTCCAAAAGTCGAAGAACAAAGTCGGTACGAGCCCAATTAGAGCGCTCCTGTTCCCGGAGGAATGAAGACGCCACCCTTAGACCTTTGATATGGGGAATTGAGGAGTATAGCGCTTCGATATCAATCGCTACTAATAGCGATTGAGTAGGCACGACAAGTCCCTCGATGGTCTTAAGTAAATCCACCGTATCTTTAAGATAAGATGGTAAACTAGCTACTAGTGGGCGTAAATGGCTGTCAATGTATCGACTTGCCATTTCTGATATGCTTCCTATACCAGATATAATTGGACGTCCTGGTGGTGGGACGGTTTTTTTATGGATCTTAGGTATAGAGTAAAATGTTGGCGTAATTGGCCATTTGACCCAAAGATATTCAAATAATTCCTTATCAATCACATTTTCCTGAACAGCGTTGGAAATCAGAGTATAAAATTCAGCATTTTTGGTGGTGATTAATGTTTCCGGCACCCTATGGTACCATTCCTCGTTAGAGAGAATGGCTACACACATGTCAATATATTGATCGCGATCCATGACGACCACATTGCCCCCCTTGTCAGAGGGTTTGATGACAATGTGGTCGTCATGGATCAAGCGACCAAGAGCCTGCCTCTGCGGAGGGGACAGATTAGACCTGTAAGGGGAGGAGGCGGCGAGGTTTTCAAAGTCTTTGGCTGTTTGTTTTAAGAAAGCCCACACTGCGGGGCATGTTTGTAGCCGGGGGAAGTTAGTAGACTTGGCTTTGAATTGGGGTTCAGAGGGGAGCCCCAACTCATCGTCAGAGGAGGATTCCGACCCAGAGTTCTCAATCGGTCCACCACTTTCATCTAGAAGCTGGATAAGTATTTTCAACATCTTGAAATCATTAATTTTAAAACCTTTATAAGGGTCCTCATATTTGCCATCAATACTACACTTATTTTTGTTTTTATCAAATAAATATTTAAACGTGAGGTTCCTCGCAAAGAGGTGGAGGTCCTTTGTAATTTCAAATTTGTTTACCCTTTCCAGTGGGCAGAAACCCAAACCTAGTTTCAAAACATTTAGTTCATCATTCGATAATTGTCGCGATGATAGATTTACTACATCTAGTCCGAATGAGGGAGTATCGGTTTCACCATGTAAGTGTCCATGGTCCCTGCCCTCCTCTCTCCCAACACCTGTTGACTCTGTTGAGCCAAAGGTGTTGGGATTGATCCCAAAGGGGACTCATTAGGTAAATTAAGTTGTTTGGTTTTAGGTTTGGTTCCTGTATTAAGAGGAGGCTGAGAAGAATCAATGTCCAAATTGAACATTGAGTATTGATTCTGCTCGGTTCTGGGTAGGTGAGAACTGTAATGACTCCTATCTGTACCAGGCAATTGTTTCGGTTTAGGTGTTATTTCGTGAGGTGATACTGTCCTTTTTTGAGCCTTTTCCTGTTGAAAATCCATGCGGTTTGGGCCACCCCTCAGAGATGGTCTGCCCCGTCTTGCCTTCCCTCTTTGAGGTTGATTTACACTCTTATAAGAGGAGGCTGAGGATGACAAAGATGCTTCAGATTCTGTTCTAGTAATATTGTTATTCTTAATATTCCTTGGAACATATGGCCTATTCTTTTTCTGCCAGTTATTTTTATTGTTCCATTTGTAGGCTGTGCCGCCTGCAAAGGCCAATCTGTCCTTCATATATTTAAAATCCTTCTTTTCAACTATTTCCTTATTAACTCGTTCTAGGAATTGAGTTAATTCCTGTTCTTTTTTCGTAAAGTCAATCGTTTGTGAAGCTGGTTTATTAGTTTGGAGTAAACCAATTTCTTTGTCTACCTCTTCTAGGTCTTTCAGATATTTATTTCTCAAAAGTTGCATCATTCTTGCTGAACACGCGGTGAGATTGCTCTCCCATTGTTCACGAAAAAGGGGGTCGAGGACCTCAAACGAAGGAAAGACTTGTATGCGTAAACCAATTGGGTTGACCTCATCACGTAGGTACTTATCAAAATACCTGATGTGCCAACCCAGATTTGATTTACGCTCCATAAGCTTTTTAAGTTTTTGAAAGTATACCTCCACACTGATGTCATTCGGGGCATAGGTTACACATGTTTGTTGGATGGAGTCCAGGAACTTCTCCCATGCAGGGCCTGTTAATTGTGCCATAGTGTAAAATTCTCACCACTTCCAGTACGTATCTAATACAGAGAAAATCAATGGCAACTTCTAATAGAGAGGGGGATGAAGGGTAGAAAGAGAGACAAAAGAAAAAAGAAGGAAAAGGAAGGGAAAGGGGAAGGGGAAGAAGAAAGATATGGGACTAACACCAAAAATGAGACATGCTTGTACAATTGACATATAAAGATAAGTTTTTAACATAAAGAACAAATCCAAAAAACAAAAATTTTTTTATATATAAAGGTTGAACACCATGTGTACATACAAGTCAAAACTCCTAATTGGAGAGTCGACCTCAACACCCACACATGGGTCAAGAGGTGTATGCACACATGTGGGTCAGTAAGCCGACTCCAGTG
The DNA here is from genome assembly GCF_965119305.1 of Pelophylax lessonae. Lineage (NCBI taxonomy): Eukaryota > Metazoa > Chordata > Amphibia > Anura > Ranidae > Pelophylax > Pelophylax lessonae. Next base: position 253,298,405 of record NC_138774.1, read on the forward strand.
AGCTCCAAGTAGGAACCCAAGAAGAGTTAACCCCTTAACACATGCGTACACACAGCTCACATACTAACATATACATAATTATGATTAAATAGATTAATCACAAAGAGCAACAGATATTAGAAGAAATGACTGTATTGAGAATGGGTTTTACACCCCGAAAATCAATATTGGGAAAAAAAGTTGTTATACAGTCAGATCGAAAAAACTACTAAACCAAGCCCACATCCTAGTTATTATATATCAAAAAGAAGGGAGGTATTGAATGGGATTGTGGTATATCCATAGGGTGGGGACCAAAAGAAACCCATTGGAATTCCCAAAGAGTGGACTTTAAAGGGCTGGTAAAGTATTAGGTGAGCAAACAATGGAGTAAAAATATATAAATTTATTGAAATATATTAATTAAAAACAGAGATCAGCATGATTACTTCACATATGATAACTACCAACATAGTTGGACATGAAGACATAGAGTTAGTCCATATACAATTCAACCATGTTGACACATTGAAGGTATTATCTTGGTAATGGTTCGACGCGTTTCGCCAGAGAGAAGTAGTCGGCTTCTTCAGGAACCAATTGTTGGAGGCTAAGTAAGGCCTCTAATATTGGACATATACAGAAAGGAAAAGAAAAACAAACATAAACATTCATAAATAACCTTCATGTTATATCATTGGAGCCTAATTGATACATAACATATCAGGCTCCTGTTGAATGGAATAGAAAACAACTATACATTATTGATCAACTTGCTCACCTAGTTTACAATGGGGTTAACATAATAGGATTCGAGATATCCCTAGTTATCCAGTGAGGCCAGGATGCATGTAGCCCTCTCCAAAAAATCCTCAAATAGGGCTCCTAGGAACTCCTTTATGAGGGTAGGTGGACCGAACCTCTTCCAAATTTCCCAAGGGGATGAATACATCCAATAATCAGTGCCAATGAGTAACCTCAATGTTGTCACCATGGGGTCCTCAGCAACGATACGATGTTGAAGGCACGGGATTAATAAAATAAAAGCCCAGAACCACTCTGTAGTGTATCCATAAGAAAAGAAAAAGAAAGCACAAAAAGAAAGGACAAGAGATAAGGATATTGTCAAGTACTTATAACCCACCAAAGCAAATAAAAATCTGCTTGGAGGTAAAGTGTATAAGCCTATAGTTGAAGGCTCCATTCAAAAAAAGAACCTACCTTGTCATGGAATCGACACTATGTGGAGGTACTGGACGCCTGTGTCCGCGGTGTCAAACACCACAGCCATCGGCGTCTCTGCCTCGTGGGCTTATAAGCAGGAAGAAGTCCCGCCGGAAGTGCGACGCCAAAGGCGTCCCGACGTCACTTCCGGCGCGGGCGCTATGCAAGTGCGCCACTTCCGGTATGGCTGAAAGATAGTATTACAGCCATCGGGTACGGCGCAACTGATTCCCATTGCTGGGAGAGGACCGGATGTTTACCAGAAACATCCTACCTCTGCTTTGCGCCCGAGTCCACCTGGAATGGGGAGGGAGAGACAAGCATACTCTGGTTCAAACCGGATCTGTCAGTACATCCCGATCCTATCAAAAAGCAGAAAAAAATGGTGATTGATAAGAATACTTCAGAGGTCCCAAAACAAGAAACGGGGGGGAAAAGAAAAAAGCCAAACATAAGAAAGGGAGCATATATGTATATATATAAAGAAAACATACATGCAACCTAAAACAATAATTAATAAATAAGAACATAATATACAGCCCCTCAATAAGGGAGCATATTTAATAAGCATGTCTCATTGACACAGTTGCCACATAGATAGCTCACATCGGAGCAAAAGGGATGGCTGGTTATGGGGATATAGTCACATTCTATCCTGAAATGGGAAGAAAAAATAGGGGGGGGGGGGGGGGGAAATAAAGAAGGGGAAAGGAAGGGAGGGAAAGAGAAAAGGGGGAAAAAAATATATATATTAAAGATAATAAAATATATAAAGAGTGTATGAAAAATGTAAAGAGTGTATGAAAAATATAGAAAAATATAAAAATATAAAAAAAGTCCTAGAGGTGGACAACAGACACATTCCAGAGGTGGATCATCATTGATGGATTATGGATTAAATTAGAGAAATGGTTTATATGACACGGCTGAATTTAAGCCGGGCCATTTAGTAGCTTGCTGATTAAAGATCCATTTTGCTTCCTTTTGTAGAATGATTTTATCGATATTTCCACCTCGTGGGTTTCTGTTGACCACCTCTAGGACTGAAAAGGAGATCATATGAGGGTCAAAGCTATGGTTAAGACCGACATGCCTACATATTGGTGTATAAATTAGACCAACCTCCAAATAATAGAGGTGGTCACTGATCCTTTGCCAAAATTTCCTTTTGGTTTTGCCTATATAAAAGGCACCACATTTACATGTGGCTAAATACACTACCCCTTCCGTCTGACAGGTGGCTGAGAATCTCGGCCGTAGCATTCCTCCTCGTGGCAGGGGAAGGGTAATACCCTCCCTTATCCATGGGCATAGGTCACATGTCCCACATCTGTGGGTCCCCAGTGATCCCTCCAGTCCCACAGAGGTGGGGGACTGAAAGTGGCTATGCACCAATGAGTCGCCCAGAGATCTAGCCTTCCTAAATACTAATTCTGGTGTTGGTCGAACATATCGGGAGATAGTTGAATCCTCCGTCAAGAAGTGCCAGTTTTTGGTCAATATGGAGCGGATCTCTTTGTGGTGGGCATTGAAGGTAGTGATCATTTTAGTTGTAAAGGAAGATTCCTGTTTTTTGGGGCGGTAAATCAACTCTTCCCTTTGCTGGGATTTAGCCTTTTGATAGGCACTTTTTAGGACCCGATTACTGTATCCCCTAAGTTTTAGTCTCTGCTGAAGGGCTTTTGCTTCCCTCTCGAAGTCAACATCCTTTCCGCAATTGCGGCGTATCCTAAGGTATTGGCAGTAAGGTATATTACGTACAAGCGATCTTGGATGACCACTCTGGTAATGAAGAATGGTGTTACCAGCCGTCTCCTTCCGATACAGGGAGGTAAATAAAGTTCCGTCAGGAGACATGTGTATATAGGTGTCAAGAAAAGGAATCACCAACTTGCTGCATTGCATTGTAAATTTTAAATTAAATTGGTTGATCGAAAGATATTGCATAAATTCCAACAGTTGTTCATGAGATCCCGTCCACACCACCAGGACGTCATCAATATACCTTTTCCAGGTAAGGACATGTTCAAAGAGGGGTGACGCCTTCTCGTCAGAGAATAGGACGCGCTCCCATCCCCCCAGGTACAGGTTGGCATACGATGGGGCACACGCTGTCCCCATCGCTACCCCCTGTACCTGGAGGTATGTGTCATCGTTGAAGGAAAAAATATTGGAATTTAAAATAAATTCCAAAAGTCGAAGAACAAAGTCGGTACGCGCCCAATTAGAGCGCTCCTGTTCCCGGAGGAATGAAGACGCCACCCTTAGACCTTTGATATGGGGAATTGAGGAGTATAGCGCTTCGATATCAATCGCTACTAATAGCGATTGAGTAGGCACGACAAGTCCCTCGATGGTCTTAAGTAAATCCACCGTATCTTTAAGATAAGATGGTAAACTAGCTACTAGTGGGCGTAAATGGCTGTCAATGTATCGACTTGCCATTTCTGATATGCTTCCTATACCAGATATAATTGGACGTCCTGGTGGTGGGACGGTTTTTTTATGGATCTTAGGTATAGAGTAAAATGTTGGCGTAATTGGCCATTTGACCCAAAGATATTCAAATAATTCCTTATCAATCACATTTTCCTGAACAGCGTTGGAAATCAGAGTATAAAATTCAGCATTTTTGGTGGTGATTAATGTTTCCGGCACCCTATGGTACCATTCCTCGTTAGAGAGAATGGCTACACACATGTCAATATATTGATCGCGATCCATGACGACCACATTGCCCCCCTTGTCAGAGGGTTTGATGACAATGTGGTCGTCATGGATCAAGCGACCAAGAGCCTGCCTCTGCGGAGGGGACAGATTAGACCTGTAAGGGGAGGAGGCGGCGAGGTTTTCAAAGTCTTTGGCTGTTTGTTTTAAGAAAGCCCACACTGCGGGGCATGTTTGTAGCCGGGGGAAGTTAGTAGACTTGGCTTTGAATTGGGGTTCAGAGGGGAGCCCCAACTCATCGTCAGAGGAGGATTCCGACCCAGAGTTCTCAATCGGTCCACCACTTTCATCTAGAAGCTGGATAAGTATTTTCAACATCTTGAAATCATTAATTTTAAAACCTTTATAAGGGTCCTCATATTTGCCATCAATACTACACTTATTTTTGTTTTTATCAAATAAATATTTAAACGTGAGGTTCCTCGCAAAGAGGTGGAGGTCCTTTGTAATTTCAAATTTGTTTACCCTTTCCAGTGGGCAGAAACCCAAACCTAGTTTCAAAACATTTAGTTCATCATTCGATAATTGTCGCGATGATAGATTTACTACATCTAGTCCGAATGAGGGAGTATCGGTTTCACCATGTAAGTGTCCATGGTCCCTGCCCTCCTCTCTCCCAACACCTGTTGACTCTGTTGAGCCAAAGGTGTTGGGATTGATCCCAAAGGGGACTCATTAGGTAAATTAAGTTGTTTGGTTTTAGGTTTGGTTCCTGTATTAAGAGGAGGCTGAGAAGAATCAATGTCCAAATTGAACATTGAGTATTGATTCTGCTCGGTTCTGGGTAGGTGAGAACTGTAATGACTCCTATCTGTACCAGGCAATTGTTTCGGTTTAGGTGTTATTTCGTGAGGTGATACTGTCCTTTTTTGAGCCTTTTCCTGTTGAAAATCCATGCGGTTTGGGCCACCCCTCAGAGATGGTCTGCCCCGTCTTGCCTTCCCTCTTTGAGGTTGATTTACACTCTTATAAGAGGAGGCTGAGGATGACAAAGATGCTTCAGATTCTGTTCTAGTAATATTGTTATTCTTAATATTCCTTGGAACATATGGCCTATTCTTTTTCTGCCAGTTATTTTTATTGTTCCATTTGTAGGCTGTGCCGCCTGCAAAGGCCAATCTGTCCTTCATATATTTAAAATCCTTCTTTTCAACTATTTCCTTATTAACTCGTTCTAGGAATTGAGTTAATTCCTGTTCTTTTTTCGTAAAGTCAATCGTTTGTGAAGCTGGTTTATTAGTTTGGAGTAAACCAATTTCTTTGTCTACCTCTTCTAGGTCTTTCAGATATTTATTTCTCAAAAGTTGCATCATTCTTGCTGAACACGCGGTGAGATTGCTCTCCCATTGTTCACGAAAAAGGGGGTCGAGGACCTCAAACGAAGGAAAGACTTGTATGCGTACACATACATACATCTATATATATACACATATAATATATATATATACATACATATAATATAATATACATATATATACATATATATACATATACATACATATACATATATATACATATAATATATATATATATATATATATACACATATAATATATATATATATATATATACACATATAATATATATATATATATATATACATATAATATATATATATATATATATACATATAATATATATATATATATACATATAATATATATATATATATACATATAATATATATATATATATATACATATAATATATATATATATATATATACATATAATATATATATATACATATAATATATATATATATATATATATATACATATAATATATATATATATATATACATATAATATATATATATATATACATATAATATATATATATATATATATATATATACACATAATATATATATATATATATACATATAATATATATATATATATATACATATAATATATATATATATATATACATATAATATATATATATATATACATATAATATATATATATATATATACATATAATATATATATATATATATACATATAATATATATATATATATATACATATAATATATATATATATATATATACATATAATATATATATATATATACATATAATATATATATATATATACATATAATATATATATATATATATATATATATATATATATATATATATATATATATATATATATATATATATACACACATACATATATATATATATATATATATATATATATAGGGAACAGGTTCACATCTAGGAAGTTTCTATAACAGGAAGCTTCTAGATCACGTCTAATAGGCAGAAAGTGCATGCGCAGATCAGCAGACCAAAAGTTTCTTGCACACCCGCTAGATAAGCGACCCACCCTGCCACCATCCCCCATCCCCCATCCCGCACCCTGCACACTCACACCCCCTCCTTACCTTACACACAAATGCCACGATTTCGGCTGTAAACAGTGCAGGAGCCATGATGCACACTTACGACAGGGCCTGGACAATTTCCGGAAACGTGTGCACGCAGCAAAAGTTTCGTTTCCGGTTTCATGTATAAATGTGAGAACGCGGTTTTGTATATTCGCGAATTCGCGAATAGTGAACATACACAACCATTAAGCAGATTTAACTTAGAAAAAGAAATACAAATACATACATTTGTGGACACCAGAAAACTTTATTTAGACACATGAAGACATTTTAAAAAAAAATTGGAAACATGCTGTTTATTACATTTGTATTTTTCAAACCAAAACAACCTTTGTACAACATTTAGACCATATACATCGACAAAGAGCCCATAATCAACAGATGCATGTGCAGATTGACAGAATTATGTTAACAGCAATAAATACTTACAGAGAGTCAACACACAACACAGCCAAATCTCACCTCCATAAATAACAAAGGGCCAAAAATGTTACCCATAAAACATGTGACACACAAATATATTGGACCTCTTCGTAGGTCAAATCTTTCCTGATGTCTGAGTGAGCTATATATAATCCAAGCAAACACACCCAGAATGGTAACGCCCAGTCCAAAAATTAACTGTGTGTATCCTGTGTGTTTTGGAGCATGCTCAGTTGCCAAAACAAGGGAAATAGAAATGAGGAATAGAAATGTATGTAGGTGTGTATAGTATATGTGAATTGAAAAAATTCTCTCTTGAAGTTTGCTAGTCATTATTTAGAATGTTTAGATACAGGAATACATACATATATATACAATTACGTGAGAGAGAGAGAAATATATATTTAGGGAAACAATTGAAACACACCTTTTGGGATTTGAGAAGTGAGATTGTGACGATTGACCAGATATGTAAGCCAACAATCTGACTCATCACTCATGAACATCCCTAAATTTGGCGTGGCAATTATATCAGGCGTTCTTATGTGCATTTTGGCTGGCGTTTTCACAGGCGTTTTGACATGCATTTTTTGGGCAGGCATTGTTATATGAAATCACCTACAAAAGCCCCAAAAACAGACCACAAACACGTACATGTGAACGTAGCCCGTTTGGGGGCGTTTGAGGGGGATTTGTCCAGCTCAAGGATCAGCTCCCAAAACAGGCAAAAAATCCAATCCTATTCAGTTCAATGGCCCCTGTTCCCATGTGAGCATTTTGACGGCATGAGGAAAACACCCAACGCTCACTGAGAAATAGCACAATGATTAGGGAGTCTGCCTTCCTGCTGTAGGTTTGTAAGTTCGAATCCGGAAGGTGCCCTCTGTATGGGCAACACTTGGATATCTCCAATCCTCCAAATGTTGACATCATTAATTTTGTTCATGTTTGAAAAAGGCATGTGTATCAGCAAACTTTTAATCCAAAGACATGAACAAAATACAAAAGATGCCCCATAAAGTCAATATGTAGCAATATTGTGAGCTAAAGCTCTATTTGTTTGTTGGGCATACTTTGCTAATTAGCCAAGTATAAGGGATATATATATATATATACCTTCAGTTAAATGTGTAGTAAAATGGTAACACTTGGCCATACCCATATGGAAGAAAAGGTAGTATTTGCAATATATTTCTAAAAACATTCTTTGGAAACACATAAAATATTGTCAAAATTGTGACATTTCCTTGATATGTGTGAAATGCTAATAATCTTTCTTTGAAATATGTTTTACATCTATTTTTTTTCTATCTGACGACCAATTCCCCAATGTAATATTTTGTGGGTTTTTTCAGAGAATGTGGAGGTTCTATATAAACACTGTAGATTTGACTGCTATGATTTCGGAGTTAGCAGGAAAGGTGTATGGAATGTGATGGTGTTTACTAAAGGATCCCTTGTTGGAAGTGTGCATGTTTTTCCAATTCCGCCGGTTTTTGCCATTTTCTATGGGCGAGACAGCGGATTTGCAAGCGGTATTCAAAAAAAAATTGACCCAAAATCGCGCTGGCGAAATTTTTTGAGCCAATTTGACGTTGCGCATGCGCACATTCGCGAGTTCGCAGCTCGCGGCTGGAGGAGCTGTTTAACCTTTCCACACTTTCGCAGATATCTCTCTTTCTAAGTCAGTTTTTGAGATTTTTTAAACGCAAGTCATCTCCAAATTGACTTCCACACCTTCCACAGTGATTTGGGATTTTTGGGGGTACAGGGGAAAATTTGGCTAAACTTTAGTCGAGCTTTTAGCTGGCGTGGTTTTAAGTCGCGCTCTGACCATATTGCATCTTAATGAATCTCACACTAGGCGCTATTTTCCGCCCGCCGTTCTTTGAATGCCAATTTCAGACTTAAATAATCGCCGCTTCGCAAAATCACGCCGAAACGCCAATTCGCCGTACTATGAATCAGGCCCTTGGTGACCAAAATGTCATTTTGACCAAAGATTTTTTTCAGGTTATTGGTTTACAAAATGCAGTTATCTTGTCTAGAACCGGCGTTTTAAGACTCTAAAAGACGAAAATACAGTCATTTTGACTAAAAACAAATTTTCAGACCTTTGGTGACCAAATGCAGTTATCTTGACTAAAAAGGCTTTTAAGACACTTGGAGACCAAAATCGAGTCATTCTGACCCAACAAAATGTTTCAAGCCATTCGTTACCAAATGCAATTATCTTGTCCAAAAGCGTCTTTTTAAGACTCTAAAAGACGAAAATACAGTCATTTTTGAGTAATAAAAATATTTTCAGACCTTTGGTGACCAAATGAAGTTATCTTGACTAAAGAAGGCTTTTTAGACACTTGGAGACCAAAATAGAGTCATTTTGACCAAAAATTGTTTTCAGGTCATTGGTTACGAATAGTGTTGAGCGAACACGGACTGTATTATTCGTGTTCGTACCGAATAATTGGATTTTTTGTACCCGAACACGGACACGGACACTTTACTGTATGTTCGGGTAAAAATCTGTGTTCGGTCGTTTTATTTCCGGGTTTTGCATGCTTTGGCGCTCTTTTCATGGCGGGCTTTCAACAGCCAATCAACAATCGTTTAACTGGTGTGCCTTAAGCCATCCCAGCCATGCCTGCAAATGTCTCAGTAGCTGTGATTGGCCGTCTGAAGCATGTGACCAAGTCTTTATAAGTTCCAGGCAGCCGCAGCGTCTTCATTCTGCTGCTTAGATCAGGGACAGAGCACACATCAACATGCTGGCTGCTGATTAGGGAAAGACAGGCAGGAAAAAACCATTTGTGTCCGGATAGAATTGAGGGACAGGTCGGAGTGTTTAGGCAGGGCGAGTTGTAGGCATTTTAGGGATAGAGTCTGCTGAATTATAGGGTCAGTGTCTTCTACAAAGTACAATCGATATTGCTGTGTGGGGGGTGGGGTGACTCTGCACTCAATCCTGATCTACGATCTCTTCTCAATCCTGTTAGGGAGAGGCTGCTGCTGCTGAATTTTAGGGAAACTGTGTTCTACAAACTACAATCGATATTGCTGTGTGGTGTGGGATAGGAGATAGGCAGGTGTCAGTGATCCACATCCATTTTTCTGTGTGTGAGCTGCAGTGAACACAATCTTTTTGGGCTGCAGTGAACACAATCTTTTTGGGGTGCAGTGAACAACGTCCTTTTTGGGGTGCAGTGAACAAAATCTTTTTGGGGTGCAGTGAACAAAATCCTTTTTGGGGTGCAGTGAACAACACCATTTTTGGGGTGCAGTGAACACAATCTTTTTGGGGTGCAGTGAACAAAATCCTTTGTGGGGTGCAGTGAACACAATCTTTGTGGGGTGCAGTGAACACAATCTTTTTGGGGTGCAGTGAACAACATCCTTTTTGGGGTGCAGTGAACAAAATCCTTTTTGGGGTGCAGTGAACACAATCTTTTTGGGGTGCAGTGAACAAAATCCTTTGTGGGGTGCAGTGAACACAATCTTTGTGGGGTGCAGTGAACACAATCTTTTTGGGGTGCAGTGAACAAAATCCTTTTTGGGTGCAGTGAACAACATCCTTTTTGGGGTGCAGTGAACAACATCCTTTTTGGGGTGCAGTGAACAACATCCTTTTTGGGGTGCAGTGAACAAAATCCTTTTAGGGTGCAGTGAACACAATCTTTGTGGGGTACAGTGAACAGAATCTTTGTGGGGTGCAGTGAACACAATCTTTGGGGGGTACAGTGAACACAATCTTTTTGGGGTGCAGTGAACAAAATCCTTTGTGGGGTGCAGTGAACACAATCTTTGTGGGGTGCAGTGAACACAATCTTTTTGGGGTGCAGTGAACAAAATCCTTTGTGGGGTGCAGTGAACACAATCTTTGTGGGGTGCAGTAAACACAATCTTTTTGGGGTGCAGTGAACAAAATCCTTTGTGGGGTGCAGTGAACACAATCTTTGTGGGGTGCAGTGAACACAATCTTTTTGGGGTGGAGTGAACAAAATCCTTTTTGGGGTGCAGTGAACAACATCCTTTTTGGGGTGCAGTGAACACAATCTTTTTGGGGTGCAGTGAACAAAATCCTTTGTGGGGTGCAGTGAACACAATCTTTGTGGGGTGCAGTGAACACAATCCTTTTTGGGGTGCAGTGAACAAAATCCTTTTTGGGGTGCAGTGAACACAATCTTTTTGGGGTGCAGTGAACAAAATCCTTTGTGGGGTGCAGTGAACACAATCTTTGTGGGGTACAGTGAACAGAATCTTTGTGGGGTGCAGTGAACACAAACTTTGGGGGGTATAGTGAACACAATCTTTTTGGGGTGCAGTGAACAAAATCCTTTGTGGGGTGCAGTGAACACAATCTTTGGGGGGTACAGTGAACACAATCTTTTTGGGGTGCAGTGAACAAAATCCTTTGTGGGGTGCAGTGAACACAATCTTTTTGGGGTGCAGTGAACACAATCTTTTTGGGGTGCAGTGAACAAAATCCTTTTTTGGGGTGCAGTGAACACAATCTTTTTGGGGTGCAGTGAACACAATCTTTTTGGGGTGCAGTGAACAAAATCCTTTGTGGGGTGCAGTGAACACAATCTTTGTGGGGTACAGTGAACACAATCTTTGGGGGGTACAGTGAACACAATCTTTTTGGGGTGCAGTGAACAAAATCCTTTGTGGGGTGCAGTGAACATAATCTTTGGGGGGTACAGTGAACACAATCTTTTTGGGGTGCAGTGAACAAAATCCTTTGTGGGGTGCAGTGAACACAATCTTTGTGGGGTGCAGTGAACACAATCTTTTTGGGGTGCAGTGAACAAAATCCTTTTTGGGGTGCAGTGAACAACATCCTTTTTGGGGTGCAGTGAACACAATCTTTTTGGGGTGCAGTGAACAAAATCCTTTGTGGGGTGCAGTGAACACAATCTTTGTAGGGTACAGAGAACAGAATCTTTGTGGGGTGCAGTGAACACAATCTTTGGGGGGTACAGTGAACACAATCTTTTTGGGGTGCAGTGAACAAAATCCTTTTAGGGTGCAGTGAACACAATCTTTGTGGGGTGCAGTGAACAAATTCCTTTTTGAGGTGCAGTGAACACAATCTTTGTGGGGTGCAGTGAACACAATCTCATACTTCTGAACATTTGAGGGTGCTGCCTGTTCCATACTCCTCCTCCTACTGCTCAACCATCCTTTTAGGGGTACAAACAATAGTAATTGGGGCCTAGTGTGGTGGTGTACGTGTGAGATACATACACTTTCTTTTTGATCATATTTTCTATTCCGCTATTCAATTAAAACCTTTGGGGATCAATTAAATTGTGTGATAGTCTGTGTCGGTACGTGTGAGATCCACCTTTCCAAGTTTTTGGGGTTCATCTCATACTTCTGAAGATTTGAGGGTGCTGCCTGTTCCATACTCCTCCTCCTACTCCTCAACCATCCTTTTAGGGGTACAAACAATAGTAATTGGGGCCTAGTGTGGTGGTGTACGTGTGAGATACATACACTTTCTTTTTGATCATATTTTCTATTCCGCTATTCAATTAAAACCTTTGGGGATCAATTAAATTGCGAGATAGTCTGTGTCGGTACGTGTGAGATCCACCTTTCCAAGTTTTTGGGGTTCATCTCATACTTCTGAAGATTTGAGGGTGCTGCCTGTTCCATACTCCTCCTCCTACTGCTCAACCATCCTTTTAGGGGTACAAACAATAGTAATTGGGGCCTAGTGTGGTGGTGTACGTGTGAGATACATACACTTTCTTTTTGATCATATTTCCTATTCCGCTATTCAATAAAAACCTTTGAGGATCAATTGAATTGCGGGATAGTCTGTTTCGGTACGTGTGAGATCCACCTTTCCAAGTTTTTGGGGTTCATCTCATACTTCTGAAGATTTGAGGGTGCTGTCTGTTCCATACTCCTCCTACTCCTCATCCATCCTTTTAGGGGTAGAAACAATAGTAATTGGGGCCTAGTGTGGTTTTGTACGTGCGAGATACATACACTTTTTTGGATCATATTTCCTATTCCGCTATTCAATAAAAACCTTTCTAGGGCAAGATCTTAAATTACAGAAATATGAGGAGACCGTCAAATAAGGGCCGTGGCCTGGGTCGTGGTGCTGCTGGTAGAGCTCCTGTTGCAAGGAGAGGACGTGGTCGATCTGTGCCAGCTACACGCACAAGTGAAACACCTTCCTCAAGTGTGAGTAGGCGACAAAACCTGCATCAGTATTTGGTAGGGCATCATACGCCCCTAGAAGTGATGAGGCCAGAACAAGTGGAGGCGATAGTAGATTGGTTTGCTGCTGACAGTGCCTCCAGTTCCTTCACATTGTCTCCCACCCAGTCTACTGCAGAAAGGTCACAGTTGGCACCTGCAGCCGATGTCCAACCGTCTTTCACCTCACCCCCTTGCAAATCAGGCAAGCAGTCTGAGCCCCAAGCCATACAGCAGTCTCTTCTTCTTTTTGATGACTCTGTCAGCAGGGTTTCCCAGGGCCATCCACCTAGCCCTGCCCCAGAAGTGGAAAAGAGATTGAGTGCAGCGATGCCCAACCACTTATTTCTCAAGATGAGTACATGCAAGGATCATCGCAGCACGTCTCCGATGATGACGAAACGCAGGTGCCAACTGCTGCGGCGTTCAGCATTGTGGAGACCGACAAGGAGGGCAGGGGTGAAGACTGGGTGGAAGATGATGTGGAGGACGATGAGGTCCTCGACCCCACATGGAATGAACGTCATGCAGGTGACCTGAGTAGTTTGGAGGAAGAGGCGGTGGTCGCACAGAGCCACCAGCACAGCAGAAGAGGGAGCAGGGTGCAGAAGCGGAGCGGCCGTGCCCTAGACACTACGCCCGCTACTGCCCAATGCAGCAAGGGAACGAGCGCACCAAAGTCAGCTCAAAGGAGTTCTCTAGCGTGGAAGTTCTTTAGAAAATGTGCTGATGACAGGACACGAGTGGTTTGCACCCTGTGCAATCAGAGCTTGAAGCGAGGCATAAACCTTCTCAACCTGAGCACAACCTGCATGATCAGGCATCTAAGTGCAAAGCACGAGCTGCAGTGGAGTACACACCTTCAAAACCAAGAAATGTCTCTGGCTCATCCTGCTTCCTCTTCTGCTGCAGTCTCGGCCGCTCCAGCCACATCTGTAGTGATACCGGCACCTGCCACCCCGCAAACAGACGATCTGTCAGCAACACCACCACCTGGGTCACCAACAACCATCTCCACAATGTCCCGAGGAAGCGTTCAGCTTTCCATCTCCCAAACACTTGAGAGGAAGAGGAAGTACCCCCCTACCCACCCGCGATCCCTGGCCCTGAATGCCAGCATTTCAAAATTATTGGCCTTTGAAATGCTGTCATTCCGTCTGGTGGAGACGCACAGTTTTAAAAACCTTATGTCGGTGGCTGTCCCACAGTACGTCGTGCCCAGCCGCCACTACTTTTCCAGGCAAGCCATCCCTTCCCTGCACAACCAAGTGGGGGAAAAAATCAGGTGTGCACTGCGCAACGCCATCTGTACAAGGGTCCACCTAACTACCGATACGTGGACCAGTAAGCACGGTCAGGGGCGTTATATCTCCCTAACTGCACACTGGGTAAATGCAGTGGCGAATGGGCCTGAGGCGGATAGCAATTTGGCGCATGTCCTTCCACCACCGAGGATTGCAGGGCCCTTCAGTTTGCCTCCTGTTCCTAACTCCTCCTACTCCGCTTCCTCATCCTCTACCGCCTCCTCATCCGGACAGCGTAACACCTTCACCACCAACTTCAGCACGGCCAGGGGTAAACGACAGCAGGCAGTTTTACAACTTGCCTGTTTGGGGGACAAACCACACACCGCGCAGGAGTTGTGGAGGAGCATGGAACAGCAGACCAATGAGTGGTTGCTGCCAGCGAGCCTCAAGCCCGGCCTGGGCGAAATCTCATATCAGCTCTGGGCCTAGCCGGTTTGACGCACATCCCTTGCCTGGCGCATGTGCTGAATTTGGTGGTGCAGAGGTTCCTTAAAAACTACCCCGATATGTCAGAGCTGCTGCAGAAAGTGCGGGCCGTTTGTGCGTTCGGCGTTCTCACCCTGCTGCTGCTCGCCTGGCAGCGCTGCAGCGTAACTTCGGCCTTCCCGCTCACCGCCTCATATGTGACGTGCCCACAAGGTGGAACTCCACCTTGCACATGCTGGAAAGACTGTGCGAGCAGCAGCAGGCCATAGTGGAGTTTCGGCTGCAGCACGCACGCGTGAGTCGCTCTGCGGAACAGCACCACTTCACCACCAATAACTGGGCCTCCATGCGAGACCTGTGTGCCTTGTTGCGCTGTTTTGAGTACTCCACCAACATGGCCAGTGGCAATGACGCCGTTCTCAGCTTAACTATCCCACTTCTATGCCTCCTTGAAAAAACAAATGATGGAAGAGGATGTGGCACAGGATGAGGAGGAGGAGGAGGATGAAGAGGTAACATTTCCAAGGCTTTCAGGGCAGTCATTCGAAAGGGGCTCCGAGGGTGGGTTCCTGCACACACAAACGCCAGGGACACAAATGTCCAGCAGGGGCACAGTTCTGGAGGATGAGGAGGAGGAGGAGGAGCTGGAGGAGGAGATGGAACCATGTTCACAGCAGGGTGGCACCCAGGCCAGCTCATGGCCATCACTGGTGCGTGGCTGGGGGGATACAGAGGACACGGACGATACACCTCCCACAGAGGACAGCCTTTCGTTGCCTCTGGGCAGCCTGGCACACATGAGCGATTACATGCTGCAGTGTCTCCACAACGACCGCCGAGTTGCCAACATTCTAACTTGTGCTGATTACTGGGTGGCCACGCTGCTGGATCCCCGTTACAAGGACAACGTACCGTCCTTAATTCACTCACTGGAGCGCGATCGCAAGATGCGCGAGTACAAGCGCACGCTGGTAGACGCCATGCTGCTGGCATTCCCATCTGACAGCGGGGCCGCAGTGGAAGCACAAGGCAGAGGAGGAGGAGGAGGTCGCCAACGCAACCAGGGCACCGCCAGCACCTCAGAAGGCAGGGTTAGCATGGCCGAAATGTGGAAAAGCTTTGTCAGCACGCCACAACAAACAGCAGCACCAGCAGCTCAGATGGAACGTCTTAGCAGGAGGCAGCATTTTACCAACATGGTGGAGCAGTATGTGTGCACACGCCTACATGTAGTGAATGAGGGGTCTGCCCCCTTCAACTTCTGGGTCTCCAAATTGGGCACATGGCCTGAGCTTGCCCTTTACGCCTTGGAGGTGCTGGCGTGCCCTGCAGCCAGTGTATTATCTGAACGGGTATTTAGCACGGCTGGGGGCGTTATAACAGACAAGCGCAGCCGCCTGTCCAGAGACAATGTGGACAAGCTCACGTTCATTAAAATGAACCAGGCATGGATCCCACGGGACTTTTCCGTACCTTATGCAGAATAGCAATGGATACCGACCTTACCCACCCATTGTTCCATTTTTGCTCTTTCTCACTCTTTTGGGGTGTACCCTCATTTAAAATTTGTGAAAAGAAGCAGTGTTGGCTACCTCGTCCTCCTCCTCAGGGCCAGATTAACGTAGGGGCTATTGGAGCTGCAGCTCCAGGCCCCTACCTTTTATATAGGCCCCGGGTTGGCCATATTTACTGTTACCGCTCTTCTGTCACTTGTAAACACAGAAGTCTGGCTTCTATGCTCGCTTCCCCAGGCAGCACCCTCAGAACCTCCCCACACAGCGCGAAGGCCGGACAAGGAGGGACAGTTGCCGATGCATGGATGTGTTTATGGGCTTCAGAGACAGCATCCCATGTTGAATTAGGCATGCATGGCTGCACCCTTCCTCCTCTGGGTGCATGGCAAGGCACGGCCCTTAAGGCCCTTCAAAATCCTCAGCACCAAGCCCATGATGCTCTTAATCCAGCCCTGGTCCTCCTCCACCGCCGCTTCCACCTACACCGCCCATAGGTGTGCGCAGCCTATTGCATTAAGGTGTGCACCCCAAAGTTGAAATACACATGCATGTGTTTGCCAGCAGGGAGAGTAATGTATCGGGGCCATGTACCTGTAGGCAAAGAGAAATAGAGCAGAGCAGGTCCGAGGGAGATCTTTCCCATCTCCTCACTGGCAATGCTATGTGCCCTAGGTGATAAGGGTGTGCCCAGGCACACCCGGCACACCCTGTGTGCATGCCTATGTCACCGCCACATCCACCACCACCTCAACCTCCCTCCTACTCCATATGGGCCTCGTCCTTCAGAGATGAAGAAGAACATTGTTTTATTTTTCATTTTTTTTTTGTTGTTTTAAGTTATTTCCCTATCCACATTTGTTTGCAGAGCACTTGCCATGCTCTTAATTACGTTTTGCTGCCATTTGCAGCACTCTAGCCCTTTCCTTTGGTGTTTTAGAGCCATTTAAGTGCCTTAAAGTTCGGGTCCCCATTGACTTCAATGGGGTTCGGTGTCCGGGAAAAGTTCGGTAAAAGTCCGGGACACGGACCCGGACTTTTTTTTAAAGTTCGGCCGAACCCGTCGAACACGGACATCTAGGTGTCCGCTCAACCCTAGTTACGAATTGTAATTATCTTGTCTAAAACCGACTTTTTAAGACTCTAAAAGACGAAAATACAGTCATTTTGACTAAAAAAACCTTTCAGACCTTTGGTGAACAAATACAGTTATCTTGACTAAAAAAGGCTTTTTTAGACACTTGGAGACCAAAATAGAGTCATTTTGACCAAAATAATTTTTTCAGACCATTGGTAAAGAAATGCAATTATCTTGTCTCAAACCGGCGTTTTAAGACTCTAAAAGACGAAAATACAGTCATTTTGACTAAACATTTTTTTCAGACCTTTTGAAATCAAATGCAGTTATTTTGACTAAAAAGACCTTTTAGACACTTGGAGACCAGAATCGAGTTATTCTGACCCTAAAAAAATGTTTCAGGCCATGGGTTTCCAAATGCAAATTATCTTGTCAAAAAACGGCTTTTTAAGACTCTAAAAGACGCAAATACTGCCATTTTGACAAAAAAAAATTTCAGACCGTTGGTGACCAAATGCACTTATTTTGACTAAAAAGGCTTTTAGACAATTGAAAACCAAAATACAGTCATTTTGACTAAAACATTTTTTCAGACATTTGGTGACCAAATGCACTTATTTTGACTAGAAAAGGCTTTTTAGACACTTGGAGACCAAAATAGAGTCATTTTGACCAAAGAATATTTTCAGTCAAAATGACCTAATTTTTATCTTTTTGAGTCTTAAAAAGCCGGTTTTAGACAAGATTACTGCATTGTCTCCAATGGTATAACAAAATTTTTTAAGTCAAAAGGACTGTATTTTGGTCTCCAAGTGTCTAAAAAGCCTATTTTAGTCACAATAACTGCATTTGGTCCACCAAAGGTCTGACATTTTTTTGTCAAAATGACTGTATTTTTGTCTTTTACAGTCTTAAAAAGCCGGTTTTAGACAAGATAATTGCATTTGGTAACCAATGTCCTGAAACATTTTTTTGGGGTCAAAATGACTAAATTTAGGTCTCCAAGTGTCTAAAAGGCCTTTTTTAGTAAAAATAACTACATTTGGTCACCAAAGGTCTGAAATTTTTTTTAGTCAAAATGACTGTATTTCCGTCTTTTAGAGTCTTAAAGAGCCGCTTTTGGACAAGATAATTGCATTTGGTAACGAATGGCCTGAAAAAATTTTTTGAGTCAGAATGACGGGATTCTGGGCTCCAAGTGTCTAAAAAGTCTTTTTTAGTAAAAATAGCTGCATTTGATCACAAAAGGTCTGAAAAAAATGTTTAGTCAAAATGACTATCTTCGTCTTTTAGAGTCTTAAAACTGCATTTGGTCTGCACTGGTCTGAAATTTTTTTTGTCAAAATGAATGTATTTTTGTCTCCAAATGTCTAAAAAGCCTTTTTTAGTTATGATAACTGCATTTGGTGACCAAAGGTCTGAATTTTTTTTTAGTCAAAATGAATGTATTTTCGTCTTTTAGAGTCTTAAAACGCCGGTTTTAGACAAGATAACTACATTTGGCAACCAATGGCCTGAAACATTTTTTTGGGGTAAAATTGACTAAATGTTGGTCTCCAAGCGTATAATATGCCTTTTTGAGTCGAAATAACTGCATTTGGTCACCAAAGGTCTGAAATTTTTATTTCGTCTTTTAGAGTCTTAAAACACTGCTTTTAGACAAGATTAAATGCATTTGGTAACCAATGGCCTGAAACATTTTTTTGGGTCAGAATGACTCGATTCTGGTCTCTTTTTTAGTCAAAATAACTGCATTTGATCACAAAAGGTCTGAAAAAAATGTTTAGTCAAAATGACTGTATTTTAGAGTTTTAGAGTCTTAAACCGCCGTTTTTAGACAAGATAACTGCATTTGGTAAACCAATGGCCTGAAAAAAGTTTTTTTGTTCAAAATGTCTCTATGTTGGTCTCCAAGTGTCTAAAAAAGCCTTTTAGTCAAGATAACTGTATTTGGTCACCAAAGGTCTTAAAGTTTTATTTTAGTCAAAATGACTGTATTTTCGTCTTTTAGAGTCTTAAAAAGCCGGGTTTAGACAAGATAATTGCATTTCGTAACTAGTGCTGAGCGGACTGTATTATTTGTGTTCGTACCGAATAATTGGATTTTTGTTACCCGAAAACTTTACTGTATGTTCGGGTTTAAAATCCGTGTTTGGTCATTTTATTTCCGGGTTTGTATGTAATGGCGCGCTTTTAATGGCGGGCTTTCAACAGCCAATCAACAAGCGCTTAACTGGTGTGCCTTAAGCCATCCCAGCCATGCCTACTAATGTATTAGTAGCTGTGATTGGCCATCTGAAGCATGTGACCATGTCTTTATGAGTTCGAGAGCCCCAGCGCGCTGCTTCATTCTGCTGTAGTTTAGGGAGAGAGCACACATCATACATGCTGGCTGCTGATTAGGGACAGACAGTGAAAAATTGTATTGTGTCCGAAAAGAATGCAGGGTCAGGTCGGAGTGCAGGCAGGGCGATTTATTAGGGCATTTTACTGCGAGGCTGGAGAATAGGCAGGGTCAGTGTTCTACATCGATTTTGCTGTGTGGGGGGTTGGTTGTGCAGTGCCAGTGAACGATCTTATCGACAATATTAGGGCGAGGCTGGAGAATAGGCAGGGTCAGTGTTCCACATCGATTTTGCTGTGTGTGGGGTGGTGCAATGAACACAATCTTTTTGCCCGCTGAGGAGGAGGGAGAAAAAAATCTATTTTTATCAGTCAGTTGTGTGCAGCGTTTTTGCTTCAGTGCAGACTGTGATAAGACACTGCTGTGTTCACATGTGCTATCATTGAGTGATTTTAAATTTTATACACTTTTCTTCTATTCCACTATTCAATATACACCCTTTTGGGTTAAAAAAAATTAAATTGTGGCATAGTCTGTACTAATCTATTTAAAAATTACAAACTTAAAGGGGAATTTTCCTTTTTTTTCCCTTCATATCCTGCAGCAGAGCTGACTGACATAAGACACTGCTGTGTTCGCATGTGCTAGTGATTTTCAATTTTATACACTTTTTTCTATTCCACTATTCAATATACACCCTTTTGGGTTAAAAAATTTAATTGTGGCATAGTCTGTACTAATCTATTTAAAAATTACAAACTTAAAGGGGAATTTTCTTTTTTCCCCCCTTCATAGCCTGCAGCAGAGCTGACTGACATAAGACACTGCAGTGTTCACATGTGCTATTGAGTGATTTTCAATTTTATACACTTTTTTCTATTCCACTATTATATATACACCCTTTTGGGTTAAAAAAATAAAATTGTGGCATAGTCTGTACTAATCTATTTAAAAATTACTAACTTAAATGTGAATTTTCTTTTTTTTTCCCTTCATAGCCTGCAGCAGAGCTGACTGACATAAGACACTGCTGTGTTCACATGTGCTATTGAGTGATTTTCAATTTTATACACTTTTTTCTATTCCACTTTTCAATATACACCCTTTTGGGTTAAAAAAAAATTAAATTGTGGCATAGTCTGTACTAATCTATTTAAAAATGACAAACTTAAAGGGGAATTTTCTTTTTTTTCCCTTCATAGCCTGCAGCAGAGCTGACTGACATAAGACACTGCTGTGTTCACATGTGCTATTGAGTGATTTTCAATTTTATACACTTTTTTCTATTCCACTATTCAATATACACCCTTTTGGGTTAAAAAAATTAAATTGTGGCATAGTCTGTACTAATCTATTTAAAAATTACAATACTTAAAGGGGAATTTTCTTTTTTCCCTTCATAGCCTGCAGCAGAGCTCACTGACATAAGACACTGCTGTGTTCACATGTGCTATTGAAAAATCACCAATTTTATATCATATTTTCTATTCCGCTATTCAATCTACACCCTTTGGGGTAAAAAGATATAAATTGCGGCATAGTCTGCATCGGTACGTGTGAGATACACCTTTCCAATTTTTGGGGCTCATCTTACACCGCCGAGGATTGCAGGGTGTTTCAGTTTGCCTCCTGCCTGTTCCGAACTCCTCGTACTCCTCATCCTCATCCTGCCTTTAGGGTACAAAAAATTGTAATCGGGGCCTATTCTGTGTTTGTACGTGTGAGATACACCGTTTTATAAATTTTTTTCTATTCCGCTATTCAATCTACACCCTTTGGGGTAAAAAGAATTAAATTGCGGCATAGTCTGTATCGGTACGTGTGAGATACACCTTCCAATCTTTTGGGGCGCATCTTCCACCGCCGAGGATTGCAGGGTGCTTCAGTTTGCCTCCTGTTCCGACCTCCTCCTACTCCTCATCCTCATCCTGCCTTTAGGGTACAAAAAATTGTAATCGGGGCCTAGTCTGTGTTTGTACGTGTAAGATACACCATTTTATAAATTTTTTTTCTATTCCGCTATTCAATATACACCCTGTTTGAGTGTAAAAAATTAAATTACGGCATAGTCTGTAGCGGTACATGTGAGATAAACCTTTTTAAATTTGTTTGGCGCATATCCTTCCACCGCCGAGGATTGCAGGGCGCTTCAGTTTGCCTCCTGTTCCGAACTCCTCCTACTCCTCTTCCTCATCCTGCCTTTAGGGTACAAAAAATTGTAATCGGGGCCTAGTCTGTGTTTGTACGTGTGAGATACACCGTTTGATAAAATTTTTCCTATTCCGCTATTCAATATACACCCTTTTGGAGTGTAAAAAAATAAATTACGGCATAGTCTGTATCGGTACGTGTGAGATACACCTTTTAAATTTGTTTGGCGCATCTCCTTCCACCGCCAAGGATTGCAGGGTGCTTCAGTTTGCCTCCTGTTCCGAACTCCTCCTACTTCACTTCCTCATCCTCCCTTTAGGGTACAAAAAATTGTAATCGGGGCCTAGTCTGTGTTTGTACGTGTGAGATACACCGTTTTATATCCTTTTTTCTATTCCGCTATTCAATATACACCCTTTTGGGGTGAAAAAATTAAATTTGCATCATACTTTGCATATTTGACTGTGAGATACACCCATTGTATTTGTATACTGTTTTTCTATTCCGCTATTTAATAAACACCCTTTTGGGGTAAAAAAAATTAAATTGCGGCATAGTTTGCATATTTGACTGTGAGATACACCCGTGCGATACTGTTGTTGTTTTGTTCCGCTTTTCAATAAACACCTTTCTAGGGCAAGATCATAAATTACAGAAATATGAGGAGACCATCAAATAGGGGCCATGGCCTGGGTAGTGGTGCTGCTGGTAGAGCTCCTGTTTCAAGGAGAGGACGTGGTCGATCTGTGCCAGCTACACGCACAAGTGAAACACCTTCCTCAAATGTGAGTAGGCGACAGAACCCGCAGCAGTATTTGGTAGGGCATCATGCGCCTCTAGAAGTGATGAGGCCAGAACAAGTAGAGGCGATAGTAGATTGGTTTGCTGCTGACAGTGCCTCCAGTTCCTTCACATTGTCTCCCACCCAGTCTACTGCAGAAAGGTCAGAGTTGGCACCTGCAGCCGATGTCCAACCGTCTTTCACCTCACCCCCTTGCAAATCAGGCAAGCAGTCTGAGCCCCAAGTCATGCAGCAGTCTCTTCTTCTTTTTGATGACTCTGTCAGCAGGGTTTCCCAGGGTCATCCACCTAGCCCTGCCCCAGAAGTGGAAGAGATTGAGTGCAGCGATGCTCAACCACTTATTTCTCAAGATGAGTACATGGAAGGACCATCTCAGCATGTCTCCGATGATGACGAAACACAGGTGCCAACTGCTGCGGCACTCAGAATTGTGGAGACAAGGAGGGCAGGGGTGAAGACTGGGTGGAAGATGATGTGGAGGATGATGAGGTCCTCGACCCCACATGGAATGAAGGTCATGCAGGTGACCTGAGTAGTTTGTAGGAAGAGGCGGTGGTCGCACAGAGCTTCCAGCACAGCAGAAGAGGGAGCAGGGTGCAGAAGTGGAGCGGCCATGCCCTAGACACTACGCCTGCTACTGCCCAATGCACCAAGGGACCGAGCGCACCAAAGCCAGCTCAAAGGAGTTCTCTAGCGTGGAAGTTCTTCAGAAAATGTGCTGATGACAGGACACGAGTGGTTTGCACCCTGTGCAATCAGAGCCTGAAGCGAGGCATAAACCTTCTCAACCTGAGCACAACCTGCATGATCAGGCATCTAAGTGCAAAGCACGAGCTGCAGTGGAGTAGACACCTTCAAAACCAAGAAAGGTCTCTGGCTCCTCCTGCTTGCGCTTCTGCTGCAGTCTAGGCCTCTCCATCCACCTCTGTAGTGATACCGGCACCTGCCACCCCGCAGATGATCTGTCAGCAATACCACCACCTGGGTCACCAACCAT
Source organism: Pelophylax lessonae (assembly GCF_965119305.1). Lineage (NCBI taxonomy): Eukaryota > Metazoa > Chordata > Amphibia > Anura > Ranidae > Pelophylax > Pelophylax lessonae. The sequence goes on from NC_138774.1 coordinate 253,321,994, forward strand.
CTCCACAATGTCCCGTGGAAGCGTTCAGATTTCCATCTCCCAAACACTTCAGAGGAAGAGGAAGTACCCCCCTACCCACCCGCGATCCCTGGCCCTGAATGCCAGCATTTCAAAATTCTTGGCCTTTGAAATGCTGTCATTCCGTCTGGTGGAGACGCACAGTTTTAAAAGCCTTATGTCGGTGGCTGTCCCACAGAACGTCGTGCCCAGCCGCCACTACTTTTCCAGGCAAGCCATCCCTTCCCTGCACAACCAAGTGGGGGAAAAAAATCAGGTGTGCACTGCGCAACGCCATCTGTGGCAAGGTCCACCTAACTACCGATACGTGGACCAGTAAGCACGGTCAGGGGCGTTATATCTCCCTTACGGCACCCTGGGTAAATGCAGTGGCGGATGGGCCTGAGGCGGATAGCAATTTGGCGCATGTCCTTCCACCACCGAGGATTGCAGGGTGCTTCAGTTTGCGTCCTGTTCCTAACTCCTCCTACTCCGCTTCCTCATCCTCTACCGCCTCCTCATCCGGTCAGCGTAACACCTTCACCACCAACTTCAGCACAGCCAGGGGTAAATGACAGCAGGCAGCTTTAAAACTTGCCTGTTTGGGGGAAAAACCACACACCGTGCAGGAGTTGTGGAGGAGCATGGAACAGCAGACAAATGAGTGGTTGCTGCCAGCGAGCCTCAAGCCCGGCCTGGTGGTGTGCGATAATGGGCGAAATATCATAGCAGCTCTGGGCCTAGCCGGTTTGACGCACATCCCTTGCCTGGCGCATGTGCTGAATTTGGTGGTGCAGAGGTTCCTTAAAAATTACCCCGATATGTCAGAGCTGCTGCAGAAAGTGTGGGCCGTCTGTGCGCACTTTCGGCGTTCTCACTCTGCTGCTGCTCGCCTGTCAGTGCTGCAGCGTAACTTCGGCCTTCCCGTCTCATATGTGACGTGCCCACAAGGTGGAACTCCACCTTGCACATGCTGGAAAGACTATGCGAGCAGCAGCAGGCCATAGTGGAGTTTCAGCTGCAGCACACACGCGTGAGTCGCTCTGTGGAACAGCACCACTTCACCGCCAATAACTGGGCCTCCATGCGAGAGCTGTGTGCCTTGTTGAGCTGTTTTGAGTACTCCACCAACATGGCCAGTGCCGATGACGCCGTTATCAGCTCAACTATCCCACTTCTATGCTTCCTTCAAAAAACGATTTGGGCAATGATGGAAGAGGATGTGGCACAGGATGAGGAGGAGGAGGAGGAGGAGGATGAAGAGGTAACATTTCCAAGGCTTTCAGGGCAGTCATTCGCAAGTGGCTCAGAGGGTGGGTTCCTGCACCCATAAATGCCAGGGACACAATTGTCCAGCAGGGGCACAGTTCTGGAGGATGAGGAGGAGGAGATGGAGGAGGAGATGGAACCATGTTCACAGCAGGGTGGCACCCAGGCCAGCTCATGGCCATCACTGGTGCGTGGCTGGGGGGATACAGAGGACACAGACGATACACCTCCCACAGAGGACAGCCTTTCGTTGCCTCTGGGCAGCCTGGCAAACATGAGCGATTACATGCTGCAGTGTCTCCACAACGACCGCCGAGTTGCCCACATTCTAACTTGTGCTGATTACTGGGTGGCCACGCTGCTGGATCCCCGTTACAAGCACAAAGTACCATTAATTCACTCACTGGAGCGCGATCGCAAGATGCGCGAGTACAAGCGCACGCTGGTAGACGCGATGCTGCTGGCATTCCCACCTGACAGCGGGGCCACAGTGGAAGCACAAGGCCAAGGCAGAGGAGGAGGAGGAAGAGGTCGCCAACGCAACCAGGGCACCGCCAGCACCTCAGAAGGCAGGGTTAGCATGGCCGAAATGTGGAAAAGCTTTGTCAGCAAGCCACAACTAACAGCAGCACCAGCAGCTCATATGGAATGTCTTAGCAGGAGGCAGCATTTCACCAATATGGTGGAGCAGTATGTGTGCACACGCCTACATGTAGTGAATGACGGATCTGCCCCCTTCAACTTCTAGGTCTCCAAATTGGGCACATGGCCTGAGCTTGCCCTTTACGCCTTGGAGGTGCTGGCGTGCCCTGCAGCCAGTGTATTATCTGAACGTGTATTTAGCACGGCTGGGGGCGTTATCACAGACAAGCGCAGCCGCCTGTCCAGAGACAATGTGGACAAGCTCATGTTCATTAAAATGAACCAGGCATGGATCCCACAGGACTTTTCCGTACCTTGTGCAGAATAGAGATGGATACCGACCTTACCCAGCCATTGTTCTATTTTTGATCTTTCTCACTCTTTTGGGGTGTACCCTCATTTAAAATGACTGAAAAAAAGCAGTGTTGGCTACCTCGTCCTCCTCCACCGCCGCTTCCACCTACACCGCCCATAGGTGTGCGCAGCCTATTGCATTAAGGGTGTGCCCTCCAAAGTTTAAATACACATGCATGTGTTTTCCTACATGTATATGGCCCCGGTACATTACTCTCATTGCTGGCAAAGTGAAATAGAAGTGTTTGGCACTTCTTTTATGGCAGAGCAGGTCCGAGGGAGATCTTTCCCATCTCCTCACTGGCAAACAGAGCGATAATGCTAATGTGCTCTAGGTGATTAGGGTGTGCCCAGGCACACCCTGCACACCCTGTGCGCATGCCTATGACACCGCCACATCCACCACCACCTCAACCTCCCTCCTACTCCATATGGGCCTCGTCCTTCACAGATGAAGAACATTGTTTGATTTTTCAGTTTTTTTTTGTTGTTTTAAGTTATTTCCCCATCTACATTTGTTTGCAGAGCACTTGCCATGCCCTTAACTACGTTTTGCTGCCATTTGCAGCACTCTAGCCCTTTCCATTGGTGTTTTAGAGCCATTTTAGTGCCTGAAAGTTCGGAGTTCGGAAAAAGTCCAGGACACGGACCCAGACTTTTTTTTCAAGTTCAGGCCGAACCCGCCGAACACTATTTGTAAACAATGGCCTGAAAAATAGTTTTTAGTCAAAATGACTCTATTTTGGTCTCCAGGTTTCTAAAAAGCCTTTTTTTAGTCAAGATAACTGCATTTGGTCACAAAAGGTCTGAAAATTTGTTTTTAGTCAAAATTACTGTATTTTCATCTTTTAGAGTCTTAAAAAGCCGGTTTTTGAAAAGATAATTGCATTTGGCAACCAATGGCCTGAAACATTTTTTGGGGGTAAAAATGACTACATTTTGGTCTCCAAGTTTCTAATTTGCCTTTTTCAGTCAAAAGAACAGCATTTGGTCACCAAAGGTCTGAAATTTGTTTTAGTCAAAATGACTGTATTTTCGTCTTTTAGAGGCTTAAAACGCCCCTTTTAGACAAGATAACTGCATTTGGTTAAGCAATGGCCTGAAAAAAGTTTTTTTGTTCAAAATGACTCTATGTTGGTCTCCAAGTGTCTAAAAAGCCTTTTTTAGTCAAGATAACTGCATTTGGTCACCAAAGGTCTGAAATTTTTTTTCGTCGTTTAGAGTCTTAAAACGCCGATTTTAGACAAGATAATTGCATTTCGTAACCAATGGCCTGAAAATGTTTTTTTTGTCAAAATGACTCTATTTTGGTCTCCAAGTGTCTAAAAAGCCTTTTTTAGTCATGATAACTGCATTTGTTCACCAAAGGTCTGGTCTGAAATTTTACAGTCTTGTATTTTCGTCTTTTAGAGTCTTAAAATGCCGGTTTTAGACAAGATAACTGCATTTTGTAAACCAATGGCCTGAAAATTTGTTTTGGTCAAAATGACTATTTTGGTCTCCAAGTGTCTAAAAAGCCTTTTTTTTTTTAGTCAAGAGAAAGTCACCAAAGGTCTGAATTTTTTTAGTCAAAATGACTGTATTTTTGTCTTTTACAGTCTTAAAAAGCCGGTTTTAGACAAGATAATTGCATTTCGTAACCATTAGCCTGAAAAAATTGTTTTGGTCAAAATGACTCTATTTTGGTCTCCACGTATCCAATATGCCTTTTTCAGTCAAAATAACTGCATTTGGTCACCAAAGGTCTGAAATTTTTTTAGTCAAAATGACTGTATTTTCGTCTTTAAGAGTCTTAAAAAGCCGATTTTGGACAAGATAATTGCATTTGGTAACCAATGGTCTGAAACATTTTTTTGGGGTCAAAATGACTAAATTTAGGTCTCCAAATGTCTAAAAAGCTTTTTTTTAGTCATGATAACTGCATTTGGTCGCCAAAGGTCTGAAAATTTTTTTTAGTCAAAATGACTGTATTTTCGTCTTTTAGTGTCTTAAAAAGCCGGTTTTAGTCAAGATAACTGCATTTGGTTAAGCAATGGCCTGAAAAAAGTTTAATTGTTCAAAATGACTCTATGTTGGTCTCCAAGTGTCTAAAAAGCCTTTTTCAGTCAAGATAACTGCATTTGGTCACCAAAGGTCTGAAATTTTTTTTCGTCGTTTAGTCTTAAAACGCCGATTTTAGACAAGATAATTGCATTTCATAACCAATGGCCTGAAAATGTTTTTTTGTCAAAATGACTCTATTTTGGTCTCCAAGTGTCTAAAAAGCCTTTTTTTAGTCAAGATAACTGCATTTGGTCACAAAAGGTCTGAACATTTGTTTTTAGTCAAAATTACTGTATTTTCGTCTTTTAGAGTCTTAAAAAGCCGGTTTTTGAAAAGATAATTGCATTTGGCAACCAATGGCCTGAAACATTTTTTTGGGGTCAAAATGACTAAATTTAGGTCTCCAAATGTCTAAAAAGCCTTTTTTTAGTCAAGATAACTGCATTTGGTCACCAAAGGTCTGAAATTTTTTTTAGTCAAAATGATTGTATTTTCGTCTTTTAGTGTCTTAAAAAGCCGGTTTTAGACAAGAAAATTGCATTTGGCCTGAAAAAAACTTTTTTGGTCAAAATGACTCTATTTTTGTCTCCAAGTGTCTAAGAAGCCTTTTTTAGTCAAGAAGATAACTGCATTTGGTCAACAAAGGTCTGAAAATATTTTTTTAGTAAAAAATGACTTAAAAAGACGCTTTTGGACAAGATAATTGCATTTGGTAACCAATGGCTTGAAACATTTTTTGGGTCAGAATGACTCGATTTTGGTCTACAAGTGTCTAAAAAGCCCTTTTTAGTCAAGATAACTGATTTTGGCACCAAAGGTCTGAATTTTTTTTAGTCAAATGACTGTATTTTCGTCTTTTAGAGTCTTAAAAAGCCGGTTTTTGACAAGATAATTGCATTTTGTAACCAATGGCCTGAAACATTTTTTGGGGTCAGAATGACTCGATTCTGGTCTTCAGGTGTCTAAAAAGCATTTTTTTGTTAAAATAACTGCATTTGGTGACAAAAGGTCTGAAAATATGTTTTGTCAAAATGACTGTATTTTCGTCTTTTAGAGTCTTAAAACGTCGGTTTTAGACAAGATAACTGCATTTGTTAAACAAATGGCCTGAAAAAAGTTTTTTTGTTCAAAATGACTCTATGTTGGTCTCCAAGTGTCTAAAAAGACTTTTGTCATTTTGACCCCAACAAAAATGTTTTTAGGCCATTGGTTACAAAATGCAATTATCTTGTCTAAAACCGGCTTTTTAACCACTTAAGCCCCGGAAGACTTTACCTCCTTCCTGACCAGGGGGTATTTTGCGATTCGGCACTGCATGACTCTAACGGACAATTGCACGGTCGTGCGATGCTGTATCTAAACAAATTTGGCGTCCTTTTTTCCCCACAAATAGAGCTTTCTTTTGGTGGTATTTGATCACCTGTGCAATTTTTTGATCATGTGCTATAAACAAAAAAAGAGCGTCAATTTTGCAAAAATAACCACTGTGACCAGTGGAGCCGATGTCCGCCAGTCACTCGGCGATTGTCGGGGGAGAGGGAGAAAGGCAGGCGGCTAGTGTAAACAAGCCGCCTGTCATTCTCCCCTGTGTAGAAACAATGATCATACGGTTCTACTATGTAGGACCATTAATCATTGTTCCTATAGCTCTAGCCACAGCCAATCACAGTTAGAATCAAACCACTAGGGACACACACAGCCCCTCCCTCTCAAATAAAGTTAACCCCTTCACTGCCAGTGTAATTTTACAGTAACAGTGCATATGTATAGCACTGATTACTGTAGAAATGTCACTGGTAACCCCAAAAGTGTCAAAAATGTCAGTCCAGGGTCCGATCTGTCCGCCGCAATGTCTCAGTACCGCAAAAAAAATTGCAGATCGCCGCCATTACGTGTTAAAAGAAATGACAAAAATCTTTCCCTTTGTTAGTAAACGCGATAACTTTTGCGCAAACCAATCAAAATAGGCTTTTTGCAATTTTTTTTTTACCAAACATATGTAGCATAAAACAAATTGGCTGAAAACGTTAAAAAATTTAGATTTTTACATTTTTTGGGGGGTAATTTTATATACAAAATGTGAAAAATATTGTTATTTTTGCAAAATTGACGCTCTTTTTTTGTTTATAGCGCATGATCAAAAAATCGCACAGGTGATCAAATACCAACAAAAGAAAGCTTTGTTTGTGGGAAAAAAAGGACGTCAAATTCGTTTAGGTACAGCATCGCACGACCGCGCAGTTGTCCGCTAAAGTCACGCAATGCCAAATCGCAAAATACCCCCTGGTCAGGAAGGGGGTAAAATCTTCCGGGGCTTAAGTGGTTAAGACTCTAAAAGACGAAGGCTTTTTAGACACTTGGAGACCAAAATAGAAACATTTTGCCCAAAAAAATAGTTCAGGCCATTGGTTTACCAAATGCAGTTATCTAGGCTAAAACCGGCGTTTTAAGACTCTAAACGACGAAAATACAGTCATTTTGACTAAAAAAAATTTCAGACCTTTGGTGACCAAATGCAGTTATCATGACTAAACAAGGCTTTTTAGACACTTGGAGACCAACATAAAGTCATTTTGACCAAAAAAACTTTTTTCAGGCCATTGGTTTACCAAATGCAGTTATCTTGTCTAAAACCGTTTTTTAAGACTTTTGGGGTGAAAAAAATTAAATTACGGCATAGTCTGTATCGGTACGTGTGAGATACACCTTTCAAATTTTTTGGGCGCATCTTCCAACGCCGAGGATTGCCGGACGCTTCAGTTTGCCTCCTGTTCCAAACTCCTACTCCTCTTCCTTATCCTCATCCTGCCTTTAGGGTACAAAAAATTGTAATCGGGGCCTAGTCTGTGTTTGTACGTGTGAGATACACCGTTTTATGAAGTTTTTTTCTATTCCACTATTCAATATACACCCTTTTGGGGTGAAAAAAATTAAATTGCGGCATAGTCTGTATCGGTACGTGTGAGATACACCTTTTTATATATACATTTTTCTATTCCGCTATTCAATATACACCCTTTTGGGGTGAAAAAAATTAAATTGTGGCATAGTCTGTATCGGTACGTGTCAGATACACCTTTTAAATTTGTTTGGCGCATCTCCTTCCACCACCGAGGATTGCAGGGCGCTTCAGTTTGCCTCCTGTTCCGAACTCTTTCTAGGGCAAGATCATAAATTACAGAAATATGAGGACAACGTCAAATAGGGGCCGTGGCCTGGGTCATGGTGCTGCTGGTAGAGCTCCTGTTGCAAGGAGAGGACGTGGTCGATCTGTGCCAGCTACACGCACAAGTGAAACCCCTTCCTCAAGTGTGAGTAGGCAACAGAACATGCAGCAGTATTTGGTAGGGCATCATGCGCCTCTACAAGTGTTGAGGCAAGAACAAGTAGAGGCGATAGTAGATTGGTTTGATTACAGTACCTCCAGTTCCTTTACATTGTCTCCCACCCAGTCTATTGCAGAAAGGTCAGAGTTGGCTCACCTCACCCCCTTGCAAATCAGGCAAGCAGTCTAAACCCCAAGTCATGCAGCAGTCTCTTCTTCTTTTTGATGACTCTGTCAGCAGGGTTTCCCAGGGCCATCCACCTAGCCCTGCCCCAAAAGTGGAAGAGATTGAGTGCAGCGATGCCCAACCACTTATTTCTCAAGATGAGTACATGGAAGGACCATCGCAGCACGCCTCCGATGATGACGAAACGCAGGTGCCAACTGCTGCGGCACTCAGAATTGTGGAGACCGACAAGGAGGGCAGGGGTGAAGACTGGGTGGAAGATGATGTGGAGGACGATGAGGTCCTCGACCCCACATGGAATGAAGGTCATGCAGGTGACCTGAGTAGTTTGGAGGAAGAGGCGGTGGTCGCACAGAGCCACCAGCACAGCAGAAGAGGGAGCAGGGTGCAGAAGCGGAGCGGCTGTGCCCTAGACATTACGCCTGCTACTGCCCAATGCAGCAAGGGACAGAGCGCACCAAAGCCAGCTCAAAGGAGTTCTCTAGCATGGAAGTTTTTCAGACAATGTGCTGATGACAGGACACGAGTGGTTTGCACCCTGTGCAATCAGAGCCTGAAGCGAGGCATAAACCTTCTCAACCTGAGCACAACCTGCATGATCAGGCATCTAAGTGCAAAGCACGAGCTGCAGTGGAGTAGACACCTTTAAAACCAACAAAGGTTTCTGGGTCACCAACCATCTTCACAATGTCCCGTGGAAGCGTTCAGATTTCCATCTCCCAAACACTTCAGAGGAAGAGGAAGTACCCCCCTACCCACCCGTGATCCCTGGCCCTGAAGGCCAGCATTTCAAAATTCTTGGCCTTTGAAATGCTGTCATTCCGTCTGGTGGAGACGCACAGTTTTAAAAGCCATATGTCGGTGGCTGTCCCACAGTACGTCGTGCCCAGCCGCCACTACTTTTCCAGGCAAGCCATCCCTTCCCTGCCCAACCAAGTGGGGGAAAAAAATCAGGTGTGCACTGTGCAACGCCATCTGTGGCAAGGTCCACCTAACTACCGATACGTGGACCAGTAAGCAAGGTCAGGGGCGTTATATCTCCCTAACCGCACACTGGGTAAATGCAGTGGCGGCTGGGCCTGAGGCGGATAGCAATTTGGCGCATGTCCTTCCACCACCGAGGATTGCAGGGCGCTTCAGTTTGCCTCCTGTTCCTACTCCGCTTCCTCATCCTCTACTGCCTGCTCATCCTCTACCGCCTCCTCATCTGGTCAGCGTAACACCTTCACCACCAACTTCAGCACATCCAGGGGTAAACGACAGCAGGCAGTTTTAAAACTTGCCTGTTTGAGGGAAAAACCACACACCGCGCAGGAGTTGTGGAGGAGCATGGAACAGCAGACCGATGAGTGGTTGCTGCCAGTGAGCCTCAAGCCTGGCCTGGTGATGTGCGATAACGGGAAAAATCTCATAGCAGCTCTGGGCCTAGCCGGTTTGATGCACATCCCTTGCCTGGCGCATGGTGCTGAATTTGGTGGTGCAGAGGTTCCTTAAAAATTACCCTGATATGTCAGAGCTGCTGCAGAAAGTGAGGGCCATCTGTGCGCACTTTCGGCATTCTCACCCTGCTGCTGCTCGCCTGTCAGCGCTGCAGCGTAACTTCGGCCTTCCCGCTCACCGCCTCATATGTGACGTGCCCACAAGGTGGAACTCCACCTTGCACATGCTGGAAAGACTGTGCGAGCAGCAGCAGGCCATAGTGGAGTTTCAGCTGCAGCACACACACGTGAGTCGCTCTGCGGAACAGCACCACTTCACCACCAATAACTGGGCCTCCATGCGAGACCTGTGTGCCTTGTTGCGCTGTTTTGAGTACTCCACCAACATGGCCAGTGCCGATGACGCCATTGTCAGCTTAACTATCCCACTTCTATGCCTCCTTCAAAAAACGATTTGGGCGATGATGGAAGAGGATGTGGCACAGGAGGAGGAGGAGGAGGAAGAGGGATCATTTCCAAGGCTTTTAGGGCAGTCATTCACAAGTGGCTCTGAGGGTGGGTTCCTGCACCCACAAACGCCAGGTACACAATTGTCCAGCAGGGGCACAGTTCTGGAGGAGATGGAGGAGGAGATGGAACCATGTTCACAGCAGGGTGGCACCCAGGCCAGCTCATGGCCATCACTGGTGCGTGGCTGGGGGGGATACAGAGGACACAGATGATACACCTCCCACAGAGGACAGCCTTTCTTTGCCTCTGGGCAGCCTGGCACACATGAGTGATTACATGCTGCAGTGTCTCCACATTCTAACTTGTACTGATTACTGGGTGGCCACGCTGCTGGATCCCCGTTACAAGGACAACGTACCATCCTTAATTCACTCACTGGAGTGTGATCGCAAGATGCACGAGTACAAGCGCACGCTGGTAGACGCGATGCTGCTGGCATTCCCACCTGACAGCGGGGCCACAGTGGAAGCACAAAAGCCAAGGCGGAGGAGGAGGAGGAAGAGGTCGCCAACGCAACCAGGGCACCGCCAGCACCTCAGAAGGCAGGGTTAGCATGGCCGAAATGTGGAAAAGCTTTGTCAGCATGCCACAACAAACAGCAGCACCAGCAGCTCATATGGAACGTCTTAGCAGGAGGCAGCATTTCACCAACATGGTGGAGCAGTATGTGTGCACACGCCTAAATGTAGTGAATGAGGGGTCTGCCCCCTTCAACTTCTGGGTCTCCAAATTGGGCACATGGCCTGAGCTTGCCCTTTACGCCTTGGAGGTGCTGGCGTGCCCTGCAGCCAGTGTATTATCTGAATGTTTTTTTAACATGGCTGGGGGCGTTATCACAGACAAGCGCAGCCGCCTGTCCAGAGACAATGTGGACAAGCTCACGTTCATTAAAATGAACCAGGCATGGATCCCACAGGACTTTTCCGTACCTTGTTGTAATGTTCCGGTACCTTTGGTACCCTAAATTACACTTTCCACAAGTGTATGCGCCCTACCATTTACTTTTGGAAAGGTGCGCATACACCTTTAAGACTGGAGCTGTCATCACTCAGCGCCGGACTAGATGGCTATTTAAGGCGTCGGTTCTCACTCACATGTGTTCGTTCAAACACCCTTATCTGGATGCTAACCTTGCTTGAAGCTTCCATGCTTGCAAGCTTACTTCGCTGACGGAACCTCGCTGCGCTGATCCCTGTATCCCGCTACTGGATCATCCGCCTCTCCTGAACCACCCTTCGGCTGTATCGCTAATAGTGCTAAGTACCCCGCAGGGGAATTCTCTATAAACTTATACTAAGCTTACACTATCTAGCTCTGCATAGTAGAGACTGTTTATCACATCTGCATAAACTAGATTGCTAGCTCTTGAGACTACTGCTACTTTTCTGCACTGGGTTGATCTCTTTTGTATGTCCACCTGCTGGCAAATCCAACAAATCACTGTATTTCCATAACATTCTTAGGGACAGGCCAATCCACCACTGCTTTGATCTTATCGGGATCCATGCTCACTCCTTCAGAAGAAATGATGTATCCCAAGAACTGGATCTTAGTTTGTTCAAACTCGCATTTCTCTAGTTTAATGTAAAGTTGATTCCGCCTTAGTCTCTCGAAGACAGTACAGACGTGCTTGCGGTGTTCTTCCAAATTATCAGAAAAAATAAGAATATCATCCAAATATGCTATTCCAAACTGATCCAACAAATCTCGAAAAACATCATTAATGAAATGTTGGAAGGTTGCGGGAGCATTGCAAAGTCCAAAAGGCATAACCAAAGACTCAAAATGTCCATATCTGGTTCTGAAAGCAGTTTTCCATTCATCTCCGGGACGAATGCGGACCAGGTTGTATGCTCCTCGTAAATCTAATTTGGTAAAGATCTTGGCGGAGCATAGTCTCTCAAGCATTTCTGGAATTAGTGGAAGTGGATAGCGATTTTTAATTGTGATCCTATTTAACTCCCTGTAGTCAATACATGGACGCAGGGTGGAATCCTTTTTCTCTACGAAGAATAAGGCCGCTCCAGCAGGAGAAGTTGAGTGTCTAATAAACCCTTTTTTTAGATTCTCATCAAGCCACTCCCTGAGCACCTTCAGTTCAGGTTCAGATAAGGAATAAAGACGGCCAAAGGGGATCTCTGCCCCTGGAAGCAATTCAATCATAAGAGCGATGTGGAGGCAGCTGATCAGCATTTTTTTTTATCACAAACATCCTTAAATTCAAGATATTGTGGGGGCAGGTCTTCGTATGACTGGGTAGTTACCATAGCTGCTTGCGAGTCCTGGGTTGGTGGTGGGCTTACTTGGTAAGATCTTTTGCAGTGTTCTTTGCAATAGTCAGAGGTAAGTTTTAAAGAACGTGTCTCCCAGTTGATGGAAGGATTATGGATAGAGAACCAAGGAATTCCCAGGATGATAGGGAATTTAGGCGATGTGATCAGCTGAAAGCTGATAGTCTCCTGATGGTCAGTGTCGATTAAGAGTTCAAGTGGGACAGTCTCGTGGGTAACAGGTCCTGAGCCATCAGGTGAGCCATCCACAGTTTCCATATCAATTGGGGCAAATTTATTTCTTCCTTGTATGTTATTATTTTGGGCAAATTCAATGTCCATGAAGTTCCCCCCGGCCCCTGAGTCCAGCATAGCGGAGCAAGGTATTTCACTGCTTTCAGTGATAAGCTTTACAGGGATGACAAAATGAGAAGATAACAAATTAACTTTATGAGCTTCTTGAATCAAAGGAGAGACAGACTGAGAAATTGAGTTTATTTGCTCAGATACCATAAGATCTGTTGCCGCAATTGTTCTTTTAAATTTATTGGGACAATTGATTGCGTAATGCCCAGATTCTCCACAATAAAGACATAAGTCTTCTGAACGTCGTCTTTCTTTCTCCTGAGTTGTAATAGATCTTTTAATAGCATCCACCTGCATAGGTTCAGGAGTGTCAGAACCTGGAAGAACTCTTGGACCCTTAGGAGTATACTGAGTAGTAGAAAAACGCATTCCACCATTACTGCCTAGAATTCCCTGCCTCTCTTTTCTCCTTTCAGTAAGTCTTTAATCAATTCGAATACATAATTTAATAAAGGCCTCAAGGTCATCAGGGCTTTCTACTCGGGCAAGCTCATCTTTTACTTGTTCAGAGAGTCCTTGACGAAACTGACTCTTTTGCGCTGCTGGATTCTAATTGGCATCTGAAATCCAACGTCTGAATTCAGTTGTGTACTCTGCAACAGAGCGCCTCCCTTGCCGCAAATTGTGCAATTTTGCCTCAGCAGTAGCGGTTAGGATCATCAAAAATTTGATTCATGGCAGCCACAAAATTATTGAAATTATCCAGGATGACATCATCTTTCTCCACATAAGGGGAGGCCCAGGCTAATGCCCTGTACACACTATCAGATTATCTGAAGACTTTTGTCTTCAGATTTACCTTTTCTATGTAGTGCAAGGGCCTGCCGGATTGCATACAAATTGAAAGTGTTTAGGTTTGACCTCATATTATATGGTTTTGGTAAGTCTGCAGACAAAAGTCTAAAGATAATCTGATAGTGTGTACAGGGCATAAGGCTTCCTCAGTCAGGAGGTTGATGATAAACAGCACCTTTTTCCTGTCAGAAGTAAATGCAGCAGGTTGCATCTCAAAGTATATATGACATTGATTAAGGAAACCTCTGTAATTGTGATGGTCACCATTAAACTTGAGTGGGAGGGGCATTCGTGTGCTAGTATCAACCGCAACAGCATCTCGAGAACACATGTCCCGCAACTGTCTGTGCAGATCAAGGATGTCCTCTTGTAGCCCTTTCACTTCAGTTTGTAACTCAGCAAACTTTTCCTGGTAGGTAGTACCAAATGCCTGCAACTCAGAGATTTGTACCCTGAAAGGAGCCACAGCAGCTGCTACAACGGCCTCCATGTTTTGGGCCAGAATATTCTGTTACGATCTGGAGTCAGGCTCGAAGACCAATAGCTATAGCAGCTTACACAGGAACAAGCTGGATAGGAACACAGGCAGGTCACACTGGCAGATGACGCAGGCTCACCTGAGGTGCGGAATCTAAGTACTAACCGGTGTTCACCAGCGCTCCTGATGGTGGAGATGGATTTTGCTGCAAGTTAGTACCAGGTTGCGGTCCTCAGGATCGCCCCACCAGGAGGTGAGCAAGCCAGGGTCCAGTAGCAGATATAGCAGGTCAGGATCAAGCAGAAGCGTAGTCTAGGAATAGCCAAAGGTCGGTAACAAGTAGTTGCAGGTCGGGATTAGGCAAAAGCGTAGTCGAGGAACAAGCCAAGTGTCGATAACGGATGATAGCAAAGTTACGAACGGCAGCAGGAGAGACAAGCGAGATATCGGCTGTTGAAGGCACAATATTTTGGCAACCAGGAAGTGCAAAGACATGGCTTATAACAGGAAGTTCATGGGAGGAGCAAAGGGTTCAAGGTTCAAGGTAATAAAGAGTCACAGCAGAATCATTCAAGGATTTGTCCAAGAAGCTGTCCAGCATTCTAGGTGGCTCAGCAAGTAGGGTCATTGGCAGACACACTGGAGGTCCCAGGTTCAAGTCCAGGTCCTGACATTTGGTAACCAAATGCAGTTATTGTGACTAAAAAATGATTTTTAGACACTTGGAGACCAAAATAGAGTCATTTTGACCAAAAATTTTTTTTTCAATCCATTGGCTTTTCCTTTATTCGTTGGCTTTCTTTTTGTTTCTCCTGAGGTGCCATCTTGCCATGGCCAAGTTCAAGGGGGTAGATGGTGGCAGTGGTGATCGCCTACAGCCACATCACCCTGAACACGTCTGATCTCGTCTGATCTCGGAAGCTAAGTAGGTTCGGGCATCTCAAAGGGAGACCGCCTGGGAACACCAGATGCTGTAGGCTTTTGGCTTTTTCTTTATTCGTTGGCTTTCTTTTTGTTTCTCCTGAGGTGCCATCTTGCCATGGCCAAGTTCAAAGGGGTCTAGGGTGGCAGAGGTGATTGCCTATGGCCACATCACCCTGAACGTGCCCGTGGAAGCTAAGCAGTGTCGGGCATGGTTATTACCTAGATGGGAGACCACCTTGGAATACCAGGTGCTGTAGGCTTTTGGCTTTTCCTTTATTTGTTGGCTTTCTTTTTGTTTCTCCTGAGGCGCCATCTTGCCATGGCCAAGTTCAAAGGGGTCAAGGGTGGCAGTGGTGATTGCTTACGGCCACATCACCCTGAATGCGCCCGATCTCGTCTGATCTCAGAAGTTAAGCAGGGTCGGGCCTGGTTAGTAGCTGGATGGGAGACTGCCTGGGAATACCAGGTGCTGTAGGCTTTTGGC
Source organism: Pelophylax lessonae (assembly GCF_965119305.1). Taxonomy (NCBI): domain Eukaryota; kingdom Metazoa; phylum Chordata; class Amphibia; order Anura; family Ranidae; genus Pelophylax; species Pelophylax lessonae. The sequence goes on from NC_138774.1 coordinate 253,337,077, forward strand.
TTTTCCTTTATTCGTTGGCTTTCTTTTTGTTTCTCCTGAGGTGCCATCTTGCCATGGCCAAGTTCAAAGGGGTCGAGGGTGGCAGTGGTGATTGCCTACGGCCACATCACCTTGAAAGCACCCGATCTCGTCTGAACTCGGAAGCTAAGTAGGGTCGGGCCTTATTAGTTCCTGGATGGGAGACCTCCTGTGTAGCGGAGTAGTTTAATCTACATTGGCTCTGCTGATAGACAGGAAAACAGGTACTAATCCAACTAGGCAAGTACAGCATGCAACAATCCAGGTAGTGTTATACAATCCTTCCCTCCCAAGAACTAGATGACACATAGGCTGGGAGTCAACTCAGAATGCCTTGTTTATTGAAAACACAAGAGATCTACACTCTGCCAAAACCCCCTCCCTCTTCGAGTCATTCCACACAAACACACAATCCATAATAATATGCTTACAAGGCAGACAGGAGCAATAGGACAATGGAATGCAGGTATTCACAATAACAAACCCCACCCCACTAGCAGGGGTCTATGAAACACTGCTGCCATATTCTAGCAATCTGCAATATATCTTTATATATTTCCTCAGGGACACTGTTCAGTAATATTATGGTCATTCTTTCAACACAAGCCACACTCTTAGTGTCCATTCCGCTACAGCCTGGGAATACCAGGTGCTGTAGGCTTTTGGCTTTTCCTTTATTTGTTGGCTTTCTTTTTGTTTCTCCTGAGGTGCCATCTTGCCATGGCCAAGTTCAAAGGGGTCGAGGGTGGCAGTGGTGATCGCCTATGGCCACATCACCCTGAATGCGCCCGATATAGTCTGATCTCAGAAGCTAAGCACAGTCGGGCCTGGTTAGCACCTGGATGGGAGACCACCTGGGAATACCAGGTGCTGAAGGCTTTTGGCTTTTCCTTTATTCGTTGGCTTCCTTTTTGTTTCTCCTGAGGTGCCATCTTGCCATGGCCAAGTTCAAGTTCAAAGGGGTCGAGGGTGGAAGTGGTCGAGGGTGGAAGTGGTCGAGGGTGGAAGTGGTCGAGGGTGGAAGTGGTGATCGCCTATGGCCACATCACCCTGAACACGTCTGATCTTGGAAGGTAGGCAGGGTCGGGCATGGTTAGTACCTGGATGGGAGACTGCCTGTGTAGCGGAGGAGTAGTTTAACCACTTACCGCAAACTGACGTATATTTACGTCAGCAGACTTTGCGGGGTTATACCGGGATGATGCCTCTAGCTAGAGGCATCATCCCGGTACCGTGGTTTGAAGCCGACGGTCGGCTTTCTGTCGGTAACGACTGATGCGGCTCTGGAGCCGCTCAATCGTTACCCGGGGGGCAGGAGGGGATGCCCCCCCCTCCCGCCGCCTTCCGTGGCTTTTACCGGGGCTCCCGTCCCACCGGGAGCCCCGAGCACCCAGCCGGCACGTCCGCTGGCTGGATGGAGTCCCGATGAATGCCGTAAACGGCATTGATCGGGTCTCCGATGACGTAACCCGGAGGCGGCGTCCATGACGTCACTTCCGGGTTACTGTGCTGCAAAAGGCGGCAGTTTTGAAAAACGGCTGTATGCAAAAATGCAGTTTTCGGCGTTTTGCATACATGGAAGTGTAGTGGAGGGGTCTAGGGTCTTTTAGACCCTCGATCCCTCCATAAAGTGTACCTGTCACTACATATTGGTGTCACAAGGGATGTTTACATTGCTTGTGACAGCAATAAAAGTGATCAGATTTTTTTTTTTAAACTGTAATAAAGTTTAAAAAAAAAAAAATAAATAGGAAAAAAAAAAATAATTTAGCCGCACGAAAAAAAACGTATGCGCAAGTCGAGCCGCAAATGAAATCGCTGTTCAAACCCCACATGTGAGGTATCGCCGCGATCGCCAGAGTGTGGGCAATAATTAAAAAAAAAGAGATACACTCTAACTCAAAACTGGTAACCGTTAAATAAATTTAAAGCGTCACAGATTGAGATCTCTATTGACCATAGTTTATCGTCATCCCACGGGGGGGCGCAATTTTAAACCATAACATGTTGGGTATCTATTTACTCGGCATGACATCATCTTTCACAATATACAAAAAAAATGGGCTAACTTTACTGTTTAGTATTTTTTAAATGCAGTGAAATGTGATGTTTCAAATTTTTTCCAAAAAAATGGCGTTTTAAAGACCGCTGCGCAAATACCGCGTGACAAAAAATTTTGCAATGACCGACATTTTATTCTCCAGAGTCTTTGCTAAAAAAATATATATAATGTTTGGGGGTTCTAAGTAGTTTTCTAGGAAAAAATACTAGTTTTAACTTGTAAACAAAAAGTGTCTGAAATAGGGCTGGGGCTTAAGTGGTTAAACTACATTGGCTCTGCTGGTAGATAGGAACACAGGTAATAATCCAACTAGGCAGGTACAGCATGCAACAATCCAGGTAGCGTTATACAATCCTTCCCTCCCAAGAACTAGACGACACATAGGCTGGGAGTCAACTCAGAATGCCTTGTTTATTGAAAACACAAGAGATCTACACTTCTCCAAAACCCCCTCCCTCTTCGAGTCATTCCACACAAACACACATCGTATAATATGCTTACAAGGCAGACAGAAACAATAGGACAATGGAATGCAGGTATTCACAATAACAAACCCCACCCCACTAGCAAGGGTCTATGAAACACTGCTGCCATATTCTAGCAATCTGCAATATTTCTTTATATATTTCCTCAGGGACACTGTTCAGTAATATTATGGCCATTCTTTCAACACAAGCCACACTCTCAGTGTAATTTCCGCTACTGCCTGGGAATACCAGGTGCTGTAGGCTTTTGGCTTTTCCTTTATTCGTAGGCTTTCTTTTTGTTTCTCCTAAGGAGCCATCTTGCCATGGCCAAGTTCAAAGGGGTCGAGGGTGACAGTGGTGATCGCCTATGGCCACATCACACTGAACGCGCCTGATCTCGGAAGCTAAGCAGGGTTGGGCCTGGATTGTATCTGCATGGGAGACCCCATGGGAATACCAGGTGCTGTAGGCTTTTGGCTTTTCCTTTATTCATTGGCTTTCTTTTTGTTTCTCCTGAGGTGCCATCTTGCCATGGCCAAGTTCAAAGGGGTCGGGGGTGGCAGTCGAGATCGCCTACGGCCACATCACCCTGAACGCGTCCGATCTCGTCTGATCTCAGAAGCTAAGCAGGGTCGGGCCTGGTTAGTAGCTGGATGGGAGACTGCCTGGGAATACCAGGTGCTTTAGGCTTTTAGCTTTTCCTTTATTCGTTGGCTTTCTTTTTGTTTCTCCTGAGGTGCCATCTTGCCATGGCCAAGTTCAAAGGGGTCGAGGGTGGAAGTGGTGATTGCCTACGGCCACATCACACTGAACATGCCCTATCTCGACTGATCTTGGAAGCTAAGAAGGGTCGGGCCTGGTTAGTACCTGGATGGGAGAACGCCTGTGTAGCGGTGCAGTATTTTAATCTACATTGGCTCTGCTGGTAGATAGAAAAACAGGTAATAATCCAACTAGGCAGGTACAGCATGCAACAATCCATGTAGCCTTATACAATCCTTCCCTCCCAAGAACTAGACGACACATAGGCTGGGTGTCAACTCAGAATTAGAGTTGAGCGGACACCTGGATGTCCGTGTTCGGCGGGTTCGGCCGAACTTTAAAAAAAAGTCCGGGTCCGTGTCCCGGACTTTTGCCGAACTTTTCCCGGACACCGAACCCCATTGAAGTCAATGGGGACCCGAACTTTCAGGCACTAAAATGGCTCTAAAACACCAATGGAAGGGCTAGAGTGCTGCAAATGGCAGCAAAACGTAGTTAAGAGCATGGCAAGTGCTCTGCAAACAAATGTGGATAGGGAAATAACTTAAAACAACAAAAAAAAACAGAAAAATAAAACAATGTTTTTAATCTCTGAAGGACGAGGCCCATATGGAGTAGGAGGGAGGTTGAGGTGGTGGTGGATGTGGCGGTGTCATAGGCGTGCGCACAGGGTGTGCCGGGTGTACCTGGGCACACCCTAATCACCTAGGGCACATAGCATTATCGCTCTGTTTGCCAGTGAGGAGATGGGAAAGATCTCCCTCGGACCTGCTCTGCTCTATTTCACTTTGCCAGCAGGTAGAGTAATGTATGGGGGCCATGTACATGTAGGCAAACACATGCATGTTTATTTAAACTTTGGGGTGCACACCCTAATGCAATAGGCTGCGCACACCTATGGGCGGTGTAGGTGGAAGCGGCGGCGAAGGAGGACCAGGGCCAGATTAAGAGCATCATGGGCTTGGTGCAGAGGATTTTGAAGGGCCTTAAGGGCCGTGCCTTGGCATGCACCCAGAGGAGGAAGGGTGCAGCCATGCATGCCTAATTCAACATGGGATGCTGTCTCTGAAGCCCATAAACACATCCATGCATCGGCAACTGTCCCTCCTTGTCCAGGCCTTCGTGCTGTGTGGGGAGGTTCTGAGGGAGCTGCCTGGGGAAGCGAGCATAGAAGCCAGACTTCTGTGTTTACAAGTGACAGAAGAGCGGTAACAGTGAATATGGCCAACCCGGGGCCTATATTAAGGTAGGGGCCTGGAGCTGCAGCTCCAATAGCCCCTATGTTAATCTGGCCCTGAGGAGGACGAGGTAGCCAACACTGCTTTTTTTCAGAAATTTTAAATGAGGGTACACCCCAAAAGAGTGAGAAAGAGCAAAAATAGAACAATGGCTGGGTAAGGCCGGTATCCATCGCTATTCTGCACAAGGTACGGAAATGTCCCGTGGGATCCATGCCTGGTTCATTTTAATAAACGTGAGCTTGTCCACATTGTCTCTGGACAGGCGGTTGCGCTTGTCTGTGATAACGCCCCCAGCCGTGCTAAATACCCGTTCAGATAATACACTGGCTGCAGGGCACGCCAGCACCTCCAAGGTGTAAAGGGCAAGCTCAGGCCATGTGCCCAATTTGGAGACCCAGAAGTTGAAGGGGGCAGACCCTTCATTTAGTACGTCTAGGCGTGTGCACACATACTGCTCCACCATGTTGGTGAAATGCTGCCTCCTGCTAAGACGTTCCATATGAGCTGCTGGTGCTGCTGTTTGTTGTGGCGTGCTGACAAAGCTTTTCCACATTTCGGCCATGCTAACCCTGCCTTCTGAGGTGCTGGCGGTGCCCTGGTTGCGTTGACGACCTCTTCCTCCTCCTCCTCCTCCTCCTCTGCCTTGTACTTCCACTGTGGCCCCGCTGTCAGGTGGGAATACCAGCAGCATCGCATCTACCAGCGTGCGCTTGTACTTGCGCATCTTGCGATCGCGCTCCAGTGAGTGAATTAAGGACGGTACATTGTCCTTGTAATGGGGATCCAGCAGCGTGGCCACCCAGTAATCAGCACAAGTTAGAATGTGGGCAACTCGGCGGTCGTTGTGGAGACACTGCAGCATGTAATCGCTCATGTGTGCCAGGCTGCCCAGAGGCAACGAAAGGCTGTCCTCTGTGGGAGGTGTATTGTCCGTGTCCTCTGTATCCCCCCAGCCACACACCAGTGATGGCCATGAGCTGGCCTTGGTGCCACCCTGCTGTGAACATGGTTCCATCTCCTCCTTCAGCTCCTCCTCCTCATCCTCCAGAACTGTGCCCCTGCTGGACAATTGTGTCCCTGGCGTTTGTGTGTGCAGGAACCCACCCTCGGAGCCCTTTGTGAATGACTGCCCTGAAAGCCTTGGAAATGTTATCTCTTCATCCTCCTCCTCCTCCTTCTCATCCTGTGCCACATCCTCTTCCATCATCGCCCAAATTGTTTTTTGAAGGAGGCATAGAAGTGGGATAGTTAAGCTGACAACGGCATCATCTGCACTGGCCATGTTGGTGGAGTACTCAAAAAAGCGCAACAAGGCACACAGGTCTCGCATGGAGGCCCAGTTATTGGTGGTGAAGTGGTGCTGTTCCGCAGAGCGACTCACGCGTGCGTGCTGCAGCTGAAACTCCTCTATGGCCTGATGCTGCTCGCACAGTCTTTCCAGCATGTGCAAGGTGGAGTTCCACCTTGTGGGCATGTCACATATGAGGCGGTGAGCGGGAAGGCCGAAGTTACGCTGCAGCGCTGACAGGCGAGCAGCAGCAGGGTGAGAACGCCTAAAGTGCGCACAGACGGCCCGCACTTTCTGCAGCAGCTCTGACATATCGGGGTAGTTTTTAAGGAACCTCTGCACCACCAAATTCAGCACATGCACCAGGCAAGGGATGTGCGTCAAACCGGCTAGGCCCAGAGCTGCTATGAAATTTCGCCCATTATCGCACACCACCAGGCCGGGCTTGAGGCTCGCTGGCAGCAACCACTCATTTGTCTGCTGTTCCATGCTCCTCCACAACTCCTGTGCGGTGTGTGGGTTTTCCCCCAAACAGGCAAGTTTTAAAACTGCCTGCTGTCGTTTACCCCTGGCCGTGCTGAAGTTGGTGGTGAAGGTGTTACGCTGTCCGGATGAGGAGGCGGTAGAGGATGAGGAAGTGGAGTAGGAGGAGTTAGGAACAGGAGGCAAACTGAAGCGCCCTGCAATCCTCGGTGGTGGAAGGACATGCGCCAAATTGCTATCCGCCTCAGGCCCATCCGCCACTGCATTTACCCAGTGTGCCGCTAGGGAGATATAATGCCCCTGACCGTGCTTACTGGTCCACGTATCGGTAGTTAGGTGGACCTTGGCACAGATGGCGTTGCGCAGTGCACGCCTGATTTTTTCCCCCACTTGGTTGTGCAGGGAAGGGATGGCTTGCCTGTAAAAGTAGTGGCGGCTGGGCACGACGTACTGTGGGACAGCCACCGACATAAGGTTTTTAAAACTGTGCGTCTCCACCAGACGGAATGACAGCATTTCAAAGGCCAAGAATTTTGAAATGCTGGCATTCAGGGCCAGGGATCGTGGGTGGGTAGGGGGGTACTTCCTCTTCCTCTCAAGTGTTTGGGAGATGGAAAGCTGAACGCTTCCACGGGACATTGTGGAGATGGTTGGTGACCCAGGTGGTGGTGTTGCTGACAGATCGTCTGTTTGCGGGGTGGCAGGTGCCGGTATCACTACAGATGTGGATGGAGCGGCCGAGACTGCAGCAGAAGAGGAAGCAGGATGAGCCAGAGACGTTTCTTGGTTTTGAAGGTGTCTACTCCACTGCAGCTCGTGCTTTGCACTTAGATGCCTGATCATGCAGGTTGTGCTCAGGTTGAGAAGGTTTATGCCTCGCTTCAGGATCTGATTGCACAGGTTGCAAACCACTCGTGTCCTGTCATCAGCACATTTTCTGAAGAACTTCCACACTAGAGAACTCCTTTGAGCTGACTTTGGTGCGCTCGTTCCCTTGCTGCGTTGGGCAGTAGCAGGCGTAGTGTCTAGGGCACGGCCGCTCCGCTTCTGCACCCTGCTCCCTCTTCTGCTGTGCTGGTGGCTCTGTGCGACCACCGCCTCTTCCTCCAAACTACTCAGGTCACCTGCATGACCTTCATTCCATGTGGGGTCGTCCTCCACATCATCTTCCACCCAGTCTTCACCCCTGCCCTCCTTGTCGGTCTCCACACTTCTGAACGCCACAGCAGTTGGCACCTGCGTTTCGTCATCATCGGAGACGTGCTGCGATGGTCCTTGCATGTACTCATCTTGAGAAATAAGTGGTTGGGCATCGCTGCACTCAATCTCTTCCACTTCTGGGGCAGGGCTAGGTGGATGGCCCTGGGAAACCCTGCTGACAGAGTCCTCAAAAAGAAGAAGAGACTGCTGTATGGCTTGGGGCTCAGACTGCTTGCCTGATTTGCAAGGGGGTGAGGTGAAAGACGGTTGGACATTGGCTGCAGGTGCCAACTCTGACCTTTCTGAAGTAGACTGGGTGGGAGACAATGTGAAGGAACTGGAGGCAGTGTCAGCAGCAAACCAATCTATTATCGCCTCTATGTGTTCTGGCCTCATCACTTCTAGAGGCGTATGATGCCCTACCAAATACTGATGCAGGTTCTGTCACCTACTAACATTTGAGGAGGGTGTTTCACTTGTGCGTGTAGCTGGCACAGATCGACCACGTCCTCTCCTTGCAACAGGAGCTCTACCAGCAGCACCACGACCCAGGCCACGGCCCCTATTTGACGGTCTCCTCATATTTCTGTAATTGAGGATCTTGCCCTAGAAAGGTGTTTATTGAATAGCGGAACAAAACAACAACAGTATCGCACAGGTGTATCTCACAGTCAAATATGCAAACTATGCCGCAATTTAATGTTTTTTACCCCAAAAGGGTGTATATTGAATAGCGGAATAGGATAAAAAATGGTGTATCTCACACGTACAAACACAGACTAGGCCCCGATTAAAATTTTTTGTACCCTAAAGGGAGGATGAGGAAGAGGAGTAGGAGGAGTTGGGAACAGGAGGCAAACTGAAGCGCCCTGCAATCCTTGGCGGTGGAAGGAGATGCGCCAAACACATTTAAAAGTTTTATCTCACACGTACTGATAAAGACTATGCTGTAATTTAATTTTTTACACTCCAAAAGGGTGTATATTGAATAGCGGAATAGGAAAAATGTTATAATACGGTGTATCTCACACGTACAAACACAGACTAGGCCCCGATTACAATTTTTTGTACCCTAAAGGCAGGATGAGGAAGAGGAGTAGGAGGAGTTGGGAACAGGAGGCAAACTGAAGCGCCCTGCAATCCTTGGCGGTGGAAGGAGATGCGCCAAACAAATTTAAAAGGTGTATCTCACACGTACCGATACAGACTATGCCGTAATTTAATTTTTTACACTCCAAAAGGGTGTATATTGAATAGCGGAATAGGAAAAATTTTATAATACGGTGTATCTCACACGTACAAACACAGACTAGGCCCCGATTACAATTTTTTGTACCCTAAAGGCAGGATGAGGAAGAGGAGTATGAGGAGTTGGGAACAGGAGGCAAATTGAAGCGCCCTGCAATCCTTGGCGGTGGAAGGAGATGCGCCAAATAAATTTAAAAGGTGTATCTCACACGTACCCATACAGACTATGCCGTAATTGAATTTTTTACACTCCAAAAGGGTGTATATTGAATAGCGGAATAGGAAAAAAATTTTAATACGGTGTATCTCACACGTACAAACACAGACTAGGCCCCGATTACAATTTTTCGTACCCTAAAGGCAGGATGAGGAAAGGGAGTATGAGGAGTTGGGAACAGGAGGCAAACTGAAGCGCCCTGCAATCCTTGGCGGTGGAAGGAGATGCGCCAAATAAATTTAAAAGGTGTATCTCACACGTACCGATACAGACTATGCCGTAATTTAATTTTTTACACTCCTAAAGGGTGTATATTGAATAGCGGAATAGGAAAAATGTTATAATACGGTGTATCTCACACGTACAAACACAGACTAGGCCCCGATTACAATTTTTTGTACCCTAAAGGCAGGATGAGGAGTAGGAGGAGTTCGGAACAGGCAGTACCCTCAAATCCTCAGAAGTATGAGATGCACCCCAAAAATTGGAAAGGTGTATCTCACACGTACCAACACAGACTATCCCTCAATTTAATTGTTTATACCCAAAGGTTTTTATTGAATAGCGGAATAGAAAATATTATCAAAAAAAGGTGTACGTATCTCACACGTACAGAACCTGACTAGGCCACAATTACTATTTTTTGTACCCCCAAAGGCAGGATGAGGAGTAGGAGGAGTTTGGAACAGGCAGCACCCTCAAATCCTCAGAAGTATGAGATGCACCCCAAAAATTGGAAAGGTGTATCTCACACGTACCAACACAGACTATCCCGCAATTTAATTGTTTATACCCAAAGGTTTTTATTGAATAGCGGAATAGAAAATATTATCAAAAAAAGTGTATGTATCTCACACGTACAGAACCACACTAGGCCCCAATTACTATTTTTTGTACCCCTAAAAGGCAGGATGAGGAGTAGGAGGAGTTTGGAACAGGCAGCACCCTCAAATCTTCGGAAGTATGAGATGAACCCCAAAAATTGGAAAGGTGTATCTCACACGTACCAACACAGACTATCCCGCAATTTAATTGTTTATACCCAAAGGTTTTTATTGAATAGCGGAATAGAAAATATTATCAAAAAAAGTGTATGTATCTCACACGTACAGAACCACACTAGGCCCCAATTACTATTTTTTGTACCCCTAAAAGGCAGGATGAGGAGTAGGAGGAGTACGGAACAGGCAGCACCCTCAAATCTTCGGAAGTATGAGATGAACCCCAAAAATTGGAAAGGTGTATCTCACACGTACCAACACAGACTATCCCGCAATTTAATTGTTTATACCCAAAGGTTTTTATTGAATAGCGGAATAGAAAATATTATCAAAAAAAGTGTATGTATCTCACACGTACAGAACCACACTAGGCCCCAATTACTATTTTTTGTACCCCTAAAAGGCAGGATGAGGAGTAGGAGGAGTTTGGAACAGGCAGCACCCTCAAATCTTCGGAAGTATGAGATGAACCCCAAAAATTGGAAAGGTGTATCTCACACGTACCAACACAGACTATCCCGCAATTTAATTGTTTATACCCAAAGGTTTTGATTGAATAGCGGAATAGAAAATATTATCAAAAAAAACTGTATGTATCTCACACGTACAGAACCACACTAGGCCCCAATTACTATTTTTTGTACCCCTAAAGGCAGGATGAGGAGTAGGAGGAGTAGGGAACAGGCAGCACCCTCAAATCTTCAGAAGTATGAGATGAACCCCAAAAATTGGAAAGGTGTATCTCACACGTACCAACACAGACTATCCCGCAATTTAATTGTTTATACCCAAAGATTTTTATTGAATAGCGGAATAGAAAATATTATCAAAAAAAGTGTATGTATCTCACACGTACAGAACCACACTAGGCCCCAATTACTATTTTTTGTACCCCTAAAAGGCAGGATGAGGAGTAGGAGGAGTTTGGAACAGGCAGCACCCTCAAATCTTCGGCAGTATGAGATGAACCCCAAAAATTGGAAAGGTGTATCTCACACGTATCAACACAGACTATCCCGCAATTTAATTGTTTATACCCAAAGGTTTTTATTGAATAGCGGAATAGAAAATATTATCAAAAAAAGTGTATGTATTTCACACGTACAGAACCACACTAGGCCCCAATTACTATTTTTTGTACCCCTAAAGGCAGGATGAGGAGTAGGAGGAGTACGGAACAGGCAGCACCCTCAAATCTTCAGAAGTATGAGATGAACCCCAAAAATTGGAAAGGTGTATCTCACCAACACTGACTATCCCGCAAATTTATGGATAAAATGAGGAAGTGATTGGCGCTGACTAATGGGGTGTTCGGGAAATCAGATTATTTAAATGTTATTGCGTCACTCCTAAAAATAATGTACCAGGTGTTTGGTATGGAGTGTGTATATATATCCAATATAGATAAGCGTGATAAAGATTTAAAATAAATTAAAATCAGTGTGTATCCATATTAGGTGACAATAATAAAAGATAATAAAATATTTTGGTGTATGTAAAGTACAAACACTAAAAATACAAATACCAATCTGCGTGTTAATATAAATAAATATGTGCAGACTCAAAGTGAACATGTGCAAATTTGGTGCAGTAAATGATCAGTGTATTACACAATGTGTGTGAAATAAATATATATATATATATGTGCACAATCCACAATAAACCTGTATGGTTAGTGGCTAAGTGCAACGATAAATAGATATATCTGGTATCACTGATATGTGTGTGAAAGCCAGCAGTGGGCTCTTCCACAAAATGAATTGAGTATCAAGGTGTGTGCAGATCTGCTAGTTGAGAGTTAATAATAAAGTAAAGAATGTGTTAGTGGATGCAAAACTCAATGTGCAATAATGAATGCAGGTGGCAAAGAATTCTACCTTATCAGTAAACAACTTAAAAGTGTGCAATAATATAGGAGTAGGATATAAAAATAGATGGATATATATACTTTGGCTTGCAGGTGTGTATAGTACCAGTAATGGGTATAAATTGGGAATTTAATCACAAGCAATAAATATTAGTAATAAATATAGCTGCCAATAAATAAGTGCAAAGGTGCAATTGTGAAAAAGAAAAAAACTGTGCAAAATCAGCAAAATAGGTGGGTGTCACCGTAGAACGACACAACAGATAGGTCCAAATATCATGCAATCAAAACCAATGAATGAATCCAAAAAGTCCTATATTTATATAGTCCATAAAAAATGGTTAAGGTGCTCTTTTCTCTATGCCCGGAGTGCAGTGAGTGGGCGGAAGGTAAGGTGCTCCCCTATTCCTGGGGTCTTGTGCTTACCAGATTCCCATACCCCTGCAGGGGTAAATAGCGGGTCGATATTGGGGATCACTCCCATACACCGGCAACCTGGTCCCTCCTAATGTACTTCTTCCCTGTACTCGGTCTCACTCCGTCATAGGGTATATGGCTTACGGTATCAGTTCAGCAAGGAAATGGCCAATGTAGTCCCCGGGTATGCAAAAAGGGAAAGGAGCCTCCGATAGTGTAGTATTGTTAAAAAACTCTTTATTCCAATAAAAAAGAAGACATGTACTCACATATAATATAAACCTGTAGTACATCCGTCTGGCATAGGAGCCGCAACCTCCTCTCTCGCGGTGCACACTCTGGAGTAGCGTGCGTGCCAACCGCCGGATGTGCGTTCCGAGCCTCGGGATCGTTAGACGGAAGTGATGTGGTCACGCTCTCGACGCGTTTCGTCACACTGACGTCATCTGGAGTAGCGTCGACCACGTCCATTCCGTCTGTTTAAGTATTGTGCTGTTACTAGGGAACCCGGCTGGAGGGTGTCCAATTGTTTCTCATTCGGCCAATGAGGCAATTACGTGTCATATGTTGCTAGGCAGAGGTGGTCTATTTATTCATTTGTTGAGCAATCACTTTATATTCGGCCAGTTAAAAAAGAGGAAGTTTGATGTCATATGTTACTAGGCAGTATTCCTTTGTTACAAGTGGTTTAGAAAGAGGAAACTTTATACAAAGCATAGGAAAGCCGGGTGATCGAGATTTCCCGGTCACCAGGTCCTATCAAACTCTGCTGTTAGTGGATAGTGACTATGAGTATATGTGCCCAGATGTAAGTTATCATGTAGCCGGCATGTGTATCTAATCTGGGGAGGAAAAGAAAGGGGGGTTATTTAAACTATTGTGTGGGACGTTAAATGCCTCTTTTTTTGATAACATAGACAAGTATATGTGTGGGGTAGATGAAGTAGGAGGCGAAGGTATTTTTTATTATTTTTTAATTGAGCCAAGTGCTATTTCTGAATAACTAAAGGGAGGGTCTTAAAGCATATATTAATCCAATAGTCAAAAATATACATAAATATCAAAGGAAGGGGCTTACAGTGTATATTAATCCAGTAGCCAATAAAAAAAAATATATATAAAGGGAGGCTACTTCCTGTGGCAGTCAATATAAAAATCTCATAATAATATCTAAAAAGGGCATTCATTTCATATATATTAAAAATGCAGATAAAATCTTTTTTAAATCCAAGTGGTCTGGTAAGCACTCAATATCTTATATGTTACTTTACACATAATCAAGAAATAGTATGTTTACATCTCTTACACATATTGTAATCGTATCTATAACATATGTACAATGGTATATCAACTGTATGTCACATGTCCTGAGTTTTTAATATATATCTTGAACAGAAAAGTGTATCTATCAGTGTTTATATCCATAAGTAGAATTTAACATATAGGGTATATGGGAAGTTTATGTATACCTATGTAATTCCACTGGTTACTATAAATATTCACTGTGTTAGTTCTATGGTGCTAGGAGGAATATGTATATGATCTAGGCCCTGTAATAGTATCTATCATATTTTGGCCCGTGTACATTAGTATACATGTGTTATATCTACATGTAAGCATCATTGAACTGTGGTTATTTCCATTATAGAAGAGGGCCATGATATGCGGATAAGTAAGGGTGTGGGAAGAGTAAGGGAATATTAACCCGTCCTGTCCTGCTGAAAATAGTGTGGGAATTATTTCGGAGCAATCCTATCCAAACTATGGTGGAATAGGAAATGTGATACGTTTTTACTGTTTCTAATAATGGGCAAATTGTCCCATTCATAGGAGGTTTGAAGCCTGGATCTTGATGTGGATATAGGAATGTATATATCTAAAGATGCCTTAAAAAATAAATTAGTAGTTTGAAATAAAGCAGTTAAGATCTATATCGAGATTCAACCCTCCAGGCTGGAGTGATTCTAATTAAAATATCCATTTTGTTTCGTTTTTGGAGATCTTCCTTGTTGTATTCTCTCCCCTCCAATGTGCTTTTATGGTGTCTATGCCATAAAACAGTAAACCTTTTGGATTTTTGTTATGTGTTTCAAGGAAGCGTCTTGATAGACCATGTTTTGGAAAGCCATTTTTAATGTTTTTTATGTGCTCTCTTATTCGCACGTGCAGTGGTCTGGTGGTTCTGCCCACGTACTGTTTGTGGCAAGGGCACTCAATAACGTAAGTGACGTGGGTACTGGAGCACGTTATCAATTCATTTATTTTAAATTTCCGTTTGTTGGAAAAAGATCTAAATTCGGTCATCTTCCTAGGTTGTAATGTGTTATTTCTACATGCAAGACATTTCCGGCATCTTATAAACCCTTTTAGATCTGGGAAAATTTTAATTTGTTTTGGTGGGTCTGTCACGTTATGGACCAACCTATTTCTATGTGCAGGTGCTTTTCGATAAATGAACTTTGGTTTACTGGGTAAAATCTTTGCCAAAGTCCTATCCGATTTTAAAATGGGCCAGTATTTATCAAAAATTTTTTCCATTTGTCTGTGTTGTTTGTTAAAACCAGTGATAAAAGCCAGATCAAATTCATTATATTTGTTTTTGGGTTTTTCCTTCAATAATTCTTCCCTCCGCATATTTTTAACTTTGTCCTCTGTAGCCTCAAGTGTTTTCCTATCATATCCCTTTTCTATAAACTTCTCAGTAAGTATTTTTGCTTGTGTGTCATATTCCTCCATTCTGCCGCAATTTCTTCTCAGCCTCATATATTGTCCCTTAGGTATGTTTTGTTTCCACTTGGGATGATGGCAACTTGATGTGGGGATGTACCCGTTTTTATCAGTTGGTTTAAAAAAGGAACGTGTGGTCAGTTTCCCACTGTCTTTAAGAATTTGCAAATCTAAAAAGTCAACTTGTGCTTGATCCTGATGGCCTGTGAATTTGATGCCATACTTATTGTTATTTAGTTCATTGATAAAAGCATCTAATGTATCCTGTGGTCCCTTCCATACCATAAAAATGTCATCTATATATCTGCGGTAAAAACTCAGGTGGGGCCTGTGCGTGGTATAAAAAAGTTCCTCCTCTAATAAGTTCATAAATAAATTAGCTACGCTACGGGCGTATCTTGCCCCCATTGCGACGCCCCTAGTTTGGACATAAAAGTTATTTGAGTGCCAAAAGTAATTATTGGACACAGCCAGTTGATATCCTTCTAAAATATAATTTATCTGTGTTTGTTTAAGATTGAAGTCCATATGTAGTGCTCTTTTTACCCCTTTCAGCCCATCTTTTTGCTTGATGCTAGTGTATAGTGAATTTGCATCCACTGTCACTAAAAAGCACTGTTCATCCACTTCAAGATTTTGTAACTCCCTGATAAGTTGTGCACTGTCTTTTAGGTAAGATTTCCCTTTTGGTACTAATGGTTGGAGGTATTGGTCCGGGTACTCACCCAATCTAGAAAAAAGGGAGTCAACCCCACTAATGATGGGTCTACCCGGGGGTTTCTCTAATCTTTTATGGATCTTCGGGAGATAGTACATCACCGGTGTCTTGGATGAGGATGGGAATAAGTATCTTGCTTCCTTATCTGTTAAAATTCCCAGATCTTTACCCTTCTCTATATATCCTTGTAGTTTTTTCTTATATTCTCTTCTGGGGTTCGTTCTCAATTTCTGATAAGTATCTGGAGTGGCTATCAAATTGTTCATTTCTTCTTCATAGTCCTCCTTATTTAGGATTACCAGGCCTCCCCCTTTGTCCGCAGGGCGGATGACCACATGTTTGTTCTCCTCCAATTTCTTGATGGTTTTCCAGATCCTTTTGCTGTCTTTGCTTTCTATCTTTAAATTCTTGATTTCATATTCCACCATTTTCCTAAAAGCATTAGTGCACTCATTGTTGGGTACTTTGGGGTTGAAAGTAGATCTATTTCTATGATTTGTCTGTTTAAAATATGGATTGGTTGTTTGGTTTTGTGTCCCCTTCAAACTGAAAAATTTCTTAATGTTCAACTTCCTAATGAATTTTTGTACGTCTATATATGTCTCGAATTTGTCCATGTTTTTCTTAGGTGCATATTTAAGGCCGAGGTCTAAAACTTCAAGTTCTTCTTTGTTAAAAACAACTCTGATAAAATTAAAAATGCCCTTCCCTAAAACTCTCGCCTTCTTTTTCTTTCTGTCCCCACGTTTGCCCCTTGTGCGTTTTCCTCCGTGCCATTCCCTGTTCCCGAAATTCTGC
Organism: Pelophylax lessonae; assembly: GCF_965119305.1. NCBI lineage: Eukaryota > Metazoa > Chordata > Amphibia > Anura > Ranidae > Pelophylax > Pelophylax lessonae. Next base: position 253,353,591 of record NC_138774.1, read on the forward strand.
CTCCCAAAATCTTGGTTCATTCCCCCTCTCTGAATGTTCTGTCCGAAGTTGTTGCCGTGGTCTTGTCGCCAACGGTTCCCCATGTATCCTGGTCCGAAGTTGTTGTCGTGGTCCTGTCTCCACCGATTCTCTGTGTATCCTGGGTGTCTGGTCGCTCCTGGTCCTCCTGGGCGATGTTGCCACCATTGTTGTCTCGGGGGTCTTCCTCTGTTGTTCCTCTGAAAAAAATTGTATCCTCTATCATTCCAGCCCTCCTCTCTTGGGGTGAAATTCCTTCTATTCCCCAGTGGCGAGAACCTATTGTAGGTTGGGATTCGATAGTATGGGGATATGTATTCCCGGTTCTGGAATCTGGTGTCCCTCTGATCCCTCAGGGTTTCATATCCAGTATTATGATTCCTCATGTTTCTGGGGCCCCTTGGGGTTCTGGGGGGTCTAGGAGGGAGTTCCTGTTGGTTCCTGTCTTGTCTGGGGGCATTAGGTCTTGGTTCTCTGTTTGGCCTAGCAGGTCTGAATTCCGATTCCTGAGGTGTTCTAGGAAAGGGTGTGGCCGGTGTCCTGGTCATGGGTGTAATAGGTTCTTCTTCTTGTTCTTCTTCTTCTTCTTCATCTGGAGAAGTTTCCCTCGATAGATAGGCCGGTACTGAATCTGGTATTTCCATTGCTTCTTCTCCCAAGGATGCTTGCCATTTATTAACCTTGTTGTTTTTGTAGTCCAGTGCATCCCTAGTGAACTTCTTTTTCTGTACTTCTGTGTCGTATTTGGTAATATAAGTGTGTAGTTCTCTTTCCTTTATTTTGTAATCATTGGTGTCTGCAAAAGGGGTCAGGAGAGTTTTCAGATTGGTAATTGTCTCTTCTATCTCTCTCAATTTAAATTTTCTCCTCCCAATAATTAGTTTTAGTAGTTCAGTTTCGCATCTGTTGAAAAAATTGTACCGTTCCTCCATTAATCCCTCATCTGTGAGGGCATCATTGGGGCGATCTTCCCACCTGAGTCTCCGTGGTGTCATTCTTTCTTTACTGTACATCTCCAGGGTAGAGATGTCCCACCACACTCTAAGTTGCTTTTCCATATCATGTTTAAGTTGTTTAAAAAGATCATTGAGGTTTTGATTAGTGGAGACTCTCTCATGGTTGAAAATTTCTTCAATATTGATTTCCCTTTTACCTATGTAACTAAAAATATCCATAGCTGCAGAAAATACACTCAAAAAGAGTGTGAAAATGTAAAAAAGTAGAAGAAATCCGCGTTTAGGATAAAGAGTGTATAAAAAGTATATATAAAAACACCACACTTGGCTGCTGCCCACTTCAGAAAATGCAACCCTAAAAGGGAAGCATCAGAGGTATGGATAAAATGAGGAAGTGATTGGCGCTGACTAATGGGGTGTTCGGGATATCAGATTATTTAAATGTTATTGCGTCACTCCAAAAAATAATGTACCAGGTGTTTGGTATGGAGTGTGTATATATATCCAATATAGATAAGCGTGATAAAGATTTAAAATAAATTAAAATCAGTGTGTATCCATATTAGGTGACAATAATAAAAGATAATAAAATATTTTGGTGTATGTAAAGTACAAACACTAAAAATACAAATACCAATCTGCGTGTTAATATAAATAAATATGTGCAGACTCAAAGTGAACATGTGCAAATTTGGTGCAGTAAATGATCAGTGTATTACAAGATGTGTGTGAAATAAATATATATATATGTGCACAATCCACAATAAACCTGTATGGTTAGTGGCTAAGTGCAATGATAAATAGATATATCTGGTATCACTGATATGTGTGTGAAAGCCAGCAGTGGGCTCTTCCACAAAATGAATTGAGTATCAAGGTGTGTGCAGGTGAGAGTTAATAATAAAGTAAAGAATGTGTTAGTGGATGCAAAACTCAATGTGCAATAATGAATGCAGGTGGCAAAGAATTCTACCTTATCAGTAAACAACTTAAAAGTGTGCAATAATATAGGAGTAGGATATAAAAATAGATGGATATATATACTCTGGCTTGCAGGTGTGTATAGTACCAGTAATGGGTATAAACTGGGAATTCAATCACAAGCAATAAATATTAGTAATAAATATAGCTGCCAATAAATAGGTGCAAAGGTGCAATTGTGAAAAAGAAAAAAACTGCAAATTCAGCAAAATAGGTGGGTGTCACTGTAGAACGACACAACAGATAGGTCCAAATATCATGCAATCAAAACCAATGAATGAATCCAAAAAGTCCTATATTTATATAGTCCATAAAAAATGGTTAAGGTGCTCTTTTCTCTATGCCCGGAGTGCAGTGAGTGGGCGGAAGGTAAGGTGCTCCCCTATTCCTGGGGTCTTGCGCTTACCAGATTCCCGTACCCCTGCAGGGATAAATAGCGGGTCGATATTGGGGATCGCTCCCATACACCGGCAACCTGGTCCCTCCTAATGTACTTCTTCCCTGTACTCGGTCTCACTCCGTCATAGGGTATATGGCTTACGGTATCAGTTCAGCAAGGAAATGGCCAATGTAGTCCCCGGGTATGCAAAAAGGGAAAGGAGCCTCCGATAGTGTAGCATTGTTAAAAAACTCTTTATTCCAATAAAAAAGAACACATGTACTCACATATAATATAAACCTGTAGTATGTCCGTCTGGCATGGGAGCCGCAACCTCCTCTCTTGCTGTGCACACTTGGGAGTAGCGTGCGTGCCAACCGCCGGATGTGCGTTCCGAGTCTCGGGATCGTTAGACGGAAGTGATGTGGTCACGCTCTCGACGCGTTTCGTCACACTGACGTCATCTGGAGTAGCGTCGACCACGTCCATTCCGTCTGTTTAAGTATTGTGCGGTTACCAGGCAACCCGGCCGGAGGGTGTCCAATTGTTTCTCATTCGGCCAATGAGGCAATTACGTGTCATATGTTGCTAGGCAGAGGTGGTCTATTTATTCATTTGTTGAGCAATCACTTTATATTCGGCCAGTTAAAAAAGAGGAAGTTTGATGTCATATGTTACTAGGCAGTATTCCTTTGTTACAAGTGGTTTAGAAAGAGGAAACTTTATACAAAGTATAGGAAAGCCGGGTGATTGAGATTTCCCGGTCACCAGGTCCTATCAAACTCTGCTGTTAGTGGATAGTGACTATGAGTATATGTGCCCAGATGTAAGTTATCATGTAGCCGGCATGTGTATCTAATCTGGGGAGGAAAAGGAAGGGGGGTTATTTAAATTATTGTGTGGGACGTTACATGCCTCTTTTTTTGATAACATAGACAAATATATGTGTGGGGTAGATGAAGTAGGAGGCAAAGGTATTTTTTATTATTTTTTAGTTGAGCCAAGTGCTATTTCTGAATAATTAAAGGGAGGGTCTTAAAGCATATATTAATCCAATAGTCAAAAATATACATGAATATCAAAGGAAAAAGATCTAAATTCGGTCATCTTCCTAGGTTGTAATGTGTTATTTCTACATGCAAGACATTTCCGGCATCTTATAAACCCTTTTAGATCTGGGAAAATTTTAATTTGTTTTGGTGGGTCTGTCACGTTATGGACCAACCTATTTCTAAGTGCAGGTGCTTTTCGATAAATGAACTTTGGTTTACTGGGTAAAATCTTTGCCAAAGTCCTATCCGATTTTAAAATGGGCCAGTATTTATTAAAAAAAATTTCCATTTGTCTGTGTTGTTTGTTAAAACCAGTGATAAAAGCCAGATCAAATTCATTATATTTGTTTTTGGGTTTTTCCTTCAATAATTCTTCCCTCCGCATATTTTTAACTTTTTCCTTTGTAGCCTCAAGTGTTTTCCTATCATATCCCTTTTCTATAAACCTCCCAGTAAGTACTTTTGCTTGTGTGTCATATTCCTCCATTCTGCCGCAATTTCTTCTCAGCCTCATATATTGTCCCTTAGGTATGTTTTGTTTCCACTTGGGATGATGGCAACTTGATGTGGGGATGTACCTGTTTTTATCAGTTGGTTTAAAAAAGGAACGTGTGGTCAGTTTCCCACTGTCTTTAAGAATTTGCAAATCTAAAAAGTCAACTTGTGCTGGATCCTGATGGCCTGTGAATTTGATGCCATACTTATTGTTATTTAGTTCATTGATAAAAGCATCTAATGTATCCTGTGGTCCCTTCCATACCATAAAAATGTCATCTATATATCTGCGGTAAAAACTCAGGTGGGGTCTGTGCGTGGTATAAATAAGTTCCTCCTCTAATAAGTTCATAAATAAATTAGCTACGCTAGGGGCGTATCTTGCCCCCATTGCAACGCCCCTAGTTTGGACATAAAAGTTATTTGAGTGCCAAAAGTAATTATTGGACATAGCCAGTTGCAATCCTTCTAAAATATAATTTATCTGTGTTTGTTTAAGATTGGAGTCCATATGTAGTGCTCTTTTTACCCCTTTCAGCCCATCTTTTTGCTTGATGCTAGTGTATAGTGAATACGCATCCACTGTCACTAAAAAGCACTGTTCATCCACTTCAAGATTTTGTAACTCCCTGATAAGTTGTGCACTGTCTTTTAGGTAAGATTTCCCTTTTGGTACTAATGGTTGGAGGTATTGGTCCAGGTACTCACCCAATCTAGAAAAAAGGGAGTCAACCCCACTAATGATGGGTCTACCCGGGGGTTTCTCTAATCTTTTATGGATCTTCGGGAGATAGTACATCACCAGTGTCTTGGATGAGGATGGGAATAAGTATCTTGCTTCCTTATCTGTTAAAATTCCCAGATCTTTACCCTTCTCTATATATCCTTGTAGTTTTTTCTTATATTCTCTTCTGGGGTTTGTTCTCAATTTCTGATAAGTATCTGGAGTGGCTATCAAATTGTTCATTTCTTCTTCATAGTCCTCCTTATTTAGGATTACCGGGCCTCCCCCTTTGTCCGCAGGGCGGATGACCACATGTTTGTTCTCCTCCAATTTCTTGATGGTTTTCCAGATCCTTTTGCTGTCTTTACTTTCTATCTTTAAATTCTTGATTTCATATTCCACCATTTTCCTAAAAGCATTAGTGCACTCATTGTTGGGTACTTTGGGGTTGAAAGTAGATCTATTTCTATGATTTGTCTGTTTAAAATATGGATTGGTTGTTTGGTTTTGTGTCCCCTTCAAACTGAAAAATTTCTTAATGTTCAACTTCCTAATGAATTTTTGTACGTCTATATATGTCTCGAATTTGTCCATGTTTTTCTTAGGTGCATATTTAAGGCCGAGGTCTAAAACTTCAAGTTCTTCTTTGTTAAAAACAACTCTGCTAAAATTAAAACTGCCCTTCCCTAAAACTCGCGCCTTCTTTTTCTTTCTGCCCCCACGTTTGCCCCTTGTGCGTTTCCTCCGCGCCATTCCCTGTTCCCGAAATTCTGCCTCCCAAAATCTTGGTTCATTCCCCTCTCTGAAAGTTCTGTCCGAAGTTGTTGCCGTGGTCTTGTCGCCAACGGTTCCCCATGTATCCTGGTCCGAAGTTGATGTAGTGGTCCTGTCTCCACCGATTCTCTGTGTATCATGGGTGTCTGGTCGCTCCTGGTCCTCCTGGGCGATGTTGCCACCATTGTTGTCTCGGGGGTCTTCCTCTGTTGTTCCTCTGAAAAAAATTGTATCCTCTATCATTCCAGCCCTCCTCTCTTGGGGTGAAATTCCTTCTATTCCCCAGTGGCGAGAACCTATTGTAGGTTGGGATTCGATAGTATGGGGATATGTATTCCCGGTTCTGGAATCTGGTGTCCCTCTGATCCCTCGGGGTTTCATATCCAGTATTATGATTCCTCATGTTTCTGGGGCCCCTTGGGGTTCTGGGGGGTCTAGGAGGGAGTTCCTGTTGGTTCCTGTCTTGTCTGGGGGCATTAGGTCTTGGTTCTCTGTTCGGCCTAGCAGGTCTGAATTCCGATTCCTGAGGTGTTCTAGGAAAGGGTGTGGCCGGTGTCCTGGTCATGGGTGTAATAGGTTCTTCTTCTTGTTCTTCTTCTTCTTCATCTGGAGTAGTTTCCCTCGATAGATAGGCCGGTACTGAATCTGGTATTTCCATTGCTTCTTCTCCCAAGGATGCTTGCCATTTATAAACCTTGTTGTTTTTGTAGTCCAGTGCATCCCTAGTGAACTTCTTTTTCTGTACTTCTGTGTCGTATTTGGTAATATAAGTGTGTAGTTCTCTTTCCTTTATTTTGTAATCATTGGTGTCTGCAAAAGGGGTCAGGAGAGTTTTCAGATTGGTAATTTTCTCTTCTATCTCTCTCAATTCAAATTTTCTCCTCCCAATAATTAGTTTTAGTAGTTCAGTTTCGCATCTGTTGAAAAAATTGTACCGTTCCTCCATTAATCCCTCATCTGTGAGGGCATCATTGGGGTGAACTTCCCACCTGAGTCTCCGTGGTTTCATTCTTTCTTTACTGTACATCTCCAAGGTAGAGATGTCCCACCACACTCTAAGTTGCTTTTCCATATCATGTTTAAGTTGTTTAAAAAGATCATTGAGGTTTTGATTAGTGGAGACTCTCTCATGGTTGAAAATTTCTTCAATATTGATTTCCCTTTTACCTATGTAACTAAAAATATCCATAGCTGCAGAAAATACACTCAAAAAGAGTGTGAAAATGTAAAAAAGTAGAAGAAATCCGTGCTTAGGATAAAGAGTGTATAAAAAGTATATATAAAAACACCAAACTTGGCTGCTGCCCACTTCAGAAAATGCAACCCTAAAAGGGAAGCATCAGAGGTATGGATAAAATGAGAAAGTGATTGGCGCTGACTAATGGGGTGTTCAGGAAATCAGATTATTTAAATGTTATTGCGTCACTCCTAAAAATAATGTACCAGGTGTTTGGTATGGAGTGTGTATATATATCCAATATAGATAAGCGTGATAAAGATTTAAAATAAATTAAAATCAGTGTGTATCCATATTAGGTGACAATAATAAAAGATAATAAAATATTTTGGTGTATGTAAAGTACAAACACTAAAAAAAACAAATACCAATCTGCGTGTTAATATAAATAAATATGTGCAGACTCAAAGTGAACATGTGCAAATTTGGTGCAGTAAATGATCAGTGTATTACAAGATGTGTGTGAAATAAATATATATATATGTGCACAATCCACAATAAACCTGTATGGTTAGTGGCTAAGTGCAACGATAAATAGATATATCTGGTATCACTGATATGTGTGTGAAAGCCAGCAGTGGGCTCTTCCACAAAATTAATTGAGTATCAAGGTGTGTGCAGATCTGCTAGTTGAGAGTTAATAATAAAGTAAAGAATGTGTTAGTGGATGCAAAACTCAATGTGCAATAATGAATGCAGATGGCAACGAATTCTACCTTATCAGTAAACAACTTAAAAGTGTGCAATAATATAGGAGTAGGATATAAAAATAGATGGATATATATACTCTGGCTTGCAGGTGTGTATAGTACCAGTAATGGGTATAAACTGGGAATTCAATCACAACCAATAAATATTAGTAATAAATATAGCTGCCCATAGGCGTGCGCACTGGGTGTGCCGGGTGTGCCTGGGCACACCCTAATGCCCAGGCACATCTGGCACACCTCAGGGCTTTTTTGCTGGCAGAATGTGTGGGAATCAATCTCTATTTCAGCACTCTGCTAATGTATAATGGCAGCGCTGCGAGTCAGTTGGCTGTGTACCTCCTATAAGTGAAGTCACTGACCGCGGATTAAGCAGGCAGGCGGCCGCATTTTACGATGCTACCTCTATAGTTCCGGCTACAGCATCACTGACAGCTGAATATCAATCCGCCGCCTGCTGTCAGGTATGCTGTAGCCGGACTATAGAGGTAGCAACAGCCACAGTGGCAAAACAATAGGGGGTGGGACCCGACCCCGTGCTGAAAGGGGCCTCTGTAGCTCCCCTGTCAGTCACATTTGTCTTCGCTGCTGTGTCGGAGTCGGTTCTAGGTACAGATGACTACTTGTCACCATCCTGGATAGTAGATATGATACAGCTAGCATCAGGCTGGATAGGGGAGCCAACAGGGCGGCATATAGGAGAACCGATCTCCTTATTCACTTCTTGACTCCTGCAGGGCTTTCAGTGGCTGCAGGAGCGGGATCGGTTGTTAGTGTATGCCGTCCCTCCGGACCTCCTATCCAGCCTGCTGCTAGCTATCCACGATGGTGACAAGCATCCGTACCTAGGACTGCCTCCTAGCTCCGCCCCCAACTCCAGCTTCAGCTCCCGCCTCTTCTGTTAATGCTGTTCCTGCCGCTGGGCACGGTAGGAGAAATGCTAGAAATGCCTCCTAGCCCTTTCTGCCTGGTAAGACACAAACAATGTCTGCCACAGCAGAGTATAGTGTTCCAGCCTGGTGTCCTAGTGACTGTCACTCTGCCCCCCCCATACTGCCCCCTCCTTTTATTTTGTCCCCTCCATACTGCCCCCTCCCATCATGCTGCCCTCCCCCTTACTGCCCCTCTTGGCACACTATACCCCCACTGCTGCCCCCCCATACTGCCCCCTCCTGTTATTTTTTCCCCTCCATGCTGTTCCCTCCCATCATGCTGCCCTCCCCCCTTACTGCCCCCTCTTGGCACACTATACCCCCCATTGCTGCCCCCCATACTGCCCCCTCCTGTTATTTTGTCCCCTCCATACTGTCCCCTCCCATCCTGCTGCCCCCCATACTACCCCCTCCTGGCACACTCCCCCCAGTACTGGCCCCACACTCCCCCAGTACTGGCCCCCTCCCATTAGGCTGTCCCCCTCCCATCATGTTGCCCCCCCATACTACCCCTCCTGGCACACTGTTTCCCAGTACTGCCCTCCACTGTCATCTCCCATCGTGCTGCCCCCATATCATACTACCCCCTCCTGGCACACTGTTCCCCCATACTTCCCTCCACTGTCCCCCTCCAATCACGCTGTCCCTCTCCCATCATGCTGCCCCCCCATACTGCTCCCTCCTTTACACCAGAGTCCACAGTACTCTTTACATCCAATTTCCCAGTGTAAAGGGGAACTCTGGGGATTCTGATGTGAGGGAGGCTCTCTGGGAACCTTGATTTAAGGGGGGTAACTGTGATAGACTAAACACTATTGACTCTGCTTTTAGGGGAAATGCTGAAGACTCAGATGTAAAGGAGGACTCTGATGTGAGGGGAGCAATGTGGCCACTGTGGAATATGTAGCGGCTCATTCACAAATGCTTTGTTTTCTGAAGAGCGATCCACAAACAGATTGATCTTCAGAGAGCATTTTAGAGGAGGTGAAGAGGCATTGTATTGCCTCCTCACCACCTGCTTTAACCCATTGAACGCTACATTGCACATAGTTGTGGGGCGCTTGCAGAATGCCACCATTCATTTGAATGAGTCAGTCAGTGGGTTCTACACCTGCTGAAAGCAACAGGGGATATAATTGCAGCTGTGGCATATGAACATGCCCAGCTGCTGCCTCTACAGCTAAAAGATGGTAGCGGTTGAGGGGTGGTAAAAGAACGTTTCGAAAGCAGAATTTTACTGCCCTTCAACCACTATAAACAATTAAATGTTGTAATAAGTTACAAAAATAAATTGTTTTATTTATTTAATACATTTAAAAAATGTTTTGATACATTTAAATGTTTGTTCACATTTATTTATAAGGGTGTTTGCGTGTGTATGTGTATATATATATATATATATATATATATATATATATATGTGTGCGCATGTGAGTTTGATTTTGGGGTGCACACCCTAATGCAATAGGCTGCGCACACCTATGTAGCTGCCAATAAATAGGTGCAATTGTGAAAAAGAAAAAAACTGTGCAAATTCAGCAAAATAGGTGGGTGTCACCGTAGAACGACACAACAGATAGGTCCAAATATCATGCAATCAAAACCAATGAATGAATCCAAAAAATCCTATATTTATATTGTCCATAAAAATGGTTAAGGTGCTCTTTTCTCTATGCCCGGAGTGCAGTGAGTGGACGGAAGGTAAGGTGCTCCCCTATTCCTGGGGTCTTGCACTTACCAGATTCCCGTACCCCTGCAGGGGTAAATAGCGGGTCGATATTGGGGATCAGAAAGGAGCCTCCGATAGTGTAGTATTGTTAAAAAACTCTTTATTCCAATAAAAAAGAAGACATGTACTCACATATAATATAAACCTGTAGTACGTCCGTCTGGCATAGGAGCCGCAACCTCCTCTCTCACTGTGCACACTTGGGAGTAGCGTGCGTGCCAACCGCCGGATGTGCGTTCCGAGCCTCGGGATCGTTAGACGGAAGTGATGTGGTCACGCTCTCGACGCGTTTCATCACACTGACGTCATCTGGAGTAGCGTCGACCACGTCCATTCCGTCTGTTTAAGTATTGTGCGGTTACCAGGCAACCCGGCCGGAGGGTGTCCAATTGTTTCTCATTCGGCCAATGAGGCAATTACGTGTCATATGTTGCTAGGCAGAGGTGGTCTATTTATTCATTTGTTGAGCAATCACTTTATATTCGGCCAGTAAAAAAAGAGGAAGTTTGATGTCATATGTTACTAGGCAGTATTCCTTTGTTACAAGTGGTTTAGAAAGAGGAAACTTTATACAAAGTATAGGAAAGCCGGGTGATCGAGATTTCCCGGTCACCAGGTCCTATCAAACTCTGCTGTTAGTGGATAGTGACTATGAGTATATGTGCCCAGATGTAAGTTATCATGTAGCCGGCATGTGTATCTAATCTGGGGAGGAAAAGAAAGGGAGGTTATTTAAATTATTGTGTGGGACGTTACATGCCTCCTTTTTTGATAACATAGACAAATATATGTGTGGGGTAGATGAAGTAGGAGGCAAAGGTATTTTTTATTATTTTTTAGTTGAGCCAAGTGCTATTTCTGAATAACTAAAGGGAGGGTCTTAAAGCATATATTAATCCAATAGTCAAAAATATACATAAATATCAAAGGAAGGGGCTTACAGTGTATATTAATCCGGTAGCCAATAAAGATATATATATATATAAAAGGAAGCTACTTCCTGTGGCAGTCCATATAAAAAACGCATAATAATATCTAAAAAGGGCATTCATTTCATATATATTAAAAATGCAGATAAAATCTTTTTAAAACCCAGTGGTAGGACAAGTGCTATTTCTAAATAACTAAAGGGAGGGGCTTAAAGCATATATTAATCCAATAGTCAATAAAAATATACATAAATATCAAAGGAAGGGGCTTACAGTGTATATTAATCCAGTAGCCAATAAAAATATATATATATAAAGGGAGGATACTTCCTGTGGCAGTCAATATAAAAATCTCATAATAATATCTAAAAAAGGGCATTCATTTCATATATATTAAAAATGCAGATAAAATCTTTTTTAAAACCCAGTGGTCTGGTAAGCACTCAATATCTTATATGTTACTTTACACATAATCAAGAAATAGTATGTTTACATCTCTTACACATATTGTAATCGTATCTATAACATATGTACAATGGTATATCAACTGTATGTCACATGTCCTGAGTTTTTAATATATATCTTGAACAGAAAAGTGTATCTATCAGTGTTTATATCCATAAGTAGAATTTAACATATAGGGTATATGGGAAGTTTATGTATACCTATGTAATTCCACTGGTTACTATAAATATTCCCTGTGTTAGTTCTATGGTGCTAGGAGGAATATGTATATGATCTAGGCCCTGTAATAGTATCTATCATTTTTTGGCCCGTGTACATTAGTATACATGTGTTATATCTACATGTAAGCATCATTGAACTGTGGTTATTTCCATTATAGAAGAGGGCCATGATATGCGGATAAGTAAGGGTGTGGGAAGAGTAAGGGAATATTAACCCGTCCTGTCCTGCTGAAAATAGTGTGGGAATTATTTCGGAGCAATCCTATCCAAACTATGGTGGAATAGGAAATGTGATACGTTTTTACTGTTTCTAATAATGGGCAAATTGTCCCATTCATAGGAGGTTTGAAGCCTGGATCTTGATGTGGATATAGGAATGTATATATCTAAAAATGCCTTAAAAAATAAATTAGTAGTTTGAAATAAAGCAGTTAAGATCTATATCGAGATTCAACCCTCCAGGCTGGAGTGATTCTAATTGAAATATCCATTTTGTTTCGTTTTTGGAGATCTTCCTTGTTGTATTCTCTCCCCTCCAATGTGCTTTTATGGTGTCTATGCCATAAAACAGTAAACCTTTTGGATTTTTGTTATGTGTTTCAAGGAAGCGTCTTGATAGACCATGTTTTGGAAAGCCATTTTTAATGTTTTTTATGTGCTCTCTTATTCGCACGTGCAGTGGTCTGGTGGTTCTGCCCACGTACTGTTTGTGGCAAGGGCACTCAATAACGTAAGTGACGTGGGTACTGGAGCACGTTATCAATTCATTTATTTTAAATTTCCGTTTGTTGGAGAAAGATCTAAATTCGGTCATCTTCCTAGGTTGTAATGTGTTATTTCTACATGCAAGACATTTCCGGCATCTTATAAACCCTTTTAGATCTGGGAAAATTTTAATTTGTTTTGGTGGGTCTGTCACGTAATGGACCAACCTATTTCTAAGTGCAGGTGCTTTTCGATAAATGAACTTTGGTTTACTGGGTAAAATCTTTGCCAAAGTCCTATCCAATTTTAAAATGGGACAGTATTTATTAAAAAATGTTTCCATTTGTCTGTGTTGTTTGTTAAAACCAGTGATAAAAGCCAGATCAAATTCATTATTTTTGTTTTTGGGTTTTTCCTTCAATAATTCTTCCCTCCGCATATTTTTAACTTTGTCCTTTGTAGCCTCAAGTGTTTTCCTATCATATCCCTTTTCTATAAACTTCTCAGTAAGTACTTTTGCTTGTGTGTCATATTCCTCCATTCTGCCGCAATTTCTTCTCAGCCTCATATATTGTCCCTTAGGTATGTTTTGTTTCCACTTGGGATGATGGCAACTTGATGTGGGGATGTACCCGTTTTTATCAGTTGGTTTAAAAAAGGTACGTGTGGTCAGTTTCCCACTGTCTTTAAAAATTTGCAAATCTAAAAAGTCAACTTGTGCTGGATCCTGATGGCCTGTGAATTTGATGCCATACTTATTGTTATTTAGTTCATTGATAAAAGCATCGAATGTATCCTGTGGTCCCTTCCATACCATAAAAATGTCATCTATATATCTGCGGTAAAAACTCAGGTGGGGTCTGTGCGTGGTGTAAATAAGTTCCTCCTCTAATAAGTTCATAAATAAATTAGCTATGCTAGGGGCGTATCTTGCCCCCATTGCAACGCCCCTAGTTTGGACATAAAAGTTATTTGAGTGCCAAAAGTAATTATTGGACATAGCCAGTTGCAATCCTTCTAAAATATAATTTATCTGTGTTTGTTGAGATTGGGCGCGTTCAGGGTTATTTGGCCATAGGCGATCACCACTGCCACCCTCGACCCCTTTGAACTTGGCCATATCAAGATGGCACCTCAGGAGAAACAAAAAGAAAGCCAACGAATAAAGGAAAAGCCAAAAGCCTACAGCACCTGGTATTCCCAGGCGGTCTCCCATCCAGGTACTAACCATGCCTGACCCTGCTTAGCTTCCGAGATCAGATGAGATCAGACATGTTCAGGGTGATGTGGCAGTAGTCGATCACCACTGCCACCCTCGTCCCCTTTAAACTTGGCCATGGCAAGATATCACCTCAGGAGAAACATAAAGAATGCCAACGAATAAAGGAAAAGCCAAAAGCCTGCAGCACCTGGTACTCCCAGGCGGTCTCCCATCCAGATACTAACCAGGCTCGACCCTGCTTATCTTCCGAGATCAGACGAGATTGGGCGCGTTCAGGGTGATGTGACCGTAGGTGATCAACACGTCCACCCTTGACCCCTTTGAACTTGGCCATGGCAAGATGGCTCCTCAGGAGAAACAAAAAGAAAGCCAACGAATAAAGCAAAAGCCAAAAGCCTACAGCACCTGGTATTCCCAGGCGGTCCCCCATCCAGGTACTAACCAGGCCCGACCCTGCTTAGCTTCCAAGATTAGACAAGATCGGGTGCGTTCAGGGTGATGTGGCCGTAGGCGATCACCACTGCCACCCTCGACCCCTTTGAACTTGCAAATGGCAAGATGGCACCTCTGGTTATTCATTGGCTTTCTTTTTGTTTCTCCTGTGTGAATGCCTAATTTACCTATAGCCATCAAATACTATGTTCTTTGCTGTCAGTTAAACCCATGTGAGCTATTTTTTGGGGTCTATACAGGCCGACACTTACTTCTGTATACTGTTAATGCCTAATGTACCTTCAGCCATCAAATACACTATGTTATTTGCTGTCAGTTTTTTTTTTTACTTTATTTTTATTTGCAAATAAAAAGAGAGAATTTTACAAAATATTCCCACAAGTTGGGATTTCACATATTCGTATTAATTTATATAATTAACATAACAATTTTTAACCACTTTACCACCGGAGGATTTTGCTGTCTTCCGTCCAGGCCACTTTTTGCGATTCGGCGCTGTGCGACTTCAACTGACAATTGCGCGGTCGTGCGACACCGTACCCAAACGAAATTTACGTCCTTTTTTTCCACAAACAGAGCTTTCTTTTGGTGGTATTTGATCACCTGTGCGATTTTTACTTTTTGCGCTATAAACAAAAAAAGAGCGTTTATTTTGAAAAAATAACAATATTTTTAACATTTTTTTATATGAAATTCCCCCCAAAAAAGATGTAAAAACCAATTTTTTTAAAAATTTTTGGCCAATTTGTTTTCTGCTACCTATGTTTGGTAAAAAAAATTGCAATAGGCGTATTTTGATTGGTTTGCGCAAAAGTTATTGCGTTTACTAACAAAGGGAAAGATTTCTGTCATTTTTGGTGTTTTTTTTTAACGCGTAATGGCGGCGATCTGCGATTTTTTTTGCGGGACTGCGACATTGCGGCGGACAGATCGGACCCTTGACTGACATTTTTGACACTTTTGGGGGTACCAGTGACATTACTGCAGTAATCAGTGCTATATATATGCACTGTTACTGTAAAAATGACACTGGCAGGGAAGGGGTTAATTTTATTGGAGAGGGAGGGGTTAATGTATGCCTGGTGCTTACTGACGTGTAGGGGGGGGGGTGACTGAGTGAGTTATGGACAGATTGGATGTCCAGCTATGCTGAACAGTCCGATCTGTCACTCCCTGTCACTATGGAGATCCGCCCGCTGTGTTTACACACAGCGGGCGGATCTCCAGACTCGATCCCCGACGATCGGGTAAGAGCAGCGGCGATCGCCGCTGCTCCTCCCCTGGCCCGACTCCCGCTGTGAATGAAAACAGCGGGAGCGAGCCTCCGGCGGCGCGCAAGCGCCGCCCAGAAGGGGGAGTGTCTGACGACGTAGTACTACGTCATCAGACGATAACGAGCCACTTTGCCGCAGTAATATTACTGTGAGCGGTCTTAAAGTGGTTAAATACTACAAATACCTTAAAAAAATGTCCCCCTTTTTTCCCCTCCCCCCTCCTGAAGGTCCTCCCTCTCTGCCCATGGCTTCCGTCCTTCGACATTTCTCCAAATTGATCATGCTTAATTATTTATTTCCACATATTTGGTTGATTTTTTAAAATCTATCCATTTTTCCCATTTTTTTCCATGTTTATTGGGGTCTCCACCTGCGTATTACATATGTATTCCATATTGAAGTTTTTGTTTATTTTTTCACACCATTCCTTTACTTTTGGGCTATCTACTTCTCTCCATTTTTTTTGGTATTATTCCCTTTGCTGCATTTAAGCACTTAAGCCCCGGAAGATTTTACCCCCATTCCGACCAGGGGGTATTTTGCGATTCGGCACTGCGTGACTTTTAACAGACAATTGCGCGGTCGTGCGATGCTGTACCTAAACATATTTGACGTCCTTTTTTTCCCACAAACAGAGCTTTATTTTGGCTGTATTTGATCACCTGTGCGATTTTTTGATCACGCGCTATAAACAAAAAAAGAGCGTCAATTTTGCAAAAATAACAATATTTTGAAATTCCCCACAAAAAAAAGTAAAAATCAAAATTTTTTTAAATTTTCGGCCAATTTGTTTTATGCTACATATGTTTGGTAAAAAAATCGCAAAAAGCGTATTTTGATTGGTTTGCGCAAAAGTTATCGTGTTTACTAACAAAGGGAAAGATTTTTGTCATTTTTGTTGGGTTTTTTTTTAACGCGTAATGGCGGCGATCTGCGATTTTTTTTTGCAGTACTGCGACATTGCGGCAGACAGATTGGACCCTTGACTGACATTTTTGACACTTTTGGGGTTACCAGTGACATTTCTACAGTAATCAGTGCTATATATATGCACTGTTACTGTAAAATTACACTGGCAGTGAAGGGGTTAACTTTATTTGAGAGGGAGGGGCTGTGTGTGTCCCTAGGGGCGTGATTCTAACTGTGATTGGCTGTGGCTCGAGCTGTAGGAACACTGATCAACGGTTCTACATAGTAGAACCGTATGATCAGTGTTTCTACACAGGGGAGAATGACAGGCAGCTTGTGTAAACCTCTCCCCCGACGATCGCAGAGTGAGCGGCGGACATCGGGTCCGCCGGTCACACGCGCGGGGGGTCCGTGACCGCACGGGAGTGCACCGCTGGCGGCGCGCGCTCGCTCCCCAGAGCCTCACAGGCTAGTGACGTATATATACGTCACTTTTCCTGTGAGGGGCTGACCGCCGCAGTATATCTACTTGCTGCGGTCGGCAAGCGGTTAACAGAGTTGGGACCAAACACATTTTAGATTTTTTTTAAAGATATTGTTGTTTTGTGAAATAAGTAAACCCAAGGGTTGTTTGGTATTATTATTCCTGTAATTTCCCCGGTCAGTTGTCTGACCTCTATCCAAAAGTCTCTTATCTTGGGACATTCCCAAAATAAATGAAACATCGTTCCTATTTTTCCACAATCCCGCCAACATTTATCGGTCTTATCTGGTTGTTATTTGTTTACTACTTCTGGTGTGATATACCATCTTAACAGACATTTATAATTTAATTCTGTTGTGCTTACATCCATGGCTGTGGATCCTACCGCACTTAGTACACCGTCTAATTCCTGTCCTGACATTTATTCCCCTGTTTCTTTCTCCCATTTTACTATGAATGGAGGTTTCTCCGAGCTGTGCCACTCCGTCGGCATTTTATATATTTGTGACACTCCGTGTTTTTGAATGGAGGTATAACTTAAATTCTCGATGTTATTAAGGTTATTTTCCGATCTGATCGGTTGTGGCAATAAGCTAACGAAGTGTCTCAGCTGGAGATATCTCCAATCATCTATTTTTATATTTTTATTTTCTTGTTTTAATTTTTGAAGTGTTTTTATGTGACCTCTGTGAAGTATATCTTTTAATTGAGTGTTCCCTATCCAATTTCCAAATTTTTCTTCTTTCCCTGGTAGGAAGTATTTAGTGCCACTTAGTGATATCATTGGTGAATTGTATTCCCATTTCAATTGTTTATAAATCCCATCCCATATTTTATAGACTACCTTTGTTAACTCATGTGCTCCATGTGATTCCCTATATTTTGGTGGTATCCATATTGTTTTGTGTAAGTGAGTATTATTTTTTGTACATTCTATCTCTACCCATCTTTTCTCCCTTCCAGCTTTTGTCCAATCTACCATTCGTGTGATAATTACCGCCTTATAGTACCTTTCTATGTCTGGGGTTGCTAGTCCTCCTTGTGTTTTGCCTCTTGTGAGAATTTTATATTGTACTCTAGGTTTTTTCCGCTGCCAGATATATTTTGTTAATAAAGTTTTTATTACTCTAAAGAAAGTTGCGGGGATGTTTATTGGTAATAGAGAGAAGGTATATAAAATCTTTGGTAAGATAAACATCTTAACAACTTTATCCTTCCGATCCAAGATATTTGATTATTTGATTTCCTTCTTATATCCGTTTTTATTTCATTCAATAATGATATATAATTAGCTTGGTATAATTTTTTGGTTTGTGGTGTTAAATATATCCCTAAATATTTTAATTTTTCTTTTGTCCAGGTGTATGGGAAATATGTTTTTATTGTTTGTTCTTCCTGGATGTTTAGTCTGATGTTAAGAATCTCTGATTTTATTGGATTTATTTTGAAGTTTGATAGCTTTCCATACTCCTTCAGCTCCTTTTGGATATTTGGGAGTGTTATCCTTGGGTTTGTAACGAAAAATAGTAAATCATCCGCGTATGCGGCTACTTTATGTTCGTCTTGGTTTACCTTTACTCCTTTTATATCTTTATTTTGTCTAATTTTTGCTAACAGAGGTTCCAGGGTCAGCACGAAACAGTAGGGGGGACAGGGGACACCCCTGTCTCGTCCCATTGCTCATCCCAAATTTTTCTGATAATCCTCCATTTATTTTAATTTTTGCCGTTGGTTTTTTATATAATGCTTCTATCCATTGTCTCATTCTTAGTCCGATCCCTAGGTTTTTTATTGTTTCTCTCATGAGGTCCCAGTCCACCCTATCGAAGGCCTTTTCGACATCTATCGATAATAGGATGGAGGGGACTTCATGATTTTTAGTTTTCTGCGTAAGTAACAGGGTGCGGATTGCATTGTCTTTCCCTTCTCTGCCTGGCACAAATCCGGCTTGATCTGGATGTATCCATGTTTTTAATAAGTCTTTTAATCTTCTTGCCAATATTTTTGCGAATATTTTTGTATCTGCATTTAACAACGCAATTGGCCTATAACTAGAACAGAGGGTTTGATCTTAACCTTCTTTCGGTATTACCGTGATATGTGCCATCAGAGATTCTTCCCTTAGATCTTCCTTCCCTATTTTATTCATATATTTTTGCATTTTTGGTATTAATATTTCTTTAAATCTTTTATAATACTTTATTGTATATCCATCCGGACCTGGACTTTTCCCGTTCTGGATGGTTTTTAGTACCTCTCTTATTTCATTTTCGGTGATTGGGGCTTCTAGGAGTTCTAATTCATCTTCTGAGATTCTGGGCAGATTTGCTTCCTTAATATATTTTTGGATGTTTTTTATTCTTTCCTGTCTGGTTTTTGGAGTTTCTTCCTCTCGCACGTTATATAGGGCATTATAATAGGCATGGAAGGCTTTGGCTATTCCTTTGGTTGAATTAATTATTTTGTTTTTACTATTTTTAATTTTTTATATATAATTTTTTGATTTTTTTCTTCATCAGTAGTCTCGCTAGCGATCTTCCCGGTTTATTTCCGAATTTATATCTGTATCTGGCTATTTTATTAAAATAGCTTCTGGTTTCTTCTTCTAACATATCTTTTAGTTCGTCTCTTTTTAATATGAGATCTTTTTCTATTTCTTTTTTAAGTTCTTGTTTATGTTTTTGTTCTAATTCATGTATTTCTATTATATATTTATTGATTTTATTATTCCTCTCCTTTTTTTTTGAGGCCATAGATATCAGTATGCCTCTAATATATGCCTTGTGTGCCTCCCAAAGTGTGGCGGATGATGTTTCTGGTAAATCATTTTCATGAAAATATAGCTCTATTTCTTTTTCCAGTTTATTTCCTATTCCTTCGTCTTGAATTAATTCTTCATTAAACCTCCATATTCCCATGTTTTTATGATAGGTTGGTGTATTGATTGTTAAGGTCAGAGGGGCGTCATCAGATAGTGTGATCATACCTGTTTCTGTACCTTCTGTATGTTCTAATAAACGATGATCTATAAAGAAATAGTCCAGTCTTGAGTACATAGAGTGTACTGAGGAATAATAAGTATAGTCTCTTTTTTTTGGATGTTGAATCCTCCATACATCTATTAATTGGCTCTGGTGTAGTTTTTTCCTTATTTTTCTAAGTTTTTGTTCTCCCAGCGTCCTTACACTCGATGTACTATCAACACTTGGATCCATACAGAAATTTATATCGCCCGCCACTATTAAGTAGCCTTTCTTAAAAATTTCCAAGTCATACAGAACTCTCCCTAGATGGTCACTCGGGTTTTTTTTGGATTATAGATGTTCACTAACGCTAAGTCCATCCCCCTTATTTGACCTTTAAGAAAAATATATCGGCCCATCGGGTCCGTTTTAATTTCTTCCAGGGAGAATTCTGTATTTCCTGCAAATCCTATTGCTACCCCTCTTGCGCGTTCTATGGGTGTGTCTCCATAATACCATTTAGGGAAGTATTTAGAGTATAATTTTACATTTGAATGGAGAGAAATATGTGTTTCCTGCAGGAAAGCTATATTTACAGCTTCTCTTTTTAATTCTTCCAAAATCTTATACCTTTTTATTTGGGAATTTAATCCTCTTACATTATAAGTTACTATTTTTAATTGTTCATCTTTCATTTTCAACCTTTCTAATCGGTTCTGCTCTTTTCCAAGCGGAAATGCAGGATCGATTGAGTTTCAGCAAAAACCATTTTACCTATGTTGGAGAAATGATTGTCCTTAAAAATTTCTATTCCTTTTGGGCATTGGGGAGTTTTCTTATCCCTTTCCCTTCTTTTCCCCTTTCCCACCACCCATCCCTCCCCTCTCCTCCTTGGACCCTCCCCCCTCCCTCCCTCTCCGTCTCATGTTGGTATTCTTTTGATCAACTTTTGATCTTGGGGTATCTAGTTGTTTCTTTGGGTCATTCTCCCTGATACCCATTTCCTTTTGGGGTGGTACTCTATTGGACTAGCACGTTATATCTCATTCCTCAATTGGAAGGACATTCTGGCCTTTGGGGGGGCTGTCCTACTTCCTTTATGTAACTTATTCTCTCTTCCCTTCCCTCCCCCTCCCTCACCTCCCCTCCCCCCTCCCCCCTCCCCCCTCAGCTTTCTTACACAATTCGTATAGATATTGTGACAGGAAGTCAGGTAAATCTGGGAATGTAGTCACAAAGAGGAGACACATTCCCACCTGCTTTGGAAAGTTCACTAATTACTATAGGGTGTCGGCTGCAAAGGTAGCCAGAACTGTCTAAAGAAGTTGAAAGGCCTTCAGCTGTTCAGAATGAGGAAATGAAGACCTCTATAATTTGTCCAAAGGAAGTCCTATTGATTGCTGCCTCCTGTCGCTGTGTGAGCTGGGAAGAGGAGGACAGACAAATGTGTGCCTCCCGACGCCGTGTGGGCATGGGAGAAGGACTGCTGCCTCCGGAAGCTGTATCCTGAAGCCATGTGGGCTGGGAGAAGGAGGACAGTCTGATGTGTGCCTCCCGACAAGCTGGTGAGCATGGGAGAAGACTCCCTGAAGTAATGTGTGCTAAGGAGGGTAACCAAGTGTGAAGACGTCTCAAAGGTGAGAGGACATGAACTATTTCTATGTGAAAGAAAGAAAGGAATGTTTGCCCTGTGAAGAGACAAGCCAAGAGACATTCTCATTGTGATGAGTTAAGGACATGTTCAATGGACATTTGTGCTGTGTGAAGAGATTATAAATGGACTATTGAGAGTCTGCTGTATGACCAGCCAAGTCTGCCCAACAGTAGGTTGGGGACAGACTATTAGATAGGTTCCAGTGTGTGTGAAGGTAGCCGCCCACCGTGGCAAGGATTTATTTTGTTTTATTTTATTTTGGCTGTTTTGCGGCTTGCAATTGTGTGAAGTAAATTGCATGAATAAATCAGTGTTGTTTGCAACCACTGCTCGGCTATCTTCTTGTGAAAACGCACCCCCCAAGGGGTCATCCACGCCTACCACCGAGCTAATCCCTCACAATATGTAGATAGGAGGAAACCCCGCAGAGCAATAGAAAAAAAAATACCCCGCTCTGCGAAGTTCTCTCCAGTCTTTCACTATCTTGAATGATATTTCCACATCTTTTATCTTTTATTCTTTCCGGCTAATGTCCATTGCTGTTCTTCCATCTGTGGATTTCTTCCTGGTTCTTCTCCTTTGTCATTTTCATACCATCCGGGCAAATTTGGCTCTTGTATACCTAGTTTTTTGCAGAATTCCTGAGTTTCCTCTGGGAAAGTAAGTTTTGCTGATCGTCCATCTTTTTTTCCTATTAGGCTAGCTGGGAACCCCCAATTGTATCTGATTCCTTGTTTTTGCATCTCTTCTGTTAGTGGCTTTAAGGTTCTTCTCCTCCTCAATGTTTCCGGTGCCAGATCTGTAAATATCTGTATCTTATCGTTTTCTGTATTTCCTGTATTTATTAATGATTTATTTTTCTTTAAGTTTTCCCATATTTGTGCTTTGTCTGTGTAATTTTGAAATCTGATTATCACATCTCTGGGTGATTCTGCTGGGATTCCTATTGGTTTTCTTATGCGATGGACTCTTTCAATCAATAATTGATCTTCTTCCCCTCTACCTAATACTGGGTTAAGGATTTTTTGAAGTTTTTCTCCTAAATTTTCTTCCTGTGATGTATCCCTTAATCCTCGGATCCTCAAATTTTTTTCGTCTTGCTCTGTTCTCTTGATCCTCTAGTTTATAAGCTAGATCTCTGGCTTTTTTCTTAGTTTAGTTTATTTATTTTCTCATTCCCTGTATTATTTTTGTTTGGTCCTCTTGTTTTTTCTCTAGTTCTTCTACTCGACCCAGGGCATGCCCCAGATCCCTCTGGACATGTCCTAGGTCAGTCTGAATTTTAATCAATTCAATTTTTAATGATTTTTCTAATTTTGCGAACATTTCTCGCATATCACCTTTTGTAGGGGCATTTTCTTTTATTTCTCCCTGTTCTTCCTCTTCATCATTTTCAGTCCTTAGGCTTAACTCAGAGTTTGCTGAACTGATAGGTGATTTAGTTACTTCAGCTTTTTGACTTTTCTCCCCTTTCTTCTTTCCTGTTCCTTGTTGTTTTTCATGTTTTTCCTGAAAGGTTTTTTCTAGGGAATTTTCTTGTGTCATAAATTTCCTGATTGTGTTAGGGCTTGAGGTCACCCTCGGTGATTTTGCTATGGCTCCTCCTCTTGTAGATTTACCTCTCATTGTGGAGATGATGCTTCAAAATTCCTTTACAAAATCTTGCAATACGACAAAAAAACAAGGTAGGCCAAGTCGCCTCTGTATTTATTCCGCAGTAGCAGGTGGCTGCAAAAGAGTGAGAGTCACTTCCAAACTCCAGCTCCCAGCTCAAATCCTATAGAAGCAGGAAGGGATAACAGCACTGGGTTCACTTAGTGGTGGCCGCAGGCAACACAATAAAGAGCAGGGATGGTGGGGACCTCCAAACACTGAGCATAGCTGAGCTTGACCCACACTATAGTATATACAGGGGAGAGTAACAAGTTGGCGTAGGGTTAAGGGGAGAGATGTTTCCCAGCACCAGAGCAGAGCAGCAGACGCTTAACAGAGGCAACTTGCTGTGGCGACCACAGGTAGTACAATACAATTAAAGAGCAGGGATGGTGGGAACCTCCAAGCACTGAACCAAGTGAAGCCCAGCACACACTGTAGTGTATACAGGAAAGAGTCAATAGGTCAATAAATGGTTGTAGTCATACAATATTGTGATAATAGATTTATCGACATTTAAGGAGGGGTGGAGAGAGGGGAAACAAGATGGTATCACAGCCGATTGTGTGTCGCCTTTGAAAACTTTTATTTCAACACTCAACTTTATCATGCATTACTTGATTTGCATGTAGGTGCATTTGTGTGTGAGTTTTAGTTCCTTCCTTTTTTACCTCTGCTACTCCTCTTCCTTCTCCTCTCTCCTCCTCACCTTCTCTTTGAAGGGTTTTTGCAATTCCAGCTGTTATTTGATAGAGATGATATTTACTTTGAACCGTTCAGACACTCTTTTTCATTCAAATGCTCCACTTATGGCAATTTGTATAAGTTCTTTCCTGCTCCTCCAGCTGGATTAACTTTTTTGACACAGTCCGAGCTGATATGATTGGTGGAGGATCAGAGAGAAGGGAAGGGAGTCTGTCTCGCATCCAGTTTCCTATTGCCCTTGGCTCCCTTTACTTCCTCCTTCACTGTTCACTTTATTACACATATGGATACGTAAATGTGTGGGTTCTGATGTTCAGTAATATTCAGTAATATCTTATGATCCAAACATAACTGGAGTTGAGTGTATGAGAGATACTTCTGCTGTTACCATACCAGGATTTTAGTTTTATGCTTATATCTTTAAGAGGAGCTAATATATCTTACTCAGTCTGTTCAAGTCCTCATAAGCCTCATAAGCCTCAATTAATAACAAATGAGTAGTGCTATAGATAAGTAGTAGGGATTTACCCCCAGACTCACATTTTTGCAGATTGTCTCTGCTGCTCCAAAGCCTCCAAGCGAAGTGACGCTGTCTCTTGACCGGGGGAATAGGTGGGATGCTGGTTAGCAGAATGGTGATTCTCTGGTGTGCAACAGCACGGCCTGGGGATCTCCCAGCTTCACATGTGAGAGGGGGCGGCGGGCTTCTCCTTCACTTCCTGCCGGCCGTGGCGGCTCTCTCTCTCAGCCTGGTATCCACTGCTTGGTCCGTGCAGCCTCGCGAGATTACCCCCCAGACAGTGGGAAGGACCTGGAGGGAACGCCGAAGCGGACCACGAGGGTCTGACACAGCCAGGGACGCTAGGATGAGGAAGGAGGTGAGTGGAGGCAGGCGAAGGGGGGGTGCCGAAGGTCTGCTTCTCACAGCGCAAGAGCTCCCTGCTCGTTCTCAGCGGGCATCGGCTGCGCTATGGTCGGATCAAAGGGACAGGTCCCGGAGGGGAGAGATACAGACTCTTTCATCCTCAGACAGCTCCTTTTCCCCCCGGCCTACGTGCACGCCGCCAGGCTCCTCCCCCTCATGACGGGCGCACAATTTGCTGTCAGTTAAACCCATGTGAGCTAAGTTTTGGGGCCTATACAGGCTGACACCTACTTTTGTATCCTGTGAAAGCATAATGTACCTCCAGCCATCAAATACTACATTCTGTGCTGTCAGTTAAACCCATGTGACTAATGTTTGGGGCCTATACAGGCCGACACTTACTTCTGTCTACTGTGAATGCCTAATGTACCACCAGCCATCAAATACACTATGTTCTTTGCTGTCAGTTAAACCCATGTGAGCTAATTTTTGGGGCCTATACAGTCCGACACTTACTTCTGTATACTGTGTGAATGCCTAATGTACCTCCAGACACCAAATACTACGTTCTTAGTTGTCAGGTAAACTGATGTGGGCTAATTTTTGGGGCCTTTTATGGCCGACACTTACTTCTTTATCCTGTGAATGCCTAATGTACCTTCAGCCACAGAATACTACGTTCTTAGCTGTCAGGTAAACCCATTTGGGCTAATTTTTGGGGCCTATACAGGCCGACACTTACTTCTGTACTCTGTGAATGCCTAATGTACCTCCAGCCACCAAATACTACGTTCTTAGTTGTCAGGTAAACTGATGTGGGCTAATTTTTGGTGCCTTTTATGGCCAACACTTACTTCTTTATCCTGTGAATGCCTAATGTACCTTCAGCCACAGAATACTACGTTCTTAGCTGTCAGGTAAACCCATTTGTACTAATTGTTGGGGCCTTTTATGGCCGACACTTACTTATTTATCCTGTAAATGCCAAATATACCTTCAGCCACCAAATACTACGTTCTTAGCTGTCAGGTAAACCCATGTGGGCTAATTTTTGGGGCCTTTTACGGCCGACACTTCTGTATCCTGTGAATGAAAACATTTTTTATTCAAAATGACTGTATTTTTGTATTTTAGAGTCTTAAAAGCCGGTTTTAGTCAAGATAGCTGCATTTTGCTCTCCAATGGCCTGAAAATGTTTTTGGTCAAAATGACTCTATTTTGGTCTCCAAGTGTCTAAAAAGCCTATTTTAGTCAAAATAACTGCATTTGGTCACCAAAGGTCTGAAAAACAATTTTAGTCAAAATTACTGTATTTTTGTCTTTTAGAGCCTTAAAAAGTTGGGTTTAGACAAGATTTGTCTAAAATCGGCCATTTGGGCTCCAATGGCCTGAAAAAATGTTTTGGTCAAAATGACTCTATTTTGGTCTCCAAGTGTCTAAAAAGCCTTTTTTTAGGCAAAATAACTGCATTTGGTCACCAAACGTCTGAAAAAAAATTTAGTCAAAATAACTATATTTATGTTTGTAGAGCCGGTTTTAGACAAGATTTTAGACATTTGGCTCCAATGGCCTGAAAAGATTTTTTTGGTCAAAATGACTCTATTTTGACCTGTCTGAAAAGCCTTTTTTAGTCAGAATTATTGCATTTGGTCCCCAAACGTCTAAAAAAAAGTTTGACAAAATTACTGTATTTTTGTCTTTTAGAGCCTTAAAAAGCCGGTTTTAGACAAGAAAACTTTATTTGGGCTCCAATGGCCTGAAATATTTTTTTTTTTGGTCAAAATGACTCTATTTTGGTCTCCAAGTGTCTAAAAAGCCTTTTTTAGTCACAATAACGGCAAAGGTCTAAAAAAAAAAAATTAGTCAAAATGACGGTATTTTTGTATTTTAGAGCCTTAAAAAAGCCGGTTTTAGACAGGATTTGTCTATGGCCTGAAAACATTTCTTTGGTCAAAATGAATCTATTTTGGTCTCCAAGTGTCTAAAAAGCCTTTTTTAGTCAAAATAACTGCATTTGGTCACCAAAGGTCTGATAAAAATTTTTAGTCAAAATGACTGTATTTTTGTCTTTTAGAGCCTTAAAAAGCTGGTTTAACCACTTGCCGACCGCCGCACGACTATCTACGTCGGCAGTCAGCCCCGGCCAGGCAAAGTGACGTAGGTCTACATCTGCACTTCCCGCCGGTCCTGTGCGTGCTCCCACCCCCCCCCCCCCCGTCGCCGCCGATGGCTCGATTGGGTTCAGAAACGATCAGTCATCAGGTCCAGGCCAATCATTTTCGGCCTGGACCTGTTGATCGATCCTGCCCAATCAAATGACACTCTAAGCCTGTGAAATGTAAACACAGGCTTAGAGAAGATGTGCCCTCCCCTCCCAACGTCCTTTTTGGATCCAGCGTGAGAGGAGAGCACATCTAACTGTGAGTATTGCACCAAGCACACCCACACACAGGTAGATAGGCACATTTAACCCCCGATTGCCCCCCCCGATTAACCCCTACAGCCCCTGACACAACACACACTGTATACAGCATATAGCATTTTCCTATATACCTGTATAAGTGTGATTTGTGGTCAGGTGTAGCGCTTGCGACCCCCCTTTTCCACTTAAATTACCCCCCACCCCCCAAATAAAGATTTAACCCCCTGATCCCCCCTGACCCCCCCTGATCACCGCCAGTTAACCCCTACCCCGCTGTTACATTCAACACTAATACAAACGTAATATACAGTGTTTTTGTATTTTTGTATTAGTGTGATTGTGATCAGAATTAGCGCAGGCGACTAAGTTTCTGTCCCAAGAAGGTTTAGGGTCCCCGCCACCCCTCCAATAAAGATTTAACCCCCTGACCCCCCTGATCACCCCTACACCCCCTGCCACAACACACACCGTATACAGTATATAGCATTTTGCTATATACCTGTATAAGTGTGATTTGTGGTCAGGTGTAGCGCCTGTGGCCCCCCCTTTTCCACTTAAATTACCCGCCACCCCACAATAAAGATTTAACCCCTGATCCCCCCTGATCCCCCCCTGATCACCGCCAGTTAACCCCTACCTCCATCACATTCAACACTAATACAAACTTAATATACTGTGTTTTTGTATTTTTGTATTAGTGTGATTGTGATCAGAATTAGCGCAGGTGACTAAGTTTCTGTCCCAAGGAGGTTTAGGGTCCCCCCCACCCACCCAATAAAGATTTAACCTCCTGATCCCCCCCTGATCACCCCTACACCCCCTGCCACAACACACACTGTATACAGTATATAGCATTTTCTATATACCCGTATAAGTGTGACTTGTGACCAGGTTTAGCGCTTGCCACCGTTTCTTTTATCCTTAGGATACCCGCCAGTCCCTTCCAATAAAGATTTAACCCCCTGATCCCCCCTTATCACATCCAGTTAACCCCTTCCCCCTGTCACATTGCACACAAATACACACATAATATACTGTTTTTACTGTATTTTGTATTAATGTGATTGTGACTTGAGGTTGCGCTAGCGAGTTAGTTTCTATCCCAAAGGAGGTTTAGGGTCCCCGCCACCCCCCCAGATCCCCGGTGCATAGTTAGAAATAACCCCTTGATTACCACACACACACACACACACGCACGCACATACACTTCCATTACTAGTATAGTGTTTGAACAGATCAATATCTGATCTGATCAGAACTATACTAGCGACCCCATAGTTTAGGGTTCCCAAAACGCGGTGTCTGCACGATCAGCACTGATTCCTGCCAGCACCTGCGTTTAACCCTTTCACCCAGGCAAGTGTAGTAATCGAACGCCAGGTCGAGTGCAGTAATTCTTGCTGTAGACCTCCTCTGTAAGTCTAAAGTGGTAACCTGTAGAGACTTTTAAAGGTTTTTAAAAATGTACGTACTTTGTTGCCGCTGCGCAGGCGTGCGCAAGTTTTAAAGCATGTCATGTTTGGTATCTATGTACTCGGCATAAGATCATCTTTTAAATTTTACCAAAAAAATTGGAATTATATAGTGTATTTGTGCAATAAATTAAAAAAAATGTATTTTTTTCGCAAAAATTGCGTTTGGAAAATTTGTGCGCAAATACCGTGTGACAAAAAAATTTGCAACATCCACCATTTTATTCTATAGAGCCACTGCTTTAAAGAAATATATAATGTTTGGGGGTTCAAAGTAATTTTCTAGTAAAAAAAAATATTTTTTCATGTAAACAAAAAGGCACAGAAAAGGCTTGGTTTTCAAGTGGTTAGAAGAGTGGGTGATGTGTGGATAAGATTGAGCATAAAATGCCGGGACAGTTCAAACACCCCCCAAATGACCCCTTTTTGAAAAGTAGACACCCAAAGCTATTTTCTGAGAGGGATGGTGAGTCCATGGAGTATTTTATATTTTGCCACAAGTTTCGGGAAAATTATAATTTTTTTTGTTGTTTTTTTACAGAAAGTTGTCACTAAATGATATATTGCTCACGCATGCCATGGGAATATGTGAAATGACACCCCAAAATACATTCTTTTGCTTCTCCTGAGTACAGGGATACCACATGTGTGAGACTTTTTGGGAGCCTAACTGTGTACGCGACCTTGAAAACCAATCCCCATTTTCAGGTTTTCTAATGGCGTAAATTGCTGATTTTACCCCTGACTACCTGTCACAGTTTGAGAGGCCCTGAAAGATCAAGATAGCACAAACCCCCCCCAAATTACCCCATTTTGCAAAGTAGACACTCCAAGCTATTGGCTGAGAAGCATGGTGAGTCCATGGAATAGTTGTCTATTTTGCCACACGTTTCGGGAATTTTTTTTTTATTTTTTACACAAAGTTGTCAGTAAATGATATAATGCTCACACATGCCATGGGTATATGTGAAATGACACCCCAAAATACATTTTGCTGCTTCTCCTGAGTAGAGGAATACCCCATGTGTGAGACTTTTTGGCAGTCTAGCCGCGTACAGGACCCGGAAAGGCAATCCGCACCTTCTGGCTTTCTAAGGGCGTAAATTGTTGATCTCACTCCTTACTACCTATCACACTTTTGAAGTCCATAAAAACCCAAGATGGCACAAAACCCCCCCAAATGACCCCATTTTGCAAAGTAGACACTCCAATCTATTTGCTGAGAGGCATGGTGAGTATTTTGCAGCTCTCATTTTTTTCGGAAAATTAAGAAAAAATAGGAAAATGCATTTTTTTCCTCTTTTTTCAATTTCCAAAACTTTGTGACAAAAAGAGAGATCTGCAAAACACTCAACATGCCTCTCTGCAAATAGCTTAGGGTGTCTACTTTCCGAAAAGGGGTCATTTGGGGGGGGGGGGGGGTTGTGCTGTCTTGGCATTTCATGGCCTCTGAAACTGTGATAGGTAGTCAGGAGTGAAATCAACAATTTACGCCCTTGGAAAGCCTGAAAGTGGGGACTGGTTTTCGGAGTCCTGTACTCAGCTAGACTGCAAAAAAGTCTCACACATGGGGTATCCCTGTACTCAGGAGAAGCAGCAGAGTGTATTTTGGGGTGTCATTTCACATATACCCATGGCATGTGTGAGCAATATATCATTTACTGACAACTTTGTGTAAAAAAAACAAAAAAAAATAATAATAATATATTTCCCGGAACTTGTGGCAAAATATAAAATATTCCATGGACTCACCATGCCTCTCAGCAAATAGCTTGGGGTGTCTACTTTCCGAAATGGGGTCATTTGGGGGGGGTTTTGTGCTATCTTGGAATTTTAGGGCCTCCGAAACTGTGATAGGTAGTCAGGAGTGAAATCAACAATTTACGCCCTTGGAAAGCCTGAAAGTGGGGACTGGTTTTCGGGGACCTGTACTCGGGTAGACTGCAAAAAAGTCTCACACATGGGGTATCCCTGTACTCAGGAGAAGCAGCAAAATGTATTTTGGGGTGTCATTTCACATATACCAATGGCATGTATGAGCAATATATCATTTACTGACAACTTTGTGAAAAAAAAAAATATATATATATATATATTTCCCGGAACTTGTGGCAAAATATAAAATATTCCATGGACTCCCCATGCCTCTCAGCAAATAGCTTGGGGTGTCTACTTTCCAAAATGGGGTCATTTGGGGGGGGGGGGGGTTTGTGCTATCTTGGAATTTTAGGGCCTCGGAAACTGTGACAGGTAGTGCAGAGGTGACATGCACAATTTACGCCATTAGAAAACCTGAGAGTGTTGATTGGTTTCACGGTCCTGTACACAGCTAGGCTCCCAAAAAGTCTCACACATGGGGCATCCCCATACTCAGGGGAAGTGGCAGAATGTATTTTGGGGTGTCATTCCACATATACCCATGTCATGTGAGAGAATTTTATCTTTTAGTGACAACGTTGTATAAAAAAATAAAAATAAAAAAAAAATAGAAATTTTCCCAAAACTTGTGGTAAAATATAAAATATTCCATGGACTCACCATGCCTCTCAGCAAACAGCTTGGGGTGTCTACTTTCCAAAATGGGGTCATTTGGGGGGTTTGTGGTATCTTGACATTTCAGGGCCTCCTAAACCATTAGAGGTAGTGAGAAAATGCAATGAAAAATGTACGCCCTTTGAAATTCTGATGGTGGTAATTTGTTTTCGGGCTCCCGTACACAGCTAGACTCCCAAAAAATCTCACATATGTGGTATCCCTGTACTCAGGAGAAGCAGCAGAATATATTTTGGGGTGTAATTACACATATACCCATGGCATGTGTTAGCAAAATATCATTTCAATGACAACTTTGTGTAAAAAAAAAAAAAATTTTTAGTAATTTTTCAAACACCTGTGACAAAAAAATGAAATATTCAATAAGCTCAACATGCCTCTCAGAACATTCCTTAGGATGTCTACTTTCCAAAAAGTGGTAGTTTTGGGGGGTTTTGTACTGCCCTGCAATTTTAGCACTTCATGAAATGAGATAGGCAGTCAGAAATTAAAGCTGCATAAATTTCAGTATTTACACCATAGTTTGTAGACGCTATAACTTTTGCGCAAACCAATAAAAATACGCTCATTGAATTTTTTTTGTCAAAGACATGTAGCTAAATATATTTTGGCCAAAAAAATGCATAAATTGAGTATATTAGATATTTTTTAAAAGACAAAGTTGAAAATGTCATTTTTTTGCAAAATTTTTGCTCTTTTTTTATTAATATCACAAAAAATTAAAAGCGCAGAGGTGATCAAATACCACCATAAGAAAGCTCTGTTTGTGGGAAAAAAGGACGTAAATTTTGTTTGGGTACCACATTGCATGACCGCACAATTGTCAGTTAAAGTCACGCAGTGCCGAATCTTAAAATACCCCCTGGGCTTAAGTGGTTAAGGCTCTAAAAGACAAAAATACAGTCAATTTGACTACATTTTTTTCAGATCTTTGCTCACCAAATGCAGTTATTTTGACTAAAAAAGGCTTTTTAGACACTTGGAGATCAAAATAGAGTCATTTTGAACAAAATTTTTTTTTCAGGCCATTGGAGCCCAAATGGCCGGTTTTAGACAAATCTTGTCTAAACCCGGCTTTTTAAGGCTCTAAAAGACAAAAATACAATCATTTTGACAAAATTTTTTTTGGAGTTTGGTGACCAAATGCAGTTATTTTGAGTAAAATAGGCTTTTTAGACACTTGGAGACCAAAATACAGTCATTTTGACCCAAAAGAATTTTCAGACCATTGGAGACAAAATGCAGTAATCTTGTCTAAAACCGGCTTTTTAAGACTCTAAAAGACAAAAATACAGTAATTTTGACTAAAAGTATTTTTTCGATCACCACTGCCACCCTTGACCCCTTTGAACTTGGCCATGGCAAGATGGCACCTCAGAAGAAACAAAAAGAAAGCCAACGAATAAAGGAAAAGCCAAAAGCCTACAGCATCTGGTATTCCCAGGCGGTCTCCCATCCAGGTACTATACAGGCCCGACCCTGCTTAGCTTCCGAGATCAGATGAGATTGGGCGCGTTCAGTGTAATGTGGCTGTAGGCCATCACTACTGCCACCCTCGACCCCTTTGAATTTGGCCATGGCAAGATGGCACCTCAGGAGAAACAAAAGGAAAGCCAACGAATAAAGGAAATGCCAAAAGCCTACAGCACCTGGTATTCCTAGGCGGTCTCCCGTCCAGGTACTAACCAGGCCTAGATAATGAATGTACTCGCGCCTAGGTGTATAATTTACAATATCTGTAGGGAAGCAGCAAGTAATCAAAAATCACTAACTATACAGGGAGTGATCTCAGGAAATATGAGACGGGTATATTTACTGCGCTAACCTTAATAATGAAGGGTCAAGAAAAAGTGCACGTGCAAACGTGTACCCACTCCTTAAATGAGTATAAATGCTGAAGATAAATTGTAATAAACTATTTAAACAATATTCAATTGTGATACATCATCCACTTCACAGTGCACATACAACACTGTGTATCAATGACTATAATAAACAAATAAATAAATAAATAAAAATGTGATATTAAATAAGCAAGATTATATAACAATAAATAGCATAAATAACATATATGATAGTCCGTGAATGATTAAACTTTAAGTGCCAAAAACGTGCTCATAAAGTCTCTGAAGTGCTGGGTTGGGTCGTGCAGGGCGGTGGTTCTTAAGGTTCTATCACTCTGTGCCAAATGGGGTAAGTTATCACACTTACCAGATGGTGTGGATTCCAATGGCGTACGCCAAATGGAATCTAACAGGCTTAGTGCTGCTGCTCCTGTGTATGAATACGTGGGTGGACGTTTCTCCTTATGGACATAGGATGGACACTCCGCATGGAAGAAAAAAATTGATGCTCCTCATAGTGTAAAAAGGTTTTTCCTTTTATTGAACTCTCTTAAAATCTCATAAATGCACATCAATCTTCACACACAATGTCCAAATAAAAACTCCATAAAAACCCCCGATCAAAAACTGCAGCTGATACTTTAAAAATTCCCAAGTGATAAAAGCACTCCAAAAAGAACGTGGGTGACACAGCAAAACAAAATAGCCCCAAACAATGTTGGGGTCGTATACAATAAACCGCTACTGAGCTGCTATGTTGCCTTGCGGCTGGGTGAACCATAGGACGCTGGCTCTCTCCGCTCTCCTCGTCGAACCCGGAAGTTGGAGACTCGGCGTGCGGTTCAGAGCGAGGCAACGTGCGTGCCAACTTGACGCGTTTCGTCAGAGTATGACGTCTTCGGAAGTGGGGCTATTTTGTTTTGTTTTGCTGTGTCACCCACGTTCTTTTTGGAGTGCTTTTATCACTTGGGAATTTTTAAAGTATCAGCTGCAGTTTTTGATCGGGGGTTTTTATGGAGTTTTTATTTGGACATTGTGTGTGAAGATTGATGTGCATTTATGAGATTTTAAGAGAGTTCAATAAAAGGAAAAACCTTTTTACACTATGAGGAGCATCAATTTTTTTCTTCCATGCGGAGTGTCCATCCTATGTCCATAAGGAGGAACGTCCACCCACGTATTCATACACAGGAGCAGCAGCACTAAGCCTGTTAGATTCCATTTGGTGTACGCCATTGGAATCCACACCATCTGGTAAGTGTGATACCTTACCCCATTTGGCACAGAGTGATAGAACCTTAAGAACCACCGCCCTGCACGACCCAACCCAGCACTTCAGAGACTTTATGAGCACGTTTTTGGCACTTAAAGTTTAATCATTCACGGACTATCATATATGTTATTTATGCTATTTATTGTTATATAATCTTGCTTATTTAATATCACATTTTTATTTATTTATTTATTTACACAGTGTTGTATGTGCACTTCACAGTGGATGATGTATCACAATTGAATATTGTTTAAATAGTTTATTACAATTTATCTTCAGCATTTATACTCATTTAAGGAGTGGGTACACGTTTGCACGTGCACTTTTTCTTGACCCTTCATTATTAAGGTTAGCGCAGTAAATATACCCGTCTCACTAACCAGGCCTGACCCTGCTTAGCTTCTGAGATCAGACAAGATGGGGCACGTTCAGGGTGATGTGGCCGTAGGCGATCACAAATGCCACCCTCGACCCCTTTGAACTTGGCCATGGCAAGATGGCACCTCAGGAGAAACAAAAAGAAAGCCAACGAATAAAGGAAAAGCCAAAAGCCTACAGCACCTTGTATTCCCAGGCGGTCTCCCATCCAGGTACTAACCAGGCCTGACCCTGCTTAGCTTCGAAGATCAGACGAGATAGGGCACGTTGATCTACGTCGCGAGCCTGTGAGGGTCTAGGGAGCGAGCACGCGCCCCCGGAGGCACGCTCCCGCGTGGTCACGGAACCCCCCCCGCGCGTGTGACCGGTGGACCCGATGTCTGCCGGTCACTCGGCGATCGTCGCTGCAGAGGGAGAAAGTCAGGCGGCTGATGTAAACAAGCCGCCTGTCATTCTCCCCTGTGTAGAAACAGTGATCATACGGTTCTACTATGTAGGACCGTTGATCACTGTTCCTACAGCTCAAGCCACAGCCAATCACAGTTAGAATGACGCCCCTAGGGACACACACAGCCCCTCCCTCTCAAAAAAAGTTAACCCCTTCACTGCCAGTGTAATTTTACAGTAACACTGCATATGTATAGCACTGATTACTGTAGAAATGTCACTGGTAACCCCAAAAGTGTTAAAAATGTCAGTCAAGGGTCCGATCTGTCCACCGCAATTTTGCAGTACCGCAAAAAAAACGCAGATCGCCACCATTACGCGTTAAAAAAAAACAACAAAAATGACAAAAATCTTTTCCTTTGTTAGTAAACGCGATAACTTTTGCACAAACCAATCAAAATACGCTTTTTGCGATTTTTTTACCAAACATATGTAGCATAAAACAAATTGGCCAAAAATGTTAAAAAATTTTGATTTTTACATTTTTTTTGGGAATTTCATATAAAAAAATGTGAAAAATATTGCTATTTTTGCAAAATTGACGCTCTTTTTTGTTTATAGCGCATGATCAAAAAATCACAGAGGTGATAAAATACCACCAAAAGAAAGCTCTGTTTGTGGGAAAAAAAGGACGTCAAATTCGTTTAGGTACAGCGTCGCACGACCGCGCAATTGTCCGTTAAAGTCACTAAATAGGCCCTGGTCAGGAAGGGGTAAAATATTCCGGGGCTTAAGTGGTTAAAAAGCCGGTTTTAAACAAGATTTGTCTAAAACCGGCCATTTGAGTTTCAATGGCCTGAATAAAATTTTTGGTCAAAATTACTCTATTTTGGATCCATCTATCCATCCAACTATCTATCCATCACTGGAGCGGGTCCATCATGAGGGGGAGGAGCCTGACGGCGTGCACGTAGGCTACGAGGTGAAGGCTGTCCGAGCCATGAGGCAGCGGTGTATACCCTATCTCCCGGACCCATCCTCTGCCCTGGCTCCAGCACGCAAGTGATTCCGGTTAAGGACGAGTAAGAAAGCCAGGCACTGGGTGAACCGGACCTCCAGCCCCTGCCAGCTCGTCTCTGCCCGTCCCCGTAAACCCTCCGCTCACTCCCGCCTACCTCTCTTACGCAGCGGACCTGCCGGAATCCTCCGGTCTGCCGTGTGGTGACGTCCTTCGGTCTGGAGCCGGCTTTGCGGCTCGGAGGAACTCTCGCGAGGTTGTACCGCCGAGAGGCAGACGCCGGACCGACGTGGAGGGAGCCGCTGCAGCCGCGGGTACCAAGCGGCAGGGAGTGGACTATGTCCCTCTAGGTGAAGCGAGGGAAGAGGTGGCCGATAGCTCCGAGAGTTTGGGAGAGCCTCGGGTCCCGGGCAGTATTAGAAGCGCTGCCATTACCTTCAAGCTCGGGTTTGCCCGGCGTCTCATCCGCCCCCTCTATTGAGAGGCTTCGCCACAGACCTCCAGATGATCGGAGACTTCAAGAAAAGAAACAGAGCAGCAAAATCGTGAGTCTGGGAATGAACCCCTTTCTTTTAATATCCTGAAATATCTTGAAATGAAGAATGCCATCTTAAATGCTATTTTAAAATGCCATTGACTATCACTAACTGAGATCACACTGGGTTTAAGAGACTTTTCAATCAATTCAACGTTTAAAACTGCAGTGAAAAATGTCCTAGAATTCAGTGAATAAAGGAATTGCATACATATTGTAAGAAATAAATTCTGTTGGGCTCAAGAAACTGTAATTTGCAAAACTAAAAAAAATTAAGATCCGGTGGTGGTAACTGCAAAATAGTAAAAGTGCCTTGCGCATATTCCATATCAATCTATGTGTGGAGTTACAGGACACTAATGAATATAGAAACCACACACATATATCTCCCATGATAAAGTAAAGCATATTGAAGTGGAGTGAGGAAATAAAAGATCATTAAAAAAAAAAAAAAGGAGAGGATTGTAAAGGTGACACCGATGCCCTTTTATTATTTCTCCTTAACCTACACGAGTTTATCACCAAATTACTATATGTCAAACAATCATTGGTTGTCTTATTGGATGCCTTGTTGACTTATAGACTCTTTGCTGTGTATGCTACAGGAGCTTCGTCTCTGGTCTCTATCATTTCCATCTTTCTGCTGCATTACTTGCAGCCCCCACTAAGTGGAACTTGGTGCTATCGTCTCTTCCCAATACCTGTCTGCCCCCCCGGGTTGAAAGTAGGGGTTTGGAAATACCCACCATCACTTTACGATTGGATTAAATATCAAAGAGCTGAAATTGAGGTGATCCGCCTACACCCGCTGAAACGCTTAAACGCAATAACACACTGCCAATCTCATTTCATTTTTATCTTACTTAATCACCAACTCATATATCTGCATTGTTGTAAAACCTCATAGAAGAATTATAAAGTATCCTATACATAATGAGGGGTAAATCGACAAGAGGAGGAGCCATAGCTAAATCACCAAGGGTATCCTCAAGCCCCAATACAATCAGGAGATATATGACACAAGAAAATTCTTTGGAAAAAACCTCTCAGGAAAAACAACAAGGAACAGGAAAGAAAAAAGGGGAGATAAAGGCGAAAAGTCAAAAAGCGGAATTAGATAGGTCACCTATTAACGCAGTAAATTCTGAATTAAGTCTAAGGAACGATAATGAAGAAGAGGAAGAACAGGAAGAAATAAAAGAACTTGCCCCTACAAAAGGCAATATGCGAGAAATGTTTGCAGAATTAGAAAAATCATTAAAAAAAGAATTGATTAAAATTCAGATGGACCTAGGACACGTCCAAACGGATCTAGGACATGCTTTGGGACGAGTAGAAGAACTAGAGAAAATACAAGAGGATCAAACAAAAATAATACAGGGAATGAGAAAAGAAATAAATGAAACTAAGAAAAAAGCCAGAGATCTAGCTTATAAACTAGAGGATCAAGAGAACAGAGCAAGACGAAAAAATTTGAGGATCCGAGGACTAAGAGACACATCACAAGAAGAAAATCTAGGAGAAAAAATTCAAAAAATTCTCAATCCAGTATTAGGCAGAGGAGAAGACGATCAATTATTGATTGAAAGAGCCCATCGTATAAGAAAACCAATAGGAATTCCAGCAGAATCACCCAGAGATGTGATAATTAGATTTCAAAATTACACAGACAAAGCACAAATATGGGAAAATTTAAAGAAAAATAAATCATTAATAAACACAGGAAACAAAGAAAATGATAAAATACAGATTTTTACAGATCTGGCACCAGAAACATTGAGGAGGAGAAGAATTCTAAAGCCCCTAACAGAAGAGATGCAAAAACAAGGAATTAGATACAATTGGGGGTTTCCAGCTAGCCTAATAGGAAAAAAAGATGGACGATCGGCAAAACTTACCTTCCCAGAGGAAACTCAAGAATTCTGCAAAAAATTAGATATACAAGAACCAAATCTGCCTGGATGGTATGAAGATGACTATAATGGAGAAAAACTAGGAAGAAATCCACAGATGGAAGAGCAGCAATGGACATTAGCTGGAAAGAATAAAAGATAAAAGATGCAGAAATATCATTTTAGATAATGAAAGATTGAGGAGATCCTCGCGGAGTGGGGGTTTTTTTTTTTTTTGCTCTGCGAGGCCCCCTCATATCTTCATATCTATATGTACTGTGTGGGAGGAGGGGAGGATGGGGGAGGGGCGGGAAGGGGGAGGGAGAATGAGGGGGAGGGTAGAGAGAAATAAGTTATATAAAGGAAGTGGGACAGCCACCCCAGATGGCCGGAATGTCCTTCCAATTGAGGGAGGAGATACAACGTGCTAGTCCAATAGAGTTCCACCCCAATAGGAAATGGGTATCAGGGCAAACGACCCAAAAAAAAACAACTAGATACCCCAAGATCAAAAGTCGATCAAAAGAATACCAACATGAGATGGAGAGGGAGGGAGGGGAGGGAAGATCCAAGGGGAGGAAGGGAAGGTTGGGAGGCGGGAAAGGGGAAAAGAAGGGGAAGGGATAGGAAAACTCCCCAATGCCCAAAAGGAACAGAAACTTTTAAGGATGATAATTTCTCCAATATAGGTAAAATGGTTTTGGTTGAAATTCAATCGATCCTGCTCCTCCGCGATTGGACAAGAGCAAAATCGATTAGAATGGTTGAAAATGAAAGATGAACAATTAAAAATAGTAACCTATAATGTAAGAGGATTAAATTCCCAAATAAAAAGGCATAAGATTCTGGAAGAATTAAGAAGAGAAGCTGTAAATATAGCTTTCCTCCAGGAAACACATATCTCCCTCCACTCAAATATAAAATTATACTCCAAATACTTCCCTAAATGGTATTATGGAGACACACCGATAGAGCGTGCTAGGGGGGTAGCAATAGGATTTGCAGGAAATACAGAGTTCTCCCTGGAAGAAATTAAAACAGACCCAAAGGGCCGATATATATTTCTTAAGGGTCAAATAAGGGGGATGGACTTAACGTTAGTGAACATCTATAATCCGAATAAAAACCCGAGTGATCATCTAGGGAGAATTCTGTATGACTTGGAAAATTTTAAGAAAGGCTATTTGATAGTGGCGGGGGATATACATTTTTGTATGGATCCAAGTGTCGACAGTACATCGAGTACTGTAGTAGATATATGGAGGATTCAACATCCAAAAATTTCTTTATAGATCACCGCTTATTAGAATATATAGAAGGTACAGAAATAGGTACGATCACATTATCCGATCATGCCCCTCTGACCTTAAAAATCAAAACACCAACTTATCATGAAAACCTGAGAATATGGAGGCTTAATGAAGAATTAATTCAAGATGATGAAATAGGAAATAAATTGGAAAAGGAATTAGAGCTATATTTCCACGAAAACGATCTACCAGAAACATCATCCGCCACACTATGGGAGGCACATAAGGCGTATATCAGAGGCATATTAATATCTATGGTCTCAAAAAAAAAGAAGGAGAGGAATAGTAGAATCAATAAATATATAAAAGAAATACACGAATTAGAACAAAAACATAAACAAGAATTTAAAAAAGAAATAGAAAAAGACCTTATATTAAAAAGAGAAGAATTAAAAGATTTGTTAGAAGAAGAAACTAGAAGCTATTTTAATAAAATAGCCAGATACAGATATAAATTTGGAAATAAACTGGGAAGATCTCTAGCGAGACTACTGATGAAAAAAAAATCAAAAAATTATATAGAAAAAATGAAAAACAGTAAAAATGAAATAATTAACTCAACCACAGGAATAGCCAAAGCCTTCCATGCCTTTTATAATGCCTTATATAACGTGCGAGAGGAAGAAACTCCAAAAACCAGACAGGAAAGAATAACAAACATCCAAAAATACATCAAGGAAGCAAACCTAACCAGAATTCCAGAAGATAAACTAGAACTCCTAGAAGCCCCAATAGCCGAAAATGAAATAAGAGAAGTACTAAAAACTATTCAGAATGGAAAAAGCCCAGGTCCGGATGGATATACAATAAAGTATTATAAAAGATTTAAAGAAATATTAATACCAAAAATGCAAACATATATGAATAAAATAGGGAAGGAAGATCTGAGGGAGGAATCTCTGATGGCACACATCACGGTAATACCGAAAGAAGGGAAAGATCAAACCCTCTGCTCTAGTTATAGGCCAATTGCGTTATTAAACGCAGATACAAAAATATTTGCAAAAATATTGGCAAGAAGACTAAAAGACTTATTAAAAGTATGGATACATCCAGATCAAACCGGATTTGTGCCAGGCAGAGAAGGGAAAGACAATGTAATCCGCACCCTGTTACTTATGCAGAAAAATAAAAATCATGAAGTCCCCTCCATCCTATTGTCGATAGATGCCGAAAAGGCCTTCGATAGGGTGGACTGGGACTTCATGAGAGAAACAATAAAAAATCTAGGGATCGGACTAAGAATGAGGCAATGGATAGAGGCATTATATAAAAAACCAACGGCAAAAATTAAAATAACTGGAGGCTTATCAGAAAAATTTAGGATGAGCAATGGGACGAGACAGGGGTGCCCCCTGTCCCCCCTACTGTTCGTGCTGACCCTGGAACCTTTGTTAGCAAAAGTTAGACAAAATAAAGATATAAAAGGAGTAAAGGTAAACCAAGACGAACATAAAATAGCCGCTTACGCGGATGATTTATTATTTTTTGTTACATACCCAAGGATAACACTCCCAAATATCCAAAAGGAGCTGAAGGAGTATGGAAAGTTATCAAACTTCAAAATAAACCCAATAAAATCTGAGATTCTTAACATCAGACTAAATATCCAGGAAGAGCAAACAACAAAAACATACTTTCCATACACCTGGACAAAAGAAAAACTAAAATATTTAGGGATATATTTAACTCCACAAACCAAAAATTTATATCAAGCAAATTATATATCGTTACTGAATGAAATAAAAATGGATATAAGAAGGAGATCAAATAATCATATATCTTGGATCGGAAGGATAAACGCTGTTAAGATGTTTATATTACCAAAGATCTTATATACCTTCTCTTTACTACCAATAAACATCTTTCTTTAGGGTAATAAAAACTTTATTAATAAAATATATTAGGCAGCGGAAAAAACCTAGAGTACAATTTAAGATTCTCACAAGAGGTAAAACGCAAGGAGGACTAGCAACCCCAGACATAGAAAGATACTATAAGGCGGTGATTATTACACGAATGGTTGATTGGACAAAAGTTGAAAGAGAGAAAATATGGGTACAGATAGAATGCACACAAAATAATATTCACTTACACAAAACGATATGGATACCACCAAAATATAGGGAATCGCACGGAGCACATGAGTTAACAAAGGTAGTCTACAAAATATGGGATGGGATTAACAAACAACTGAAATGGGAATATAACTCACCAATGATATCACTAAATGGCACTAAATATTTCCTACCAGGGAAGGAAGAAACATTTGGAAATTGGATAGGGAACACTCAATTGAAAGATATACTTCACAGAGGTGACATAAAAACACTTCAAGAATTAAAACAAGAAAATAAAAATATAAAATTAGATAATTGGAGATATCTCCAGCTGAGACACTTTGTTAGCTCATTGCCACAGCCGATTAGATCAGAAAAAAACCTCAATAACATCGAGAAATTAAGTTATACCTCCATTCAAAAACATGGAGTGTCACAAATATACAAAATGCTGACGGAGTGGCACAGCTCAGAGAAACCTCCATTTATAGTAAAATGGGAGAAAGAAACAGGGGTACAAATGTCAGAACAGGAATTAGAAGGTGTACTCAGTGCGGTAGGATCCACAGCCATAGATATAAGCACAATAGAATTAAATTATAAATGTCTGTTAAGATGGTATATTACACCAGAAGTAATAAACAAATATCAACCAGATAAGACTGATAAATGTTGGCAGGTATGTGGGAAAACAGGAACGATGTTCCATATATTTTGGGAGTGTCCCAAGATAAGAGATTTTTGGACAGAGGTCAGACAACTGACCGGGGAAATTACAGGAATAATAATACCAAACGATCCTTGGGTTTGCTTATTCCACAAAACAACAATGTCCTTAAAAAAATATAAAATGACTCTGGTCCCAACCTTGTTAAATGCAGCAAAAGGAACAATACCAAAAAAGTGGAGAGAAGAGGATAGTCCAAAAGTAAAGGAATGGTGTGGGAAAATAAATAACAACTTTAATATGGAATACATATGTAATACGCAGGTGGAGACTCCAATAAATATGAAAAAAATGGGAAAAATGGATAGATTTCAAAAAATCAACCAAATACATAGAAATAAATAATTAAGCATGATCAATTTGGAGAAATGATGAAAGATGGAACTCTAGGGGCAGGGAGGGAGGAACCTGAGGAGGGGGGGGGGAGAAAGGGGAAATTTTATGGTATTTAGAGTATCAAATATTGTATAATCAACATATGAATTAATATGAATATGTGAAATCCCAACTGGTGGGAATATTTTCTCTTTTTATATGCAAATAAAAATAAAGTAAAAAAAAAATTACTCTATTTTGGTCTCCAAATGTCTAAAAAGCCTTTTTTAGTCAAAATAACTGCATTTGGTCACCAAAGATCTGAAAAAAATTTAGTCAAATTGACTGTATATTTGTCTTTTAGATAGTGTTGAGCGAACACGGACTGTATTATTCGTGTTCTTACCGAATAATTGGATTTTTGTTACCCGAAAACTTTACTGTATGTTCGGGTTTAAAATCCGTGTTCGGTCATTTTATTTCCTAATTTGTATGTAATGGCGTGCTTTTAATGGCGGGCTTTCACAACAGCCAATCAACAAGCGTTTAACTGGTGTGCCTTAAGCCATCCCAGCCATGCCTACTAATGTATTAGTAGCTGTGATTGGCCATCTGAAGCATGTGACCATGTTTTTATAAGTTCGAGAGCCCCAGCGCGCTGCGTCATTCTGCTGTAGTTTAGGGACAGAGCACACATCATAAGTGCTGGCTGCTGATTAGGGAAAGACAGTGATTCTGTGAAAAATTTTGTCCGAAAAGAATGCAGGGTCAGGTCGGAGTGTAGGCAGGGAGAGTTATTAGAGCATTTTAGGGCGAGGCTGGAGAATAGGCAGGGTCAGTGTTCTACATCGATTTTGCTGTGTGGGGGGTTGTGCAGTGCCAGTGAATGATCTTATCGAGCATATTAGGGACAGGCTGGAGAATAGGCAGGGTCAGTGTTCTACATCGATTTTGCTGTGTGGGGGGTGGTGCAGTGAACACAATCTTTTTGCCCTCAGTTAAGCCCGCTGAGGAGGAGGAGGAGGAGGGAGAAAAAAAATCTATTTTTATCAGTCAGTTGTGTGCAGCATTTTTTCTTCAGTGCTGACTGTGATAAGACACTGCTGTGTTCACATGTGCTATTAAGTAATTTTAAATTTTATACACTTTTTTCTATTCCACTATTCAATATACACCCTTTTGGGTTAAAAAAATTAAATTGTGGCATAGTCTGTACTAATCTATTTAAAAATTACAAACTTAAAGGGGAATTTTCTTTTTTTTCTCTTCATAGCCTGCAGCAGAGCTGACTGACATAAGACACTGCTGTGTTCACATGTGCTATTGAGTGATTTTCAATTTTATACACTTTTTTCTATTCCACTATTCAATATACACCCTTTTGGGTTAAAAAAATTAAATTGTGGCATAGTCTGTACTAATCTATTTAAAAATTACAATACTTAAAGGGGAATTTTCTATTTTTTCCCCTTCATAGCCAGCAGCAGAGCTGATTGACATAAGACACTGCTTTGTTCATATGTGCTATTGAGTGATTTTCAATTTTATACACTTTTTTCTATTCCACTATTCAATATACACCCTTTTGGGTTAAAAAAATTAAATTGTGGCATAGTCTGTACTAATCTATTTAAAAATTACAAACTTAAAGGGGAATTTTCTTTTTTCCCCCCTTCATAGCCTGCAGCAGAGCTGACTGACATAAGACACTGCAGTGTTCACATGTGCTATTGAGTGATTTTCAATTTTATACACTTTTTTCTATTCCACTATTATATATACACCCTTTTGGGTTAAAAAAATAAAATTGTGGCATAGTCTGTACTAATCTATTTAAAAATTACTAACTTAAATGTGAATTTTCTTTTTTTTCCCTTCATAGCCTGCAGCAGAGCTGACTGACATAAGACACTGCTGTGTTCACATGTGCTATTGAGTGATTTTCAATTTTATACACTTTTTTCTATTCCACTTTTCAATATACACCCTTTTGGGTTAAAAAAAAATTAAATTGTGGCATAGTCTGTACTAATCTATTTAAAAATGACAAACTTAAAGGGGAATTTTCATTTTTTTCCCTTCATAGCCTGCAGCAGAGCTGACTGACATAA
Organism: Pelophylax lessonae; assembly: GCF_965119305.1. Classification (NCBI taxonomy): domain Eukaryota; kingdom Metazoa; phylum Chordata; class Amphibia; order Anura; family Ranidae; genus Pelophylax; species Pelophylax lessonae. The sequence goes on from NC_138774.1 coordinate 253,398,374, forward strand.
GACACTGCTGTGTTCACATGTGCTATTGAGTGATTTTCAATTTTATACACTTTTTTCTATTCCACTATTCAATATACACCCTTTTGGGTTAAAAAAATTAAATTGTGGCATAGTCTGTACTAATCTATTTAAAAATTACAATACTTAAAGGGGAATTTTCTTTTTTTCCCTTCATAGCCTGCAGCAGAGCTGACTGACATAAGACACTGCTGTGTTCACATTGAGCTATTGAAAAATCACCAATTTTATATCATATTTTCTATTCCGCTATTCAATCTACACCCTTGGGGTAAAAAGAATTAAATTGCGGGATAGTTTGTATCGGTATGTGGGAGATACACCTTTCCAATTTTTTGGGCGCATCTTACACCGACGAGGATTGCAGGGTGTTTCAGTTTGCCTCCTGTCTGTTCCGAACTCCTCCTACTCCTCATCCTGCCTTTGGGGTACAAAAAATAGTAATCAGGGCCTAGTCTGGGTCTGTACGTGTGAGATACATACACCTTTTTATATCATATTTTCTATTCCGCTATTCAATCTACACCCTTGGGGTAAAAATAATTAAATTGCAGCATAGTCTGTATTGGTACATGTGAGATACAGCTTTCCAGTTTTTGGGGCGCATCTTACACCGCCGAGGATTGCAGGGTTCTTCAGTTTGCCTCCTGCCTGTTACAAACTCCTAACTACTCCTCATCCTGCCTTTGGAGTAAAAAAAATAGTAATTGGGGCCTAGTCTGGGTCTGTACATGTGAGATAGATACACCTTTTGATATCATATTTTCTATTCCGCTATTCAATCTACACCCTTGGGGTAAAAAGAATTAAATCGCATCATAGTCTGTATCGGTACGTGTGAGATACACCTTTCCAATTTTTGGGGCGCATCTTACACCGCCGAGGATTGCAGGGTGCTTCAGTTTGCCTCCTGCCTGTTCCGAACTCCTCCTACTCCTCATCCTGCCTTTGGGGTACAAAAAATAGTAATCGGGGCCTAGTCTGGGTCTGTACGTGTGAGATAGATACACCTTTTGATATCATATTTTCTATTACGCTATTCAATCTACACCCTTTGGGGTAAAAATAATTAAATTGCGGCATAGTCTGTATCAGTACGTGTGAGATACACCTACCAATCTTTTGGGGCGCATCTTCCACCGCAGAGGATTGCAGGGTGCTTCAGTTTGCCTCCTGTTCCAAACTCCTCCTACTCCTCATCCTCATCCTGCCTTTAGGGTACAAAAAATTGTAATCGGGGCCTAGTCTATGTTTGTATGTGTGAGATACACCATTTTATAAAAATTTTTCTATTCCACTATTCAATCTACACCCTTTGGGGTAAAAAGAATTAAATTGCGGCATACTCTGTATCGGTACGTGTGAGATACACCTTCCAATCTTTTGGGGTGCATCTTCCCACGCCGAGGATTGCAGGGTGCTTCAGTTTGCCTCCTTTTCCGAACTCCTCCTACTCCTCCTACTCCTCATCCTCATCCTGCCTTTAGGGTACAAAAAATGGTAATCGGGGCCTAGTCTGTGTTTGTACGTGTGAGATACACCGTTTTATAAATTTTTTTCTATTCCGCTATTCAATCTACACCCTTTGGGGTAAAAAGAATTAAATTGCGGCATAGTCTATATCGGTACGTGTGAGATACACCTTCCAATCTTTTGGGGCAAATCTTCCACCGCCGAGGATTGCAGGGTGCTTCAGTTTGCCTCCTGTTCCGAACTCCTCCTACTCCTCATCCTCATCCTGCCTTTAGGGTACAAAAAATTGTAATCAGGGCCTAGTCTGTGTTTGTACGTGTGAGATACACCGTTTTATAAAAATGTTTCTATTCCGCAATTCAATGTACACCCTTTGGGGTAAAAAGAATTAAATTGCGGCATAGTCTGTATCGGTACGTGTGAGATACACCTTCCAATCTTTTGGGGCGCATCTTCCCACGCCGAGGATTGCAGGGTGCTTCAGTTTGCCTCCTGTTCCGAACTCCTCCTACTCCTCCTACTCCTCATCCTCATCCTGCCTTTAGGGTACAAAAAATGGTAATCAGGGCCTAGTCTGTGTTTGTACGTGTGAGATACACCGTTTTATAAATTTTTTTCTATTCCGCTATTCAATTTACACCCTTTGGGGTAAAAATAATTAAATTGCGGCATAGTCTATATCGGTACGTGTGAGATACACCTTCCAATCTTTTGGGGCAAATCTTCCACCGCCGAGGATTGCAGGGTGCTTCAGTTTGCCTCCTGTTCCGAACTCCTCCTACTCCTCATCCTCATCCTGTCTTTAGGGTACAAAAAATTGTAATCAGGGCCTAGTCTGTGTTTGTACGTGTGAGATACACCATTTTATAAAAATGTTTCTATTCCGCAATTCAATCTACACCCTTTGGGGTAAAAAGAATTAAATTGCGGCATAGTCTGTATCGGTACGTGTGAGATACACCTTCCAATCTTTTGGGGCGCATCTTCCACCGCCGAGGATTGCAGGGTGCTTCAGTTTGCCTCCTGTTCCGAACTCTTCCTACTCCTCATCCTGCCTTTAGGGTACAAAAAATTGTAATCGGGGCCTAGTCTGTGTTTGTACGTGTGAGATACACCGTTTTATAAAAATTTTTCTATTTAGCTATTCAATCTACACCCTTTGGGGTAAAAAGAATTAAATTGCGGCATACTCTGTATCGGTACATGTGAGATACACCTTCCAATCTTTTGGGGCGCATCTTCCACCTCTGAGGATTGCAGGGTGCTTCAGTTTGCCTCCTGTTCTGAACTCCTCCTACTCCTCATCCTCATCCTGCCTTTAGGGTACAAAAAATTGTAATCGGGGCCTTGTCTGTGTTTGTACGTGTGAGATACACCGTTTTATAAAAATTTTTCTATTCCGCTATTCAATCTACACCCTTTGGGGTAAAAAGAATTAAATTGCGGCATAGTCTGTATCGGTACGTGTGAGATACACCTTCCAATCTTTTGGGGCGCATCTTCCCACGCCGAGGATTGCAGGGTGCTTCAGTTTGCCTCCTGTTCCGAACTCCTCCCACTCCTCCTACTCCTCATCCTCATCCTGCCTTTAGGGTACAAAAAATGGTAATCGGAGCCTAGTCTGTGTTTTTACGTGTGAGATACACCGTTTTATAAATTTTTTTCTATTCCGCTATTCAATCTACACCCTTTGGGGTAAAAATAATTAAATTGCGGCATAGTCTATATCGGTACGTGTGAGATACACCTTCCAATCTTTTGGGGCAAATCTTCCACCGCCGAGGATTGCAGGGTGCTTCAGTTTGCCTCCTGTTCCGAACTCCTCCTACTCCTCATCCTCATCCTGCCTTTAGGGTACAAAAAATTGTAATCAGGGCCTAGTCTGTGTTTGTACGTGTGATATACACCGTTTTATAAAAATGTTTCTATTCCGCAATTCAATCTACACCCTTTGGGGTAAAAAGAATTAAATTGCGGCATAGTCTGTATCGGTACGTGTGAGATACACCTTCCAATCTTTTGGGGCGCATCTTCCACCGCCGAGGATTGCAGGGTGCTTCAGTTTGCCTCCTGTTCCGAACTCTTCCTACTCCTCATCCTGCCTTTAGGGTACAAAAAATTGTAATCGGGGCCTAGTCTGTGTTTGTACGTGTGAGATACACCGTTTTATAAAAATTTTTCTATTCTGCTATTTAATCTACACCCTTTGGGGTAAAAATAATTAAATTGCGACATAGTCTGTATCGGTACGTGTGAGATACACCTTCCAATCTTTTGGGGCGCATCTTCCACCGCCGAGAATTGCAGGGTGCTTCAGTTTGCCTCCTGTTCCAAACTCCTCCTACTCCTCATCCTCATCCTGCCTTTAGGGTACAAAAAATTGTAATCGGGGCCTTGTCTGTGTTTGTACGTGTGAGATACACCGTTTTATAAAAATTTTTCTATTCCGCTATTCAATCTACACCCATTGGGGTAAAATTAATTAAATTGTGGCATAGTCTGTATCGGTACGTGTGAGATACACCTTCCAATCTTTTGGGGCGCATCTTCCACCGCCGAGGATTGCAGGGTGCTTCAGTTTGCCTCCTGTTCCGAACTCCTCCTACTCCTCATCCTCATCCTGCCTTTAGGGTACAAAAAATTGTAATCGGGGCCTAGTCTGTGTTTGTACGTGTGAGATACACCGTTTTATAAATTTTTTTCTATTCCGCTATTCAACCTACACCCTTTGGGGTAAAAAGAATTAAATTGCGGTATAGTCTGTATCGGTACGTGTGCGATATACCTTCCAATCTTTTGGGGCGCATCTTCCACCGCCGAGGATTGCAGGGTGCTTCAGTTTGCCTCCTGTTCTGAACTCCTCCTACTCCTCATCCTCATCCTGCCTTTAGGGTACAAAAAATTGTAATCGGGGCCAAGTCTGTGTTTGTACGTGTGAGATACACCGTTTTATAAAATTTTTTCTATTCCTCTATTCAATCTACACCCTTTGGGGTAAAAAGAATTAAATTGCGGCATAGTCTGTATTGGTACGTGTGAGATACACCTTCCAATCTTTTGGGGCGCATCTTCCACTGCCGAGGATTGCAGGGTGCTTCAGTTTGTCTCCTGTTCCGAACTCCTCATACTCCTCATCCTCATCCTGCCATTAGGGTACAAAAAATTGTAATCGGGGCCTAGTCTGTGTTTGTACGTGTGAGATACACCGTTTTATAAAACTTTTTCTATTCCGCTATTCAATCTACACCCTTTGGGGTAAAAAGAATTAAATTGCGACATAGTCTGTATCTGTACGTGTGAGATACACCTTTCCAATCTTTTGGGGCGCATCTTCCACCGCTGAGGATTGCAGGGTGCTTCAGTTTGCCTCCTGTTCCGAACTCCTCCTACTCCTCATCCTCATCCTGCCTTTAGGGTACAAAAAAATTTAATCGGGGCCTAGTCTGTGTTTGTACGTGTGAGATACACTGTTTTATAAAATTTTTTCTATTCCGCTATTCAATCTACACCCATTGGGGTAAAATGAATTAAATTGTGGCATAGTCTGTATCGGTACGTGTGAGATACACCTTCCAATCTTTTGGGGCGCATCTTCCACCGCCGAGGATTGCAGGGTGCATCAGTTTGCCTCCTGTTCCGAACTCCTCCTACTCCTCATCCTCATCCTGCCTTTAGGGTACAAAAAATTGTAATCGGGGCCTAGTCTGTGTTTGTACGTGTGAGATACACCGTTTTATAAATTTTTTTCTATTCCGCTATTCAACCTACACCCTTTGGGGTAAAAAGAATTAAATTGCGGTATAGTCTGTATCGGTACGTGTGCGATATACCTTCCAATCTTTTGGGGCGCATCTTCCACCGCCGAGGATTGCAGGGTGCTTCAGTTTGCCTCCTGTTCTGAACTCCTCCTACTCCTCATCCTCATCCTGCCTTTAGGGTACAAAAAATTGTAATCGGGGCCGAGTCTGTGTTTGTACGTGTGAGATACACCGTTTTATAAAATTTTTTCTATTCCTCTATTCAATCTACACCCTTTGGGGTAAAAAGAATTAAATTGCGGCATAGTCTGTATTGGTACGTGTGAGATACACCCTCCAATCTTTTGGGGCGCATCTTCCACCGCCGAGGATTGCAGGGTGCTTCAGTTTGTCTCCTGTTCCGAACTCCTCCTACTCCTCATCCTGCCATTAGGGTACAAAAAATTGTAATCGGGGCCTAGTCTGTGTTTGTATGTGTGAGATACACCGTTTTATAAAAAAATTTCTATTCCGCTATTCAATCTACACCCTTTGGGGTAAAAAGAATTAAATTGCGACATAGTCTGTATCGGTACGTGTGAGATACACCTTTCCAATCTTTTGGGGCGCATTTTCCACCGCCGAGGATTGCAGGGTGCTTCAGTTTGCCTCCTGTTCCGAACTCCTCCTACTCCTCATCCTCATCCTGCCTTTAGGGTACAAAAAATTGTAATCGGGCCTAGTCTCTGTTTGTACGTGTGAGATACACCATTTTATAAAAAATTTTCTATTCCGCTATTCAATATCCACCATTTTTGAGTGTAAAAACTTAAATTACGGCATAGTCTGTATCGGTACATGTGAGATACACCTTTTTAAATTTGTTTGGCGCATCTCCTTCCACCGCCGAGGATTGCAGGGCGCTTCAGTTTGCCTCCTGTTCCGAACTCCTCCTACTCATCAACCTCATCCTGCCTTTAGTGTACAAAAAATTGTAATTGGGGCCTAGTCTGTATTTGTATGTGTGAGATACACCGTTTTATAAAAAATTTTCTATTCCGCTATTCAATATACACCCTGTTTGAGTGTAAAAAATTAAATTACGGCATAGTCTATATCGGTACATGTGAGATACACCTTTTTAATTTTTTTTGGCACATCTCCTTCCACCGCCGAGGATTGCAGGGCGCTTCAGTTTGCCCACTGTTCCGAACTCCTCCTACTCCTCTTCCTCATCCTCATCCTGCCTTTAGGGTACAAAAAATTGTAATCTGTGCCTAGTCTGTGTTTGTACGTGTGAGATACTCCGTTTTATAACATTTTTCCTATTCCGCTATTCAATATACACCCTTTTGGAGTGTAAAAAATTAAATTACGGCATAGTCTGTATCGGTACGTGTGAGATACACCTTTTAAATTTGTTTGGCGCATCTCCTTCCACCACCAAGGATTGCTGGGCGCTTCAGTTTGCCTCCTGTTCCGAACTCCTCCTACTCCTCTTCCTCATCCTCCCTTTAGGGTACAAAAAATTGTAATCGGGGCCTAGTCTGTGTTTGTACATGTGAGATACACCGTTTTATATCCTTTTTTCTATTCCGCTATTCAATATACACCCTTTTGGGTTGAAAAAAATTTAATTTGCGTCATACTTTGCATATTTGACTGTGAGATACACCCGTTGTATTTGTATACTGTTTTTCTATTCCGCTATTTAATAAACACCCTTTTGGGGTAAAAAAAATTAAATTGCGGCATAGTTTGCATATTTGACTGTGAGATACACCCGTGCGATACTGTTGTTGTTTTGTTACGCTATTCAATAAACACCTTTCTAGGGCAAGATCAAAAATTACAGAAATATGAGGAGACCGTCAAATAGGGGCCGTGGCCTGGGTCATGGTGCTGCTGGTAGAGCTCCTGTTGCAAGGAGAGGACGTGGTCGATCTGTGCCAGCTACACACACAAGTGAAACACCTTCCTCAAGTGTGAGTAGGCGACAGAACCTGCAGCAGTATTTGGTAGGGCATAATGCGCCTCTAGAAGTGATGAGGCCAGAAGAAGTACAGGCGATAGTAGATTGGGTTGCTGACAGTGCCTCCAGTTCCTTCACATTGTCTCCCACCCAGTCTACTGCAGCTAGCACCTGCAGCCAATGTCCAACAGTCTTTCACCTCACCCCCTTGCAAATCAGGCAAGCAGTCTGAGCCCCAAGTCATGCAGCAGTCTCTTCTTCTTTTTGATGACTCTGTCAGCAGGGTTTCCCAGGGCCATCCACCTAGCCCTGCCCCAAAAGTGGAAGAGATTGAGTGCAGTGATGCCCAACCACTTATTTCTCAAGATGAGTACATGGAAGGACCATCGCAGCACGTCTCCGATGATGACGAAACGCAGGTGCCAACTGCTGCGGCACTCAGAATTGTGGAGGCCGACCAGGAAGGCAGGGGTGAAGACTGGGTGGAAGATGATGTGGAGGACGATGAGGTCCTCGATCCCACATGGAATGAAGGTCATGCAGGTGACCTGAGAAGTTTGGAGGAAGAGGCGGTGGTCGCACAGAGCCACCAGCACAGCAGAAGAGGGAGCAGGGTGCAGAAGCAGAGTGGCCGTGCCCTAGACACTATGCCTGCTACTGCCCAACGCAGCAAGGGACCGAGCGCACCAAAGCCAGCTCAAAGGAGTTCTCTAGCGTGGAAGTTCTTCAGAAAATGTGCTGATGACAGGACACGAGTGGTTTGCACCCTGTGCAATCAGAGCCTGAAGCGAGGCATAAACCTTCTCAACCTGAGCAGAACCTGCATGATCAGGCATCTAAGTGCAAAGCACGAGCTGCAGTGGAGTAGACACCTTCAAAACCAAGAAAGGTCTCTGGCTCCTCCTGCTTCCTCTTCTGCTGCAGTCTCGGCCTCTCCATCCACCTCTGTAGTGATACCGGCACCTGCCACCCCACAAACAGACGATCTGTCAGCAACACCACCACCTGGGTCACCAATAGGGTGACCACGTGTCCCGGATCGCCCGGGACAGTCCCGTTTTTGGGGAGTCTGTCCCGGGTCCCGGTCACCCTCATTACGGGACAATGCAGTGTCCCGTAATGTCTGCCGACCGTGAGTCTCAGTCTGGACTGTCTGTGTATCATGTCCGACAGTCCGCGGCTGGATGAGGGAGGATGGCTCGTCATGGCTGGGCTGGGCTGTGTGTACCATTAGAGGGCGGGCTGCCTGCAATTCGAGCCAATACGAGAGCAGCAGAGGTGGACGGCCCGGGATCATCTACTGTGCGGCGCCGCCTCAGCTCAACTCAGCCTGCTCCTGTAACTGTCTCCAACAGCCGGCGGCGGCGGGTTATCAGCATTTAAGAGGACAAAAAATGTAAGTTAAATTTTTCAATGGATGTCTGCTGCCAGTGCCACACACCCAATTCTCAATAAAATGTCTGACACCAGTCCTGGCATGTATTGTCCGCAGGGCGCTTAATTACACAGCAGTGGCGGCCTGAACAGGGGGCTGCATTTTATGTATTTGTGAGTGGCAGGAGGCTGCATTCCATGTATGTGTGAAAGGGGGGTGGGCTGCATTGTGTGTATGTGGGAAGGGGGGGGCAGAGAGACTGCACTGTGTGTATTCATAGGGGAAAGTGGGAACAGGAAGCTGCATTGTATGCATGTGTGAGGAGACAGAAGGGCTGCCTTGTATGTATGTGCTGGGGGGAGTAGGGGGCTGCATTTTATGTATATGTGAGGAAGATGGGCTACATTGTGTGTGAGTGGGAAGTGGCAGCAGGGGGCTGCATTGTTTATACCTTTGAGGAGTAGGGGCTGCATTTGATGTATATGGAGGGGGCAGGGGCCTGAAATGTATGTATGTATGTATGTATGTATGTAAAAAAAAAAAAAAGTATAGAAAAATCATCTTTTTTTTTTGGGCTGGGGTGTTGTCGAGGGGAGGGGGGGGTGTCCCTGAATGGCAGTTTGGAAAAGTGGTCACCCTAGTCACCAACCATCTCCACAATGTCCCGTGCAAGCGTTCAGCTTTCCATCTCCCAAACACTTCAGAGGAAGAGGAAGTAACCCCCTACTCACCTGCGATCCCTGGCCCTGAATGCCAGCATTTCAAAATTCTTGGCCTTTGAAATGCTGTCATTCCGTCTGGTGGAGACGCACAGATTTAAAAGCCTTATGTTGGTGGCTGTCCCACAGTACGTCGTGCCCAGCCGCCACTACTTTTCCAGGCAAGCCATACCTTCCCTGCATAACCAAGTGGGGGAAAAAATCAGGTGTGCACTGCGCAATGCCATCTGTGGCAAGGTCCACCTAACTACCGATACGTGGACCAGTAAGCACGGTCAGGGGCGTTATATCTCCCTAACGGCACACTGGGTAAATGCAGTGGTGGATGGGCCTGAGGTGGATAGCAATTTGGCGCATGTCCTTCCACCACCGAGGATTGCAGGGCGCTTCAGTTTGCCTCCTGTTCCTAACTCCTCCTACTCCACTTCCTCATCCTCTATCGCCTCCTCATCCGGTCAGCGTAACACCTTCACCACCATCTTCAGCACAGCCAGGGGTAAACGACAGCAGGCAGTTTTAAAACTTTCCTGTTTGGGGGAAAAACCACACACTGCACAGGAGTTGTGGAGGAGCATGGAACAGCAGACAAATGAGTGGTTGCTGCCAGCGAGCCTCAAGCCCGGCCTGGTGGTGTGCTATAACGGGCGAAATCTCATAGCAGCTCTGGGCCTAGCCGGTTTGACGCACATCCCTTGCCTGGCGCATGTGCTGAATTTGGTGGTGCAGAGGTTCCTTAAAAATTACCCCGATATGTCAGAGCTGCTGCAGAACGTGCGGGCCGTCTGTGCGCACTTTCGGCGTTCTCACCCTACTGCTGCTCGCCTGTCAGCGCTGCAGCGTAACTTCGGCCTTCCCGCTCACCGCCTCATATGTGACGTGTTCACAAGGTGGAACTCCACCTTGCACATGCTGGAAAGACTGTGCGAGCAGCAGCAGGCCATAGTGGAGTTTCAGCTGCAGCACGCACGCGTGAGTCGCTCTGCGGAACAGCACCACTTCACCACCAATAACTGGGCCTCCATGCGAGACCTGTGTGCCTTGTTGCGCTGTTTTGAGTACTTCACCAACATGGCCAGTGCCGATGATGCCGTTGTCAGCTTAACTATCCCACTTCTATGCCTCCTTCAAAAAACGATTCAGGCAATGATGGAAGAGGATATGGCACAGGAGGAGGAGGAGGTGGATGAAGAGGTAACATTTCCAAGGCTTTCAGGGCAGTCATTCACAAGTGGCTCAGAGGGTGGGTTCCTGCACCCACAAACGCCAGGGACACAATTGTTCAGCAGGGGCACAGTTCTGGAGGATGAGGAGGATGAGGAGGAGGAGATGGAGGAGGAGATGGAACCATGTTCACAGCAGGGTGGCACCCAGGCCAGCTCATGGCCATCACTGGTGCGTGGCTGGGGGGATACAGAGGACACAGACGATACACCTCCCACAGAGGACAGCCTTTCGTTCCCTCTGGGCAGCCTGGCACACATGAGCGATTACATGCTGCAGTGTCTCCACAACGACCGACGAGTTGCCCACATTCTAGCTTGTGCTGATTACTGGGTGGCCACGCTGCTGGATCCCCGTTACAAGGACAGCGTACCATCCTTAATACTTTCACTGGAGCGCGATCGCAAGATGCGCGAGTACAAGCGCACGCTGGTAGACGCGATGCTGCTGACATTCCCACCTGACAGCGGGGCCACAGTGGAAGCACAAGGCCAAGGCAGAGGAGGAGGAGGAAGAGGTCGACAATGCAACCAGGGCACCGCCAGCACCTCAGAAGGCAGGGTTAGCATGGCCGAAATGTGGAAAAGCTTTGTCAGCACGCCGCAACAAACAGCAGCACCAGCAGCTCATATGGAACGTCTTAGCAGGAGACAGCATTTCACCAACATGGTGGAGTAGTATGTGTGCACACGCCTACATGTAGTGAATGACGGGTCTGCCCCCTTCAACTTCTGGGTCTCCAAATTGGGCACATGGCCTGAGCTTGCCCTTTACGCCTTGGAGGTGCTGGCGTGCCCTGCAGCCAGTGTATTATCTGAACGTGTATTTAGCACGGCTGGGGGCGTTATCACAGACAAGCGCAGCCGCCTGTCCAGATACAATGTGGACAAGCTCACGTTCATTAAAATTAACCAGGCATGGATCCCACAGGACTTTTCCGTACCTTGTGCAGAATAGAGATGGATACCAACCTTACCCAGCCATTGTTATATTTTTGATCTTTCTCACTCTTTTGGGGTGTACCCTCATTTAAAATGACTGAAAAAAAAGCAGCGTTGGCTACCTCGTCCTCCTCCACCGCCGCTTCCACCTACACCGCCACATCCACCACCACCTCAACCTCCCTCCTACTCCATATGGGCCTTGTCCTTCACAGATAAAGTCATTTTTTTTATTTTTCTGTTTTTTTTTGTTGTTTTAAGTTATTTCCCTATCCACATTTGTTTGCAGAGATCTTGCCATGCTCTTAACTACGTTTTGCTTCCATTTGCAGCACTCTAGCCCTTTCCATTGGTGTTTTAGAGCCATTTTAGTGCCTGAAAGTTCGGGTCCCCATTGACTTAAATGGGGTTCGGTGTCCGGGTAAAGTTCGGAAAAAGTCAGAGACACGGACCCAGCCTTTTTTTCAAGTTCGGCCGAACCCGCCGAACACGGACATCCAGGTGTCCGCTCAACTCTACTTTTAGAGCCTTAAAAAGTCGGTTTTAGACAAGATTTTAGACATTTGGGCTCCAATGGCCTGAAAAGTTTTTTTGGTTAAAATGACTCTATTTTGGTCTCCAAGTGTCTAAAAAGCCTTTTTTAGTCAAAATAACTGCATTTGGTAACCAAAGGTCTGAAAAAAAATTTAGTCAAAATGCATTCATTTTGACAAAAAAAATTTCAGACCATTGAAGACCAAGTGCAGTTATCTTGTCTAAAACCGGCTTTTTAAGACTCTAAAAGACAAAAATACAGTCATTTTGACTAAAAAAGTTTGTCAGACCTTTGGTGACCAAATGCAGTTATTTTGACTAAAAAAGGCTTTTTAGACACCTGGAGACCAAAATAGAGTCATTTTGACCAAAAGTTTTTTTTTCAGGCCATTGGAGCCCAAATGGCTGGTTTTAGACAAATCTTGTCAAAAACCGGCTTTTTAAGGCTCTAAAAGACAAAAATACAGTCATTTAGACTAAATTTTTTTTCAGACCTTTGGTGACCAAATGCAGTTATTTTGACTAAAAGAGGCTTTTTAGAAACTTGAAGAACAAATTAGAGTCATTTTGACCAAACAAATGTTTTCTGGCCATTGGAGCCCAAATGGCCGGTTTTCGCCAAGTTTTGTCTAAAACCGGCTTTTCAAGGCTCTAAAAGACAAAAATACAGTCATTTTGACTAAAAATCTTTTTCAGACCTTTGGTGACCAAATGCAGTTATTTTGACTAAAATAGACTTTTTAGACACTTGGAGACGAAAATACAGTCATTTTGTCCCAAAAGAATTTTCAGACCATTGGAGACAAAATGCAGTAATCTTGTCTAAAACCGGCTTTTTAAGACTCTAAAAGACAAAAATACAGTCATTTTGACTAAAAGTATATTTTCGATCACCACTGCCACCCTCGACCCCTTTGAACTTGGCCTGATCCTGCTTAGCTTCCGAGATCAGACAAGATGGGGCGCGTTTAGGGTGATGTGGCCGTAGGCGATCACAAATGCCACCCTCGACCCCTTTGAACTTGGCCATGGAAAGATGGCACCTCAGGAGAAACAAAAAGAAAGCCAACGAATAAAGGAAAAGCCAAAAGCCTACAGCACCTGGTATTCCCAGGCGGTCTCGCATCCAGGTACTAACCAGGCCCGACCCTGCTTAGCTTCGGAGATCAGACAAGATAGGGCACGTTGATCTACGTCGCTAGCCTGTGAGGGTCTAGGGAGCGAGCGCGCGCCCCCGGAGGTGCGCTCCCGCGTGGTCATGGAGCCCCGCCGTGCATGTGACCGGTGGACCTGATGTCCGCCGGTCACTCTGCGATCGTCGCTGCAGAGGGAGAAAGTCAGGCGGCTAATGTAAACAAGCCGCCTGTCATTCTCCCCTGTGTAGAAACAGTGATCATACGGTTCTACTATGTAGGACCGTTGATCACTGTTCCTACAGCTCAAGCCACAGCCAATCACAGTTAGAATCACGCCCCTAGGGACACACACAGCCCCTCCCAAAAAAAGTTAACCCCTTCATTGCCAGTGTAATTTTACAGTAACAGTGCATATGTATAGCACTGATTACTGTAGAAATGTCACTGGTAACCCCAAAAGTGTTAAAAATGTCAGTCAAGGGTCCGATCTGTCCGCCGCAATTTTGCAGTACCGCAAAACGCAGATCGCCGCCATTACGCGTTACAAAAAAACAACAAAAATCTTTTCCTTTGTTAGCGCAAACCAATCAAAATACGCTTTTTGCGATTTTTTTTACCAAACATATGTAGCATAAAACAAATTGGCCAAAAATGTTAAAAAAGTTTGATTTTTACATTTTTTTGGGGAATTTCATATAAAAAAATGTGAAAAATATTGCTATTTTTGCAAAATTGACGCTCTTTTTTTGTTTATAGCACATGACCAAAATATCACACAGGTGATCAAATACCACCAAAAGAAAGCTCTGTTTGTGGGAAAAAAAGGACGTCAAATTCGTTTAGGTACAGCGTCGCACGACCGCGCAATTGTCCATTAAAGTCGCAAAATAGGCCCTGGTCAGGAAGGGGGTAAAATCTTCCGGGGCTTAAGTGGTTAAAAATCCGGTCTTAGACAAGATTTATCTAAAACCGGCCATTTGAGTTTCAATGGCCTGAAAAAAATTTTGGTCAAAATGACTCTATTTTGGTCTCCAAGTGTCTAAAAAGCCCTTTTTAGTAAAAATAACTGCATTTGGTCACCAAAGGTCTGATAAAAAAAATTAAGTCAAAATAAATGTATTTTTGTCTTTTAGAGCCTTAAAAAGCTGGTTTAAGACAAGATTTGTCTAAAACCGGCCATTTGGACTCCAATGGCCTGAAAATAAATTTTCGGTCAAAATGACTCTATTTTGGTCTCCAAGTGTCTAAAAAGCCTTTTATAGTCAAAATAACTGCATTTGGTCACCAAAGGTCTGACAAACTTTTTTAATCAGAATGACTGTAATTTTGTCTTTTAGAGTCTTAAAAAGCCGGTTTTAGACAAGATAACTGCATTTGGTCTCCACTGGTCTGAATTTTTTTTTGTCAAAATGAATGTATTTACTATTCTGTGGCTGAAGGTATATTAGGCATTCACAGGGTACAGAAGTAAGTGTTGGCCTGTATAGGCCCCAAAAATTAGCCCACATCTCCAAGTGTCTAAAAAGCCTTTTTTAGAGCCTTAACCACCCACCGACTGCCGCACGACTATTTACGTCGGCAGTCAGCCCCTCACAGGCAAAGTGACGTTGATGTACGTCGCTAGCCTGTGAGGGTCTAGGGAGCAAGCGCACGCCCCCGGAGGCGCGCTCCCGCGTGGTCACGGAACCCCCCCACGCGTGTGACCGGCGGACCCGATGTCTGCCGGTTACTCAGCGATCGTCGCTGCAGAGGGAGGAAGTCAGGTGGCTGATGTAAACAAGCCGCCTGTCATTCTCCCCTGTGTAGAAACAGTGATCATACGGTTCTACTATGTAGGACCGTTGATCACTGTTCCTACAGCTCAAGCCACAGCCAATCACAGTTAGAATCACGCCCCTAGGGACACACAAAGCCCCTCCCTCTCAAAAAAGTTAACCCCTTCACTGCCAGTGTAATTTTACAGTAACAGTGCATATGTATAGCACTGATTACTGTAGAAATGTCACTGGTAACCCCAAAAGTGTTAAAAATGTCAGTCAAGGGTCCGATCTGTCCACCGCAACTTCGCAGGACCGCAAAAGAAATCGCAGATCGCCGCCATTACGCGTTAAAAAAAACAACAAAAATGACAAAAATCTTTCCCTTTGTTAGTAAACGCGATAACTTTTGCGCAAACCAATCGAAATACGCTTTTTGCGATTTTTTTACCAAACATATGTAGCATAAAACTTATTGGCCAAAAATAATTTTTACATTTTTTTGGGGAATTTCATATAAAAAAATGTGAAAAATATTGCTATTTTTGCAAAATTTACGCTCTTTTTTTTCTATAGCGCATGATCAAAAAATCGCACAGGTGATCAAATACCACCAAAAGAAAGCTCTGTTTGTGGGATAAAAAGGACGTCAAATTCATTTAGGTACAGCGTCGCAAGACCGCGAAATTGTCAGTTAAAGTCGCAAAATAGGCCCTGGTAAGGAAGGGGGTAAAATCTTCCGGGGCTTAAGTGGTTAAAAAGCCGGTTTTGAGTTTCAATGGCCTGAAAATTTTTTTGGTCAAAATGACTCTATTTTGGTCTCCAAGTGTCTACAAAGCCTTTTTTAGTCAAAATAACTGCATTTGGTCACCAAAGGTCTGATAAAAAAAAATGAGTCAAAATAAATGTATTTTTGTCTTTTAGTGTCTTAAAAAGCTGGTTTTTGTCTAAAACCGGCCATTTGGGATCCAATGGCCTGAAAAATTTTTTTTGGTCAAGATGACTCTATTTTGGTCTCCAAGTGTCTAAAAAGCTTTTTTTAGCCAAAATAACTGCATTTGGTCACCAAAGGTCTGACAAACTTTTTTGGTCAAAATTACTGTATTTTTGTCTTTTAGAGTCTTAAAACGCCGGTTTTAGACAAGATAACTGCACTTGGTCTCCAATGGTCTCCATAAAAGGCCCCAAAAATTAGCCCACTAAAGTTTACCAGACAACTAAGAACGTAGTATTTGGTGGCTGGAGGTACATTAGGCATTCACAGGGTACAGAAGTAAGTGTCGGCCTGTATAGGCCCCAAAATTTAGCCCAAATGGGTTTACCTGACAGCTAAGAACGTAGTATTCTGTGGCTGAAGGTACATTAGGCATTCACAGGATAAAGAAGTAAGTGTCGGCTATAAAAGGCCCCAAAAATTAGCCCACATCAGTTTACCTGACAACTAAGAATGTAGTATTTGGTGGCTGGAGGTACATTAGGCATTCACACAGTATACAGAAGTAAGTGTCGGACTGTATAGGCCATACAGAAGTAAGTGTCAGGCCTGTATAGGCCCCCAAAATTAGCCCACATGGGTTTACCTAACAGCTAAGAACATAGTATTTGGTGGCTGAAGGTATATTAGTCATTCACAGGGTACAGAAGTAAGTGTCGGCCTGTATAGGCCCCCAAAATTAGCACACATGGGTTTAATTGACAGCTAAGAACATAGTATTCTGTGGCTGAAGGTACATTAGGCATTCACAGGATACAGAAGAAAGTCTCAGCCATAAAAGGCCCCAAAAATTAGCCCACATGGGTTTACCTGACAGCTAAGAACGTAGTATTTAGTGACTGAACGTATATTAGGCATTCACAGGGTACAGAAGTAAGTGTCGGCCTGTATAGGCCCCAAAAATTAGCCCACATGGGGTTAATTGACAGCTAAGAATGTAGTATTCTGTGGCTGAAGGTACATTAGGCATTCACGGGATACAGAAGTAAGTGTCGGCCGTAAAAGGCCCCAAAAATTAGCCCACATCAGTTTACCTGACAACTAAGAACGTAGCATTTGGTGGCTGGAGGTACATTAGGCATTCACACAGTATACAGAAGTAAGTGTCGGCCTGTATATGCCCCAAAAATTAGCTCACATGAGTTTAACTGACAGCAAAGAACGTAGTGTATTTGATGGCTGGAGGTACATTAGGCATTCACACAGTATACAGAAGTAAGTGTCGGCCTGTATAGGCCCCAAAAAATAGCTCACATGGGTTTAACTGACAGCAAAGAACAAAGTATTTGATGGCTAGAGGTACATTAGGCATTCACACAGTATACAGAAGTAAGTGTCAGCATGTATAGGCCCCAAAAATTAGCTCACATGGGTTTACCTGACAGTTAAGAATGTAGTATTTGGTTGCTGAAGGTACATTAGGCATTCACAGGATACAGAAGTATGTGTCAGCCTGTATAGTCCCCAAAAATTAGCCCACATGGGTTTTACTGACAACTAAGAATGTAGTATTCTGTGGCTGAAGGTACATTAGGCATTCACACAGTATACAGAAGTAAGTGTCGGCTTGTATAGGCCCCAAAAATTAGCTCACATGGGTTTGCCTGACAGCTAAGTATGTCGTATTTGGAGGCTGAAGGTACATTAGGCATTCACAGGATACAGAAGTAAGTGTCGGCCTGTATAGTCCCCAAAAATTAGTCCACATGGGTTTAACTGACAGCTAAGAACATAGTATTCTGTGGCTGAAGGTACATTAGGCATTCCCAGGATACAGAAGTGTCAGCCTGTATAGGCCCCAAAAATTAGCTCACATGGGTTTAACTGACAGCAAAGAACGTAGTGTATTTGATGGCTGGAGGTACATCAGGCATTCACAGTATACAGAAGTAAGTGTCGTCCTGTATAGGCCCCAAAAATTAGCTCACATGGGTTTAACTGACAGCAAAGAACGTAGTATTTGATGGTTGGAGGTACATTAGGCATTCACACAGTATACAGAAGTAAGTGTAGGCCTCTATAGGCCCCAAAAATTAGCTCGCGTGGGTTTACCTGACTGCTAAGAACGTAGTATTCTGTGGCTAAAGGTACATTAGGCATTCACAGGATACAGAAGTAAGTGTCGGCCATAAAAGGCACCAGAAAATAGCCCACATGGGTATACCTGACACTTACCTTTAGCCACAGAATACTTTGTTCTTAGCAGTCAGTTAAACCCCTGTGGGCTAATTTTTGGGGCCTATACAGGCCAACACTTCCAACACTTACTTCTGTACCCTGTGAATGCCTAATGTACCTTCAGCCCCCAAATACTACGTTCTTAGCTGTCAGGCTAATTTTTGGGGACTTTTATGGCCGACACTTACTTCTGTATCCTGTGAATGCATAATGTACCTTCAGCCACAGAATACTAAATACATTCATTTTGACAAAAAAAATTTCAGACCAGTGGTGACCAAATGCATTTATCTTGTCTAAAATAGGCTTTTTAAGACTCTAAAAGACAAAAATACAGTCATTTGAAAAAGGCTTTTTAGCCACTTGGAGACCAAAATAGAGTCATTTTGACCAAAAAAACTTTTTTCTGTCCATTGGAGCCAAATGTCTAAAATCTTGTCTAAAACCAGCTTTTTAAGGCTCTAAAAGACAAAAATATAGTCATTTGGACTAAAAAAAAATTCAGACCTTTGGTGATCAAATGCAGTTATT
The DNA here is from genome assembly GCF_965119305.1 of Pelophylax lessonae. NCBI lineage: Eukaryota > Metazoa > Chordata > Amphibia > Anura > Ranidae > Pelophylax > Pelophylax lessonae. The sequence continues at coordinate 253,416,960 of NC_138774.1, forward strand.
TTGACTATAAAAGGCTTTTTAGTAGTGTTGAGTGAACACGGACTGTATTATTCGTGTTCGTACCGAATAATTGGATTTTTGTTACCCGAACACGAACACGGACACTTTACTGTATATTCGGGTAAAAATCCGTGTTCGGTCGTTTTATTTCCGGGTTTTGCATGCTTTGGCGCTCTTTTCATGGCGGGCTTTCAAAAGCCAATCAACAATCGTTTAACTGGTGTGCCTTAAGCCATCACAGCCATGCCTGTAAATGTCTCAGTAGCTGTGATTGGCCGTCTGAAGCATGTGACCAAGTCTTTATAAGTTCGAGGCAGCCTCAGCGGCGTCATTATGCTGCTTAGATCAGGGACAGAGCACACATGAACGTGCTGGCTGCTGATTAGGGAAAGATAGGCAGGAAAAAAACATTTGTGTCCGGATAGAATTGAGGGACAGGTCGGAGTGTTTAGGCAGGGCGAGTTGTAGGCATTTTAGGGATAGAGTCTGCTGAATTATAGGGTCAGTATGTTCTACAAACTACAATCGATATTGCTGTGTGGGGTGGGGTCTGCACTTAGTTCTCCTGATCTACGATCTCTTCTCAATCCTGTTAGGGACAGAGTCTGCTGAATTTTAGGGAAAGTGTGTTCTACAAACTACAATCGATATTGCTGTGTGGTGTGGGATAGGAGATAGGCAGGTGTCAGTGATCCACATCCATTTTTCTGTGTGTGGGCTGCAGTGAACACAATCTTTTTGGGGTGCAGTGAACACAATCCTTTTGGAGTGCAGTGAACAAAAACTTTGTGGGGTGCAGTGAACAAAACCTTTGTGGGGGTACAGTGAACACAATCTTTGTGGGGTGCAGTGAAGACAATCCTTGTGGGGTGCAGTGAAGACAATCCTTGTGGGGTGCAGTGAACAAAATCTTTGGGGGGTACAGTGAACACAATCTTTGTGGGGTGCAGAGAAGACAATCCTTGTGGGGTGCAGTGAACAAAATCTTTGGGGGGGTACAGTGAACACAATCTTTGTGGGGTGCAGTGAACAAAACCTTTGTGGGGTACAGTGAACACAATCTTTGTGGGGTGCAGTGAAGACAATCCTTGTGGGGTGCAGTGAAGACAATCCTTGTGGGGTGCAGTGAAGACAATCCTTGTGGGGTGCAGTGAACAAAATCTTTGGGGGGTACAGTGAACACAATCTTTGTGGGGTGCAGTGAACAAAACCTTTGTGGGGTACAGTGAACACAATCTTTGTGGGGTGCAGTGAACAAAACCTTTGTGGGGTACAGTGAACACAATCTTTGTGGGGTGCAGTGAAGACAATCCTTTTGGAGTGCAGTGAACACAATCTTTGTGGGGTACAGTGAACACAATCTTTGTGGGGTGCAGTGAACAAAACCTTTGTGGGGTACAGTGAACACAATCTTTGTGGGGTGCAGTGAACACAATCTTTGTGGGGTGCAGTGAACAAAACCTTTGTGGGGTGCAGTGAACACAACCTTTGTGGGGTACAGTGAACACAATCTTTGTGGGGTGCAGTGAACAAAACCTTTGTGGGGTACAGTGAACACAATCTTTGTGGGGTACAGTGAACACAATCTTTGTGGGGTGCAGTGAACAAAACCTTTGTGGGGTACAGTGAACACAATCTTTGTGGGTGCAGTGAACAAAACCTTTGTGGGGTACAGTGAACACAATCTTTGTGGGGTGCAGTGAAGACAATCCTTTTGGAGTGCAGTGAACAAAATCTTTGTGGGGTACAGTGAACACAATCTTTGTGGGGTGCAGTGAACAAAATCTTTGTGGGGTACAGTGAACACAATCTTTGTGGGGTGCAGTGAAGACAATCCTTGTGGGGTGCAGTGAAGACAATCCTTGTGGGGTGCAGTGAAGACAATCCTTGTGGGGTGCAGTGAACAAAATTTTTGGGGGGTACAGTGAACACAATCTTTGTGGGGTGCAGTGAACAAAACCTTTGTGGGGTACAGTGAACACAATCTTTGTGGAGTGCAGTGAACAAAACCTTTGTGGGGTACAGTGAACACAATCTTTGTGGGGTGCAGTGAAGACAATCCTTTTGGAGTGCAGTGAACACAATCTTTGTGGGGTACAGTGAACACAATCTTTGTGGGGTGCAGTGAACAAAACCTTTGTGGGGTACAGTGAACACAATCTTTGTGGGTGCAGTAAACACAATCTTTGTGGGGTGCAGTGAACAAAACCTTTGTGGGGTGCAGTGAACACAACCTTTGTGGGGTACAGTGAACACAATCTTTGTGGGGTACAGTGAACACAATCTTTGTGGGGTGCAGTGAACAAAACCTTTGTGGGGTACAGTGAACACAATCTTTGTGGGGTGCAGTGAACAAAACCTTTGTGGGGTACAGTGAACACAATCTTTGTGGGGTGCAGTGAAGACAATCCTTTTGGAGTGCAGTGAACAAAATCTTTGTGGGGTACAGTGAACACAATCTTTGTGGGGTGCAGTGAACAAAATCTTTGTGGGGTACAGTGAACACAATCTTTGTGGGGTGCAGTGAAGACAATCCTTGTGGGGTGCAGTGAAGACAATCCTTGTGGGGTGCAGTGAAGACAATCCTTGTGGGGTGCAGTGAACAAAATCTTTGGGGGGTACAGTGAACACAATCTTTGTGGGGTGCAGTGAACACAATCTTTGTGGGGTGCAGTGAACACAATCTTTGTGGGGTGCAGTGAAGACAATCCTTTTGGAGTGCAGTGAACACAATCTTTGTGGGGTACAGTGAACACAATCTTTGTGGGGTGCAGTGAAGACAATCCTTGTGGGGTGCAGTGAAGACAATCCTTGTGGGGTGCAGTGAACAAAATCTTTGGGGGGTACAGTGAACACAATCTTTGTGGGGTGCAGTGAACAAAACCTTTGTGGGGTACAGTGAACACAATCTTTGTGGAGTGCAGTGAACAAAACCTTTGTGGGGTACAGTGAACACAATCTTTGTGGGGTGCAGTGAAGACAATCCTTTTGGAGTGCAGTGAACACAATCTTTGTGGGGTACAGTGAACACAATCTTTGTGGGGTGCAGTGAACAAAACCTTTGTGGGGTACAGTGAACACAATCTTTGTGGGTGCAGTAAACACAATCTTTGTGGGGTGCAGTGAACAAAACCTTTGTGGGGTGCAGTGAACACAACCTTTGTGGGGTACAGTGAACACAATCTTTGTGGGGTACAGTGAACACAATCTTTGTGGGGTGCAGTGAACAAAACCTTTGTGGGGTACAGTGAACACAATCTTTGTGGGGTGCAGTGAACAAAACCTTTGTGGGGTACAGTGAACACAATCTTTGTGGGGTGCAGTGAAGACAATCCTTTTGGAGTGCAGTGAACAAAATCTTTGTGGGGTACAGTGAACACAATATTTGTGGGGTGCAGTGAACAAAATCTTTGTGGGGTACAGTGAACACAATCTTTGTGGGGTGCAGTGAAGACAATCCTTGTGGGGTGCAGTGAAGACAATCCTTGTGGGGTGCAGTGAACAAAATCTTTGGGGGGTACAGTGAACACAATCTTTGTGGGGTGCAGTGAACACAATCTTTGTGGGGTGCAGTGAACACAATCTTTGTGGGGTGCAGTGAAGACAATCCTTTTGGAGTGCAGTGAACACAATCTTTGTGGGGTACAGTGAACACAATCTTTGTGGGGTGCAGTGAAGACAATCCTTGTGGGGTGCAGTGAAGACAATCCTTGTGGGGTGCAGTGAACAAAATCTTTGGGGGGTACAGTGAACACAATCTTTGTGGGGTGCAGTGAACAAAACCTTTGTGGGGTACAGTGAACACAATCTTTGTGGGGTGCAGTGAACAAAACCTTTGTGGGGTGCAGTGAACAAAACCTTTGTGGGGTACAGTGAACACAATCTTTGTGGGGTGCAGTGAACACAATCTTTGTGGGGTACAGTGAACACAACCTTTGTGGGGTACAGTGAACACAATCTTTGTGGGGTGCAGTGAAAAAAAACCTTTGTGGGGTACAGTGAACACAATCTTTGTGGGGTACAGTGAACACAATCTTTGTGGGGTGCAGTGAACAAAACCTTTGTGGGGTACAGTGAACACAATCTTTGTGGGGTGCAGTGAACAAAACCTTTGTGGGGTGCAGTGAAGACAATCCTTTTGGGGTGCAGTGAACACAATCTTTGTGGGGTACAGTGAACACAATCTTTGTGGGGTGCAGTGAAGACAATATTTGTGGGGTGCAGTGAAGACAATCCTTGTGGGGTGCAGTGAAGACAAACAATCCTTGTGGGGTGCAGTGAACAAAATCTTTGGGGGGTACAGTGAACACAATCTTTGTGGGGTGCAGTGAACAAAACCTTTGTGGGGTACAGTGAACACAATCTTTGTGGGGTGCAGTGAACAAAACCTTTGTGGGGTACAGTGAACACAATCTTTGTGGGGTGCAGTGAAGACAATCCTTTTGGAGTGCAGTGAACACAATCTTTGTGGGGTACAGTGAACAAAACTTTTGTGGGGTACAGTGAACACAATCTTTGTGGGGTGCAGAGAAGACAATCCTTTTGGGGTGCAGTGAACACAATCTTTGTGGGGTACAGTGAACACAATCTTTGTGGGGTGCAGTGAACAAAACCTTTGTGGGGTACAGTGAACACAATCTTTGTGGGGTGCAGTGAACAAAACCTTTGTGGGGTACAGTGAACACAATCTTTGTGGGGTACAGTGAACACAATCTTTGTGGGGTACAGTGAACACAATCTCATACTTCTGAAGCTTTGAGGGTGCTGCCTGTTCTATACTCCTCCTCCTCCTCCTCATCCATCCTTTTAGGTGTACAAACAATAGTAATTGGGGCCTAGTGTGCTTCTGTACGTGTGAAAAACATACACTTTTTTTGATCATATTTCCTATTCCGTTATTCAATAAAAACCTTTGGGGCTCAATTAAATTGCGGAATAGTCTGTGTCGGTACGTGTGAGATCCACCTTTCCAAGTTTTTGGGGTTCATCTCATACTTCTGAAGCTTTGAGGGTGCTGCCTGTTCTATACTCCTCCTTCTCCTCTTCCTCATCCATCCTTTTAGGTGTACAAACAATAGTAATTGGGGCCTAGTGTGCTTCTGTACGTGTGAAAAACATACACTTTTTTTTATCATATTTCCTATTCCGTTATTCAATAAAAACCTTTGGGGCTCAATTAAATTGCGGAATAGTCTGTGTCGGTACGTGTGAGATCCACCTTTCCAAGTTTTTGGGGTTCATCTCATACTTCTGAAGCTTTGAGGGTGCTGCCTGTTCTATACTCCTCCTCCTCCTCCTCATCCATCCTTTTAGGTGTACAAACAATAGTAATTGGGGCCTAGTGTGCTTCTGTACGTGTGAAAAACATACACTTTTTTTGATCATATTTCCTATTCCGCTATTCAATAAAAACCTTTGGGGCTCAATTAAATTGCGGAATAGTCTGTGTCGGTACGTGTGAGATCCACCTTTCCAAGTTTTTGGGGTTCATCTCATACTTCTGAAGCTTTGAGGGTGCTGCCTGTTCTATACTCCTCCTCCTCCTCTTCCTCATCCATCCTTTTAGGTGTACAAACAATAGTAATTGGGGCCTAGTGTGCTTCTGTACGTGTGAAAAACATACACTTTTTTTTGATCATATTTCCTATTCCGCTATTCAATAAAAACCTTTGGGGCTCAATTAAATTGCGGAATAGTCTGTGTCGGTACGTGTGAGATCCACGTTTCCAAGTTTTCAAATCAGGCAAGCAGTCTGAGCCCCAAGCCATAGAGCAGTCTCTTATTCTTTTTGAGGACTCTGTCAGCAGGGTTTCCCAGGGCCATCCCAGCCCTGCCCCAGAAGTGGAAGAGATTGAGTGCAGCGATGCCCAACCACTTATTTCTCAAGATGAGTACATGGAAGGACCATCACAGCACGTCTCCGATGATGACGAAACGCAGGTGCCAACTGCTGCGGCGTTCAGCATTGTGGAGACCGACAGGGAGGGCAGGGGTGAAGACTGGGTGGAAGATGATGTGGAGGACGATGAGGTCCTCGACCCCACATGGAATGAAGGTCATGCAGGTGACCTGAGTAGTTTGGAGGAAGAGGCGGTGGTCGCACAGAGCCACCAGCACAGCAGAAGAGGGAGCAGGGTGCAGAAGCGGAGCGGCCGTGCCCTAGACACTACGCCTGCTACTGCCCAACGCAGCAAGGGAACGAGCGCACCAAAGTCAGCTCAAAAGAGTTCTCTAGCGTGGAAGTTCTTTAGAAAATGTGCTGATGACAGGACACGAGTGGTTTGCACCCTGTGTAATCAGAGCCTGAAGCGAGGCATAAACCTTCTCAACCTGAGCACAACCTGCATGATCAGGCATCTAAGTGCAAAGCACGAGCTGCAGTGGAGTACACACCTTCAAAACCAAGAAACGTCTCTGGCTCATCCTGCTTCCTCTTCTGCTGCAGTCTCGGCCGCTCCAGCCACCTCTGTAGTCATACCGGCACCTGCCACCCTGCAAACAGACGATCTGTCAGCAACACCACCACCTGGGTCACCAACAACCATCTCCACAATGTCCCGTGGAAGCGTTCAGCTTTCCATCTCCCAAACACTTGAGAGGAAGAGGAAGTACCCCCCTACCCACCCGCGATCCCTGGCCCTGAATGCCAGCATTTCACAATTATTGGCCTTTGAAATGCTGTCATTCCGTCTGGTGGAGACGCCCAGTTTTAAAAAGCTTATGTCGGTGGCTGTCCCACAGTACGTCGTGCCCAGCCGCCACTACTTTTCCAGGCAAGCCATCCCTTCCCTGCACAACCAAGTGGGGGAAAAAATCAGGTGTGCACTGCGCAACGCCATCTGTGCCAAGGTCCACCTAACTACCGATACGTGGACCAGTTACAAACAAAATTGCTCATGTTGTCTAGATCCCCAACGGTGCCACATCCCAAATATGACTATAGAACCAAGAAGGAGATTCCCCTAGGGGTGGGACTTTTTAGGCACAATTCAAAATTATATAAAAAACCAATTTGTATAAAAGTAAGTTCTTTATTAATGGTACAAAGAAGATAAAAACAAGAAGGCAAGCTAGAGCATATTGCACATAAAGAGACAGTAGAACTCAAAACCACAAAAAACTCCGGGCTGTAACCCGACGCGTTTCGGAGTCACTTGGGCTCCTTCCTCAGGGGTGCCCTTGGAGGGTGGTCTGTGGACAATTAGCACATATATATTAATTCCAACATCATATATATATATAGTTGCAATACATTGAACGAAAAGTTTGAATAGTAACTTACATAGTTCACTGTGATAATGAGCATAGGTAGCCTGCCTGAAGATTAAAAACAAATGGGCAGCATGTCACTGTTATCCATCCGGAGTGCCGTATTCACAATGTTCTGGATCTAAGCCAAGAGTCTAAGATTTTGAGGTGTTCAGGATTTTTTGTGCAGACCAGTCTTGGTACCAGACTGGGTAGGGGCAGCTGGAACCTCAAGAGACAGCAAATCTGCTGGGCAAGAATCGCATAATTATTGCAGGGTCCAAATAAAAAGGACCGAGCATGTGCAGGGTCTCAAAAAAAGAGATAATCTTCAGCCCCTCATGTCTTTTATATAAGGTCAAAAGGCGGGATTATAACTCTTATTGAATCAAGAAAAAAATATATGTAGTAAATAGCCAAAATAAAAACAAAATATCAATGTAAATGTATCATGCCAGGTATTGGAACCATAGTAAAGCATCTAAATCCCTTTAAAGAAAGACAGTGGGGGCTGGAAAATCCCATTAAGCACCGTGCACAAGTCAGCAATCATAGCACTGATCAAATAGATCAGCAGTCTTTGAAATAGAATAACTGAAGCCTTTCTTACCTTAGAAACAGCTTAGAGGTTGTTGACAGAGGATAGAGGTCCTCACAAGACCCGTGTGTCCGGCAAAAGAGCAAGCAGCTCTGACGCCAGACACACAGGGCTTAAAAAGCGTGGCAATCAGCTGGAAAGTAAATCAGCTGGATTGCCCTCTATCCTCTGTCAACAACCTCTAAGCTGTTTCTAAGGTAAGAAAGGCTTCAGTTATTCTATTTCAAAGACTGCTGATCTATTTGATCAGTGCTATGATTGCTGACTTGTGCACGGTGCTTAATGGGATTTTCCAGCCCCCACTGTCTTTCTTTAAAGGGATTTAGATGCTTTACTATGGTTCCAATACCTGGCATGATACATTTACATTGATATTTTGTTTTTATTTTGGCTATTTACTACATATATTTTTTTCTTGATTCAATAAGAGTTATAATCCCGCCTTTTGACCTTATATAAAAGACATGAGGGGCTGAAGATTATCTCTTTTTTTGAGACCCTGCACATGCTCGGTCCTTTTTATTTGGACCCTGCAATAATTATGCGATTCTTGCCCAGCAGATTTGCTGTCTCTTGAGGTTCCAGCTGCCCCTACCCAGTCTGGTACCAAGACTGGTCTGCACAAAAAATCCTGAACACCTCAAAATCTTAGACTCTTGGCTTAGATCCAGAACATTGTGAATACGGCACTCCGGATGGATAACAGTGACATGCTGCCCATTTGTTTTTAATCTTCAGGCAGGCTACCTATGCTCATTATCACAGTGAACTATGTAAGTTACTATTCAAACTTTTCGTTCAATGTATTGCAACTATATATATATATGATGTTGGAATTAATATATATGTGCTAATTGTCCACAGACCACCCTCCAAGGGCACCCCTGAGGAAGGAGCCCAAGTGACTCCGAAACGCGTCGGGTTACAGCCCGGAGTTTTTTGTGGTTTTGAGTTCTACTGTCTCTTTATGTGCAATATGCTCTAGCTTGCCTTCTTGTTTTTATCTTCTTTGTACCATTAATAAAGAACTTACTTTTATACAAATTGGTTTTTTATATAATTTTGAATTGTGCCTAAAAAGTCCCACCCCTAGGGGAATCTCCTTCTTGGTTCGATACGTGGACCAGTAAGCACGGTCAGGGGCGTTATATCTCCCTAACGGCACACTGGGTAAATGCAGTGGCGGATGGGCCTGAGGCGGATAGCAATTTGGCACATGTCCTTCCACCACCGAGGATTGCAGGGCGCTTCAGTTTGCCTCCTGTTCCTAACTCATCCTACTACCGCCTCCTCATCCGGACAGCGTAATACCTTCACCACCAACTTCAGCACGGCCAGGGCTAAACGACAGCAGGCAGTTTTACAACTTGCCTGTTTGGGGGACAAACCACACACCGCGCAGGAGTTGTGGAGGAGCATGGAACAGCAGACAAATGAGTGGTTGCTGCCAGCGAGCCTCAAGCCCGGCCTGGTGGTGTGCGATAACGGGCGAAATCTCATAGCAGCTCTGGGCCTAGCCGGTTTGACGCACATCCCTTGACTGGCGCATGTGCTGAATTTGGTGGTGCAGAGGTTCCTTAAAAACTACCCCGATATGTCAGAGCTGCTGCAGAAAGTGCGGGCCGTCTGTGCGCACTTTCGGCGTTCTCACCCTGCTGCTGCTCGCCTGGCAGGGCTGCAGCGTAACTTCGGCCTTCCCGCTCACCGCCTCATATGTGACGTGCCCACAAGGTGGAACTCCACCTTGCACATGCTGCAAAGACTGTGCGAGCAGCAGCAGGCCATAGTGGAGTTTCAGCTGCAGCACGCACGCGTGAGTCGCTCTGCGGAACAGCACCACTTCACCACCAATAACTGGGCCTCCATGCGAGACCTGTGTGCCTTGTTGCGCTGTTTTGAGTACTCCACCAACATGGCCAGTGGCAATGACGCCGTTCTCAGCTTAACTATCCCACTTCTATGCCTCCTTGAAAAAACAATTCGGGCGATGATGGAAGAGGATGTGGCACAGGATGAGGAGGAGGAGGAGGAGGATGAAGAGGTAACATTTCAAAGGCTTTCAGGGCAGTCATTCGCAAGGGGCTCCGAGGGTGGGTTCCTGCACACACAAACGCCAGGGACACAATTGTCCAGCAGGGGCACAGTTCTGGAGGATGAGGAGGATGAGGAGGAGGAGGAGCTGGAGGAGGAGATGGAACCATGTTCACAGCAGGGTGGCACCCAGGCCAGCTCATGGCCATCACTGGTGCGTGGCTGGGGGGATACAGAGGACACGGACGATACACCTCCCACAGAGGACAGCCTTTCGCCGCCTCTGGGCAGCCTGGCACACATGAGCGATTACATGCTGCAGTGTCTCCACAACGACCGCCGAGTTGCCCACATTCTAACTTGTGCTGATTACTGGGTGGCCACGCTGCTGGATCCCCGTTACAAGGACAACGTACCGTCCTTAATTCACTCACTGGAGCGCGATCGCAAGATGCGCGAGTACAAGCGCACGCTGGTAGACGCGATGCTGCTGGCATTCCCATCTGACAGCGGGGCCACAGTGGAAGCACAAGGCAGAGGAGGAGGAGGAGGAGGTCGCCAACTCAACCAGGGCACCGCCAGCACCTCAGAAGGCAGGGTTAGCATGGCCGAAATGTGGAAAAGCTTTGTCAGCACGCCACAACAAACAGCAGCACCAGCAGCTCAGATGGAACGTCTTAGCAGGAGGCAGCATTTTACCAACATGGTGGAGCAGTATGTGTGCACACGCCTACATGTAGTGAATGAGGGGTCTGCCCCCTTCAACTTCTGGGTCTCCAAATTGGGCACATGGCCTGAGCTTGCCCTTTACACCTTGGAGGTGCTGGCGTGCCCTGCAGCCAGTGTATTATCTGAACGGGTATTTAGCACGGCTGGGGGTGTTATAACAGACAAGCGCAGCCGCCTGTCCAGAGACAATGTGGACAAGCTCACGTTCATTAAAATGAACCAGGCATGGATCCCACGGGACTTTTCCGTACCTTGTGCAGAATAGCAATGGATACCGACCTTACCCAGCCATTGTTCCATTTTTGCTCTTTCTCACTCTTTTGGGGTGTACCCTCATTTAAAATTTGTGAAAAGAAGCAGTGTTGGCTACCTCGTCCTCCTCCTCAGGGCCAGATTAACGTAGGGGCTATTGGAGCTGTAGCTCCATGCAGGCCCCTACCTTTTATATAGGCCCCTGGTTGGCCATATTCACTGTGACCGCTCTTCTGTCACTTGTAAACACAGAAGTCTGGCTTCTATGCTCGCTTCCCCAGGCAGCACCCTCAGAACCTCCCCACACAGCGCGAAGGCCGGACAAGGAGGGACAGTTGCCGATGCATGGATGTGTTTATGGGCTTCAGAGACAGCATCCCATGTTGAATTAGGCATGCATGGCTGCACCCTTCCTCCTCTGGGTGCATGCCAAGGCACGGCCCTTAAGGCCCTTCAAAATCCTCAGCACCAAGACCATGATGCTCTTAATCCGGCCCTGGTCCTCCTCCACCGCCGCTTCCACCTACACCGCCCATAGGTGTGCGCAGCCTATTGCATTAGGGTGTGCACCCCAAAGTTGAAATACACATGCATGTGTTTGCCTACATGTACATGGCCCCGATACATTACTCTCCCTGCTGGCAAAGAGAAATAGAGCAGAGCAGGTGCGAGGGAGATCTTTCCCATCTCCTCACTGGCAAACAGAGCGATAATGCTATGTGCCCTAGGTGATTAGGGTGTGCCCAGGTACACCAGGCACACCCTGTGCGCACGCCTATGACACCGCCACATCCACCACCACCTCAACCTCCCTCCTACTCCATATGGGCCTCGTCCTTCAGAGATGAAGAACATTGTTTTATTTTTCTGATTTAATTTGTTGTTTTAAGTTATTTCCCTATCCACATTTGTTTGCAGAGCACTTGCCATGCTCTTAACTACGTTTTGCTGCCATTTGCAGCACTCTAGCCCTTTCCATTGGTGTTTTAGAGCCATTTTAGTGCCTTAAAGTTCGGGTCCCCATTGACTTCAATGGGGTTCGGTGTCCGGGAAAAGTTCGGTAAAAGTCCAGGACACGGACCCGGACTTTTTTTTAAAGTTCGGCCGAACCCGTCGAACACGGACATCTAGGTGTCCGCTCAACCCTACTTTTTAGACACTTGGAGACCAAAATAGAGTAATTTTGACCATTTTTCACGCCATTGGAGCCCAAATGGCCGGTTTTAGACAAATTTTGTCTAAAACCGGCTTTTTAAGGCTCTAAAAGACAAAAATACATTCATTTTGACTTAATTTTTTTTCAGACCTTTGGTGACCAAATACAGTTATTTTGAAAAAAAAAAGGCTTTTTAGACACTTGGAGACCAAAATATATTCATTTTGACCGTAAACATTTTTTTCAGGCCATTGGAGCCAAGTGTCTAAAATCTTGTCTAAAACCGGCTTTTAAGGCTCTAAAAGACAAAAATATAGTCATTTTGACTAAATTTTTTTCAGACCTTTGGTGACCAAATGCAGTTATTTTGACTAAAAAAGGCTTTTTAGACACTTGGAGACCAAAATAGATTAATTTTGACTGAAAACATTTTTTCAGGCAATTGGAGCCCAAAATGGCCGGTTTTAGACAAATCTTGTCTAAAACCGACTTTTTAAGGCTCTAAAAGACAAAAATACAGTCATTTTGACAATTTTTTTTATCAGACCTTTGGTGACCAAATACAGTTATTGTGACTAAAAAAGGCTTTTTAGACACTTGGAGACATAAATAGAGTCATTTTGACCAAAAATAATTTTTCAGGTCATTGGAGCCCAAATGGCCGGTTTTAGACAAATCATGTCTAAAACCGTCTTTTTAACCACTTTCCGACCGGCCTATTGTGAAAACACGGCCGCAAAGTGGTTGTCTAGTTCTGGGAGGGCGTACATGGACGTCCTCCCAGAACCGCGCTCCCGCCGCGCCCCCTTGGGTGCGCACACGGGAGTGTCCATGCTCGCCGGGTCCCGGGGCACCCAACGCAACACGGATCGTGGTAAAGGGCCAATGAGAGCGGTCCTTTACCTCGTGATCCCTCCGTCCAATGATGGAGCGATAACGTCACAACAAACCGGTGCATGTCCGGTTCATTTCTCTCCTCTCCTCGGACGCTGTACACAGCAATCGGTACAGCGTGCGAGGAGAGGAGAGAAACTGCAGCTGCACACCTCCTCTGCCTCATTGTGCCCAATTAGTGCCCCATCCGTGTCTCATTCGTGCCCCATCAGTGCCTCATTTGTGCCCCATCTGTGCCTCAGCCATGCCCCATCCATGCATCATCCGTGCCTCATCCATGCATCATCCGTGCCTCATCCGTGCCTCATCCATGCATCATCTGTGCCTCATCCATGCCCACCCATGCCACCTCAGTGCTCATCCATACCACATCCATGCTCATCTGTGCCACATCCGTGCTCATCCGTGCTCATCCATGCTTCATCTGTGCCTGCCCATGCTGTCTCAGTGCTCATCCATCACACGCCTGTGCCCACCCATGCCACCTCAGTGCTCATCCATGCCACATCCATGCTCATCCATCCCACATCTGTGCTCATCCATGCCATGACAGTGCTCATCTGTGCCACATCCATGCCACCTAAGTGCTCATCCGTGCCACATCCATGCCACTTCAGTGCTCATCCGTGCCACGTCAGTGGTCATCCGTGCCACATCAATGCCACGTCAGTGCTCATCCATGATATGTCAGTGCTCATCCATGCCACATGAGTGCACATCCGTGCCACATCAAAGCCATGTCAGTGCTCATCTGTGCCACTTCCATGCCACGTCAGTGCTAATTCGTGCCACATCCATGCCACTTCAGTGCTCATCCGTGTCACGTCAGTGCACATCCATGCCACATCAGTGCTCATCCGTGCCACATCAATGCCATGTCAGTGCTCATCCATGCCACATCCATGCCACGTCAGTGCCACATCAATGCCACGTCAGTGCTCATCCATGCCACACCCATGCCACTTCAGTGCTCATCCGTGCCACATCAGTGCTCATCTGTGCCTCATCCATGCCACGTCAGTGCTCATCCGTGCCACATCAATGCCACGTCGGTGCTCATCCGTGCTACATCCATGCCACGTCAGTGCTCATCCGTGCCACATCAATGCCACATTCATGCCATGTCACTGCTCATCTGTGTCACATCCATGCCACGTCAGGGTGCTCATCTGGGCCTCATCCATACCACGTCAGTGCTCATCCGTGCCACATCAATGCCATGTCAGGGCTAATCCATGCCACATCAGTGCTCATCAGTGCCACATCCATCCCACGTCAGTGCTCATCAGTGCCACATCCATGCCACATCAGTGCTCATCAGTGCCGCATCCATGCCACATCAGTGCTCATCAGTGCCACATCCATGCCACGTCAGTGCTCATCAGTGCCACATCCATGCCACATCAGTGCTCATCAGTGCCACATCCATGCCATGTCAGTGCTCATCCGGGTCACATCCATGCCACATGAGTGCCACTACAGTGCTTATCAGTGCCCTACAGTGCCTCACAAACTTGTAATGGGAAGTCAGGAAATGACGGTGCTCCCTGCATGTTGGGCCTCTGTATGTGGCCAGGCTGTGGAAAAGTGTCACATATGTGGTATCGCCATACTCAGGAGGATTAGTTGAATGTATTTTGGGGTGTCATTTTTGCTATGTGCATGCTATGTGTAAGAAATGTCTTATAAATGGACCACTTTGTGTAAAAAAAACAATGTGTTTTGGTTTTCTTTCCACATTTTCCAAAAACTTGTGGAAAAAAATGACACGTTCAAAAGACTCATTATGCCTCCTAGATTATGTGTTGGAATGTTTTCTTTCCAAAATGGGGTCATTTTATGGGGGTTTCCATTTTCCTGGTGCTCCAGGACTTTCAAAAGTGTGATAAGTCATCAGAAAATTATAGGTGTAATTTTTGCTTCTAGAACGCCTGACGGTGCTCCTTGGATGTTGGGCCTCTGTATGTGGTCAGGCTGTGGAAAGTGTCACACATGTGGTATCGCCATACTCAGGAGGAGTAGCAGAATGTATTTTGGAGTGTAGTTGCAAGTATGCCTGTACAGTGTGTGAGAAATAACTTCGTAAATTGACCATTTTGTGAAAAATATATATATATTTTTTTAAATCTTCATTTTGCAAAGAATTGTGGGAAAAAATTACAACTTCAAAAAACTCACCATGCCTCTTACTAAATACCTTGGAATGTCTACTTTCCAAAAAGGGGTCATTTGGGGGTATTTGTACTGTCCTGACTTGTTAGGGTCTCAAGAAATGAGATAGGCCGTCAGTACTTTAGGTGTGATCAATTTTCAATGATTAGCACCTTAGCTTGTAGACTCTATAACCCAGACGAGATTGGGCGCTTTCAGGGTGATGTGGCCGTAGGCAATAACCACTGCCACCCTCGACCTCTTTGAACTTAGCCATGGCAAGATGGCACCTCAGAAGAAACAAAAGAAAGCCAACAAATAAAGGAAAAGCCAAAAGCCTAAAGCACCTGGTATTCCCAGGCGGTCTCCCATCCAGGTTCTAACAAGGCCCAACCCTGCTTAGCTTCTTAGATCAGGCAAGATTGGGTGCGTTCAGGGTTATGTGGCCGTAGGCGATCACCAGTGCCACCCTTGACCCCTTTGAACTTGGCCATGGCAAGATGGCACCTCAGGAGAAACAAAAAGAAAGCCAACGAATAATGGAAAAGCCAAAAGCCTACAGCACCTGGTATTCCCAGGCTGTAGCAGAATGGACACTGAGAGTGTGGCTTGTGTTGAAAGAATGGCCATAATATTACTGAACAGTGTCCCTGAGGAAATATATAAAGATATATTGAAGATTGCTAGAATATGGCAGCAGTGTTTCATAGACCCCTGCTAGCGGGGTGGGGTTTGTTATTGTGAATACCTGCATTCCATTGTCCTATTGTTCCTGTCTGCCTTGTAAGCATATTATGGGATGTGTGTTTGTGTTTTACTGTAACAGTAAACAGGAACAGCCGTTGATCGGCTTTCCTTAGTTCGTGCCTGACAGGCACGAGTAAAGGAGCGCCGATCGGCGGCTCCCCTGACAGGGGGGGTGGTCGGCACTGGTAATCAGATAATTGATTACCAGTGCAGACCCTCGGGGGGGATGCCACTAGAACCACAAGGGATGCCCACTATGACCCCAGGGATGCCCACCTATGACCCCAGGGATGCCCACTATGGCCACCAGGGATGGCAATCAGGGCTCAGGGAGCCCCCCATTGCCCTCCCCATCAGTGCTGCCCGCCAGTGCCCTCCCTATCAGTGCTGCCCACAAGTGCCCATCATTGCCATCTTTCAGTGTTGCCCACCAGTGCCCATTATTGCCCACCAGTGCTGCCTATCAGAGCCCATTAGTGCCCATCAGTGCCGCCCGTCAGTGCTGATCAATGCCTCCCATCAGTGCCCATCAGTGCCCACCAGTGCCACCTATCAGTGCCCATTAGTGCCCATCAGTGCCACCTATCAGTGCCCATCAGTGCCACCTATCAGTGCCTATCAATGCTGCCTGTCAGTGCCTAGCAGTGCCGCCTATCAGTGCCCACCAATGCTGCATATCTGTGCTACCTATCAGTGCCACAAATCAGGCAAAATTCTGGCCTTTGGGGGGGCTGTCCTACTTCCTTTATGTAACTTATTCTCTCTTCCCTTCCCTCCCCCTCCCTCACCTCCCCTCCCCCCCTCCCCTCCTCAGTTTTCTTACACAATTCGTATAGATATGTAGATAGGAGGAAACCCCGCAGAGCGAGAGAAAAAAAAAAAAAAACACCCCGCTCTGCGAAGTTCTCTCCAGTCTTTCACGATCTTGAATGATATTTCCGCATCTTTTATCTTTTATTCTTTCCGGCTAATGTCCATTGCTGTTCTTCCATCTGTGGATTTCTTCCTGGTTCTTCTCCTTTGTCATTTTCATACCATCCGGGCAAATTTGGCTCTTGTATACCTAGTTTTTTGCAGAATTCCTGAGTTTCCTCTGGGAAAGTAAGTTTTGCTGATCGTCAATCTTTTTTTCCTATTAGGCTAGCTGGGATTGTATCTGATTCCTTGTTTTTGCATCTCTTCTGTTAGTGGCTTTAAGGTTCTTCTCCTCCTCAATGTTTCCGGTGCCAGATCTGTAAATATCTGTATCTTATCATTTTCTGTATTTATTAATGATTTATTTTTCTTTAAGTTTTCCCATATTTGTGCTTTGTCTGTGTAATTTTGAAATCTGATTATCACATCTCTGGGTGATTCTGCTGGGATTCCTATCGGTTTTCTTATGCGATGGACTCTTTCAATCAATAATTGATCTTCTTCCCCTCTACCTAATACTGGGTTAAGGATTTTTTGAAGTTTTTCTCCTAAATTTTCTTCCTGTGATGTATCCCTTAATCCTCGGATCCTCAATTTTTTTCGTCTTGCTCTGTTCTCTTGATCCTCTAGTTTATAAGCTAGATCTCTGGCTTTTTTCTTAGTTTTGTTTATTTCTTTTCTCATTCCCTGTATTATTTTTGTTTGGTCCTCTTGTTTTTTCTCTAGTTCTTCTACTCGACCCAGGGCATGCCCCAGATCCGTCTGGTCATGTCCTAGGTCAGTCTGGATTTTAATCAATTCAATTTTTAATGATTTTTCTAATTTTGCGAACATTTCTCACATATCACCTTTTGTAGGGGCATTTTCTTTTATTTCTCCCTGTTCTTCTTCTTCATCATTTTCAGTCCTTAGGCTTAACTCAGAGTTTCCTGAACTGATAGGTCATTTAGTTACTTCAGCTTTTTGACTTTTCTCCCCTTTCTTCTTTCCTGTTCCTTGTTGTTTTTCATGTTTTTCCTGAAAGGTTTTTTCTAGGGAATTTTCTTGTGTCATAAATTTCCTGATTGTGTTAGGGCTTGAGGTCACCCTCTGTGATTTTGCTATGGCTCCTCCTCTTATAGATTTACCTCTCATTGTGTAGATAAAACTTCAAAATTCCTTTATAAAATCTTGCAACATGACAAAAAACAAGGTAGGCCAAGTCACTTCTGTATTGATTCCGCAGTAGCAGGTGGCTGAAAAAGAGTGAGAGTCACTTTCAAACTCCAGCTCCCAGCTCAAATCCTATAGAAGCAGGAAGGGATAACAGCACTGGGTTCACTTAGTGGTGGCCGCAGGCAACACAATAAAGAGCAGGGATGGTGGGGACCTCCAAACACTGAGCCTAGCTGAGCTTGACCCACACTATAGTATATACAGGGGAGAGTAACAAGTTGGCGTAGGGTTAAGGGGAGAGATGTTTCCCAGCACCAGAGCAGAGCAGCAGACGCTTAACAGAGGCAACTTGCGGTGGCGACCACAGGTAGTACAATACAATTAAAGAGCAGGGATGGTGGGAACCTCCAAGCACTGAACCAAGCGAAGCCCAGCACACACTGTAGTGTATACAGGAAAGAGTCAATAGGTCAATAAATGGTTGTAGTCATATAATATTGTGATAATAAATTTATCGACATTTAAGGAGGGGTGGAGAGAGGGGAAACAAGATTGTATCACAGCCGATTGTGTGTCGCCTTTAAAAACTTTGAAAACTTTTATTTCAACACTCAACTTTATCATGCATTACTTGATTTGCATGTAGGTGCATTTGTGTGTGAGTTTTAGTTCCTTCCTTCTTTACCTCTGCTACTCTTCTTCCTTCTCCTCTCTCCTCCTCACCTTCTCTTTGAAGGGGTTTGTGCAATTCCAGCTGTTATTTGATAGAGATGATATTTACTTTGAACCGTTTAGACACTCTTTTTCATTCAAATGCTCCACTTATGGCAATTTGTATAAGTTCTTTCCTGCTCCTCCAGTTGGATTAACTTTTTTGACACAGTCCGAGCTGATATGATTGGTGGAGGATCAGAGAGAAGGGAAGGAAGTCTGTCTCGCATCTAGTTTCCTATTGCCCTTGGCTCCCTTTACTTCCTCCTTCACTGTTCACTCTATTACACATATGGATACGTAAATGTGTGGGTTCTGATGTTCAGTAATATTCAGTAATATCTTATGATCCAAACATAACTGGAGTTGAGTGTATGAGAGCTACTTTTGCTACCATACCAGGATTTTAGTTTTATGCTTATATCTTTAAGAGGAGCTAATATAGCTTACTCAGTCTCTTCAAGTCCTCATAAGCCTCATAAGTAGTGTTGAGCGAACACGGACTGTATTATTCGTGTTCGTACCGAATAATTGGATTTTTGTTACCCGAACACGAACACGGACACTTTACTGTATATTCGGGTAAAAATCCATGTTCGGTCGTTTTATTTCCGGGTTTTGCATGCTTTGGCGTTCTTTTCATGGCGGGCTTTCAACAGCCAATCAACAATCGTTTAACTGGTGTGCCTTAAGCCATCCCAGCCATGCCTGCAAATGTCTCAGTAGCTGTGATTGGCCGTCTGAAGCATGTGACCAAGTCTTTATAAGTTCGAGGCAGCCGCAGCAGCGTCATTATGCTGCTTAGATCAGGGACAGAGCACACATCAACGTGCTGGCTGCTGATTAGGGAAAGATAGGCAGGAAAAAACCATTTGTGTCTGGATAGAATTGAGGGACAGGTCGGAGTGTTTAGGCAGGGCGAGTTGTAGGCATTTTAGGGATAGAGTCTGCTGAATTATAGGGTCAGTGTCTTCTGCAAACTACAATCGATATTGCTGTGTGGGGGGTGGGGTCTGCACTCAATCCTGATCTACGATCTCTTCTCAATCCTGTTAGGGAGAGGCTGCTGCTGAATTTTAGGGTCAGAGTGTTCTACAAACTACAATCGATATTGCTGTGTGGGGTGGGGTCTGCACTTAGTTCTCCTGATCTACGATCTCTTCTCAATCCTGTTAGGGACAGAGTCTGCTGAATTTTAGGGAAACTGTGTTCTACAAACTACAATCGATATTGCTGTGTGGTGTGGGATAGGAGATAGGCAGGTGTCAGTGATCCACATCCATTTTTCTGTGTGTGGGCTGCAGTGAACGCAATCTTTTTGGGGTGCAGTGAACACAATCCTTTTGGAGTGCAGTGAACAAAATCTTTGTGGGGTGCAGTGAACAAAACCTTTGTGGGGGTACAGTGAACACAATCTTTGTGGGGTGCAGTGAACAAAACCTTTGTGGGGTACAGTGAACACAATCTTTGTGGGGTGCAGTGAAGACAATCCTTTTGGAGTGCAGTGAACAAAATCTTTGTGGGGTACAGTGAACACAATCTTTGTGGGGTGCAGTGAACAAAATCTTTGTGGGGTACAGTGAACACAATCTTTGTGGGGTGCAGTGAAGACAATCCTTGTGGGGTGCAGTGAAGACAATCCCTGTGGGGTGCAGTGAACAAAACCTTTGTGGGGTACAGTGAACACAATCTTTGTGGGGTACAGTGAACACAATCTTTGTGGGGTGCAGTGAACAAAACCTTTGTGGGGTACAGTGAACACAATCTTTGTGGGGTGCAGTGAACAAAACCTTTATGGGGTACAGTGAAGACAATCTTTGTGGGGTGCAGTGAAGACAATCCTTTTGGAGTGCAGTGAACAAAATCTTTGTGGGGTACAGTGAACACAATCTTTGTGGGGTGCAGTGAACAAAATCTTTGTGGGGTACAGTGAACACAATCTTTGTGGGGTGCAGTGAAGACAATCCTTGTGGGGTGCAGTGAAGACAATCCTTGTGGGGTGCAGTGAACAAAATCTTTGGGGGGTACAGTGAACACAATCTTTGTGGGGTGCAGTGAACAAAACCTTTGTGGGGTACAGTGAACACAATCTTTGTGGGGTGCAGTGAACAAAACCTTTGTGGGGTACAGTGAACAAAACCTTTGTGGGGTGCAGTGAACAAAACCTTTGTGGGGTGCAGTGAACACAACCTTTGTGGGGTACAGTGAACACAATCTTTGTGGGGTGCAGTGAACAAAACCTTTGTGGGGTACAGTGAACACAATCTTTGTGGGGTACAGTGAACACAATCTTTGTGGGGTGCAGTGAACAAAACCTTTGTGGGGTACAGTGAACACAATCTTTGTGGGGTGCAGTGAACAAAACCTTTGTGGGGTACAGTGAACACAATCTTTGTGGGGTGCAGTGAAGACAATCCTTTTGGAGTGCAGTGAACAAAATCTTTGTGGGGTACAGTGAACACAATCTTTGTGGGTTGCAGTGAACAAAATCTTTGTGGGGTACAGTGAACACAATCTTTGTGGGGTGCAGTGAAGACAATCCTTTTGGAATGCAGTGAACACAATCTTTGTGGGGTACAGTGAACACAATCTTTGTGGGGTGCAGTGAACAAAACCTTTGTGGGGTACAGTGAACACAATCTTTGTGGGGTGCAGTGAACAAAACCTTTATGGGGTACAGTGAAGACAATCTTTGTGGGGTAGAGTGAAGACAATCCTTTTGGAGTGCAGTGAACAAAATCTTTGTGGGGTACAGTGAACACAATCTTTGTGGGGTGCAGTGAACAAAATCTTTGTTCGGTACAGTGAACACAATCTTTGTGGGGTGCAGTGAAGACAATCCTTGTGGGGTGCAGTGAAGACAATCCTTGTGGGGTGCAGTGAACAAAATCTTTGGGGGGTACAGTGAACACAATCTTTGTGGGGTGCAGTGAACAAAACCTTTGTGGGGTACAGTGAACACAATCTTTGTGGGGTGCAGTGAACAAAACCTTTGTGGGGTACAGTGAACAAAACCTTTGTGGGGTGCAGTGAACAAAACCTTTGTGGGGTGCAGTGAACACAACCTTTGTGGGGTACAGTGAACACAATCTTTGTGGGGTGCAGTGAACAAAACCTTTGTGGGGTACAGTGAACACAATCTTTGTGGGGTACAGTGAACACAATCTTTGTGGGGTGCAGTGAACAAAACCTTTGTGGGGTACAGTGAACACAATCTTTGTGGGGTGCAGTGAACAAAACCTTTGTGGGGTACAGTGAACACAATCTTTGTGGGGTGCAGTGAAGACAATCCTTTTGGAGTGCAGTGAACAAAATCTTTGTGGGGTACAGTGAACACAATCTTTGTGGGTTGCAGTGAACAAAATCTTTGTGGGGTACAGTGAACACAATCTTTGTGGGGTGCAGTGAAGACAATCCTTTTGGAGTGCAGTGAACACAATCTTTGTGGGGTACAGTGAACACAATCTTTGTGGGGTGCAGTGAACAAAACCTTTGTGGGGTACAGTGAACACAATCTTTGTGGGGTGCAGTGAACACAATCTTTGTGGGGTTCAGTGAATAAAACCTTTGTGGGGTGCAGTGAACACAACCTTTGTGGGGTACAGTGAACACAATCTTTGTGGGGTACAGTGAACACAATCTTTGTGGGGTGCAGTGAACACAACCTTTGAGGGGTACAGTGAACACAATCTTTGTGAGGTGCATTGAAGACAATCCTTGTGGGGTGCAGTGAAGACAATCCTTGTGGGGTGCAGTGAAGACAATCCTTGTGGGGTGCAGTGAACAAAATCTTTGGGGGGTACAGTGAACACAATTTTTG
Source organism: Pelophylax lessonae (assembly GCF_965119305.1). NCBI lineage: Eukaryota > Metazoa > Chordata > Amphibia > Anura > Ranidae > Pelophylax > Pelophylax lessonae. The sequence goes on from NC_138774.1 coordinate 253,439,367, forward strand.
TGGGGTGCAGTGAACAAAACCTTTGTGGGGTACAGTGAACACAATCTTTGTGGGGTGCAGTGAACAAAACCTTTGTGGGGTACAGTGAACACAATCTTTGTGGGGTGCAGTGAACAAAACCTTTGTGGATTACAGTGAACACAATCTTTGTGGGGTACAGTGAACACAATCTTTGTGGGGTGCAGTGAACAAAACCTTTGTGGGGTGCAGTGAACACAATCTTTGTGGGGTGCAGTGAACAAAACCTTTGTGGGGTGCAGTGAACACAACCTTTGTGGGGTACAGTGAACACAATCTTTGTGAGGTGCAGTGAAGACAATCCTTGTGGGGTGCAGTGAAGACAATCCTTGTGGGGTGCAGTGAAGACAATCCTTGTGGGGTGCAGTGAACAAAATCTTTGGGGGGTACAGTGAACACAATCTTTGTGGGGTGCAGTGAACAAAACCTTTGTGGGGTACAGTGAACACAATCTTTGTGGGGTGCAGTGAACAAAACCTTTGTGGGGTACAGTGAACACAATCTTTGTGGGGTGCAGTGAAGACAATCCTTTTGGAGTGCAGTGAACACAATCTTTGTGGGGTGCAGTGAACAAAACCTTTGTGGGGTACAGTGAACACAATCTTTGTGGGGTACAGTGAACACAATCTTTGTGGGGTACAGTGAACACAATCTCATACTTCTGAAACTTTGAGGGTGCTGCCTGTTCTATACTCCTCCTCCTCCTCATCCATCCTTTTAGGTGTACAAACAATAGTAATTTGGGCCTAGTGTGCTTCTGTACGTGTGAAAAACATACACTTTTTTTGATCATATTTCCTATTCCGCTATTCTATAAAAACCTTTGGGGCTCAATTAAATTGCGGAATAGTCTGTGTCGGTACGTGTGAGATCCACCTTTCCAAGTTTTTGGGGTTCATCTCATACTTCTGAAGCTTTGAGGGTGCTGCCTGTTCTATACTCCTCCTCCTCCTCCTCATCCATCCTTTTAGGTGTACAAACAATAGTAATTGGGGCCTAGTGTGCTTCTGTACGTGTGAAAAACATACACTTTTTTTGATCATATTTCCTATTCCGCTATTCGATAAAAACCTTTGGGGCTCAATTAAATTGCGGAATAGTCTGTGTCGGTATGTGTGAGATCCACCTTTCCAAGTTTTTGGGGTTCATCTCATACTTCTGAAGCTTTGAGGGTGCTGCCTGTTCTATACTCCTCCTCCTCCTCCTCATCCATCCTTTTAGGTGTACAAACAATAGTAATTGGGGCCTAGTGTGCTTCTATACGTGTGAAAAACATACACTTTTTTTTGATCATATTTCCTATTCCGCTATTCAATAAAAACCTTTGGGGCTCAATTAAATTGCGGAATAGTCTGTGTCGGTACGTGTGAGATCCACCTTTCCAAGTTTTTGGGGTTCATCTCATACTTCTGAAGCTTTGAGGGTGCTGCCTGTTCTATACTACTCCTCCTCCTCTTCCTCATCCATCCTTTTAGGTGTACAAACAATAGTAATTGGGGCCTAGTGTGCTTCTGTACGTGTGAAAAACATACACTTTTTTTTGATCATATTTCCTATTCCGCTATTCTATAAAAACCTTTGGGGCTCAATTAAATTGCGGAATAGTCTGTGTCGGTACGTGTGAGATCCACCTTTCCAAGTTTTTGGGGTTCATCTCATACTTCTGAAGCTTTGAGGGTGCTGCCTGTTCTATACTCCTCCTCCTCCTCCTCCTCATCCATCCTTTTAGGTGTACAAACAATAGTAATTGGGGCCTAGTGTGCTTCTGTACGTGTGAAAAACATACACTTTTTTTGATCATATTTCCTATTCCGCTATTCAATAAAAACCTTTGGGGCTCAATTAAATTGCGGAATAGTTTGTGTCGGTACGTGTGAGATCCACCTTTCCAAGTTTTTGGGGTTTATCTCATACTTCTGAAGATTTGAGGGTGCTGCCTGTTCCATACTCCTCTTCCTCATCCTCCCTTTAGGGTAGGAAAAAATTTAATCGGGCCTAGTCTGTGTTTGTACGTGTGAGATACACAGTTTTTTATCCTATTCCGCTATTCAATACACACCCTTTTGGTGTAAAAAACATTAAATTGCGGCATAGTTTGCATATTTGACTGTGAGATACACCCGTGCAATACTGTTGTTCTTTTGTTCCGCTATTCAATAAAGACCTTTCTAGGGCAAGATCTTAAATTTCAGAAATATGAGGAGAGCGTCAAATAGGGGCCGTGGCCTGGGTCGTGGTGGTGCTGCTGCTAGAGCTCCTGTTGCAAGGAGAGGACGTGGTCGATCTGTGCCAGCTACACGCACAAGTGAAACACCTTCCTCAAGTGTGAGTAGGCGACAGAACCTTCATCAGTATTTGGTAGGGCATCATACGCCCCTAGAAGTGATGAGGCCAGAACAAGTGGAGGCGATTGTAGATTGGTTTGCTGCTGACAGTGCCTCCAGTTCCTTCACATTGTCTCCCACCCAGTCTACTGCAGAAAGGTCACAGTTGGCACCTGCAGCCGATGTCCAACCGTCTTTCACCTCACCCCCTTGCAAATCAGGCAAGCAGTCTGAGCCCCAAGCCATACAGCAGTCTCTTCTTCTTTTTGATGACTCTGTCAGCAGGGTTTCCCAGGGCCATCCACCTAGCCCTGCCCCAGAAGTGGAAGAGATTGAGTGCAGCGATGCCCAACCACTTATTTCTCAAGATGAGTACATGCAAGGATCATCGCAGCACGTCTCCGATGATGACGAAACGCAGGTGCCAACTGCTGCGGCGTTCAGCATTGTGGAGACCGACAAGGAGGGCAGGGGTGAAGACTGGGTGGAAGATGATGTGGAGGACGATGAGGTCCTCGACCCCACATGGAATGAACGTCATGCAGGTGACCTGAGTAGTTTGGAGGAAGAGGCGGTGGTCGCACAGAGCAACCAGCACAGCAGAAGAGGGAGCAGGGTGCAGAAGCGGAGCGGCCGTGCCCTAGACACTACGCCCGCTACTGCCCAACGCAGCAAGGGAACGAGCGCACCAAAGTCAGCTCAAAGGAGTTCTCTAGCGTGGAAGTTCTTTAGAAAATGTGCTGATGACAGGACACGAGTGGTTTGCACCCTGTGCAATCAGAGCTTGAAGCGAGGCATAAACCTTCTCAACCTGAGCACAACCTGCATTATCAGGCATCTAAGTGCAAAGCACGAGCTGCAGTGGAGTACACACCTTCAAAACCAAGAAACGTCTCTGGCTCATCCTGCTTCCTCTTCTGCTGCAGACTCGGCCGCTCCAGCCACATCTGTAGTGATACCGGCACCTGCCACCCCGCAAACAGACGATCTGTCAGCAACACCACCACCTGGGTCACCAACAATCATCTCCACAATGTCCCGTGGAAGCGTTCAGATTTCCATCTCCCAAACACTTGAGAGGAAGAGGAAGTACCCCCCTACCCACCCGCGATCCCTGGCCCTGAATGCCAGCATTTCAAAATTATTGGCCTTTGAAATGCTGTCATTCCGTCTGGTGGAGACGCACAGTTTTAAAAACCTTATGTCGGTGGCTGTCCCACAGTACGTCGTGCCCAGCCGCCACTACTTTTCCAGGCAAGCCATCCCTTCCCTACACAACCAAGTGGGGGAAAAAATCAGGTGTGCACTGCGCAACGCCATCTGTGCCAAGGTCCACCTAACTACCGATACGTGGACCAGTAAGCACGGTCAGGGGCGTTATATCTCCCTAATGGCACACTGGGTAAATGCAGTGGCGGATGGGCCTGAGGCGGATAGCAATTTGGCGCATGTCCTTCCACCACCGAGGATTGCAGGGCGCTTCAGTTTGCCTCCTGTTCCTAACTCCTCCTACTCCGCTTCCTCATCCTCTACCGCCTCCTCATCCGGACAGCGTAACACCTTCACCACCAACTTCAGCACGGCCAGGGGTAAACGACAGCAGGCAGTTTTACAACTTGCCTGTTTGGGGGACAAACCACACACCACGCAGGAGTTGTGGAGGAGCATGGAACAGCAAACAAATGAGTGGTTGCTGCCAGCGAGCCTCAAGCCCGGCCTGGTGGTGTGCGATAACGGGAGAAATCTCATAGCAGCTCTGGGCCTAGCCGGTTTGACGCACATCCCTTGCCTGGCGCATGTGCTGAATTTGGTGGTGCAGAGGTTCCTTAAAAACTACCCCGATATGTCAGAGCTGCTGCAGAAAGTGTGGGCCGTTTGTGCGCACTTTCGGCGTTCTCACCCTGCTGCTGCTCGCCTGTCAGCGCTGCAGCGTAACTTCGGCCTTCCCGCTCACCGCCTCATATGTGACGTGCCCACAAGGTGGAACTCCACCTTGCACATGCTGGAAAGACTGTGCGAGCAGCAGCAGGCCATAGTGGAGTTTCAGCTGCAGCACGCACGCGTGAGTCGCTCTGCGGAACAGCACCACTTCACCACCAATAACTGGGCCTCCATGCGAGACCTGTGTGCCTTGTTGCGCTGTTTTGAGTACTCCACCAACATGGCCAGTGGCAATGACGCCGTTCTCAGCTTAACTATCCCACTTCTATGCCTCCTTGAAAAAACAATTTGGGCGATGATGGAAGAGGATGTGGCACAGGATGAGGAGGAGGAGGAGGAGGATGAAGAGGTAACATTTCAAAGGCTTTCAGGGCAGTCATTCGCAAGGGGCTCCGAGGGTGGGTTCCTGCACACACAAACGCCAGGGACACAATTGTCCAGCAGGGGCACAGTTCTGGAGGATGAGGAGGATGAGGAGGAGGAGGAGCTGGAGGAGGAGATGGAACCATGTTCACAGCAGGGTGGCACCCAGGCCAGCTCATGGCCATCACTGGTGCGTGGCTGGGGGGATACAGAGGACACGGACGATACACCTCCCACAGAGGACAGCCTTTCGTCGCCTCTGGGCAGCCTGGCACACATGAGCGATTACATGCTGCAGTGTCTCCACAACGACCGCCGAGTTGCCCACATTCTAACTTGTGCTGATTACTGGGTGGCCACGCTGCTGGATTCCCGTTACAAGGACAACGTACCGTCCTTAATTCACTCACTGGAGCGCGATCGCAAGATGCGCGAGTACAAGCGCACGCTGGTAGACGCGATGCTGCTGGCATTCCCATCTGACAGCGGGGCCACAGTGGAAGCACAAGGCAAAAGAGGAGGAGGTCGCCAACTCAACCAGGGCACCGCCAGCACCTCAGAAGGCAGGGTTAGCATGGCCGAAATGTGGAAAAGCTTTGTCAGCACGCCACAACAAACAGCAGCACCAGCAGCTCAGATGGAACGTCTTAGCAGGAGGCAGCATTTTACCAACATGGTGGAGCAGTATGTGTGCACACGCCTACATGTAGTGAATGAGGGGTCTGCCCCCTTCAACTTCTGGGTCTCCAAATTGGGCACATGGCCTGAGCTTGCCCTTTACGCCTTGGAGGTGCTGGCGTGCCCTGCAGCCAGTGTATTATCTGAACGGGTATTTAGCACGGCTGGGGGTGTTATAACAGACAAGCGCAGCCGCCTGTCCAGAGACAATGTGGACAAGCTCACGTTCATTAAAATGAACCAGGCATGGATCCCACGGGACTTTTCCGTACCTTGGGCAGAATAGCAATGGATACCGACCTTACCCAGCCATTGTTCCATTTTTGCTCTTTCTCACTCTTTTGGGGTGTACCCTCATTTAAAATTTGTGAAAAGAAGCAGTGTTGGCTACCTCGTCCTCCTCCTCAGGGCCAGATTAACGTAGGGGCTATTGGAGCTGCAGCTCCATGCAGGCCCCTACCTTTTATATAGGCCCCGGGTTGGCCATATTCACTGTGACCGCTCTTCTGTCACTTGTAAACACAGAAGTCTGGCTTCTATGCTCGCTTCCCCAGGCAGCACCCTCAGAACCTCCCCACACAGCGCGAAGGCCGGACAAGGAGGGACAGTTGCCGATGCATGGATGTGTTTATGGGCTTCAGAGACAGCATCCCATGTTGAATTAGGCATGCATGGCTGCACCCTTCCTCCTCTGGGTGCATGCCAAGGCACGGCCCTTAAGGCCCTTCAAAATCCTCAGCACCAAGACCATGATGCTCTTAATCCGGCCCTGGTCCTCCTCCACCGCCGCTTCCACCTACACCGCCCATAGGTGTGCGCAGCCTATTGCATTAGGGTGTGCACCCCAAAGTTGAAATACACATGCATGTGTTTGCCTACATGTACATGGCCCCGATACATTACTCTCCCTGCTGGCAAAGAGAAATAGAGCAGAGCAGGTGCGAGGGAGATCTTTCCCATCTCCTCACTGGCAAACAGAGCGATAATGCTATGTGCCTTAGGTGATTAGGGTGTGCCCAGGTACACCAGGCACACCCTGTGCGCACGCCTATGACACCGCCACATCCACCACCACCTCAACCTCCCTCCTACTCCATATGGGCCTCGTCCTTCAGAGATGAAGAACATTGTTTTATTTTTCTGATTTTTTTTTGTTGTTTTAAGTTATTTCCCTATCCACATTTGTTTGCAGAGCACTTGCCATGCTCTTAACTACGTTTTGCTGCCATTTGCAGCACTCTAGCCCTTTCCATTGGTGTTTTAGAGCCATTTTAGTGCCTTAAAGTTCGGGTCCCCATTGACTTCAATGGGGTTCGGTGTCCGGGAAAAGTTCGGTAAAAGTCCGGGACACGGACCCGGACTTTTTTTTAAAGTTCGGCCGAACCCGTCGAACACGGACATCTAGGTGTCCGCTCAACCCTACTTTTTAGACACTTGGAGACCAAAATAGAGTCATTTTGACCAAAAACATTTTTCACGCCATTGGAGCCCAAATGGCCGGTTTTAGACAAATTTTGTCTAAAACCGGCTTTTTAAGGCTCTAAAAGACAAAAATACATTCATTTTGACTTAATTTTTTTTCAGACCTTTGGTGACCAAATACAGTTATTTTGAAAAAAAAAAGGCTTTTTAGACACTTGGAGACCAAAATATATTCATTTTGACCGTAAACATTTTTTTCAGGCCATTGGAGCCAAGTGTCTAAAATCTTGTCTAAAACCGGCTTTTTAAGGCTCTAAAAGACAAAAATACAGTCATTTTGACTAAATTTTTTTCAGACCTTTGGTGACCAAATGCAGTTATTTTGACTAAAAAAGGCTTTTTAGACACTTGGAGACCAAAATAGATTAATTTTGACTGAAAACATTTTTTCAGGCAATTGGAGCCCAAAATGTCCGGTTTTAGACAAATCTTGTCTAAAACCGACTTTTTAAGGCTCTAAAAGACAAAAATACAGTCATTTTGACAATTTTTTTATCAGACCTTTGGTGACCAAATACAGTTATTGTGACTAAAAAAGGCTTTTTAGACACTTGGAGACATAAATAGAGTCATTTTGACCAAAAATAATTTTTCAGGTCATTGGAGCCCAAATGGCCGGTTTTAGACAAATCATGTCTAAAACCGTCTTTTTAACCACTTTCCGACCGGCCTATTGTGAAAACACGGCCGCAAAGTGGTTGTCTAGTTCTGGGAGGGCGTACATGGACGTCCTCCCAGAACCGCGCTCCCGCCGCGCCCCCTTGGGTGCGCACACGGGAGTGTCCATGCTCGCCGGGTCCCGGGGCACCCAACGCAACACGGATCGTGGTAAAGGGCCAATGAGAGCGGTCCTTTACCACGTGATCCCTCCATCCAATGACGGAGCGATAACGTCACAACAAACCGGTGCATGTCCGGCTCATTTCTCTCCTCTCCTCGGACGCTGTACACAGCAATCGGTACAGCGTGCGAGGAGAGGAGAGAAACTGCAGCTGCACACCTCCTCTGCCTCATTGTGCCCAATTAGTGCCCCATCCGTGTCTCATTCGTGCCCCATCAGTGCCTCATTTGTGCCCCATCTGTGCCTCAGCCATGCCCCATCCATGCATCATCCGTGCCTCATCCATGCATCATCCGTGCCTCATCCATGCATCATCTGTGCCTCATCCATGCCCACCCATGCCACCTCAGTGCTCATCCATACCACATCCATGCTCATCTGTGCCACATCTGTGCTCATCCGTGCTCATCCATGCCTCATATGTGCCTGCCCATGCTGTCTCAGTGCTCATCCATCACACGCCTGTGCCCACCCATGCCACCTCAGTGCTCATCCATGCCACATCCATGCTCATCCATCCCACATCTGTGCTCATCCATGCCATGACAGTGCTCATCCGTGCCACATCCATGCCACTTCAGTGCTCATCCGTGCCACGTCAGTGGTCATCCGTGCCACATCAATGCCACGTCAGTGCTCATCCATGCCATGTCAGTGCTCATCCATGCCACATGAGTGCACATCCGTGCCACATCAAAGCCATGTCAGTGCTCATCTGTGCCACTTCCATGCCACGTCAGTGCTAATTCGTGCCACATCCATGCCACTTCAGTGCTCATCCGTGTCACGTCAGTGCACATCCATGCCACATCAGTGCTCATCCGTGCCACATCAATGCCATGTCAGTGCTCATCCATGCCACATCCATGCCACGTCAGTGCAACATCAATGCCACGTCAGTGCTCATCCATGCCACACCCATGCCACTTCAGTGCTCATCCGTGCCACATCAGTGCTCATCTGTGCCTCATCCATGCCACGTCAGTGCTCATCCGTGCCACATCAATGCCACGTCGGTGCTCATCCGTGCTACATCCATGCCACGTCAGTGCTCATCCGTGCCACATCAATGCCACATTCATGCCATGTCACTGCTCATCTGTGTCACATCCATGCCACGTCAGGGTGCTCATCTGGGCCTCATCCATACCACGTCAGTGCTCATCCATGCCACATCAATGCCATGTCAGGGCTAATCCATGCCACATCAGTGCTCATCAGTGCCACATCCATCCCACGTCAGTGCTCATCAGTGCCACATCCATGCCACATCAGTGCTCATCAGTGCCGCATCCATGCCACATCAGTGCTCATCAGTGCCACATCCATGCCACGTCAGTGCTCATCAGTGCCACATCCATGCAAAATCAGTGCTCATCAGTGCCACATCCATGCCATGTCAGTGCTCATCCGGGTCACATCCATGCCACATGAGTGCCACTACAATGCTTATCAGTGCCCTACAGTGCCTCACAAAATTGTAATGGGAAGTCAGGAAATGACGGTGCTCCCTGCATGTTGGGCCTCTGTATGTGGCCAGGCTGTGGAAAAGTGTCACATATGTGGTATCGCCATACTCAGGAGGATTAGTTGAATGTATTTTGGGGTGTCATTTTTGCTATGTGCATGCTATGTGTAAGAAATGTCTTATAAATGGACCACTTTGTGTAAAAAAAACAATGTGTTTTGGTTTTTTTTCCACATTTTCCAAAAACTTGTGGAAAAAAATGACACGTTCAAAAGACTCATTATGTCTCCTAGATTATGTGTTGGGATGTTTTCTTTCCAAAATGGGGTCATTTTATGGGGGTTTCCATTTTCCTGGTGCTCCAGGACTTTCAAAAGTGTGATAAGTCATCAGAAAATTATAGGTGTCATTTTTGCTTCTAGAACGCCTGACGGTGCTCCTTGGATGTTGGGCCTCTGTATGTGGTCAGGCTGTGGAAAGTGTCACACATGTGGTATTGCCATACTCAGGAGGAGTAGCAGAATGTATTTTGGAGTGTAGTTGCAAGTATGCCTGTACAGTGTGTGAGAAATAACTTCGTAAATTGACCATTTTGTGAAAAATATATATATTTTTTTTTAAATCTTCATTTTGCAAAGAATTGTGGGAAAAAATTACAACTTCAAAAAACTCACCATGCCTCTTACTAAATACCTTGGAATGTCTACTTTCCAAAAAGGGGTCATTTGGGGGTATTTGTACTGTCCTGACTTGTTAGGGTCTCAAGAAATGAGATAGGCCGTCAGTACTTTAGGTGTGATCAATTTTCAATGATTAGCACCTTAGCTTGTAGACTCTATAACCCAGACGAGATTGGGCGCTTTCAGGGTGATGTGGCCGTAGGCAATAACCACTGCCACCCTCGACCTCTTTGAACTTAGCCATGGCAAGATGGCACCTCAGAAGAAACAAAAGAAAGCCAACAAATAAAGGAAAAGCCAAAAGCCTAAAGCACCTGGTATTCCCAGGCGGTCTCCCATCCAGGTTCTAACAAGGCCCAACCCTGCTTAGCTTCTTAGATCAGGCAAGATTGGGTGCGTTCAGGGTTATGTGGCCGTAGGCGATCACCAGTGCCACCCTTGACCCCTTTGAACTTGGCCATGGCAAGATGGCACCTCAGGAGAAACAAAAAGAAAGCCAACGAATAATGGAAAAGCCAAAAGCCTACAGCACCTGGTATTCCCAGGCTGTAGCAGAATGGACACTGAGAGTGTGGCTTGTGTTGAAAGAATGGCCATAATATTACTGAACAGTGTCCCTGAGGAAATATATAAAGATATATTGAAGATTGCTAGAATATGGCAGCAGTGTTTCATAGACCCCTGCTAGTGGGGTGGGGTTTTTTATTGTGAATACCTGCATTCCATTGTCCTATTGTTCCTGTCTGCCTTGTAAGCATATTATGGGATGTGTGTTTGTGTTTTACTGTAACAGTAAACAGGAACAGCCGTTGATCGGCTTTCCTTAGTTCGTGCCTGACAGGCACGAGTAAAGGAGCGCCGATCGGCGGCTCCCCTGACAGGGGGGGGGTGGTCGGCACTGGTAATCAGATAATTGATTACCAGTGCAGACCCTCGGGGGGGATGCCACTAGAACCACCAGGGATGCCCACTATGACCCCAGGGATGCCCACCTATGACCCCAGGGATGCCCACTATGGCCACCAGGGATGGCAATCAGGGCTCAGGGAGCCCCCCATTGCCCTCCCCATCAGTGCTGCCCACCAGTGCCCTCCCTATCAGTGCTGCCCACAAGTGCCCATCATTGCCATCTTTCAGTGTTGCCCACCAGTGCCCATTATTGCCCACCAGTGCTGCCTATCAGAGCCCATTAGTGCCCATCAGTGCCGCCCGTCAGTGCTGATCAATGCCTCCCATCAGTGCCCATCAGTGCCCATCAGTGCCACCTATCAGTGCCTATCAATGCTGCCTATCAGTGCCTAGCAGTGCCGCCTATCAGTGCCCACCAATGCTGCATATCTGTGCTACCTATCAGTGCCACAAATCAGGCAAAATTCTGGCCTTGGGGGGGCTGTCCTACTTCCTTTATGTAACTTATTCTCTCTTCCCTTCCCTCCCCCTCCCTCACCTCCCCTCCCCCCCTCCCCTCCTCAGTTTTCTTACACAATTCGTATAGATATGTAGATAGGAGGAAACCCCGCAGAGCGAGAGAAAAAAAAAAAAAACACCCCGCTCTGCGAAGTTCTCTCCAGTCTTTCACGATCTTGAATGATATTTCCGCATCTTTTATCTTTTATTCTTTCCGGCTAATGTCCATTGCTGTTCTTCCATCTGTGGATTTCTTCCTGGTTCTTCTCCTTTGTCATTTTCATACCATCCGGGCAAATTTGGCTCTTGTATACCTAGTTTTTTGCAGAATTCCTGAGTTTCCTCTGGGAAAGTAAGTTTTGCTGATCGTCAATCTTTTTTTCCTATTAGGCTAGCTGGGAACCCCCAATTGTATCTGATTCCTTGTTTTTGCATCTCTTCTGTTAGTGGCTTTAAGGTTCTTCTCCTCCTCAATGTTTCCGGTGCCAGATCTGTAAATATCTGTATCTTATCATTTTCTGTATTTATTAATGATTTATTTTTCTTTAAGTTTTCCCATATTTGTGCTTTGTCTGTGTAATTTTGAAATCTGATTATCACATCTCTGGGTGATTCTGCTGGGATTCCTATCGGTTTTCTTATGCGATGGACTCTTTCAATCAATAATTGATCTTCTTCCCCTCTACCTAATACTGGGTTAAGGATTTTTTGAAGTTTTTCTCCTAAATTTTCTTCCTGTGATGTATCCCTTAATCCTCGGATCCTCAAATTTTTTCGTCTTGCTCTGTTCTCTTGATCCTCTAGTTTATAAGCTAGATCTCTGGCTTTTTTCTTAGTTTTGTGTATTTCTTTTCTCATTCCCTGTATTATTTTTGTTTGGTCCTCTTGTTTTTTCTCTAGTTCTTCTACTCGACCCAGGGCATGCCCCAGATCCGTCTGGACATGTCCTAGGTCAGTCTGGATTTTAATCAATTCAATTTTTAATGATTTTTCTAATTTTGCGAACATTTCTCACATATCACCTTTTGTAGGGGCATTTTCTTTTATTTCTCCCTGTTCTTCCTCTTCATCATTTTCAGTCCTTAGGCTTAACTCAGAGTTTCCTGAACTGATAGGTCATTTAGTTACTTCAGCTTTTTGACTTTTCTCCCCTTTCTTCTTTCCTGTTCCTTGTTGTTTTTCATGTTTTTCCTGAAAGGTTTTTTCTAGGGAATTTTCTTGTGTCATAAATTTCCTGATTGTGTTAGGGCTTGAGGTCACCCTCGGTGATTTTGCTATGGCTCCTCCTCTTGTAGATTTACCTCTCATTGTGTAGATAAAACTTCAAAATTCCTTTATAAAATCTTGCAACATGACAAAAAACAAGGTAGGCCAAGTCACCTCTGTATTGAGTCCGCAGTAGCAGGTGGCTGCAAAAGAGTGAGAGTCACTTTCAAACTCCAGCTCCCAGCTCAAATCCTATAGAAGCAGGAAGGGATAACAGCACTGGGTTCACTTAGTGGTGGCCGCAGGCAACACAATAAAGAGCAGGGATGGTGGGGACCTCCAAACACTGAGCCTAGCTGAGCTTGACCCACACTATAGTATATACAGGGGAGAGTGACAAGTTGGCGTAGGGTTAAGGGGAGAGATGTTTCCCAGCACCAGAGCAGAGCAGCAGACGCTTAACAGAGGCAACTTGCGGTGGCGACCACAGGTAGTACAATACAATTAAAGAGCAGGGATGGTGGGAACCTCCAAGCACTGAACCAAGCGAAGCCCAGCCCACACTGTAGTGTATACAGGAAAGAGTCAATAGGTCAATAAATGGTTGTAGTCATATAATATTGTGATAATAAATTTATCGACATTTAAGGAGGGGTGGAGAGAGGGGAAACAAGATTGTATCACAGCCGATTGTGTGTCGCCTTTAAAAACTTTGAAAACTTTTATTTCAACACTCAACTTTATCATGCATTACTTGATTTGCATGTAGGTGCATTTGTGTGTGAGTTTTAGTTCCTTCCTTCTTTACCTCTGCTACTCCTCTTCCTTCTCCTCTCTCCTCCTCACCTTCTCTTTGAAGGGGTTTGTGCAATTCCAGCTGTTATTTGATAGAGATGATATTTACTTTGAACCGTTCAGACACTCTTTTTCATTCAAATGCTCCACTTATGGCAATTTGTATAAGTTCTTTCCTGCTCCTCCAGTTGGATTAACTTTTTTGACACAGTCCGAGCTGATATGATTGGTGGAGGATCAGAGAGAAGGGAAGGAAGTCTGTCTCGCATCCAGTTTCCTATTGCCCTTGGCTCCCTTTACTTCCTCCTTCACTGTTCACTCTATTACACATATGGATACGTAAATGTGTGGGTTCTGATGTTCAGTAATATTCAGTAATATCTTATGATCCAAACATAACTGGAGTTGAGTGTATGAGAGATACTTCTGCTACCATACCAGGATTTTAATTTTATGCTTATATCTTTAAGAGGAGCTAATATAGCTTACTCAGTCTCTTCAAGTCCTCATAAGCCTCATAAGTAGTGTTGAGCGAACACGGACTGTATTATTCGTGTTCGTACCGAATAATTGGATTTTTGTTACCCGAACACGGACACTTTACTGTTAATTCGGGTAAAAATCCGTGTTCGGTCGTTTTATTTCCGGGTTTTGCATGCTTTGGCGCTCTTTTCATGGCGGGCTTTCAACAGCCAATCAACAATCGTTTAACTGGTGTGCCTTAAGCCATCCCAGCCATGCCTGCAAATGTCTCAGTAGCTGTGATTGGCCGTCTGAAGCATGTGACCAAGTCTTTATAAGTTCGAGGCAGCCGCAGCGGCGTCATTATGCTGCTTAGATCAGGGACAGAGCACACATCAACGTGCTGGCTGCTGATTAGGGAAAGATAGGCAGGAAAAAACCATTTGTGTCCGGATAGAATTGAGGGACAGGTCGGAGTGTTTAGGCAGGGCGAGTTGTAGGCATTTTAGGGATAGAGTCTGCTGAATTATAGGGTCAGTGTCTTCTGCAAACTACAATCGATATTGCTGTGTGGGGGGTGGGGTCTGCACTCAATCCTGATCTACGATCTCTTCTCAATCCTGTTAGGGAGAGGCTGCTGCTGAATTTTAGGGTCAGAGTGTTCTACAAACTACAATCGATATTGCTGTGTGGGGTGGGGTCTGCACTTAGTTCTCCTGATCTACGATCTCTTCTCAATCCTGTTAGGGACAGAGTCTGCTGAATTTTAGGGAAACTGTGTTCTACAAACTACAATCGATATTGCTGTGTGGTGTGGGATAGGAGATAGGCAGGTGTCAGTGATCCACATCCATTTTTCTGTGTGTGGGCTGCAGTGAACACAATCTTTTTGGGGTGCAGTGAACACAATCCTTTTGGAGTGCAGTGAACAAAATCTTTGTGGGGTGCAGTGAACAAAACCTTTGTGGGGGTACAGTGAACACAATCTTTGTGGGGTGCAGTGAACAAAACCTTTGTGGGGTACAGTGAACACAATCTTTGTGGGGTGCAGTGAAGACAATCCTTTTGGAGTGCAGTGAACAAAATCTTTGTGGGGTACAGTGAACACAATCTTTGTGGGGTGCAGTGAACAAAATCTTTGTGGGGTACAGTGAACACAATCTTTGTGGGGTGCAGTGAAGACAATCCTTGTGGGGTGCAGTGAAGACAATCCTTGTGGGGTGCAGTGAACAAAACCTTTGTGGGGTACAGTGAACACAATCTTTGTGGGGTACAGTGAACACAATTTTTGTGGGGTGCAGTGAACAAAACCTTTGTGGGGTACAGTGAACACAATCTTTGTGGGGTGCAGTGAACAAAACCTTTATGGGGTACAGTGAAGACAATCTTTGTGGGGTGCAGTGAAGACAATCCTTTTGGAGTGCAGTGAACAAAATCTTTGTGGGGTACAGTGAACACAATCTTTGTGGGGTGCAGTGAACAAAATCTTTGTGGGGTACAGTGAACACAATCTTTGTGGGGTGCAGTGAAGACAATCCTTGTGGGGTGCAGTGAAGACAATCCTTGTGGGGTGCAGTGAACAAAATCTTTGGGGGGTACAGTGAACACAATCTTTGTGGGGTGCAGTGAACAAAACCTTTGTGGGGTACAGTGAACACAATCTTTGTGGGGTGCAGTGAACAAAACCTTTGTGGGGTACAGTGAACAAAACCTTTGTGGGGTGCAGTGAACAAAACCTTTGTGGGGTGCAGTGAACACAACCTTTGTGGGGTACAGTGAACACAATCTTTGTGGGGTGCAGTGAACAAAACCTTTGTGGGGTACAGTGAACACAATCTTTGTGGGGTACAGTGAACACAATCTTTGTGGGGTGCAGTGAACAAAACCTTTGTGGGGTACAGTGAACACAATCTTTGTGGGGTGCAGTGAACACAATCTTTGTGGGGTGCAGTGAAGACAATCCTTTTGGAGTGCAGTGAACAAAATCTTTGTGGGGTACAGTGAACACAATCTTTGTGGGTTGCAGTGAACAAAATCTTTGTGGGGTACAGTGAACACAATCTTTGTGGGGTGCAGTGAAGACAATCCTTTTGGAGTGCAGTGAACACAATCTTTGTGGGGTACAGTGAACACAATCTTTGTGGGGTGCAGTGAACAAAACCTTTGTGGGGTACAGTGAACACAATCTTTGTGGGGTGCAGTGAACAAAACCTTTATGGGGTACAGTGAATACAATCTTTGTGGGGTGCAGTGAAGACAATCCTTTTGGAGTGCAGTGAACAAAATCTTTGTGGGGTACAGTGAACACAATCTTTGTGGGGTGCAGTGAACAAAATCTTTGTGGGGTACAGTGAACACAATCTTTGTGGGGTGCAGTGAAGACAATCCTTGTGGGGTGCAGTGAACAAAATCTTTGGGGGGTACAGTGAACACAATCTTTGTGGGGTGCAGTGAACAAAACCTTTGTGGGGTACAGTGAACACAATCTTTGTGGGGTGCAGTGAACAAAACCTTTGTGGGGTACAGTGAACAAAACCTTTGTGGGGTGCAGTGAACAAAACCTTTGTGGGGTGCAGTGAACAAAACCTTTGTGGGGTGCAGTGAACACAACCTTTGTGGGGTACAGTGAACACAATCTTTGTGGGGTGCAGTGAACAAAACCTTTGTGGGGTACAGTGAACACAATCTTTGTGGGGTACAGTGAACACAATCTTTGTGGGGTGCAGTGAACAAAACCTTTGTGGGGTACAGTGAACACAATCTTTGTGGGGTGCAGTGAACAAAACCTTTGTGGGGTACAGTGAACACAATCTTTGTGGGGTGCAGTGAAGACAATCCTTTTGGAGTGCAGTGAACAAAATCTGTGTGGGGTACAGTGAACACAATCTTTGTGGGTTGCAGTGAACAAAATCTTTGTGGGGTACAGTGAACACAATCTTTGTGGGGTGCAGTGAAGACAATCCTTTTGGAGTGCAGTGAACACAATCTTTGTGGGGTACAGTGAACACAATCTTTGTGGGGTGCAGTGAACAAAACCTTTGTGGGGTACAGTGAACACAATCTTTGTGGGGTGCAGTGAACACAATCTTTGTGGGGTGCAGTGAACAAAACCTTTGTGGGGTGCAGTGAACACAACCTTTGTGGGGTACAGTGAACACAATCTTTGTGGGGTGCAGTGAACAAAACCTTTGTGGGGTACAGTGAACACAATCTTTGTGGGGTACAGTGAACACAATCTTTGTGGGGTGCAGTGAACAAAACCTTTGTGGGGTGCAGTGAACACAATCTTTGTGGGGTGCAGTGAACAAAACCTTTGTGGGGTGCAGTGAACACAACCTTTGTGGGGTACAGTGAACACAATCTTTGTGAGGTGCAGTGAAGACAATCCTTGTGGGGTGCAGTGAAGACAATCCTTGTGGGGTGCAGTGAACAAAATCTTTGGGGGGTACAGTGAACACAATTTTTGTGGGGTGCAGTGAACAAAACCTTTGTGGGGTACAGTGAACACAATCTTTGTGGGGTGCAGTGAACAAAACCTTTGTGGGGTACAGTGAACACAATCTTTGTGGGGTGCAGTGAAGACAATCCTTTTGGAGTGCAGTGAACAAAATCTTTGTGGGGTACAGTGAACACAATCTTTGTGGGGTGCAGTGAAGACAATCCTTGTGGGGTGCAGTGAAGACAATCCTTGTGGGGTGCAGTGAAGACAATCCTTGTGGGGTGCAGTGAACAAAATCTTTGGGGGGTACAGTGAACACAATCTTTGTGGGGTGCAGTGAACAAAACCTTTGTGGGGTACAGTGAACACAATCTTTGTGGGGTGCAGTGAACAAAACCTTTGTGGGGTACAGTGAACACAATCTTTGTGGGGTGCAGTGAAGACAATCCTTTTGGAGTGCAGTGAACACAATCTTTGTGGGGTGCAGTGAACAAAACCTTTGTGGGGTACAGTGAACACAATCTTTGTGGGGTACAGTGAACACAATCTTTGTGGGGTACAGTGAACACAATCTCATACTTCTGAAGCTTTGAGGGTGCTGCCTGTTCTATACTCCTCCTCCTCCTCCTCATCCATCCTTTTAGGTGTACAAACAATAGTAATTGGGGCCTAGTGTGCTTCTGTACGTGTGAAAAACATACACTTTTTTTTGATCATATTTCCTATTCCGCTATTCTATAAAAACCTTTGGGGCTCAATTAAATTGCGGAATAGTCTGTGTCGGTACGTGTGAGATCCACCTTTCCAAGTTTTTGGGGTTCATCTCATACTTCTGAAGCTTTGAGGGTGCTGCCTGTTCTATACTCCTCCTCCTCCTCCTCCTCATCCATCCTTTTAGGTGTACAAACAATAGTAATTGGGGCCTAGTGTGCTTCTGTACGTGTGAAAAACATACACTTTTTTTTGATCATATTTCCTATTCCGCTATTCAATAAAAACCTTTGGGGCTCAATTAAATTGCGGAATAGTCTGTGTCGGTACGTGTGAGATCCACCTTTCCAAGTTTTTGGGGTTCATCTCATACTTCTGAAGCTTTGAGGGTGCTGCCTGTTCTATACTCCTCCTCCTCCTCATCCATCCTTTTAGGTGTACAAACAATAGTAATTGGGGCCTAGTGTGCTTCTGTACGTGTGAAAAACATACACTTTTTTTGATCATATTTCCTATTCCGCTATTCAATAAAAACCTTTGGGGCTCAATTAAATTACGGAATAGTCTGTGTCGGTACGTGTGAGATCCACCTTTCCAAGTTTTTGGGGTTCATCTCATACTTCTGAAGCTTTGAGGGTGCTGCCTGTTCTATACTCCTCCTCCTCCTCCTCCTCCTCATCCATCCTTTTAGGTGTACAAACAATAGTAATTGGGGCCTAGTGTGCTTCTGTACGTGTGAAAAACATACACTTTTTTTGATCATATTTCCTATTCCGCTATTCAATAAAAACCTTTGGGGCTCAATTAAATTACGGAATAGTCTGTGTCGGTACGTGTGAGATCCACCTTTCCAAGTTTTTGGGGTTCATCTCATACTTCTGAAGCTTTGAGGGTGCTGCCTGTTCTATACTCCTCCTCCTCCTCTTCCTCATCCATCCTTTTAGGTGTACAAACAATAGTAATTGGGGCCTAGTGTGCTTCTGTACGTGTGAAAAACATACACTTTTTTTTGATCATATTTCCTATTCCGCTATTCTATAAAAACCTTTGGGGCTCAATTAAATTGCGGAATAGTCTGTGTCGGTACGTGTGAGATCCACCTTTCCAAGTTTTTGGGGTTCATCTCATACTTCTGAAGCTTTGAGGGTGCTGCCTGTTCTATACTCCTCCTCCTCCTCCTCCTCATCCATCCTTTTAGGTGTACAAACAATAGTAATTGGGGCCTAGTGTGCTTCTGTACGTGTGAAAAACATACACTTTTGTTTAATCATATTTCCTATTCCGCTATTCAATAAAAACCTTTGGGGCTCAATTAAATTGCGGAATAGTCTGTGTCGGTACGTGTGAGATCCACCTTTCCAAGTTTTTGGGGTTCATCTCATACTTCTGAAGCTTTGAGGGTGCTGCCTGTTCTATACTCCTCCTCCTCCTCATCCATCCTTTTAGGTGTACAAACAATAGTAATTGGGGCCTAGTGTGCTTCTGTACGTGTGAAAAACATACACTTTTATTTATCATATTTCCTATTCCGCTATTCAATAAAAACCTTTGGGGCTCAATTAAATTGCCTAATAGTCTGTGTCGGTACGTGTGAGATCCACCTTTCCAAGTTTTTGGGGTTCATCTCATACTTCTGAAGCTTTGAGGGTGCTGCCTGTTCTATACTCCTCCTCCTCCTCATCCATCCTTTTAGGTGTACAAACAATAGTAATTGGGGCCTAGTGTGCTTCTGTACGTGTGAAAAACATACACTTTTTTTTTATCATATTTCCTATTCCGCTATTCAATAAAAACCTTTGGGGCTCAATTAAATTGCGGAATAGTCTGTGTCGGTACGTGTGAGATCCACCTTTCCAAGTTTTTGGGGTTCATCTCATACTTCTGAAGCTTTAAGGGTGCTGCCTGTTCTATACTCCTCCTCCTCCTCCTCCTCCTCATCCATCCTTTTAGGTGTACAAACAATAGTAATTGGGGCCTAGTGTGCTTCTGTACGTGTGAAAAACATACACTTTTTTTTGATCATATTTCCTATTCCGCTATTCAATAAAAACCTTTGGGGCTCAATTAAATTGCGGAATAGTCTGTGTCGGTACGTGTGAGATCCACCTTTCCAAGTTTTTGGGGTTCATCTCATACTTCTGAAGCTTTGAGGGTGCTGCCTGTTCTATACTCCTCCTCCTCCTCTTCCTCATCCATCCTTTTAGGTGTACAAACAATAGTAATTGGGGCCTAGTGTGCTTCTGTACGTGTGAAAAACATACACTTTTTTTTGATCATATTTCCTATTCCGCTATTCAATAAAAACCTTTGGGGCTCAATTAATTTGCGGAATAGTCTGTGTCGGTACGTGTGAGATCCACCTTTCCAAGTTTTTGGGGTTCATCTCATACTTCTGAAGATTTGAGGGTGCTGCCTGTTCCATACTCGTCTTCCTCATCCTCCCTTTAGGGTAGGAAAAAATTTAATCGGGCCTAGTCTGTGTTTGTACATGTGAGATACACAGTTTTTTATCCTATTCCGCTATTCAATACACACCCTTTTGGTGTAAAAAACATTAAATTGCGGCATAGTTTGCATATTTGACTGTGAGATACACCCGTGCGATACTGTTGTTCTTTTGTTCCGCTATTCAATAAAGACCTTTCTAGGGCAAGATCTTAAATTTCAGAAATATGAGGAGAGCGTCAAATAGGGGCCGTGGCCTGGGTCGTGGTGGTGCTGCTGCTATAGCTCCTGTTGCAAGGAGAGGACGTGGTCGATCTGTGCCAGCTACACGCACAAGTGAAACACCTTCCTCAAGTGTGAGTAGGCGACAGAACCTGCATCAGTATTTGGTAGGGCATCATACGCCCCTAGAAGTGATGAGGCCAGAACAAGTGGAGGCGATAGTAGATTGGTTTGCTGCTGACAGTGCCTCCAGTTCCTTCACATTGTCTCCCACCCAGTCTACTGCAGAAAGGTCACAGTTGGCACCTGCAGCCGATGTCCAACCGTCTTTCACCTCACCCCCTTGCAAATCAGGCAAGCAGTCTGAGCCCCAAGCCATACAGCAGTCTCTTCTTCTTTTTGATGACTCTGTCAGCAGGGTTTCCCAGGGCCATCCACCTAGCCCTGCCCCAGAAGTGGAAGAGATTGAGTGCAGCGATGCCCAACCACTTATTTCTCAAGATGAGTACATGCAAGGATCATCGCAGCACGTCTCCGATGATGACGAAACGCAGGTGCCAACTGCTGCGGCGTTCAGCATAGCATTGTGGAGACCGACAAGGAGGGCAGGGGTGAAGACTGGGTGGAAGATGATGTGGAGGACGATGAGGTCCTCGACCCCACATGGAATGAACGTCATGCAGGTGACCTGAGTAGTTTGGAGGAAGAGGCGGTGGTCGCACAGAGCCACCAGCACAGCAGAAGAGGGAGCAGGGTGCAGAAGCGGAGCGGCCGTGCCCTAGACACTACGCCCGCTACTGCCCAACGCAGCAAGGGAACGAGCGCACCAAAGTCAGCTCAAAGGAGTTCTCTAGCGTGGAAGTTCTTTAGAGAATGTGCTGATGACAGGACACGAGTGGTTTGCACCCTGTGCAATCAGAGCTTGAAGCGAGGCATAAACCTTCTCAACCTGAGCACAACCTGCATGATCAGGCATCTAAGTGCAAAGCACGAGCTGCAGTGGAGTACACACCTTCAAAACCAAGAAACGTCTCTGGCTCATCCTGCTTCCTCTTCTGCTGCAGTCTCGGCCGCTCCAGCCACATCTGTAGTGATACCGGCACCTGCCACCCCGCAAACAGACGATCTGTCAGCAACACCACCACCTGGGTCACCAACAACCATCTCCACAATGTCCCGTGGAAGCGTTCAGATTTCCATCTCCCAAACACTTGAGAGGAAGAGGAAGTACCCCCCTACCCACCCGCGATCCCTGGCCCTGAATGCCAGCATTTCAAAATTATTGGCCTTTGAAATGCTGTCATTCCGTCTGGTGGAGACGCACAGTTTTAAAAACCTTATGTCGGTGGCTGTCCCACAGTACGTCGTGCCCAGCCGCCACTACTTTTCCAGGCAAGCCAACCCTTCCCTACACAACCAAGTGGGGGAAAAAATCAGGTGTGCACTGCGCAACGCCATCTGTGCCAAGGTCCACCTAACTACCGATACGTGGACCAGTAAGCACGGTCAGGGGCGTTATATCTCCCTAATGGCACACTGGGTAAATGCAGTGGCGGATGGGCCTGAGGCGGATAGCAATTTGGCGCATGTCCTTCCACCACCGAGGATTGCAGGGCGCTTCAGTTTGCCTCCTGTTCCTAACTCCTCCTACTCCGCTTCCTCATCCTCTACCGCCTCCTCATCCGGACAGCGTAACACCTTCACCACCAACTTCAGCATGGCCAGGGGTAAACGACAGCAGGCAGTTTTACAACTTGCCTGTTTGGGGGACAAACCACACACCGCGCAGGAGTTGTGGAGGAGCATGGAACAGCAAACAAATGAGTGGTTGCTGCCAGCGAGCCTCAAGCCCGGCCTGGTGGTGTGCGATAACGGGAGAAATCCCATAGCAGCTCTGGGCCTAGCCGGTTTGACGCACATCCCTTGCCTGGCGCATGTGCTGAATTTGGTGGTGCAGAGGTTCCTCAAAAACTACCCCGATATGTCAGAGCTGCTGCAGAAAGTGCGGGCCGTTTGTGCGCACTTTCGGCGTTCTCACCCTGCTGCTGCTCGCCTGGCAGCGCTGCAGCGTAACTTCGGCCTTCCCGCTCACCGCCTCATATGTGACGTGCCCACAAGGTGGAACTCCACCTTGCACATGCTGGAAAGACTGTGCGAGCAGCAGCAGGCCATAGTGGAGTTTCAGCTGCAGCACGCACGCGTGAGTCGCTCTGCGGAACAGCACCACTTCACCACCAATAACTGGGCCTCCATGCGAGACCTGTGTGCCTTGTTGCGCTGTTTTGAGTACTCCACCAACATGGCCAGTGGCAATGACGCCGTTCTCAGCTTAACTATCCCACTTCTATGCCTCCTTGAAAAAACAATTCGGGCGATGACGGAAGAGGATGTGGCACAGGATGAGGAGGGGGAGGAGGAGGATGAAGAGGTAACATTTCAAAGGCTTTCAGGGCAGTCATTCGCAAGGGGCTCCGAGGGTGGGTTCCTGCACACACAAACGCCAGGGACACAATTGTCCAGCAGGGGCACAGTTCTGGAGGATGAGGAGGATGAGGAGGAGGAGGAGCTGGAGGAGGAGATGGAACCATGTTCACAGCAGGGTGGCACCCAGGCCAGCTCATGGCCATCACTGGTGCGTGGCTGGGGGGATACAGAGGACACGGACGATACACCTCCCACAGAGGACAGCCTTTCGTCGCCTCTGGGCAGCCTGGCACACATGAGCGATTACATGCTGCAGTGTCTCCACAACGACCGCCGAGTTGCCCACATTCTAACTTGTGCTGATTACTGGGTGGCCACGCTGCTGGATCCCCATTACAAGGACAACGTACCGTCCTTAATTCACTCACTGGAGCGCGATCGCAAGATGCGCGAGTACAAGCGCACGCTGGTAGACGCGATGCTGCTGGCATTCCCATCTGACAGCGGGGCCACAGTGGAAGCACAAGGCAGAGGAGGAGGAGGAGGAGGTCGCCAACTCAACCAGGGCACCGCCAGCACCTCAGAAGGCAGATTTAGCATGGCCGAAATGTGGAAAAGCTTTGTCAGCACGCCACAACAAACAGCAGCACCAGCAGCTCAGATGGAACGTCTTAGCAGGAGGCAGCATTTTACCAACATGGTGGAGCAGTATGTGTGCACACGCCTACATGTAGTGAATGAGGGGTCTGCCCCCTTCAACTTCTGGGTCTCCAAATTGGGCACATGGCCTGAGCTTGCCCTTTACGCCTTGTAGGTGCTGGCGTGCCCTGCAGCCAGTGTATTATCTGAACGGGTATTTAGCACGGCTGGGGGTGTTATAACAGACAAGCGCAGCCACCTGTCCAGAGACAATGTGGACAAGCTCACGTTCATTAAAATGAACCAGGCATGGATCCCACGGGACTTTTCCGTACCTTTTGCAGAATAGCAATGGATACCGACCTTACCCAGCCATTGTTCCATTTTTGCTCTTTCTCACTCTTTTGGGGTGTACCCTCATTTAAAATTTGTGAAAAGAAGCAGTGTTGGCTACCTCGTCCTCCTCCTCAGGGCCAGATTAACGTAGGGGCTATTGGAGCTGTAGCTCCATGCAGGCCCCTACCTTTTATATAGGCCCCGGGTTGGCCATATTCACTGTGACCGCTCTTCTGTCACTTGTAAACACAGAAGTCTGGCTTCTATGCTCGCTTCCCCAGGCAGCACCCTCAGAACCTCCTCACACAGCGCGAAGGCTGGACAAGGAGGGACAGTTGCCGATGCATGGATGTGTTTATGGGCTTCAGAGACAGCATCCCATGTTGAATTAGGCATGCATGGCTGCACCCTTCCTCCTCTGGGTGCATGCCAAGGCACGGCCCTTAAGGCCCTTCAAAATCCTCAGCACCAAGACCATGATGCTCTTAATCCGGCCCTGGTCCTCCTCCACCGCCGCTTCCACCTACACCGCCCATAGGTGTGCGCAGCCTATTGCATTAGGGTGTGCACCCCAAAGTTGAAATACACATGCATGTGTTTGCCTACATGTACATGGCCCCGATACATTACTCTCCCTGCTGGCAAAGAGAAATAGAGCAGAGCAGGTGCGAGGGAGATCTTTCCCATCTCCTCACTGGCAAACAGAGCGATAATGCTATGTGCCCTAGGTGATTAGGGTGTGCCCAGGTACACCAGGCACACCCTGTGCGCACGCCTATGACACCGCCACATCCACCACCACCTCAACCTCCCTCCTACTCCTTATGGGCCTCGTCCTTCAGAGATGAAGAACATTGTTTTATTTTTCTGTTTTTTTTTGTTGTTTTAAGTTATTTCCCTATCCACATTTGTTTGCAGAGCACTTGCCATGCTCTTAACTACGTTTTGCTGCCATTTGCAGCACTCTAGCCCTTTCCATTGGTGTTTTAGAGCCATTTTAGTGCCTTAAAGTTCGGGTCCCCATTGACTTCAATGGGGTTCGGTGTCCGGGAAAAGTTCGGTAAAAGTCCGGGACACGGACCCGGACTTTTTTTTAAAGTTCGGCCGAACCCGTCGAACACGGACATCTAGGTGTCCGCTCAACCCTACTCATAAGCCTCAATTAATAACAAATGAGTAGTGCTATAGATAAGTAGTAGGGATTTACCCCCAGACTCACAGTTTTGCAGATTGTCTCTGCTGCTCCAAAGCCTCCAAGCGAAGTGACGCTGTCTCTTGACCGGGGGAATAGGTGGGATGCTGGTTAGCAGAATGGTGATTCTCTGGTGTGCAACAGCACGGCCTGGGGATCTCCCAGCTTCACATGTGAGAGGGGGCGGCGGGCTTCTCCTTCACTTCCTGCCGGCCGCGGCGCTCTCTCTGTCAGCCCGGTATCCACTGCTTGGTCCGTGCAGCCTCACGAGATTACCCCCCAGACAGTGGGAAGGACCTGGAGGGAACGCCGAAGCGGACCATGAGGGTCTGACACAGCCAGGGATGCTAGGATGAGGAAAGAGGTGAGTGGAGGCAGGCGAAGGGGGGGCGCCGAAGGTCTGCTTCTCACAGCGCAAGAGCTCCCTGCTCGTTCTCAGCGGGCATCGGCTGCGCTATGGTCGGATCAAAGGGACAGGTCCCAGAGGGGAGAGATACAGACTCTTTCATCCTCAGACAGCTCCTTTTCCCCACGGCCTACGTGCACGCCACCAGGCTCCTCCCCCTCATGACGGGCGCACGATTTGCTGTCAGTTAAACCCATGTGAGCTAAGTTTTGGGGCCTATACAGGCTGACACCTACTTCTGTATCCTGTGAAAGCCTAATGTACCTCCAGCCATCAAATACTACATTCTGTGCTGTCAGTTAAACCCATGTGACTAATGTTTGGGGCCTATACAGGCCGACACTTACTTCTGTCTACTGTGAATGCCTAATGTACCACCAGCCATCAAATACACTATGTTCTTTGCTGTCAGTTAAACCCATGTGAGCCAATTTTTGGGGCCTATACAGTCGGACACTTACTTCTGTATACTGTGTGAATGCCTAATGTACCTCCAGCCACCAAATACTACGTTCTTAGCTGTCAGGTAAACCCATGTGGGCTAATTTTTGGGGCCTTTTACTGCCGACACTTACTTCTGTATCCTGTGAATGAAAACATTTTTTATTCAAAATGACTGTATTTTTGTATTTTAGAGTCTTAAAAGCCGGTTTTAGTCAAGATAGCTGCATTTTTCTCTCCAATGGCCTGAAAATGTTTTTGGTCAAAATGACTCTATTTTGGTCTCCAAGTGTCTTAAAAGCCTTTTTTAGTCAAAATAACTGCATTTGGTCTCCAAAGGTCTGAAAAAATTTTTAGTCAAAATTACTGTATTTTTGTCTTTTAGAGTCTTAAAAAGCCGGTTTTAGACAAGATTACTGTATTTTGTCTCCAATGGTCTGAAAAACTTTTTGGGGTCAAAAAGACTGTATTTTGGTCTCCAAGTGTCTAAAAAGCCTATTTTAGTCAAAATAACTGCATTTGGTCACCAAAGGTCTGAAAAACAATTTTAGTCAAAATGACTGTTATTTTGTCTTTTAGAGCCTTAAAAAGTTGGGTTTAGACAAGATTTGTCTAAAATCAGCCATTTGGGCTCCAATGGCCTGAAAAAAATGTTTTGGTCAAAATGACTCTGTTTTGGTCTCCAAGTGTCTAAAAAGCCTTTTTTTAGTCAAAATACCTGCATTTGGTCACCAAACGTCTGAAAAAAATATTTAGTCAAAATGACTACATTTATGTTTTGTAGAGCCTTAAAAAGCCGGTTTTAGACTAGATTTTGGACATTTGGCTCCAATGGCCTGAAAAGATTTTTTTGGTCAAAATGACTCTATTTTGGTCTCCAAGTGTCTGAAAAGCCTTTTTTAGTCAGAATAACTGCATTTGGTCACCAAAGGTCTGACATTTTTTTTGTCAAAATTATTGTATTTTTGTCTTTTAGAGCCTTAAAAAGCCTGTTTTTAGACAAGATAACTGCATTTGGGCTCCAATGGCTTGGAAATTTTTTTGGTCAAAATGACTATTTTGGTCTCCAGGTGTCTAAAAAGCCTTTTTTAGTCAAAATAACTGCATTTGGTCCCCAAAGGTCTGAAAAAAAGTTTGTCAAAATTACTGTATTTTTGTCTTTTAGAGCCTTAAAAATCCGGTTTTAGACAAGAAAACTTTATTTGGGCTCCAATGGCCTGAAATATTTTTTTCGGTCAAAATGGCTATTTTGGTCTCCAAGTGTCTAAAAAGCCTTTTTTAGACACAATAACGGCAAAGGTCTGGAAAAAAATTAGTCAAAATGACGGTATTTTTGTCTTTTAGAGCCTTATAAAAGGCGTTTTTAGACACGATTTGTCTAAAACCGGCCATTTGGGCTCCAATGGCCTGAAAACATTTCTTTGGTCAAAATGACTATTTTGGTCTCCAAGTGTCTAAAAAGCCTTTTTTAGTCAAAATAACTGCATTTGGTCACCAAAGGTCTGATAAAATTTTTTAATCAAAATGACTGTATTTTTGT
The DNA here is from genome assembly GCF_965119305.1 of Pelophylax lessonae. Taxonomy (NCBI): domain Eukaryota; kingdom Metazoa; phylum Chordata; class Amphibia; order Anura; family Ranidae; genus Pelophylax; species Pelophylax lessonae. Next base: position 253,466,827 of record NC_138774.1, read on the forward strand.
CTTTTAGGCTTCTTTCACACGGCCGCTCCGTATGTCCACAAATCATCCTATTTTTTTTGAGGATGATTTAGGGACATAATGTAAGTCTATGGCATTGCGGATGTCAGCGGAATACCATCCGCTGACATCCGATTTGCCTCCTTTCAGTTCTGTTCCGTTTTTTGGAACGGAACAGAATCCTATTTTTTCATCCGTTCAAAAAACGGAAAGGAAGCAAAATCGGATGTCAGCGATGTCATCCGCTGACATCCGCAATGTCATGACTTACATTATGTCCGCGTATCATCCGCAAACGGATGGGATGATATGCGGGCATACGGAGCGGTTGACACAAGTGTCATCCACTCCGTGAAAAAAAAAAGAAAAAGTCCCGCAGCGGAGAATAAATCCGGAGCGGCCGTGTGAAAGAAGCCTTAGAGCCTTAAAAAGCCGGTTTTAGACAAGATTTGTCTAAAACCGGCCATTTGGGCTCCAATGGCCTGAAAAAATTTTTTGGTCAAAATGACTATATTTTGGTCTCCAAGTGTCTGAAAAGCCTTTTTTAGTCAGAATAACTGCATTTGGTCACCAAAGGTCTAAAAAATTTTTTGTCAAAATTATTGTATTTTTGTCTTTTAGAGCCTTAAAAAGCCGGTTTTTAGACAAGATAACTACATTTGGGCTCCAATGGCTTGGAAATTTTTTTGGGTCAAAATGACTATTTTGGTCTCCAGGTGTCTAAAAAGCCTTTTTTAGTCAAAATAACTGCATTTGGTCCCCAAAGGTCTGAAAAAAAGTTTGTCAAAATTACTGTATTTTTGTCTTTTAGAGCCTTAAAAAGCCGGTTTTAGACAAGAAAACTTTATTTGGGCTCCAATGGCCTGAAATATTTTTTTCGGTCAAAATGACTCTATTTTGGTCTCCAAATGTCTAAAAAGCCTTTTTTAGACACAATAACGGCAAAGGTCTGAAAAAAAAATTAGTCAAAATGACGGTATTTTTGTCTTTTAGAGCCTTAAAAAGGCCGGTTTTAGACACGATTTGTCTAAAACAGGCCATTTGGGCTCCAATGGCCTGAAAACATTTCTTTGGTCAAAATGACTCTATTTTGGTCTCCAAGTGTCTAAAAAGCCTTTTTTAGTCAAAATAACTGCATTTGGTCACCAAAGGTCTGATAAAATTTTTTAATCAAAATTACTGTATTTTTGTCTTTTAGGCTTCTTTCACACGGCCGCTCCGTATGTCCACAAATCATCCTATTTTTTTTTAGGATGATTTAGGGACATAATGTAAGTCTATGGCATTGCGGATGTCAGCGGAATACCATCCGCTGACATCCGATTTGCCTCCTTTCAGTTCTGTTCCGTTTTTTGGAACGGAACAAAACCCTATTTTTTCATCCGTTCAAAAAACGGAAAGGAAGCAAAATCGGATGTCAGCGATGTCATCCGCTGACATCCGCAATGCCATGACTTACATTATGTCCGCGTATCATCCGCAAACGGATGGGATGATATGCGGGCATACGGAGCGGTTGACACAAGTGTCATCCTCTCCGTGAAAAAAAAAAAAAGTCCCGCAGCGGAGAATAAATCCGGAGCGGCCGTGTGAAAGAAGCCTTAGAGCCTTAAAAAGCCGGTTTTAGACAAGATTTGTCTAAAACCGGCCATTTGGGCTCCAATGGCCTGAAAATTTTTTTTGGTCAAAATGACTATATTTTGGTCTCCAAGTGTCTAAAAAGCCTTTTTTTAGTCAAAATAACTGCATTTGGTCACCAAAGGTCTGAAAAAAATTAAGTCAAAATTAATGTATTTTTGTCTTTTAGAGCCTTAAAAAGCTGGTTTAACCACTTGCCGACCGCCGCACGACTATCTACGTCGGCAGTCAGCCCCGGACAGGCAAAGTGACGTAGGTCTACGTCGGCACTTCCCGCCGGTCCTGTGCGCGCTCCCGTGCCCCCCCATCGCCGCCGATGGCTCGATTGGGTTCAGAACCGATCAGTCATCAGGTCCAGGCCAATCATTTTTGGCCTGGACCTGTTGATCGATCCTGCCCAATCAAATGACACTCTAAGCCTGTGAAATGTAAACACAGGCTTAGAGAAGATGTGCCCTCCCCTCCCAACGTCCTTTTTGGATCCAGCGTGAGAGGAGAGCACATCTAACTGTGAGTATTGCACCAAGCACACCCACACACAGGTAGATAGGCACATTTAACCCCCGATCGCCCCCCCAATTAACCCCTACAGCCCCTGACACAACACACACTGTATACAGCATATAGCATTTTCCTATATACCTGTATAAGTGTGATTTGTGGTCAGGTGTAGTGCTTGCAACCCCCCCTTTTCCACTTAAATTACCCGCCACCCCCCAATAAAGATTTAACCCCTGATCCCCCCCTGATCACCGCCAGTTAACCCCTACCCCCATCATATTCAACACTAATACAAACGTAATATACTGTGTTTTTGTATTTTTGTATTAGTGTGATTGTGATCAGAATTAGCGCAGGCGACTAAGTTTCTGTCCCAAGGAGGTTTAGGGTCCCCCCCACCCACCCAATAAAGATTTAACCCCCTGATCCCCCCCTGATCACCCCTACACCCCCTGCCACAACACACACTGTATACAGTGTATAGCATTTTCTATATACCCGTATAAGTGTGACTTGTGACCAGGTTTAGCGCTTGCCACCGTTTCATTTATCCGTAGGATACCCGTTACCCCCTCCCAATAAAGATTTAACCCCCTGATCCCCCCCTGATCACATCCAGTTAACCCCTTCCCCCCTGTCACATTGCGCACTAATATACACATAATATACTGTTTTTACTGTATTTTGTATTAGTGTGATTGTGACTTGAGGTTGTGCTAGCAAGTTCGTTTCTATCCCAAAGGAGGTTTAGGGCCCCCGCCACCCCCCCCAGATCCACGGCGCATAGTTAGAAATAACCCCTTGATTACCACACACACACACACACACACGCACGCACGCACGCACGCACGCACGCACGCACATAAACTTCCATTACTAGTATAGTGTTTGAACAGATCAATATCTGATCTGATCAGAACTATACTAGCGCCCCCATAGTTTAGGGTTCCCATAGTGCCCTCCCTGATGCGCTGGCATATCCCAATTGGCAACCCACTGATTCTACAGCGCCAGTACTTCCCCCATTCACTGCCCAACCTGGAATCCACGTGGAGACAGCTGGTTTTACGCCCCTGAACTTTTTTGAGCTGTTCTTCACGGAAGATCTTTTCAGATCTATTGTGGATCAATCAAATTTATATGCACAACAATTCATCACCGCCAATCCAAATTCGCCCCTTGCCAGACCATTCGGCTGGAATCCTGTAACGGTTTCCGAATTTAAAATCTTTCTGGGCCTTTCCCTCAACATGGGCATAACCAAACAGAGTGAATTGCAGCTATATTGGTCCACTAGCCCACTTCACCATATGCACATGTACTCTGCCTCCATGTCCAGGGCGAGATATGAGGAAATTCTGCGATTTATGCATTTCAGCGACAATTAAATCTGTCGTCCTCGGGGAGACCCTGCATATGATAGGCTCCACAAAATTCGGCCCCTCATAGACCACTTCAATCAGCGGTTTGCAGCCTTGTTTACCCCTGAACAAGTTGTCTGCATTGACGAGTCCCTGATTAAATTTACTGGCCGCCTTGCTATGAAACAGTACCTCCCCAGCAAGCGTGCCAAGTACGGGGTCAAGCTGTATAAATTGTGTGACAGGGCCACAGGTTATACAGTTAGTTTCCGGGTCTATGAGGGAAATGATAGCTGTGTGGAGCCCCCCAACTGTCCAGACTACATAGGGAGCAGCGGCAAGATTGTTTGGGACTTGGTGTCACCCTTATCCGGAAAGGGGTACCATTTGTACGTGGACAACTTTTACACAAGCGTGCCACTATTTAGTCACCTGCTCGAATTACAAATTGGCGCATGTGGCACCAGGCGACCTAATTGCCGGGGCTTCCCCCAACGGCTTGTAGATTCCCGTCTTAGTCGGGGGACGAGAGCCTGCTTGAAAACGGACAAATTGCTTGCGGTGAAGTGAAAGGATACACGGGATGTTTATGTTCTGTCCTCCCTTCACGCAGACACGACAGTCCAAATCCCTACGGCAACTGGCGTTATAGAGAAACCCCTCTGTGTCCACGAATATAACCTTAATATGGGAGGGGTGGACCTTAACGACCAGCTTTTGGCGCCGTATTTAGTTGCCCGTAAAGCCAGACGCTGGTACAAAAAAGTGTCTGTTTATTTATTCTAATTGGCGATGCTGAACGCCTTTGTCCTATACAGGGCGTCAGGATGAACTGGATCCTTCCGGGAATTCCAGGAAGAGATCATCCTTGCCTACCTGTACCCAGGAGGAATACCTGCCCAACTTCCCCTTCCAGATGCAGTGAGCCGGCTGTATGAGAGGCATTTTTCACATGTCCTCCCGAGTACCCCTACCCAAAGATGCCCCAAAGAAGATGTTGTGTCTGTAGCAGGCGTGGATTTAGGCGTGACACCCGCTATTATTTTCCCAGATGTCCTGACCAACCTAGTGGAGTATTAGTGTAGGGTACAGCACGACACAGTGTAGGGCACACAAACACAGGGTCTAGAAAGATGTTGGATGTCCATCGACATTTTGAGAGACCCAAGCTGGAAGATTGCAGTCCCAAATCAAGAAATCAAGAAACAGTTAGAAAAAAAAATAAAAGGATCCAAAAACTGTTGTGGTGTCAGTCATTTTATATGTCCTTCTACTCCTCCTACTGTACTTTTTTAATGTACTTTGTTTGTTTTTTCATTCTTTTGTGACCTGTTTCTCTTGCAGGTACTCGTTGGCTGCCACGACATTGATTTTATATATTCTGACACAAACAGCGTTTGCGCTCAGCATATATGGATACCTTTGCTGGCAGCAGCTGTGGTGATTTTCTGATTTCAGCACTGCAGTTAAAATCCTATTTTGGTATACGTGGATAGTGTCGTGTATACCCATCATTAAATTCAGTGGGTGGTTGTTTGGGCGGTTAATGATGAGTAATACTACGCATTATTCCTGTGCTGATTTCTGATAGGTTCTCTTTTTTTCCGTTCAGCCCACAGGCTGCATGAAAAAAAAAAAACCTATATGCCAAACAAGGACCAGCAATGTACTGGTACGTTGCTGGACTTTGAGTGGTTATACCAGGATGATGCCTGCAGATTTAGGCATCATCTTGGTATCGTTTTTTACAGCCAGCGGTCGGCTTACATGTAAAAGCAATCCTAGCAGGTAATTGGCCGCTAGACTGCTTTTACATGCAGTGGGAGGGGACTCCCCCCCCCACCGCCGCCTTCCTCAGCCTTCCGTGGTTTTTCTCGGGCTCTCCTGTCCCACCGGTTAACCTGAGAGTGCAGCCGGTGGTTCAATTATCTAACCATAGAGCTAATTGGAGATGAGAATGGCTCCAATAATCTCTATGGCCTAAGATACCGGAAGCTACGAGCATTTCATGACTTCTGTTTCGCCAGAAATAAACAGGGCCATTGGGAAATCGGGAAAGTATTTTATCACACCAATTTTGGTGTGGTCAGATGCGTTAAGGTCAGAGGAGAGATCTAGAGTCTAAAAGACCCCAATTTTTTTTAAAAAGAGTACCTGTCACTACAGATTGCTATCATAGGGGATATTTAAATTCACTGTGATAACAATAAAAATGATTAAAAAAAATTAAAGGTAAGGTGTCAAAATAACATAAAAAAGCAAAATTAAAAAAAAAAATCAAGCCCCCCCCCTTCCCCCGTGCTTGCGCGCAATGGCGCACCCAAGTCTTGGTCTAGTGTCATATGTAAACCGCAATTGCAGCATGCATGTGAGGTATCGCTGCGAACGCCAGGTCGAGTGCAGTAATTCTTGCAGTAGACCTCCTCTGTAAGTCTAAAGTGGTAACCTGTAGAGACTTTTAAAGGTTTTTAAAAATGTACATACTTTGTTGCCGCTGCGCAGGCGTGCGCAATTTTTAAAGCATGTCATGTTTGGTATCTATGTACTCGGCATAAGATCATCTTTTAAATTTTACCCAAAAAATTGGAATTATATAGTGTATTTGTGCAATAAATTAAAACAAATTATTTTTTTCGCAAAAATTGCGTTTGGAAAATCTGTGCGCAAATACCGTGTGACAAAAAAATTTGCAACATCCACCATTTTATTCTATAGGGCCTCTGCTTTAAAGAAATATATAATGTTTGGGGGTTTAAAGTAATTTTCTAGTAAAAAAAATAATAAATTTTTCATGTAAACAAAAAGGCACAGAAAAGGCTTGGTTTTCAAGTGGTTAGAAGAGTGGGTGATGTGCGGATAAGATTGATCATAAAATGCCGGGACAGTTCAAACACCCCCCAAATGACCCCTTTTTGAAAAGTAGACACCCAAAGCTATTTTCTGAGAGGCATGGTGAGTCCATGGAGTATTTTATATTTTGCCACAAGTTTCGGAAAAATTATAATTTTTTTTGTTGTTTTTTTACAGAAAGTTGTCACTAAATGATATATTGCTCACGCATTCCATGGGAATATGTGAAATGACACCCCAAAATACATTCTTTTGCTTCTCCTGAGTACAGGGATACCACATGTGTGAGACTTTTTGGGAGCCTAGCTGTGTACGCGACCTTGAAAACCAATCCCCATCTTCAGGTTTTCTAATGGCGTAAATTGCTGATTTTACCCCTGACTACCTGTCACAATTTCAGAGGCCCTGAAATTTCAAGATAGCACAAAACAAACCCCCCCCCCAAATGACCCCATTTTGCAAAGTAGACACTCCAAACTATTGGCTGAGAAGCATGGTGAGTCCATGGAATAGTTTATATTTTGCCACAAGTTACGGGAACATTTTTTTTTTTACACAAAGTTGTCAGTAAATGATATAATGCTCACACATGCCATGACCCTGCTTAGCTTCCGAGATCAGACGAGATCGGGTGTGTTCAGGGTGATGTGGCCATAGGCAATCACCACTGCCACCCTCAACCCCTTTGAACTTGGCCATGGCAAGATGGCACCTCAGGAGAAACAAAAAGAAACCCAACGAATAAAGGAAAAGCCAAAAGCCTACAGCACCTGGTGTTCCCAGGCAGTCTCCCTTTGAGGTGCCCGACCCTGCTTAGCTTCCGAGATCGGACAAGATCGGGCGCGTTCAGGGTGATGTGGCCGTAGGCGATCACCACTGCCACCCTCTACCCATTTGAACTTGGCCATGGCAAGATGGCACCTCTTGAGAAACAAAAAGAAAGCCAACGAATAAAGGAAAAGCCAATGGCCTGAAAAAAGTTTTTTTTGGTCAAAATGACTCTATTTTGGTCTCCAAGTGTCTAAAAATCCTTTTTTTAGTCACAATAACTGCATTTGGTCACCAAATGTCAGGACCCGGTCTTGAACATGGGACCTTTAGTGTGTCTACCAATGACTCTACTTGCTGGGCCACCTGGTTTCTCAGATTACGCGTTAAAAAACAAAAACACCAAAAATTACAGAAATCTTTCCCTTAGTTAGTAAACGCAATAACTTTTGCGTAAACCAATCAAAATACGCTTATTGTGATATTTTTTTTACCAAACATAGGTAGCAGAAAACAAATTTGCCAAAAATTTAAAAATAATTTAGATTTTTACATTTTTTGGGGGGGAATTTCATATAAAAAAATGTTAAAAATATTGTTATTTTTTTCAAAATAAACGCTCTTTTTTTGTTTATAGCGCAAAAACTAAAAATCGCACAGGTGATCAAATACCACCAAAAGAAAGCTCTGTTTGTGGGAAAAAAGGACGTAAATTTAGTTTGGGTTCGGCATCGCATGACCGCGCAATTGTCAGTTAAATTCGCACAGCGCCAAATCGCAAAAAGTGGCCTGGACGTAAGACAGCAAAATCCTCCGGTGGTAAAGTGGTTAAGGCTCTGTAAGAATATTTAATAATAAATATCTCGCGCTCATACTTAATTATGTCAGAATATTTATACTGCTCTGAACATAGCAGTTTATTTATGGTGAATAAGCAAAGATCTGTGAAAAAGGAGAGTCTTCACCTATTGCCATAAATCAATGTCGTGAATTCTTTTTAATTGATTAATTTCTTTTTAAAAGCATATACCAATCTTAGTGAGTACAGTCTACAGTATGGAATATATATAAAAATATTTATTCTCAAGACATGCAAACACGATATATGATCAAACAAGAAGTGACACAAAAATATAACTCTACATAAACTACTAACTTCATACAATCAATGCAATGTGATGTTTAGCTCAATAATGAAAGTGAAACTGAAACAAAGTGAAAGCAAAACGAAAGCAAAATGAAAGCAAGATTACCATTTCTTCCCAGGTATAGCATAAGCCATAAATAAATGTTCTATATAAACAGACTACAATGGTCTGCGCAATGCATAGCCGAAAGTCACTCGCTGCAGATGAGTGAGAATAAGCCATGCAAAACGGAAGACTTAAAATTGCAAATAATGCACTTAATCTGATATTAATAAAAATGTATAAAAAGCAAAAATCATCTCTTTAGAGAAAAATCTACCATGGCTTATACGGCTGGGATTGTAATCTTATTACCCTTAAATATGCAATATAAAACATATAAGGAAGGAATAAACAATTGTTAAATAAAATCAAATATCATAGCAAGGCATATTTACCACACTTAAGATGGCCGCTAGCTTCAAATGGTGTTACCAGAGTCCTAAGATGGATGCCAGTCCTAAGATGGTGGCTTCCCTTTCAGATGAATGATGGACAAAATGGAGTATGTCTGGATGAGTCTATCAAGTAATGTAATAGCGTGTGTGATGTAAGTGTATTGTATGTTGGGCAGTGTAATGTCTGTCCTCTCTCATCTGGGTTGGTCTTTTATACAGTAAGAACAAAGAGCTATAAAAATTACCATAAGTAAAACCCAGAGGGATGAAACATGATTTCCATTGGTTAGGATATTCTATACCTAAACTGGTGAGGTCAGAGACACACCTCTTTTGATAATTAACCCAATACTTGGTATAATAAAATTAAAAGATGATTTCTCTATATGTAAGAGTAATCATAAAACACATATAAAACTTTGTCCAGACTCCCAGTACATACATAAATGTCCATCTGTATCTCCATCATTCACCTTGCAATTATGGGATCTGGTAAACCATTTTTATAATAATTATTTTTAATACAATATAATATTTCTAAATGGGAAATATCTAAAATTATCTCAAAACTGCATTTGGTATTTCGTCTACAGGAGGCAGTATTGCACTGTTCATTAGATCTTGTGTGTTAACATAATTAGAAACAATTACCATTATATCCTTATCTGATGACCTCTGACCTGTCGGCTAGTGAGAAGCCATTACTTATTTGACCATGCCAAAGACTGTCAGGCATAGAGTCTAGAATTGGAAGATCTATGATACCTCTGAACACTTAGACACAAACCTCTCTGAAATGAGGTAATTAGTGACGAGATACATATGTCCTTACACTTATTAGAAAAAGAATTCTAAGTAAGATTATTACTACGAGACTATAAACCCAAAATGTGATATAACATTCCTAAATGCCTTACATAATATAATAACATAATTATGGCTAATATCTTCACACACATATAAAACACTGAGCCATTGTCTATTGTTAAATACTTATAGACAGACTGGCACTACCATCCCCTTAACATCTGTTATCTGATAGAGATGTCAATGTATCAGCTTATTTATGACAAAAGAAAATAGAAATGTCTGCTGAAATTATAAGACCCTATTGTTGAAATTCTATGCTCTCTTGTAAGCTTGTAAGAGACATTTTGTTTAACAAGTATATATGAACTTTGTTTGACCTTAAAAACAAGATGGAAGCCATGCCATTCAGAATCTCTTATGCATAATACGAAATATACATGGCTTTTAAAATCATTTTTCTTTTTACCTATTATTATTTTAATCAACCCCCAATAACCCTGACATATCCCCCCCCTTTCTTCCCAGTAGACAAGTGTGCAACTTAGACATATCTGGGGAGAAAGCTTTTAGAAGGAGTAGTAAAAGAAAAAAAAATGTCTTGTTCTCTTTTTTTTAAGAGAATAGTTCATATTGGGAATTGTTCATAACTTTTAAGTAAAGCGGTAAAAAAAAAATGAGAGAAAAAAAAATCAGTTCAAAATGTCAGTTCGTAGCGACTTTGCTAGTGTTAGCTATGTCACAAACTGTTCCTTATTAGTCTCTTTGAATTCTGATCTCCTGGTAAAGAAACACAAATGTTCCTGAAAATCTGCAACATCAGCTTGTAAAGTCTTGATAGAGACAGAAATTAACTGCTGCAATGGCATTGGCAACTACCATTCAAAGCGCAGTAAAACAATGTTTGCAATCAGGAAGCTGAGAAATCGGTTTGGACATTCAACCTTGGATGTTGGTTGGATAATGAATGGTTTCAGCATGGTCTAGAGTGTCATACACCCAGACTGAGGTTTGCTCACAAATACAATGCACATTCTCACATCTCCTTCAATTGAAAACAGGAGATGCGATTCCTCTCAATGAATTTCCTCGGATCAAATGCACAAAGATCTGTAGAAACAAATCTTCCTCTCCGTCAACAAGAATCTGGGGTGTCTCGCAGCTTGATTCCTGAAGAAGGACCCAATTCAATGAGGGGTTCCATCTTGAGCTGGGCTCTAAGGAATGAGATGACCCATCCGATCGCTGTGTCTTTGGCAAACATCATCATCTGTACCAATCAACGACCTGGCATGGAAGGTTAATCTCTTCCTATTGGATGAAACATATAGTATCAATATACATTCTTATCAATTGACATTTCAATGCAATGTTGGTACCCTAAACTTTCTCAGAGTTCTCCTTTAGTCCACCGTGTGATCAGTCCTTTTTATCTGACCACCAGGGAAGGTGAGACTATATATGCGACCTTTCCTAGGGCGACTGACTTCTGGGGCTTATTAACATGGGATTGTAATTATCGCCATGGATACTATGCATTGGACAATGATACAATGATGCAATATTTTGTTTAAAATTTACCTACTACTTAGGAAAAAAAAAAAAAAATATCTCCCCCTCTGGGGCATCAATGCAATTTATTGGAGGTAATAAAACTACCTGGCATTGAGGATTCCTTCTTGGTTACCATATACAACCTTTAACCTCTTGACTGCATTACGTCATTAGGGTTTGATCCTCCTTGTTATCACCGTCATTGGCGATTTTTCAAAATGTGTCCGCTTTTGAGCGACCTGTTTGAGTCAGAGGGATGAAGTGACCACTGAAAAATAAGAGGGTAGTTAGTATCTAACAACCAAGATCCCCTGACAGGGATTTCAGGATCCTCAATGCTGTGATCTGGGGATTAAAATGGTGTTAGAACCTCTGTATCCTATACCTCTATTCAGTGTATCCCTTTGATTTCTGTCATTTGGGCATTTAAAGATTTTGTGGCCTTTGGCTGGCCGTAGGATTTGTTCCTAAAGAGGGATTATTTTAGTTCTGGGCTGCAGTGCCCTGAGTGAACCAAGTGATCAGCTGATCCATTTGGCATCTACTCGGCTGAAAACTTCTGCAGAGTTAAATTATTGGCTCCGCCTCCTGCGGTGCCTATGTCTCTCGGGTTCAGACAGATGGGACAGACCCCCATCAGAACCAGTTACTCGGTTCTGGCGTGAGGTCTGGGCCTTAATGTCACTCGATTGTCCCGAGGATTTTGGGGATCCCTAGGATGGGGCAAATCCCTATTTATTTGTGGGTGCCCCCCCTTCTGTTGATGGGATGTCCAGTGTCCTCCTTAAGGTATCCGGTGTTCCCTTTGGGGCCTAGGTGGCATGTCTTGCTCTTTTGCTAAACTTATTATTATGTACATGGGCAATGCCTCAAAGCATAGGGATTTAAATTAAAGGGTGGTTGTACTCAGCTCCTTCATTGAAGGGTGTTAAGCACTTTTGAGCACAGCAAAAAAAATTCAATGGGGCTTTGGTGCTGTGTACATTTTAAATTGTAGATAACAGCTCTAGCAGCGTTAAAGTTTTGTAGGGGCTGACTTTTAAATTACATCCTGCAGGCACAACACAGACAGTTGTTTTCATAGGCCTTAAGATGATTAGTAATGTCTAAGGACCCTTACTTAACAAAAATCGGGACAGTACTCTTTTTAAAAACGTTTTAAATTCTGGAGGTGTATGGTGTCTTTTTAGGGGTGCTAGTCTTTTGCAATGACCTGATATGACTCATACCTATTTATGCATGGCTGCCCAATTTCTGCCCTCCTATATTTAGAAGTGTGGCTGGGGTAGGACATGGAATCTTTGCCTGACTCCCCCTATTTGTCTGGGTCATAACCAACAGACTGGGAGTCATATCTGGGTCTATGAATAATTAATTTTTAATGCAGGACTAATAAGCATTACCCTTTTGCATGGACACCATGACCTTATGGAACTCTCTTATTTATTTACTAATGAGTTCCTGTCATAACTTGAACAGTTACATTTATATTATTATGTTTTTTTTTAATTTTCCACTGCTGGTTACTCGGCAACTTTTGCTAGAAAACATTTTTCCTTGCTCAAAACTTCCTAATTATTGCATTAATCATTTACATTTCTCTTTCACGTGATTACTTTCATTACAGCTTCCTTGATAAAACTTCTGCCACAATTCTACTTCATTTTGCAGTTTCACGCTACATTCTCTTAACTGATGTGTCCCAATAGAGGTTACTTTTACCTGCTCAAGGAGGTTCCTTATCTTATTCTCTCATTTATTTGGAGTGGAGATTGGAACTTTACTAAACTCCTTTTTGCTGAGCCTTCTGGTGCAGTTCCTCACAAAAATACAGTAAGATTAGCCATGACTCAAAATGTATGTGATCACGCTTCCTGATGTCTTTGGTGTTAGTTAAGCTTATTGGTGAGTTCATACATACAGGTTATCCTCTACCCAAGTCAGATGCCTGTTATTGGCCCGACTTCTGAGGATTTTGATATATGACTCTAACCAGTATTTACATATTCCACCATTTCAGACTCAGAGAGGTGTTTCCACACATTTATGATCTGTGCCAAATCTACTGGGGTTGTGGCATTACCACTAGGGATTCACACCTTGCCAGAGTTGGCAGCATGAACATTACCTGCTGTAGACATTTTTAAGGCATTTCTATCACATTCACTACTAATTTTTTAAAGTTATTGATTATGTCACCTGATCAATATTTATGATTGGCATATGTAAGAAATCAATAATTATCTCAGCGGTGCCTCCATTATATGTAAGAATATTTAATAATAAATATCTCACGCTCGTACTTAATTATGTCATAATATTTATACTGCTCTGAACATAGCAGCTTATTTATGGTGAATAAGCAAAGATCTGTGAAAAAGGAGAGTCTTCACCTATTGCCATAAATCAATGTCGTGAATTCTTTTTAATTGATGAATTTCTTTTTAAAAGCATATACCAATCTTAGTGAGTACAGTCTACAGTATGGAATATATATAAAAATATTTATTCTCAAGACATGCAAACATGATATATGATCAAACAAGAAGTGACACAAAAATATAACTCTGCATAAACTACTAACTTCATACAATCAATAAAATGTGATGTTTAGCTCAATAATGAAAGTGAAACTGAAACAAAGTGAAAGCAAAACGAAAGCAAAATGAAAGCAAGATTACCAATTCTTCCCAGGTATAGCATAAGCCATAAATAAATGTTCTATATAAACAGACTACAATGGTCTGCGCAATGCATAGCCGAAAGTCACTCGCTGCAGATGAGTGAGAATAAGCCATGCAAAACGGAAGACTTAAAATTGCAAATAATGCACTTAATCTGATATTAATAAAAATGTATAAAAAGCAAAAATCATCTCTTTAGAGAAAAATCTACCATGGCTTATACGGCTGGGATTGTAATCTTATTACCCTTAAATATGCAATATAAAACATATAAGGAAGGAATAAACAATTGTTAAATAAAATCAAATAACATAGCAAGGCATATTTACCACACTTAAGATGGCCGCTAGCTTCAAATGGTGTTACCAGAGTCCTAAGATGGATGCCAGTCCTAAGATGGTGGCTTCCCTTTCAGATGAATGATGGACAAAATGGAGTATGTCTGGATGACTCTATCAAGTAATGTAATAGCGTGTGTGATGTAAGTGTATTGTATGTTGGGCAGTGTAATGTCTGTCCTCTCTCATCTGGGTTGGTCTTTTATACAGTAAGAACAAAGAGCTATAAAAATTACCATAAGTAAAACCCAGAGGGATGAAACATGATTTCCATTGGTTAGGATATTCTATACCTAAACTGGTGAGGTCAGAGACACACCTCTTTTGATAATTAACCCAATACTTGGTATAATAAAATTAAAAGATGATTTCTCTATATGTAAGAGTAATCATAAAACTTTGTCCAGACTCCCAGTACATACATAAATGTCCATCTGTATCTCCATCATTCACCTTGCAATTATGGGATTTGGTAAACCATTTTTATAATAATTATTTTTAATACAATATAATATTTCTAAATGGGAAATATCTAAAATTATCTCAAAACTGCATTTGGTATTTCGTCTACAGAAGGCAGTATTGCACTGTTCATTAGATCTTGTGTGTTAACATAATTAGAAACAATTACTATTATATACTTATCTGATGACCTCTGACCTGTCGGCTAGTGAGAAGCCATTACTTATTTGACCATGCCAAAGACTGTCAGGCATAGCGTCTAGAATTGGAAGATCTATGATACCTCTGAACACTTAGACACAAACTTCTCTGAAATGAGGTAATTAGTGACGAGATACATATGTCCTTACACTTATTAGAAAAAGAATTCTAAGTAAGATTATTACTATGAGAATATAAACCCAAAATGTGATATAACATTCCTAAATATATATGTATATGCCTTACATAATATAATAACATAATTATGGCTAATATCTTCACACACACATATAATAATGTATCTATAAAAACATATATAGTTCTCATTTTAAAATGTCTGATGAAAAACACTGAGCCATTGTCTATTGTTAAATACTTATAGACAGACTGGCACTACCATCCCCTTAACATCTGTTATCTGATAGAGATGTCAATGTATCAGCTTATTTATGACAAAAGAAAATAGAAATGTCTGCTGAAATGATAAGACCCTATTGTTGAAATTCTATGCTCTCTTGAAAGCTTGTAAGAGACATTTTGTTTAACAAGTATATATGAACTTTGTTTGACCTTAAAAACAAGATGGAAGCCATGCCATTCAGAATCTCTTATGCATAATACGAAATATACATGGCTTTTAAAATCATTTTTCTTTTTACCTATTATTATTTTAATCAACCCCCAATAACCCCGACAGCTCTAAAAGACAAAAATACAGTCAATTTGACTAAATTTTTTTTCAGATCTTTGCTGACCAACTGCAGTTATTTTGACTAAAAAAGGCTTTTTAGACACTTGGAAACCAAAATAGAGTCATTTTGACCAAAATAATTTTCAGGCCGTTGGAGACCAAATGCAATTATCTTGTCTAAAACCGGCTTTTTAAGACTATAAAAGACAAAAATACAGTCAATTTGACTAAAAATCTTTTTCAGACCTTTGGTGACCAAATGCAGTTATTTTGACTAAAACAGGCTTTTTAGACACTTGGAGACCAAAATAGAGTCATTTTGACCCAAAAGAATTTTTAGACCATTGGAGACAAAATGCAGTAATCTTGTCTAAAACCGGATTTTTAAGACTCTAAAAGACAAAAATACAGTCATTTTGAATAAAACTATTTTTTCAATCACCACTGCCACCCTCGACCCCTTTGAACTTGGCCATGGTAAGATGGCACCTCAGGAGAAACAAAAAGAAAGCCAACGAATAAAGGAAAAGCCAAAAGCCTACAGCACGTGGTATTCCCAGGTGGTCTCCCATCCAGGTACTAAACAGGCCTGACCCTGCTTAGCTTTCGAGATATGATGAGATTGGGCACGTTCAGGGTGATGTGGCCGTAGGCCATCACCACTGCCACCCTCGACCCCTTTGAATTTGGCCATGGCAAGATGGCACCTCAGGAGAAACAAAAAGAAAGCCAACGAATAAAGGAAAAGCCAAAAGCCTACAGCACCTCGTATTCCCAGTTGGTCTACCATCCAGGTACTACCCATGCCTGAACCTGCTTTGCTTCCGAGATCAGACGAGATCGGGCACGTTCAGGGTGTTGTGGCTGTAGGCAGTAACCACTGCCACCCTCGACCCCTTTGAACTTGGCCATGGCAAGATGGCACCTCATCTCCTCTGATCTCAGAACCTAAGCAGGGTCACGCCTGGTTAGAACCTGGATGGGAAACTGCCTGGGACACTGCCTGGGACAACCAGGTGCTGTAGGTTTTTGGCTTTTCCTTTATTCCTTGGCTTTCTTTTTGTTTCTCCTGAGGTGCCATCTTGCCATGGCAAAGTTCAATGGGGTCGAGGGTGGAAGCGGTGATCGCTTACGGCCACATCACCCTGAACCCGCCTGATCTCATTCTATCTCGGAAGCTAAGCAGGGTCGGGCCTGGTTAGTACCTGGATGGGAGACCGCCTGGGAATATCAGGTGCTGTAGGCTTTTGGCTTTTCCTTTATTCGTTGGCTTTCTTTTTGTTTCTCCTAAGGAGCCATCTTGCCATGGCCAAGTTCAAAGGGGTCGAGGGTGGCAGTGGTGATCGTCTACTGCCACATCACCCTGAACGCGCCAAATCTCGTCTGATCTCAGAAGCTAAGCAGGGTCAGGCCTGGCTTGTATCTGGATGGGAGACCGCCTGGGAATACCAGGTGCTGTAGGCTTTTGGCTTTTCCTTTATTCGTTGGCTTTCTTTTTGTTTCTCCTGAGGAGCGATCTTGCCATGGCCAAGTTCAAAGGGGTCGAGGGTGGCAGTGGTGATCGCCTACGGCCACATCTCCCTGAACGCACCCTATCTTGTCTCATCTTGGAAGCTAAGCAGGGTCGGGCCTGGTTAGTACCTGAATGGGAGACCGCCTGGGAATACCAGGTGCTGAAGGCTTTTGGCTTTTCCTTTATTTGTTGGCTTTCTTTTGTTTCTCCTGAGGTGCCATTTTGCCATGTCCAAGTTCAAAGGGGTCGAGGGTGGAAGTGGTGATTGCCTACAGAAACATCACCCTAAACACGCCCGATCTCATCTGATCTCGGAACCTAACCAGGCCTGGTTAGTACCTGGATGGGAGACCGCCTGTGTAGCAGATCAGGTAGTTTAATCTACATTGGCTCTGCTGGTAGATAGGAAAACAGGTAATAATCCAACTAGGCAGGTACAGCATGCAACAATCCAAGTAGCCTTATACAATCCTTCCCTCCCAAGAACTAGACGACACATATGCTGGGAGTCAACTCAGAATGCCTTGTTTATTGAAAACACAAAAGATCTACACTTCACCAAAACCCCCTCCCTCTTCGAGTCATTCCACACAAACACACATCCCATAATATGCTTACAAGGCAGACAGGAACAATAGGACAATGGAATGCTGGTATTCACAATAACAAACCCCACCCCACTAGCAGGGGTCTATGAAACACTGCTGCCATATTCTAGCAATCTGCAATATATCTTTATATATTTCCTCAGGGACACTGTTCAGTAATATTATGGCCATTCTTTCAACACAAGCCACACTCTCAGTGTCCATTCCGCTACAGCCTGGGAATACCAGGTGCTGTAGGTTTTTGGCTTTTCCATTATTCATTGGCTTTCTTTTTGTTTCTCCTGAGGTGCCATCTTGCCATGGCCAAGTTCAAAGGGGTCGAGGGTGACAATGGTGATCGCCTACGGCCATATAACCCTGAACGTACCAAATCTTGTCTGATCTCAGAAGCTAAGCAGGGTCGGGCCTGGTTAGAACCTGGATGGGAGACCGCCTGGGAATACCAGGTGCTTTAGGCTTTTGGCTTTTCCTTTATTTGTTGGCTTTCTTTTTGTTTCTCCTGAGGTGCCATCTTGCCATGGCTAAGTTCAAAGGGGTCGAGGGTGGCAGTGTTGATCGCCTACAGCCACATCACCCTGAACGTGCACGATCGCGTCTGATCTCAGATGCTAAGCAGGGTCAGGCCTGGTTAGTTCCTGGATGGGAGACCGCCTGGGAATACCAGGTGCTGTAGACTTTTGGCTTTCTTTTTGTTTCTGCTGAGGTGCCATCTTGCCATGGCCAAGTTCAAAGGGGTCGAGTGTGGCAGTGGTGATTGCCTACGGCCACATCACCCTGAACACGCCTGATTTCGTCTCATCTCAGAAGCTAAGCAGGGTCGGGCCTGGTTAGTACCTGGATGGGAGACCGCCTGGGAATATCAGGTGCTGTAGGCTTTTGGCTTTTCCTTTATTCGTTGGCTTTCTTTTTGTTTCTCCTGAAGTGCCATCTTGCCATGGCCAAGTTCAAAGGGGTCAAGGGTGGCAGCGTTGATCGTCTACGGCCACGTCACCCTGAACACGCCCGATCTCGTCTGATCTTGGAAGCTAAGCAGGGTCGTTACTGGTTAGTTCCTGGATGGGAGACCGCCTGGGAATACCAGGTGCTGTAGGCTTTTGGCTTTCTTTTTGTTTCTCCTAAGGAGCTATTTTGCCATGGCCAAATTCAAAGGGGTCGAGGGTGGCAGTGGTGATTTTCTACAGCCACGTCACCCTGAACGTGCACGATCTCGTCTGATCTCGGATACTAAGCAGCTTCAGGCCTGGTTAGTACCTGGATGGAAGACCGCCTGGTAATACCAGGTGCTGTAGGCTTTTGGCTTTTCCTTTATTCCTTGGCTTTCTTTTTGTTTCTCCTGAGGTGCCATCTTGCCATGGCCAAGTTCAAAGGGGTCGAGGGTGGCAGTGTTGATCGTCTATGGCTACATCACCCTGAACACGCCCGATCTCGTCTGATCTTGGAAGCTAAGCAGGGTCGTTACTGGTTAGTACCTGGATGGGAGATCGCCTGGGAACATCAGGTGCTGTAGGCTTTTGGCTTTTCCTTTATTCATTGGCTTTCTTTTTGTTTCTCCTAAGGAGCTATTTTGCCATGGCCAAGTTCAAAGGGGTCGAGGGTGGCAGTGGTGATCGCCTACAGCCACATCACCCTGAACGTGCACGATCTCGTCTGATCTCGGATGCTAAGCAGGTTCGGGCCTGGTTAGTACCTGGATGGGAGACCGCTTGGGAATACCAGGTGCTGTAGGCTTTTGGCTTTTCCTTTACTCATTGGCTTTCTTTATTCTTCTTGAGGAGCCATCTTGCCAAGGCCAAGTTCAAAGGGGTCGAGTGTGGCAGTGGTGATCGTCTACAGCCACATCACCTTGAACGCGCTCAATCTCGTCTGATCTTGAAAGCTAAGCATGGGTCGGGCCTGGTTAGTACCTGGATGGGAGACCGCCTGGGAATATCAGGAGCTGTAGGCTCTTTGCTTTTCCTTTATTCATTGGCTTTCTTTTTGATTCTCCCGAGGTGCCATCTTGCCATGGCCAAGTTCAAAGGGGTCGAGGGTGGCAGTGGTGATTGCCTACAGCCACATCACCCTGAACACGCCCGATCTCGTCTGATCTCAGAAGCTAAACAGAGTTGGGGCTGGTTAGTAGCTGGATGGGCGACTGCCTGGGAATACCAGGTGCTGTAGGCTTTTGGCTTTTCCTTTATTCGTTGGCTTTCTTTTTGTTTCTCCTGAGGAGCCATCTTGCCATGGCCAAATTCAAAGGGGTCGAGGGTGGCAGTGGTGACCGCCTATGGCCACATAACCCTGAACATGCCCAATCTCGTCTGATCTCAGAAGCTAAGCAGGGTCGGGACTGGTTAGAACCTGGATGGGGAACCGCCTGGGAATACCAGGTGCTGTAGGCTTTTAGCTTTTCCTTTATTCGTTGGCTTTCTTTTTGTTTCTCCTGAGGTGCCATCTTGCCATGGCAAAGTTCAAAGGGGTCGAGGGTGGCAGTGGTGATTGCCTATGGCCTCATCACCCTGAATGCATCAGTTCTCGTCTGATCTCAGAAGCTAAGCAGGGTATTGCCTGGTAGGTAGCTGGCTGGGAGAATGCCTGGGAATACCAGGTGCTGTAGGCTTTTGGTTTTTTCTTTATTTGTTGCCTTTCTTTTTGTTTCTCCTGAGGTGCCATCTTGCTATGGCCAAGTTCAAAGGGGTCGAGGGTGGCAGTAGGGATCGCCTACGGCCACATAACCCTGAACACACCCAATCTCGTCTGATCTTGGAAGCTAAGCAGGGTCGTTACTGGTTAGTACCTGGATGGGAAATCGCCTGGGAATACCAGGTGCTGTAGGCGTTTGGCTTTTCCTTTATTCATTTCTTTATTTCTCTTGAGGAGCCATTTTGCCAAGGCCAAGTTCAAAGGGGTCGAGGGTGGCAGTGGTGATCTTCTACAGCCACATCACCTTGAACGCGCTCAATCTCGTCTGATCTTGAAAGCTAAGCATGGGTTGGGCCTGGTTTGTACCTGGATGGGAGACCGCCTGGAAATATCAGGAGCTGTAGGCTGTTGGCTTTTCCTTTATTCATTGGCTTTCTTTTTGTTTCTCCTGAGGTGCCATCTTGCCATGGCCAAGTTAAAAGGGGTCGAGGGTGGCAGTGGTGATTGCCGACGGCCACATCACCCTGAAAGCGCACAATCTCGTCTGATCTCGGACGCTAAGAAGGGTCGGGCCTGGTTAGTACCTGGATGGGAGACCGCCTGGGAATACCAGGTGATGTAGGCTTTTGGCTTTTCCTTTATTTGTTGACTTTGTTTTTGTTTCTCCTGAGGTGCCATCTTGCCATGGCCAAGTTCAAAGGGATCGAGGGTGGCAGTGGTGATCGCCTACGGCCACATCACCCTGAACGCGCCCGATCTCGTCTGATCTCAGAAGCTAAGCAGAGTCGGGCCTGGTTAGTAGCTGGATGGGCGACTGCCTAGGAATACCAGGTGCTGTAGGCTTTTGGCTTTTCCTTTATTCGTTGGCTTTCTTTTTGTTTCTCCTGAGGAGCCATCTTGTCATGGCCAAGTTCAAAGGGGTCGAGGGTGGCAGTGGTGATCGCCTACGGCCACATCACCCTGAACGTGCCCAATCTCATCTGATCTCGGACGCTAAGAAGGGTCGGGCCTGGTTTGTACCTGGATGGGAGACGGCCTGGGAATACCAGGTGATGTAGGCTTTTGGCTTTTCCTTTATTTGTTGACTTTGTTTTTGTTTCTCCTGAGGTGCCATCTTGCCATGGCCAAGTTCAAAGGGATCGAGGGTGGCTGTGGTGATCACCTACGGCCACATCACCCTGAATGCGCCCGATCTCGTCTGATCTCAGAAGCTAAGCAGAGTCGGGCCTGGTTAGTAGCTGGATGGGCGACTGTCTAGGAATACCAGGTGCTGTAGGCTTTTGGCTTTTCCTTTATTCGTTGGCTTTCTTTTTGTTTCTCCTGAGGAGCCATCTTGCCATGGCCAAGTTCAAAGGGGTTGAGGGTGGCAGTGGTGATCGCCTACAGCCATATCACCCTGAACACGCCCGATCTCGTCTGATCTCGGAAGCTAAGCAGGGTCGAGCATGGTTAGTACCTGGATGGGAGACCGACTGGGAATACCAAGTGCTGTAGGCTTTTGGCTTTTCCTTTATTCGTTGGCTTTCTTTTGCTTCTCCTGAGGTGCCATCTTGCCATGGCCAAGTTCAAAGGGGTCGAGGGTGGCAGGGGTGATCGCCTAAGGCCACATCACCCTGAACACACTCGATCTCGTCTGATCTTGAAAGCTAAGCAGGGTCGTTACTGTTTAGTACCTGGATGGGAGATCACCTGGGAATATCAGGTGCTGTAGGCTTTTGGCTTTTCCTTTATTCGTTGGCTTTCTTTTTGTTTCTCCTAAGGAGCTATTTTGCCATGGCCAAGTTCAAAGGGGTCGAGGGTGGCAGTGGTGATTGCCTACAGCCACATCACCCTGAACGTGCATGATCTCGTCTGATCTCGGATGCTAAACAGGTTTGGGCCTGGTTAGTACCTGGGTGGGAGACCGCCTGGGAATACCAGGTGCTGTAGGCTTTTGGCTTTTCCTTTATTCATTGGCTTTCTTTATTTCTCTTGAGGAGCCATCTTGCCAAGGCCAAGTTCAAAGGGGACGAGGGTGGCAGTGGTGATCGTCTATAGCCAAATCACCTTGTACGCGCTCAATCTCGTCTGATCTCGAAAGCTAAGCATGGGTCGGGCATGGTTAGTACCTGGATGGGAGACCGCCTGGGAATATCAGGAGCTGTAGGCTGTTTGCTTTTCCTTAAAAATTGGCTTTCGTTTTGTTTCTCCTTAGGTGCCATCTTGCCATGGCCAAGTTCAAAGGGGTCGAGGGTGGCAGTGGTGATTGCCGACAGCTACATCACACTGAAAGCGCACAAACTCGTCTGATCTCGGATGCTAAGAAGGGTCGGCCTGGTTAGTACCTGGATGGGAGACCGCCTGGGAATACCAGGTGATGTAGGCTTTTCCTTTATTTGTTGACTTTGTTTTTGTTTCTCCTGAGGTGCCATCTTGCCATGGCCAAGTTCAAAGGGGTCGAGGGTGGCAGTGGTAATTGCCTATGGCCACATCACCCTGAACGTGCCTGATCTCGTCTGATCTCAGAAGCTAAGCAGAGTCGGGCCTGGTTAGTAGCTGGATGGGCGACTGCCTGGGAATACCAGGTGCTGTAGGCTTTTAGCTTTTCCTTCATTCGTTGGCTTTCTTTTTGTTTCTCCTGAGGTGCCATCTTGCCATGGCAAAGTTCAAAGGGGTAAAGGGTGGCAGTGGTGATCGCCTACAGCCACATCACCCTGAACGCATCCGTTCTCGTCTGATCTCAGAAGCTAAGCAGGGTAGGGCTGGGTGGGAGAATGCCTGGGAATACCAGGTGCTGTAGTCTTTTGGTTTTTCCTTTATTTGTTGCCTTTCTTTTTGTTTCTCCTGAGGTGCCATCTTGCCATGGCCAAGTTCAAAGGGGTTGAGGGTGGCAGTAGTGATCGCCTACGGCCACATAACCCTGAACGCACCCAATCTCGTCTGATCTCAGAAGCTAAGCAGGGTCGGGCCTGTTTAGAACCTGGATGGGAAAAAGCCTGGGAATACCAGGTGCTGTAGGCTTTTGGCTTTTCCTTTATTCATTAGCTTTCTTTTTGTTTCTCCTGAGGTGCCATCTTGCCATGGCCAAGTTCAAAGGGGTCGAGGATGGCAGTGTTGATCGCCTATGGCCACATCACCCTGAACGCGCTAGATATCGTCTGATCTCAGAAGCTAAGCAGAGTCGGGCCTGGTTAGTAGCTGGATGGGTGACTGCCTGGGAATACCAGGTGCTGTAGGCTTTTGGCTTTTCCTTTATTCGTTGGCTTTCTTTTTGTTTCTCCTGAGGAGCCATCTTGCCATGGCCAAGTTCAAACGGGTCGAGGGTGTCAGTGGTGATCGCCTACAGCTACATCACCCTGAACACACCCAATCTCGTCTGATCTCGGAAGCTAAGCAGGGTCGGGCCTGGTTAGTACCTGTATGGGAGACCGACTGGGAATACCAGGTGCTGTAGGCTTTTGGCTTTTCCTTTATTCGTTTGCTTTCTTTTGCTTCTCCTGAGGTGCCATCTTGCCATGGCCAAGTTCAAAGGGGTCGAGGGTGGCAGTGGTGATCGCCTACAGCCACATCACCCTGAACACGCCCGATCTCGTCTGATCTTGGAAGCTAAGCAGGGTCGAGCATGGTTAGTACCTGGATGGGAGACCGACTGGGAATACCAGGTGCTGTAGGCTTTTGGCTTTTCCTTTATTCGTTGGCTTTCTTTTGCTTCTCCTGAGGTGCCATCTTGCCATGGCCAAGTTCAAAGGGGTCGAGGGTGGCAGGGGTGATCGCCTAAGGCCACATCACCCTGAACACACCCGATCTCGTCTGATCTTGAAAGCTAAGCAGGGTCGTTACTGTTTAGTACCTGGATGGGAGATCGCCTGGGAATATCAGGTGCTGTCGGCTTTTGGCTTTTCCTTTATTCGTTGGCTTTCTTTTTGTTTCTCCTAAGGAGCTATTTTGCCATGGCCAAGTTCAAAGGGGTCGAGGGTGGCAGTGGTTATTGCCTACAGCCACATCACCCTGAACGTGCACGATCTCGTCTGATCTCGGATGCTAAGCAGGTTCGGGCCTGGTTAGTACCTGGGTGGGAGACCGCCTGGGAATACCAGGTGCTGTAGGCTTTTGGCTTTTCCTTTATTCATTGGCTTTCTTTATTTCTCTTGAGGAGCCATCTTGCCAAGGCCAAGTTCAAAGGGGTCGAGGGTGGCAGTGGTGATCGTCTATAGCCAAATCACCTTGATCGCGCTCAATCTCGTCTGATCTTGAAAGCTAAGCATGGGTCGGGCCTGGTTAGTACCAGGATGGGAGACCGCCTGGGAATATAAGGAGCTGTAGGCTGCTTGCTTTTCCTTTATTCATTGGCTTTCTTTATTTCTCCTGAGGTGCCATCTTGCCATGGCCAAGTTCAAAGGGGTCGAGGGTGGCAGTGGTGATTGCCGACGGCCACATCACCCTGAAAGCGCACAAACTCGTCTGATCTTAGATGCTAAGAAGGGTCGGCCTGGTTAGTACCTGGATGGGAGACCGCCTTGGAATACCAGGTGATGTAGGCTTTTCCTTTATTTGTTGACTTTGTTTTTGTTTCTCCTGAGGTGCCATCTTGCCATGGCCAAGTTCAAAGGGGTCGAGGGTGGCAGTGGTGATTGCCTATGGCCACATTACCCTGAACGCGCCTGATCTCGTCTGATCTCAGAAGCTAAGCAGAGTCGGGCCTGGTTAGTAGCTGGATGGGCGACTGCCTGGGAATACCAGGTGCTGTTGGCTTTTCCTTTATTCGTTGGCTTTCTTTTTGTTTCTCCTGAGGAGCCATCTTGCCATGGCCAAGTTCAAAGGGGTCGAGGGTGGCAGTGGTGACCGCCTACGGCCACATAACCCTGAACGTGCCCAATCTCGTCTGATCTCAGAAGCTAAGCAGGGTCGGGACTGGTTAGAACCCGGATGGGAAACCGCCTGGGAATACCAGGTGCTGTAGGCTTTTAGCTTTTCCTTTATTCGTTGGCTTTCTTTTTGTTTCTCCTGAGGTGCCATCTTGCCATGGCAAAGTTCAAAGGGGTCGAGGGTGGCAGTGGTGATCGCCTATGGCCACATCACCCTGAACGCATCCGTTCTCGTCTGATCTCAGAAGCTAAGCAGGGTAGGGCTGGGTGGGAGAATGCCTGGGAATACCAGGTGCTGTAGGCTTTTGGTTTTTCCTTTATTTGTTGCCTTTCTTTTTGTTTCTCCTGAGGTGCCATCTTGCCATGGCCAAGTTCAAAGGGGTTGAGGGTGGCAGTAGTGATCGCCTACGGCCACATTACCCTGAATGCACCCAATCTCGTCTGATCTCAGAAGCTAAGCAGGGTCGGGCCTGTTTAGAACCTGGATGGGAAAAGCCTGGGAATACCAGGTG
The DNA here is from genome assembly GCF_965119305.1 of Pelophylax lessonae. Lineage (NCBI taxonomy): Eukaryota > Metazoa > Chordata > Amphibia > Anura > Ranidae > Pelophylax > Pelophylax lessonae. Next base: position 253,492,363 of record NC_138774.1, read on the forward strand.
CTGTAGGCTTTTGGCTTTTCCTTTATTCATTGGCTTTCTTTTTGTTTCTCCTGAGGTGCCATCTTGCCATGGCCAAGTTCAAAGGGGTCGAGGGTGGCAGTGGTGATCGCCTACGGCCACATCACCCTGAACGCGCTAGATATCGTCTGATCTCAGAAGCTAAGCAGAGTCGGGCCTGGTTAGTAGCTGGATGGGCGACTGCCTGGGAATACCAGGTGCTGTAGGCTTTTGGCTTTTCCTTTATTCGTTGGCTTTCTTTTTGTTTCTCCTGAGGAGCCATCTTGCCATGGCCAAGTTCAAAGGGGTCGAGGGTGGCAGGTGTGATCGCCTAAGGCCACATCACCCTGAACGTTCCCTATCTCGTCTGATCTCGGAAGCTAAGCAGGGTCGGGCCTGGCTAGTACCTGGATGGGAGACCTCTTGTGTGTCGGAGGAGTAGTTTAATCTACATTGGCTCTGCTGGTAGACAGGAAAACAGCAACTAATCCAACTAGGCAGTTACAGCATGCAACAATCCAGGTAGCATTATACAATCCTTCTCTCCCAAGAACTAGACGACACATAGGCTGGGAGTCAACTCAGAATGCCTTGTTTATTGAAAACACAAGAGATCTACACTCTGCCAAAACCCCCTCACTCTTCGAGTCATTCCACACAAACACACATTCCATAATATGAAATGTAGAAAATCCGCGCTTAGGATAATTTTAGATTTCTAGTGTTTGATATTGGCTGCAGCCTACCTTTATACTATATTCCTAAAAATATAGTGAAATTGAAGGAAAAAAAGGGGGAAGGTGTATGGCGCTGCCAAAATGTGCTGATGGTTCTGTATGTCCAAAAAAGGTGCTAAAAGTATATACGATATAAATCACCACTATGAATAATAATTAAAGTGTCAAGTGCATCATGTGTGTATCACTAATAAATATGTGCAATACTGTAGGATATTCAACTCTGTGGATGATAAATACTTGTGCTAAAACTGTGAGGAAAGGTTGGTACAAAATTGGTGTAAATTGGTGTGTATACAGTTTGGTAAAAAAATGAAAAATAAATAAAGTATATGAAATATAAAAAATATAAAAAACAGTTGGATCCACTTAAATCTACAGCCTTATAATCGTAAAATACAAAGCATCAAGTATGGCATAAATAAAGTGCACAGTAGGTATACAAATATTATGGCAGCAATAGTGCAAGTATAAATAAGTCCGTAACAACTAAGAAAGGAGGATAGTCCCACAACGGTAAAAAAACTTTTCCTAAAATACAGGGCAAAAAGTGACTTGAGTGCAGGTGCTCTGATGATGAATATTGGAGGTGCTCAGGTATATGGTGACCATTCAGTGCTCCCCGCACCCCTTGGACCGCACTCACCAGAGCTATATACCCCTACAGGGGTGTCAGGCCTTGAATATATAATCCTGGGTCTCCTCCACTGACCATCAAAGTGGTTGGGTGGTCCAATTATCTGCCCGAATCTTGTAAACCCGGCTCCTTGGTATTAGGGTCCAAAGGTGTACCGATATATGGGGGAAGAAGGCTCACATAGAGTAGTACCGCTTTTAAAATGCTTTATTAGAGATTAAAAATTAGGTACTCACAAACGAATAGAGGGTAGTGGCATGAAAGAATAGCAATAGTAGCGCACTTCCGGGACGCCGTGCGTTCCACAGGGCGGATGTGCGTTCCACTTGGTCGGATGTGGCGCGATCAATATTCATCATCAGAGCACCTGCACTCAAGTCACTTTTTGCCCTGTATTTTAGGAAAAGTTTTTTTACCGTTGTGGGACTATCCTCCTTTCTTAGTTGTTACGGACTTATTTATACTTGCACTATTGCTGCCATAATATTTATATACCTACTGTGCATTTTATTTATGCCATACTTGATGCTTTGTATTTTACGATTATAAGGCTGTAGATTTAAGTGGATCCAACTGTTTTTTATATTTTTTATATTTCATATACTTTATTTATTTTTAATTTTTTTACCAAACTGTATACACACCAATTTACACCAATTTTGTACCAACCTTTCCTCACAATTTTAGCACAAGTATTTATCATCCACAGAGTTGAATATCCTACAGTATTGCACATATTTATTAGTGATACACACATGACACTTTAATTATTATTCATAGTGGTGATTTATATCGTATATACTTTTAGCACCTTTTTTGGACATACAGAACCATCAGCACATTTTGGCAGCGCCATACACCTTCCCCCGTTTTTTCCTTCACATTCCATAATATGCTTACAAGGCAGATAGGAACAATAGGACAATGGAATGAAGGTATTCACCATAACAAACCCCACCCCACTAGCAGGGGTCTATGAAACACTGCTGCCATATTCTAGCAATCTGCAAAATATATTTATATATTTCCTCAGGGACACTGTTCAGTAATATTATGGTCATTCTTTCAACACAAGCCACACTCTCAGTGTCCATTCCGCTACAGCCTGGGAATACCAGGTGCTGTAGGATTTTGGGTTTTCCTTTATTCGTTGGCTTTCTTTTTGTTTCTCCTGAGGAGCCGTTTAGGCCCCAAAAATTAGCTCACATGGGTTTAACTGACAGCAAAGAACGTAGTATTGCATGGTGTTACCAAAAATATATGAGAGTTAATTTATCTCAGACAATATTTGGGTTAATAATGAGAGTTTTATGACTGAATGGAAACTTTAACACAACAATTATTTATTTGTATAAGGTTTGCAAAGCCTACGTAATTTACAACAATCCAACTATTGTACATACTACAAAATGTAAAATATTCCTGGTTTAATTGAACAAATACTATGCATAGAGTATAGACTCCTATCCACCCACACTATGACCCTTCAAAGAGAATATACAATGTACCTTTATTCCTTCATAATTACCCGTGGTTTTTCTCTCTTGCTTTCCCATGCCAAACAGGAAGTCGCTCTATCTCGTCTTTCCTCATATAGACCCATCTCCCATAGCCTTGTATAGGGCAATACTCGTTGGTTCAGCTATCATGCCCCATCACTTCCTCTGGGGGTATCTCGTTCAGGATAGGACCATTTCCCCCTCCCATAGTTACGCCTCTTTCTAACCACTCCTCTGTGTGTGTGGGGGGGGGTGCGTTTACTCCTCACTGTGGAGGAGCTCTGAAATGGCTACTTAAGATATGCAAGATGTGTCCTGGAAGCCTGTGGCCCCAGAAAGTCTAGCTTTCAAAGATGTAATCACAGGTTAATACTATCTGTAGTTGTTTATATGTAAACAGCAGTTCCCCCCTGGTAGTTCAGGCCAGCATTTTAAATGGACTGGTTAAACAGGTTTCTTGAACTGAGTGCCAACTGGAAGTCACACAACTTCATATAAGTGACAATCATCTCTCAACTAAATGTAAAATCCAAAACTCAATATCTCATACATGTATATATTTACATAAATATTTACAATCTACAATGGAGATTTATACTTAATCTCCTCATCATCACAGCAAGGGAGATTACGCCTAAACCCCATATGGCAACAGATGCCCGCTTGGGGCCTGCAGAAAGCAAAGGCCCCACATAACATAATGGTTTAGGTGTAATCTCCTTTTGAGCGTTTGTCACTCTATCTGAAATAAAACTAGTTGGAAAAAAAAAACTCTATAAACTCTCCATCTCTACAGACCCACATTCCTGGATCTCAGTGTCAGCAGTTCATTACTTGTTCTGGATGTAATACCTCCATAATGATGGAAGGAAAATAAAAATAAAAAAAAATACTAAGAGTCCAAACCACACAAAAAAAAATGAGGATAAGAGTTCTCAATAGTCCAATAATAATAGTATGAAAGTCCATAATGCAAATCTGGTCCTGTTGCTCTTGCTTCTGGGACGGCCTTCCATGGAGATTCCAAATGGAGAAAGCGTATTCCGTATAAGGCTATGGACCAGCTTTCCTGGCTTTCTGTGATTATACTTTATTATTGTGGACACAGGTAGGGAGAGAAACACATGTACTTTTCAGACATATGCATTCAAATGACTGCTTATCTTGTAGTTATGAGTAGTAAGGACCTTTGTTTAGCCTTGCTATAGATTTACTGTGACCTAATAGTGAGACCCTTTTTCATTGAAATGTTTATCAATTTGAATGGTTACCCCCTTCAGCCAGGTGCTTCTAGATTTTCATCACCCCCTTTATTCATCCATTGTCATATGCCTGCAGATAACTCTGCCCTGCATTCTGCTGGTTACCACTGTGTGGTGTGTGACCCTTCAAGTCTCCAGGGGGGTTCTGTTGCTACCCGCAACTCACCACTGACTCCGTTTACTGAAACTGTGTTCAGTTATCCAAACCCTGAAGGGCTCTTCGCTGGTGCCACACAATCGTGCCCGTAGTTTCGTCCTTTGCTAGCTACAGTAGGAGTCATGCCTTTTGGCAGGCTGTGAGACAGAGGTCATTCCTTTAGCAGGCTCCGAACAGAGTAGGCAGTGTCAACCAAGCAGACAAAATGACGTAATGTCAGAATGCAGATAAGTGTGATGTCACCAGTTACTCTTGGCTTCGGGAATCACTAAACTAAATTACATTACTTTTAAGTACAATTGTACTATACCAGGTCAGCTATTTGCCAATCACTATGACTCTCACAAGTCCCAGTATATCTATATGATATGCAAGCGATGCTCTTTGAACTTAATCATGGCACCCAAAAAAAATTGACAAATGATTTTAATTTGGGGAGAAAGAGAAAAAAAACTGACTACATGTGATGACTGCCACATATTTGAGCTGTAGAGCGGACTTTGTGTACCATGTACAAAAAAAAAACATTTGTTGAGTGACTGTTGCCCAAAACCTGGTGATATTGTTCCTATTGCCATAGTTGGTGATAGCTAAATGACAAGAGGGAGCTTCAATAAATGTATACAACACAATTATTCCATGGTGGAAGGGATACAAAACTGTTGTGAACTGGCCCATAAACACAATGCTCTATGGAAGCTTTAATATGCTATACCAATATTTCACTGCTCTCACTATAATGTTCCCCATACTCTCCTCTTTTTTTTTTTATAGCAAAAAACAAAAATATGGAATCACCCTACAAATTAAGGTGATAAAGAAAAGAAAGAGACATAGTTACCAAAAAAAATTAGAATAAAAAATTAAAAATAAAATCAATAATAAACAAATATGTAAAAATTAAAAATAAAATAAAAAAAAATGAAATTAGAAAAAAAAGGAAATAAAGATAAAAAAAATTAATAAAAAAAAATTAAAAACGTACAGATTTGGTGCTGGCTCTCCAAACCCTTTGCCCTACACCTTTCTCTTTTTACAGAGAAATGAAGTGGAATGTTTGTTCAAAACCAAAAAAAAATCAAAATGCTTGTAAAAAAAAAAACACTCCCTGTATGGTAGGGAATTACCATATCAATTAGCATTCTTTTAACATGACTGTGTAAGTCAGACTTTGAAAAAACCAAACAACCCCTGTGTAATTCAGGCTTTGAAAAACAAAAAAAAACGTACAGAGAGAAACTCTGGTTTATGAAAGAGACACCAAAAAAAAAAAATATATATATTTTTGAATGTAGGTAGGCCTGAAGGTAATTACTCCAATTCAGAGGCTTCTCCTTAAAGCACGCATAAAAAAAACATGCTATACGGTCCTCTGTGTTATTTTTATTACTAAACAATATTGTCATGTCTGGGACATGTCTGCCTTGTCCACCGATGTTGGTTTGTGTATTGTTCCTAAAATACAAGACTAAGAGATGATTAATAACACCTTACTCAACCTCTATGAGAGGTTCTTAATGACAGTACATTAAAAAAAAAAGATGTATAGACAGCCCCACATATACTCTACAAAACACAAAATATAGGATGCCATAAGGTACAAAATAATGTGTTATGTAGTTTCTGAGTATCAGAGTGAATGAAACTTCACTCCAATCCCCCGGAAAAGACAAAAGAGAAACAAAAAAATTCCTACAGTTTCTGCATGTTCTAATGATTGAGATCGCATATCTGTGCACAGTTTTTTTTTTTTTTGAAAATTTTAGAAACTCTTTGGTACTAAGGATGATCGAACGGTTCGGGTCGACCATCGGTTGGACCCGAACATTGGATGTTTGATATTCGGCCGAATACCGAACTTTTTGTGGCAAAAGTTCGGTATTCGGCCACCAGAACCGCCCAAAATGCACTGGGACAGGAACTGGGCTTTAAAAGCCCGTGATTGGCCCAGAAACGTCTGCAAAAGCCAATGAGGGGGCAGGAGTCTCCTAGGAACGTGATTGGAGTGACTACGGGGACCAGAGGCCAATCAGGAGTGAATACGCCCCACACTATATAAGATGGCCCCGCCTAACCCCTAGCACAGTTATCCAGATCCTGTTGAAGAGAGTTGAAGCAGTTCTGTCTGACTCCTGCTTTGCTACACTACATTTCCTACATATCGAGTGGTTCTAAAGCTCCATATAGCAGAATTGTATTTAGCTTACAGCCAGTGTAGTTAGATACAGCGATTGTGCTGGTTCTTAGAGTTACAAAAAAAAAACTTAAGGGACAGTGTCAGTCTTCTGCTGTATGGAGCTTTCTATTTAGTGGAAAGGGATATCTAGTGTAGTTAGGGAACTTTGTACTACATTAGTTATATTTAATAATTGAGTTTCTGTAGGGAAAGTGTGAGGGTTCTGTTTAGTGAGCACGTGGCACAGTGCTGCTGTATCAGAGCAGGTGTACGTGCTTGCTAGGCAGCAAAATACAGTGACAACTTAACGCCTGTTGTTCAAAGATTTAGGTGCACTGTACAAAAGCCTTTGCAACTGTGCGTGACACGCATCTGCTGTGCTGTATCCAGCGACACTTGTGGGTTGCATAGCAGTGTGCGTTTTTCACCGCACACAGTTGCCAACGCATCAGTGACAACCTAACGCCTGTTGTTCAAAGCGTTAGGTCCACTGTGCAAAAGGCTTTGCAACTGTGCGTGACACGCATCTGCTGTGCTGTATCCAGTGACAACTGTGGGTCGCATAGCAGTGTGCGTTTTTCACTGCACACAGTTGCCAACACATCAGTGACAACCTAAAGCCTGTTGTTCAAAGCGTTAGGTCCACTGTGCAAAAGGCTTTGCTACTGTGCGTGACACATCTGCTGTGCTGTATCCAGCGACAACTGTGGGTCGCATAGCAGTGTGTGTTTTTCACTGCACACAGTTGCCAACGCATCAGTGACAACCTAACGCCTGTTGTTCAAAGCGTTAGGTCCACTGTGCAAAAGGCTTTGCTACTGTGCGTGACACATCTGCTGTGCTGTATCCAGCGACAACTGTGGGTCGCATAGCAGTGTGCGTTTTTCACCGCACACAGTTGCCAACGCATCAGTGACAAATATGCCTGGTAGACCAAGAAAAGGCATACGTGGCCCTGCTGCGGAAAGGGGCACAACTTCTAGGGTGTCTAGAGGCAGGGGTGGACGTGGTGGTCAGTCCTCAGCCAGGCCACCATTTGGATTGTTCTCCAGCAGTGGCCAAGCTATACGTCCACAGTATGTACAGGAGGTGGTGGACTATATGACCAAACCCTCATCATCTGCATCATCTGCAACTACAGTGACCCAGGCAGAGAAAAGTGGTCAGTCTTCTGCAGTCGGCAGAACAAATACAAATGAGTCCATGTCCACCTCACGTCCTCCCTTAGACCCAACTTCAGACATGACAGAGGAGTCAGCTGAGCTGTTTGACCACAGTGTCGGTCATCTACTCCAGCCTGATGCTCAGTCCTTTATGGAGTCTGATGTTGGGTCTGAGTTTGAGGAGGAGGCAGAGCAAACAAGAGGGGAGAGCAGACGGCCCGCTCCATCTAAGGCCGCACCTGTTGTCTCCCGGGCCAGGCCTGATGCTCAGTCTTTGATGGAGTCAGGTGTTGGGTCTGAGTTTGAGGAGGAGGCAGAGCAAACAAGAGGGGAGAGCAGACGGCCCGCTCCATCTAAGGCCGCACCTGTTGTCTCCCGGGCCAGGCCTGATGCTCAGTCTTTGATGGAGTCAGATGTTGGGTCTGAGGTTGAGGAGGAGGCAGAGCAAGCAAGAGGGGAGAGCAGACGGCCTACTCCATCTAAGGCCGCCACTCGGCCCGTTGGCAGGAGCATTTAAAGAACCCACAAAAGGGCCAAAGATCGGTCAGTCGGCCTCCTAGTTCTCCTCGCGCTCCTCCTCATGCTCCATCTGCTCCACCTGCTCCACCTGCACATCAGTCTGTTCCTGGCCCTGCTATAGTCACTCGTCACCTGTTGGCAGCCTCCACTGGCAGGGATGATGATATAGCAGGCAGTGTCGCATCTACCTCCAGCACACCACCAGCTGTAACATCTAGACGCCAAATTTCGATTCCACACATGCTGGAACGAAAAAAAAATGTATACTCCCCGCCACCCACATGCCCAGCGTCTAAACAGTAGTTTGGCTAAACTACTGGCTCTGCAACTATTACCATTTAACCTGGTAGAGTCTGCTCCCTTCCGTGACTTCGCAAAATGTGCAGTTCCACAGTGACAGGTGCCAAGTCGGCATTACTTTTCCCGTAAGGCCCTGCCATCCCTATACCAACATGTGGAAGGCAATGTAGTGTTGTCCCTGGCCAAGTCAGTCAGCCGTAAGATACACTTGACGGCTGACACTTGGTCAAGCAAACATGGGCAGGGACGGTACATTTCTGTCACTGCTCACTGGGTGACACTGCTTGCCAGCGGAAGGGATTGTAGCCAGGGCTCGGTGCTGCAGCCAGTGTTGCCCCCACGTCTGCAAACAGCTGGTGGTGTCGCTGATCCGGGTAGATCGATCACTTCTACCCCCTCCTGCTCCTCCTCCTCTACCTCCTCCATGCCCTCCTCTGCAGAATGGTCCTTTGAATATGATGAGGTACCACGTAAATGTTCAAAGGGCTATTCTATGTCTCAGGCCAAAAGGTGTCACACAGTGCTGCAGCTTGTGTGTCTAGGGGACAGGCAGCACACTGCCCCTCAGATTCTTGGGGCTCTGCAGGCACAGGCCCAGAGGTGGTTGACACTACGCCAGCTGCAGCCAGGGATGGTGGTTACTGATAATGGGTCAAATCTCCTGGCCGCCCTTCGTCAGGGAAAGTTAACCCATGTGCCATGCCTGGCACATGTCCTGAATCTTGTGGTACAGCAGTTTTTGAACTCGTACCCGGGAATGCAGGATGTGCTAAGGATGGCAAGAAGGGTGTGCAGTCACTTCAGGCGGTCGTACAGTGCCACTGCACGTTTGGCCGAAGTGCAGCGCGAGTTTCACCTGCCGGTACACCGCCTCATCTGTGACATGCCCACCCACTGGAACTCCACCATGGCTATGCTGCAGCGCCTGTACACGCAGCAGAGGGCCCTGAATGAATACCTATGCGAGTACGGCACCAGCACTGGCTCTGTGCGCCTGGGCTTCTTTTCACCACGGCAGTGGCTTTTGATTAAGGATGCATGCGCTGTCCTCTCGCCATTTGAGGAGGCCACAAGTAAGTCAGCCGGGACAGCGCATGCATCAGTGACACCCTACCGGTACTGTTTTTGTTGGAGCACACTCTGCGTGGCATTATGGACAGGGCACTGGAGGCAGAGCAGCAGGAGGAAGAGGAGGACTTCCTTGCCTCTCAAGGCCCCCTTTATCCTGAGAATCCTGACCCCATTATGCCTAGGTCCCAGAGGCCCGAGCAGGATCCAGGGGTGGAAGAGGAGGAGGAGGAGGACGATTCTGCGGGAACTTTTGCAGGGTTTGAGGATTAGGAGGAGGAAGACATGCGGCAATCTGCAAGGCCTAGTTTGACTCCCTCGGGACACTTTGGAGTAGTGCGTGGCTGGGAGGAGGAGGAGCCCGTTGAAGATAATGTCGTTATGAGTGACCCCGAGGAGTCAGCTTCTCAGGCCTTCGCTAATTTGCGACACATGGGAAACATCATGCTTCAGAGCCTGCGAAAGGACCCCAGAATCAAGGCCATTAAAGAGACTAACCACTATTGGTTGGCCACCCTACTTGACCCCCGGTACAAGTCTAAAGTCTCTGAGCTTTTCCCATCCACCCAGAGAGTCCACAGGATCAAATCCCTTGAGGACAGTCTCAAGAGGAATCTGGTGAACACGTTCCCTGACTCCCGTAGGGTGCAGGGGCAGGGACAACCTACCATGGATTCTACTGTTGGTTACGAGAGGAGCGTTGGAGAAGGCGTGCGGTTGACGGATGCCTTTCGGTCTTTTTTTAGTCCTCACCGCCCAGGCCTCTCAGCTGCCACATCGCATCGACAGCGTCTGCATCACATGGTGGACGATTACGTGAGGGCACAAAGTGACACAGAGGGCTTTTCATGTGACGATGCCGATCCACTGGCATACTGGGTCTTAAGATTAGACCACTGGCCAGAACTGGCCCAGTATGCCATGGAGTTGTTGGCCTGCCCTGCTTCCAGTGTCCTATCGGAACGGGCATTCAGCGCAGCAGGAGGATTAGTCACAGACCATCGAACGAGACTCTCCACCGACTCAGTCGACCGTTTGACATTCATTAAGATGAATCAGTCGTGGATATCAAGCTTTGATGCACCTGATGCAGACCTTGTAGACTAGGCTATCGTTGTGATGTGGCAGCTGAGCCTCAGTTTAAGCCTGGAGCATGGTGCCACCCTCAAACCCTCCTCTCATTCTCTTTACGTTCACAGAACCTCATTTTGGTTATAACAAAAACTACAATGTTTGCGCACCTGTTCCACAGGTGCACACCTTTACAATTTTTGGGCCTCCTTCAACACCAGCTCTTTGGGGTTAAGGTGGGGAGGCTATGCTAAACAAAAACTACCATGTTTGCGAACCTGTTCCACAGGTGCACACCTTTACAATTTTTGCGTCTCCTTCAAAGCCAGCTCTTTGGGGTTATGGTGGGGAGGCTCCGCCAACACCAAAACTACCATGTTTGCGCACCTGTTCCACATGTGCACACCTTCATAATTTTTACTCCTTCTTCAACACCAGCTCTTTGGGCTTACAGTGGTATGGCTCCGCCAACACCCAAACAACAATTTTTGCGCACCTGTCACACAGATGCATATCATTGTAATTTTTTCCTTACAAAGGCAATTATTGCCTTCATTACCAGCACTTTCATAGGGATATGGTGTCAAGGCATCGTCCGCACCACCAAATGCCCAATTTTTAAGCATCCTTTACTTCTATTCAAAGTCAAGAGACAACAGTATTCATCCAAAACATCTCTAATCTTGTTCACTCTGCACTACATTGTGGCCCCTACCCCTAACCCTCAATGTATCCGTGCATATATGTCTGTTTCTTGTAAAAATTCAAGTTAAAGTGCACCAAACACCATTTTACATGAAATAAAGTGCAATTACATACATCTTTGGACTTCTTGAAAACATTTGGTAATAATAGCCCCATTGTGGAAATACACCAGTTAATTATATGCACATTTAAAGAGACAGCACCTTTTTAAAAAAAAAAAACTCTAATCTTGTTCCCAGTGCACTGCATTATGTCCCCATCATACACATTGGCTGTGCCGTTGATTAGGAGCAAAAGAAAGGTGCGGTTAAGCAAAAAAGTCATTTTTGAAGGTTTGGTATGCTATAATTCTGGTTCTGGACATGCTACAGAGCTGAAACTTCACAGGTACACCCTTTAGACCCCCCAGACACTAAATCCAAAGAAATCTCTCTCTTTTTTTTTTTTTTTTTTTTAATTTTTTCAATAATTGGCTCTCTCAAAAACGACAATTTTTAAGCACTTTGTTTTGTGTGATTAATAGTCCCTGGGGCATGACCCAGAACCCTAGGCACTTTTTAGGGGCATTTATTGGGTTTTAGGGCTTCAAAATGATTAACGAAGTTCGGGTCCCATTGATTTCAATGGGGTTCTGAAATCCGAACCAAACTTTCGGGAAGTTCGGGTGTTCTGGTCGAACCGAACTTTTCAAAAGTTCGATCATCCCTATTTGGTACCAGTACTGAGCTAATTACAAAAGAAATTAACCGCGAAAGCATGCGCGTTATTGTGATCACAATTCTTATTGATGGTCATTGACCCATGGTCTGTTCAGACCCCTGGAAAAAAAATGTTGGTTTACTAGTTCCTACATATCCATTACATCACACAAACACACCCATTCATTGAGATTGAATGCAATACGTTATGGATAGGGAGTAGAGAAAAGAACCACACATTCGGAAATAAAACATGGAAAAAAACTTACATGTAATTTAACTATGGCATAAAAGAAAACAGACACAGCAAGTCTGTTTTGCCAAATTTTTAACCTTTCTGAAATAAAGAGAAACATAAAAAAAGAATAATACAATGAACTCCTAGTACCTAGCCTAGAATACATTACCTTTGTTAGGTGTGTGTGTTTTTAGGTATATATATATACAATATATACACATCTCTATACACCCCTGCTTTCTGGGTAAGTATTTTTTATGAATTCACTGAGCCTGTAAAATATAAACTTATAGATGAAAGTTAGTAATCTAGCCGTTTTCCATAAAACATACTGACATCAAACCGTACAACATTCTAGACCACCGAAATATAAGTTATATTCTTTGTTTCCCCATTCCTATTTGGGATCTTTCCACTGTGCAAATTCCTCCTTCCTTATCTTTCCAATTCAAGGATTCGATAAATGTTTTTTTTTTTTTTTTTTTTTAAAGTGTGGAATTCTCTGACAAAATCATCTCTTTCCACTTTTAGCTGTTGACTTTCATACCGCAAATATTCATTCTCAGCGTGCATAGTTGCGGAAGGAATGCCTGATCTGATCTTTTCATATTTAGTACTCCTAGGCCAGGTTCCCCAGCGTGGTGAATACACTTCAACTTCCCGCCTCTGGGTCCTATATTGATTGGGTGTCACTATCTTTTCACCAAGAGACAAACAAAATTTTGCAATGTGGCCAAATAATCCGCATGTGTAGCATTTTACCTTTTGTAATGTTTTAAATGGTCTCTTAACCACTGGTGTGGTTATAGACTGTGAATATTCAATGCCTACAACTGGATTGGCAACTTTTTCTGGCAGTGTACCAGATAATGGGGCCCTTTCATTAGAGCTCCCCCCTTCCACTGAGTTGCTCAGCCTAGCACAAGTTTCTGTCTAATGATTGAGATATTTTAGCATTCATAGCCATGCAAGCAGCATACATGCCTGCTATGGCTAGACTTTTGGGCTTTTTATTCTTTTTGGTGGTGTTTACTTGTTCTTCGAATAACTCCTGGACATAGTCCCAAGGAGAATCTTTAATTTTAGCATCACAGGCAAAATCATTACTCTTATGTTTAAGAGTATAAGTTGCTACAAGACTTTCTAAACTGGACATGGCCGCCATCACCCCTAGAAAGTATGCACAATTGGTAGGCTAAAAATAAAGTCACCTTTCCCCTGTACTATACAGTCACTTAGAGTAAAGGCAAGTAGGAGAAAGAAGAAGAAAAGAAAGAGAGAAGGAAGAAAAAAAATAAAAAATATTAGAAAGAAAAGAGAAAAATACCAATAAATAGATAGAAACCCAAACAAAGAAACGAAACAAGTTTGAAAACTTAAAATGTGACTCTATATTCTTGGAGACATACAGATAATGATCACAATAATCTATCGCCTCCCTTGTCTGAGTCTCCACCCGGAACACAATAGGTCACGTACAATAGAGCACGTAGCCAGCTACACACTAGGGAGTTCCCCAGAAACAAGCCTCTAGGTAGACAATAGAAGGGTAAACAGACCACAGTGATGAACAAAGCCTACCAAAACTTGTTGAACTTTTTCATCAACACCACCAAACACAAGACCAAGACACAAGACACCAGCTTATCAAGTTGATTTAATACGCTATTGGCTAATATATTATAAGCAACCACCAATGGCCGATGGTGTGAACCTCGGCCCCGCCCTACTTCCGGGTTGTAGGGCGTTCTACCATAGAGATTAGCAGTAGGAAAGGAAGTTATCTTGTAAACCTAGTCTGCTATTGGTTAATACACCGGAGCAACCACCAATGGCCGATGTTGCTAATCCCGGCCCCGCCCTGTGGGGTGATGGGCATGGGTATTTAAGGTTACCGCCAAGCTGCCGCAGTCACGCTCCCGGGGAAGAAGTGGAAATCACGAAACGCGTCGGGGCGTGACCAGGCGGTGTAACCAGGTTTCATAAGAGGAGTTTGGAATACCCAGAAGGCGCGGCGTCCACGGCGTGGAGTCTAGACATCATCTCCCGAAGGGCATCCCTCTCCTAATGGTGACTGTAATATGCGTTTGATGACATGCAAGAAATGTGAGTGTTCTACCTTATGTTTTATTTAATAAAGCCTTTAAAAACGGTATCATGCTATTGGGATTATGCTTTTTCTCTCCATATGCTGCTGAGCTTCTGTTGACTGTGCTGGTGTGATTCCCGGTGTGGATTCTCTGGACCAGTGACCATCATTATAAGCTTAAATGCTCAAACACAAAAGTGGGTTGAGCCACAGCATCTGGTGAGTGGGCATTTCTCCTCCCCCCCTGGAGCACGGTGGTGGTGGTGATCCCCTTGAGAAACACGTTTCTTTACGTAGTCATCCCAGGAGATAGATTGAAGGATTACGGACTGTTTATGACATCTCTCAGTCTTTCCCTGTTGCCTATGTGACATCTGTTGAACTATTGGACTTTGTGCGGTGTGCACATTATTTATGGCACTATCTTTTTGATGAGTTTGCGCTACTATATATATGTAGAGATATTGTGTAATATCTATCTAGTATATATCCATTCCAGCTTATCAAGTTTGTTTGTTATAACAAACACAAACAACAAAAAAATAATGATACAAAGATTAAAAACAAAAATAAAATAATAAAAAAAATTAAAACCGACTAAGACTTGTTGAAACTTGTCAACAAAGAACACAAGAGAAAGCCTGGATCAAGCTAGTCCTTTGTGTCTTGAAACCAAAATAGTTAAAAGACAAATAACAAAAACACCACAATATTAAAAAAAATTGAGAACCAAAAAAAAAATTAAAACCAAGAACACCGATTTGTTGAACTTTTTCCTCAACCAAAGAACACCAGAGGAAGCCTAAATCAAGCTAATCCTTTGTGTCTTCAAAACAAAAACCAAAATTTTCAAAATTGAAGAAAAAAACTTTTAAAACCAACCGATTTGTTGAACCTTCTTCAACAAAAGAACACCAGAGGAAGCCTGCAACAAGCTAATCCTTTGTGTCTTCAAAACAAAAACTAGAAATTGTGAGATTTTTCAAAACTCAACAATAAAAACGACACCCTTTCGGTGGTTTTCAAAACAAAATTTTCCCGTTAAAGATATATCCTCCCAATTACATTGACCGGTGTGTAAAAGTTAATCTGATATATTTAACCATAATTATGGGAATTTTTTTTCTTAAAAAAAACTCTGTGGTGTATCTTTTCTACTACCCACTAAAACAATTTTTCATTGTTTTTCCTAGATGAATTGTTGTGGCCTTCAGACTACCGGGAAACTGCCTCAGTTTAAACCCAGCTCTATAACCTTACACAAATCTTGGTATTTGCTGTATTAAAAATTTTCAGACTGATCAATGCTTCATGGTTGCCAATTATGTTACCAAAAATATATGAGAGTTAATTTATCTCAGACAATATTTGGGTTAATAATGAGAGTTCTATGACTGAATGGAAACTTTAACACAACAATTATTTATTTGTATAAGGTTTGCAAAGCCTACGTAATTTACAACAATCCAACTATTGTACATACTACAAAATGTAAAATATTCCTGGTTTAATTGAACAAATACTATGCATAGAGTATAGACTCCTATCCACCCACACTATGACCCTTCAAAGAGAATATACAATGTACCTTTATTCATTCATAATTACCCGTGGTGTGCTCTCTTGCTTTCCCATGCCAAACAGGAAGTCGCTCTATCTCGTCTTTCCTCATATAGACCCATCTCCCATAGCCTTGTATAGGGCAATACTCATTGGTTCAGCTATCATGCCCCATCACTTCCTCTGGGCGTATCTCGTTCAGGATAGGACCATTTCCCCCTCCCATAGTTACGCCTCTTTCTAACCACTCCTCTCTGTGTGGGGGGGGGGGTGCGTTTACTCCTCACTGTGGAGGAGCTCTGAAATGGCTACTTAAGATATGCAAGATGTGTCCTGGAAGCCTGTGGCCCCAGAAAGTCTAGCTTTGAAAGATGTAATCACAGGTTAATACTATCCGTAGTTGTTTATATGTAAACAGCAGTTCCCCCTGGTAGTTCAGGCCTGCATTTTAAATGGACTGGTTAAACAGGTTCCTTGAACTGAGTGCCAACTGGAAGTCACACAACTTCATATAAGTGACAATCATCTCTCAACTAAATGTAAAATCCAAAACTCAATATCTCATACATGTATATATTTACATAAATATTTACAATCTCTACAATGGAGATTTATACATAATCTCCTCATCATCACAACAAGGGAGATTAGTTCACATGGGTTTAACTGACAGCAAAGAACGTAGTATTTGATGGCTGGAGGTACATTAGGCATTCACACAGTATACACAAGTAAGTATCGGCCTCTATATGTCCCAAAAATTAGCTCATATGCGTTTACCTGACTGCTAAGAACGTAGTATTCTGTGGCTAAAGGTAAATTAGGCATTCACAGGATACAGAAGTAAGTGTCGGCCATAAAAGGCCCCAGAAATTAGCCCACATGGGTTTACCTGACACTTACCTTCAGCCACAGAATACTACGTTCTTAGCTGTCAGTTAAACCCATGTGGGCTAATTTTTGGGGCCTATACAGGCCAACCCTTACTTCTGTACCCTGTGAATGCCTAATGTACCTTCAGCCACCAAATACTACGTTCTTAGCTGTCAGGCTAATTTTTGGGGACTTTTATGGCCGACACTTATTTCTGTATCCTGTGAATGCCTAATGAACCTTCAGCCACAGAATACTAAATACATTCATTTTGACAAAAAAAAATTCAGACCATTGGAGACCAAGTGCAGTTATCTTGTCTAAAACCGGCTTTTTAAGACTCTAAAAGACAAAAATACAGTCATTTTGACGAAAAAAAGTTTGTCAGACCTTTGGTGACCAAATGCAGTTATCTTGACTAAAAAAGGCTTTTTAGACACCTGGAGACCAAAATAGAGTCATTTTGACCAAAATTTTTTTTAGGCCATTGGAGCCCAAATGGCTGGTTTTAGACAAATCTTGTCTAAAACCGGCTTTTTAAGGCTCTAAAAGACAAAAATACAGTCATTTTGACTAAATTTTTTTTCAGACCTTTGGTGACCAAATGCAGTTATTTTGACTAAAAGAGGCTTTTTAGACACTTGGAGAACAAAATAGAGTCATTTTGACCAAATAAATTTTTTCAGGCCATTGGAGCCCAAATGGCCGGTTTTAGACAAATCTTGTCTAAAACTGGCTTTTTAAGGCTCTAAAAGACAAAAATAAATTAATTTTGACTAATTTGTTTTCAGAACTTTGGTGACCAAATGCAGTTATTTATACTAAAAAAGGCTTTTTAGACACTTGGAGACCAAAATAGAGTAATTTTGACCAAAAAGATTTTTCAGGCCATTGGAGCCCAAATGTCTAAAATCTTGTCTAAAACCGGCTTTTAACCACTTTAACACTGCTCACATTGCTGCTACTGCAGCAATGTGGCTTGTTATTGTCCAGCGACGTAGACCTGTTTACAGTCACAGCGGGAGTCGGGCCAGGGGAGGAGCGGTGGCGATCGCCGCTGCTCTTCCCCGATCGTCAGGGAATCTAGTTTGGAGATCCGCCCGCTTGTGTAAACAATGCGGGCGGATCTCCTAAGTGACAAGAAGTGACAGATCGCAGTGTTCAGCATAGCTGAACATGCGATCTGTCCTTGTGTCACTCAGTCACCTCCCCCCCACACGTTAGTAAGCACCAGGCATACATTAACCCCTCCCTCTCCAATAAAATTAACCCCTTCCCTGTCAGTGTCATTTTTACAGTAACAATGCATATATATAGCACTGATTACTGCAGTAATGTCACTGGTACCCCCAAAAGTGTCAAAAATGTCAGTCAAGGGTCCGATCTGTCCGCCGCAATGTCGCAGTCCCGCAAACAAAATCGCAGATCAAAAAAACACCAAAAATGACAGAAATCTTTCCCTTAGTTAGTAAACGCAATAACTTTTGCGGCAACCAATCAAAACATGCTTATTGTGATTTTTTTTACCAAACATAGGTAGCAGAAAACAAATTGGCCAAAAATGTTAAAAAATTTTGATTTTTAAATTTTTTTGGGGGGAATTTCATATAAAAAAATGTTAAAAATATTGTTATTTTTTCAAAATAAACACTCTTTTTTTGTTTATAGCGCAAAAAGTAAAAATCGCACAGGTGATCAAATACCACCAAAAGAAAGCTCTGTTTGTGGTGGAAAAAAAGACGTAAATTTCGTTTGGGTACGGCGTTGCATGACCGCGCAATTGTCAGTTAAATTTGCACAGAGCCGAATCGCAAGAAGTGGCCTGGACGTAAGACAGCAAAATCCTCCAGTGGTAAAGTGGTTAAGGCTCTAAAAGACAAAAATACAGTCAATTTGACTAATTTTTTTTCAGATCTTTGCTGACCAAATGCAGTTATTTTGACTAAAAGAGGCTTTTTAGACACTTGGAGACCAAAATAGAGTCATTTTGACCAAAAAAAAATTTCAGGCCGTTGGAGACCAAATGCAATTATCTTGTCTAAACCTGGCTTTTTAAGGCTCTAAAAGACAAAAATATAGTCATTTTGACAAAAAAACATTTTCAGACCTTTGGTGACCAAATGCAGTTATTTTGACTAAAATAGGCTTTTTAGACACTTGGAGACCAAAATACAGTCATTTTGACCCAAAAGAATTTTCAGACCATTGGAGACAAAATGCAGTAATCTTGTCTAAAACCGGCTTTTTAAGACTCTAAAAGACAAAAATACAGTCATTTTGACTAAAATTAATTTTTTCGATCACCACTGCCACCCTCTACTCCTTTGAACTTGGCCATGGCAAGATGGCACCTCAGGAGAAACAAAAAGAAAGCCAACGAATAAAGGAAAAGCCAAAAGCCTACAGCACCTGGTATTCCCAGGCGGTCTCCCATCCAGGTTCTAACCAGGCCCGACCCTGGTTAGCTACCGAGATTAGACAAGATCGGGTGCGTTCAGGGTGATGTGGGCGTAGGCGATCACCACTGCCACCGTCGACCCCTTTGAACTTGGCCATGGCAAGATGGCACCTCAGGTTATTCGTTGGCTTTCTTTTTGTTTCTCCTGTGTGAATGCCTAATTTAACTCTAGCCATCAAATACTACGTTCTTTGCTGTCAGTTAAACCAATGTGAGCTATTTTTTAGGGCCTATACAGGCCGACACTTACTTCTGTATCCTGTGAAAGCCTAATGTACCTTCAGCCATCAAATACTACGTTCTGTGCTGTCAGTTAAACCCATGTGACTAATGTTTGGAGCACAAAAATTGATTCCAGATGATTGGTGCCTCAAATTGCCATCATCCCAAAAATTGAATACATAAAACTAACACTATACAGTGTTGATCTCCTCTGAGAAAGGGGGGGATTTTTAAGGCAATAATACATGAAAAAACAATATAAATAAAATATAAGAAATTTATTGGTTAAAAACAGCATTTCATATCATAAATACATAGATATACAAATTCCCTGGCCGAATGTGGAAAACCACAGCAGGCCATGGATCACAAAAACATGTGACATATATCTTATTGTACAGAAATAGGAATTTAAAAATGTAGAAATATGTAAGAAAGCAAGGCATATAGTACCTCTCCTACACCAGGGTGCAGCCCTAGGTGAAGGAGAGCATAAATCCAGCGCGTTTCGAAAGATTAAACGAACTTTTAGTTCCAGTCTTCGTCAGGGATATATAT
Source organism: Pelophylax lessonae (assembly GCF_965119305.1). Taxonomy (NCBI): domain Eukaryota; kingdom Metazoa; phylum Chordata; class Amphibia; order Anura; family Ranidae; genus Pelophylax; species Pelophylax lessonae. The sequence continues at coordinate 253,512,350 of NC_138774.1, forward strand.
ACTAGTCCCTTTATTCTCTTACCTAAAGAAAAAAAAAAACCCACAAACAAACACAGAAAAAATACATTAGAGGCATGAATAACGTAACCCATCCCGCACCTGAATCCAAGGTCATAGATGTAATAAATGAACGGAAGTGGGAACAATGTGTAAATATATATATATATATGTAAATACCCACCATTGCCTCCTCATGGCAACATAATGTTGTCCTTGCTGAAAGGATCCAAGCTTCAGCGAAAAGATAATGAACTACCACTATTATTCCAAAAGGAAAAGAAAAACCCGAATAGCTCACAAATAGTCCTGAACATGAGGCCTGGCACCCATCAAATGTCCCTCCAGTAGACTCACGGGGTACGTATCAACAAAAAGGTACCCCTTAACATATGGTGCCTAAAAAACAATAAGAGGTATGTATATTATTGGGAGCAGAAACAAATGCTGAAAAACAAATATATATAGTATATATATGGTAAAACATAAAGTGATACCTATAGCCCAAATAACCCAACTGCAGAAATTCCAGTGAGGGGTGGGGACATAACTGGAGGCATATGCCGAGCCAATAGACCCTAATGCCTAGCCAAAAGTAGAGTGAACCCCCCAAGAAGAAAGAAACGTGACCCAATTATTACTTACAGGCATCCAAAAAAAGATGATGTATGTCAAAATCCTGTAAAGGATATGGGTTCAGCCCACACAAGTCCCACTGGGATTGCAGAAAAGCCAACGGGTAGTAGATGTGCCAAAAACGGGTAGCTCCCAGATAGCTGGCTACCTCCTACAGCGTGGAGGAGCAAAAGAGTAAGGCGCCATGGTGAGCCTTGACGTCCTCTGTTAAAGAATGGCGTGGACATGCCCTCCTTACCTTCCCGCGGGTTCGCGCCACCCGGAGGTGGCTGCGTTCCCGCGTCTGGACCGGAAATGACATGCCCGGCGCACCGGAAGTGACGCGGTCGTCAACATCCGGTTACCAAAGGGAATGAGAATAGAGGGCTCAATCACCACCGACACATGATAGAGCGCCGCATGCGGCGGCAGAGATGATCTCCACCCCACAAAGCAGCATACTCAGGCCCCCAACTGGAATCCATCCAAGTATGGGGGCCCACATGTGACGGACCGGAAGAGCAAAAAAATGATGGAAGCCAGGCCACATAACACTGTAAGTCCTGTAAGGGCATAACAGTGTGTATGGAGGACAAGAAATATTCAAGGAAGAAAAAAAAGGGGAAATAAAAATATATGGCGAATATAAATAAGTGTGACTAATGTTTGGGGCCTATACAGGCCGACACTTACTTCTGTCTACTGTGAATGCCTAATGTACCACCAGCCATCAAATACACTATGTTTTTTGCTGTCAGTTAAACCCATGTGAGCTAATTTTTGGGGCCTATACAGTCCGACACGTACTTCTGTATACTGTGTGAATGCCTAATGTACCTCCAGCCACCAAATACTACGTTCTTAGTTGTCAGGTAAACTGATGTGGGCTAATTTTTGGGGCCTTTTATGGCCGACACTTACTTCTTTATCCTGTGAATGCCTAATGTACCTTCAGCCACAGAATACTACGTTCTTAGCTGTCAGGTAAACCCATTTGGGCTAATTTTTGGGGCCTTTTATGGCCGACACTTACTTCTTTATCCTGTAAATGCCTAATGTACCTTCAGCCACAAAATACTACGTTCTTAGCTGTCAGGTAAACCCATGTGGGCTATTTTTTGGGGCCTTTTATGGCCGACACTTACTTCTGTATCCAGTGAATGCCTAATGTACCTTCAGCCAAAGAATACTACGTTCTTAGCTGTCAGGTAAACCCATATGGGCTAATTTTTGGGGCCTTTTACGGCCGACACTTACTTCTGTATCCTGTGAATGAAAACATTTTTTATTCAAAATGACTGTATTTTTGTATTTTAGAGTCTTAAAAAGTGTAACGCTCCGGCGTTTGTTTAGTGAACTGGATTTGCAGCTGCAGAATTTCCACTCAGTAGTCATGCAGAGATGTGTTGAATCACCATATCCAACTCTCCAGACTCATCATTGTGGCCCAGCCTGCCTCAGCATGCAAATATACAGGCACTCAGATAAGATGTTCCTGGAGTGATAGGTTGTATACGATAGTATAGAGGTGATGTGCTGAAAGGACAGGCGTGAGTAGTGATAGCAATGATAGGCACTCAATAGTAATGTTCAGGAGTGTTAGCAGATGGTGATAGATAGTATGCAGATAGGTTAGCAATCATGTACATTTAACAGGTGGTAGGGGACAGCAGATGAAGTGTACAGGAATCGCTAACTCAGTGCAAGGATATAGATGGTAGTAGACTCAAGAGCTAGCAATCTATGTAACAGTGCAGATGATAGAAATAGTAATGCATAGATAGCAACAGTCTTTAGTATACAAGAGTAGATAGTGTAAGTTGATAGGAAGGAATCCCCTGCCGGGTACTTATCACTAATTGTATTTAGAGAGATGAGGGGTCCGGTAATGAGGAGAAGGATCGGTAGCGAGATACAGGATCCGTAGCGAGATACAGAAAATAGCTGGAGGCTTCGGCAGCGTCAGACAAGGCTGTGTAACAAGTGGTTTGCACGAACACCTTGTGAGTGAAAACCGGCGATTGAAATAGCCGCTCAGAGCGGCGCCTAGTGATGACGTCACGAGATTTAAAGGGACAGGTAGCTATATGCGGAAGAATTGGGCTGGAAGGGTACCGAAGGTACCAGAATCTTACAGTACCCCCTCCTTAAGGCCGGCTCCGGAAGGCCTATAGCACTGGTCTCTCCAGGTATTTGGAGTGGAACCTTCGTATAAGCCTGGGACCGTGAACGTCAGAAGTATCCAACCAGGTGTCGTCTTGGGTTCCATAGTTTTTCCATCATATGAGATATTGGAGTTTCCCTCTGTGGATACGAGAATCCAAAATCTCCTTAATCTCAAATTCTTCTCTGCCCTCAACTTGTACTGGAGGTGGAGGCGAGATGGTAGGTCTTATTCCTTGGTTGGGAACATGTGGTTTCAGTAGCGACACGTGAAAGATGGGGTGTATTTTAAGATCTGCCGGTAAGGTGAGTTGAACTGCAGCTTTCCCAATGAGCTTCTCAATTGGGAAAGGTCCTAGAAACAAAGGCCCAAGCTTTTTACTGGGGATCTTTAACCTTAAGTTTTTCGTAGATAGCCAAACGAGATCCCCAATAGCGTATTGAGGAGAAGGTCTTCTACGGAGGTCGTAGTACCTTTTTTGTTGGCTATGGGCATGTGAGATGGTGGTGTTAAGTAAACCCAGAGAGTCTTTTATTTGGGTAAGATAGTCAGAGGCTACTGGGTTACTTGATGGCAGGATGCGTGGTGGAAGAAGTGTGGGATGAAACCCATAGTTTAGGTAGAATGGACTTTGCTTAGTAGTACTGTGGGTTGCGTTATTGTAAGCAAATTCTGCCAGAGGGAGGAGGTCCACCCAATCATCCTGTAGGTATGAGGTGTAGCAACGCAAATATTGTTCAATGCACTGGTTGACTCTTTCAGTTTGTCCATTGGTCTGAGGGTGGTAGGGAGAAGTAAGTTTTCGCTCAATTCATAGTATATGACATAGAGCTTGCCAAAACTTGGAGATGAACTGTGAACCTCGGTCAGATAAAAGAGTCTTTGGAATACCATGTATCTTGAACACATGTTTCACTAGTAATTCCGCTGTTTCCTTAGATGAAGGTAGTCTGCGAATAGAAATGAAATGTGCCATCTTTGTCAGATGGTCCACTGACACTAGAATGGTAGTAAATCCTTTGGAAGGTGGTAATTCTACTATAAAGTCTAAGGACACAACTTCCCATGGAACTTTGGGTATTGGTAGACTGCAAAGTAGACCAGATGGTTTTGTAGTGTCAATTTTGGACCTTGCACAGATGTCACATGAGGAAACAAATTTTTGTACAGACGTCTTCATATCAGGCCACCAAAATTGCCTGGTGAGCAAATTGAATGTCTTGGTCATACCCATATGTCCTGCCATGGGTACGTCATGTGACAATTCCAAGATCTTGGTACGCATACCAGGAGGTATGTAGAGTTTGTCGTTAAAGTAGAGGAAGCCTTCTGCATCAGCACTTAGTTGTGGTGGTGGTGAATCCAGTCCTATACTGTGCAGAATCTCTTCCTTCAAGGAACGAACAACACCAATATTACGGTCATGGGGTATTATAGGAAGAAAAGGGATTTCGGCGCAGTTATCTTCGGTTAGCCGTGATAGCGTATCCGCTTTTTTGTTTTTGTCTGCAGGCATGTAGGTCACTAGGAAGTTGAATCTTAGGAAGAATAATGACCAACGTACCTGCCGGTGGGAAAGAGTCTTGTTGGTCTGAAGGTATTGGAGATTCTTATGATCTGTATATATGAGTATTGGCAATCGAGTACCTTCAAGTAAATGTCGCCAATTTTCTAGTGCCAATTTTATGGCAAGCAACTCTTTTTCACCCACTGGGTAATTCACCTCTGGGCTACTTAGTGATTTAGAGAAAAAAGCAACTGGGTGGAGTGGTGAAGTATTCGTTGGTCATTGGGAAAGAACTGCTCCTACAGCCATATTTGACGCATCTACCTCCAGGATGTATTGAAGGGATGGGTCTGGATGGCGTAGTATGGGAGCAGAAGTGAAGCTGGATTTTAACAAGCGGAAAGCTTTATTTGCTGCTTCAGACCATTTGAATGGTTTCTTTACACTTGTAAGTTGTGTGAGTGGTCTCACAATAGAAGAGAAGTTCTTGATGAACTTCCTATAGAAGTTTGAAAATCCAAGGAATCGTTGTAATGCCTTACGAGTTGTTGGTACAGGCCAATCCAGTATACATGATATCTTGCTCATATCCATCTTGATACCGTTCTTAGATATGATGTATCCTAGGAATAGTACCTCTTCCTTATGAAATAGGCATTTTTTTAATTTTACGTATAAGTTGTGTGCGAGTAATCTGGATAGCACAAGTCTTACATGTCTTACATGTTCGGACAAGGACTGAGAATAAATGAGTATATCATCCAGATATACCACAACACAAACATCAAGTAAGTCTCTGAAGATGTCATTTATGAATCGTTGAAATGCTGCGGGAGCATTACACAACCCAAAAGGCATCACTAGATATTCGAATAATCCGTATCTGGTTCTGAATGCCATCTTCCACTCATCCCCATTACGGATTCGGATAAGGTTGTATGCCCCTTTTAGGTCCAATTTTGAAAAGCAGGTAGCTCCGCGCACTTGTTCAATGAGTTCGGGAATGAGAGGTAAAGGATAGCGATCCTTTATCGTAATGGTATTTAATTGCCTATAGTCAATAATAGGCCTGAGACTTAAATCCTTATTGCGGACAAAGAAAAGTCCTGCAGCTGTGGAAGAAGTAGAGGGTCTAATAAACCCTTTCGCTAAATTCTCATCCAAGTATTCCTTGAGATGAGAAAGTTCATCCTGAGAAAGAGGATAAACATGACCGAAAGGTAGTTTACTATTAGGGAGTAGATCAATAGAACAATCGTAGTCCCTATGGGGGAGGCAATACTTGAGCATTTTTCTCAAGGAAGACTTCTGATAGATCCTGATAACATGGTGGTGGTGAAATTTCATCTGACACCATGGACAGGATTTTTTTATATGATTGAAGGTTACACGTGGTCTCGCAGTAGTGAGAGGGGAAGGTTAAAGTCCGTGTTTTCCAATCAATGATTGGTTGATGTATGTGTAACCAGGGAAGTCCCAAAATAATGGGAAAATGGGGTGAAGGTAATACATCAAAAGTGGTGGTCTCAGCATGAGACTCGTTAGCAGTAGCAAGGAGTGCTTGTGTCTGATTGGTAATTGGACCAGAAGATAACGGAATACCGTTAATAAAACTAACAGAGACAGGTTTAGATTTTGAAATAATAGGTATTTTATTTAAAGCAACAAAACTAGTGTCAATGTAGTTCCCACAAGATCCTGTGTCGATCATAGCCTTGGTGGTGATCCTATTATGGTCCCACTGTAAGGTCAAATGAATAAAAAGATAGGGATTAGAAAAAGAAGTCATTAATCCCCCCAGCAAGACATGTGAAAACTCACCCTCTTTTTTGCGGACAAGGGGACAGACGCTTATCAAATGATCCGGGGAGGCGCAGTACATGCAGAGATTTTCAGATCTTCTCCTGGCTCATTCAGTAGACGATAATGGTGGGCGTATGGTTCCTACCTCCATAGGAGTAGGGTCAACGGGCGAAACCCGAGAAGGATTGGATAATGGTACTCCCATTTTCTCAGCCTTTCTTTCTCGCAGTCGCCTGTCAATATTGATGCTGAGTTGTATTAAGGCATCCAAAGTGCCAGGTAAATCCGCTCGGGCGAGCTTGTCTTTAACGGCTTCTGATAACCCGAGTCTGAACTGGGTTCGCAAAGATGCATCATTCCACCCTGAATCAAGGGTCCATCTTTTGAACTCTGCTACGAAGTCTTCAACAGGTCTCCTTCCTTGTTTTAAAGCCCTCAATCGGCTGTCAGCAGTACTCTGCCTATTTGGGTCTTCATATAGGCTAGCGAGTTCTGCTAAAAATAAAGGATAGGAGTTAAGAAGAGGGTCATTTTTCTCAAAGAGAGAGTCTGCCCAAGCCCGTGGATCACCGGACAAATATGAGATAGTGGTGCAGACTTTAATTTGGTCTGTAGTGTAAGTACGAGGTTTTAGATTAAAAAGCAATTGACATGCGTTTTTAAATTCAGGAAATTTCTTTCGATCACCTGTAAACGCTAGAGGAGGGTTTATTTTGGGCTCACGAGGTTGAGCAGCAGTGAGCTGTGAAATACGAGCTACCTGCTGTCTCAAAGTCTGATTTTCATTTTTCACTTCGATAAGGGAAAGGATTAGTGCATCTACCTTTTGTGTTAGTTGTAACACATGAGTGGCTAATTCTGCTGAATCCATTTTTTTTTTCCTGGTTCGTGCAATCTGTAACGCTCCGGCGTTTGTTTAGTGAACTGGATTTGCAGCTGCAGAATTTCCACTCAGTAGTCGTGCAGAGATGTGTTGAATCACCATATCCAACTCTCCAGACTCATCATTGTGGCCCAGCCTGCCTCAGCATGCAAATATACAGGCACTCAGATAAGATGTTCCTGGAGTGATAGGTTGTATACGATAGTATAGAGGTGATGTGCTGAAAGGACAGGCGTGAGTAGGGATAGCAATGATAGGCACTCAATAGTAATGTTCAGGAGTGTTAGCAGATGGTGATAGATAGTATGCAGATAGGTTAGCAATCATGTACATTTAACAGGTGGTAGGGGACAGCAGGAATCGCTAACTCAGTGCAAGGATATAGATGGTAGTAGACTCAAGAGCTAGCAATCTATGTAACAGTGCAGATGATAGAAATAGTAATGCATAGATAGCAACAGTCTTTAGTATACAAGAGTAGATAGTGTAAGTTGATAGGAAGGAATCCCCTGCCGGGTACTTATCACTAGTTGGTTTTAGAGAGATGAGGGGTCCGGTAATGAGCAGAAGGATCGGTAGCGAGATACAGGATCCGTAGCGAGACACAGAAAATAGCTGGAGGCTTCGGCAGCGTCAGACAAGGCTGTGTAACAAGCGGTTTGCACGAACACCTTTTGAGTGAACACCGGCGATTGAAATAGCCGCTCAGAGCGGCGCCTAGTGATGACGTCACGAGATTTAAAGGGACAGGTAGCTATATGCGGAAGAATTGGGCTGGAAGGGTACCGAAGGTACCAGAATCTTACAAAAAGCCGGTTTTAGTCAAGATAGCTGCATTTTGCTCTCCAATGGCCTGAAAATGTTTTTGGTCGAAATGACTCTATTTTGATCTCCAAGTGTCTTAAAAGCCTTTTTTAGTCAAAATAACTGCATTTGATCACCAAAGGTCTGAGAAACAATTTTAGTCAAAATGACTGTATTTTTGTCTTTTAGAGCCTTAAAAAGTTGGGTTTAGACAAGAATTGTCTAAAATCGGCCATTTGGGCTCCAGTGGCCTGAAAAATGTTTTGGTCAAAATGACTCTATTTTGGTCTCCAAGTGTCTAAAAAGCCTTTTTTTAGTCAAACTGCATTTGGTCACCAAACTTCTGAAAAAAAAATTTAGTCAAAATGACTACATTTATGTTTTGTAGAGCCTTAAAAAGCCGGTTTTAGACAAGATTTTAGACATTTGGCTCCAATGGCCTGAAAAGATTTTTTTGGTTAAAATGACTCTATTTTATTTTTTCTAAGTGTCTAAAAAGCCTTTTTAGTCAGAATAACTGCATTTGATCACCAAAGGTCTGAATTTTTTTTTTGTCAAAATTACTGTATTTTTTGTCTTTTAGAGCCTTAACCACTTTAATACAGGGCACTTTCCTCCCTTCCTGCCCAGGCCAATTTTCCCCTTTTAGCGCTGTTGCATTTTGAATGATAATTGCACGGTCATGCAACACTGTACCTACACCAAATTTATGTCATTTTCCCCCCACAAATAGAGCTTTCTTTTGGTGGTATTTGATCACCTCTGGGTTTTTTCCTTTTTGCTAAACAAATAAAAAAAGCCCGAAAAGTTTGAAAAAAACGTTTTTTTTGTTTATGTTATATAATTTTGTAAATAAATACGTTTTTTCCTGCACTGATGAGCACTGATGAGACTGCACTGACAGGCACTGATGAGGAGGCACTGATATGTGGCACTGATAGGTAGCACAGATATGCAGCATTGGTGGGCACTGATAGGCACTGATAGGCAGCATTGATGGGCACTGATAGGTGGCACTGATGGGCACTGATAGGTGGCACTGATGGGCACTAATGGGTGGCACTGGTGGGCACTGATGGGCAGCATTGATGGGCACTGATAGGTGGCACTGATGGGCACTGATAGGTGGCACTGATGGGCACTAATGGGCGGCACTGGTGGGCACTGATGGGCAGCACTGATGGGCACTGATGGGTGGCACTGATGGGCACTAATGGGCACTGACAGGCAGCACTGGTGGGCAATAATGGGCACTGGTGTGCAACACTGAAAGATGGCAATGATGGGCAGCACTGATAGGGAGGGCACTGGCGGGCAGCACTGATGGGGACGGCAATGGGGGGCTCCCTGAGCCTTGATTGCCATCCCTGGTGGCCATAGTGGGCATCCCTGGGGTCATAGGTGGGCATCCCTGGGGTCATAGTGGGCATCCCTGGTGGTTCTAGTGGCATCCCCCCCGAGGGTCTTCACTGGTAATCAATGATCTGATTACCAGTGCCGACCCCCCCGTCAAGGGAGCTGCCGATCGGCGCTCCTTTACTCGTGCCTGTCAGGCACGAACTAAGGAAAGCTGATCAACGGCTGTTCCTGTTTACTATGTGACCAGCCGTGATTGGACATTGCTGATCACATGGTAAAGAGCTACGTCAGTAGTCTCTTTACCGAGATCAGAGATGCAGAGTGTCAGGCTGACACCTCGTATCACCGATCGCCGCTCTACGCACTCCCGGGGGGCGCGCAGAGCTGTATTATCCTGCCACCGTCATATGATGTCCGGTCAGGATAATACAACCACATTCCCGCCGTCATTCTGTTATAGGGTGGGCGGGAAGTGGTTAAAAAGCCGGTTTTAGACAAGATAACTGCATTTGGGCTCCAATGGCCTGGAAAAATTTTTGTTGGTCAAAATGACTCTATTTTGGTCTCCAAGTGTCTAAAAAGCCTTTTTTAGTCAAAATAACTGCATTTGGTCACCAAAGGTCTGAAAAAAAGTTTGTCAAAATTACTGTATTTTTGTCTTTTAGAGCCTTAAAAAGCCGGTTTTAGACAAGAAAACTTTATTTGGGCTCCAATGGCCTGAAATTTTTTTTTGGTCAAATGAATCTATTTTGGTCTCCAAGTGTCTAAAAAGCCTTTTTTAGTCACAATAACGGCAAAGGTCTGAAAAAAAATTTAGTCAAAATGACGGTATTTTTGTCTTTTAGAGCCTTAAAAAGCCGGTTTTAGACACGATTTGTCTAAAATTGGCCATTAGGGCTCCAATGGCCTGAAAATATTTCTTTGGTCAAAATGACTCTATTTTGGTCTCCAAGTGTCTAAAAAGCCTTTTTTAGTCAAAATAACTGCATTTGGTCACCAAAGGTCTGATAAAATTTTTTAGTCAAAATGACTGTATTTTTGTCTTTTAGAGCCTTAAAAAGCCGGTTTTAGACAAGATTTGTCTAAAACCGTCCATTTGGGCTCCAATGGCATTTGGTCTCCAACGTTCTGCAAAAAAAGTCAAAATGACTGTATTTTTGTCTTTTAGAGCCTTAAAAAGCCGGTTTTAGACAAGATTTTAGACATTTGGCTCCAATGTCCTAAAAAAAATGTTTTGGTCAAAATGACTTTTTTTAGTCTCCCACTGCCTAAAAAGCCTTTTTTAGTCAAAATAACTGCGTTTGGTCACCAAAGGTCTGAAAACAAAATTAGTCAAAATGACTGTATTTTTGTCTTTTAGAGCCTTAAAAAGCCAGTTTTAGACAAGATTCAGACATTTGGGCTCCAATGGCCTGAAAAATTGTTTTTGGTCAAAATGACTCTATTTTGGTCTCCAAGTGTCTAAAAAGCCTTTTTTAGTCAAAATAACGGATTTGGTCACCAAAGGTCTGAAAATCTAGTCAAAATGACTGTATTTTTGTCTTTTAGAGCCTTAAAAAGCTGTTTTTAGACAAGATTTGTCTAAAACCGGCCATTTAGTCTCCAATGGCCTGAAAATATTTTTTGGTCAAAATGACTCTATTTTGGTCTCCAAGTGTCTAAAAAGCCTTCTTTAGTCAAAATAACTGCATTTAGTCACCAAAGGTCTGACAAAATTTTTTAGTCAAAATGACTGTATTTTTGTCTTTTAGAGTCTTTAAAAGCCAGTTTTAGACAAGATAACTGCATTTGGTCTCTAATGGTCTGAATTTTTTTGTCAAAATGAATGTATTTAGTATTCTGTGGCTGAAGGTACATTAGGCAATCACAGGATACAGAAGTAAGTGTCGGCCATAAAAGTCCCCAAAAATTAGCCTGACAGCTAAGAACGTGGGGCTTTTTATGGCCGACACTTACTTCTGTATCCTGTGAATGGAAAAAATTTTTAGTCAAAATGACTGTATTTTTGTACTTTAGAGTCTTAACAAGCCGGTTTTATTCAAGATAGCTGCATTTTGCTCTCCAATGGCCTGACATTTTTTTTGGTCAAAATGACTCTCTTGTGGTCTCCAAGTGTCTTAAAAGCCTTTTTTAGTCAACATAACTGCATTTGGTCACCAAAGGTCTGAAAACTTTTTTTAGTCAAAATGACTGTATTTTCGTCTTTTAGAGGCTTAAAACGCTGGTTTTAGACAAGAAAACTGCATTTGGTAAACCAATGGCCTGAAAAAAATGTTTTTGGTCAAAATGACTCTATTTTGAGTGTCTCCAAGTGTCTATAAAGCCTTTTTTTAGTCAAAATAACTGCATTTGGTCACCAAATGTCTGAAATTTTTTTTAGTCAAAATGACTGAATTTTTGTCTTTTAGAGTCTTAAAAAGCCAGTTTTAGACAAGATAATTGTATTTGGCAACCAATGGCCTGAAACATTTTTTGGGTCAAAATTACTCATTTTTGGTCTCCAAGTGTCTAAAAAGCCTTTTTCAGTCAAAATAACTGCATTTGGTCACCAAAGGTCTGAAAAAAAATTTAGACAAAAAGACTATATGTTTGTCTTTTAGAGCCTTGAAAAGCCGGTTTTAGACAATATTTTAGACATTTGGCTCCAATGGCCTGAAAAAAAAATATTGGTCAAAATGACTATATTTTCGTCTTTTAGTCTTAAAACGCCCGTTTTATACAAGATTACTGCATTTTGTCTCCAATGATCTGAAAATGTTTTTGGTCAAAATGACTCTAATTTGGTCTCCAAGTGTCTAAAATGCCTATTTTAGTCAAAATAACTGCATTTGGTCACCAAAGGTCTGAAAAAAAATTAAACAAAATTACTATTTTTGTATTTTAGAGCCTTAAAAAGCCGGTTTTAGACAAGAGTTGTCTAAAACCGAACATTTGGGCTACAATGGCCTGAAAATTTTTTTTGGTCAAAATGACTCAATTTTGGTCTCCAAGAGTCTAAAAAGCCTTTTGTAAAATAACTGCATTTGGTCACCAAAGGTCTAAAAAAAATTACTTAAAATGACAGTATTTTTGTCTTTAAGAGCCTTAAAATGCCGGTTTTAAACAAGATAACTGCATTTGGGCTAAAATGGCCTGAAAATAAATTTTTGGTCAAAATGACTCTTTTTTGGTCTCCAAGTGTCTAAAAGAATTTTTTTGTTAAAATAACTGCATTTGGTCACCAAAGGTATGAAAAAAGTTTAGTCAAAATGACTATATTTTTGTCTTTTAGAGCCTGAAAAAGCCGGTTTTAGACAAGATTTTAGACATTTGGCTCCAATGTCCTGAAAACTTTTTTTGGTTAAAATGACTCTATTTTGGTCTTCAAGTGTCTAAAAAGCCTTTTTTGGTCAAAATAACTGCATTTGGTCACCAAAGGTCTGAAATTTTTTTTGTCAAAATTACTGTATTTTTGCCTTTTAGAGTCTTAAAAAGCCTGTTTTAGACAAGATTAGAGTTGAGTGCACTCCTGGATGTCCGTGTTCAGCGGGTTCAGCCGAACTTGAAAAAAAGTCCGGGTCCGTGTCCCGGACTTTTTCCGAACTTTACCCGGACACCGAACCCCATTGAAGTCAATGGGGACCGGAACTTTCAGGCACAAAAATGGCTCTAAAACACCAATGGAAAGGGCTAGAGTGCTGCAAATGGCAGCAAAACATAGTTAAGAGCATGGCAAGTGCTCTGCAAAGAAATGTGGATAGGGAAATAACTTAAAACAACAAAATAAACAGAAAAATAAAACAATTTTCTTCATCTGTTAAGGACGAGGCCCATATAGAGTAGGAGGGAGGTTGAGGTGGTGGTGGATGTGGCGGTGTAGGTGGAAGCAGCGGTGGAGGAGGACGAGGTAGCCAACACTGCTTTTTTTTCAGTCATTTTAAATGAGGGTACACCCCAAAAGAGTGAGAAAGATCAAAAATATAACAATGGCTGGGTAAGGTCGGTATCCATCTCTATTCTGCACAAGGTACGGAAAAGTCCTGTGGGATCCATGCCTGGTTCATTTTAATGAACGTGAGCTTGTCCACATTGTCTCTGGACAGGCGGCTGCGCTTGTCTGTGATAACGCCCCCAGCCGGGCTAAATACACGTTCAGATAATACACTGGCTGCCGGGCACGCCAGCACCTCCAAGGCATAAAGGGCAAGCTCAGGCCATGTGCCCAATTTGGAGACCCAGAAGTTGAAGGGGGCAGACCCGTCATTCACTACATGTAGGCGTGTGCACACATACTGCTTCACCATGTTGGTGAAATGCTGCCTCCTGCTAAGACATTCCATATGATCTGCTGGTGCTGCTGTTTGTTGTGGCGTGCTGACAAAGCTTTTCCACATTTCGGCCATGCTAACCCTGCCTTCTGAGGTGCTGGCGGTGCCCTGGTTGCGTTGGTCACCTCTTCCTCCTCCTCCTCTGCCTTGGCCTTGTGCTTCCACTGTGGTCCCGCTGTCAGGTGGGAATGCCAGCAGCATCGCATCTACCAGCGTGCGCTTGTACTCGCGCATCTTGCGATCGCGCTCCAGTGAGTGAATTAAGGACGGTACGTTGTCCTTGTAACGGGGATCCAGCAGCGTGGCCACCCAGTAATCAGCACAAGTTAGAATGTGGGCAACTCGGCGGTCGTTGTGGAGGCACTGCAGCATGTAATCGCTCATGTGTGCCAGGCTGCCCAGAGGCAACGAAAGGCTGTCCTCTGTGGGAGGTGTATCATCTGTGTCCTCTGTATCCCCCCCAGCCATGCACCAGTGATGGCCATGAGCTGGCCTGGGTGCCACCCTGCTGTGAACATGGTTCCATCTCCTCCTCCATCTCCTCCTCCTCATCCTCCTCATCCTCCTCATCCTCCAGAACTGTGCCCCTGCTGGACAATTGTGTCCCTGGAGTTTGTGGGTGCAGGAACCCACCCTCAGAGCCACTCGCGAATGACTGCCCTGAAAGCCTTGGAAATGTTACCTCTTCATCCTCCTCCTCCTCATCCTGTGCCACATCCTCTTCCATCATTGCCCGAATTGTTTTTTGAAGGAGGCATAGAAGTGGGATAGTTAAGCTGACAACGGCGTCATCGGCACTGGCCATGTTGGTGGAGTACTCAAAACAGCGCAACAAGGCACACAGGTCTCGCATGGAGGCCCAGTTATTGGTGGTGAAGTGGTGCTGTTCCGCAGAGCGACTCATGCGTGCGTGCTGCAGCTCAAACTCCACTATGGCCTGCTGTTGCTCACACAGTCTTTCCAGCATGTGCAAGGTGGAATTCCACCTTGTGGGCACGTCACATATGAGGCGGTGAGCGGGAAGGCCGAAGTTACGCTGCAGCGCTGACAGGCGAGCAGCAGCAGGGTGAGAACGCCGAAAGTGCGCACAGACGGCCCGCACTTTCTGCAGCAGCTCTGACATATCGGGGTAATTTTTAAGGAACCTCTGCACCACCAAATTCAGCACATGCGCCAGGCAAGGGATGTGCGTCAAACCGGCTAGGCCCAGAGCTGCTATGAGACTTCGCCCGTTATCGCACACCACCAGGCCGGGCTTTAGGCTCGCTGGCAGCAACCACTCATTTGTCTGCTGTTCCATGCTCCTCCACAACTCCTGCGCGGTGTGTGGTTTTTCCCCCAAACAGGCAAGTTTTAAAACTGCCTGCTGTCATTTACCCCTGGCTGTGCTGAAGTTGGTGGTGAAGGTGTTACGCTGACCGGATGAGGAGGCGGTAGAGGATGAGGAAGTGGAGTAGGAGGAGTTAGGAACAGGAGGCAAACTGAAGCGCCCTGCAATCCTCGGTGGTGGAAGGACATGCGCCAAATTGCTATCCGCCTCAGGCCCATCCGCCACTGCATTTACCCAGTGTGCCGTTAGGGAGATATAATGCCCCTGACCGTGCTTACTGGTCCACGTATCGGTAGTTAGGTGGACCTTGGCACAGATGGCGTTGCGCAGTGCACACCTGATTTTTTCCCCCACTTGGTTGTGCAGAGAAGGGATGGCTTGCCTGGAAAAGTAGTGGCGGCTTGGCACGACGTACTGTGGGACAGCCACCGACATAAGGCTTTTAAAACGGTGCGTCTCCACCAGAGGGAATGACAGCATTTCAAAGGCCAAGAATTTTGAAATGCTCGCATTCAGGGCCAGGGATCGCGGGTGGGTAGGGGGGTACTTCCTCTTCCTCTGAAGTGTTTGGGAGATGGAAAGCTGAACGTTTCCACGGGAATTTGTAGAAATGGTTGGTGACCCAGGTGGTGGTGTTGCTGACAGATCGTCTGTTTGCAGGGTGGCAGGTGCCGGTATCACTACAGAGGTGGATGAAGAGGCCGAGACTGCAGCAGAAGAGGAAGCAGGAGGAGCCAGAGACCTTTGTTGGTTTTGAAGGTGTCCTTCCCACTGCAGCTCGTGCTTTGCACTTAGATGCCTGATCATGCAGGTTGTGCTCAGGTTGAGAAGGTTTATGCCTCGCTTCAGGCTCTGATTGCACAGGGTGCAAACCACTCGTGTCCTGTCATCAGCACATTTTCTGAAGAACTTCCACGCTAGAGAACTCCTTTGAGCTGGCTTTGGTGCGCTCGGTCCCTTGCTACGTTTGGCAGTAGCAGGCGTAGTGTCTAGGGCACGGCCGCTCCGCTTCTGCACCCTGCTCCCTCTTCTGCTGTGCTGGTGGCTCTGTGCGACCACCGCCTCTTCCTCCAAACTACTCAGGTCACCTGCATGACCTTCATTCCATGTGGGGTCAAGGACCTCATCGTCCTCCACATCATCTTCCACCCAGTCTTCACCCCTACCCTCCTTGTCGGTCTCCACAATTCTGAGTGCCGCAGCAGTTGGCACCTGCGTTTCGTCATCATCGGAGACGTGCTGCGATGGTCCTTCCATGTACTCATCTTGAGAAATAAGTGGTTGGGCATCGCTGCACTCAATCTCTTCCACTTCTGGGGCATGGCTAGGTGGATGGCCCTGGGAAACCCTGCTGACAGAGTCATCAAAAAGAAGAAGAGACTGCTGCATGACTTGGAGCTCAGACTGCTTGCCTGATTTGCAAGGGGGTGAGGTGAAAGACGGTTGGACATCGGCTGCAGGTGCCAACTCTGACCTTTCTGCAGTAGACTGGGTGGGAGACAATGTGAAGGAACTGGAGGCACTGTCAGCAGCAAACCAATCTACTATCGCCTCTACTTGTTCTGGCCTCATCACTTCTAGAGGCGCATGATGCCCTACCAAATACTGCTGCAGGTTCTGTCGCCTACTCACACTTGAGGAAGGTGTTTCACTTGTGCGTGTAGCTGGCACAGATCGATTACGTCCTCTCCTTGCAACAGGAGCTCTACCAGCAGCACCATGACCCAGGCCACGGACCCTATTTGACGGTCTCCTCATATTTCTGTAATTTATGATCTTGCCCTAGAAAGGTGTTTATTGACAAAACAACAACAGTATCGCATGGATGTATCTCACAATCAAATATGCAAACTATGCCGCAATTTAATTTTTTTTACCCCAAAAGGGTGTTTATTAAATAACAGAATAGAAAAACAGTATACAAATACAACGGGTGTATCTCACAGTCAAATATGCAAAGTATGACGCAAATTTAATTTTTTTCACCCCAAAAGGGTGTATATTGAATAGCGGAATAGAAAAAAGGATATAAAACGGTGTATCTCACACGTACAAACACAGACTAGGCCCCAATTACAATTTTTTATACCCTAAAGGGAGGATGAGGAAGAGGAGTAGGAGGAGTTCGGAACAGGAGGCAAACTGATGCCGATACAGACTATGCTGTAATTTAATTTTTTACACTCAAAAAGGGTGTATATTGAATAGCGGAATAGAAAATTTTTTATAAAACGGTGTATCTCACAAGTACAAACACAGACTAGGCCCCGATTACAATTTTTTGTAGAACAAAAGCATAAAAAACTAAGTTGCTGGGAGGTGTTCTCAAGCCGGACTGGGTCAGTGTCACGGAACCATGAACCAGACGTACAACAACAGATAAGTGAAAATAAGAAGGCTTTATTGAAAATCAAGCTGTAAAGCAGAAGTCCAAACGGATGGCGAAACCGAGGCAGAGTCCTTGCGAAGCCAGAGGTCAGGAACCAGGAGGGTAGTCAGACGAAGCCGGGATCAGGAATCAGCAGGGTAGTCAGACGAAGCCAGGATCAGGAACCAGCAGGGTAGTCAGACGAAGCCAGGATCAGGGACCAGAAGCAGCAGCAGTCTTAGAAGCATGTGAACACAGGAGGACCAAGCAAGGAACTGAAGCCACAGACCTCCTATATATATGAGCTAGGCATCCAGCTCCTCCCAGTGGGAAGGAGGAGCCGCAGGGTGGGAGGCTACAAGAAACCCAGAAACCAAGATGGCCGCCAGCACATGTCAAACGAAGGAGAACAGCAAGAAGGTAAGACCATGACAGTACCTCCCCCTCAAGGGCCCCTCCTCCGCGGAGTAAAGAACGGTTTCTGAGGGAAGCATGCGTGGAAGGCTCGGAGCAAGGCAGGAGCATGGACATCTGCGGAGGGAACCCAGGAATGCTCCTCTGGACCATAACCACGCCAATGAACCAAAAACTGCACCCGACCGCGGACCAGGCGTGAGTCCAGGATATTGCTCACCTCATACTCCTCACGATTGCCCACTTGGACCGGACGGGGCCGAGGAACCGAGGAAGTGAAACGATTACACACCAGTGGCTTCAACAGGGAGACATGAAACACGTTGGAGATCCGCATGCCAGGAGGAAGCGCAAGGGCATAGGCTACCGGGTTTACCCTGCGAAGCACTCGGAAGGGACCAACAAAGCGAGGAGCCAGCTTGGGAGTGGGCACTCGAAGGTTGAGGTTGCGGGTGGACAACCATACACGGTCTCCGGCCTGGTAGGAAGGAGCAGGCACTCGTCTGCGATCAGCCTGGAGTCTCTGGCGCTGCGCAGAGACCTCAAGGGACTTCTGGATCTGTACCCAAGAAGCACGTAGGACGGAAAGGTGATCCTCCACAGCCGGAATATCCTGGGGAGAGAATACCTCCGGTAACACGGCAGGTTGGAACCCATAATTGGCCATGAAGGGAGACGTCCCAGAGGAAGAGTTCACCACCGTGTTCCTGGCAAACTCAGCCCAAGGCAGGAGGTCAACCCAATTGTCTTGGTGATCGGAGACATAGCAACGAAGGAATTGCTCCAAGGCCTGATTGGATCGTTCTGAGGCCCCATTGGACTGAGGGTGGTAGGCCGAGGAGAAGGAGAGATGAATCCCCAACTGGGAGCAAAAGGCGCGCCAGAACCTGGACACAAACTGACTCCCCCGATCCGACACAATCTCCTTGGGCAGACCGTGCAACCGGAAGACCTCCCTGGCAAAAATCGTGGCCAACTCCTGTGCAGAGGGTAACTTCTTGAGAGGAACACAGTGGCACATTTTGGAAAATCGATCCACAATCATGAGAATGACCGTATGGCCTCGGGATGCAGGGAGGTCCACAATGAAATCCATCCCCAGGTGTGACCATGGGCGCTCCCCGGTGGCTAAGGGTTGCAGAAGGCCCAACGGAAGGTGCCGAGGGGACTTACTCTGGGCACAAACGGAGCATGCCGCTACATATGCGGCGATGTCGGAACGTAGGGAAGGCCACCAGAACAGACGTGAAACAGCCCAGGACAGCTGATTCTTTCCAGGATGCCCCGCGGTCTTGGAGTTATGGTAGGTTCGCAACAACCGAGTGCGCAACTCCTCAGGCACAAAACATCTGCCGTTGGGTCTCCCAGAGGGAGCACCAGATTGAGCCGCCAAAATCTGCTCACCCAGGGGAGAGGTCAGGCTGGTGCGAATGGCGGCCAGGATCTGATTCGGAGGTATGACCGAAGTCGGAATCGACTCCTCCCTGGACAGGTCGGAGTACTGCCGTGATAAGGCATCCGCCCTGATGTTCCTGGAACCGGGTAGGTAGGAGACCACGTAATTAAAACGTGACAAGAACAGAGCCCATCTGGCCTGACGTGGTGTCAATCTCTTGGCCTCAGAAAGGTAGGTCAGATTCTTGTGGTCCGTCAGGATGAGGACCGGAACCACCGAAACCTCGAGCAAGTTTCTCCATTCTTTAAGGGCCTGCACGATGGCCAATAACTCCCTGTCACCAATCTGATAGTTGCACTCCGCGGAAGACAGTTTCCGGGAGTAAAACCCACAAGGAAGCAGAGGACCCTCTGGTGTTCTACGCTGAGACAGAAGGGCGCCTACTCCCGTCTCAGACGCGTCCACCTCGAGGACAAAGGGCAACCCAGGGTTGGGATGCGACAGAATCGGAGCCGACACAAAGGCGGACTTTAGAGCCTCAAAAGCTCGGATGGCCTCGAGCGGCCAGACCTGGGAATTACTGCCCTTCCTGGTCAGATCCGTGAGAGGCTTGGCCAGCATGGAAAAGTCCCTGATGAACTTCCGATAATAATTGGCGAAGCCCAAAAAGCGCTGCAGGGAGCGAAGACCACTGGGCTGGAGCCACTGTAAGACAGCCGAAACCTTCTCAGGATCCATGGAGAACCCCTCAGCGGAAATGATGTAACCTAAGAAGGTTACCTGGGATCGGTGAAATTCGCATTTCTCAAGCTTACCGAACAGCTTGTTCTCTCGTAACCGTTGCAACACTCGTCTGACATCCAGAATGTGGGTCTCCATGGATTCAGAATATACCAAGATGTCATCCAAATAGACCACCACACACTGCTGCAACAGGTCACGGAAAACATTGTTAATGAATTCCTGAAAGACTGCGGGCGCATTGCACAACCCAAAGGGCATAACCAAGGATTCATAATGACCGGTCCTGGTGTTAAACGCGGTCTTCCACTCATCGCCCGCCTTGATCCTTACGAGGTTATATGCCGCCCTCAGGTCGAGTTTGGTAAAGACCGTGGCCCCTTTAAGGCGATTGAACAGCTCGGAAATCAAGGGTATCGGGTAAGCGTTCTTGATCGTGATGCGATTGAGACCCCTGTAATCGATGCAAGGCCTCAACTCACCGCCCTTCTTTTTCACAAAGAAAAATCCAGCCCCTGCCGGGGACGAGGATTTGCGAATGTGTCCGCGCGAAAGCGCCTCCTTCACGTACTCCTCCATGGCCTCATTCTCCGCTACCGACAGTGGATAGACCTTGCCACGAGGAGGAACGGCACCAGGTTGTAACTCGATGGCACAATCGTATGGGCGGTGCGGAGGTAGGGCAACCGCGCGCACCTTATCGAATACATCCCGGTACTCCTCGTATTCAGGAGGCAACAGAGAGTCCGAGGAAGTACACAGCAACTTGACAGGCCCATGGATGCAACTAGCCCCACACTGCGGTGACCACGAGAGGATCTCAGCCGATCTCCAATCGAAAGTCGGATTATGCTTCTGGAGCCAGGGGTACCCCAAGACCACCGAGTAGTGTGGAGACGAAATAACCTGGAAGCAGACCAACTCTCTGTGAACGGCACCAATGGCTATCCCCACTGGAAGGGTCTCATGAGTCACGTGTGGCGGCAGAAGGGGTCTGCCATCTATCGCCTCAAGAGCCAGTGGAGAACCTCGGGCCTGCAGAGGAATGGAATTGGCGGCAGCGAACACACTATCAATGAACAAACCACCAGCACCAGAGTCCACCAACGCCTGGGTCGTCACTGAGCCCCCGACCCAGGAGAGGACAACAGTGATCAGTGGTTTGTCAACACGGGAAACCGGGGACGAGGAGACTCCACCCAAGATCTGCCCCCGACAGGATCTCAGGTGCGAGCGTTTCCCGGACGGTTCGGACATGCCAACCGAAAATGCCCACCGAGACCACAGTACATGCATCGACCCTCGCGTCTTCGGAGTACCCTCTCCCCCTCGGACAGGCGAGCAGGAACCAGGAGGGTAGTCAGACGAAGCCGGGATCAGGAACCAGCAGGGTAGTCAGACGAAGCCAGGATCAGGAACCAGCAGGGTAGTCAGACGAAGCCAGGATCAGGGACCAGAAGCAGCAGCAGTCTTAGAAGCATGTGAACACAGGAGGACCAAGCAAGGAACTGAAGCCACAGACCTCCTATATATATGAGCTAGGCATCCAGCTCCTCCCAGTGGGAAGGAGGAGCCGCAGGGTGGGAGGCTACAAGAAACCCAGAAACCAAGATGGCCGCCAGCACATGTCAAACGAAGGAGAACAGCAAGAAGGTAAGACCATGACAGTCAGTCGGCGAGAATCTAGTAGGGCACGTACCACACGGTCAATTAAGACCGGGAACCCTGTGCAACCTGTGATACAAATACCTAAATTGTGTGGAAGTGGAGGGACAAGAATTCCCTCCTAGAATGGTTGCAATGAGGGGCTCACAGGGATATGGGTGCAGACAGAAAAACTTTATTGGTGAAGATGCACACACAGAAAAAAACACATGAAAATCTAATCAATAAAAAGGTGTGGAAACTCATCAGGTTAAGCTGATTGACCCTGTAGACCCCTGCGGGTGTCAGGGTGGCACAGACAGCAATAAAACACGCTGATACCCCCACCCACCCAGTCCCAGTGGAGCACTGTTGTAGACAGGCTTAGTGTGATTGGTCAAAAAGGATGACCTGAAAATCACTCTAAAAGCCCGAGCAACTGTGCTGTTGGCCAGGTTGAGAACTGTAAGGAGCCCTATGGAGAAAACATCTGGGCATGCCCGTCTAGTTTATAGTGGAAACTGAGTGGTGAATAGCTGAGTATATGACGAAGTGTCATCAAATGTCATCAGTACATCACCGAGATAAGGCAAGTTGTAGCATCATAGTCTCATAAAGTATCAAACAAAAGGGCAAACTTCCTATGGTGTAAGTCTCGTCTCCTGGCCGAAAACCTCCAGAGAGACCTGGCCCCGTGGGGCAATGCAAGGTGAGGTGTATTGGAGGGATCGTGGCTTAACCAGCCGTCATGCTTAAACAGCAAATGATGGTAGAAGATAGTCTCCCAAGTGAGATCCACAGTGTGGGTGGGGAGGGGACTGCAAAATAGCCCCTAATAACGGCTGATCGCCGGAGATCTAAACTTGCTGGCTAACTGTTCAAAGTAAGGCAGTGCTGGGACAACACATAGGTGAGTGAGGATAAATCTGCATCGGAAAAAGTCCCGGTCAGACCATAGGCTGGAGTTGCTGGGGGTTACGGGGGTGTGGTGTAGCGACCTTACTAAACTGGTGATCCAATGTTGGATATGAGTGTACGAAAGTTTAGGACTTACCAGACATCCCCCGTTCTCATCCGTTAATTCAGAGATGGAAATACCTCGCTCCGCACTCCGGTCTCAATCAGGGATGGCAGATGCAGATAGTGACTTGTCCGGCTGTCCAAAGGACTTGCTGCTGCCAGTTACGTTGTGGCCTTTCACCGCCTACGGACTGTTGAAACAGACTTGATTCCGTGTCCGGGTGTATTCCCGGTACTGCTTCCGGATCGCGGTGAGGGTGTTCAGCCAGTCAAGCGTGATCTCGTGCGGGGACGGAAGATGGGCGGGACGTCAGCGTGTGATGTCGATGCGTTTCGCGTGCTTGCGCACGCTTCTTTATTGCTGTCTGTGCCACCCTGACACCCGCAGGGGTCTACAGGGTCAATCAGTTTAACCTGATGAGTTTCCACACCTTTTTATTGATTAGATTTTCATGTGTTTTTTCTGTGTGTGCATCTTCACCAATAAAGTTTTTCTGTCTGCACCCATATCCCTGTGAGCCCTTCATTGCAACCATTCTAGGAGGGAATTCTTGTCCCTCCACTTCCACACCATTTAGGTACAATTTTTTGTACCCTAACGGCAGGATAAGGATGAGGAGTAGGAGGAGTTCGGAACAGGAGGCAAACTGAAGCACCCTGCAAACCTCGGCGGTGGAAGATGCGCCCCAAATATTTGGAAGGCGTATCTCACATGTACCGATACAGACTATGCTGCAATTTAATTATTTTTACCCCAAAGGGTGTAGATTGAATTGCGGAATAGAAAAAAATTTATAAAACGGTGTATCTCACACGTACAAACACAGACTAGGCCCCGATTACAATTTTTTGTACCCTAAAGGCAGGATGAGGAGTAGGAGGAGTTCGGAACAGGCAGGAGGCAAACTGAAGCACCCTGCAATCCTCAGCGGTGGAAGATGTGCCCCAAAAGATTGGAAGGTGTATCTCACACGTAACGATACAGACTATGCCGCAATTTAATTATTTTTACCCCAAAGGGTGTAGATTGAATAGCGAAATAGGAAATATGATATCAAAAGGTGTATCTATCTCACACGTACAGACCCAGACTAGGCCCCGATTACTATTTTTTGTACCCTAAAGGCAGGATGAGGAGTAGGAGGAGTTCGGAACAGGAGGCAAACTGAAGCACCCTGCGATCCTCGGCGGTGGAAGATGCGCCCCAAAAATTTGGAAGGTGTATCTCACACGTACAGATACAGACTATGCCACAATTTAATTCTTTTTACCCCAAAGGATGTAGATTGAATAGCGGAATAGAAAATATGATATCAAAAGGTGTATCTATCTCACACGTACAGACATAGACTAGGCCCTGATTACAATTTTTTGTACCCTAAAGGCAGGATGAGGAGTAGGAGGAGTTCGGAACAGGCAGGAGGCAAACTGAAGCACCCTGCAATCCTCGGCGGTGGAAGATGCGCCCCAAAAGATTGGAAGGTGTATCTCACATGTACCGATACAGACTATGCCGCAATTTAATTATTTTTACCCCAAAGGGTGTAGATTGAATAGCGAAATAGGAAATATGATATCAAAAGGTGTATCTATCTCACACATACAGACCCAGACTAGGCCCCAATTACTATTTTTTGTACCCTAAAGGCAGGATGAGGAGTAGGAGGAGTTCGGAACAGGAGGCAAACTGAAGCACCCTGCGATCCTCGGCGGTGGAAGATGCGCCCCAAAAATTTGGAAGGTGTATCTCACACGTACAGATACAGACTATGCCACAATTTAATTCTTTTTACCCCAAAGGATGTAGATTGAATAGCGGAATAGAAAATATGATATCAAAAGGTGTATCTATCTCACACGTACAGACCCAGACTAGGCCCTGATTACAATTTTTTGTACCCTAAAGGCAGGATGAGGTGTAGGAGGAGTTCGGAACAGGCAGGAGGCAAACTGAAGCACCCTGCGATCCTCGGAGGTGGAAGATGCGCCCCAAAAATTTGGAAGGTGTATCTCACACGTACAGATACAGACTATGCCACAATTTAATTCTTTTTACCCCAAAGGATGTAGATTGAATAGCGGAATAGAAAATTTTTTATAAAACGGTGTATCTCACGCGTACAAACACAGACTAGGCCCCGATTACAATTTTTTCTACCCCAAAGGCAGGATGAGGAGTAGGAGGAGTTCGGAACAGGCAGGAGGCAAACTGAAGCACCCTGCAATCCTCGGCGGTGGAAGATGCGCCCCAAAAGATTGGAAGGTGTATCTCACATGTACCGATACAGACTATGCCGCAATTTAATTCTTTTTACCCCAAAGGGTGTAGATTGAATAGCGGAATAGAAAAAAAATTATAAAACAGTGTATCTCACACGTACAAACACAGACTAGTCCCCGATTACAATTTTTTGTACCCTAAAGGCAGGATGAGAAGTAGGAGGAGTTCGGAACAGGCAGGAGGCAAACTGAAGCACCCTGCAATCCTCGGCGGTGGAAGATGCACCCCAAAAGATTGGAAGGTGTATCTCACACGTACCGATACAGACTATGCCGCAATTTAATTCTTTTTACCCCAAATGGTGTAGATTGAATAGCGGAATAGAAAATATGATATCAAAAGGTGTATCTATCTCACATGTACAGACCCAGACTAGGCCCCGATTACTATTTTTTGTACCCTAAAGGCAGGATGAGGAGTAGGAGGAGTTCGGAACAGGCAGGAGGCAAACTGAAGCACCCTGCAATCCTCGGCGGTGGAAGATGCGCCCCAAAAATTTGGAAGGTGTATCTCACACGTACCGATACAGACTATGCCGCAATTTAATTCTTTTTACCCCAAAGGGTGTAGATTGAATAGCGGAATAGAAAATTTTTTATAAAACGGTGTATCTCACGCGTACAAACACAGACTAGGCCCCGAATACAATTTTTTGTACCCCAAAGGCAGGATGAGGAGTAGGAGGAGTTCGGAACAGGCAGGAGGCAATCTGAAGTACCCTGCAATCCTTGGCAGTGGAAGATGCGCCCCAAAAGATTGGAAGGTGTATCTCACACGTACCGATACAGACTATGCCGCAATTTAATTCTTTTTACCCCAAAGGGTGTAGATTGAATAGCGGAATAGAAAATATGATATCAAAAGGTGTATCTATCTCACACGTACAGACCCAGACTAAGCCCCGATTACTAATTTTTGTACCCTAAAGGCAGGATGAGGAGTAGGAGGAGTTCGGAACAGGAGGCAAACTGAAGCACCCTGCAATCCTCTGCAGTGGAAGATGCGTTCCAAAAATTTGGAAGGTGTATCTCACACGTACCGATACAGACTATGCCGCAATTTAATTATTTTTACCCCAAAGGGTGTAGATTGAATAGCGGAATAAAAAAAATGTATAAAACGGTGTATCTCACAGGTACAAACACAGACTAGGCCCCGATTACTATTTTTTGTACCCTAAAGGCAGGATGAGGAGTAGGAGGAGTTCGGAACAGGAGGTAAACTGAAGCACCCTGCAATCCTCGGCAGTGGAAGATGCGCCCCAAAAGATTGGAAGGTGTATCTCACACGTACCGATATAGACTATGCCACAATTTAATTCTTTTTACCCCAAAGGGTGTAGATTGAATAGCGGAATAGAAAATATGATATCAAAAGGTGTATCTATCTCACACGTACAGACCCAGACTAGGCCCCGATTACTATTTTTTGTACCCTAAAGGCAGGATGAGGAGTAGGAGGAGTTCGGAACAGGAGGCAAACTGAAGCACCCTGCAATCCTCGGCGGTGGAAGATGCGCCCCAAAAATTTGGAAGGTGTATCTCACACGTACCGATACAGACTATGCCGCAATTTAATTCTTTTTACCCCAAAGGGTGTAGATTGAATAGCGAAATAGAAATTTTTTTATAAAACGGTGTATCTCACACGTACAAACACAGACTAGGCCCCGATTACAATTTTTTCTACCCCAAAGGCAGGATGAGGAGTAGGAGGAGTTCGGAACAGGCAGGAGGCAAACTAAAGCACCCTGCAATCCTCGGCGGTGGAAGATGCGCCCCAAAAGATTGGAAGGTGTATCTCACACGTACCGATATAGACTATGCCGCAATTTAATTCTTTTTACCCCAAAGGGTGTAGATTGAATAGCGGAATAGAAAATATGATATCAAAAGGTGTATCTATCTCACACGTACAGACCCAGACTAGGCCCCGATTACTATTTTTTGTACCCTAAAGGCAGGATGAGGAGTAGGAGGAGTTCGGAACAGGCAGGAGGCAAACTGAAGCACCCTGCAATCCTCGGCAGCGGAAGATGCGTTCCAAAAATTTGGAAGGTGTATCTCACACGTACCGATACAGACTATGCCGCAATTTAATTCTTTTTACCCCAAAGGGTGTAGATTGAATAGCGGAATAAAAAAAAATTTATAAAACGGTGTATCTCACACGTACAAACACAGACTAGGCCCCAATTACAATTTTTTCTACCCCAAAGGCAGGATGAGGAGTAGGAGGAGTTCGGAACAGGCAGGAGGCAAACTGAAGCACCCTGCAATCCTCGGAGGTGGAAGATGCGCCCCAAAAGATTGGAAGGTGTATCTCACACGTACCGATATAGACTATGCCACAATTTAATTCTTTTTACCCCAAAGGGTGTAGATTGAATAGCGGAATAGAAAATATGATATCAAAAGGTGTATCTATCTCACACGTACAGACCCAGACTAGGCCCCGATTACTATTTTTTGTACCCTAAAGGCAGGATGAGGAGTAGGAGGAGTTCGGAACAGGAGGCAAACTGAAGCACCCTGCAATCCTCGGCGGTGGAAGATGCGCCCCAAAAATTTGGAAGGTGTATCTCACACATACCGATACAGACTATGTCGCAATTTAATTCTTTTTACCCCAAAGGGTGTAGATTGAATAGCGGAATAGAAAATTTTTTATAAAACGGTGTATCTCACACGTACAAACACAGACTAGGCCCCGATTACAATTTTTTCTACCCCAAAGGCAGGATGAGGAGTAGGAGGAGTTCGGAACAGGCAGGAGGCAAACTAAAGCACCCTGCGATCCTCGGCGGTGGAAGATGCACCCCAAAAGATTGGAAGGTGTATCTCACACGTACCGATATAGACTATGCCGCAATTTAATTCTTTTTACCCCAAAGGGTGTAGATTGAATAGCGGAATAGAAAAAAATTTATAAAACGGTGTATCTCACACGTACAAACACAGACTAGGCCCCGATTACAATTTTTTGTACCCTAAAGGCAGGATGAGGAGTAGGAGGAGTTTGGAATAGGCAGGAGGCAAACTGAAGCACCTTGCAATCCTCGGCGGTAGAAGATGCGCCCCAAAAATTTGGAAGGTGTATCTCACACGTACCAATACAGACTATGGCCGCAATTTAATTCTTTTTACCCCAAGGGTATAGATTGAATAGCGGAATAGAAAATATGATATCAAAAGGTGTATCTATCTCACACGTACAGACCCAGACTAGGCCCGATTACTATTTTTTGTACCCTAAAGGCAGGATGAGGAGTAGGAGGAGTTCGGAACAGGCAGGAGGCAAACTGAAGCACCCTGCAATCCTCGGTGGTGGAAGATGCGCCCCAATAATTGGAAAGGTTTATCTCACACGTACCGATACAGACTATGCCGCAATTTAATTCTTTTTACTCCAAGGGTGTAGATTGAATAGCGGAATAGAAAATATGATATCAAAAGGTGTATCTATCTCACACGTACAGACCCAGACTAGTCCCCGATTACTATTTTTTGTACCCTAAAGGCAGGATGAGGAGTAGGAGGAGTTCGGAACAGGAGCCAAACTGAAGCACCCTGCAATCCTCGGCGGTGGAAGATGCGCCCCAAAAATTTGGAAGGTGTATCTCACACGTACCGATACAGACTATGCCGCAATTTAATTCTTTTTACCCCAAAGGGTGTAGATTGAATAGCGAAATAGAAAAAATTTTATAAAACGGTGTATCTCACACGTACAAACACAGACTAGGCCCCGATTACAATTTTTTGTACCCTAAAGGCAGGATGAGGAGTAGGAGGAGTTCGGATCAGGCAGGAGGCAAACTGAAGCACCTTGCAATCCTCGGCGGTGGAAGATGCGCCCCAAAAATTTGGAAGGTGTATCTCACACGTACCAATACAGACTATGCCGCAATTTAATTCTTTTTACCCCAAGGGTATAGATTGAATAGCGGAATAGAAAATATGATATCAAAAGGTATATCTATCTCACACGTACAGACCCAGACTAGTCCCCGATTACTATTTTTTGTACCCTAAAGGCAGGATGAGGAGTAGGAGGAGTTCGGAACAGGCAGGAGGCAAACTGAAGCACCCTGCAATCCTCGGCGGTGGAAGATGCGCCCCAAAAATTTAGAAGGTGTATCTCACACGTACCAATACAGACTATGCCGCAATTTAATTCTTTTTACCCCAAGGGTGTAGATTGAATAGCGGAATTGAAAATATGATATCAAAAGGTGTATCTATCTCACACGTACAGACCCAGACTAGGCCCCGATTACAATTTTTTGTACCCTAATGGCAGGATGAGGAGTAGGAGGAGTTCGGAACAGGCAGGAGGCAAACTGAAACACCCTGCAATCCTCGGCGGTGTAAGATGCGCCCAAAAAATTGGAAAGGTGTATCTCACACGTACCGATACAGACTATGCCACAATTTAATTATTTTTACCCCAAGGGTGTAGATTGAATAGCGGAATAGAAAATATGATATCAAAAGGTGTATCTATCTCACACGTACAGACCCAGACTAGGCCCCGATTACTATTTTTTGTACCCTAAAGGCAGGATGAGGAGTAGGAGGAGTTCGGAACAGGAGGCAAACTGAAGCACCCTGCAATCCTCGGCGGTGGATGATGCGCCCCAATAAATGGAAAGGTGTATCTCACACGTACCGATACAGACTATGCCGCAATTTAATTCTTTTTACCCCAAGGGTGTAGATTGAATAGCGGAATAGAAAATATGATATGAAAAGGTGTATCTATCCCTGTTACTCGGCCTCCTATAAGACTCTCTCCAGGCTGGATCTGTGTTTGGTCTCCCCGGACTTACTCCCAAGATTAATATCCATCTCCTACTTGCCCAGGGCCATCTCGGACCACTCTCCTTTGCTCATTAAAATTGGCCTCTCCTCCTCCCTTGGTTATAAACTGTGGAGGTTGAGCCCCCAGTGGCTCAACGAGGAAATTTTTTTCAATATCACTGCGAAGGAGATGGCTCATTTCTGGCTGGTTAATCAGGAGACGGCCTCTGGTGCTATGGTGTGGGATGCCTTCAAGGGGTTCGGTGGCTG
Organism: Pelophylax lessonae; assembly: GCF_965119305.1. Lineage (NCBI taxonomy): Eukaryota > Metazoa > Chordata > Amphibia > Anura > Ranidae > Pelophylax > Pelophylax lessonae. The sequence goes on from NC_138774.1 coordinate 253,542,055, forward strand.
GTGTGATCAAACAACTTAGGGAGGATAGGGCCTGGCGGGTGGAATCTCTCCAATCTGAGGCGACTAAGGCTGAGCTGGAATATATTAGAAACCCCTCCTCAGAGAATTACTCCATGTGGCGGGACAGTGCTCGACAGTTGGATCTTGTTTTAATAGAAAAGACTCAGAAAAAATTACTCTATCAGAAGCAACGAGTGTTTGAATATGGCGATAAAAATAGTACGATTCTGGCATATCTCTCTCGCTCTGAGCACCCGGTCACGGCTATTGCCGGTGTCTATGATGCTCAGCATCAGAGGTGCATGGATGGCACGGAGATAGCGGGAGCCTTTCTAGATTTTTTTAAGTCCTTATATTCCTCTAGAGCCACCTACTCTCAAGAGGCTCTAGACTCCTATCTACGGGATATCCCGATGGAGACACTTGAGGTGGAAGATAGTATGTCGCTTGAGGGCTCTATTACTGCCGAAGAGATCGCGGTTGCGATTTCCTCTTTTGCGGCTAATAAGACACCAGGGATGGACGGCTTTCCGATTGAGTGGTACAGGGCTTACTCGGAAACCCTAGTCCCCCGACTCTCTAAGGTTTATGCGGAAGCTTTTGAGACTGGGACGCTTCCACCCTCCCTTCGGGAGGCCTTGATAGTGTTGATACCGAAGCCCAACAAGGACCCGATGTACTGCGAATCTTATAGGCCAATATCCCTGATTAATGCCGATGTTAAAATTCTGGCAAGGGTTTTGTCCTGTTGTTTCTAAGATTATTCACTCTGACCAAACTGGATTTATTCCAGGACGCTCTATGGCGATAAACCTGCGCCATCTGTTTGTCAACCTGCAGGCTCCACCCTCCGGAGTGGACACCAGACTAATTTTATCCTTGGATGCTCATAAAGCATTTGCTTCGGTGGAATGGCCCTATTTATTCGCAGTGCTGGGCCGAATGGGATTTGGTCCAAAATTTATCAAGTGGGTGCGATTACTCTATGATTCGCCAGTGGCGCGCCTGCGAGTCAATAACAGGGTTACCGAACAATTTTCAGTGTGCTGGGGTACTAGACAGGGGTGCCCTTTGTCCCCCCTGTTGTTTGCCTTGGCCCTGGAACCACTGGCTAACTTACTCAGACATGATGAGAGGATCCGAGGCTGCAGGGAGGGGGAGCTGGAAGAGAAAACATCTTTATATGCCGATGATATGCTGCTTTATTTGGATGATTCCCGGGAATCCCTGGACGCTGCCCTGGAGGTGATAGAATCCTTCAGGCGGTTCTCGGGATTTCAGGTTAACTGGGATAAGTCGATGGCGTTTCCCCTTGACCCGAGCCGGACTCCTGTTCTGGTGCTTCCACGTAGCCTTCAGGTGGTGACTAAATTTCGATACCTGGGTGTGGTCGTCCAGCAGCCGGTGTGCATGTACGTTGACAACAATATCACTCCAATGATACAGCGGTTAAAACAAAGCTTGGTCACCTGGAGAAAATTGCCACTTAACTTGATGGGTAGAATCAATATATTTAAGATGATCTATCTGCCCCGCTTCCTCTACCTATTTTGGCAGGCGCCGGTGTAGCTTCCCAAGCGGCTGTTTGCTAGCATTGAATCCATACTGATTTCTTTTATATGGGGTATGAAGCCGGCGCGGATCTCATTCAGCACGCTAAAACTCCCAGCTCACGCCGGGGTCTGGCGGCTCCGGATCTACAGGCTTATTACCTGGCTGCTCAATTGACGCATGTCCATGATTAGTTTTTCCCAGACCTGCCGAACGCGGCAGTTACCACGTCGGCAGCAGTGATGGGATCCTATGAGGCGCTCCTTAACTCATTATATAGGAAAGGTCCTTACCCGGCGGAGGGTGCGGATGTCATTAGATTATCATGTAAAATTGTTCATATTTGTAACGCTAGAATGGGGGGTTCTTCCTTCAATAGGTCCCCTAATGCCCCTTTATGGTTTAATCCGGGACTGCCAGAGTTGCATAGGATGGATTCCTCTAGGAGGTGGGCGGGATTTGACTTAAAATATGCTTATCAATTGTTTGTGAACCATGCCTTTAAGTCCTTTGCTGAGTTGAGGGCGGAGCTGGGGATTCCCTCGACGTGCTGGTTTCTGTATCAGCAACTTCGGCAAGCGGTGGCGGCCCAATTTGGTCTTCGGGGGGTCCAACTGGCTCCGACTCGGTTAGAAAAGGAATTGATGACTCCCGATCACACTAAACTCATCTCCCGATTCAATGGGTTGACCCTTGACCAGGGTGAGGGGAAGATGGGGTCCCTTCAGGCAAAATGGCAGGCTGATATACCTCAATTGGAACTGGCGGACTGGGATGATTTGCTCAGTGCCCAGTTCCATGGATTGATAGCTGCGGGAAATAGGGTTATTCAGCTGAATTATCTACATAGAATCTACTACACTCCCTCTCGTCTCTTTACGATGGGAAGGCTTGCCTCCCCATTGTGTTTCCGCTGCCAGGAAGTTAGGGGGGACTTCTTTCACATGGTCTGGTCATGTCCGCTGATCCAGTCCTTCTGGAAGGAGGTATGTACCTTTCTCGCGGATAAATTGGCACTGCCTAATATCCTCGCACCGGACAGATGCCTACTTGGCAATCTAGAGGAGGAGGGTATTTGACAGTCCCAAAGGACTCTCTTATGTATACTTTTTTTCTATGCCAAGAAACTGATTGCCCTGCGATGGAAAAAGGACGCTCCACCTACGGTAGCAGCCTGGGTGGAACTGGTCAACAATGCTCTTCCTATGTATAAATTAACCTATTTGGCTAGGGGCTCCAAAAAAAATTTGCTAAGGTATGGTCCTCATGGATGGACTCGGTTCTAGGGTCCAGAGAGGTCTAAGCTCCTGAGTAGTGTTGAGTGAACACGGACTGTATTATTCGTGTTCGTACCGAATAATTGGATTTTTGTTACCCGAACACGAACACGGACACTTTACTGTATATTCGGGTAAAAATCCGTGTTCGGTCGTTTTATTTCCGGGTTTTGCATGCTTTGGCGCTCTTTTCATGGCGGGCTTTCAACAGCCAATCAACAATCGTTTAACTGGTGTGCCTTAAGCCATCCCAGCCATGCCTGCAAATGTCTCAGTAGCTGTGATTGGCCGTCTGAAGCATGTGACCAAGTCTTTATAAGTTCGAGGCAGCCGCAGCGGCATCATTATGCTGCTTAGATCAGGGACAGAGCACACATCAACGTGCTGGCTGCTGATTAGGGAAAGATAGGCAGGAAAAAACCATTTGTGTCTGGATAGAATTGAGGGACAGGTCGGAGTGTTTAGGCAGGGCAAGTTGTAGGCATTTTAGGGATAGAGTCTGCTGAATTATAGGGTCAGTGTGTTCTACAAACTACAATCGATATTGCTGTGTGGGGTGGGGTCTGCACTTAGTTCTCCTGATCTACGATCTCTTCTCAATCCTGTTAGGGACAGAGTCTGCTGAATTTTAGGGAAAGTGTGTTCTACAAACTACAATCGATATTGCTGTGTGGTGTGGGATAGGAGATAGGCAGGTGTCAGTGATCCACATCCATTTTTCTGTGTGTGGGCTGCAGTGAACACAATCTTTTTGGGGTGCAGTGAACACAATCCTTTTGGAGTGCAGTGAACAAAATCTTTGTGGGGTGCAGTGAACAAAACCTTTGTGGGGGTACAGTGAACACAATCTTTGTGGGGTGCAGTGAAGACAATCCTTGCGGGGTGCAGTGAAGACAATCCTTGTGGGGTGCAGTGAACAAAATCTTTGGGGGGTACAGTGAACACAATCTTTGTGGGGTGCAGAGAAGACAATCCTTGTGGGGTGCAGTGAACAAAATCTTTGGGGGGGTACAGTGAACACAATCTTTGTGGGGTGCAGTGAACAAAACCTTTGTGGGGTGCAGTGAACACAATCTTTGTGGGGTGCAGTGAAGACAATCCTTGTGGGGTGCAGTGAAGACAATCCTTGTGGGGTGCAGTGAAGACAATCCTTGTGGGGTGCAGTGAACAAAATCTTTGGGGGGTACAGTGAACACAATCTTTGTGGGGTGCAGTGAACAAAACCTTTATGGGGTACAGTGAACACAATCTTTGTGGGGTGCAGTGAAGACAATCCTTTTAGAGTGCAGTGAACACAATCTTTGTGGGGTACAGTGAACACAATCTTTGTGGGGTTCAGTGAACAAAACCTTTGTGGGGTACAGTGAACACAATCTTTGTGGGGTGCAGTGAACACAATTTTTGTGGGGTGCAGTGAACAAAACCTTTGTGGGGTGCAGTGAACACAACCTTTGTGGGGTACAGTGAACACATTCTTTGTGGGGTGCAGTGAACAAAACCTTTGTGGGGTACAGTGAACACAATCTTTGTGGGGTGCAGTGAACAAAACCTTTGTGGGGTACAGTGAACACAATCTTTGTGGGGTACAGTGAACACAATCTTTGTGGGGTAAAGTGAACAAAACCTTTGTGGGGTACAGTGAACACAATCTTTGTGGGGTGCAGTGAACAAAACCTTTGTGGGGTACAGTGAACACAATCTTTGTGGGGTGCAGTGAAGACAATCCTTTTGGAGTGCAGTGAACAAAATCTTTGTGGGGTACAGTGAACACAATCTTTGTGGGGTGCAGTGAACAAAATCTTTGTGGGGTACAGTGAACACAATCTTTGTGGGGTGCAGTGAAGACAATCCTTGTGGGGTGCAGTGAAGACAATCCTTGTGGGGTGCAGTGAAGACAATCCTTGTGGGGTGCAGTGAACAAAATCTTTGGGGGGTACAGTGAACACAATCTTTGTGGGGTGCAGTGAACACAATCTTTGTGGGGTGCAGTGAAGACAATCCTTTTGGAGTGCAGTGAACACAATCTTTGTGGGGTACAGTGAACACAATCTTTGTGGGGTGCAGTGAAGACAATCCTTGTGGGGTGCAGTGAAGACAATCATTGTGGGGTGCAGTGAACAAAATCTTTGGGGGGTACAGTGAACACAATCTTTGTGGGGTGCAGAGAAGACAATCCTTGTGGGGTGCAGTGAACAAAATCTTTGGGGGGTACAGTGAACACAATCTTTGTGGGGTGCAGTGAACAAAACCTTTGTGGGGTGCAGTGAACACAATCTTTGTGGGGTGCAGTGAAGACAATCCTTGTGGGGTGCAGTGAACAAAACCTTTGTGGGGTGCAGTGAACACAACCTTTGTGGGGTACAGTGAACACAATCTTTGTGGGGTGCAGTGAACAAAACCTTTGTGGGGTACAGTGAACACAATCTTTGTGGGGTACAGTGAACACAATCTTTGTGGGAAGCAGTGAACAAAACCTTTGTGGGGTACAGTGAACACAATCTTTGTGGGGTGCAGTGAACAAAACCTTTGTGGGGTACAGTGAACACAATCTTTGTGGGGTGCAGTGAAGACAATCCTTTTGGAGTGCAGTGCACAAAATCTTTGTGGGGTACAGTGAACACAATCTTTGTGGGGTGCAGTGAACAAAATCTTTGTGGGGTACAGTGAACACAATCTTTGTGGGGTGCAGTGAAGACAATCCTTGTGGGGTGCAGTGAAGACAATCCTTGTGGGGTGCAGTGAACAAAATCTTTGGGGGGGGGTACAGTGAACACAATCTTTGTGGGGTGCAGTGAACAAAACCTTTGTGGGGGTACAGTGAACACAATCTTTGTGGGGTGCAGTGAACAAAACCTTTGTGGGGTACAGTGAACACAATCTTTGTGGGGTGCAGTGAAGACAATCCTTTTGGAGTGCAGTGAACACAATCTTTGTGGGGTACAGTGAACACAATCTTTGTGGGGTGCAGTGAACAAAACCTTTGTGGGGTACAGTGAACACAATCTTTGTGGGGTGCAGTGAACACAATCTTTGTGGGGTGCAGTGAACAAAACCTTTGTGGGGTGCAGTGAACACAACCTTTGTGGGGTACAGTGAACACAATCTTTGTGGGGTGCAGTGAACAAAACCTTTGTGGGGTACAGTGAACACAATCTTTGTGGGGTACAGTGAACACAATCTTTGTGAGGTGCAGTGAACAAAACCTTTGTGGGGTACAGTGAACACAATCTTTGTGGGGTGCAGTGAACAAAACCTTTGTGGGGTACAGTGAACACAATCTTTGTGGGGTGCAGTGAACAAAACCTTTGTGGGGTACAGTGAACACAATCTTTGTGGGGTACAGTGAACACAATCTTTGTGGGGTACAGTGAACACAATCTCATACTTCTGAAGCTTTGAGGGTGCTGCCTGTTCTATACTCCTCCTCCTCCTCCTCATCCATCCTTTTAGGTGTACAAACAATAGTAATTGGGGCCTAGTGTGCTTCTGTACGTGTGAAAAACATACACTTTTTTTGATCATATTTCCTATTCCGTTATTCAATAAAAACCTTTGGGGCTCAATTAAATTGCGGAATAGTCTGTGTCGGTACGTGTGAGATCCACCTTTCCAAGTTTTTGGGGTTCATCTCATACTTCTGAAGCTTTGAGGGTGCTGCCTGTTCTATACTCCTCCTCTTCCTCCTCCTCCTCATCCATCCTTTTAGGTGTACAAACAATAGTAATTGGGGCCTAGTGTGCTTCTGTACGTGTGAAAAACATACACTTTTTTTGATCATATTTCCTATTCCGCTATTCAATAAAAACCTTTGGGGCTCAATTAAATTGCGGAATAGTCTGTGTCGGTGCGTGTGAGATCCACCTTTCCAAGTTTTTGGGGTTCATCTCATACTTCTGAAGCTTTGAGGGTGCTGCCTGTTCTATACTCCTCCTCCTCCTCTTCCTCATCCATCCTTTTAGGTGTACAAACAATAGTAATTGGGGCCTAGTGTGCTTCTGTACGTGTGAAAAACATACACTTTTTTTTGATCATATTTCCTATTCCGCTATTCAAAAAAAACCTTTGGGGCTCAATTAAATTGCGGAATAGTCTGTGTCGGTACGTGTGAGATCCACCTTTCCAAGTTTTTGGGGTTCACCTCATACTTCTGAAGCTTTGAGGGTGCTGCCTGTTCTATACTCCTCCTCCTCCTCCTCATCCATCCTTTTAGGTGTACAAACAATAGTAATTGGGGCCTAGTGTGCTTCTGTACGTGTGAAAAACATACACTTTTTTTTTATCATATTTCCTATTCCGCTATTCAATAAAAACCTTTGGGGCTCAATTAAATTGCGGAATAGTCTGTGTCGGTACGTGTGAGATCCACCTTTCCAAGTTTTTGGGGTTCATCTCATACTTCTGAAGCTTTGAGGGTGCTGCCTGTTCTATACTCCTCCTCTTCCTCCTCCTCATCCATCCTTTTAGGTGTACAAACAATAGTAATTGGGGCCTAGTGTGCTTCTGTACGTGTGAAAAACATACACTTTTTTTTGATCATATTTCCTATTCCGCTATTCAATAAAAACCTTTGGGGCTCAATTAAATTGCGGAATAGTCTGTGTCGGTACGTGTGAGATCCACCTTTCCAAGTTTTTGGGGTTCATCTCATACTTCTGAAGCTTTGAGGGTGCTGCCTGCTCTATACTCCTCCTCCTCCTCTTCCTCATCCATCCTTTTAGGTGTACAAACAATAGTAATTGGGGCCTAGTGTGCTTCTGTACGTGTGAAAAACATACACTTTTTTTTGATCATATTTCCTATTCCGCTATTCAATAAAAACCTTTGGGGCTCAATTAAATTGCGGAATAGTCTGTGTCGGTACGTGTGAGATCCACCTTTCCAAGTTTTTGGGGTTCATCTCATACTTCTGAAGCTTTGAGGGTGCTGCCTGTTCTATACTCCTCCTCCTCCTCCTCCTCCTCATCCATCCTTTTAGGTGTACAAACAATAGTAATTGGGGCCTAGTGTGCTTCTGTACGTGTGAAAAACATACACTTTTTTTTATCATATTTCCTATTCCGCTATTCAATAAAAACCTTTGGGGCTCAATTAAATTGCGGAATAGTCTGTGTCTGTACGTGTGAGATCCACCTTTCCAAGTTTTTGGGGTTCATCTCATACTTCTGAAGCTTTGAGGGTGCTGCCTGTTCTATACTCCTCCTCCTCCTCCTCCTCATCCATCCTTTTAGGTGTACAAACAATAGTAATTGGGGCCTAGTGTGCTTCTGTACGTGTGAAAAACATACACTTTTTTTTGATCATATTTCCTATTCCGCTATTCAATAAAAACCTTTGTGGCTCAATTAAATTGCGGAATAGTCTGTGTCGGTACGTGTGAGATCCACCTTTCCAAGTTTTTGGGGTTCATCTCATACTTCTGAAGATTTGAGGGTGCTGCCTGTTCCATACTCCTCTTCCTCATCCTCCCTTTAGGGTAGGAAAAAATTTAATCGGGCCTAGTCTGTGTTTGTACGTGTGAGATACACAGTTTTTTATCCTATTCCGCTATTCAATACACTACATTAAAACATACACTACACTAAAAAAACATTAAATTGCGGCATAGTTTGCATATTTGACTGTGAGATACACCCGTGCGATACTGTTGTTCTCTTGTTCCGCTATTCAATAAAGACCTTTCTAGGGCAAGATCTTAAATTTCAGAAATATGAGGAGAGCGTCAAATAGGGGCCGTGGCCTGGGTCGTGGTGGTGCTGCTGCTAGAGCTCCTGTTGCAAGGAGAGGACGTGGTCGATCTGTGCCAGCTACACGCACAAGTGAAACACCTTCCTCAAGTGTGAGTAGGCGACAGAACCTGCATCAGTATTTGGTAGGGCATCATACGCCTCTAGAAGTGATGAGGCCAGAACACAGAGAGGCGATAGTAGATTGGTTTGCTGCTGACAGTGCCTCCAGTTCCTTCACATTGTCTCCCACCCAGTCTACTGCAGAAAGGTCAGAGTTGGCACCTGCAGCCAATGTCCAACCGTCTTTCACCTCACCCCCTTGCAAATCAGGCAAGCAGTCTGAGCCCCAACCCATAGAGCAGTCTCTTATTCTTTTTGAGGACTCTGTCAGCAGGGTTTCCCAGGGCCATCCACCTAGCCCTGCCCCAGAAGTGGAAGAGATTGAGTGCAGCGATGCCCAACCACTTATTTCTCAAGATGAGTACATGGAAGGACCATCACAGCACGTCTCCGATGATGACGAAACGCAGGTGCCAACTGCTGCGGCGTTCAGCATTGTGGAGACCAACAGGGAGGGCAGGGGTGAAGACTGGGTGGAAGATGATGTGGAGGACAATGAGGTCCTCGACCCCACATGGAATGAAGGTCATGCAGGTGACCTGAGTAGTTTGGAGGAAGAGGCGGTGGTCGCACAGAGCCACCAGCACAGCAGAAGAGGGAGCAGGGTGCAGAAGCGGAGCGGCCGTGCCCTAGACACTACGCCTGCTACTGCCCAACGCAGCAAGGGAACGAGCGCACCAAAGTCAGCTCAAAAGAGTTCTCTAGCGTGGAAGTTCTTTAGAAAATGTGCTGATGACAGGACACGAGTGGTTTGCACCCTGTGCAATCAGAGCCTGAAGCGAGGCATAAACCTTCTCAACCTGAGCACAACCTGCATGATCAGGCATCTAAGTGCAAAGCACGAGCTGCAGTGGAGTACACACCTTCAAAACCAAGAAACGTCTCTGGCTCATCCTGCTTCCTCTTCTGCTGCAGTCTCGGCCGCTCCAGCCACCTCTGTAGTCATACCGGCACCTGCCACCCCGCAAACAGACGATCTGTCAGCAACACCACCACCTGGGTCACCAACAACCATCTCCACAATGTCCCGTGGAAGCGTTCAGCTTTCCATCTCCCAAACACTTGAGAGGAAGAGGAAGTACCCCCCTACCCACCCGCGATCCCCGGCCCTGAATGCCAGCATTTCACAATTATTGGCCTTTGAAATGCTGTCATTCCGTCTGGTGGAGACGCCCAGTTTTAAAAAGCTTATGTTGGTGGCTGTCCCACAGTACGTCGTGCCCAGCCGCCACTACTTTTCCAGGCAAGCCATCCCTTCCCTGCACAACCAAGTGGGGGAAAAAATCAGGTGTGCACTGCGCAACGCCATCTGTGCCAAGGTCCACCTAACTACCGATACGTGGACCAGTAAGCACGATCAGGGGCGTTATATCTCCCTAACGGCACACTGGGTAAATGCAGTGGCAGATGGGCCTGAGGCGGATAGCAATTTCTCACATGTCCTTCCACCACCGAGGATTGCAGGGCGCTTCAGTTTGCCTCCTGTTCCTAACTCATCCTACTCCGCTACCTCATCCTCTACCGCCTCCTCATCCGGACAGCGTAATACCTTCACCACCAACTTCAGCACGGCCAGGGCTAAACGACAGCAGGCAGTTTTACAACTTGCCTGTTTGTGGGACAAACCACACACCGCGCAGGAGTTGTGGAGGAGCATGGAACAGCAGACAAATGAGTGGTTGCTGCCAGCGAGCCTCAAGCCCGGCCTGGTGGTGTGCGATAACGGGCGAAATCTCATAGCAGCTCTGGGCCTAGCCGGTTTGACGCACATCCCTTGCCTGGCGCATGTGCTGAATTTGGTGGTGCAGAGGTTCCTTAAAAACTACCCCGATATGTCAGAGCTGCTGCAGAAAGTGCGGGCCGTCTGTGCGCACTTTCGGCGTTCTCACCCTGCTGCTGCTCGCCTGGCAGGGCTGCAGCGTAACTTCGGCCTTCCCGCTCACCGCCTCATATGTGACGTGCCCACAAGGTGGAACTCCACCTTGCACATGCTGCAAAGACTGTGCGAGCAGCAGCAGGCCATAGTGGAGTTTCAGCTGCAGCACGCACGCGTGAGTCGCTATGCGGAACAGCACCACTTCACCACCAATAACTGGGCCTCCATGCGAGACCTGTGTGCCTTGTTGCGCTGTTTTGAGTACTCCACCAACATGGCCAGTGGCAATGACGCCGTTCTCAGCTTAACTATCCCACTTCTATGCCTCCTTGAAAAAACAATTCGGGCAATGATGGAAGAGGATGTGGCACAGGATGAGGAGGAGGAGGAGGAGGATGAAGAGGTAACATTTCAAAGGCTTTCAGGGCAGTCATTCGCAAGGGGCTCCGAGGGTGGGTTCCTGCACACACAAACGCCAGGGACACAATTGTCCAGCAGGGGCACAGTTCTGGAGGATGAGGAGGATGAGGAGGAGGAGGAGCTGGAGGAGGAGATGGAACCATGTTCACAGCAGGGTGGCACCCAGGCCAGCTCATGGCCATCACTGGTGCGTGGCTGGGGGGATACAGAGGACACGGACGATACACCTCCCACAGAGGACAGCCTTTCGTCGCCTCTGGGCAGCCTGGCACACATGAGCGATTACATGCTGCAGTGTCTCCACAACGACCGCCGAGTTGCCCACATTCTAACTTGTGCTGATTACTGGGTGGCCACGCTGCTGGATCCCCGTTACAAGGACAACGTACCGTCCTTAATTCACTCACTGGAGCGCGATCGCAAGATGCGCGAGTACAAGCGCACGCTGGTAGACGCGATGCTGCTGGCATTCCCATCTGACAGCGGGGCCACAGTGGAAGCACAAGACAGAGGAGGAGGAGGTCGCCAACTCAACCAGGGCACCGCCAGCACCTCAGAAGGCAGGGTTAGCATGGCCGAAATGTGGAAAAGCTTTGTCAGCACGCCACAACAAACAGCAGCACCAGCAGCTCAGATGGAACGTCTTAGCAGGAGGCAGCATTTTACCAACATGGTGGAGCAGTATGTGTGCACACGCCTACATGTAGTGAATGAGGGGTCTGCCCCCTTCAACTTCTGGGTCTCCAAATTGGGCACATGGCCTGAGCTTGCCCTTTATGCCTTGGAGGTGCTGGTGTGCCCTGCAGCCAGTGTATTATCTGAACGGGTATTTAGCACGGCTGGGGGTGTTATAACAGACAAGCGCAGCCGCCTGTCCAGAGACAATGTGGACAAGCTCACGTTCATTAAAATGAACCAGGCATGGATCCCACGGGACTTTTCCGTACCTTGTGCAGAATAGCAATGGATACCGACCTTACCCAGCCATTGTTCCATTTTTGCTCTTTCTCACTCTTTTAGGGTGTACCCTCATTTAAAATTTGTGAAAAGAAGCAGTGTTGGCTACCTCGTCCTCCTCCTCAGGGCCAGATTAACGTAGGGGCTATTGGAGCTGCAGCTCCATGCAGGCCCCTACCTTTTATATAGGCCCTGGGTTGGCCATATTCACTGTGACCGCTCTTCTGTCACTTGTAAACACAGAAGTCTGGCTTCTATGCTCATTCCCCAGGCAGCACCCTCAGAACCTCCCCACACAGCGCGAAGGCCGGACAAGGAGGGACAGTTGCCGATGCATGGATGTGTTTATGGGCTTCAGAGACAGCATCCCATGTTGAATTAGGCATGCATGGCTGCACCCTTCCTCCTCTGGGTGCATGCCAAGGCACGGCCCTTAAGGCCCTTCAAAATCCTCAGCACCAAGACCATGATGCTCTTAATCCGGCCCTGGTCCTCCTCCACCGCCGCTTCCACCTACACCGCCCATAGGTGTGCGCAGCCTATTGCATTAGGGTGTGCACCCCAAAGTTGAAATACACATGCATGTGTTTGCCTACATGTACATGGCCCCGATACATTACTCTCCCTGCTGGCAAAGAGAAATAGAGCAGAGCAGGTGCGAGGGAGATCTTTCCCCTCTCCTCACTGGCAAACAGAGCGATAATGCTATGTGCCCTAGGTGATTAGGGTGTGCCCAGGTACACCAGGCACACCCTGTGCGCACACCTATGACACCGCCACATCCACCACCACCTCAACCTCCCTCCTACTCCATATGGGCCTCGTCCTTCAGAGATGAAGAACATTGTTTTATTTTTCTGTTTTTTTTTTTGTTGTTTTAAGTTATTTCCCTATCCACATTTGTTTGCAGAGCACTTGCCATGCTCTTAACTATGTTTTGCTGCCATTTGCAGCACTCTAGCCCTTTCGATTGGTGTTTTAGAGCCATTTTAGTGCCTTAAAGTTCGGGTCCCCATTGACTTCAATGGGGTTCGGTGTCCGGGAAAAGTTCGGTAAAAGTCCGGGACACGGACCCGGACTTTTTTTTAAAGTTCGGCCGAACCCGTCGAACACGGACATCTAGGTGTCCGCTCAACCCTACTCCTGAGATGAAATAACGATGTTTGTTTGTTTGCCAAACTTGTCGCTTCTCTTTTATGACGTTTTTGCCTTGCCGCCTTTTTGGGTGATCGGGGCTAGGAGGGGGGTGGTGCTTCTTCCCTACGGTGGGTTGCATAATTACCTGCTGATGTGATAGGTACGCTTTCTGTGAAGGGTTTTGTAAAGTTTGTGTTTTCTCCTTATGTTATCTGGAGGGTTTATACGTTCTGAGTTGGTGGGGGGGGGATTTGATTTAATAAAATTGAAAATTAAAAAAAAAAAATATTTTTTTTTACAGTAAAATCCTACAAAATTTCAGGTTGGATTAGGAGAGGCGGGGTGGAGGCAGTTAACTAGGGTCGCTATGTTTGTGCTACTGAGATTGCTGTTATTTGACTCTTTGCCCTGCGCTAATATCTGTATGATTCTTGGCTGTGCATTATTTCCTTCTTGATTGTACTCCCTGACTTGTATTGGACTGTTGTATGTGTTTTATGTTTTATTAATAAAATACCTTTAAAACAAAAGGTGTATCTATCTCACACGTACAGACCCAGACTAGGCCCCGATTACTATTTTTTGTACCCTAAAGGCAGGATGAGGAGTAGGAGGAGTTCGGAACAGGCAGGAGGCAAACTGAAGCACCCTGCAATCCTCGGCGGTGGAAGATGCGCCCCAAAAATTGGAAAGGTGTATCTCACATGTACCGATACAGACTATGCCGCAATTTAATTCTTTTTACCCCAAAGGGTGTCGATTGAATAGCGGAATAGAAAATATGATATAAAATTGGTGATATTTCAATAGCACATGTGAACACAGCAGTGTCTTATGTCACAGTCAGCTCTGCAGCAGGCTATGAAGGGAAAAAAAAGAAAATTCCCCTTTAAGTTACAGTTTTAGTACAGACTATGCCACAATTTAATTTTTTTTTAACCCAAAAGGGTGTATATTGAATAGTGGAATAGAAAAAAGTGTATAAAATTGAAAACCACTCAATAGCACATGTGAACACAGCAGTGTCTTATGTCACAGTCAGCACTGCAGCAAACAGGCTATGAATGGGGGAAAAAAATCCCTTTTAACTTGTAGTAAAATAGATTAACGCTACACACAACTGACTGATAAAAATAGATTTTTTTTCTCCCTCCATCTCAGTGGGCTCAAGTGAGGGCAAAAAGATTGTTCACTGCACCACCCCCACACAGCAAAATCGATGTAGACTGTCCCTGCCTAATCTCCAGCCTGGCCCTAATATGCTCAATAAGATCGTTCACTGCACCACCCCCTACACAGAAAAATCGATGTAGACTGACCCGGCCTAATCTCCAGCCTGACCCTAATATGCTCAATAAGATCGTTCACTGCACCACTCCCCACACAGCAAAATCAATGTAGACTGTCCCTGCCTAATCTCCAGCCTGGCCCTAATATGCTCAATAAGATCGTTCACTGCACCACCCCCCACACAGCAAAATCGATGTAGACTGACCCTGCCTAATCTCCAGCCTGGCCCTAAAATGCTCTAATAACTTTCCCTGCCTGCACTCCGACCTGTCCCTGCATTCTTTTTGGACACAATTTTTCACAGAATCACTGTCTGTCCCTAATCAGCAGCCAGCACGTATGATGTGTGCTCTTTCCCTAAACTACAGCAGAATGACGCGGCGCGCTGGGGCTCTCGAACTTATAAAGACATGGTCACATGCTTCAGATGGCCAATCACAGCTACTAATACATTAGTAGGCATGGCTGGAATGGCTTAAGGCACACCAGTTAAACGCTTGTTGATTGGCTGTTGAAAGCCCGCCATTAAAAGTGCACCATTACATACAAAACAGGAAATAAAAAGACCGAACACGGATTTTAAACCCGAACATACAGTAAAGGTTTCGGGTCCATGTTCGGGTAACAAAAATCCAAATATTTGGTACGAACACGAATAATACAGTCCGTGTTCGCTCAACACTAGACAAGATAACTGCATTTTGCTCTCCAATGGCCTGAAAAATTTTTTGGTCAAAATGACTATTTTGGTCTCCAACTGTCTAAAAATCCTTTTTTAGTCAAAATAACTGCATTTGGTAACCAAAGGTCAGAGAAATAAATTTAGTCAAAATTACTATATTTTTGTCTTTTAGAGCCTTAAAAAGCCGGTTTTAGACAAGATTTTAGACATTTGGCTCCAATGGCCTGAAAAAGTTTTTTGGGTCATATTGACTCTATTTTGGTCTTCAAGTGTCTAAAAAGCCTTTTTTAGTCAAAATAACTGCAATTGGTCACCAAAGGTATGAAAAGTAATTTAGTCAAATTGACTGTATTTTTGTCTTTTAGAGCCTTAAAAAGCCGGTTTTAGACAAGATTTTAGACATTTGGCTCCAATGGCCTGAAAAAGTTTTTTGGGTCATATTGACTCTATTTTGGTCTCCAAGTGTCTAAATAGCCTTTTTTAGTCAAAATAACTGCATTTGGTCACCAAATGTCTGAAAAAAATTAAGTCAAAATTAATGTATTTTTGTCTTTTAGAGCCTTAAAAAGCTGGTTTTAAACAAGATTTGTCTAAAACCGACCATTTGGGCTCCAATGGCCTGAAAAAAACTTTTCAGTTAAAATGACTCTATTTTGATCTCCAAGTGTCTAAAAAGCCTTTTGTAGACAAAATAACTGCATTTGGTCACCAAAGGTCTGATAAAAAAATTTAGTCAAAATGACTGTATTTTTGTCTTTTAGAGCCTTAAAAAGCCGGTTTTAAACAAGATTTGTCTAAAACCGGCCATTTGGGCTCCAATGGCCTGAAAAAAACTTTTCGGTCAAAATGACTCTATTTTTATCTCCAAGTGTCTAAAAAGCATTTCCTAGTCAAAATAACTGCATTTGGTCACCAAAGGTCTGAAAAAATTTTTAAGTCCAAATGACTATATTTTTGTCTTTTAGAGCCTTAAAAAGCCGGTTTTAGACAAGATTTTAGACATTTGGCTCCAATGGCCTGAAAAAACATTTTTTGGTCAAAATGACTCTATTCTGGTCTCCAAGTGTCTAAAAAGCCTTTTTTAGTCAAAATAACTGCATTTGATCACCAAAGGTCTGAAAAAAAATATTCAAATTGACTGTATTTTTGTCTTTTAGAGCCTTAAAAAGCCGGTTTTAGACAAGATTTTAGACATTTGGGCTCCAATGGCCTGAAATTTCTTTTGTCAAAATTACTCTATTTTGGTCTCCAAGTGTCTAAAAAGCCTTTTTTAGTATAAATAACTGCATTTGGTCACCAAAGGTCTGAAAATAAATTTAGTTAAAATGAATGTATTTTTGTCTTTTAGAGCCTTAACCACTTGCCCACTGGGCACTTAAACCCCCTTCCTAACCAGACCAATTTTCAGCTTTCAGTGCTCTTACATTTTGAATGACAATTACTCAGTCATGCAACACTGTCCCCATATGAAATTTTCATCCTTTTTTTCACACAAACAGAGCTTTCTTTTGGTGGTATTTAATCGTAATTGGGTTTTTTATTTTTTGCGCTATAAATGAAAAAAGACCGAAAATTTTGTAAAAAAAATGCATTTTTCTTCGTTTTGGTTTTAAATTTTGCAAATTTAGTAATTTTTCTTCATAAATTTTGACTAAAATTTATACTGCTACATATCTTTAGTAAAAATAACCCAAATAAGTATACGTTTTTTGGTCTTTGTGAAGGTTATAGAGTCTACAAGCTAAGGTGCTAATCATTGAAAATTGATCACACCTAAAGTACTGACGGCCTATCTCATTTCTTGAGACCCTAACAAGTCATAACAGTACAAATACCCCCAAATGACCCCCTTTTTGGAAAGTAGACATTCCAAGGTATTTAGTAAGAGGCATGGTGAGTTGTTTGAAGTTGTAATTTTTTTCCCACAATTCTTTGCAAAATTAAGATTTTTTTAAAAAAAAAAAAATATTTTTCACAAAATGGTCAATTTACAAAGTTATTTCTCACACACTGTACAGGCATACTTGCAACTACACCCCAAAATACATTCTGCTACTCCTCCTGAGTATGGTGATACCACATGTGTGACACTTTTCCACAGCCTGACCACATACAGAGGCCCAACATCCAAGGAGCGCCGTCAGGCGTTCTAGAAGCAAAAATTACACCTATAATTTTCTGACGACTTATGACACTTTTGAAAGTCCTGGAGCACAAGGACAATGGAAACCCCCATAAAATGACCCAATTTTGGAAAGAAAACACCCCAACACATAATCTAGGAGGCATAATGAGTCTTTTGAACGTGTCATTTTTTCCACAAGTTTTTGGAAAATGTGGAAAGAAAACCAAAACACATTGCTTTTTTTACACAAAGTTGTCCATTTATAAGACATTTCTTACACATAGCATGCACATAGCAAAAATGACACCCCAAAATACATTCAACTAATCCTCCTGAGTATGGCGATACCACATATGTGACACTTTTCCACAGCCTGGCCACATACAGAGGCCCAACATGCAGGGAGCACCGTCATTTCCTGACTTCCCATTACAATCTTGTGAGGCACTGTAGGGCACTGATAAGCATCGTAGTGGCACTGATGTGGCATGGATGTGACCCGGATGAGCACTGACGTGGCATGGATGTGGCACTGATGAGCACTGATGTGGCATGGATGCGGCACTGATGAGCACTGACATGGCATGGATGTGGCACTGATGAGCACTGATGTGGCATGGATGCGGCACTGATGAGCACTGATGTGGCATGGATGTGGCACTGATGAGCACTGACGTGGGATGGATGTGGCACTGATGAGCACTGATGTGGCATGGATTACCCCTTACATGGCATTGATGTGGCACAGATGAGCACTGACGTGACATGGATGAGGCACAGATGAGCATCCTGACGTGGCATGGATGTGACACAGATGAGCAGTGACATGGCATGAATGTGGCATTCATGTGGCACGGATGAGCACTGACGTGGCATGGATGTGGCACGGATGAGCACTGACGTGGCATTGATGTGGCAAGGATGAGCACTGATGTGGCATGGATGTGGCATGGATGAGCACTGATGTGGCATTGATGTGGCACGGATGAGCACTGACGTGGCATGGATGAGCACTGACGTGGCATTGATGTGGCATGGATGACCACTGACGTGGCATGGATGTGGCATGGATGAGCACTGATGTGGCATTTATGTGGCACAGATGACCACTGACGTGGCACGGATGAGCACTGAAGTGGCATGGGTGTGGCTTGGATGAGCACTGACGTGGCATTGATGTGGCACTGACGTGGCATGGATGTGGCACGGATGAGCACTGACATGGCATTGATGTGGCACGGATGAGCACTGATGTGGCATGGATGTGCACTGACGTGACACGGATGAGCACTGAAGTGGCATGGATGTGGCATGGATTATCACTAACGTGGCATGGATGTGGCACAGATGAGCACTGACATGGCTTTGATGTGGCACGGATGTGCACTGATGTGGCATGGATGAGCACTGACATGGCATGGATGAGCACTGACGTGGCATTGATGTGGCATGGATAACCACTGACGTGGCATGGATGAGCACTGAAGTGGCATGGATGTGGCATGGATGAGCACTGAGGTGGCATGGATGTGGCACAGATGAGCACTGTCATGGCATGGATGAGCACAGATGTGGGATGGATGAGCATGGATGTGGCATGGATGAGCACTGAGGTGGCATGGGTGGGCACAGACGTGTGATGGATGAGCACTGAGATAGCATGGGCAGGCACAGAGAGGCACGGATGAGGCATGGATGAGCACGGATGTGGCACAGATGAGCATGGATGTGGCATGGATGAGCACTGAGGTGGCATGGGTGGGCATGGATGAGGCACGGATAATGCATGGATGAGGCACGGATGAGGCACGGATGATGCATGGATGAGGCACGGATGATGCATGGATGGGGCACGGATGATGCATGGATGGGGCACAGCTGAGGCACAGATGGGGCACAAATGAGGCACTGATGGGGCACGAATGAGACACGGATGGGGCACTAATTGGGCACAATGAGGCAGAGGAGGTGTGCAGCTGCAGTTTCTCTCCTCTCCTCGCATGCTGTACCGATTGCTGTGTACGGCGTCTGAGGAGAGGAGAGAAATGAACCGGACATGCACCGGTTTGTTGTGACGTGATCGCTTCGTCATTGGACGGAGCGATCACGTGGTAAAGGACCACTCTCATTGGCCCTTTACCACGATCCGTGTTGCGTCGGGTCCCCGGGACCCGGCGAGCACGAACACTTCCGTGTGCGCGCCCCAGGGGGCGCAGCGGGAGCGCGGTTCTGGGAGGACATCCATGTACGCCCTCCCAGAACTAGACAACCACTTTGCGGCCGTGTTTTCACAATAGGCCGGTCGGAAAGTGGTTAAAAAGCTGGGTTTAGACATGATTTGTCTAAAACCGGCCATTTGGGCTCCAATGACCTGAAAAATTATTTTTGGTCAAAATGACTCTATTTATGTCTCCAAGTGTCTAAAAAGCCTTTTTTAGTCACAATAACTGTATTTGGTCACCAAAGGTCTGATAAAAAAAATTGTCAAAATGACTGTATTTTTGTCTTTTAGAGCCTTAAAAAGCCGGTTTTAGACAAGATTTTAGACACTTGGCTCCAACGGCCAAACAAATTTGAAAAGGTGTATCTCACATGTACCGATACAGACTATGCCGTAATTTAATTTTTTTACACTCCAAAAGGGTGTATATTGAATAGCGGAATAGGAAAAATTTGATAAAACGGTGTATCTCACACATGCAAACACAGACTAGGCCCCGATTACAATTTTTTGTACCCTAAAGGCAGGATGAGGAAGAGGAGTAGGAGGAGTTCGGAACAGGAGGCAAACTGAAGTGCCCTGCAATCCTCGGCGGTGGAAGGAGATGCGCCAAACAAATTTAAAAAGGTGTATCTCACATGTACCGATACAGACTATGCCTAATTTTTGGCGGCTTTTATAGCTGACACTTACTTCTTTATCCTGTGAATTCCTAATGTACCTTCAGCCACAGAATACTACGTTCTTAGCTGTCAGGTAAAACAATTTGGGCTAATTTTTGGGGCCTTTTATGGCCGACACTTACTTCTTTATCCTGTAAATGCCTAATGTACCTTCAGCCACAGAATACTACGTTCTTAGCAGTCAGGTAAACCCATGTGGGCTAATTTTTGGGGCCTTTTACGGCCGACACTTACTTCTGTATCCCGTGAATGCCTAATGTACCTTCAGCCACAGAATACTACGTTCTTAGCTGTCAATTAAACCCATGTGGGCTAATATTTGGGGCCTATACAGGCCGACACTTACTTCTGTACCCTGTGAATGCCTAATATACATTCAGCCACCAAATACTACGTTCTTAGCTGTCAGGTAAACCCATGTGGGCTAATTTTTGGGGCCTTTTATGGCCGACACTTACTTCTGTATCCTGTGAATGCCTAATGTACCTTCAGCTACAGAATACTACGTTCTTAGCTGTCAATTATACCCATGTGGGCTAATTTTGGGGGCCTATACAGGCCTGACACTTACTTCTGTACCCTGTGAATGCCTAATATACCTTCAGCCACCAAATACTACATTCTTAGCTGTTGGGTAAACCCATGTGGGCTAATTTTTGGGGCCTTTTATGGCCGACACTTACTCCTGTATCCTGTGAATGCCTAATGTACCTTCAGCCACAGAATACTACGTTCTTAGCTGTCAGGTAAAAACATGGGGGCTAATTGTTGGGGCCTTTTACTTCTGAGATCAGACGAGATCGGGCACCTGATATTCCCAGGCGATCTCCCATCCAGGTACTAACCAGGCCCGACCCTGCTTAGCTTCCGAGATCAGACGGGATCGGGCGTGTTCAGGGTGATGTGGCCATAGGCGATCACCACTGCCACCCTCGACCCCTTTGAACTTGGCCATGGCAAGATGGCACCTCAGGAGAAACAAAAAGAAAGCCAACGAATAAAGGAAAAGCCAAAAGCCTACAGCACCTGGTAGTCACATGAGGTCTCCCTTCCAGGTAATAACCAGGCCTGACCCTGCTTAGCGTCCGAGATCAGACGAGATCGTGTGCGTTCAGGGTTTAGTTCCTCAATACCATTTTCTTACTCCAACATAGGACCATCAAGCTATGTAATGTATAAATAAAATAAGTGATGTTATGTTATGCTATGCTATGCTTTACTTAACATTACCAGGCTGAGCGGCTCTGACCTTCTTTTTGGTCAGTGGCTTTTTGATATATTGCTCTCTTATATTATTTTTCTAACTTATCTATTTCTTTGATAGATCTTTGATTAGAATGCAAGCTCTCTGTTTAGATGTTTAGGAAGGACGTAGGAGGAACAAATTCTCTGTTACAGAAGTAAGTGTCGGCCTGTATAGGCCCCAAAAATTAGCTCACATGGGTTTAACTGACAGCAAAGAATGTAGTGTATTTGATGGCTGGAGGTACATTAGGCATTAACACAGTATACAAAAGTAAGTGTCTGCCTGTATAGGCCCCAAAAATTTGCTCACATGGGTTTAACTGACAGCAAAGAACGTAGTGTATTTGATGGCTGAAGGTACATTAGGCATTCACACAGTATACAGAAGTTTGTGTGGGCCTGTATAGGCCCCAAAAATTAGCTCACATGGGTTTACCTGACAGTTAAGAATGTAGTATTTGGTGGCTGAAGGTACATTAGTAGAGTTGAGCGGACACCTGGATGTCCGTGTTCGGCGGGTTCGGCCGAACTTGAAAAAAAAGTCCGGGTCCGTGTTCCAGACTTTTTCCGAACTTTACCCGGACACCGAACCCCATTGAAGTCAATGGGGACCCGAACTTTCAGGCACTAAAATGGCTCTAAAACACCAATGGAAAGGGCTAGAGTGCTGCAAATGGCAGCAAAACGTAGTTAAGAGCATGGCAAGTGCTCTGCAAACAAATGTGGATAGGGAAATAACTTAAAACAACAAAAAAAACAGAAAAATAAAACAATTTTCTTCATCTGTGAAAGACGAGGCCCATATGGAGTAGGAGGGAGGTTGAGGTGGCGGTGGATGTAGCGGTGTAGGTGGAAGCGGCGGTGGAGGGGGAAGAGGTAGCCAACACTGCTTTTTTTCAGTCATTTTAAATTAGGGTACACCCAAAAAGAGTGAGAAAGATCAAAAATATAACAATGGCTGGGTAAGGTCGGTATCCATCTCTATTTTGCACAAGGTACGGAAAAGTCCTGTGGGATCCATGCCTGGTTCATTTTAATGAACGTGAGCTTGTCCACATTGTCTCTGGACAGGCGGCTGCGCTTGTCTGTGATAACTCCCCCAGCCGTGCTAAATACACGTTCAGATAATACACTGACTGCAGGGCACGCCAGCACCTCCAAGGCGTAAAGGGCAAGCTCAGGCCATGTGCCCAATTTGGAGACCCAGAAGTTGAAGGGGGCAGACCCGTCATTCACTACATGTAGGCGTGTGCACACATACTGCTCCACCATGTTGGTGAAATGCTGCCTCCTGCTAAGACGTTCCATATGAGCTGCTGGTGCTGCTGTTTGTTGTGGAGTGCTGACAAAGCTTTTTCACATTTCGGCCATGCTAACCCTGCCTTCTGAGGTTCTGGCGGTGCCCTGGTTGCGTTGTCGACCTCTTCCTCCTCCTCCTCTGCCTTGGCCTTGTGCTTCCACTGTGGTCCCACTGTCAGGTGGGACTGGGAATGCCAGCAGCATCACGTCTACCAGCGTGCGCTTGTACTCGCGCATCTTGCGATCACGCTCCAGTGAGTGAATTAAGGACGGTACGTGGGGGTTGTTTTTGATCCTTTATAGAGCAGAATAGTATTTGTTGCCTCCATCCCTATTTGTCTAGAAGGGGGAAATTTTTGGTGTCTCAGGCCAAAGAAGAGGGTGGGACTTTTACGGGCAAGTAAGTTTGAATACAATTTATAAAAAATAATAATCAAATTTATTTTAAAGGAAAGAAAATAAGTATATAACAATTCCCATTTGGGGTACAAACAATTCCCAATAAGGGTACAATTGGTACATATAATCAGTGCACAGGTGTTTGGGTTATAGACCCAAGGTGTATTTAGAGAAAGAAAAGGTTTTGGAATGTATCCGTGACATAGGTGATAAAGGTGACTTTATATCTCTTGGACATTTGTTCTCTGTTTTTCCAGGCTGATTGCTAGGAAAAAATCCAGAGATCAAGCTGTTGGTCCAAAGCGTATTTACCGATGCGTTTCGGCTACAAGGTAGCCTTTCTCAAGGATTTTAGGGTGTCACCAATTCTGTGGAGATAGTAGTAGGTATTATTGATTTTTTTATTTTTTTACTGTACGTTTTTTTTCCATATAACATTTATTATTATATTCTTAATTCAATATATACATACTTTTCTGTCTATTCATGTAAACCTCCTTTTGTCTGAGCAGACACGCAGCAGGAACCACTGTGGTGCAACCTAGAGGGTTATATATTGTATTCAGTAGATTTGAATGGATTTTTTGGGGGGAGTTTTGGGGTATGACAACTTACTGTGAGGTTGTCTTCCAAATTCTGAATGTTCTTGTGTATAATCCTATTCTTGTAGTGAATGGATCTGTGGGTACATATATTGTTTTATCAATGACTGTGCAGGATGTTAGGCGTAGTTTTTTTGTTGTTTGTAAAGAGACTTACAGTATATGTAGTCTTGTTCACCTTCAATATAGGATATATTTTTTGGAGGTTTTTCCCTTTGAGTATTGCCGAGCTGTAAGAAATCCCAGTTTAAAATATTGGTTGTAGATTCATATATATATATAAGCATATATATATATATACCTATGTATATATAGGTTCTGATTATAAGGAGTGTGAACTTACTGTATTGTGGTCAGAAAAAACCTATTCCTCTCGCACAATCATTGGTAGTTGCATGGGGTAGATAGGAATCACACGTGTTCGGTCCTATGGCAGACTTTCTATATTAAATAAATACAGAGTCCAGTGATCTAATAAGTGATAGTTTTATTAGAGTGACTTTGGTGATGTTTACAGTGGATGATAAGTCATCCTTGGTAAAACTTACTATTAGCTGTTGCTCCTCGTGGTGCGTCCGTTCTGTCTCTCCAGTCCCTTCAGTGTGAAGGCGATATGGAGAGACACAGGTTCCCCGGCCTTTTAAAGCCTGTCGTGCAGGCGCCGTAGGCTCTGCACGTACTTGGCTTCTTACGTAAGGCGCGATCCTCGGTTACTGCGCATGCGCACAGAGGGTGCGCGCGCATTTAGGAGGTCCGTCTTTCGTATTGGCCGCCGACATGTGAGGGAGGAACTAAGATCCCGGAGGGGGATCTTCTATGGGTAGATGGTATATCCCATGGTTCCATCTTAACCCCTGGCTGTCCAGGGGCTTACCGTGCCGGGTGCGTTTTGGATCAGACAATTAGGTGGCCTGTCTAAATGACAGAGTATAATCATACATAAACAGAATAATCAATTAATACATTTATTAGTATAATAATTAATCCTATGGTATACAATTTCTTTATTTCGTTTTAACAGCAGTTTAGAAATTCTAAGGAAGGTACGTTGTCCTTGTAACGGGGATCCAGCAGCGTGGCCACCCAGTAATCAGCACAAGTTAGAATGTGGGCAACTCGGCGGTCGTTGTGGAGACACTGCAGCATGTAATCGCTCATGTGTGCCAGGCTGCCCAGAGGCAACAAAAGGCTGTCCTCTGTGGGAGGTGTATCATCTGTGTCCTCTGTATCCCCCCAGCCACACACCAGTGATGGCCATGAGCTGGCCTGGGTGCCACCCTGCTGTGAACATGGTTCCATCTCCTCCTCCATCTCCTCCTCCTCATCCTCCAGAACTGTGCCCCTGCTGGACAATTGTGTACCTGGCGTTTGTGGGTGCAGGAACCCACCCTCGGAGCCACATGCAAATGACTGCCCTGAAAGCCTTGGAAATGTTACCACTTTATCCTCCTCCTCCTCATCCTGTGCCACATCCTCTTCCATCATCGCCCGGATCGATTTTTGAAGGAGGCATAGAAGTGGGATAGTTAAACTGACAACGGCGTCATCGGCACTGGCCATGTAGGTGGAGTACTCAAAACAGCGCAACAAGGCACACAGGTCTCGCATGGAGGCCCAGTTATTGGTGGTGAAGTGGTGCTGTTCCGCAGAGCGACTCACACGTGCGTGCTGCAGCTGAAACTCCACTATGGCCTGCTGCTGCTCTCACAGTCTTTCCAGCATGTACAAGGTGGAGTTCCACCTTGTGGGCACGTCACATATGAGGCGGTGAGCGGGAAGGCCGAAGTTACACAGCAGCGCTGACAGGCGAGCAGCAGCAGGGTGAGAACGCCGAAAGTGCGCACAGGCGGCCCGCACTTTCTGCAGCAGTTCTGACATATCGGGGTAATTTTTAAGGAACCTCTGCACCACCAAATTCAGCACATGCGCCAGGCAAGGGATGTGCGTCAAACCGGCTAGGCCCAGAGCTGCTATGAGATTTCGCCCGTTATTGCACACCACCAGGCCGGGTTTGAGGCTCGCTGGCAGCAACCACTCATTTGTCTGCTGTTCCATGCTCCTCCACAACTCCTGCGCGGTGTGTGGTTTTTCCCCCAAACAGGAAAGTTTTAAAACTGCCTGCTGTCGTTTACCCCTGGCTGTGCTGAAGTTGGTGGTGAAGGTGTTACGCTGACCGGATGAGGAGGCGGTAGAGTATGAGGAAGCGGAGTAGGAGGAGTTAGGAACAGGAGGCAAACTGAAGCGCCCTGCAATCCTCGGTGGTGGAAGGACATGCCCCAAATTGCTATCCGCCTCAGGCCCAGCCACCACTGCATATACCCAGTGTGCCGTTAGGGAGATATAACGCCCCTGACCGTGCTTACTGGTCCACGTATTGGTAGTTAGGTGGACCTTGGCACAGATGGCGTTGCGCAGTGCACACCTGATTTTTTTCCCCCACTTGGTTGTGCAGGGAAGGGATGGCTTGCCTGGAAAAGTAGTGGCGGCTGGGCACGACGTACTGTGGGACAACCACCGACATAAGGCTTTTAAAACTGTGCATCTCCACCAGACGGAATGACAGCATTTCAAAGGCCAAGAATTTTGAAATGCTGGCATTCAGGGCCAGGGATCATGGGTGGGTAGGGGGGTACTTCCTCTTCCTCTCAAGTGTTTGGGAGATGGAAAGCTGAACGCTTCCACGGGACATTGTGGAGATGGTTGGTGACCCAGGTGGTGGTGTTGCTGACAGATCATCTGTTTGCGGGGTGGCAGGTGCCGGTATCACTACAGAGGTGGATGAAGAGGCCGAGACTGCAGCAGAAGAGGAAGCAGGAGGAGCCAGAGACCTTTCTTGGTTTTGAAGGTGTCTATTCCACTGCAGCTCGTGCTTTGCACTTAGATGCCTGATCATGCAGGTTGTGCTCAGGTTGAGAAGGTTTATGCCTCGCTTCAGGCTCTGATTGCACAGGGTGCAAACCACTCGTGTCCTGTCATCAGCACATTTTCTGAAGAACTTCCACGCTAGAGAACTCCTTTGAGCTGGCTTTGGTGCGTTGGGCAGTAGCAGGCGTAGTGTCTAGGGCACGGCCTCTCCGCTTCTGCACCCTGCTCCCTCTTCTGCTGTGCTGGTGGCTCTGTGCGACCACTGCCTCTTCCTCCAAACTACTTAGGTCACCTGCATGACCTTCATTCCATGTGGGGTCAAGGACCTCATCGTCCTCCACATCATCTTCCACCCAGTCTTCACCCCTGCCCTCCTTGTCGGTCTCCACAATTCTGAGTGCCGCAGCAGTTGGCACCTGCGTTTCGTCATCATCGGAGCCGTGCTGCAATGGTCCTTCCATCTACTCATCTTGAGAAATAAGTGGTTGGGCATCACTGCACTCAATCTCTTCCACTACTGGGGCAGGGCTAGGTGGATGGCCCTTGGAAACCCTGCTGACAGAGTCGTCAAAAAGAAGAAGAGACTGCTGCATGACTTGGGGCTCAGACTGCTTGCCTGATTTGCAAGGGGGTGAGGTGAAAGACGGTTGGACGTTGGCTGCAGGTGCCAACTCTGACCTTTCTGCAGTAGACTGGGTGGGAGACAATGTGAAGGAACTGGAGGCACTGTCAGCAACCGAATCTACTATCGCCTGTACTTCTTCTGGCCTCATCACTTCTAGAGGCGCATGATGCCCTACCAAATACTGCTGCAGGTTCTGTCGCCTACTCACACTTGAGGAAGGTGTTTCACTTGTGCGTGTAGCTGGCACAGATCGACCACGTCCTCTCCTTGCAACAGGAGCTCTACCAGCAGCACCACGACCCAGGCCACGGCCCCTATTTGACGGTCTCCTCATATTTCTGTAATTTATGATCTTGCCCTAGAAAGGTGTTTATTGAATAGCGAAACAAAACAACAAGAGTATCGCACGGGTGTATCTCACAGTCAAATATGCAAACTATGCCGCAATTTAATTTTTTTTACCCCAAAAGGGTGTTTATTAAATAGCGGAATAGAAAAACAGTATACAAATACAACGGGTGTATCTCACAGTCAAATATGCAAAGTATGACGCAAATTAAATTTTTTTCACCCCAAAAGGGTGTATATTGAATAGAGGAATAGAAAAAAGGATATAAAACGGTGTATCTCACACGTACAAACACAGACTAGGCCCCGATTACAATTTTTTGTACCCTAAAGGGAGGATGAGGAAGAGGAGTAGGAGGAGTTCGGAACAGGAGGCAAACTGAAGCGCCCTGCAATCCTCGGCGGTGGAAGGAGATGCGCCAAACAAATTTAAAAGGTGTATCTCACACGTACCAATACAGACTATGCCGTAATTTAATTTTTTACACTCCAAAAGGGTGTATATTGAATAGCGGAATAGGAAAAATTTTATAAAACGGTGTATCTCACACGTACAAACACAGACTAGGCCCCGATTACAGTTTTTTGTACCCTAAAGGCAGGATGAGGATGAGGAAGAGGAGTAGGAGGAGTTTGGAACAGGAGGCAAACTGAAGCGTCCTGCAATACTCGGCGGTGGAAGGAGTGCGGTCTTAACTTGATGATCATGACAGTGAGTCCACGGGCCGCGGCGCGAGCGAGGCTGTGGGATTGATTGAATTGAGTTGTGCTGCCTATTGCTGCAAGCTACCTACTACTACTACTAAATTGTGAGTCAGTATATTTTATTTCATTTTTATATATAAAAGCGGTATTGTTGAGCACTACTAGCCACTAGATCTCCTGGCTGTCACTTTGTCACATGTTGGGGATGGGAATCACAGCGGCTCGGCTCCAGAAGTGGCGGGTGTCCCCGTCATCCTGCCAGGGCCGCCAAGAAGTTCATCACCTAATCTTAAGTTATTAATATCTTATGAGGAGAGGACTTATGGGATTGAGAATTGAAATAATTAAATATATATGGCTTTTTGAACCAGTGCAGTCAGTGCCAGTGCCACAGTGCCACCCAGACGCTATCCACCACCACCATTAAGTGTGTTGGTCGGTCACTCGAGCACTGAAGGAGGTGGAAGCATCTGACAAGTGAAGTGACACTTTAGATTTGCACACTGGAATTCATTTATGGACTTTTCGTTATAGATAGGTTTAGTGACCAAATGCAGTTACTGTGACTAAAAAAGGCTTTTTAGACACTTGGAGACCAAAATAGAGTCATAGTGACCAAAAAATATTTTTTCAGGTCATTGGAGCCCAAATGGTCATTTTTTGACAAATCTTGTCTAAAACCGGCTTTTTAAGGCTCTAAAAGACAAAAATACATTCATTTTGACTACATTTTTACTTAGACCTTTGGTGACCAAATGCAGTTATTTTGACTAAAAAAGGCTTTTTAGACACTTGGACACCAGACTAGAGTCATTTTGACCAAAAAATGTTTTTCAGGCCATTGGAGCCAAATGTCTAAAATCTTGTCTAAAACCGGCTTTTTAAGGCTCTAAAAGACAAAAATATAGTCTTTTAGACTAAAAAATAATTCAGACCTTGGTGACCAAATGCAGTTATTTTGACTAGAAAAAGGCTTTTTAGACACTTGGAGACCAAAATAGAGTCATTTTGACCAAAAAATTATTTTCAGGCCATTGCTTACGAAATTTTTAAGACTCTAAAAGATGAAAATACAGTCTTTTTAAAAACAGCCGGTTTTAGACAAAATAACTGCATTTTGCTCTCCAATGGCCTGAACATTTATTTTTGTCGAAATGACTCTATTTTGGTCTCCAAGTGTCTAAAAAGTCTTTTTTAGTCAAGATAACTGCATTATGTCTCCAATGGTATGAAAACATTTTTTGGGTCAAAAGGACTGTATTTTGGTCTCTAAGTGTCTAAAAAGCCTATTTTAGTCAAAATAACTGTATTTGGTCCACCAAAGGTCTGAACATTTTTTTTCAAAATGACTGTATTTTTGTCTTTTAGAACCTTAAAAAGCCGGAGTTTAGACACTATTTGTCTAAAACCGGCCATTTGGGCTCCAATGGCCTGAAAATTTTTTTTTTTTTCTAAATGAATCTATGTTGGTCTCCAAGTGTCTAAAAAGCATTTTTTAGTCAAGATAACTGCATTTGGTCACCAAAGGTCTGAATTTTTTTAGTCAAAATGACTGTATTTTCGTCTTTTATAGTCTTAAAAAGCCGGTTTTAGACAAGATAATTGCATTTGGTAACCAATGGCCTGAAACATTTTTTTGGGGTCAAAATGACTAAATTTAGGTCTCCTTTTTTAGTCAAAATAACGACATTTGGTCACCAAAGGTCTGAAATTTTTTTAGTCAAAATGACTGTATTTCCGTCTTTTAGAGACAAGATAATTGCATTTGGCAACCAATGGCCTGAAAAAAATTTTTTGGTCAGAATGACTCGATTCTGGTCTCCAAGTGTCTAAAAAGTATTTTTTAGTCAAAATAGCTGCATTTGATCACAAAAGATCTGAAAAAAATGTTTAGTCAAAATGACTATCTTCGTCTTTTAGAGTCTTAAAACGCCGGTTTTAGACAAGATAACTTCATTTGGTAAACCAATGGCCTAAAAAAAGTTTTTTTGTTCAAAATGTCTATGTTGGGTCTTCAAGTGTCTAAAAAGCCTTTTTAGTCAAGATAACTCTATTTGGTCACCAGAGGTCTGAAAGTTTTTTTTAGTCTAAATGACTGTATTTTCGTCTTTTAGAGTCTTAAAACGCCGGGTTTAGACAAGATAATTGCATTTCGTAACTAGTGTTGAGCGAACACGGACTATATTATTTGTAATCGTACTGAATAATTGGATTTTTGTTACCCGAACACTGATCCGAAAACATTACTGTATGTTCGAGTTTAACCACTTAAGCCCCGGAGGATTTGGCTGCTAAAGGACCAGGGGTTTTTTTGCGATTTTTTACTGCGTGACTTTAACGGACAATTGCGCGGTCGTGCGACGCTGTACCTAAACGAATTTGATGTCCTTTTTTTCCCACAAACAGAGCTTTCTTTTGGTGGTATTTGATCACCTGTGCGATTTTTTGATCACGCGCTATAAACAAAAAAAGAGCGTAAATTTTGCAAAAATAACAATATTTTTCACATTTTTTTATATGAAATTCCCCAAAAAAAAAAGTAAAAATCAAAATTTTTTAACATTTTTCGGCCAATTTGTATTATGCTACCTATGTTTGGTAAAAAAAATCGCAAAAAGCGTATTTTGATTGGTTTGCGCAAAAGTTATCGCGTTTACTAACAAAGGGAAAGATTTTTGTCATTTTTGGTGTTTTTTTTTTTAACGCGTAATGGCGGCGATCTGCGATTTTTTTTTCGGTACTGCGACATTGCGGCGGACAGATCGGACCCTTGACTGACATTTTTGACACTTTTGGGGTTACCAGTGACATTACTGCAGTAATCAGTGCTATACATATGCACTGTTACTGCAAAAATGACACTGGCAGGGAAGGGGTTAACTTTATTGGACAGGGAGGGATTAAGTGTGTCCTAGGGGCGTGATTCTAACTGTGTAGGGACATTCCTATTGGTGTAAAAGCAAAGATCAACCGTTCTACATAGTAGAACAGACAGATCTTCACTTTTACACAGGGAGAACTGACAGGCAGCTTGTTTACACAAGCTGCTCTGTCTTTCTCCCTTCACAGGAGCGATCGCAGTGTGACTGGCGGACATCGAGTCCGCCGGTCACACGCACTGACTTGCCTGTGAACGAGCCGCGGCGGGCGCGCGCCTCGGCGGGCGCGCGCCCGCCCGCGATAGGCTCGCAAGTCAGTGACAGGCGAGTGACGTACCGATACGTCACTCTGCCTGGCCGGGGCTGACCGCCGCAGTATATAGTCGTGCGGCGGTCGGCAACCGGTTAAAATCCGTGTTCTGTCAATTTATTTCCGGGTTTGTATGTAATGGCGCGCTTTTAATGGCAGGCTTTCAACAGCCAATCAACAAGCGTTTAACTGGTGTGCCTTAAGCCATCCCACCCATGCCTACTAATGTATTAGTAGCTGTGATTGGCCATCTGAAGCATGTGACCATGTCTTTATAAGTTCGAGAGCCCCAGCGCGCTGCTTCATTCTGCTGTAGTTTAGGGAGAGAGCACACATCATACGTGCTGACTGCTGATTAGGGACAGACAGTGAAAAATTGTATTGTGTCCGAAAATAATGCAGGGTCAGGTCGGAGTGCAGGCAGGGCGAGTTATTAGGGAATATTACTGCGAGGCTGGAGAATAGGCAGGGTCAGTGTTCTACATCGATTTTGCTGTTTGGGGGGTTGGTTGTGCAGTGCCAGTGAACGATCTTATCGACAATATTAGGGCGAGGCTGGAGAATAGGCAGGGTCAGTGTTCCACATCGATTTTGCTGTGTGTGAGGTGGGTGCAGTGAACACAATCATTTTGCCCGCTGAGGAGGAGGGAGAAAAAAAATCTATTTTTATCAGTCAGTTGTGTGCAGCGTTTTTGCTTCAGTGCTGACTGTGATAAGACACTGCTGTGTTCACATGTGCTATTATTGAGTGATTTTAAATTTTATACACTTTTTTCTATTCCACTATTCAATATACACCCTTTTGGGTTACAAAAATTTAATTGTGGCATAGTCTGTACTAATCTATTTAAAAATTACAAACTTAAAGGGGAATTTTCCTTTTTTTTCCCTTCATAGCCTGCAGCAAAGCTGACTGACGTAAGACACTGCTGTGTTCGCATGTGCTAGTGATTTTCAATTTTATACACTTTTTTCTATTCCACTATTCAATATACACCCTTTTGGGTTAAAAAAAATTAATTGTGGCATAGTCTGTACTAAGCTATTTAAAAATTACAATACTTAAAGGGGAATTTTCTTTTTTTTTCCCTTCATAGCCTGCAGCAGAGCTGACTGACATAATACACTGCTGTGTTCACATGTGCTATTGAAAAATCACCAATTTTATATCATATTTTCTATTCCGCTATTCAATCTTCACCCTTTGGGGTAAAAATAATGAAATTGCGGGATAGTCTGTATTGGTACGTGTGAGATAAACCTTTCCAATTTTTGGGGCGCATCTTATGCCGCCGAAAATTTCAGGGTGCTTCAGTTTGCCTCCTGCCTGTTCCGAACTCCTCCTACTCCTCATCCTGCCTTTAGGTTACAAAAAATAGTAATCAGGGCCTAGTCTGGGTCTGTACGTGTGAGATAAATACACCTTTTGATATCATATTTTCTATTCCGCTATTAAATCTACACCCTTGGGGTAAAAAGAATTAAATTGCGGGATAGTCTGTATCGGTACGTGTGAGATACACCTTTCCAATTTTTGGGGCGCATCTTATACTGCCGAGGATTGCAGGGTGCTTCAGTTTGCCTCCTGCCTGTTCCAAACTCCTCCTACTCCTCATCCTGCCTTTAGGGTAGAAAAAATAGTAACCAGGGCCTAGTCTGGGTCTGTACGTGTGAGATAGATACATCTTTTGATATCATATTTTCTATTCCGCTATTCAATCTACACCCTTGGGGTAAAAAGAATTAAATTGCGGGATAGTCTGTATTGGTACGTGTGAGATACACCTTTCCAATTTTTGGGGCGCCGCCGAGGATTGCAGGGTGCTTCAGTTTGCCTCCTGCCTGTTCCAAACTCCTCCTACTCCTCATCCTGCCTTTAGGGTAGAAAAATAGTAACCAGGGCCTAGTCTGGGTCTGTACGTTTGAGATAGATACACCTTTTGATATCATATTTTCTATTCCGCTATTCAATCTACACCCTTGGGGTAAGTATCGGTACGTGTGAGATACACCTTTCCAATTTTTGGGGCTCATCTTACACCACCGAGGATTGCAGAGTGTTTCAGTTTGCCTCCTGCCTTTTCCGAACTCCTCCTACTCCTCATCCTGCCTTTGGGGTACAAAAAATGGTAATCAGGGCCTAGTCTGGGTCTGTACGTGTGAGATAGATACACCTTTTGATATCATATTTTCTATTCCGCTATTCAATCTACACCCTTGGGGTAAAAATAATTAAATTGCGGCATAGTCTGCATCGGTACGTGTGAGATACACCTTTCCAATTTTTGGGGCTCATCTTACACCGCCGAGGATTGCAGGGTGTTTCAGTTTGCCTCCTGCCTTTTCCGAACTCCTCGTACTCCTCATCCTCATCCTGCCTTTAGGGTACAAAAAATTGTAATCGGGGCCTAGTCTGGGTCTGTACGTGTGAGATAGATACACCTTTTGATATCATATTTTCTATTCCGCTATTCAATCTACACCCTTGGGGTAAAAAGAATTAAATTGCTTGATAGTCTGTATCGGTACGTGTGAGATACACCTTTCCAATTTTTGGGGTGCCGCCAAGGAATGCAGGGTGCTTCAGTTTGCCTCCTGCCTGTTCCGAACTCCTCCTACACCTCATCCTGCCTTTGGGGTACAAAAAATAGTAATCGGGGCCTAGTCTGGGTCTGTACGTGTGAGATAGATACACCTTTTGATATCATATTTTCTATTCCGCTATTCAATCTACACCCTTGGGGTAAAAAGAATTAAATTGCGGCATAGTCTGCATCGGTACGTGTGAGATACACCTTTCCACTTTTTGGGGCTCATCTCACACCGCCGAGGATTGCAGGGTGTTTCAGTTTGCCTCCTGCCTTTTCCGAACTCCTCCTACTCCTCATCCTGCCTTTGGGGTACAAAAAATTGTAAAAGGGGCCTAGTCTGGGTCTGTACGTGTGAGATAGATACACCTTTTGATATCATATTTTCTATTCCGCTATTCAATCTACACCCTTGGGGTAAAAAGAATTAAATTGCGGGATAGTCTGTATCGGTACGTGTGAGATACACCTTTCCAATTTTTGGGGCGCCGCCGAGGATTGCAGGGTGCTTCAGTTTGCCTCCTGCCTGTTCTGAACTCCTCCTACTCCTCATCCTGCCTTTGGGGTACAAAAAATAGTAATCAGGGCCTAGTCTGGGTCTGTACGTGTGAGATAGATACACCTTTTGATATCATATTTTCTATTCCGCTATTCAATCTACACCCTTGGGGTAAAAAGAATTAAATTGCAGCATAGTCTGCATCGGTATGTGTGAGATACACCTTTCCAATTTTTGGGGCTCATCTTACACCGCCGAGGATTGCAGGGTGTTTCAGTTTGCCTCCTGCCTGTTCTGAACTCCTCGTACTCCTCATCCTCATCCTGCCTTTAGGGTACAAAAAATTGTAATTGGGGCCTAGTCTGTGTTTGTACGTGTGAGATACACCGTTTTATAAAAAATTTTCTATTCCTCTATTCAATCTACACCCTTTGGGGTAAAAATAATTAAATTGCGGCATAGTCTGTATCGGTACGTGTGAGATACACCTTCCAATCTTTTGGGGCGCATCTTCCACCGCCGAGGATTGCAGGGTGCTTCAGTTTGCCTCCTGTTCCGACCTCCTCCTACTCCTCATCCTCATACTGCCTTTAGGGTACAAAAAATTGTAATCGGGGCCTAGTCTGTGTTTGTACGTGTGAGATACACCGTTTTATAAAAAAATTTCTATTCCGCTATTCAATATACACCCTGTTTGAGTGTAAAAAATTAAATTACGGCATAGTCTGTATCGGTACATGTGAGATACACCTTTTTAAATTTGTTTGGCGCATCTCCTTCCACCGCCGGGGATTGCAGGGCGCTTCAGTTTGCCTCCTGTTCCGAACTCCTCCTACTCCTCTTCCTCATCATCATCCTGCCTTTAGGGTACAAAAAATTGTAATCGGGGCCTAGTCTGTGTTTGTACGTGTGAGATACACCGTTTTATAAAATTTTTCCTATTCCGCTATTCAATATACACCCTTTTGGAGTGTAAAAAATTAAAGTACGGCATAGTCTGTATCGGTCTATGTGAGATACACCTTTTTAAATTTGTTTGGCGCATCTCCTTCCACCCCCGAGGATTGCAGGGCGCTTCAGTTTGCCTCCTGTTCCGAACTCCTCCTACTCCTCTTCCTCATCCTCCCTTTAGGGTACAAAAAATTGTAATCGGGGCCTAGTCTGTGTTTGTACCTGTGAGATACACCGTTTTATATCCTGTTTTCTATTCCGCTATTCAATACATACCCTTTTGGGGTGAAAAAAATTAAATTTGCGTCATACTTTGCATATTTGACTGTGAGATACACCCGTTTTATTTGTATACTGTTTTTCTATTCCGCTATTTAATAAACACCCTTTTGGGGTAAAAAAAAAAATTAAATTGCGGCATAGTTTGCATATTTGACTGTGAGATACACCCGTGCGATACTGTTGTTGTTTTGTTCCGCTATTCAATAAACACCTTTCTAGGGCAAGAAATATGAGGAGACCGTCAAATAAGGGCCGTGGCCTGGGTCGTGGTGCTGCTGGTAGAGCTCCTGTTGCAAGGAGAGGACGTGGTCGATCTGTGCCAGCTACACGCACAAGTGAAACACCTTTCTCAAGTGTGAGTAGGCGACAGAACCTGCAGCAGTATTTGGTAGGGCATCGTGCGCCTCTAGAAGTGATGAGGCCAGAACAAGTAGAGGTGATAGTAGATTGGTCTGCTGCTGACAGTGCCTCCAGTTCCTTCACTTTGTCTCCCACCCAGTCTACTGCAGAAAGGTCAGAGTTGGCACCTGCAGCCGATGTCCAACCGTCTTTCACCTCACCCCCTTGCAAATCAGGCAAGCAGTCTGAGCCCCAAGTCATGCAGCAGTCTCTTCTTCTTTTTGATGACTCTGTCAGCAGGGTTTTCCAGGGCCATCCACCTAGTCCTGCCCCAGAAGTGGAAGAGATTGAGTGCAGCGATGCCCAACCACTTATTTCTCAAGATGAGTACATGGAAGGACCATCGCAGCACGTCTCCGATGATGATGAAACGCAGGTGCCAACTGCTGCGGCACTCAGAATTGTGGAGACCGACAAGGAGGGCAGGGGTGAAGACTGGGTGGAAGATGATGTGGAGGACGATGAGTTTTTAAAGAGATATTGCTAGAGATGAAGTAAAAAGCACCACATCCCTTTATTGAGTAACTACAATGGAGGGGGGCAAGTGGGACTTTAAAGGTGCTAAATGATGGAGAAAAATCTGAATTCTCAAAAATTGTACATTTTATTACACATCAAAAGTGAGGACAAGACAATACATCAATATAAAATGATAAAATCAAGAAAATGCACTCGAAAATATCAACTCTACATGTTTCGCCATCTTCATAATAGCTTCTTCAGGAGTTTTCATAGACATTTCTCGAGAGTGAACATTTCTGGGTAACAAAAGGAGAAAGCATAAAAGACATGACATGTACATGTATATAGGGCTTATCTCAATGGTCCTAATGTTGAGTGCCCAATTGATTTACATAATTATAAGGACAATGATACAAATAAAGTACCTTAAGATAACCTGAGCCCTTTCTTATGCCAAAGGTGGAGGCAATAGAGGTGACGCCACCTGAGCAAGCACAGAGGGGAAGGGAACCGAGACCTTCAGACTCCTAGAGTTGACCCATAGAGAGGGTGACAGCCAGGCTAGAAATGATGGGTAAAGATAGTAAAACCAGAGCATAGGAATACATTTCAACCCAAAAATTGCTATGTCTCCAATTGGTATGGGACTAAATATCAGGTAGAAAAAATTACCAAAATAGTCACCTGATTATGAATAAATGTGCAGTGTATTCATTAGGTACCTCAATGTAACAAAGACAGGAAGGGAAAATGGAGTCCCCTTAATAACCCCCAAATGGGAAGTATCCCTTGAAACAAAAAGAAATGGAATTTGTTGAAAATAGTAATAAATATAATGTAGGGTCTGTCAAATTTTGAGGGTATGAATACTTACCCAAAATTGACAAGATTCAGCACCTAAATTGTCATGCAGTATTCAAAAGTTCACCGCCATTTCAATTCAACAAGTTTTCCAATAGTACACTCAAAAATGAAGGAGACTGCACGAAAGGAGAAAGAAAAAGGCATGGAAGGACATAGTCAGCATTGGAATCTACCAAGGATGTAAGGAGAGAAGCAGGGTTTAAAAGATTTCATTTACCGCAAATGGTCTCAAAGATCATGTGTCGTTCCCCGGTGGTCTAGTGTAATACTGACCATGTGGCGCCAGCATTTATACACCCTCTCCACTCCCTCGGCGTCTGACGTCACCGAGGGAGTGAGAGCGAGGTACGCCCAGTGGTCCAATGGAGGCCGAAGAGGAAGTGCGTCATTGAGACGCGACCGCATCACGTTATTCCGCCGGAACCGGAAGGTCGGGGATGACAACATCCAGTCCGGACATGAATGTATGCAGAGGAGGTAACAGATTGCCAAGAAGCAATCTAAAAAGGATCCAAATGAAACTGACAGCATTGTTAAAGACTGGATTTCAAAGGAATATATCCGTAATGCCTATACAATGGGGAAAGAATCCAAAGACACGAAAAGGTCATAGAAAAAGGGAAAATTACCCCATCTAGTGAATCAGTCAGTGTTGTAATGCAGATGACAATTAAATAAAAAGATTTGATGAAACTCCATAGAAGGACAGCTGGGTGTTTTAAAGCGGTGCTGCTACTAACCAGGTTGGACCATTTTTCCTGGAAAATAAGTGTAGGGCACCGCGGGTGCCCATATGGGCAACCATAACAGAGGCTGAAAAATAGGCTCGAATCCATGGGGTCCCCCAATGTGCCTACCCCGGGGTGTGCCACCTATAGTCGCATCCACATAATGGCGGGGGTCAGGAAAAAATATATACAATGGACAAATCACAGAATATTCTTGTTCTTTAAACGGTAAATAAACCACATCTACAAAAATAAACACATGTAGGCAATTTTGCCAAAATATATGTGTTGTGCCAATGAAAGAGCCTAGAAAATAGGACTTTGTAACAAAAGTACAAAATCCAAAATGTTGGCCCGCATCAGAAATCCTGTGCTGAATCAGCAATAAATACAATTGACATTAACTAGCCTAGAAAGGGTTTGAAACTGATGGATTCAGAATAGCTGGATACTGAATAGCTGAAAAATTTTGGTACCTTCTAGAGGCAGATGAAAAAGTATCTAGATTTATTGATGTTCGCCCCCAGATAACTTTTAAAAGGTCTCGTTCTTTAAGGGACCAATTGGTTCACAGTCATTATGCTTTTCCTAATAAATCCACAAAAACACTTACAGGCACATATTCCTGCAGAAAATGTAATTTCTGCAGATATCTGCCTAATTTAAGTGAAATCATTCTCCCTAATGGAAAACTGTATAGACCGAATTTCTATCATTTTTATCATTTTATATTGATGTATTGTCTTGTCCTCACTTTTGATGTGTAATAAAATGTACAATTTTTGAGAATTCAGATTTTTCTCCATCATTTAGCACCTTTAAAGTCCCACTTGCCCCCCTCCATTGGAGGACGATGAGGTCCTCGACCCCACATGGAATGAAGGTCATGCAGGTGACCTGAGTAGTTTGGAGGAAGAGGCGGTGGTCGCACAGAGCCACCAGCACAGCAGAAGAGGGAGCAGGGTGCAGAAGCGGAGAGGCCGTGCCCTAGACACTACGCCTGCTACTGCCCAACACAGCAAGGGACCGAGCGCACCAAAGCCAGCTCAAAGGAGTTCTCTAGCGTGGAAGTTCTTCAGAAAATGTGCTGATGACAGGACACAAGTGGTTTGCACCCTGTGCAATCAGCGCCTGAAGCGAGGCATAAACCTTCTCAACCTGAGCACAACCTGCATGATCAGGCATCTAAGTGCAAAGCACAAGCTGCAGTGGAGTAGACACCTTCAAAGCCAAGAAAGGTCTCTGGCTCCTCCTGCTTCCTCTTCTGCTGCAGTCTCGGCTTCTCCATCCAGCTCTGTAGTGATACTGGCACCTGCCACGCCGCAAACAGACGATCTGTCAGCAACACCACCACCTGGGTCACCAATCAAGATGGCTAAAATCAACTTTGAGAGACAAATAGCAGAGGATAGTAAAAAAAACCCAAAGAAATTCTTTAAATATATCAACAGCAAAAAAACTAAGGCAGAGCATATTGCACACATAATTAACAATGATGGGAGGATGGTTACAGAGGACACTGAAAAAGCAACCGTGCTAAATGCTTTTTTCTCGTCAGTCTTTACACAGGAAAAGGAGGGGTACACTGACCATGACTGTATGGTTAGTAGTAATAAACAGGACTTGCCACCATGGCTAACAGAGGGGGAAATCAGGGAAAGGCTGGATAAACTTAACACAAACAAATCACCAGGACCGGATGGCATACATCCGAGAGTACTCAAGGAACTCAGTAAAGTTATATCGAGACCACTGTTCCTGATCTTTGCTGACAGTATTAGGACAGGAGATGTACCAGGGGATTGGAAGAAAGCTAGCGTGATTCCAATATTCAAAAAGGGCCAGAGGCATATCCCGGGAAATTATAGGCCTGTCAGTTTGACATCAGTAGTATGTAAACTTCTGGAGGGGATGATAAGGGACTATATCGTAGAGTTTGCTAAGGACAACAACATCATCAGCAGTAATCAGCACGGGTTTACAAATGGGCGTTCTTGTCAAACCAATCTCCTAACATTCTACGAGGAGGTGAGCTGTGAGCTAGATAGGGGGAGACCAGTGGATGTGGTGTACTTGGATTTCGCTAAGACGTTTGATACAGTTCCCCACAAGCGCTTAATTTATAAAATAAGGTCTGCAGGTATCGATAGCAGGGTTTGCTCTTGGATACGGAACTGGCTAAAAAGGCGTGTCCAAAGGGTAGTAATAAACAGCGCATACTCAGACTGGTCTGAGGTGGTAAGCGGGGTCCCCCAAGGCTCAGTCTTGGGACCAACCTTGTTCAATTTATTCATAAACAACATTGAGGTCAGGATCAATAGTTCGATATCAGTTTTTGCAGATGACACAAAATTGGGCAGGGCAATAACTTCACAACATGAAGCAGATATCCTACAGAATGACCTGGACAAAATAACAGAGTGGGCAACAACATGGCAAATGAGGTTTAACGTGGAGAAGTGTAAGGTTTTGCACTTGGGGACTAAAAACATAAAAACACAATACACGTTAGGAGGGGAGCCCTTGGGGGAATCAAAAATGGAGAAGGATCTGGGAGTCTTGGTTGATGATAGATTAAGAAAAAGCATGCAATGTCAAGCGGCAGCTTCCAAAGCCAACAGAATATTAGCATGCATAAAGAAAGGGATGCATTCCAGAGATAAGACTATAATCCTTCCACTTTATAAAACTCTGGTCCGACCGCATCTGGAGTATTCCGTCCAGTTCTGGTCGCCAGTCCTCAGGAGGGATGTGTTGGAGCTGGAGAAAGTCCAGAGAAGGGCAACTAAACTAATTAGGGGATTGGAGGACCTTGACTATGAAGAGCGTCTACAATCGCTCGATTTATTCTCCCTGGAGAAGAGACGTCTGAGGGGGGACATGATAGCAATTTATAAATATCTTAATGGGGATCCCAGCTTAGAAAAAAAGCTGTTCATTCGAAGGGATTGCATGAGGACTCGAGGGCATACAATGCGATTAGAGGAGAAGCGTTTTAACCTCAGGCAACGCGGGGGGTTCTTTACTGTTAGGGCAACAAGATTGTGGAATTCTCTACCACAAGAGGTGGTTTCTGCGGGTAGTATGGTGGCTTTCAAAAGACTCTTAGACTTACATCTCAAGGATCAGAACATTCAGGGGTATGGGAGATGATTACAGCCACACATACCTACACAGGTTGAACTAGATGGACTATTGTCTTTATTCAACGTCACCTACTATGTAACTATGTAACTATGTAACCATCCCCCCAATGTCACGTGGAAGTGTTCAGATTTCCATCTCCCAAACACTTCAGAGGAAGAGGAAGTACCCCCCTACCCACCCACGATCCCTGGCCCTGAATGCCAGCATTTCAAAATTCTTGGCCTTTGAAATGCTGTCATTCCGTCTGGTGGAGACGCACAGTTTTAAAAGCCTTATGTCGGTGGCTGTCCCACAGTACATCGTGCCCAGCCGCCACTACTTTTCCAGGCAAGCCATCCCTTCCCTGCACAACCAAGTGGGGGAAAAAATCAGGTGTGCACTGCGCAACGCCATCTGTGGCAAGGTCCACCTAACTACCGATACGTGGACCAGTAAGCACGGTCAGGGGTGTTATGTCTCCCTAACGGCACACTGGGTAAATGCAGTGGTGGATGGGCCTGAGGCGGATAGCAATTTGGCGCATGTCCTTCCACCACGAGGATTGCAGGGCGCTTCAGTTTGCCTCCTGTTCCTAACTCCTCCTACTCCGCTTCCTCATCCTCTACCGCCTCCTCATCCGGTCAGCGTAACACCTTCACCACCAACTTCAGCACAGCCAGGGGTAAACGACAGCAGGCAGTTTTAAAACTTGCCTGTTTGGGGGAAAACCACACACTGCGCAGGAGTTGTGGAGGAACATGGAACAGCAGACAAATGAGTGGTTGCTGCCAGCGAGCCTCAAGCCCGGCCTGGTGGTGTGCGATAATGGGCGAAATCTCATAGCAGCTCTGGGCCTAGCCGGTTTGACGCACATCCCTTGCCTGGCACATGTGCTGAATTTGGTGGTGCAGAGGTTCCTTAAAAATTACCCCGATATGTCAGAGCTGCTGCAGAAACTGTGGGCCGTCTGTGCGCACTTTCGGCGTTCTCACCCTGCTGCTGCTTGCCTGTCAGCGCTGCAGCGTAACTTCGGCCTTCCCGCTCACCGCCTCATATGTGACGTGCCCACAAGGTGGAACTCCACCTTGCACATGCTGGAAAGACTGTGCGAGCAGCAGCAGGCCATAGTGGAGTTTCAGCTGCAGCACACACGCGTGAGTCGCTCTGCAGAACAGCACCACTTCACCACCAATAACTGGGCCTCCATGCGAGACCTGTGTGCCTTGTTGCGTTGTTTTGAGTACTCCACCAACATGGCCAGTGCCGATGACGCCGTTATCAGCTTAACTATCCCACTTCTATGCCTCCTTCAAAAAACGTTTTGGGCAATGATGGAAGAGGATGTGGCACAGGATGAGGAGGAGGAGGAGGAGGATGAAGAGGTAACATTTCCAAGACTTTCAGGGTAGTCATTCTCAAGTGGCTCCGAGGGTGGGTTCCTGCACCCACAAACGCCAGGGACACAATTGTCCAGCAGGGGCACAGTTCTGGAGGATGAGGAGGATGAGGAGGAGGAGATGGAGGAGGAGATGGAACCATGTTCACAGCAGGGTGGCACCCAGGCCAGCTCATGGCCATCACTGGTGCGTGGCTGGGGGATACAGAGGACACAGATGATACACCTCCCACAGAGGACAGCCTTTCGTTGCCTTTGGGCAGCCTGGCACACATAAGCGATTACATGCTGCAGTGTCTCCACAACGACCGCTGAGTTGCCCACATTCTAACTTGTGCTGATTACTGGGTGGCCACGCTGCTGGATCCCCGTTACAAGGACAATGTACCGTCCTTAATTCACTCACTGGAGCGCGATCGCAAGATGCACGAGTACAAGCGCACGCTGGTAGACGCGATGCTGCTGGCATTCCCACCTGACAGCAGGGCCACAGCAGAAGCACAAGGCCAAGGCAGAGGAGGAGGAGGAAGAGGTCGCCAACGCAACCAGGGCACCGCCAGCACCTCAGAAGGCAGGGTTAGCATGGCCGAAATGTGGAAAAGCTTTGTCAGCACGCCACAACAAACAGCAGCACCAGCAGCTCATATGGAACGTCTTAGCAGGAGGCAGCATTTCACCAACATGGTGGAGCAGTATGTGTGCACACGCCTACATGTAGTGAATGACGGGTCTGTCCCCTTCAACTTCTGGGTCTCCAAATCGGGCACATGGCCTGAGCTTGCCCTTTACGCCTTGGAGGTGCTGGCGTGCCCGGCAGCCAGTGTATTATCTGAACATGTATTTAGCACGGCTGGGGGCGTTATCACAGACAAGCGACAAGAGACCAGCATCCAGAGACAACGTGGACAAGCTCACGTTCATTAAAATGAACCAGGCATAGATCCCACAGGACTTTTCCGTACCTTGTGCAGAATAGAGATGGATACCGACCTTACCCAGCCATTGTTCTATTTTTGATCTTTCTCACTCTTTTGGGGTGTACCCTCATTTAAAATGACTGAAAAAAAGCAGTGTTGGCTACCTCGTCCTCCTCCACCGCCGCTTCCAGCCTATTGCATTAGGGTGTGCACCCCAAAGTTTAAATACACATGCATGTGTTTTCCTACATGTATATGGCCCCGGTACATTACTCTCCCTGCTGGCAAAGTGAAATAGAAGTGTGTGGCAAATCTCTTATGGCAGAGCAGGTCTGAGGGAGATCTTTCCCATCACCTCACTGGCAAACAGAGCGATAATGCTAATGTGCTCTAGGTGATTAGGGTGTGCCCAGGCACACCCTGCACACCCTGTGC
The DNA here is from genome assembly GCF_965119305.1 of Pelophylax lessonae. Lineage (NCBI taxonomy): Eukaryota > Metazoa > Chordata > Amphibia > Anura > Ranidae > Pelophylax > Pelophylax lessonae. The sequence continues at coordinate 253,586,044 of NC_138774.1, forward strand.
GCATGCCTATGACACCGCCACATCCACCACCACCTCAACCTCCCTCCTACTCCATATGGGCCTCGTCTTTCACAGATGAAGAACATTGTTTTATTTTTCTGTTTTTTTGTTGTTTTAAGTTATTTCCCTATCCACATTTGTTTGCAGAGCACTTGCCATGCTCTTAACTACGTTATGCTGCCATTTGCAGCACTCTAGCCCTTTCCATTGGTGTTTTAAAGCCATTTTAGTGCCTGAAAGTTCAGAGTTCGGAAAAAGTCCAGGACACGGACTCAGACTTTTTTTAAAGTTCGGCCGAACCCGCCGAACACGGACATCCAGGTGTCCGCTCAACACTATTTGTAACCAATGGCCCGAAAAATAGTTTTTGGTCAAAATCACTATTTTGGTCTCCAAGTTTCTAAAAAGCCTTTTTTTAGTCAAGATAACTGCAATTGGTCACAAAAGGTCTGAAAATTTGTTTTTAGTCAAAATTACCGTATTTTCGTCTTTTAGAGTCTTAAAAAGCCGGTTTTTGAAAAGATAATTGCATTTGGCAACCAATGGCCTGAAACATTTTTTGGGGGTAAAAATGACTAAATTTTGGTCTCCAAGTTTCTAATTTGCCTTTTTCAGTCGAAATAACTGCATTTGGTCACCAAAGGTCTGAAATTTTTTTTAGTCAAAATGACTGTATTTTCGTCTTTTAGAGGCTTAAAACGCCGGTTTTAGACAAGATAACTGCATTTGGTTAAACAATGGCCTGAAAAAAGTTTTTTTGTTCAAAATGACTCTATGTTGGTCTCCGAGTGTCTAAAAAGCCTTTTTTTGTCAAGATAACTGCATTTGGTCACCAAAGGTCTGAAATTTTTTTCGTCGTTTAGAGTCTTAAAACACCGATTTTAGACAAGATAATTGCATTTCGTAACCAATGGCCTGAAAATGTTTTTTTTGGTCAAAATGACTCTATTTTGGTCTCCAAGTGTCTAAAAAGCCTTTTTTAGTCAAAATAACTGTATTTGGTCACAAAACGTCTGAAGAAAATGTTTAGTCAAAATGACTGTATTTTCGTCTTTTAGAGGCTTAAAAGCGCTGGTTTTAGACAAGATAACTGCATTTGGTAAACCAATGGCCTAAAAAAAGTTTTTTTGTTCAAAATGACTCTATGTTGGTCTCCAAGTGTCTACAAATCCTTTCTTAGTCAAGATAACTGCATTTGGTCACCAAAGGTCTGAAAATTTGTTTTAGTCAAAATGACTGTATTTTCGTCTTTTAGAGTCTTAAAAAGCCGGTTTTAGACAAGATAATTGCATTTCGTAACCAATGGCCTGAAAAATTTTTTTGGTCAAAATGACTATTTTGGTCTCCAAGTGTCTAAAAAGCCTTTTTTTTGTCAAGATAACTGCATTTGGTCACCAAAGGTCTGAATTTTTTTTTGTCAAAATGACTGTATTTTCGTCTTTAAGAGTCTTAAAAAGCCGATTTTGGACAAGATAATTGCATTTGGTAACCAATGGTCTGAAACATTTTTTTGGGTCAAAATGACTAAATTTAGGTCTCCAAATGACTAAAAAGCCTTTTTTTTAGTCATGATAACTGCATTTGGTCACCAAAGGTCTGAAATTTTTTTTAGTTAAAATGACTGTATTTTCGTCTTTTAGTGTCTTAAAAAGCCGGTTTTAGACAAGAAAATTGCATTTAGTAACCAATGGCCTGAAAAAAATTTTTTTGGTCAAAATGACCCAGACTAGGCCCCGATTACTATTTTTTGTACCCCAAAGCCAGGAAGAGGAGTAGGAGGAGTTCAGAACAGGCAGGAGGCAAACTGAAGCACCCTGCAATCCTCAGCGGTATGAGATGCGCCCCAAAAATTGGAAAGGTGTATCTCACACGTACCGATACAGACTATCCCGCAATTTAATTCTTTTTACCCCAAAGGGTGTAGATTGAATAGCGGAATAGAAAATATGATATCAAAAGGTGTATGTATCTCACAGGTACAGACCCAGACTAGGCCCCGATTCCTTTTTTTGTACCCCAAAGGCAGGATGAGGAGTAGGAGGAGTTCGGAACAGGCAGGAGGCAAACTGAAGCACCCTGCAATCCTCGGCGGTATGAGATGCGCCCCAAAAATTGGAAAGGTGTATCTCACACGTACCGATACAGACTATCCCGCAATTTAATTCTTTTTACCCCAAAGCATGTAGATTGAATAGCGGAATAGAAAATATGATATCAAAAGGTGTATGTATCTCACACGTACAGACCCAGACTAGGCCCCGATTACTATTTTTTGTACCCCAAAGGCAGGATGAGGAGTAGGAGGAGTTCGTAACAGGCAGGAGGCAAACTGAAGCACCCTGCAATCCTCGGCGGTATGAGATGCGCCCCAAAAATTGGAAAGGTGTATCTCACACGTACCGATACAGACTATCCCGCAATTTAATTGTTTTTACCCCAAGGGTGTAGATTGAATAGCGGAATAGAAAATATGATATCAAAAGGTGTATGTATCTCACACGTACAGACCCAGACTAGGCCCTGATTACTATTTTTTGTACCCCAAAGGCAGGATGCGGAGTAGGAGGAGTTCGGAACAGGCAGGAGGCAAACTGAAGCACCCTGCAATCATCGGCGGTATGAGATGCGCCCCAAAAATTGGAAAGGTGTATCTCACACGTACCGATACAGACTATCCCGCAATTTAATTATTTTTACCCCAAGGGTGTAGATTGAATAGCGGAATAGAAAATATTATATCAAAAGGTGTATGTATCTCACACGTACAGACCCAGACTAGGCCCTGATTACTATTTTTTGTACCCCAAAGGCAGGATGCGGAGTAGGAGGAGTTCGGAACAGGCAGGAGGCAAACTGAAGCACCCTGCAATCATCGGCGGTATGAGATGCGCCCCAAAAATTGGAAAGGTGTATCTCACACGTACCGATACAGACTATCCCGCAATTTAATTCTTTTTACCCCAAAGGGTGTAGATTGAATAGCGGAATAGAAAATATGATATCAAAAGGTGTATGTATCTCACAGGTACAGACCCAGACTAGGCCCCGATTCCTTTTTTTGTACCCCAAAGGCAGGATGAGGAGTAGGAGGAGTTCGGAACAGGCAGGAGGCAAACTGAAGCACCCTGCAATCCTCGGCGTTATGAGATGCGCCCCAAAAATTGGAAAGGTGTATCTCACATATACCGATACAGACTATCCCGCAATTTAATTGTTTTTACCCCAAGGGTGTAGATTGAATAGCGGAATAGAAAATATGATATCAAAAGGTGTATGTATCTCACACGTACAGACCCAGACTAGGCCCCGATTACTATTTTTTGTACCCCAAAGGCAGGATGAGGAGTAGGAGGATTTCGGAACAGGCAGGAGGCAAACTGAAGCACCCTGCAATCCTTGGCGGTATGAGATGCGCCCCAAAAATTGGAAAGGTGTTACTCACATGTACCAATACAGACTATCCCGCAATTTAATTGGTTTTACCCCAAGGGTGTAGATTGAATAGCGCAATAGAAAATATGATATAAAATTGGTGATTTTTCAATAGCACATGTGAACACAGCAGTGTCTTATATCAGTCAGCTCTGCTGCAGGCTATGAAGGGAAAAAAAAAAGAAAATTCCCCTTTAAGTTTGTAATTTTTAAATAGATTAGTACAGACTATGCCACAATTTAATTTTTTTAACCCAAAAGGGTGTATATTGAATAGTGGAATCGAAAAAAGTGTATAAATTTTAAAATCACTCAATAATAGCACATGTGAATACAGCAGTGTCTTATCACAGTCAGCAGCACTGAAGGAAAAACGCTGCACACAACTGACTGATAAAAAAGATTTTTTTCTCCCTCCACCTCAGCGGGCAAAAAGATTGTGTTCACTGCACCACCCCACACACAGCAAAATCGATGTAGAACACTGACCCTGCCTATTCTCCAGCCTCACCCTAAAATGTTCAATAAGATCGGTCACTGGCACTGCAAATCCCCCACACAGCAAAATCGATGTAGAACACTGACCCTGCCTATTCTCCAGCCTCGCCCTAAAATGCCCTAATAACTCACCCTGCCTGCACTCCGAAATGACCCTGAATTCTTTTTGGACACAAAACAATTTTTCACTGTCTGTCCCTAATCAGCAGCCAGCACGTATGATGTGTGCTCTGTCCCTATACTACAGCAGAATGACGCAGCGGCGCTGGGTCTCGAACTTATAAAGACATGGTCACATGCTTCAGATGGCCAATCACAGCTACTAATACATTAGTAGGCATGGCTGGGATGGCTTAAGGCACACCAGTTAAACGCTTGTTGATTGGCTGTTGAAAGCCCGCCATTAAAAGCGCGCCATTACATACAAACCCGGAAATAAAATGACCGAACACATATTTTAAACCCGAACATACAGTAAAGTTTCGGGTCCGTGTTCGGGTACCAAAAATCCAATTATTCGGTACGAACACGAATAATACAGTCCGTGTTCGCTCAACACTACTTGTCTAAAACCGGCTTTTTAATGCTCTAAAAGACAAAAATGCAGTAATTTTGACAAACATTTTTTCAGACCTTTGGTGACCAAATGCAGTTATTTTGACTAAAAAAGGCTTTTTAGACACTTGGAGACCAAAATAGAGTCATTTTGACCAAACATTTTTTTCCAGGCCATTGGAGCCCAAATGCATTTATCTTGTCTAAAACCGGCTTTTTAACCACTTCCCTCTCACCCTATAACAGAATGACGGCGGGAATGTGGTTGTATTATCCTGACTGGACGTCAGACCGGGGGCGCGCAGAGCGGCGATCGGTGATGCGAGGTGTCAGCCTGACACCCTGCATCTCCGATCTCGGTAAAGAGACTACTGACATAGCTCTTTACCATGTGATCAGCAATGTCCAATCACGGCTGGTCACATAGTAAACAGGAACAGCCGTTGATCGGCTTTCCTTAGTTTGTGCCTGACAGGCACGAGTAAAGGAGCACCGATCGGCGGCTCCCTGACAGGGGGGGGGTCGGCACTGGTAATCAAAACATTGATTACCAGTGCAGACCCTCGGGGGGATGCCACTAGAACCACCAGGGATGCCCACTATGACCCCAGGGATGCCCACCTATGACCCCAGGGATGCCCACTATGGCCACCAGGGATGGCAATCAGGGCTCAGGGAGCCCCCCATTGCCCTCCCCATCAGTGCTGCCCGCCAGTGCCCTCCCTATCAGTGCTGCCCACAAGTTCCCATCATTGCCATCTTTCAGTGTTGCCCACCAGTGCCCATTATTGCCCACCAGTACTGCCTATCAGTGCCCATTAGTGCCCATCAGTGCTGCCCGTCAGTGCCGATCAATGCCACCCATCAGTGCAAATCAGTGCCCACCAGTGCCGCCTATCAGTGCCCATTAGTGCCCATCAGTGCCACCTATCAGTGCCCGTCAGTGCCACCTATCAGTGCCCATCAATGCTGCCAATCAGTGCCTAGCAATGCCGCCTATCAGTGCCCACCAATGCTGCATATCTGTGCTACCTATCAGTGCCACATATCAGTGCCTATCAGTGCCACATATCAGTGCCGCCTATCAGTGCCGCCTATCAGTGCCACCCCATCAGTGCCACCCAATCAGTGACACCCCATCAGTGCCTCCGCATCAGTGCCTGTCAGTGCAGTCTCATCAGTGCTCATCAGTGCAGGAAAAAACTTATTTATTTACAAAATTGTATAACAAACAAAAAACCTTTTTTTTTCAAACTTTTTGGACTTTTTTTATTTGTTTAGCAAAAAGGAAAAACCCAGAGGTGATCAAATACGACCAAAAGAAAGCTCTATTTGTGGGGGGAAAATGACATAAATTTGGTGTAGGTACAGTGTTGCATGACCGCGCAATTGTCATTCAAAATGCAACAGCGCTAAAAGGGGAAAGTTGGCCTGGGCAGGAAGGGAGGAAAGTGCCCTGTATTAAAGTGGTTAAGGCTCTAAAAGACAAAAATACAGTAATTTTGACAAAAAAATTTTCAGACCTTTGGTGACCAAATGCAGTTATTCTGACTAAAAAAGGCTTTTTAGACACTTAGAGACCAAAATAGAGTCATTTTAACCAAAAAAATCTTTTCAGGCCACTGGAGCCAAATGTCTAAAATCTTCTCTAAAACCGTCTTTTTAAGGCTCTACAAGACATAAATGTAGTCATTTTGACTAAAAAAATTTTTCAGACCTTTGGTGACCAAATGCAGTTATTTTGACTAAAAAAGGCTTTTAAGACACTTGGAGACCAAAATAGAGTCATTTTGACCAAAAACATTTTCAGGCCATTGGAGAGCAAAATGCAGCTATCTTGACTAAAACCGGCTTTTTAAGACTCTAAAATACAAAAATACAGTCATTTTGAATAAAACATTTTTTCATTCACAGGATACAGAAGTAAGTGTCGGCCGTAAAAGGCCCCAAAAATTAGCCCACATGGGTTTACCTGACAGCTAAGAACGTAGTATTTGGTGGCTGAAGGTATATTAGGCATTCACAGGGTACAGAAGTAAGTTTCGGCCTGTATAACCCCAAAAATTAGCCCACATGGGTTTAATTGACAGCTAAGAACGTAGTATTCTTTGGCTGAAGGTATATTAGGCATTCACTGGATACAGAAGTGTCGGCCATAAAAGGCCCCAAAAAATAGCCCACATGGGTTTGCCTGGCAGCTAAGAACGTAGTATTTTGTGGCTGAAGGTACATTAGGCATTTACAGGATAAAGAAGTAAGTGTTGGCCATTAAAGGCCCCAAAAATTAGCCCAAATGGGTTTACCTGACAGCTAAGAACGTAGTATTCTGTGGCTGAAGGTACATTAGGCGTTCACAGGATAAAGAAGTAAGTGTCGGCCATAAAAGGCCCCAAAAATTAGCTCAAATGGGTTTACCTGACAGCTAAGAACGTAGTATTCTGTGGCTGAAGGTACATTAGGCATTCACAGGATAAAGAAGTAAGTGTCGGCCATAAAAGGCCCCAAAAATTAGCCCACATCAGTTTACCTGACAACTAAGAAAGTAGTATTTGGTGGCTGGAGGTACATTAGGCATTCACAGGGTACAGAAGTAAGTGTCACCCTGTATAGGCCCCAAAAATTTGCCCAAATGGGTTTACCTGACAGCTAAGAACGTAGTATTCTGTGGCTGAAGGTACATTAGGCATTCACAGGAAAAAGAAGTAAGTGTCGGCCATAAAAGGCCCCAAAAATTAGCCCACATCAGTTTACCTAACAACTAAGAACGTAGTATTTGGTGGCTGGAGGTACATTAGGCATTCACACAGTATACAGAAGTAAATGTCGGACTGTATAGGCCCCAAAAATTAGCTCACATGGGTTTAACTGACAGCAAAGAACATAGTGTATTTGATGGCTGGTGGTACATTAGGCATTCACAGTAGACAGAAGTAAGTGTCGGCCTGTATAGGCCCCAAACATTAGTCACATGGGTTTAACTGACAGCAAATAACATAGTGTATTTGATGGCTGAAGGTACATTAGGCATTCACAGTATAGAGAAGTAAGTGTCGGCCTGTATAGGACCCAAAAAATAGCTCACATGGTTTTAACTGACAGCAAAGAACGTAGTATTTGATGGCTAGAGGTAAATTAGGCATTCACACAGGAGAAACAAAAAGAAAGCCAACGAATAACCTGAGGTGCCATCTTGCCATGGCCAAGTTCAAAGGGGTCAAGGGTGGCAGTGGTGATCGCCTACGGCCACATCACCCTGAACGCACCCGATCTTGTCTAATCTCGGAAGCTAAGCAGGGTCGGGCCTGGTTAGAACCTGGATGGGAGATCGCCTGGGAATACCAGGTGCTGTAGGCTTTTGGCTTTTCCTTTATTCGTTGGCTTTCTTTTTGTTTCTCCTGAGGTGCCATCTTGCCGTGGCCAAGTTCAAAGGAGTCGAGGGTGGCAGTGGTGATCGAAAAAATATTTTTAGTCAAAATGACTATATTTTTGTCTTTTAGAGTCTTAAAAAGTCGGTTTTAGACAAGATTACTGCATTTTGTCTCCAATGGTGTGAAAATTCTTTTGGGTCAAAATGACTGTATTTTGGTCTCCAAGTGTCTAAAAAGCCTATTTTAGTCAAAATAACTGCATTTGGTCACCAAAGGTCTGAAAAAAACTTTTTTTGTCAAAATGACTGTATTTTTGTCTTTTAGAGCCTTAAAAAGCCGGTTTTAGACAAGATAATTGCATTTGGTCTCCAACGGCCTTTAAAATATTTTGGTCAAAATGACTCTATTTTGGTCTCCAAGTGTCTAAAAAGCCTCTTTTAGTCAAAATAACTGCATTTGGTCAGCAAAGATCTGAAAAAAAATTTAGTCAAAATACATTTTTGTCTTTTAGAGCCTTAACCACTTTACCACTGGAGGATTTTGATGTCTTACGTCCAGGCCACTTCTTGCGATTCGGCGCTGTCCGACTTTAACTGACAATTGCGCGGTCATGCGACGCCATTCCCAAACGAAATTTACGTCTTTTTTCCCCACAAACAGAGCTTTCTTTTGGTGGTATTTGATCACCTGTGCGATTTTTACTTTTTGCGCTATAAACAAAAAAAGAGTGTTTATTTTGAAAAAATAACAATATTTTTAACATTTTTTATATGAAATTCCCCCCCAAAAAATGTAAAAATCTAATTTTTTTAAAATTTTTGGCCAATTTGTTTTCTGCTACCTATGTTTGGTAAAAAAAAATCACAATAAGCGTATTTTGATTGGTTTGCGCAAAAGTTATTGCGTTTACTAAGTAAGGGAAAGATTTCTGTCATTTTTGGTGGTTTTTTTTAACGTGTAATGGCGGTGATCTGTGATTTTGTTTGCGGTACTGCGACATTGCGGCGGACAGATCGGACCCTTGACTGACATTTTTGACACTTTTGGGGGTACCAGTGACATTACTGCAGTAATCAGTGCTATATATATGCATTGTTACTGTAAAAATGACACTGGCAGGGAAGGGGTTAATTTTATTGGAGAGGGAGGGGTTAATGTATGCCTGGTGCTTACTAACGTGTGGGGGGGAGGTGACTGAGTGACACAAGGACAGATCGCATGTTCAGCTATGCTGAACACTGCGATCTGTCACTCCTTGTCACTGTATTTTTGTCTTTTAGAGTCTTAAAAAGCCGGTTTTAGACAAAATAACTGCACTTGGTCTCCAATGGTCTGAATTTTTTTGTCAAAATGAATGTATTTAGTATTCTGTGGCTGAAGGTTCATTAGGCATTCACAGGATACAGAAGTAAGTGTCGGCCATAAAAAGTCCCCAAAAATTAGCCTAACAGCTAAGAACGTAGTATTTGGTGGCTGAAGGTACATTAAGCATTCACAGGGTACAAAAGTAAGGGTCGGCCTGTATAGGCCCCAAAAATTAGCCCACATGGGTTTAACTGACAGCTTAGAACGTAGTATTCTGTGGCTGAAGGTAAGTGTCAGGTAAACCCATGTGGGCTCATTTCTTGGGCCTTTTATGGCCGACACTTACTTCTGTATCCTGTGAATGCCTAATTTACCTTTAACCACAGAATACTACGTTCTTAGCAGTCAGGTAAACCCATGTGAGCTAATTTTTGGGGCTTATAGAGGCCGACACTTACTTGTGTATACTGTGTGAATGCCTAATGTACCTCCAGCCATCAACTACTACGTTCTTTGCTGTCAGTTAAACCCATGTGAACCCTGTATAGGCCCCAAAAAATAGCTCACATGGGTTTAACTGACAGCAAAGAATGTAGTATTTGATGGCTAGAGGTACATTAGGCATTCACACGGTATACAGAAGTAAGTGTCGGCATGTATTGGCCCCAAAAATTAGCTCACATGGGTTTACCTGACAGTTAAGAATGTAGTATTTGGTGGCTGAAGGTACATTAGGCATTCACAGGATACAGAAGTAAGTGTTGGCCTGTATAGTCCCCAAAAATAAGCCCACATGGGTTTTACTGACAGCTAAGAACGTAGAATTCTGTGGCTGAAGCTACATTAGGCATTCACACAGTATACAGAAGTAAGTGTTGAACTGTTTAGGCCCCAAAAATTAGCTCACATGGGTTTAACTGACAGCAAAGAATGTAGTATTGGATGGCTAGAGGTACATCAGGCATTCACACAGTATACAGAAGTAAGTGTCGGCCTCTATAGGCCCCAAAAATTAGCTCACATGGGTTTACCTGACTGCTAAGAACATAGTATTCTGTGGCTAAAGGTACATTAGGCATTCACAGGATACAGAAGTAAGTGTCGGCCATAAAAGGCCCTAGAAATTAGCCCACATGGTTTTACCTGACACTTACCTTCAGTCACAGAATACTACGTTCTTAGCTGTCAGTTAAACCCATGTGGGCTAATTTTTGGTACCTAAACAGGCCGACACTTACTTCTGTACCCTGTGAATGCTTAATGTACCTTCAGCCACATAATACTAAATACATTCATTTTAACAAAAAAAATTTCAGACCATTGGAGACCAAGTGCAGTTATCTTGTCTAAAACCAGCTTTTTAAGACTCTAAAAGACAAAAATAGTCATTTTGACTAAAAAAGTTTGTCAGACCTTTGGTGACCAATTGCAGATATTTTGGCTAAAAAAAAGCGTTTTATACACCTGGAGACCAAAAATAGAGTTTTTGACCAAAATATTTTTTCAGGCCATTGGAGCCCAATTGGCCAGTTTTAGACAAATCTTGTCTAAAACCGGCTTTTTAAGGCTCTAAAAGACAAATATACAGTCATTTTGACTAATATTTTTTCAGACCTTTGGTTACCAAATGCAGTTATTTTGACTAAAAAAAGGCTTTTTAGACATTTGGAGACCAAAATAGAGTCATTTTGACCAAAAAGTTTTTTTCAGGCCATTGGAGCCCAAATGGCCGGTTTTACATAAATCTGGTCTAAAACCGGCTTTTTAAGCCACTAAAAGAAAAAAATACATTCATTTTGACTAGTTTTTTTTCAGACCTTTGGTGACCAAATGCAGTTATTTATACTAAAAAAGGCTTTTTGGACACTTGGAGACCAAAATATAGTCATTTTAACCAAAAAAATTTTCAGACCATTGGAGCCCAAATGTCTAAAATCTTGTCTAAAACCAACTTTTTAAGGCTCTAAAAGTAGAGTTGAGCGGACACCTGGATGTCCGTGTTCGGCGAGTTTGGCCGAACTTGAAAAAAAAGTCTGGGTCCGTGTCCCGGACTTTTTCCGAACTTTACCCGGACACCGAACCCCATTGAAGTCAATGGGGACCCGAACTTTCAGGCACTAAAATGGCTCTAAAACACCAATGGAAAGGGCTAGAGTGCTGTAAATGGCAGCAAAACGTAGTTAAGAGCATGGCAAGTGCTCTGCAAACAAATGTGGATAGGGAAATAACTTAAAACAACAAAAAACAGAAAAATAAACAAATTCTTCATCTGTGAAGGACGAGGCCCATATGGAGTAGGAGGGAGGTTGAGGTGGTGGTGGATGTGGCGGTGTAGGTGGAAGCGGCGGTGGAGGAGGACGAGGTAGCCAACACTGCTTTTTTTCCAGTCATTTTAAATGAGGGTACACCCCAAAAGAGTGAGAAAGATCAATAATATAACAATGGCTGGGTAAGGTCGGTATCCATCTCTATTCTGCACAAGGTACAGAAAAGTCCTGTGGGATCCATGCCTGGTTCATGTTAATGAACGTGAGCTTGTCCACATTGTCTCTGGACAGGCGGCTGCGCTTGTCTGTGATAACGCCCCCAGCCGTGCTAAATACACGTTCAGATAATACACTGGCTGTAGGGGATGCCAGCACCTCCAAGGCGTAAAGGGCAAGCTCAGGCCATGTGCCCAATTTGGAGACCCAGAAGTTGAAGGGGGCAGACCCGTCATTCACTACATGTAGGCGTGTGCACACATACTGCTCCACCATGTTGGTGAAATGCTGCCTCCTGCTAAGACGTTCCATATGAGCTGCTGGTGCTGCTGTTTGTTGTGGTGTGCTGACAAAGCTTTTCCACATTTCGGCCATGCTAACCCTGCCTTCTGAGGTGCTGGCGGTGCCCTGGTTGCGTTGGCGACCTCTTCCTCCTCCTCCTCTGCCTTGGCCTTGTGCTTCCACTGTGGCCCCGCTGTCAGGTGGGAATGCAAGCAGCATCGCATCTACCAGCGTGCGCTTGTACTCGCGCATCTTGCGATCACGCTCCAGTGAAAGAATTAAGGACGGTACATTGTCCTTGTAACGGGGATCCAGTAGCGTGGCCACCCAGTAATCAGCACAAGCTAGAATGTGGGCAACTCGTCGGTCGTTGTGGAGACACTGCAGCATGTAAACACTCATGTGTACCAGGCTGCCCAGAGGCAATGAAAGGCTGTCCTCTGTGGGAGGTGTATCGTCTGTGTCCTCTGTATCCCCCCAGCCACGCACCAGTGATGGCCATGAGCTGGCCTGGGTGCCACCCTGCTGTGAACATGGTTCCATCTCCTCCTCCTCATCCTCCTCATCCTCCAGAACTGTGCCCCTGCTGAACAATTGTGTCCCTGGCATTTGTGGGTGCAGGAACCCACCCTCTGAGCCACTTGCGAATGACTGCCCTGAAAGCCTTGGAAATGTTACCTCTTCATCCTCCTCCTCCTCCTCATCCTGTGCCACATCCTCTTCCATCATTGCCCGAATCGTTTTTTGAAGGAGGCATAGAAATTGGATAGTTAAGCTGACAATGGCGTCATCGGCACTGGCCATGTTGGTGGAGTACTCAAAAAAGCGCAACAAGGCACACAGGTCTCGCATGGAGGCCCAATTATTGGTGGTGAAGTGGTGCTGTTCTGCAGAGCGACTCACGCGTGCGTGCTGCAGCTGAAACTCCACTATGGCCTGCTGCTGGTCGCACAGTCTTTCCAGCATGTGCAAGGTGGAGTTCCACCTTGTGGGCATGTCACATATGAGGCGGTGAGCGGGAAGGTCGAAGTTACGCTGCAGAGCTGACAGGCGAGCAGCAGCAGGGTGAGAACGCCGAAAGTGCGCACAGACGGCCCGCACTTTCTGCAGCAGTTCTGACATATCGGGGTAATTTTTAAGGAACCTCTGCACCACCAAATTCAGCACATGCGCCAGGCAAGGGATGTGCGTCAAACCGGCTAGGCCCAGAGTTTCTATGAGATTTCGCCCATTATCGCACACCACCAGGCCGGGCTTGAGGCTCGCTGGCAGCAACCACTCATTTGTCTGCTGTTCCATGCTCCTCCACAACTCCTGCGCGGTGTGTGGTTTTTCCCCCAAACAGGCAAGTTTTAAAACTGCCTGCTGTCGTTTACCCCTGGCTGTGCTGAAGTTGGTGGTGAAGGTGTTACGCTGACCAGATGAGGAGTCGGTAGAGGATGAGGAAGCGGAGTAGGAGGAGTTAGGAACAGGAGGCAAACTGAAGCACCCTGCAATCCTCGGTGGTGGAAGGACATGCGCCAAATTGCTATCCGCCTCAGGCCCATCCGCCACTGCATTTACCCAGTGTGCCATTAGGGAGATATAACGCCCCTGACCGTGCTTACTGGTCCACGTATCGGTAGTTAGGTGGACCTTGCCACAGATGGCGTTGCGCAGTGCACACCTGATTTTTTTCCCCCACTTGATTGTGCAGGGAAGGGATGGCTTGCCTGGAAAAGTAGCGGCGTACTGTGGGACAGCCACCGACATAAGGCTGTAATGTTCCGGTACCTTTGGTACCCTAAATTACACTTTCCACAAGTGTATGCGCCCCACCATTTACTTTTGGAAAGGTGCGCATACACCTTTAAGACTGGAGCTGTCATCACCCAGCGCCGGACTAGATGGCTATTTAAAGCGCCGGTTCTCACTCACATGTGTTCGTTCAAACACCCTTACCTGGATACTAACCTTGCTTGAAGCTTCCATGCTTGCAAGCTTACTTCGCTGACGGAACCTCGCTGCGCTGATCCCTGTATCCCGCTACTGGATCATCCGCCTCTCCTGAACCACCCTTCGGCTGTATCGCTAATAGTGCTAAGTACCCCGCAGGGGAATTCTCTATAAACTTATACTAAGCTTACACTATCTAGCTCTGAATAGTAAAGACTGTTTATCACATCTGCATAACTAGATTGCTAGCTCTTGAGACTACTGCTACTTTTCTGCACTGGGTTGATCTCTTTTGTATGTCCACCTGCTATTCTATCATCTGCTATCATACAACATTGCTAAACCTTCCTGCATCCATCTGCTACTGTCTCACCTTCAAGTGTCTATCACCTACCATCTCCACTCAACCTATCCCTCAACCTTCATCATTGTGTTACCACATACATAAAGTCACTCTAGGAACCAGTTTGCTAATTGTGTGTATTTACTGGCTGAAATAAGACCTTCCACACATGATGAGTCATTGAGGTTGGGAATGGTATCTCAGCATATCTCTTACATGACTACTGACGTGGAACTATTTCTGCAGCTGAAAATCCACACCATATAAGAAACGCAGGAGCGTTACAGATTGAACGAACCAAAAAATGGATTCAGCAGAAATAACCACTCAGGTGACACAATTAAAACAGCAAGTATCTGCGTTAATACACGCACTTGCTGAATTAAAAGAAGACAATCAGGCTCTGTCGCAGCAGGTAATTAGACTGACACAACTTACCTCTGCTCAGTCCCCTGAACCCAAGATAAATCCCCCTTTGGTATTTACAGGCGATCACAAAAAATTTCGCGAATTTAAAAACGCATGTGAGTTACTTTTTTTGCTAAAACCTCGTACCTACCTTACTGATCACATTAAGGTTTGTACTATTATTTCTTACCTATCAAACGATCCTCGAGCCTGGGCAGATTCTCTTTTTGAGAAAAACGACCCGCTTCTCAACTCCTATGCCTTGTTCCTGGCAGAGCTCACTAGCCTATATGATGACCCCAATAGGCAGAGTACTGCTGATCTTCAGTTAAGATCCTTGAAACAAGGAAGGAGGCCTGTAGAAGACTTTGTCGCAGAGTTCAAGAGATGGACCCTTGATTCAGAATGGAATGATGCATCTCTGAAAACCCAATTTAGGCTTGGCCTATCAGAAACCGTTAAGGACGAGCTCGCCCGAGCGGATCTGCCAAAAACCCTGGATGCACTAATACAACTCAGTATTACCATAGATAGAAGACTACGAGAAAGAAAGGCTGAAAAAATGGGAATGCCATTATCCGTTTCCTCTCGGAGTCTGGCCGTTGACCCCGTTCCTATGGAGATAGGAACCATACGCCCACCGCTATCAACTATGGAAAAAGCCAAAAGACGAAATGAAAATCTCTGCTTGTACTGTGCATCCCCGGATCACAAGATAAACGTCTGTCCCCTAGTCAACAAAAAGAAGGGTGAGTGTTCACATGTCTCCCTAGGAGGATTGACAACTTCATTCACTAACCCCTACATTTCTGTTTTTTTGACATTACAGTGGGACCAGAACAGGATTACTACTAAGGCCATGATTGACACAGGATCTTGTGGAAATTATATGGATATATGTTTTGCTGCTTTAAATAAAATTCCTATTATTTCTAAACTCAAACCTGTCTCAGTAAGTCTTATTACCGGTGTTCCGTTATCCTCTGGTCCGATCACCGATCAGACACAAGCACTTCTAGTCACTATTAACGAGTCTCATAGGGAGACTTCTACCTTCGATTTAATACCATCACCCCACTTTCCCATTGTGTTGGGACTTCCCTGGTTGCACACACACCAACCAACCATAGATTGGAAGAAACGGTCCTTGACCTTCCCTTCTTGTTATTGCGAGGAAACGTGTAACCTCCTGTTTTCTGGGAAGATTCTGTCTGTGGTGACAGATGAGATTGCACCACTATGTTATCAGGATCTTTCTGAGGTTTTTCTTGAGAAAAATGCTCAAGCATTACCTCCTCATCGAGACTATGATTGTAGCATTGATCTACTCCCAAATAGCAAATTGCCGTTCGGTCATGTTTATCCTCTTTCACAGGATGAACTTGCCCATCTCAAAACCTATTTGGATGAGAACTTGGAAAAAGGTTTTATTAGACCTTCCACTTCTTCCACAGCAGCAGGACTCTTTTTTGTTTGCAATAAAGATTCAAGTCTCAGACCTATCATCGACTACAGGAAATTGAATGCTATCACAATAAAAGATCGCTATCCTCTACCGCTTATCCCTGAGCTCATTGAGCAGGTGCGTGGAGCTACCTATTTTTCAAAATTAGACCTGAAAGGAGCATACAATCTCATTCGAATCCGTGATGGACACGAGTGGAAGACTGCATTCAGAACTAGATACGGATTGTTCGAATATCTTGTGATGCCATTCGGCCTATGCAATGCCCCTTCAGTTTTCCAACGATTTATAAACGATATTTTTAAAGACTTACTAGATGTCTGTGTTGTGGTATATCTGGACGATATACTTATATATTCACGGACCCTGTCTGAACACATAAGACATGTAAGACTTGTATTATCGAGATTGCTTGCACATAATCTTTATGTGAAGCTGAAGAAATGCTTGTTCCATAAAGATGAGGTACTCTTTCTAGGCTACATCATATCTAAAACAGGAATCGAGATGGACATAAGTAAAATATCCTGCATTCAGGATTGGCCTACACCAACTACACGCAAGGCGCTACAGCGATTCCTGGGATTTTCAAATTTCTACAGGAAGTTCATAAAAAACTTTTCTGCTATTGTGAGACCCCTCACACAGCTCACTAGCATAAAAATACCATTTAAATGGTCAGAAGAAGCAAATAAGGCTTTCCACTTGTTAAAGACAAGGTTTACTTCCGCTCCCATATTACGCCATCCAGACCCATCCCTCCAATACATTCTGGAGGTAGATGCGTCAAACATGGCAGTAGGAGCAATACTCTCCCAACGACCTACCCACACTTCACCACTTCATCCAGTCGCTTTTTTTTCTAAATCCCTGAGCAGTCCCGAGATAAATTACCCCGTGGGTGAAAAGGAACTGCTTGCTATATAATTGGCTCTGGAGAATTGGCGACATTTACTCGAAGGCACCCAACTACCAATAATTATATACACGGACCATAAAAACCTCCAATATCTTCAGACTAGCAAAACTCTCTCGCATCGACAGGTACGATGGTCACTATTCTTTCTAAGGTTTAACTTCCTAGTGACCTACACACCTGCAGATAAGAACAAAAAGGCGGATGCACTATCACGACTAACTGAAGAAACCTACTTTGAAATCCCTTCCGTTCCTATAATACCTCACAAACGCATTACTGGAGTTGTCCGTTCCTTAAAGGAAGAGGTTCTGCATGGTATAAGTTTGGATTCACCCCCACCACAACTAAATACTGATGCAGAAGGCTTCCTCTACTACAACGACAAACTTTACATACCACCTACCCTACGCACCAAGATCTTGGAATTATCGCATGATGTGCCTATGGCAGGACATATGGGTATGACAAAGACTTTCAATTTGATTTCTCGACAATTCTGGTGGCCTGACATGAAAACATCTACACAAAAATTCGTCTCTTCATGCAATGTCTGTGCCAGGTCCAAAATTGACACTACGAGACCATCCGGTCTACTATGCAGTCTACCAATACCCCAAACTCCATGGGAGGTTTTGTCATTGGACTTCATCGTAGAATTGCCTCCTTCCAAAGGATTTAATACCATCTTGGTGTCAGTGGACCATCTGACAAAGATGGCACATTTCATTGCTATTTGCAGACTACCTTCGTCCAAACAAACGGCAGAACTCCTGATGAAACATGTCTTCAGATTACATGGTATCCCAAAAACTCTTCTGTCTGACCGTGGATCCCAATTTATTTCTAAATTCTGGCAAGAACTATGTCACATACTACGGATTGAGCGGAAGCTCACTTCTCCTTACCATCCGCAGACCAACGGACAGACTGAAAGAGTCAACCAATGCATCGAGCAGTATTTACGTTGTTACACTTCTTACCAACAGGATGATTGGTTGGATCTTCTCCCCCTGGCAGAATTTGCCTACAACAACGCAACTCACAGTACAACCAAGCAGAGTCCGTTCTACTTGAACTATGGGTTCCATCCCTCTATTCTCCCTCCACGCATCCTTCCTTCAAATAACCCAGTAGCCTCAGACTATCTTACCCAAATAAAGGATTCTCTGGGTTTACTAAATACTACCATTGCACACGCTCACAGTCAACAAAAGAAGTACTATGATCTTCGTAGAAGACCTTCTCCACAGTATACTATCGGGGACCTCGTTTGGCTCTCAACAAAAAACTTGAGACTGAAGATCCCTAGCAAAAAGCTTGGACCTCTGTTCTTGGGACCTTTCCCAATCAAGAAACTTATTGGAAAAGCTGCAGTGCAGCTTACATTGCCAATGGACCTAAAAATCCATCACTTTTTCCATGTGTCGCTACTAAAACCCCATGTTCCGGACCAAGGAATAAGGCCTAATATTCCACCTCCCCCTCCTGTACAAGTTGAAGGTGGAGAAGAATACGAGATAAAAGAGATTCTGGATTCTCGTATCTACAGAAGAAGACTTCAGTACTTGGTTAGATGGAAGAACTATGGGCCCCAAGACGACACCTGGCTAAACACCTCTGACATACATGCCCCTAGATTGATCCGCAATTTTCATGCGAGATACCCAGACAAACCAGCTCCAGAGGCCTTCAGGAGCAGGCCTTAAGGGGGGGGTATTGTAATGTTCCGGTACCTTTGGTACCCTAAATTACACTTTCCACAAGTGTATGCGCCCCACCATTTACTTTTGGAAAGGTGCGCATACACCTTTAAGACTGGAGCTGTCATCACCCAGCGCCGGACTAGATGGCTATTTAAAGCGCCGGTTCTCACTCACATGTGTTCGTTCAAACACCCTTACCTGGATACTAACCTTGCTTGAAGCTTCCATGCTTGCAAGCTTACTTCGCTAATGGAACCTCGCTGCACTGATCCCTGTATCCCGCTACTGGATCATCCGCCTCTCCTGAACCACCCTTCGGCTGTATCGCTAATAGTGCTAAGTACCCCGCAGGGGAATTCTCTATAAACTTATACTAAGCTTACACTATCTAGCTCTGCATAGTAAAGACTGTTTATCACATCTGCATAACTAGATTGCTAGCTCTTGAGACTACTGCTA
The DNA here is from genome assembly GCF_965119305.1 of Pelophylax lessonae. Lineage (NCBI taxonomy): Eukaryota > Metazoa > Chordata > Amphibia > Anura > Ranidae > Pelophylax > Pelophylax lessonae. The sequence continues at coordinate 253,605,199 of NC_138774.1, forward strand.
CTTTTCTGCACTGGGTTGATCTCTTTTGTATGTCCACCTGCTATTCTATCATCTGCTATCATACAACATTGCTAAACCTTCCTGCATCCATCTGCTACTGTCTCACCTTCAAGTGTCTATCACCTACCACCTCCACTCAACCTATCCCTCAACCTTCATCATTGTGTTACCACATACATAAAGTCACTCTAGGAACCAGTTTGCTAATTGTGTGTATTTACTGGCTGAAATAAGACCTTCCACACATGATGAGTCATTGAGGTTTGGAATGGTATCTCAGCATATCTCTTACATGACTACTGACGTGGAACTATTTCTGCAGCTGAAAATCCACACCATATAAGAAACGCAGGAGAGTTACAAAGGCTTTTAAAACTGTGCGTCTCCACCAGACATAATGACAGCATTTCAAAGGCCAAGAATTTTGAAATGCTTGCATTCAGGGCCAGGGATCGCAGGTGGGTAGGGGGTTACTTCCTCTTCCTCTGAAGTGTTTGGGAGATGGAAAGCTGAACGCTTCCACGGGACATTGTGGAGATGGTTGGTGACCAAGGTGGTGGTGTTGCTGACAGATCGTCTGTTTGCGGGGTGGCAGGTGCCGGTATCACTCCAGAGGTGGATGGAGAGGCAGAGACTGCAGCAGAAGAGGAAGCAGGAGGAGCCAGAGACCTTTCTTGGTTTTGAAGGTGTGCTTTGCACTTAGATGCCTGATCATGCAGGTTGTGCTCAGGTTGAGAAGGTTTATGCCTCGCTTCAGGCTCTGATTGCACAGGGTGCAAACCACTCGTGTCCTGTCATCAGCACATTTTCTGAATAACTTCCACGCTAGAGAACTCCTTTGAGCTGGCTTTGGTGCTCTCGGTCCCTTGCTGCGTTGGGCAGTAGCAGGCGTAGTGTCTAGGGCACGGCCGCTCTGCTTCTGCACCCTGCTCCCTCTTCTGCTGTGCTGGTGGTTCTGTGCGACCACCGCCTCTTCCTCCAAACTACTCAGGTCACCTGCATGACCTTCATTCCATGTGGGGTCGAGGACCTCATCGTCCTCCACATCATCTTCCACCCAGTCTTCACCCCTGCCCTCCTTGTCGGCCTCCACAATTCTGAGTGCCGCAGCAGTTGGCACCTGCATTTCGTCATCATCGGAGACGTGCTGCGATGGTCCTTCCATGTACTCATCTTGAGAAATAAGTGGTTGGGCATCGCTGCACTCAAGCTCTTCCACTTCTGGGGCAGGGCTAGGTGGATGGCCCTGGGAAACCCTGCTGACAGAGTCATCAAAAAGAAGAAGAGACTGCTGCATGACTTGGGGCTCAGACTGCTTGCCTGATTTGCAAGGGGGTGAGGTGAAAGACGGTTGGACATTGGCTGCAGGTGCCAACTCTGAACTTTCTGCAGTAGACTAGGTGGGAGACAATGTGAAGGAACTGGAGGCACTGTCAGCAACCCAATCTACTATTGCCTGTACTTCTTCTGGCCTCATCACTTCTAGAGGCGCATGATGCCCTACCAAATACTGCTGCAGGTTCTGTCGCCTACTCACACTTGAGGAAGGTGTTTCACTTGTGCGTGTAGCTGGCACAGATCGACCATGTCCTCTCCTTGCAACAGGAGCTCTACCAGCAGCACAATGACCCAGGCCACGGCCCCTATTTGACGGTCTCATCATATTTCTGTAATTTATGATGTTGCCCTAGAAAGGTGTTTATTGAATAGCGGAACAAAACAACAACAGTATCGCACGGGTGTATCTCACAGTCAAATATGCAAACTATGCCGCAATTTAATTTTTTTTACCCCAAAAGGGTGTTTATTAAATAGCGGAATAGAAAAACAGTATACAAATACAACGGGTGTATCTCACAGTCAAATATGCAAAGTATGACGCAAATTTAATTTTTTTCACCCCAAAAGGGTGTATATTGAATAGCGGAATAGAAAAAAGGATATAAAATGGTGTATCTCACACGTACAAACACAGACTAGGCCCCAATTACAGTTTTTTGTACCCTAAAGGCAGGATGAGAATGAGGAAGAGGAGTAGGAGGAGTTCGGAACAGGAGGCAAACTGAAACGCCCTGCAATCCTCGGCGGTGGAAGGAGATGCGCCAAACAAATTTAAAAAGGTGTATCTCACATGTACCGATACAGACTATGCCGTAATTTAATTTTTTACACTCAAACAGGGTGTATATTGAATAGCGGAATAGGAAAAATTTTATAAAACGGTGTATCTCACACGTACAAACACAGACTAGGCCCCGATTACAATTTTTTGTACCCTAAAGGCAGGATGAGGATGAGGAGTAGGAGGAGTTCGGAACAGGAGGCAAACTGAAGCACCCTGCAATCCTCGGCGGTGGAAGATGCGCCCCAAAAGATTGGAAGGGGTATCTCACACGTACCGATACAGACTATGCCGCAATTTAATTCTTTTTACCCCAAAGGGTGTAGATTGAATAGCGGAATAGAAAAAATTTTATAAAACGGTGTATCTCACACTTACAAACAGACTAGGCCCCGATTACAATTTTTTGTACCCTAAAGGCAGGATGAGGATGAGGAGTAGGAGGAGTTCGGAACAGGAGGCAAACTGAAGCACCCTGCAATCCTCGGCGGTGGAAGATGCGCCCCAAAAGATTGGAAGGTGTATCTCACACGTACCGATGCAGACTATGCCGCAATTTAATTCTTTTTACCCCAAAGGGGGTAGATTGAATAGCGGAATAGAAAATATGATATCAAAAGGTGTATCTATCTCACACGTACAGACCCAGACTAGGCCCTGATTACTATTTTTTGTACCCCAAAGGCAGGATGAGGAGTAGGAAGAGTTCGGAACAGGCAGGAGGCAAACTGAAGCACCCTGCAATCCTCGGCGGTGTAAGATGCGCCCCAACAATTGGAAAGGTGTTTCTCACACGTACCGATACAGACTATGCCGCGATTTAATTCTTTTTACCCCAAGGGTGTAGATTGAATAGCGGAATAGAAAATATGATATCAAAAGGTGTATCTATCTCACACGTACAGACCCAGACTAGGCCCCAATTACTACTTTTTTGTACCCCAAAGGCAGGATGAGGAGTAGGAGGAGTTCGGAACAGGCAGGAGGCAAACTGAAGCACCCTGCAATCCTCGGCGGTGTAAGATGCGCCCCAAAAACTGGAAAGGTGTATCTCACACGTACCGATACAGACTATGCTGCAATTTAATTCTTTTTACCCCAAGGGTGTAGATTGAATAGCGGAATAGAAAATATGATATCAAAAGGTGTATGTATCTCACACGTACAGACCCAGACTAGGCCCCGATTACTATTTTTTTTACCCCAAAGGCAGGATGAGGAGTAGGAGGAGTTCTGAACAGACAGGAGGCAAACTGAAACAAGCTGCAATCCTCGGCGGTGTAAGATGCGCCCCAAAATTTGGAAAGGTGTATCTCACACGTACCGATACAGACTATCCCGCAATTTAATTCTTTTTACCCCAAGGGTGTAGATTGAATAGCGGAATAGAAAATATGAAATAAAATTGGTGATTTTTCAATAGCACATGTGAACACAGCAGTGTCTTATGTCAGTCAGCTCTGCTGCAGGCTATGAAGGAAAAAAAAAAGAAAATTCCCCTTTAAGTATTGTAATTTTTAAATAGATTAGTACAGACTATGCCACAATTTAATTATTTTTAACCCAAAAGGGTGTATATTGAATAGTGGAATATAAAAAAGTGTATAAAATTGAAAATCACTCAATAGCACATGTGAACACAGCAGTGTCTTATGTCAGTCAGCTCTGCTGCAGGCTATGAAGGGGAAAAAAATTCCCCTTTAAGTTTGTAATTTTTAAATAGATTAGTACAGACTATGCCACAATTTAATTTTTTTAACCCAAAAGGGTGTATATTGAATAGTGGAATAGAAAAAGTGTATAAAATTGAAAATCACTCAATAGCACATGTGAACACAGCAGTGTCTTATGTCAGTCAGCTCTGCTGCAGGCTATGAAGGGGAAAAAAATTCCCCTTTAAGTTTGTAATTTTTAAATAGATTAGTACAGACTATGCCACAATTTAATTTTTTTAACCCAAAAGGGTGTATATTGAATAGTGGAATAGAAAAAGTGTATAAAATTGAAAATCACTCAATAGCACATGTGAACACAGCAGTGTCTTATGTCAGTCAGCTCTGCTGCAGGCTATGAAGGGGAAAAAAATTCCCCTTTAAGTTTGTAATTTTTAAATAGATTAGTACAGACTATGCCACAATTTAATTTTTTTAACCCAAAAGGGTGTATATTGAATAGTGGAATAGAAAAAGTGTATAAAATTGAAAATCACTCAATAGCACATGTGAACACAGCAGTGTCTTATGTCAGTCAGCTCTGCTGCAGGCTATGATAGGAAAAAAAAAAAAATTCCCCTTTAAGTTTGTAATTTTTAAATAGATTTGTACAGACTATGCCACAATTTAATTTTTTTTAACCCAAAAGGGTGTATATTGAATAGTGGAATAGAAAAAAAGTGTATAAAATTGAAAATCACTCAATAGCACATGTGAACACAGCAGTGTCTTATGTCAGTCAGCTCTGCTGCAGGCTATGAAGGAGGAAAAAAAGAAAATTCCCCTTTAAGTTTGTAATTTTTAAATAGATTAGTACAGACTATGCCACAATTTCATTTTTTTAACCCAAAAGGGTGTAGATTGAATAGTGGAATAGAAAAAAGTGTATAAAATTGAAAATCACTCAATAGCACATGTGAACACAGCAGTGTCTTATGTCAGTCAGCTCTGCTGCAGGCTATGAAGGGAAAAAAAATTCCCCTTTAAGTTTGTAATTTTTAAATAGATTAGTAGAGACTATGCCACAATTTAATTTTTTTAACCCAAAAGGGTGTATATTGAATAGTGGAATAGAAAAAGTGTATAAAATTGAAAATCACATGTGAACACAGCAGTGTCTTATGTCAGTCAGCTCTGCTGCAGGCTATGATGGGAAAAAAAAGAAAATTCCCCTTTAAGTTTGTAATTTTTAAATAGATTTGTACAGACTATGCCACAATTTAATTTTTTTTAACCCAAAAGGGTGTATATTGAATAGTGGAATAGAAAAAAGTGTATAAAATTGAAAATCACTCAATAGCACATGTGAACACAGCAGTGTCTTATGTCAGTCAGCTTTGCTGCAGGCTATGAAGAGAAAAAAAAAGAAAATTCCCCTTTAAGTTTGTAATTTTTAAATAGATTAGTACAGACCATGCCACAATTTAATTTTTTTAACCCAAAAGGGTGTATATTGAATGGTGGAATAGAAAAAAGTGTATAAAATTTAAAATCACTCAATAGCACATGTGAACACAGCAGTGTCTTATCACAGTCAGCACTGAAGCAAAAACGCTGCACACAACTGACTGATAAAAATTGATTTTTTTCTCCCTCCTCCTCCTCCTCCTCAGCGGGCTTAACTGAGGGCAAAAAGATTGTGTTCACTGCACCACCCCCACACAGCAAAATCGATATAGAACACTGACCCTGCCTATTCTCCAACCTGTCCCTAATATGCTCGATAAGATCGTTCAATGGCACTGCACAACCCCCCACACAGCAAAATCGATGTAGAACACTGACCCTGCCTATTCTCCAGCCTCACCCTAAAATGCTCTAATAATGCCCTGCCTACACTCCGACCTGACCCTGCATTCTTTTCGGCCAAAATTTTTCACAGAATCACTGTCTTTCCCTAATCAGCAGCCAGCACGTATGATGTGTGCTCTGTCCCTAAACTACAGCAGAATGACGCAGCGCGCTGGGGCTCTCGAACTTATAAAAACATGGTCACATGCTTCAGATGGTCAATCACAGCTACTAATACATTAGTAGGCATGGCTGGGATGGCTTAAGGCACACCAGTTAAACGCTTGTTGATTGGCTGTTGTGAAAGCCCGCCATTAAAAGCGCGCCATTACATACAAAACAGGAAATAAAATGACCGAACACGGATTTTAAACCCGAACATACAGTAAAGTTTTCGGGTCCGTGTTCGGGTAACAAAAATCCAATTATTCGGTATGAACACGAATAATACAGTCCGTGTTTGCTCAACACTATCTAAAAGACAAAAATACAGTCAATTTGACTAAATTTTTTTTCAGATCTTTGGTGACCAAATGCAGTTATTTTGACTAAAAAAGGCTTTTTAGACAATTGGAGACCAAAATAGAGTCATTTTGACCAAAAAATCTTTTCAGCCCATTGAAACTCAAATGGCCGGTTTTAGACAAATCTTGTTTAAAACCGGCTTTTTAACCACTTAAGCCCCGGAATATTTTACCCCCTTCCTGACCAGGGCCTATTTTGCGACTTTAACGGACAATTGCGCGGTCATGCGACACTGTACCTAAACGAATTTGACGTCCTTTTTTTCCCACAAACAGAGCTTTCTTTTGTATTTGAACACCTGTGTGATATTTTGATCATGTGCTATAAACAAAAAAGAGCGTCAATTTTGCAAAAATAGCAATATTTTTCACATTTTTTATATGAAATTCTCCAAAAAAATGTAAAAATCAAGATTTTTTAACATTTTTGGCCAATTTGTTTTATGCTACATATGTTTGGTAAAAAAAATCGCAAAAAGCATATTTTGATTGGTTTGCACAAAAGTTATCGCGTTTACTAACAAAGGAAAAGATTTTTGTGATTTTTGTTGTTTTTTTTTAAACGCGTAATGGCGGCGATCTGCGTTTCGCGGTACTGCAAAATTGCGGCGGACAGATCGGACCCTTGACTGACATTTTTAACACTTTTGGGGTTACCAGTGACATTTCTACAGTAATCAGTGCTATACATATGCACTGTTACTGTAAAATGACACTGGCTGTGAAGGGGTTAACTTTTTTTTGAGAGGGAGGGGCTGTGTGTGTCCCTAGGGGCGTGATTCTAACTGTGATTGGCTGTGGCTTGAGCTGTAGGAACAGTGATCAACGGTCCTACATAGTAGAATAGCTTTATTTCAAAAGCCCCTACTGCTTGGATGCCCGTTACCACTGTATTTTATGTGAGTACCTGACTTTTATCTTTTAAAATAAAGCTATTTTGTAAAAGGTACATCACTATATCAGTACTTCTTCCTTACATATCACCATCGCCTATACCTAAGAGGAGATCCTATCACCTGGTACTAAAGGGGGATACCCCCTCCCACAGGAGCCTTACAAGACTACGCTGCATAAGGCTTGTTACCCCTGCAGGGGTACATACCTCCAGTGAGTGCGGGAGCAATTGGAGGGGTGCACCTGTGTGTTTTACCCATCACTCACATCACCCCCAAAAGCACTGGAAGCACTTTATTTACACTTGAATAGTAATTTTTCACCGATTACTACATATTCGTTTCTTTTAATCACGGATTCACCCAGCAACAAAACAGACTGTTGATCCGTTTTTTTGGGACTAATTACTCACTGCATGAGCACCATTTATTATTGCATTTATCTGTTAAGAGCACAGATGTGAATGTACTGTATTTATATTTTAGTGCACAGAATAGTATATTGAGTGTGTTTTTATTTATATACCTTTTGCGATCACTACATATATCATTTATGCACCTTGCACTAAAACACTTTACAGACACCCCAATTAATTTATGCATCAACTTTGATATTGTTTTTACACCGAAGTTTTATCAATTTACACTATAGCACTTTAATTAATTATATCTATTTTTTATCACCTATAATTAGGCAGCGCCACTTTACCTCACCTTGCCCACATACCCTGATATAGCCTTTTGGCCATATTTTGAGGTAGGCTGCAGTCTTTGCTTACCATCCACAAGCGCGGATCTTTTTTCTTTATATTTCTTATGGTGGTATTTGATCACCTCTGCGCTTTTTATTTTTTGCGATATTAATAAAAAAAGAGCGAAAATTTTGCAAAAAGATGACATTTTCAACTTTGTCTTTTAAAAAATATCCAATATACTAAATTTATGTATTTTTTTGGCCAAAATATATTTAGCTACATGTCTTTGACAAAAAAAATTCAATGAGCGTATTTTTATTGGTTTGCGCAAAAGTTATAGTGTCTACAAACTATGGTGTAAATACTGAAATTTACGCAGCTTTAATTTCTGACTGCCTATCTCATTTCATGAAGTGCTAAAATGGCAGGGCAGTACAAACCCCCCCCCCCAAACTACCACTTTTTGGAAAGTAGACATCCTAAGAAATGTTCTGAGAGGCATGTTGAGCTCATTGAATATTTCATTTTTTTGTCACAGGTGTTTGAAAAATGACTAAAAACATTTTTTTTTTTTTTACACAAAGTTGTCATTGAAATGATATATTGCTCACACATGCCATGGGTATATGTGTACTTACACCCCAAAATATATTCTGCTGCTTCTCCTGAGTACAGGGATACCACATATGTGAGACTTTTTGGGAGCCTAGCTGTGTACGGGAGCCCTAAAACAAATCACCACCATCAGAATTTCAAAGGGCGTACATTTTTCATTGCATTTTCTCACTACCTCTAACGGTTTAGGAGGCCCTGAAATGTCAAGATACCACAAAACCCCCCCAAATGACCCCATTTTGGAAAGTAGACACCCCAAGCTGTTTGCTGAGAGGCATGGTGAGTCCATGGAATATTTTATATTTTACCACAAGTTTTGGGAAAATTTCTATTTTTTTTAATTTATTTTTTTTACACAACGTTGTCACTAAAAGATAAAATTCTCTCACATGACATGGGTATATGTGGAATGACACCCCAAAATACATTTTGCCACTTCTCCTGAGTATGGGGATGCCCCATGTGTGAGACTTTTTGGGAGCCTAGCTGTGTACAGGACCGCGAAAACCAATCAACACTCTCAGGTTTTCTAATGGCGTAAATTGTGCATGTCACCTCTGCACTACCTGTCACAGTTTCGGAGGCCCTCAAATTCCAAGATAGCACAACCCCCCCCCCCCAAATGACCCCATTTTGGAAAGTAGACACCCCAAGCTATTTGCTGAGAGGCATGGTGAGTCCATGGAATATTTTATATTTTGCCACAAGTTCCGGGAAATATATATATATATATATATATTTTTTTTTTTCACAAAGTTGTCAGTAAATGATATATTGCTCACACATGCCATGGGTATATGTGAAATGACACCCCAAAATACATTCTTCTGCTTCTCCTGAGTACAGGGATACCCCATGTGTGAGACTTTTTTGCAGTCTGTGTGTGTGTGTGTTCCTAGGGGTGTGATTCTAACTGTGATTGGCTGTGGCTTGAGCTGTAGGAACAGTGATCAACGGTCCTACATAGTAGAACCGTATGATTACTGTTTCTACACAGGGGAGAATGACAGGCGGCTTGTTTACATCAGCCGCCTGACTTTCTCCCTCTGCAGCGACGATCGCCGAGTGACCGGCGGACATCAGGGCCACCGGTCACACGCGCGGCGGGGTTCCGTGACCACGCGGGAGCGCACCTCCGGGGGCGGGCGGGCGGGCGGGCGCTCCCTAGACCCTCACAGGCTAGCGATGTAGATCAATGAGCCCTATCTCGTCTGATCTCCGAAGCTAAGCAGGGTCAGGCCTGGTTAGTACCTGGATGCGAGACCGCCTGGGAATACCAGGTGCTGTAGGCTTTTGGCTTTTGATTTATTCATTGGCTTTCCTTTTGTTTCTCCTGAGGTGCCATCTTGCCATGGCCAAATTCAAAGGGGTCGAGGGTGGCAGTGGTGATGGCCTACAGCCACATCACACTGAACGCGCCCAATCTCATCTGATCTCGGAAGCTAAGCAGGGTCAGGCCTGTATAGTACCTGGATTGGAGACTGCCTGGGAATACCAGGTGCTGTAGGCTCTTGGCTTTTCCTTTATTCGTTGGCTTTCTTTTTGTTTCTCCTGAGGTGCCATCTTGCCATGGCCAAGTTCAAAGGGGTCGAGGGTGGCAGTGGTGATCGAAAAAATACTTTTAGTCAAAATGACTGTATTTTTGTCTTTTAGAGTCTTAAAAAGCCAGTTTTAGACAAGATAATTGCATTTGTTCTCCAAGGCCTGAAAAATGTTTTGGTCAAAATGACTCTATTTTGGTCTCCAAGTGTCTAAAAAGCCTTTTTTAGTCAAAATAACTGCATTCGGTCAGCAAATATCTGCAAAACAATTTAGTCAAATTGACTGTATTTTTGTCTTTTAGAGCCTTAAAAGCCAGTTTTAGACAAGATTTTAGACATTTGGGCTCCAATGGCCTGAAAAATCTTTTTGGTCAAAATTACTCTATTTTGGTCTCCAAGTGTCTAAAAAGCCTTTTTTAGTATAAATAACTGCATTTGGTCACCAAAGGTCTGAAAAAAAATAGTCAAAATTAATGTATTTTTGTCTTTTAGAGCCTTGAAAAGCCATTTTTAGACAAGACTTGTCGAAAACCGGCCATTTGGGCTCCAATGGCCAGAAAACATTTGTTTGGTCAAAATGACTCTAATTTGTTCTACATGTGTCTAAAAAGCCTCTTTTAGTCAAAATAACTGCATTTGATCACCCAAGGTCTGAAAAAAAATTTAGTCTAAATGACTGTATTTTTGTCTTTTAGAGCCTTAAAAAGCCGGTTTTAGACAAGATTTGTCTAAAACCAGCCATTTGGGCTCCAATGGCCTGAAAAAAAACTTTTGGTCAAAATGACTCTATTTTGGTCTCCAGGTGTCTAAAAAGCCTTTTTTAGTCAAAATAACTGCATTAGGTCACCAAAGGTCTGACAAACTCTTTTAGTCAAAATGACTGTATTTTTGTCTTTTAGAGTCTTAAAAAGCCGGTTTTAGACAAGATAACTGCACTTGGTCTTCAATGGTCTTAATTTTTTTTTGTCAAAATGAATGTATTTAGTATTCTGTGGCTGAAGGTTCATTAGGCATTCACAGGATACAGAAGTAAGTGTCGGCCATAAAAGTCCCCAAAAATTACTCTAACAGCTATAACGTAGTATTTGGTGGCTAAAGGTACATTAGGCATTCACAGGGTACAGAAATAAGTGTTGGCCTGTATAGGCCCCAAAAATTAGCCCACATGGGTTTAACTGACAGCTAAGAACGTAGTATTCTGTGGCTGAAGGTTAGTGTCAGGTAAACCCATGTGGGTTAATTTCTGGGGCCTTTTATGGCCGACACTTACTTCTGTATCCTGTGAATGCCTAATTCACCTTTAGCCACAGAATACTACGTTCTTAGCAGTCAGGTAAACCCATGTGAGCTAATTTTTGGGGCTTATAGAGGCCGACACTTACTTGTGTATACTGTGTGAATACCTAATGTACCTCTAGCCATCCAATTCTACGTTCTTTGCTGTCGTTAAACCCATGTGAGCTAATTTTTGGGGCCTAAACAGGCCGACACTTACTTCTGTATACTGTGTGAATGCCTAATGTACCTTCAGCCACCAAATACTACATTCTTAACTGTCAGGTAAACCCATGTGAGCTAATTTTTGGGGCCTATACATGCCGACACTTACTTCTGTATACTGTGTGAATGCCTAATGTACCTCTAGCCATCAAATACTACATTCTTTGCTGTCAGTTAAACCCATGTGAGCTATTTTTTGGGGTCTATACAGGCCAACACTTACTTCTGTATACTGTTTGAATGCCTAATGTACCTCCAACCATCAAATACACTACATTCTTCCCTGAACGCGCCCGATCTCGTCTGATCTCGGAAGCTAAGCAGAGTCGGGCCTGGTTAGTAACTGGATGGGAGACCGCCTGGGAATACCGGGTGCTTTAGGCTTTTCCTTTATTCGTTGGCTTTCTTTTTGTTTCTCCTGAGGTGCCATCTTGCCATGGCCAAGTTCAAAGGGGTCGAGGGTGGCAGTGGTGATCGCCTACGGCCATATCGCCTTGAACATGATCAATCTCGTCTGATTTTGAAAGCTAAGCAGGGTCGGGCCTGGTTAGTACCTGGATGGGAGACCGCCTGGGAATATCAGGTGCTGTAGGCTTTTGGCTTTTCTTTTATTCTTTGTTTTTTTTTTTTGTTTCTCCTGAGGTGCCATCTTGCCATGGCCAAGTTCAAAGGGGTCGAGGGTGGCAGTGGTGATCGCCAATGGCTACATCACCCTGAACGTGCACGATCTCGTCTGATCTCGTAAGCTAAGCAAGGTCAGGCCTGATTAGTACCTGGATGGGAGACCACCTGGGAATACCAGGTGCTGTAGGCTTTTGGCCTTTCCTTTATTCATTGGCTTTCTTTTTGTTTCTCCTGAGGTGCCATCTTGCCATGGCCAAGTTCAAAGGGGTTGAGGGTGGCAGCGGTGATCGCCTACGGCCACATCACCCTGAACACGCCCAATCTCGTCTGATCTCGGAAGCTAAGCAGGGTCGGGTCTGGTTTATATCTGGATGGGAGACCGCCTGGGAATACCAGGTGCTGTAGGCTTTTGGCTTTTCCTTTATTCGTTGGCTTTCTTTTTTTTTCTCCTGAGGTGCCATCTTGCCATGGCCAAATTCAAAGGGGTCGAGGGTGGCTGTGGTTATGGCCTACGGCCACATCACCCTGAACGTGCCCTATCTCGTCTGATATCTGAAGCTAAGCAGGGTCGGGCCTGGTTAGTACCTGGATGGGAGACCGTCTGGGAATACCAAGTGTTGTAAGGCTTTTGGCTTTTCCTTTATTCGTTGGCTTTCTTTTTGTTTCTCCTGAGGTGCCATCTTGCCATGGCTAAGTTCAAAGAGGTCAAGGGTGGCAGTGGTTATTGCCTACGGCCACATCACCCTGAAAGCGCCCAATCTCATCTGGGTTATAGAGTCTACAAGCTAAGGTGCTAATCATTGAAAATTGATCACACCTAAAGTACTGACGGCCTATCTCATTTCTTGAGACCCTAACAAGTCAGGACAGTACAAATACCCCCAAATTACCCCTTTTTGGAAAGTAGACATTCCAAGGTATTTAGTAAGAGGCATGGTGAGTTTTTTGAAGTTGTAATTTTTTCCCACAATTCTTTGCAAAATGAAGATTTTTTTTAAAAAAAATATTTTTCACAAAATGGTCAATTTATGAAGTTATTTCTCACACACTGTACAGGCATACTTGCAACTACACCCCAAAATACATTATGCTACTCCTCCTGAGTATGGCGATACCACATGTGTGACACTTTTCCACAGCCTGACCACATACAGAGGCCCAACATCCAAGGAGCACCATCAGGCGTTCTAGAAGCAAAAATTACACCTATAATTTTCTGACGACTTATCACACATTTAAAAGTCCTGGAGCACCAGGACAATGGAAACCCCCATAAAATGACCCCATTTTGGAAAGAAAACACCCCAACACATAATCTAGGAGGCATAATGAGTCTTTTGAACGTGTCATTTTTTCCACAAGTTTTTGGAAAATGTGGAAAGAAAACCAAAACACATTTTTTTTTACACAAAGTTGTCCATTTATAAGACATTTCTTACACATAGCATGCACATAGCAAAAATGACACCCCAAAATACATTCAACTAATCCTCCTGAGTATGGCGATACCACATATGTGACATTTTTCCACAGCCTGGCCACATACAGAGGCCCAACATGCAGGGATCACCGTCATTTCCTGACTTCCCATTACAATTTTGTGAGGCACTGTAGGGCACTGATAAGCATTGTAGTGGCACTGATGTGGCATGGATGTGACCCGGATGAGCACTGACGTGGCATGGATGTGGCACTGATGAGCACTGATGTGGCATGGATGCGGCACTGATGAGCACTGACGTGGCATGGATGTGGCACTGATGAGCACTGATGTGGCATGGATGCGGCACTGATGAGCACTGATGTGGCATGGATGTGGCACTGATGAGCACTGACGTGGGATGCATGTGGCACTAATGAGCACTGATGTGGTATGGATTAGCCCTGACATGGCATTGATGTGGCACGGATGAGCACTGACATGGTATGGATGAGGCACAGATGAGCACCCTGACGTGGCATGGATGTGACAAAGATGAGCAGTGACATGGCATGAATGTGGCATTGATGTGGCACGGATGAGCACTGACGTGGCATGGATGTGGCACGGATGAGCACTGACGTGGCATTGATGTGGCACGGATGAGCACTGACGTGGCATGGATGAGCACTGACGTGGCATTGATGTGGCACGGATGAGCACTGACATGGCATGGATGAGCACTGACGTGGCATTGATGTGGCACGGATGACCACTGATGTGGCATGGATGTGGCATGGATGAGCACTGACATGGCATTGATGTGGCACAGATGACCACTGACGTGGCACGGATGAGCACTGAAGTGGCATGGGTGTGGCATGGATGAGTACTGATGTGGCATGGATGTGGCATGGATGAGCAATGACGTGGCATTGATGTGGCACTGACGTGGCATGGATGTGGCACGGATAAGCACTGACATGGCATTGATGTGGCACGGATGAGCACTGATGTGGCATGGATGTGAACTGATGTGACACGGATGAGCACTGAAGTGGCATGGATGTGGCACGAATTAGCACTGACGTGGCATGGATGTGGCACAGATGAGCACTGACATGGCTTTGATGTGGCACGGATGTGCACTGATGTGGCATGGATGAGCACTGACATGGCATGGATGAGCACTGACGTGGCATTGATGTGGCAAGGATGACCACTGATGTGGCACGGATGAGCACTGAAGTGGCATGGATGTGGCACGGATGAGCACTGAGGGGGCATTGATGTGGCACAGATGAGCACTGTCATGGCATGGATGAGCACAGATGTGGGATGGATGAGCATGGATGTGGCATGGATGAGCACTGAGGTGGCATGGGTGGGCACAGACGTGTGATGGATGAGCACTGAGACAGCATGGGCAGGCACAGATGAGGCATGGATGAGCACGGATGAGCACGGATGAGCACGGATGTGGCACGGATGAGCACGGATGTGGTATGGATGAGCACTGAGGTGGCATGGGTGGGCATGGATGAGACACGGATGATGCATGGATGAGGCACGGATGAGGCACGGATGATGCATGGATGAGGCACGGATGATGCATGGATGGGGCACAAATGAGGCACTGATGGGGCACGAATGAGGCACTGATGGGGCACGAATGAGACACGGATGGGGCACTAATTTGGCACAATGAGGCAGAGGAGGTGTGCAGCTGCAGTTTCTCTCCTCTCCTTTCCTTGCACGCTGTACCGATTGCTGTGTACATCGTCTGAGGAGAGGAGAGAAATGAACCGGACATGCACCGGTTTGTTGCGACGTTATCGCTCCATCATTGGACGGAGCGATCACGTGGTAAAGGACCGCTCTCATTGGCCCTTTACCACGATCCGTGTTGCGTCGGGTCCCCGGGACCCGGCGAGCACGGACACTCCCATGTGCGTGCCCCAGGGGGCGCAGCGGGAGCGCGGTTCTGGGAGGACGTCCATGTACGCCCTCCCAGAACTAGACAACCACTTTGCTGCCGTGTTTTCACAATAGGCCGATCGGAAAGTGGTTAACCACTTGCCGACTGCTCACATGGAGCGTACTGCGGCAAAGTGGCTTGTTCCCGTCCAGCGACGTAGACCTACGTCGCTGGACTCCTCCCCCTGTAGGCGGCGCTCGTGCGCCGCCGGAGGCGCGCTCCCGCTGTTTTCATTCACAGCGGGAGTCGGGCCAGGGGAGGAGCGGCGGCGATCGCTGCTGCTCTGCTCCGATCGTCGGGGAATCGAGTGAGGAGATCCGCCCGCCTGTGTAAACAGAGCGGGCGGATCTCCTAAGTGACAGGGACTGACAGATCGGAGTGTTCAGCATAGCTGAACATCCGATCTGTCCTTCTGTCACTCAGTCACCTCCCCCCCCACACGTCAGTAAGCACCAGGCATACATTAACCCCTCCCTCTCCATTAAAATTAACCCCTTCACTGCCAGTGTCATTTTTCAGTAACAGTGCATATATATAGCACTGATTACTGCAGTAATGTCACTGGTACCCCCAAAAGTGTCAAAAATGTCAGTCAAGGGTCCGATCTGTCCGCCGCAATGTCGCAGTCAAGCAAAAAAAAATCGCAGATCACCGCCATTACGCGTTAAAAAAAAAACTCCAAAAATGACAGAAATCTTTCCCGTAGTTAGTAAACGCAATAACTTTTGCGCAAACCAATCAAAATATGCTTATCGTGATTTTTTTACCAAACATAGGTAGCAGAAAACAAATTGGCCAAAAAAATTTTAAAAAATTTGATTTTTACATTTTTTGGGGGAATTTCATATAAAAAAATGTTAAAAATATTATTTTTTCAAAATAAACGCTTTTTTTGTTTATAGCACAAAAAGTAAAAAGCACACTGGTGATCAAATACCACCAAAAGAAAGCTCTGTTTGTGGGGAAAAAAAGGACGTAAATTTCGTTTGGGTACGGGCCGGCGTCGCACGATCGCGCAATTGTCAGTTAAAGTCGCACAGCGCCGAATCGCAAAAAGTGGCCTGGACGTAAGACAGCAAAATCCTCCGGTGGTAAAGCTGTTAAAAAGCCGGTTTTAGACATGATTTGTCTAAAACCGGCCATTTGGGCTCCAATGACCTGAAAAATAATTTTTGGTCAAAATGACTCTATTCATGTCTCCAAGTGTCTAAAAAGCCTTTTTTAGTCACAATAACTGTATTTGGTCACCAAACGTCTGATAAAAAAAATTGTCAAAATGACTGTATTTTTGTCTTTTAGAGCCTTAAAAAGCCGATTTTAGACAAGATTTGTCTAAAACCGGCCATTTGGGCTCCAATTGCCTGAAAAAATGTTTTTGGTCAAAATGACTCTATTTTGGTCTCCAAGTGTCTAAAAAGCATTTTTAGTCAAAATAACTGCATTTGGTCATCAAAGGTCTGATAAAAACATTTAGTCAAAATGACTGTATTTCTGTCTTTTAGAGCCTTAAAAAGCCGGTTTAAGACAAGATTTGTCTAAAACCGGCCATTTGGGCTCCAATGGCCTGAAAAGAAATTTTCGGTCAAAATGACTCTATTTTGGTCTCCAAGTGTCTAAAAAGCCTTTTATAGTCAAAATAACTGCATTTGGTCACCAAAGGTCTGAAATTTTTTTTATTCCAAATGACTATATTTTTGTCTTTTAGAGACTTAAAAAGCCGGTTTTAGAAAAGATTTTAGACATTTGGCTCCAATGGCCAGAAAAAAGTTTTTTTGGTCAAAATGACTCTATTTTGGTCTCCAAGTGTCTAAAAAGCCTTTTTCAAATGACTGTATTTTTTAGAGTCTTAAAAAGCCTGTTTTAGACAAGATAACTGCATTTGGTCTCCACTGGTCTGAATTTTTTTTGTCAAAATGAATGTATTTAGTATTCTGTGGCTGAAGGTACATTATGCATTCACAGGATACAGAAGTAAGTGTCGGCCATAAAAGTCCCCAAAAATTAGCCTGACAGCTAAGAACGTAGTATTTGGGGGCTGAAGGTACATTAGGCATTCACAGGGTACAGAAGTAAGTGTTGGAAGTGTTGGCCTGTATAGGCCCCAAAAATTAGCCCACAGGGGTTTAACTGACTGCTAAGAACAAAGTATTCTGTGGCTGAAGGTAAGTGTCAGGTATACCCATGTGGGCTATTTTCTGGTGCCTTTTATGGCCGACACTTACTTCTGTATCCTGTGAATGCCTAATGTACCTCCAGCCATCAAATACTACGTTCTTTGCTGTCAGTTAAACCCATGTGAGCTAATTTTTGGGGCCTATACAGGCCGACACTTACTTCTGTATACTGTGTGAATGCCTGATTTACCTCTAGCCATCCAATGATACATTCTTTGCTGTCAGTTAAACCCATGTGAGCAAGTTTTGGGGCCTAAACAGGCCGACACTTACTTCTGTATTCTGTGAATGCCTGATGTACCTCCAGCCATCAAATACACTACGTTCTTTGGTGTCAGTTAAACCCATGTGAGCTAATTTTTGGGGCTTAAACAGGCAGACACTTACTTCTGTATTCTGGAAATGCCTAATGTACCTCCAGCCATCAAATATACTAGGTTCTTTGCTGTCAGTTAAACCCATGTGAGCTAATTTTTGGGGCCTATACAGGCTGACACTTCTGTATCCTGTAAATGTCTAATGTACCTTCAGCCACAGAATACTATCTTCTTAGCTGTCAATTAAACCCATGTGGACTAATTTTTGGGGACTATACAGGCCGACACTTACTTCTGTATCCTGTGAATGCCTAATGTACCTTCAGCCACCAAATACAACATTCTTAACTGTCAGGTAAACCCATGTGAGCTAATTTTTGGGGCCTATACATGCCGACACTTACTTCTATATACTGTGTGAATGCCTAATGTACCTCTAGCCATCAAATACAACGTTCTTTGCTGTCAGTTAAACCCATGTGAGCTATTTTTTGGGGCCTATACAGGCCGACACAAACTTCTGTATACTGTGAGAATGCCTAATGTACCTCCAGCCATCAAATACACTACGATCTTTGCTGTCAGTTAAACCAGTGTGAGCTAATTTTTGGGGCCTATACAGGCCGACACTTACTTTTGTATACTGTGTGAATGCCTAATGTACCTCCAGCCATCAAATACACTACGTTCTTTGCTGTCAGTTAAACCCATGTGAGCTAATTTTTGGGGCCTATACAGGCCGACACTTACTTCTGTATACTGTGTGAATGCTTAATGTAACTCCAGCCACCAAATACTATGTTCTTAGTTAGTAGTCAGGTAAACTGATGTGGGCTAATTTTTGGTGCCTTTTATGGACGACACTTACTCCTTTATCCTGTGAATGCCTAATGTACCTTTAGCCACAGAATACTACGTTCTTAGCTGTCAGGTAAAACCATTTGGGCTAATTTTTGGGGCCTTTTATGGCCGAAACTTACTTCTTTATCCTGTAAATGCCTAATGTACCTTCAGCCACAGCATACTACGTTCTTAGCTGTCAATTATACCCATGTGGGCTAATTTTGGGGGCCTATACAGGCCTGACACTTACTTCTGTACCCTGTGAATGCCTAATATACCTTCAGCCACCAAAAACTACATTCTTAGCTGTTAGGTAAACCCATGTGGGCTAATTTTTGGGGCCTTTTATGGCCGACACTTACTTCTGTATCCTGTGAATGCCTAATGTACCTTCAGCCACAGAATACTACGTTCTAAGCTGTCAGGTAAAAACATGTGGGCTAATTGTTGGGGTCTTTTACTTCCAAGATCAGATGAGACCGGGCGTGTTCAGGATGATGTGGCCGTAGGTGATCACCACTGCCACCCTCGACCCCTTTGAACTTGGCCTTGGCAAGATGGCTCCTCAGGAGAAACAAAAAGAAAGCCAACAAATAAAGGAAAAGCCAAAAGCCTACAGCACCTGGTATTCCCAGGCGGTCTCCCATCCAGGTACTAACCAGGCCCAAACCTGCTTAGCGTCCGAGATCAGACAAGATCGTGCGTGTTCAGGGTTATGTGGCCGTAGGCGATCACCACTGCCACCCTCGACCCCTTTGAACTTGGCCATGGCAAGATGGCACCTCAGGAGAAACAAAAAGAAAGCCAACGAATAAAGGAAAAGCCAAAAACCTACAGCACCTGGTATTCCCAGGCGGTCTCCCATCCAGGTTCTAACCAGGCCCGACCCTGCTTAGCTTCTGAGATCAGATGAGATTGGGCGCGTTCAGGGTTATGTGGCCGTAGGCGATCACCACTGCCACCCTCGACCCCTTTGAACTTGGCCATGGCAAGATGGCACCTCAGGAGAAACAAAAAGAAAGCCAACGAATAATGGAAAAGCCAAAAGCCTACAGCACCTGGTGTTCCCAGGCGGTCTCCCTTTGAGGTGCCCGACCCTGCTTAGCGTCCGAGATCAGACGAGATCGGGCGCGTTCAGGGTGATGTGGCTGTAGGCGATCACCACTGCCACCATCTACCCCCTTGAACTTGGCCATGGCAAGATGGCACCTCAGGAGAAACAAAAAGAAAGCCAACGAATAAAGGAAAAGCCAATGGATTGAAAAGTTTTTTTTGGTCAAAATGACTCTATTTTGGTCTCCAAGTGTCTAAAAATCATTTTTTAGTCACAATAACTGCATTTGGTCACCAAATGTCAGGACCTGGACTTGAACCTGGGACCTCCATTGTGTCTGCCAATTACTCTACTTGCTGAACCACCTGGAATGCTGGACAGCTCCTTGGACAAATCCTTGAATGATTCTGCTGTGAATCTTTATTACCTTGAACCCTGAACCCTTTGCTCCTCCCATGAACTTCCTGTTATAAGCCATGTCTTTGCACTTCCTGGTTGCCAAAATATTGTGCCTTCAACAGCTGATATCTCGCTTGTCTCTCCTGCTGCCGTCCGTATCTTTGCTATCATCCGTTATCGACACTTGGCTTGTTCCTCGACTACGCTTTTGCCTAATCCCGACCTGCAACTACTTGTTACCGACCTTTGGCTATTCCTAGACTACGCTTCTGCTTGATCCTGACCTGCTATATCTGCTACTGGACCCTGGCTTGCTCAACTCCTGGTGGGACGATCCTGAGGACCGCGACCTGGTACTAACACGCAGCAAAATCCATCTCCACCATCAGGAGCGCTGGTTAACACCGGTTAGTACTTAGATTCCGCACCTCAGGTGAGCCTGCGTCATCTGCCAGTGTGACCTGCCTGTTTTCCTATCCAGCTTGTTCCTGTGTAAGCTGCTATAGCTATTGGTCTTCGAGCCTGACTCCAGATCGTGACAGAATATTCTGGCCCAAAACATGGAGGCCGTTGTAGCAGCTGCTGTGGCTCCTTTCAGGGTACAAATCTCTGAGTTGCAGGCATTTGGTACTACCTACCAGGAAAAGTTTGCTGAGTTACAAACTGAAGTGAAAGGGCTACAAGAGGACATCCTTGATCTGCACAGACAGTTGCAGGACATGCGTTCTCGAGAAGCTGTTGCGTTGATACTAGCACACGAATGCCCCTCCCACTCAAGTTTAATGGTGACCATCACAATTACAGAGGTTTCCTTAATCAATGTCGTATATACTTTGAGATGCAACATGCTGCATTTACTTCTGACAGGAAAAAGGTGCTGTTTATCATCAACCTCCTGACTGAGGAAGCCTTAGCCTGGGCCTCCCCTTATGTGGAGAAAGATGATGTCATCCTGGATAATTTCAATAATTTTGTGGCTGCCATGAATCAAATTTTTGATGATCCTAACCGCTGCGCTACTGCTGAGGCAAAATTGCACAATTTGCGGCAGGGGAGGCGCTCTGTTGCAGAGTACACAACTGAATTCAGATGTTGGATTTCAGATACCAATTGGAATCCAGCAGCGCAAAAGAGTCAAGGACTCTCTGAACAAGTAAAAGATGAGCTTGCCCGAGTAGAAAGCCCTGATGACTTTGAGGCCTTTATTAAATTATGTATTCGAATTGATCAAAGAGTTCTTCCAGGTTCTGACACTCCTGAACCTATGCAGGTGGATGCTATTAAAAGATCTATTACAACTCAGGAGAAAGAAAGACGACGTTCAGAAAACTTATGTCTTTATTGTGGAGAATCTGGGCATTACGCAATCAATTGTCCCAATAAATTTAAAAGAACAATTGCGGCAACAGATCTTATGGTATCTGAGCAAATAAACTCAATTTCTCAGTCTGTCTCTCCTTTGATTCAAGAAGCTCGTAAAGTTAATTTGTTATCTTCTCATTTTGTCATCCCTGTAAAGCTTATCACTGAAAGCAGTGAAATACCTTGCTCCGCTATGCTGGACTCAGGGGCCGGGGGAACTTCATGGACATTGACTTTGCCCAAAATAATAACATACAAGGAAGAAATAAATTTGCCCCAATTGATATGGAAACTGTGGATGGCTCACCTTTCTCTTCAGGACCTGTTACCCACGAGACTGTCCCACTTGAACTCTTAATCGAGACTGACCATCAGGAGACTATCAGCTTTCAGCTGATCACAGCGCCTAAATTCCCTATCATCCTGGGAATTCCTTGGTTCTCTATCCATAATCCTTCCATCAACTGGGAGACACGTTCTTTAAACGTGTCTGACTATTGCAAAGAACATTGCATAAGATCTTACCAAGTAAGCCCACCACCAACCCATAACTCGCAAGCAGCTATGGTAACTACCCAGTCATACGAAGACCTGCCCCCACAATATCTTGAATTTAAGGATGTTTGTGATAAAAAAATGCTGATCAGCTGCCTCCACATCGCTCTTATGATTGAATTGCTTCCAGGGGCAGAGATCCCCTGTGGCCGTCTTTATTCCTTATCTGAACCTGAACTGAAGGTGCTCAGGGAGTGGCTTGATGAGAATCTAAAAAAAGGGTTTATTAGACACTCAACTTCTCCTGCTGGAGCGGCCTTATTCTTCGTAGAGAAAACGGATTCCACCCTGCGTCCGTGTATTGACTACAGGGAGTTAAATAGGATCACAATTAAAAATCGCTATCCACTTCCACTAATTCCAGAAATGCTTGAGAGACTACGCTCCGCCAAGATCTTTACCAAATTAGATTTACGAGGAGCATACAACCTGGTCCACATTCGTCCCGGAGATGAATGGAAAACTGCTTTCAGAACCAGATATGGACATTTTGAGTCTTTGGTTATGCCTTTTGGACTTTGCAATGCTCCCGCAACCTTCCAACATTTCATTAATGATGTTTTTCGAGATTTGTTGGATCAGTTTGTAATAGCCTATTTGGATGATATTCTTATTTTTTCTGATAATTTGGAAGAACACCGCAAGCACGTCTGTACTGTCTACGAGAGACTAAGGCAGAATCAACTTTACATTAAACTAGAGAAATGCGAGTTTGAACAAACTAAGATCCAGTTCTTGGGATACATCATTTCTTCTGAAGGAGTGAGTGTAATGTTCCGGTACCTTTGGTACCCTAAATTACACTTTCCACAAGTGTATGCGCCCCACTATTTACTTTTGGAAAGGTGCGCATACACCTTTAAGACTGGAGCTGTCATCACTCAGCGCTGGACTAGATGGCTATTTAAGGCGTCGGTTCTCACTCACATGTGTTCGTTCAAACACCCTTACCTGGATGCTAACCTTGCTTGAAGCTCCCATGCTTGCAAGCTTACTTCGCTGACGGAACCTCGCTGCGCTGATCCCTGTATCCCGCTACTGGATCATCCGCCTCTCCTGAACCACCCTTCGGCTGTATCGCTAATAGTGCTAAGTACCCCGCAGGGGAATTCTCTATAAACTTATACTAAGCTTACACTATCTAGCTCTGCATAGTAAAGACTGTTTATCACATCTGCATAACTAGATTGCTAGATCTTGAGACTACTGCTACTTTTCTGCACTGGGTTGATCTCTTTTGTATGTCTACCTGCTATTCTATCATCTGCTATCATACAACATTGCTAAACCTTCCTGCATCCATCTGCTACTGTCTCACCTTCAAGTGTCTATCACCTACCACCTCCACTCAACCTATCCCTCAACCTTCATCATTGTGTTACCACATACATAAAGTCACTCTAGGAACCAGTTTGCTAATTGTGTGTATTTACTGGCTGAAATAAGACCTTCCACACATGATGAGTCATTGAGGTTGGGAATGGTATCTCAGCATATCTCTTACATGACTACTGATGTGGAACTATTTCTGCAGCTGAAAATCCACACCATATAAGAAACACAGGAGCGTTACAGATTGAACGAACCAAAAAATGGATTCAGCAGAAATAACCACTCAGGTGACACAATTAAAACAGCAAGTATCTGCGTTAATACACGCACTTGCTGAATTAAAAGAAGACAATCAGGCTCTGTCGCAGCAGGTAATTAGACTGACACAACTTACCTCTGCTTAGTCCCCTGAACCCAAGATAAATCCCCCTTTGGTATTTACAGGCGATCGCAAAAAATTTCGCGAATTTAAAAACGCATGTGAGTTACTTTTTTTGCTAAAACCTCGTACCTACCTTACTGATCACATTAAGGTTTGTACTATTATTTATTACCTATCAAATGATCCTCGAGCCTGGGCAGATTCTCTTTTTGGAAAAACGACACGCTTCTCAACTCCTATGCCTTGTTCCTGGCAGAGCTCACTAGCCTATATGATGACCCCAATAGGCAGAGTACTGCTGATCTTCAGTTAAGATCCTTGAAACAAGGAAGGAGGCCTGTAGAAGACTTTGTCGCAGAGTTCAAGAGATGGACCCTTGATTCAGAATGGAATGATGCATCTCTGAAAACCCAATTTAGGCTTGGCCTATCAGAAACCGTTAAGGACGAGCTCGCCCGAGCGGATCTGCCAAAAACCCTGGATGCACTAATACAACTCAGTATTACCATAGATAGAAGACTACGAGAAAGAAAGGCTGAAAAAATGGGAATGCCATTATCCGTTTCCTCTCGGAGTCTGGCCGTTGACCCCGTTCCTATGGAGATAGGAACCATACGCCCACCGCTATCAACTATGGAAAAAGCCAAAAGACGAAATGAAAATCTCTGCTTGTACTGTGCATCCCCGGATCACAAGATAAACGTCTGTCCCCTAGTCAACAAAAAGAAGGGTGAGTGTTCACATGTCTCCCTAGGAGGATTGACAACTTCATTCACTAACCCCTACATTTCTGTTTTTTTGACATTACAGTGGGACCAGAACAGGATTACTACTAAGGCCATGATTGACACAGGATCTTGTGGAAATTATATGGATATATGTTTTGCTGCTTTAAATAAAATTCCTATTATTTCTAAACTCAAACCTGTCTCAGTAAGTCTTATTACCGGTGTTCCGTTATCCTCTGGTCCGATCACCGATCAGACACAAGCACTTCTAGTCACTATTAACGAGTCTCATAGGGAGACTTCTACCTTCGATTTAATACCATCACCCCACTTTCCCATTGTGTTGGGACTTCCCTGGTTGCACAAACACCAACCAACCATAGATTGGAAGAAACGGTCCTTGACCTTCCCTTCTTGTTATTGCGAGGAAACGTGTAACCTCCCGTTTTCCGGGAAGATTCTGTCTGTGGTGACAGATGAGATTGCACCACTATGTTATCAGGATCTTTCTGAGGTTTTTCTTGAGAAAAATGCTCAAGCATTACCTCCTCATCGAGACTATGATTGTAGCATTGATCTACTCCCAAATAGCAAATTGCCGTTCGGTCATGTTTATCCTCTTTCACAGGATGAACTTGCCCATCTCAAAACCTATTTGGATGAGAACTTGGAAAAAGGTTTTATTAGACCTTCCACTTCTTCCACAGCAGCAGGACTCTTTTTTGTTTGCAATAAAGATTCAAGTCTCAGACCTATCATCGACTACAGGAAATTGAATGCTATCACAATAAAAGATCGCTATCCTCTACCGCATATCCCTGAGCTCATTGAGCAGGTGCGTGGAGCTACCTATTTTTCAAAATTAGACCTGAAAGGAGCATACAATCTCATTCGAATCCGTGATGGACACGAGTGGAAGACTGCATTCAGAACTAGATACGGATTGTTCGAATATCTTGTGATGCCATTCGGCCTATGCAATGCCCCTGCAGTTTTCCAACGATTTATAAACAATATTTTTAAAGACTTACTAGATGTCTGTGTTGTGGTATATCTGGACGATATACTTATATATTCACGGACCCTGTCTGAACACATAAGACATAAGACATGTAAGACTTGTATTATCGAGATTGCTTGCACATAATCTTTATGTGAAGCTGAAGAAATGCTTGTTCCATAAAGATGAGGTACTCTTTCTAGGCTACATCATATCCAAAACAGGAATCGAGATGGACATGAGTAAAATATCCTGCATTCAGGATTGGCCTACACCAACTACACGCAAGGCGCTACAGCGATTCCTGGGATTTTCAAATTTCTACAGGAAGTTCATAAAAAACTTTTCTGCTATTGTGAGACCCCTCACACAGCTCACTAGCATAAAAATACCATTTAAATGGTCAGAAGAAGCAAATAAGGCTTTCCACTTGTTAAAGACAAGGTTTACTTCCGCTCCCATATTACGCCATCCAGACCCATCCCTCCAATACATTCTGGAGGTAGATGCGTCAAACATGGCAGTAGGAGATTGCTCTCCCAACGACCTACCCACACTTCACCACTTCATCCAGTCGCTTTTTTTTCTAAATCCCTGAGCAGTCCCGAGATAAATTACCCCGTGGGTGAAAAGGAACTGCTTGCTATAAAATTGGCTCTGGAGAATTGGCGACATTTACTCGAAGGCACCCAACTACCAATAATTATATACACGGACCATAAAAACCTCCAATATCTTCAGACTAGCAAAACTCTCTCGCATCGACAGGTACGATGGTCACTATTCTTTCTAAGGTTTAACTTCCTAGTGACCTACACACCTGCAGATAAGAACAAAAAGGTGGATGCACTATCACGACTAACTGAAGAAAACTACTTTGAAATCCCTTCCGTTCCTATAATACCTCACAAACGCATTATTGGAGTTGTCCGTTCCTTAAAGGAAGAGGTTCTGCATGGTATAAGTTTGGATTCACCCCCACCACAACTAAATACTGATGCAGAAGGCTTCCTCTACTACAACGACAAACTTTACATACCACCTACCCTACGCACCAAGATCTTGGAATTATCGCATGATGTGCCTATGGCAGGACATATGGGTATGACAAAGACTTTCAATTTGATTTCTCGACAATTCTGGTGGCCTGACATGAAAACATCTATACAAAAATTCGTCTCTTCATGCAATGTCTGTGCCAGGTCCAAAATTGACACTACGAGACCATCCGGTCTACTATGCAGTCTACCAATACCCCAAACTCCATGGGAGGTTTTGTCATTGGACTTCATCGTAGAATTGCCTCCTTCCAAAGGATTTAATACCATCTTGGTGTCAGTGGACCATCTGACAAAGATGGCACATTTCATTGCTATCCGCAGACTACCTTCGTCCAAACAAACGGCAGAACTCCTGATGAAACATGTCTTCAGATTACATGGTATCCCAAAAACTCTTCTGTCTGACCGTGGATCCCAATTTATTTCTAAATTCTGGCAAGAACTATGTCACATACTACGGATTGAGCGGAAGCTCACTTCTCCTTACCATCCACAGACCAACGGACAGACTGAAAGAGTCAACCAATGCATCGAGTAGTATTTACGTTGTTACACTTCTTACCAACAGGATGATTGGTTGGATCTTCTCCCCCTGGCAGAATTTGCCTACAACAATGCAACTCACAGTACAACCAAGCAGAGTCCGTTCAACTTGAACTATGGGTTCCGTCCCTCTATTCTCCCTCCATGCATCCTTCCTTCAAATAACCCAGTAGCCTCAGACTATCTTACCCAAATAAAGGATTCTCTGGGTTTACTAAATACTACCATTGCACACGCTCACAGTCAACAAAAGAAGTACTATGATCTTCGTAGAAGACCTTCTCCACAGTATACTATCGGGGACCTCGTTTGGCAAAAAGCAAAAAGCTTGGACCTCTGTTCTTGGGACCTTTCCCAATCAAGAAACTTATTGGAAAAGTTGCAGTGCAGCTTACATTGCCAATGGACCTAAAAATCCATCCCATTTTCCATGTGTCGCTACTAAAACCCCATGTTCCGGACCAAGGAATAAGGCCTAATATTCCACCTCCCCCTCCTGTACAAGTTGAAGGTGGAGAAGAATACGAGATAAAAGAGATTCTGGATTCTCGTATCTACAGAAGAAGACTTCAGTACTTGGTTAGATGGAAGAACTATGGGCCCCAAGACGACACCTGGCTAAACACCTCTGACATACATGCCCCTAGATTAATCCGCAATTTTCATGCGAGATACCCAGACAAACCAGCTCCAGAGGCCTTCAGGAGCAGGCCTTAAGGGGGGGTATTGTAATGTTCCGGTACCTTTGGTACCCTAAATTACACTTTCCACAAGTGTATGCGCCCCACCATTTACTTTTGGAAAGGTGCGCATACACCTTTAAGACTGGAGCTGTCATCACCCAGCGCCGGACTAGATGGCTATTTAAAGCGCCGGTTCTCACTCACATGTGTTCGTTCAAACACCCTTACCTGGATACTAACCTTGCTTGAAGCTTCCATGCTTGCAAGCTTACTTCGCTGATGGAACCTCGCTGCGCTGATCCCTGTATCCCGCTACTGGATCATCCGCCTCTCCTGAACCACCCTTTGGCTGTATCGCTAATAGTGCTAAGTACCCCGCAGGGGAATTCTCTATAAACTTATACTAAGCTTACACTATCTAGCTCTGCATAGTAAAGACTGTTTATCACATCTGCATAACTAGATTGCTAGCTCTTGAGACTACTGCTACTTTTCTGCACTGGGTTGATCTCTTTTGTATGTCCACCTGCTATTCTATCATCTGCTATCATACAACATTGCTAAACCTTCCTGCATCCATCTGCTACTGTCTCACCTTCAAGTGTCTATCACCTACCACCTCCACTCAACCTATCCCTCAACCTTCATCATTGTGTTACCACATACATAAAGTCACTCTAGGAACCAGTTTGCTAATTGTGTGTATTTACTGGCTGAAATAAGACCTTCCACACATGATGAGTCATTGAGGTTGGGAATGGTATCTCAGCATATCTCTTACATGACTACTGATGTGGAACTATTTCTGCAGCTGAAAATCCACACCATATAAGAAACGCAGGAGCGTTACAGTGAGCATGGATCCCGATAAGATCAAAGCAGTGGTGGATTGGCCTGTCCCTAAGAATGTTAAGGAAATACATTTGTTGGATTTGCCAACTTTTACAGAAGATTTATAAGGAACTTCTCCAAGGTAATTGCTCCAATTACGCAGCTGACAAAGAAGGGGGTGCCCTTTTTGTGTGGAACTTTGGAGTAATACCTTCGATGTTTTGTGACTTATCTGCAGGATGATTGGGTTGACTACCTTCCTACAGCAGAGTTTGCTTATAATTAGAGTTGAGCGGACACCTGGATGTCCGTGTTCGGCGGGTTCGGCCGAACTTGAAAAAAAAGTCCGGGTCCGTGACCCAGACTTTTTCCGAACTTTAACCGGACACCAAACCCCATTGAAGTCAATGGGGACCCGAACTTTCAGGCACTAAAATGGCTCTAAAAAAACAATGGAAAGGGCAAGAGTGCTGCAAATGGCAGCACAATGTAGTTAAGAGCATGGCAAGTGCTCTGCAAACAAACGTGGATAGGGAAATAACTTAAAACAACAAAAAAAAACAGAAAAATAAAACAATTTTCTTCATCTGTGAAGGACGAGGCCCATATGGTGTAGGAGGGAGGTTGAGGTGGCGGTGGATGTGGCGGTGTAGGTGGAAGTAGCGGAGGAGGGGGACGAGGTTGCCAACACTGCTTTTTTTAGTCATTTTAAATTAAGGTACACCCCAAAAGAGTGAGAAAGATCAAAAATATAACAATGGCTGGGTAAGGTCGGTATCCATCTCTATTCTGCACAAGGTACGGAAAAGTCCTGTGGGATCCATGCCTGGTTCATTTTAATGAACGTGAGCTTGTCCACATTGTCTCTGGACAGGCGGCTGCGCTTGTCTGTGATAACGCCCCCAGCCATGCTAAATACACATTCAGATAATACACTGGCTGCAGGGCACACCAGCACCTCCAAGGCGTAAAGGGCAAACTCAGGCCATGCGCCCAATTTGGAGACCCAGAAGTTGAAGGGGGCAGACCCGTCATTCACTACATTTAGGCGTGTGCACACATACTGCTCCACCATGTTGGTGAAATGCTGCCTCCTGCTAAGACGTTGGATATGAGCTGCTGGTGCTGCTGTTTGTTGTGGCGTGCTGACAAAGCTTTTCCACATTTCGGCCATGCTAACCCTGCCTTCTGAGGTGCTGGCGGTGCCCTGGTTGCATCTTGCGATCACGCTCCAGTGAGTGAATTAAGGACGGTACCTTGTCCTTGTAACGGGGATCCAGCAGCGTGGCCACCCAGTAATCAGCACAAGTTAGAATGTGGAGACACTGCAGCATGTAATCGCTCATGTGTGCCAGGCTGCCCAGAGGCAACGAAAGGCTGTCCTCTGTGGGAGGTGTATCGTCTGTGTCCTCTGTATCCCCCCAGCCACGCACCAGTGATGGCCATGAGCTGGCCTGGGTGCCACCCTGCTGTGAACATGGTTCCATCTCCTCCTCCATCTCCTCCTCCTCATCCTCCAGAACTGTGCCCCTGCTGGACAATTGTGCACCTGGCGTTTGTGAGTGCATGAAACCACCCTCAGAGCCACTTGTGAATGACTGCCCTAAAAGCCTTGGAAATGATCCCTCTTCCTCCTCCTCCTCCTCCTGTGCCACATCCTCTTCCATCATCGCCCGAATTGTTTTTTGAAGAAGGGAATTGAAGTGGGATAGTTAAGCTGACAACTGCGTCATCGGCACTGGCCATGTTGGTGGAGTACTCAAAACAGCGCAACAAGGCACACAGGTCTCGCATGGAGGCCCAGTTATTGGTGGTGAAGTGGTGCTGTTCCGCAGAGCGACTCACGTGTGTGTGCTGCAGCTGATACTCCACTATGGCCTGCTGCTGCTCGCACAGTCTTTCCAGCATGTGCAAGGTGGAGTTCCACCTTGTGGGCACGTCACATATGAGGCGGTGAGCGGGAAGGCCGAAGTTACGCTGAGTTACGCCGAAAGTGCACAAAGATGGCCCGCACTTTCAGCAGCAGCTCTGACATATCGGGGTAATTTTTAAGGAACCTCTGCACCACAAAATTCAGCACATGCGCCAGGCAAGGCATGTGCGTCAAACCGGCTAGGCCCAGAGCTGCTATGAGATTTCGCCCGTTGTCGCACATCACCAGGCCAGGCTTGAGGCTCACTGGCAGCAACCACTCATTGGTCTGCTGTTCCATGCTCCTCCACAACTCCTGCGCGGTGTGTGGTTTTTCCCCCAAACAGGCAAGTTTTAAAACTGCCTGCTGTCGTTTAACCCTGGCTGTGCTGAAGTTGGTGGTGAAGGTGTTACGCTGACCAGATGAGGAGGCGGTAGAGGATGAGAAGGCGGTAGAGGATGAGGAAGCGGAGTAGGAACAGGAGGCAAACTGAAGCGCCCTGCAATCCTCGGTGGTGGAAGGACATGTGCCAAATTGCTATCCGCCTCAGGCCCAGCCGCCACTGCATTTACCCAGTTAGGGAGATATAACGCCCCTGATCGTGCTTACTGGTCCACGTATCGGTAGTTAGGTGGACCTTGCCACAGATGGCGTTGCGCAGTGCACACCTGATTTTTTTTCCCCCACTTGGTTGTGCAGGGAAGGGATGGCTTGCCTGGAAAAGTAGTGGCGGCTGGGCACGACGTACTGTGGGACAGCCACCGACATAAGGCTTTTAAAACTGTGCATCTCCACCAGACGGAATGACAGCATTTCAAAGGCCAAGAATTTTGAAATGCTGGCATTCAGGGCCAGGGATCGCCGGTAGGTAGGGGGGTACTTCCTCTTCCTCTCAAGTGTTTGGGAGATGGAAAGCTAAACGCTTCCACGGGACATTGTGGAGATGGTTGGTGACCCAGGTGGTGGTGTTGCTGACAGATCCTCTGTGTGCGGTGTGGCAGGTGCCGGTATCACTACAGAGGTGGATGAAGAGGCCGAGACTGCAGCAGAAGAGAAAGCAGGTGGAGCCAGAGACCCTTTTTTTGAAGGTGTCTACTCCACTGCAGCTCGTGCTTTGCACTTAGATGCCTGATCATGCAGGTTGTGCTCAGGTTGAGAATGTTTATGCCTCGCTTCAGGCTGTGATTGCACAGATCGACCACGTCCTCTCCTTGCAACAGGAGCTCTACCAGCAGCACCACGACCCAGGCCACGGCCCCTATTTGACGGTCTCCTCATATTTCTGTAATTTATGATCTTGCCCTAGAAAGGTGTTTATTGAATAGCAGAACAAAACAACAACAGTATCGCACGGGTGTATCTCACAGTCAAATATGCAAACTATGCCGCAATTTAATTTTTTTTTACCCCAAAAGGGTGTATATTGAATAGCGGAATAGAAAAAAGGATATAAAAAGGTGTATCTCACACATACAAACACAGACTAGGCCCTGATTACAATTTTTTGTACCCTAAAGGGAGGATGAGGAAGAGGAGTAGGAGGAGTTCGGAACAGAAAGGGAACTGAAGCGCCCTGCAATCCTCGGTGGTGGAAGGAGATGCGCCAAACAAATTTTAAAGGTGTATCTCACACATACCGATACAGACTATGCTGCAATTTAATTTTTTTCACCCCAAAAGGGTGTATATTGAAGAGCGGGATAGAAAAATGTATATATAAAAAGGTGTATCTCACACGTACCGATACAGACTATGCCGCAATTACATTTTTTCCCCCCAAAAGGGTGTATATTGAATAGCGGAATAGAAAAAATGTTATAAAACGGTGTATTTCACACGTACAAACACAGACTAGGCCCTGATTACAATTTTTTGTACCCTAAAGGCAGGATGAGGAAGAGGAGTAGGAGGAGTTCAGAACAGGAGGCAAACTGAAGCGCCCTGCAATCCTCGGCGGGGGAAGATGCGCCCAAAAAATTTGAAAGGTGTATCTCACACGTACCGATACAGACTATGCTGCAATTTAATTTTTTTCACCCCAAAAGGGTGTATATTGAATAGCGGAATAGAAAAATGTATATACAAAAAGGTGTATCTCACACATACCGATACAGACTATGCCGCAATTTAATTTTTTTCACCCCAAAAGGGTGTATATTGAATAGCGGAATAGAAAAAAACTTTATAAAACGGTGTATCTCACGCGTACAAACACAGACTAGGCCCCGATTACAATTTTTTGTACCCTAAAGGCAGGATGAGGATGAGGAAGAGGAGTAGGAGTAGGAGTTCGGAACAGGAGGAAAACTGAAGCGCCCTGCAATCCTCGGCGGTGGAAGATGCGCCCAAAAAATTTGAAAGGTGTATCTCACACGTACCGATACAGACTATGCCGTAATTTAATTTTTTTCACCCCAAAAGTCTTAAAAACTGGTTTTAGACAAGATAACTGCATTTGGTAAACCAATGGCCTGAAAAAAGTTTTTTTGGTCAAAATGACTCTATGTTGGTCTCCAAGTGTCTAAAAAGCCTTGTTTAGTCATGATTAGTGTTGAGCGAACACGGACTGTATTATTCGTGTTCGTACCGAATAATTGGATTTTTGTTACCCGAACACGGACCCGAAAACTTTACTGTATGTTCGGGTAAAAATCCGTGTTCGGTCATTTTATTTCCGGGTTTTGTATGTATTGGTGCGCTTTTAATGGCGGGTTTTCAACAGCCAATCAACAAGCGTTTAACTGGTGTGCCTTTAGCCATCCCAGCCATGCCTACAAATGTATTAGTAGCTGTGATTGGCCATCTGAAGCATGTGACCAAGTTTTTATAAGTTTGAGACGGAGCGCCGCTGCGTCATTATGCTGTAGTTCAGGGACAGAGCACACATCATACGTGCTGGCTGCTGATTAGGGACAGACAGGCAAAAATCATTTGTGTCCGAATAGAATTGAGGGACAGGTCAGAGTGTTTTAGGCAGGGCGAGTTGTTAGGGCATTTTAGGGCGAGGCTGCTGATTTTTAGGGTCAGTGTTCTACAATCGATTTTGCTGTGTGTGGGGGGGGGGGTTTGCAGTGCCGGCAGTGACCGATCTTATCGATCCTTTTAGGGAGAGTCTGGAGAAAGGCAGGTGTCAGTGGTCCACATCGATTTTGCTGTGTGTGGGGTGGTGTGAACACAATCTTTTTGCTCTCTGAGGAGGAGGGAGAAAAAAGTCTTTTTTATCAGTCACTTGTGTGCAGCGTTTTTCATTCAGTGCTGCTGTGCTGACTGTGATAATACACTGCTGTGTGCACATGTGCTATTATTGAGTGATTTCAAAAGTTTTACACTTTTTTCTATTCCACTATTCAATATACACCCTTGGATTAAAAAAATTAAATTGTGGCATAGTCTGTACTAATCTAGTTAAAAATTACAAACTTAAAAGGGGAATTTTCTTTTTTTTTTTTCTCCCCATAGCCTGCAGCAGAGCTGACTGATATAAGACACTGCTGTTCACATATGCTATTGATAAATCACCAATTTCATATCATATTTTCTATTCCGCTATTCAATCTACACCTTTTGGTAAAAACAATTAAATTGTGGGATAGTCTGTATCGGTACGTGTGAGATACACCTTTCCAATTTTTGGGGCGCATCTCATACTGCCGAGGATTTGACTGTGCTGCCTGTTCCGAACTCCTCCTACTCCTCATCCTGCCTTTGGGGGGGGTACAAAAAATAGTAATTTGGGCCTAGTCTGGGTCTCTACGTGTGAGATACATACACCTTTTGATATCATATTTTCTATTCCGCTATTCAATCTACACCTTTGGGTAAAAACAATTAAATTGCGGGATAGTCTGTGTCGGTACGTGTGAG
This sequence comes from Pelophylax lessonae, assembly GCF_965119305.1. NCBI lineage: Eukaryota > Metazoa > Chordata > Amphibia > Anura > Ranidae > Pelophylax > Pelophylax lessonae. Next base: position 253,639,654 of record NC_138774.1, read on the forward strand.
ATACACCTTTCCAATTTTTGGGGCGCATCTCATACTGCCGAGGATTTGAGGGTGCTGCCTGTTCCGAACTCCTCCTACTCCTCATCCTGCCTTTGGGGGGGTACAAAAAATAGTAATTTGGGCCTAGTCTGGGTCTCTACGTGTGAGATACACACCTTTTTGATATCATATTTTCTATTCCGCTATTTAATCTACACCTTTGGGTAAAAACAATTAAATTGCGGTATAGTCTGTATCGGTACGTGTGAGATGCACCTTTCCAATTTAAGGGGCGCATCTCATACTGCCGAGGATTTGAGGGTGCTGCCTGTTCCGAACTCCTACTCCTCATCCTGCTTTTGGGGGGGTACAAAAAATAGTAATTTGGGCTTAGTCTGGGTCTCTACGTGTGAGATACATACACCTTTTGATATCATATTTTCTATTCCGCTATTCAATCTACACCTTTGGGTAAAAACAATTAAATTGCGGGATAGTCTGTATCGGTACATGTGAGATACACCTTTCCAATTTTTGGGGCGCATCTCATACTGCCGAGGATTTGAGGGTGCTTCAGTGTGCCTCCTGCCTGTTCCGAACTCTTCCTACTCCTCATCCTGCCTTTGGGGCTACAAAAAATAGTAATCGTGGCCTAGTCTGGTTCTGTACGTGTGAGATACATACACCTTTTTTTTGATAATATTTTCTATTCCGCTATTTAATCTACACCTTTGGAGTAAAAACAATTAAATTGCGGGATAGTCTGTGTCGGTACGTGTGAGATACTCCTGTCCAATTTTTGGGGCGCATCTCATACTGCCGAGGATTTGAGGGTGCTTCAGTCTGCCTCCTGCCTGTTCCGAACTCCTCCTACTCCTCATCCTGCCTTTGGGGCTACAAAAAATAGTAATCAGGGCCTAGTCTGTGTTTGTACGTGTGAGATACATCGTATTATAAAATTTTTCCTATTCCGCTATTCAATATACACCCTGTTTGAGTGTAAAAAACTTAAATTACCGCATAGTCTGTATCGGTACGTGTGAGATACACCTTTTTAAATTTGTTTGGCGCATCTCCTTCCACCGCTGAGGATTGCAGGGTGCTTTAGTTTGCCTCCTGTTCCGAACTTCTCCTACTCTTCTTCCTCATCATCATCCTGCCTTTAGGGTACAACAAATTGTAATCGGGGCCTAGTCTGTGTTTGTATGTGTGAGATACACCGTTTTATAAAATTTTTCCTATTCCGCTATTCAATATACACCCTTTTGGAGTGAAAAAAATTAAATTTGCGTCATACTTTGCATATTTTACTGTGAGATACACCCGTTGTATTTGTATACTGTTTTTCTATTCCGCTATTTAACCTCCTGCCATCCGCGCTACAGCCTATATACGGCTGCAGCGCGGACTCGAATTTTCGGGAGGCCGTTTTTAAACGGCCTCCCAGTGACACGCCCCCCGCGCGCTCCCGCGAGCGCGCATCGGGGGGAATCTGTGTCGGCCGTGTCCCTTAGACACAGCCGATCACAGATCGTGGTGAATGGCCAATCACAGCGGCCATTCACCACGTGATCAAGCCGTCCAATGAGAGATGATCTCATATGTAAACATATGAGATCATCTCTCATCGCCGGCGCTCCTTCCTCACACAGAGCCTGCGTGTGAGGAAGGAGGGAGAGCTGCACAGCGCCGGGGACACAGAAAAAAGTAATCAGGGCACCGATCACCAGTGCCCTGATTACCAGAGGTAAACCAAACACACCTTCAATGCCCACAGTGCCCACCATCAGTGCCCCCCATCAGTGCACACAATCAGTGCCCATAGTGCTGCCAGTCAGTGCCCATCAGTGCCTGCTCATCTAGGCACTGATGAGCACTGACTGGCAGCACTATGGGCACTGAGTGGGGGCACTGATGGTGCTGCTCATCAGTGCCGCCCATCAGTGCTCATCAGTGCCACCCGCCAGTGCCCATCAGTGCCGCCCGCCAGTGCCCATCAGTGCCGCCCGCCAGTGCCCATCAGTGCTGCCTGCCAGTGCCCATCAGTGCTGCCTTTCAGTGCCACCTCTCAGTGCCCATCAGTGCCACCTCTCAGTGCCCAGCAGTGCCACCTCTCAGTGCCCAGCAGTGCCGCCTATCAGTGCTCATCAGTGCCGCCTATCAGTGCTCATCAGTGCGGCATATTAGTACCTCCTCATCAGTGCCACCTCATCAGTGCCCATAAGTGCCACCTCAGCAGTGCCCATAAGTACCACCTCATCAGTGCCCATCAGTGCAGCCTATCAGTGCCCATCAGTGCCGCCTCATCAGCGCACATCAGTGAAGGAGAAAAATTTATTTATTTTCAAAATTTACTCGCAAAAAATAAGAAAAACTTTTTTTTTTCAAAATTTTCTGTCTTTTTTCTTTTTTTTTATAAAAAATAAAAAACCCAGAGATGATTAAATGCCACCAAAAGAAAGCTCTATTTGTGTGAAAAAAATGATAAAAATTTTATATGGGTACAGTGTCGCATGACCGCGCAATTGTCATTCAAAGCGTGCGAGCACTGAAAGCTAAAAATTGGTCTGGATGGGAAGGGTGTTTAAGTGCACAGAAGGCAAGTAGTTAATAAACACCCTTTTGGGGTAAAAAAAATTAAATTGCGGCATATTTTGCATATTTGACTGTGAGATACACCCGTGCGATACTGTTGTTGTTTTGTTCCGCTATTCAATAAACACCTTTCTAGGGCAAGATCATAAATTACAGAAATATGAGGAGACCGTCAAATAGGGGCCGTGGCCTGGGTCGTGGTGCTGCTGGTAGAGCTCCTGTTGCAAGGAGAGGACGTGGTCGATCTGTGCCAGCTACATGCACAAGTGAAACACCTTCTTCAAGTTTGAGTAGGAGACAGAACCTGCAACAGTATTTGGTAGGGCATCACGCGCCTCTAGAAGTGATGAGGCCAGAACAAGTAGAGGCGATAGTAGATTGGTTTGCTGCTGACAGTGCCTCCAGTTCCTTCACATTGTCTCCCACCCAGTCTACTGCAGAAAGGTCAGAGTTGGCACCTGCAGCCAATGTCCAACCGTCTTTTACCTCACCCCCTTGCAAATCAGGCAAGCAGTCTGAGCCCCAAGTCATGCAGCAGTCTCTTCTTCTTTTTGATGACTCTGTCAGCAGGGTTTCCCAGGGCCATCCACCTAGCCCTGCCCCAGAAGTGGAAGAGATTGAGTGCAGCGATGCCCAACCACTTATTTCTCAAGATGAGTACATGGAAGGACCATCGCAGTACGTCTCCGATGATGAAGAAACGCAGGTGACAACTGCTGCGGCACTCAGAATTGTGGAGACCGACAAGGAGGGCAGGGGTGAAGACTGGGTGGAAGATGATGTGGAGGACGATGAGGTCCTCGACCCCACATGGAATGAACGTCATGCAGGTGACCTGAGTAGTTTGGAAGAAGAGGCGGTGGTCGCACAGAGCCACCAGCAAAGCAGAAGAGGGAGCAGGGTGCAGAAGCGTAGCGGCCGTGCCCTAGACACTACGCCTGCTACTGCCCAACGCAGCAAGGGAACGAGCGCACCAAAGCCAACTCAAAGGAGTTCTCTAGCGTGGAAGTTCTTCAGAAAATGTGCTGATGACAGGACACGAGTGGTTTGCACCCTGTGCAATCAGAGCCTGAAGCGAGGCATAAACCTTCTCAACCTTAGCACAACCTACATGATCAGGCATCTAAGTGCAAATCACGAGCTGCAGTGGAGTAGACACCTTCAAAACCAAGAAAGGTCTCTGGCTCCTCCTGCTTCCTCTTCTGCTGCAGTCTCTGCCTCTCCATCCACATCTGTAGTGATACCGGCACCTGCCACCCCGCAAACAGAGGATCTGTCAGCAACACCACCACCTGGGTCACCAACCATCTCCACAATGTCCCGTGGAAGCGTTCAGCTTTCCATCTCCCAAACACTTGAGAGGAAGAGGAAGTACCCCCCTACCCACCCCACGATCCCTGGCCCTGAATGCCTGCATTTCAAAATTCTTGGCCTTTGAAATGCTGTCATTCCGTCTGGTGGAGACGCACAGTTTTAAAAGCCTTATGTCGGTGGCTGACCCACAGTACGTCGTGCCCAGCCGCCACTACTTTTACAGGCAAGCCATCCCTTCCCTGCACAACCAATTGGGGGAAAAAATCAGGTGTGCACTGCGCAACGCCATCTGTGGCAAGGTCCACCTAACTACCGATACGTGGACCAGTAAGCACGGTCAGGGGCGTTATATCTCCCTAACGGCACACTGGGTAAATGCAGTGGCGGATGGGCCTGAAGCGGATAGCAATTTGGCGCATGTCCTTCCACCACCGAGGATTGCAGGGCGCTTCAGTTTGCCTCCTGTTCCTAACTCCTCCTACTCTGCTTCCTCATCCTCTACCGCCTCCTCATCCGGTCAGCGTAACACCTTTACATCCAAATTTAGGACGGCCAGGGGTAAACGACAGCAGGCAGTTTTAAAACTTGCCTGTTTGGGGGAAAAAACCACACACCGCGCAGGAGTTGTGGAGGAGCATAGAACAGCAGACAAATGAGTGGTTCCTGCCAGCAAGCCTCAAGCCCGGCCTGGTGGTGTGCGATAATGGGCGAAATCTCATAGCAGCTCTGGGCCTAGCCGGTTTGATGCACATCCCTTGCCTGGCGCATGTGCTGAATTTGGTGGTGCAGAGGTTCCTTAAAAATTACCCCGATATGTCAGAGCTGCTGCAGAAAGTGCGGGCCGTCTGTGCGCACTTTCGGCGTTCTCACCCTGCTGCTGCTCGCCTGTCAGCGCTGCAGCATAACTTCGGCCTTCCTGCTCACCGCCTCATATGTGACGTGCCCACAAGGTGGAACTCCACCTTGCACATGCTGGAAAGACTGTGCGAGCAGCAGCAGGCCATAGTGGAGTTTCAGCTGCAGCACGCACGCGTGAGTCGCTCTGCGGAACAGCACCACTTCACCACCAATAACTGGGCCTCCATGCGAGACCTGTGTGCCTTGTTGCGCTGTTTTGAGTACTCCACCAACATGGCCAGTGCTGATGATGCCGTTATCAGCTTAACTATCCCACTTCTATGCCTCCTTCAAAAAACAATTCGGGCGATGATGGAAGAGGATGTGGCACAGGATGAGGAGGAGGAGGAGGAGGAGGATGAAGAGGTAACATTTCCAAGGCTTTCAGGGCAGTCATTCGCAAGGGGCTCCGAGGGTGGGTTCCTGCACACACAAACGCCAGGGACACAATTGTCCAGCAGGGGCACAGTTCTGGAGGATGAGGAGGATGAGGAGGAGGAGATGGAACCATGTTCACAGCAGGGTGGCACCCAGGCCAGCTCATGGCCATCACTGGTGCGTGGCTGGGGGGATACAGAGGACGCAGACGATACACCTCCCACAGAGGACAGCCTTTCGTTGCCTCTGGGCAGCCTAGCACACATGAGCGATTACATGCTGCAGTGTCTCCACAACGACCGCCGAGTTGCCCACATTCTAACTTGTGCTGATTACTGGGTGGCCACGCTGCTGGATCCCTGTTACAAGGACAATGTACCGTCCTTAAATCACTCACTGGAGCGCGATTGCAAGATGCGTGAGTACAAGCGCACGCTGGTAGACGCGATGCTGCTGCCATTCCCACCTGACAGCGGGCCACAGTGGAAGCACAAGGCCAAGGCAGAGGAGGAGGAGGAAGAGGTTGCCAACGCAAACAGGGCACCGCCAGCACCTCAGAAGGCAGGGTTAGCATGGCCAAAATGTGGAAAAGCTTTGTCAGCATGCCACAACAAACAGCAGCACCAGCAGCTCATATGGAACGTCTTAGCAGGAGGCAGCATTTCACCAACATGGTGGAGCAGTATGTGTGCACACGCCTAGACGTACTGAATGACGGGTCTGCCCCCTTCAACTTCTGGGTCTCCAAGTTGGGCACATGGCCTGAGCTTGCCCTTTACGCCTTGGAGGTGCTGGCATGCCCTGCAGCCAGTGTATTATCTGAACGTGTATTTAGCACGGCTGGGGGCGTTATCACAGACAAGCGCAGCCGCCTGTCCAGAGACAATGTGGACAAGCTCACGTTCATTAAAATGAACCAGGCATGGATCCCACGGGACTTTTCCGTACCTTGTGCAGAATAGAGATGGATACCGACCTTACCCAGCCATTGTTCTATTTTTGCTCTTTCTCACTCTTTTGGGGTGTACCCTCATTTAAAATGACTGAAAAAAAGCAGTGTTGGCTACCTCGTCCTCCTCCACCGCTGCTTCCACCTACACCGCCCATAGGTGTGCGCAGCATATTGCATTAGGGTGTGCACCCCAAAGTTTAAATACACATGCATGTGTTTGCCTACATGTACATGGCCCCGATACATTACTCTCCCTGCTGGCAAAGTGAAATAGAAGTGTGTGGCACTTCTCTTATGACAGAGCAGGTCCGAGGGAGATCTTTCCCATCTCCTCACTGGCAAACAGAGCAATAATGCTAATGTGCCCTGGGTGATTAGGGTGTGCCCAGGCACACCCGGCACACCCTCTGCACATGCCTATGACACTGCCACATCCACCACAACCTCAACCTCCCTCCTACTCCATATGGGCCTCGTCCTTCAGAGATGAAGAACATTGTTTTATTTTTCTGTTTTTTTTTGTTGTTTTAAGTTATTTCCCTATCCACATTTGTTTGCAGAGCACTCGCCATGCTCTTAACTATGTTTTGTTGCCATTTGCAGCACTCTAGCCCTTTCCATTGGTGTTTTAGAGCCATTTTAGTGCCTGAAAGTTCGGGTCCCCATTGACTTCAATGGGGTTCGGTGTCCGGTTAAAGTTCGGCAAAAGTCCAGGACACGGACCCGGACTTTTTTTTAAAGTTCGTCCGAACCCGCCGAACACGGGTATCCAGGTGTCCGCTCAACTCTAGTCATGATAACTGCATTTGGTCACAAAGGTCTGAAAATTTTTTTTAGTCAAAATGACTATTTTCGTAGTTTAGAGTCTTAAAACGCCGGTTTTAGCCTAGATAACTGCATTTGGTAAACCAATGGCCTGAACTATTTTTTTGGGCAAAATGTTTCTATTTTGGTCTCCAAGTGTCTAAAAAGCCTTCTTCTTTTAGAGTCTTAACCACTTAAGCCCCGGAAGATTTTACCCCCTTCCTGACCAGGGGGTATTTTGCGATTCGGCATTGCGTGACTTTAACGGACAACTGCGCGATCGTGCGACACTGTACCTAAACTAATTTGATGTCCTTTTTGTCCCACAAACAGAGATTTCTTTTGTTGGTATTTTATCACCTGTGCGATTTTTTGATCATGCGCTATAAACAAAAAAAGACCGTCAATTTTGCAAAAATAACAATATTTTTTACATTTTTTATATGAAATTCCCCCCCCCCCAAAAAATGTAAAAATCAAAATTTTTTAACATTTTCGGCCAATTTGTTTTATGCTACATATGTTTGGTAAAAAAATCGCAAAAAGCGTATTTTGATTGGTTTGCGCAAAAGTTATCGCGTTTACTAACAAAGGGAAAGATTTTTGTCATTTTTTTAACGCGTAATGGCGGCGATCTGCAATTTTTTTGCGGTACTGCGACATTGCGGCGGACAGATCGGACCCTGGACTGACATTTTTGACACTTTTGGGGTTACCTGTGACATTTTTATAGCAATCAGTGCTATACATATGCACTGTTACTGTAAAATTACACTGGCAGTGAAGGGGTTAACTTTATTTGAGAGGGAGGGGCTGTGTGTGTCCCTAGGGGCGTGATTCTAACTGTGATTGGCTGTGGCTAGAGCTGTAGGAACAATGATCAATGGTCCTACATAGTAGAACCGTATGATCATTGTTTCTACACAGGGGAGAATGACAGGCGGCTTGTTTACACTAGCTGCCTGCCTTTCTCCCTCTCCCGACGATCGCAGAGTGACCGGCGGACATCGGCTCCACCGGTCACACGCGCGGGGGGGGTCCGTGACCGCGCGGGAGTGGGAGCGCCCCGCCGGCGGCGCGCGCTCACTCCCCAGAGTCTCACAGGCTAGTGACTTATATATTCACGTTACTTTGCCTGTGAGGGGCTGACCACCGCAGTTTATGTACTTGCGATGTTCGGCAAGCCGATTTTGGAAAAGATAATTGCATTTGTTAAACAAATGGCCTGAAAAAAGTTTTTGTTCAAAATGACTCTATGTTGGTCTCCAAGTGTCTAAAGAGACTTTGCTTAGTCAAGATAACTGCATTTGGTCACCAAAGGTCTTGAATTTTTTTTTGTCAAAATGACTGTATTTTCGTTTTTAAGAGTCTTAAAAAGCCGGTTTTAGACAAGATAATTGCATTTCGTAACCAATGGCCTGAAACATTTTTGTTGGGGTCAAAATGACAAAATGACTAAAAAAGGCTTTTTAGACACTTGGAGACAAGAATCGAGTCATTCTGACCCAAAAAAAATGTTTCAGGCCATTGGTTACCAAATGCAATTATCTTGTCCAAAATCGGATTTTTAAGCCTCTAAAAGACGAAAATACAGTCATTTTGACTAAAAAAAATGTTCAGACCTTTGGTGACCAAATGCAGTTATTTTGACTAAAAAAGGCTTTTTAAGACATTTAAAAACGAAAATACAGTCATTTTGACTAAAAAAATTTAAGACCTTTGGTGACCAAATGCAGTTATCTTGACTAAAAAAAAGTCTTTTTAGACACTTGGAGACCAACATAGAGTCATTTTGAACAAAAAAACTTTTTTCAGGCCATTTGTTTACAAATGCAGTTATCTTGCCTAAAACCGGCGTTTTAAGACTCTAAAAGATGAAAATACAGTAATTTTGACTAAACATTTTTTTTCAGACCTTTTGTCACCAAATGCAGTTATTTTAACAAAAAAATGCTTTTTAGACACTTGAAGACCAGAATCGAGTCATTCTGACCCCAAGAAATGTTTCTGGCCATTGGTAGTGTTGAGCGAACACGGACTGTATTATTCGTGTTCGTACCGAATAATTGGATTTTTTGTACCCGAACACGGACACGGACACTTTACTGTATGTTCGGGTAAAAATCCGTGTTCGGTCGTTTTATTTCCGGGTTTTGCATGCTTTGGCGCTCTTTTCATGGCGGGCTTTCAACAGCCAATCAACAATCGTTTAACTGGTGTGCCTTAAGCCATCCCAGCCATGCCTGCAAATGTCTCAGTAGCTGTGATTGGCCGTCTGAAGCATGTGACCAAGTCTTTATAAGTTCGAGGCAGCCGCAGCGGCGTCATTATGCTGCTTAGATTCAGGGACAGAGCACACATCAACGTGCTGGCTGCTGATTAGGGAAAGATAGGCAGGAAAAAACCATTTGTGTCCGGATAGAATTGAGGGACAGGTCGGAGTGTTTAGGCAGGGCGAGTTGTAGGCATTTTAGGGATAGAGTCTGCTGAATTATATAGGGTCAGTGTCTTCTACAAACTACAATCGATATTGCTGTGTGGGGGGTGGGGTGAATCTGCACTCAATCCTGATCTACGATCTCTTCTCAATCCTGTTAGGGACAGAGTCTGCTGAATTTTAGGGAAACTGTGTTCTACAAACTACAATCGATATTGCTGTGTGGGGGGTGGGGTGAATCTGCACTCAATCCTGATCTACGATCTCTTCTCAATCCTGTTAGGGACAGAGTCTGCTGAATTTTAGGGAAACTGTGTTCTACAAACTACAATCGATATTGCTGTGTGGGGGGTGGGGTGAATCTGCACTCAATCCTGATCTACGATCTCTTCTCAATCCTGTTAGGGACAGAGTCTGCTGAATTTTAGGGAAACTGTGTTCTACAAACTACAATCGATATTGCTGTGTGGTGTGGGATTGGAGATAGGCAGGTGTCAGTGATCCACATCCATTTTTCTGTGTGTGAGCTGCAGTGAACACAATCTTTTTGGGCTGCAGTGAACACAATCTTTTTGGGCTGCAGTGAACACAATCTTTTTGGGCTGCAGTGAACACAATCTTTTTGGGCTGCAGTGAACACAATCTTTTTGGGCTGCAGTGAACACAATCTTTTTGGGGTGCAGTGAACAAAATCTTTTTGGGGTGCAGTGAACACAATCCTTTTTGGTGTGCAGTGAACACAATCTTTGTGGGGTGCAGTGAACAAAATCCTTTGTGGGGTGCAGTGAACACAATCTTTTTGGGGTGCAGTGAACAAAATCCTTTTTGGGGTGCAGTGAACACAATCTTTTTGGGGTGCAGTGAACAAAATCCTTTTTGGGGTGCAGTGAACAACATCCTTTTTGGGGTGCAGTGAACACAATCTTTTTGGGGTGCAGTGAACAAAATCCTTTGTGGGGTGCAGTGAACACAATCTTTTTGGGGTGCAGTGAACACAATCTTTTTGGGGTGGAGTGAACAACATCCTTTTTGGGGTGCAGTGAACAAAATCCTTTTTGGGGTGCAGTGAACAAAATCATTTTTGGGGTGCAGTGAACACAATCTTTTTGGGGTGCAGTGAACACAATCTTTGTGGGGTGCAGTGAACACAATCTTTTTGGGGTGGAGTGAACAACATCCTTTTTGGGGTGCAGTGAACAACATCCTTTTTGGGGTGCAGTGAACACAATCTTTTTGGGGTGCAGTGAACACAATCTTTGTGGGGTACAGTGAACAGAATCTTTGTGGGGTGCAGTGAACACAATCTTTGGGGGGTACAGTGAACACAATCTTTGTGAGGTGCAGTGAACACAATCTTTGTGGGGTGCAGTGAACACAATCATTGTGGGGTGCAGTGAACTCAATCTTTGTGGGGTACAGTGAACACAATCTCATACTGAAGGTTTGAGGGTGCTGCCTGTTCCATACTCCCCCTACTCCTCATCTAGCCTTTTAGGGGTACAAACAATAGTAATTGGGGCCTAGTGTGGTTGTGTACGTGTGATATACATACACTTTTTTGGGATCATATTTTCTATTCCGCTATTTAATCAAAAACCTTTGGGGATCAAAATTGGGGGATAGTCTGTGTTGGTACGTGTGAGAGAGATCCACCTTTCCAAGTTGTTGGGGTTCATCTCATACTTCTGAAGGTTTGAGGGTGCTGCCTGTTCCATACTCCCCCTACTCCTAGCCTTTTAGGGGTACAAACAATAGTAATTGGGGCCTAGTGTGGTTGTGTACGTGTGATATACATACACTTTTTTGGGATCATATTTTCTATTCCGCTATTTAATCAAAAACCTCTGGGGATCAGTTAAATTGGGGGATAGTCTGTGTTGGTACGTGTGAGAGAGATCCACCTTTCCAAGTTGTTGGGGTTCATCTCATACTTCTGAAGGTTTGAGGGTGCTGCCTGTTCCATACTCCCCCTACTCCTAGCCTTTTAGGGGTACAAACAATAGTAATTGGGGCCTAGTGTGGTTGTGTACGTGTGATATACATACACTTTTTTGGGATCATATTTTCTATTCCGCTATTTAATCAAAAACCTTTGGGGATCAGTTAAATTGGGGGATAGTCTGTGTTGGTACGTGTGAGAGAGATCCACCTTTCCAAGTTGTTGGGGTTCATCTCATACTTCTGAAGGTTTGAGGGTGCTGCCTGTTCCATACTCCCCCCTACTCCTAGCCTTTTAGGGGTACAAACAATAGTAATTGGGGCCTAGTGTGGTTGTGTACGTGTGATATACATACACTTTTTTGGGATCATATTTTCTATTCCGCTATTTAATCAAAAACCTTTGGGGATCAGTTAAATTGGGGGATAGTCTGTGTTGGTACGTGTGAGAGAGATCCACCTTTCCAAGTTGTTGGGGTTCATCTCATACTTCTGAAGGTTTGAGGGTGCTGCCTGTTCCATACTCCCCCTACTCCTCATCTAGCCTTTTAGGGGTACAAACAATAGTAATTGGGGCCTAGTGTGGTTGTGTACGTGCGAGATACATACACTTTTTTTGATCATATTTCCTATTCCGCTATTCAATAAAAACCTTTGAGGATCAATTGAATTGCGGGATAGTCTGTGTCGGTACGTGTGAGAGAGATCCACCTTTCCAAGTTGTTGGGGTTCATCTCATACTTCTGAAGGTTTGAGGGTGCTGCCTGTTCCATACCCCCCCTACTCCTCATCTAGCCTTTTAGGGGTACAAACAATAGTAATTGGGGCCTAGTGTGGTTGTGTACGTGCGAGATACATACACTTTTTTTGATCATATTTCCTATTCCGCTATTCAATAAAAACCTTTGGGGATCAATTAAATTGCGGGATAGTCTGTGTCGGTACGTGTGAGATCCACCTTTCCAAGTTTTTGGGGTTCATCTCATACTTCTGAAGCTTTGAGGGTGCTGCCTGTTCCATACTCCTCCTCCTCCTCATCCATCCTTTTAGGTGTACAAACAATAGTAATTGGGGCCTAGTGTGCTTCTGTACGTGTGAGATACATACACATTTTTTGATCATATTTCCTATTCCGCTATTCAATAAAAACCTTTGGGGATCAATTAAATTGCGGAATAGTCTGTGTCGGTACGTGTGAGATCCACCTTTCCAAGTTTTTGGGGTTCATCTCATACTTCTGAAGCTTTGAGGGTGCTGCCTGTTCCATACTCCTCCTCCTCCTCATCCATCCTTTTAGGTGTACAAACAATAGTAATTGGGGCCTAGTGTGTTTCTGTACGTGCGAGATACATACACTTTTTTTGATCATATTTCCTATTCCGCTATTCAATAAAAACCTTTGGGGATCAATTAAATTGCGGGATAGTCTGTGTCGGTACGTGTGAGATCCACCTTTCCAAGTTTTTGGGGTTCATCTCATACTTCTGAAGCTTTGAGGGTGCTGCCTGTTCCATACTCCTCCTCCTCCTCATCCATCCTTTTAGGTGTACAAACAATAGTAATTGGGGCCTAGTGTGCTTCTGTACGTGTGAGATACATACACATTTTTTGATCATATTTCCTATTCCGCTATTCAATAAAAACCTTTGGGGATCAATTAAATTGCGGGATAGTCTGTGTCGGTACGTGTGAGATCCACCTTTCCAAGTTTTTGGGGTTCATCTCATACTTCTGAAGCTTTGAGGGTGCTGCCTGTTCCATACTCCTCCTCCTCCTCATCCATCCTTTTAGGTGTACAAACAATAGTAATTGGGGCCTAGTGTGCTTCTGTACGTGTGAGATACATACACATTTTTTGATCATATTTCCTATTCCGCTATTCAATAAAAACCTTTGGGGATCAATTAAATTGCGGGATAGTCTGTGTCGGTACGTGTGAGATCCACCTTTCCAAGTTTTTGGGGTTCATCTCATACTTCTGAAGCTTTGAGGGTGCTGCCTGTTCCATACTCCTCCTCCTCCTCATCCATCCTTTTAGGTGTACAAACAATAGTAATTGGGGCCTAGTGTGCTTCTGTACGTGTGAGATACATACACATTTTTTGATCATATTTCCTATTCCGCTATTCAATAAAAACCTTTGGGGATCAATTAAATTGCGGAATAGTCTGTGTCGGTACGTGTGAGATCCACCTTTCCAAGTTTTTGGGGTTCATCTCATACTTCTGAAGCTTTGAGGGTGCTGCCTGTTCCATACTCCTCCTCCTCCTCATCCATCCTTTTAGGTGTACAAACAATAGTAATTGGGGCCTAGTGTGTTTCTGTACGTGTGAGATACATACACTTTTTTTGATCATATTTCCTATTCCGCTATTCAATAAAAACCTTTGGGGATCAATTGAATTGCGGGATAGTCTGTGTCGGTACGTGTGAGAGAGATCCACCTTTCCAAGTTGTTGGGGTTCATCTCATACTTCTGAAGGTTTGAGGGTGCTGCCTGTTCCATACCCCCCCTACTCCTCATCTAGCCTTTTAGGGGTACAAACAATAGTAATTGGGGCCTAGTGTGGTTGTGTACGTGCGAGATACATACACTTTTTTTGATCATATTTCCTATTCCGCTATTCAATAAAAACCTTTGAGGATCAATTGAATTGCGGGATAGTCTGTGTCGGTACGTGTGAGAGAGATCCACCTTTCCAAGTTGTTGGGGTTCATCTCATACTTCTGAAGGTTTGAGGGTGCTGCCTGTTCCATACTCCCCCTACTCCTCATCTAGCCTTTTAGGGGTACAAACAATAGTAATTGGGGCCTAGTGTGGTTGTGTACGTGTGATATACATACACTTTTTTTGGATCATATTTTCTATTCCGCTATTCAATAAAAACCTTTCTAGGGCAAGATCTTAAATTACAGAAATATGAGGAGACCGTCAAATAAGGGCCGTGGCCTGGGTCGTGGTGCTGCTGGTAGAGCTCCTGTTGCAAGGAGAGGACATGGTCGATCTGTGCCAGCTACACGCACAAGTGAAACACCTTCCTCAAGTGTGAGTAGGCGACAGAACCTGCATCAGTATTTGGTAGGGCATCAAACGCCCCTAGAAGTGATGAGGCCAGAACAAGTTGAGGCGATAGTAGATTGGTTTGCTGCTGACAGTGCCTCCAGTTCCTTCACATTGTCTCCCACCCAGTCTACTGCAGAAAGGTCAGAGTTGGCACCTGCAGCCAATGTCCAACCGTCTTTCACCTCACCCCCTTGCAAATCAGGCCAGCAGTCTGAGCCCCAAGCCATACAGCAGTCTCTTATTCTTTTTGAGGACTCTGTCAGCAGGGTTTCCCAGGGCCATCCACCTAGCCCTGCCCCAGAAGTGGAAGAGATTGAGTGCAGCGATGCCCAACCACTTATTCCTCAAGATGAGTACATGCAAGGATCATCGCAGCACGTCTCCGATGATGACGAAACGCAGGTGCCAACTGCTGCGGCGTTCAGCATTGTGGAGACCGACAAGGAGGGCAGGGGTGAAGACTGGGTGGAAGATGATGTGGAGGACGATGAGGTCCTCGACCCCACATGGAATGAACGTCATGCAGGTGAACTGAGTAGTTTGGAGGAAGAGGCGGTGGTCGCACAGAGCCACCAGCACAGCAGAAGAGGGAGCAGGGTGCAGAAGCGGAGCGGCCGTGCCCTAGACACTACGCCCGCTACTGCCCAACGCAGCAAGGGAACGAGCGCACCAAAGTCAGCTCAAAGGAGTTCTCTAGCGTGGAAGTTCTTTAGAAAATGTGCTGATGACAGGACACGAGTGGTTTGCACCCTGTGCAATCAGAGCTTGAAGCGAGGCATGAACCTTCTCAACCTGAGCACAACCTGCATGATCAGGCATCTAAGTGCAAAGCACGAGCTGCAGTGGAGTACACACCTTCAAAACCAAGAAACGTCTCTGGCTCATCCTGCTTCCTCTTCTGCTGCAGTCTCGGCCGCTCCAGCCACATCTGTAGTGATACCGGCACCTGCCACCCCGCAAACAGACGATCTGTCAGCAACACCACCACCTGGGTCACCAACAACCATCTCCACAATGTCCCGTGGAAGCGTTCAGCTTTCCATCTCCCAAACACTTGAGAGGAAGAGGAAGTACCCCCCTACCCACCCGCGATCCCTGGCCCTGAATGCCAGCATTTCAAAATTATTGGCCTTTGAAATGCTGTCATTCCGTCTGGTGGAGACGCACAGTTTTAAAAACCTTATGTCGGTGGCTGTCCCACAGTACGTCGTGCCCAGCCGCCACTACTTTTCCAGGCAAGCCATCCCTTCCCTGCACAACCAAGTGGGGGAAAAAATCAGGTGTGCACTGCGCAACGCCATCTGTGCCAAGGTCCACCTAACTACGGATACGTGGACCAGTAAGCACGGTCAGGGGCGTTATATCTCCCTAACGGCACACTGGGTAAATGCAGTGGCGGATGGGCCTGAGGCGGATAGCAATTTGGCGCATGTCCTTCCACCACCGAGGATTGCAGGGCGCTTCAGTTTGCCTCCTGTTCCTAACTCCTCCTACTCCGCTTCCTCATCCTCTACCGCCTCCTCATCCGGACAGCGTAACACCTTCACCACCAACTTCAGCACGGCCAGGGGTAAACGACAGCAGGCAGTTTTACAACTTGCCTGTTTGGGGGACAAACCACACACCGCGCAGGAGTTGTGGAGGAGCATGGAACAGCAGACAAATGAGTGGTTGCTGCCAGCGAGCCTCAAGCCCGGCCTGGTGGTGTGCGATAACGGGCGAAATCTCATAGCAGCTCTGGGCCTAGCCGGTTTGACGCACATCCCTTGCCTGGCGCATGTGCTGAATTTGGTGGTGCAGAGGTTCCTTAAAAACTACCCCGATATGTCAGAGCTGCTGCAGAAAGTGCGGGCCGTTTGTGCGCACTTTCGGCGTTCTCACCCTGCTGCTGCTCGCCTGGCAGCGCTGCAGCGTAACTTCGGCCTTCCCGCTCACCGCCTCATATGTGACGTGCCCACAAGGTGGAACTCCACCTTGCACATGCTGGAAAGACTGTGCGAGCAGCAGCAGGCCATAGTGGAGTTTCAGCTGCAGCACGCACGCGTGAGTCGCTCTGCGGAACAGCACCACTTCACCACCAATAACTGGGCCTCCATGCGAGACCTGTGTGCCTTGTTGCGCTGTTTTGAGTACTCCACCAACATGGCCAGTGGCAATGACGCCGTTCTCAGCTTAACTATCCCACTTCTATGCCTCCTTGAAAAAACAATTCGGGCGATGATGGAAGAGGATGTGGCACAGGATGAGGAGGAGGAGGAGGATGAAGAGGTAACATTTCCAAGGCTTTCAGGGCAGTCATTCGCAAGGGGCTCCGAGGGTGGGTTCCTGCACACGCAAACGCCAGGGACGCAATTGTCCAGCAGGGGCACAGTTCTGGAGGATGAGGAGGATGAGGAGGAGGAGGAGCTGGAGGAGGAGATGGAACCATGTTCACAGCAGGGTGGCACCCAGGCCAGCTCATGGCCATCACTGGTGCGTGGCTGGGGGGATACAGAGGACACGGACCATACACCTCCCACAGAGGACAGCCTTTCGTTGCCTCTGGGCAGCCTGGCACACATGAGCGATTACATGCTGCAGTGTCTCCACAACGACCGCCGAGTTGCCCACATTCTAACTTGTGCTGATTACTGGGTGGCCACGCTGCTGGATCCCCGTTACAAGGACAACGTACCGTCCTTAATTCACTCACTGGAGCGCGATCGCAAGATGCGCGAGTACAAGCGCACGCTGGTAGACGCCATGCTGCTGGCATTCCCATCTGACAGCGGGGCCACAGTGGAAGCACAAGGCAGAGGAGGAGGAGGAGGAGGTCGCCAACGCAACCAGGGCACCGCCAGCACCTCAGAAGGCAGGGTTAGCATGGCCGAAATGTGGAAAAGCTTTGTCAGCACGCCACAACAAACAGCAGCACCAGCAGCTCAGATGGAACGTCTTAGCAGGAGGCAGCATTTTACCAACATGGTGGAGCAGTATGTGTGCACACGCCTACATGTAGTGAATGACGGGTCTGCCCCCTTCAACTTCTGGGTCTCCAAATTGGGCACATGGCCTGAGCTTGCCCTTTACGCCTTGGAGGTGCTGGCGTGCCCTGCAGCCAGTGTATTATCTGAACGGGTATTTAGCACGGCTGGGGGCGTTATAACAGACAAGCGCAGCCGCCTGTCCAGAGACAATGTGGACAAGCTCACGTTCATTAAAATGAACCAGGCATGGATCCCACGGGACTTTTCCGTACCTTATGCAGAATAGCAATGGATACCGACCTTACCCACCCATTGTTCCATTTTTGCTCTTTCTCACTCTTTTGGGGTGTACCCTCATTTAAAATTTGTGAAAAGAAGCAGTGTTGGCTACCTCGTCCTCCTCCTCAGGGCCAGATTAATGTAGGGTCTATTGGAGCTGCAGCTCCAGGCCCCTACCTTTTATATAGGCCCCGGGTTGGCCATATTCACTGTTACCGCTCTTCTGTCACTTGTAAACACAGAAGTCTGGCTTCTATGCTCGCTTCCCCAGGCAGCACCCTCAGAACCTCCCCACACAGCGTGAAGGCCGGACAAGGAGGGACAGTTGGCGATGCATGGATGTGTTTATGGGCTTCAGAGACAGCATCCCATGTTGAATTAGGCATGCATGGCTGCACCCTTCCTCCTCTGGGTGCATGGCAAGGCACGGCCCTAAGGCCCTTCAAAATCCTCAGCACCAAGCCCATGATGCTGTTAATCCGGCCCTGGTCCTCCTCCACCGCCGCTTCCACCTACACCGCCCATAGGTGTGCGCAGCCTATTGCATTAAGGTGTGCACCCCAAAGTTGAAATACACATGCATGTGTTTGCCAGCAGGGAGAGTAATGTATCGGGGCCATGTACCTGTAGGCAAGGAGAAATAGAGCAGAGCAGGTCCCAGGGAGATCTTTCCCATCTCCTCACTGGCAATGCTATGTGCCCTAGGTGATTAGGGTGTGCCCAAGCACACCCAGCACACCCTGTGCGCACGCCTATGTCACCGCCACATCCACCACCACCTCAACCTCCCTCCTACTCCATATGGGCCTCGTCCTTCAGAGATGAAGAAGAACATTGTTTTATTTTTCTGTTTTTTTTTGTTGTTTTAAGTTATTTCCCTATCCACATTTGTTTGCAGAGCACTTGCCATGCTCTTAATTACGTTTTGCTGCCATTTGCAGCACTCTAGCCCTTTCCTTTGGTGTTTTAGAGCCATTTTAGTGCCTTAAAGTTCGGGTCCCCATTGACTTCAATGGGGTTCGGTGTCCGGGAAAAGTTCGGTAAAAGTCCGGGACACGGACCCGGACTTTTTTTTAAAGTTCGGCCGAACCCGTCGAACACGGACATCTAGGTGTCCGCTCAACCCTAGCCATTGGTAACGAAATGCAATTATCTTGTAAAAAAACGGCTTTTTAAGACTCTAAAAGACGAAAATACAGTCATTTTGACTAAAAAAAAATGTCAGACCTTTGGTGACCAAATGCAGTTATCATGACTAGGGTTGAGCGGACACCTAGATGTCCGTGTTCGACGGGTTCGGCCGAACTTTAAAAAAAAGTCCGGGTCCGTGTCCCGGACTTTTACCGAACTTTTCCCGGACACCGAACCCCATTGAAGTCAATGGGGACCCGAACTTTAAGGCACTAAAATGGCTCTAAAACACCAATGGAAAGGGCTAGAGTGCTGCAAATGGCAGCAAAACGTAGTTAAGAGCATGGCAAGTGCTCTGCAAACAAATGTGGATAGGGAAATAACTTAAAACAACAAAAAAAAAACAGAAAAATAAAACAATGTTCTTCATCTCTGAAGGACGAGGCCCATATGGAGTAGGAGGGAGGTTGAGGTGGTGGTGGATGTGGCGGTGTCATAGGCGTGCGCACAGGGTGTGCCTGGTGTACCTGGGCACACCCTAATCACCTAGGGCACATAGCATTATCGCTCTGTTTGCCAGTGAGGAGATGGGAAAGATCTCCCTTGCACCTGCTCTGCTCTATTTCTCTTTGCCAGCAGGGAGAGTAATGTATCGGGGCCATGTACATGTAGGCAAACACATGCATGTGTATTTCAACTTTGGGGTGCACACCCTAATGCAATAGGCTGCGCACACCTATGGGCGGTGTAGGTGGAAGCGGCGGTGGAGGAGGACCAGGGCCGGATTAAGAGCATCATGGTCTTGGTGCTGAGGATTTTGAAGGGCCTCAAGGGCCGTGCCTTGGCATGCACCCAGAGGAGGAAGGGTGCAGCCATGCATGCCTAATTCAACATGGGATGCTGTCTCTGAAGCCCATAAACACATCCATGCATCGGCAACTGTCCCTCCTTGTCCGGCCTTCGCGCGGTGTGGGGAGGTTCTGAGGGTGCTGCCTGGGGAAGCGAGCATAGAAGCCAGACTTCTGTGTTTACAAGTGACAGAAGAGCGGTCACAGGGAATATGGCCAACCCGGGGCCTATATAAAAGGTAGGGGCCTGCATGGAGCTGCAGCTCCAATAGCCCCTACGTTAATCTGGCCCTGAGGAGGAGGACGAGGTAGCCAACACTGCTTCTTTTCACAAATTTTAAATGAGGGTACACCCCAAAAGAGTGAGAAAGAGCAAAAATGGAACAATGGCTGGGTAAGGTCGGTATCCATTGCTATTCTGCACAAGGTACGGAAAAGTCCCGTGGGATCCATGCCTGGTTCATTTTAATGAACGTGAGCTTGTCCACATTGTCTCTGGACAGGCGGCTGCGCTTGTCTGTTATAACACCCCCAGCCGTGCTAAATACCCGTTCAGATAATACACTGGCTGCAGGGCACGCCAGCACCTCCAAGGCGTAAAGGGCAAGCTCAGGCCATGTGCCCAATTTGGAGACCCAGAAGTTGAAGGGGGCAGACCCCTCATTCACTACATGTAGGCGTGTGCACACATACTGCTCCACCATGTTGGTAAAATGCTGCCTCCTGCTAAGACGTTCCATCTGAGCTGCTGGTGCTGCTGTTTGTTGTGGCGTGCTGACAAAGCTTTTCCACATTTCGGCCATGCTAACCCTGCCTTCTGAGGTGCTGGCGGTGCCCTGGTTGAGTTGGCGACCTCCTCCTCCTCTGCCTTGTGCTTCCACTGTGGCCCCGCTGTCAGATGGGAATGCCAGCAGCATCGCGTCTACCAGCGTGCGCTTGTACTCGCGCATCTTGCGATCGCGCTCCAGTGAGTGAATTAAGGACGGTACGTTGTCCTTGTAACGGGGATCCAGCAACGTGGCCACCCAGTAATCAGCACAAGCTAGAATGTGGGCAACTCGGCGGTCGTTGTGGAGACACTGCAGCATGTAAACGCTCATGTGTGCCAGGCTGCCCAGAGGCGACGAAAGGCTGTCCTCTGTGGGAGGTGTATCGTCCGTGTCCTCTGTATCCCCCCAGCCACGCACCAGTGATGGCCATGAGCTGGCCTGGGTGCCACCCTGCTGTGAACATGGTTCCATCTCCTCCTCCAGCTCCTCCTCCTCCTCATCCTCCTCATCCTCCAGAACTGTGCCCCTGCTGGACAATTGTGTCCCTGGCGTTTGTGTGTGCAGGAACCCACCCTCGGAGCCCCTTGCGAATGACTGCCCTGAAAGCCTTTGAAATGTTACCTCTTCATCCTCCTCCTCCTCCTCCTCATCCTGTGCCACATCCTCTTCCATCATCGCCCGAATTGTTTTTTCAAGGAGGCATAGAAGTGGGATAGTTAAGCTGAGAACGGCGTCATTGTCACTGGCCATGTTGGTGGAGTACTCAAAACAGCGCAACAAGGCACAATATATGCAAATGTCAAATATGCAAACTATGTCGCAATTTAATGTTTTTTTACACCAAAAGGGTGTGTATTGAATAGCGGAATAGGATAAAAAACTGTGTATCTCACACGTACAAACACAGACTAGGCCCGATTAAATTTTTTCCTACCCTAAAGGGAGGATGAGGAAGAGGAGTATGGAACAGGCAGCACCCTCAAATCTTCAGAAGTATGAGATGAACCCCAAAAACTTGGAAAGGTGGATCTCACACGTACCGACACAGACTATTCCGCAATTTAATTGAGCCCCAAAGGTTTTTATTGAATAGCGGAATAGGAAATATGATCAAAAAAAGTGTATGTTTTTCACACGTACAGAAGCACACTAGGCCCCAATTACTATTGTTTGTACACCTAAAAGGATGGATGAGGAGGAGGAGGAGGAGGAGGAGTATAGAACAGGCAGCACCCTCAAAGCTTCAGAAGTATGAGATGAACCCCAAAAACTTGGAAAGGTGGATCTCACACGTACCGACACAGACTATTCCGCAATTTAATTGAGCCCCAAAGGTTTTTATTGAATAGCGGAATAGGAAATATGATCAAAAAAAGTGTATGTTTTTCACACGTACAGAAGCACACAAGGCCCCAATTACTATTGTTTGTACACCTAAAAGGATGGATGAGGAGGAGGAGGAGGAGGAGGAGTATAGAACAGGCAGCACCCTCAAAGCTTCAGAAGTATGATATGAACCCCAAAAACTTGGAAAGGTGGATCTCACACGTACAGACACAGACTATTTCGCAATTTAATTGAGCCCCAAAGGTTTTTATTGAATAGCGGAATAGGAAATATGATCAAAAAAAGTGTATGTTTTTCATACGTACAGAAGCACACTAGGCCCCAATTACTATTGTTTGTACACCTAAAAGGATGGATGAGGAGGAGGAGGAGGAGTATAGAACAGGCAGCACCCTCAAAGCTTCAGAAGTATGAGATGAACCCCAAAAACTTGAAAAGGTGGATCTCACACGTACCGACACAGACTATTCCGCAATTTAATTGAGCCTCAAAGGTTTTTATTGAATAGCGGAATAGGAAATATGATCAAAAAAAAGTGTATGTTTTTCACACGTACAGAAGCACACTAGGCCCCAATTGCTATTGTTTGTACACCTAAAAGGATGGATGAGGAAGAGGAGGAGGAGGAGTATAGAACAGGCAGCACCCTCAAAGCTTCAGAAGTATGAGATGAACCCCAAAAACTTGGAAAGGTGGATCTCACACGTACCGACACAGACTATTCCGCAATTTAATTGAGCCCCAAAGGTTTTTATTGAATAGCGGAATAGGAAATATGATCAAAAAAAAGTGTATGTTTTTCACACGTACAGAAGCACACTAGGCCCCAATTACTATTGTTTGTACACCTAAAAGGATGGATGAGGAAGAGGAGGAGGAGGAGTATAGAACAGGCAGCACCCTCAAAGCTTCAGAAGTATGAGATGAACCCCAAAAACTTGGAAAGGTGGATCTCACACGTACCGACACAGACTATTCCGCAATTTAATTGAGCCCCAAAGGTTTTTATTGAATAGCGGAATAGGAAATATGATCAAAAAAAAGTGTATGTTTTTCACACGTACAGAAGCACACTAGGCCCCAATTACTATTGTTTGTACACCTAAAAGGATGGATGAGGAAGAGGAGGAGGAGGAGTATAGAACAGGCAGCACCCTCAAAGCTTCAGAAGTATGAGATGAACCCCAAAAACTTGGAAAGGTGGATCTCACACGTACCGACACAGACTATTCCGCAATTTAATTGAGCCCCAAAGGTTTTTATTGAATAGCGGAATAGGAAATATGATCAAAAAAAAGTGTATGTTTTTCACACGTACAGAAGCACACTAGGCCCCAATTACTATTGTTTGTACACCTAAAAGGATGGATGAGGAAGAGGAGGAGGAGGAGTATAGAACAGGCAGCACCCTCAAAGCTTCAGAAGTATGAGATTGTGTTCACTGTACCCCACAAAGATTGTGTTCACTGTACCCCACAAAGATTGTGTTCACTGCACCCCACAAAGATTGTGTTCACTGTACCCCACAAAGGTTTTGTTCACTGCACCCCACAAAGATTGTGTTCACTGTACCCCACAAAGGTTTTGTTCACTGCACCCCACAAAGATTGTGTTCACTGTACCCCCCAAAGATTTTGTTCACTGCACCCCAAAAGGATTGTCTTCACTGCACCCCACAAGGATTATCTTCACTGCACCCCACAAAGATTGTGTTCACTGTACCCCACAAAGATTTTGTTCACTGCACCCCACAAAGATTTTGTTCACTGCACTCCAAAAGGATTGTCTTCACTGCACCCCACAAAGATTGTGTTCACTGTACCCCACAAAGGTTTTGTTCACTGCACCCCACAAAGATTGTGTTCACTGTACCCCACAAAGGTTTTGTTCACTGCACCCCACAAAGATTTTGTTCACTGCACTCCAAAAGGATTGTGTTCACTGCACCCCAAAAAGATTGTGTTCACTGCACCCCAAAAAGATTGTGTTCACTGCAGCCCACACACAGAAAAATGGATGTGGATCACTGACACCTGCCTATCTCCTATCCCACACCACACAGCAATATCGATTGTAGTTTGTAGAACACACTGACCCTATAATTCAGCAGACTATATCCCTAAAATGCCTACAACTCGCCCTGCCTAAACACTCCGACCTGTCCCTCAATTCTATCCGGACACAAATGGTTTTTTCCTGCCTATCTTTCCCTAATCAGCTGCCAGCACGTTGATGTGTGCTCTGTCCCTGATCTAAGCAGCATAATGACGCCGCTGCGGCTGCCTCAAACTTATAAAGACTTGGTCACATGCTTCAGACGGCCAATCACAGCTACTGAGACATTTGCAGGCATGGCTGGGATGGCTTAAGGCACACCAGTTAAACGATTGTTGATTGGCTGTTGAAAGCCCGCCATGAAAAGAGCGCCAAAGCATGCAAAACCTGGAAATAAAACGACCGAACACGGATTTTTACCCGAATATACAGTAAAGTGTCTGTGTTCGTGTAACAAAAATCCAATTATTCGGTACGAACACGAATAATACAGTCCGTGTTCGCTCAACACTAATCATGACTAAAAAAAGGCTTTTTAGTCATTTGGAGTCCGTGTTCGCTCAACACTAATCATGACTAAAAAAAGGCTTTTTAGTCATTTGGAGACCTAAATTTAGTCATTTTGACCCAAAAAAATGTTTCAGACCATTGGTTACCAAATGCAATTATCTTGTCCAAAATCGGCTTTTTAAGACTGTAAAAGACGAAAATACAGTCATTTTGACTAAAAAATAAATTCAGACCTTTGGTGACCAAATGCAGTTATCATGACTAAAAAAGGCTTTTTAGACACTTGGAGACCAAAATAGAGTCATTTTTACCAAAAAAAACATTTTCAGGCCATTGGTTACAAAATGCAATTATCTTGTCTAAAATCGGCGTTTTAAGACTCTAAACGACTAAAAAAATTTCAGACCTTTGGTGACCAAATGCAGTTATCATGACTAAAAAAGGCATTTTAGACACTTGGAGACCAACATAGAGTCATTTTAAACAAAAAAACTTTCAGGCCATTACTTAACCAAATACAGTTATCTTGTCTAAAACCGGCGTTTTAAGCCTCTAAAAGACGAAAATACAGTCATTTTCACTAAAAAAGAAATGTCAGACCTTTGGTGACCAAATGCAGTTATTTCGACTGAAAAAGGCAAATTAGAAACTTGGAGACCAAGATTTAGTCATTTTTACCCCCAAAAAATGTTTCAGGCCATTGGTTGCCAAATGCAATTATCTTTCAAAAACCGGCTTTTTAAGACTCTAAAAGACGAAAATACATTAATTTTGACTAAAAACAAATTTTCAGACCTTTTGTGACCAAATGCAGTTATCTTGACTAAAAAAAAGGCTTTTTAGAAACTTGGAGACCAAAATAGTCATTTTGACCAAAAACTATTTTTCGGGCCATTGGTTACAAATAGAGTTGAGCGGACACCTGGATGTCCGTGTTCGGCGGGTTCGGCCGAACTTTAAAAAAAAGTCAGAGTCCGTGTCCTGGACTTTTTCCGAACTCTGAACTTTCAGGCACTAAAATGGCTCTAAAACACCAATGGAAAGGGCTAGAGTGCTGCAAATGGCAGCAAAACGTAGTTAAGTGCATGGCAAGTGCTCTGCAAACAAATGTGGATAGGGAAATAACTTAAACAACAAAAAAAAACAGAAAAATAAAACAATGTTCTTAATCTGTGAAGGACGAGGCCCATATGGAGTAGGAGGGAGGTTGAGGTGGTGGTGGATGTGGTGGTGTCATAGGCATGCGCACAGGGTGTGCAGGGTGTGCCTGGGCACACCCTAATCACCTAGAGCACATTAGCATTATCACTCTGTTTGCCAGTGAGGAGATGGGAAAGATCTCCCTCGGACCTGCTCTGCCATAAGAGAAGTGCCACACACTTCTATTTCACTTTGCCAGCAGGGAGAGTAATGTACCGGGGCCATATACATGTAGGAAAACACATGCATGTGTATTTAAACTTTGGGGTGCACACCCTAATGCAATAGGCTGCGCACACCTATGGGCGGTGTAGGTGGAAGCGGCGGTGGAGGAGGACGAGGTAGCCAACACTGCTTTTTTTCAGTCATTTTAAATAAGGGTACACCCCAAAAGAGTGAGAAAGATCAAAAATAGAACAATGGCTGGGTAAGGTCGGTATCCATCTCTATTCTGCACAAGGTACGGAAAAGTCCTGTGGGATCCATGCCTGGTTCATTTTAATGAACGTGAGCTTGTCCACATTGTCTCTGGATGCTGGTCTCTTGTCGCTTGTCTGTGATAACGCCCCCAGCCGTGCTAAATACCCGTTCAGATAATACACTGGCTGCCGGGCACGCCAGCACCTCCAAGGCGTAAAGGGCAAGCTCAGGCCATGTGCCCAATTTGGAGACCCAGAAGTTGAAGGGGACAGACCCGTCATTCACTACATGTAGGCGTGTGCACACATACTGCTCCACCATGTTGGTGAAATGCTGCCTCCTGCTAAGACATTCCCTATGAGCTGCTGGTGCTGCTGTTTGTTGTGGCGTGCTGACAAAGCTTTTCCACATTTCGGCCATGCTAACCCTGCCTTCTGAGGTGCTGGCGGTGCCCTGGTTGCATTGGCGACCTCTTCCTCCTCCTCCTCTGCCTTGGCCTTGTGCTTCCACTGTGGCCCTGCTGTCAGGTGGGAATGCCAGCAGCATCGCGTCTACCAGCGTGCGCTTGTACTCGCGCATCTTGCGATCGCGCTCCAGTGAGTGAATTAAGGACGGTACATTGTCCTTGTAACAGGGATCCAGCAGCATGGCCACCCAGTAATCAGCACAAGTTAGAATGTGGGCAACTCGGCGGTCGTTGTGGAGACACTGCAGCATGTAATCGCTCATGTGTGCCAGGCTGCCCAAAGGCAACGAAAGGCTGTCCTCTGTGGGAGGTGTATCGTCTGTGTCGTGTCCTCTGTATCCCCTAGCCACGCACCAGTGATGGCCATGAGCTGGCCTGGGTGCCACCCTGCTGTGAACATGGTTCCATCTCCTCCTCCATCTCCTCCTCCTCATCCTCCAGAACTGTGCCCCTGCTGGACAATTGTGTCCCTGGCGTTTGTGTGTGCAGGAAACCACCCTCGGAGCCACTTGAGAATGACTGCCCTGAAAGCCTTGGAAATGTTACCTCTTCATCCACCTCCTCCTCCTCATCCTGTGCCACATCCTCTTCCATCATTGCCCGAATCGTTTTTTGAAGGAGGCATAGAAGTGGGATAGTTAAGCTGACAACGGCATCATCGGCACTGGCCATGTTGGTGGAGTAGTCAAAACAGCGCAACAAGGAACACAGGTCTCGCATGGAGGCCCAGTTATTGGTGGTGAAGTGGTGCTGTTCCGCAGAGCGACTCACACGTGTGTGCTGCAGCTGAAACTCCACTATGGACTGCTGCTGCTCGCGCACAGTCTTTCCAGCATGTGCAAGGTGGAGTTCCACCTTGTGGGCACGTCACATATGAGGCGGTGAGCGGGAAGGCCGAAGTTACGCTGCAGCGCTGACAGGCGAGCAGCAGCAGGGTGAGAACGCCTAAAGTGCGCACAGACGGCCCGCACTTTCTGCAGCAGCTCTGACATATCGGGGTAATTTTTAAGGAACCTCTGCACCACCAAATTCAGCACATGCGCCAGGCAAGGGATGTGCATCAAACCGGCTAGGCCCAGAGCTGCTATGAGATTTCGCCCGTTATCGCACACCACCAGGCCGGGCTTGAGGCTCGCTGGCAGCAACCACTCATTTGTCTGCTGTTCCATGCTCCTCCACAACTCCTGTGCAGTGTGTGGTTTTTCCCCCAAACAGGCAAGTTTTAAAACTGCCTGCTATCGTTTACCCCTGGCTGTGCTGAAGTTGGTGGTGAAGGTGTTACACTGACTAGATGAGAAGGCGGTAGAGGATGAGGAAGCGGAGTAGGAGGAGTTAGGAACAGGAGGCAAACTGAAGCGCCCTGCAATCCTCGGTGGTGGAAGGACATGCGCCAAATTGCTATCCGCCACAGGCCCATCCGCCACTGCATTTACCCAGTGTGCCGTTAGGGAGAAATAACGCCCCTGACCGTGCTTACTGGTCCACGTATCGGTAGTTAGGTGGACCTTGGCACAGATGGCGTTGCGCAGTGCACACCTGATTTTTTCCCCCACTTGGTTGTGCAGGTAAGGGATGGCTTGCCTGGAAAAGTAGTGGCGGCTGGGCACGACGTACTGTGGGACAGCCACCGACATAAGGCTTTTAAAACTGTGCGTCTCCACCAGACGGAATGACAGCATTTCAAAGGCCAAGAATTTTGAAATGCTGGTATTCAGGGCCAGGGATCGTGTGTGGGTAGGGGGGTACTTCCTCTTCCTCTGAAGTGTTTGGGAGATGGAAATCTGAACACTTCCACGGGACATTGTGGAGATGGTTGGTGACCCAGGTGGTGGTTTTGCTGACAGATCGTCTGTTTGCGGGGTGGCAGGTGCCGGTATCACTACAGAGGTGGATGGAGAGGCCGAGATTGCAGCAGAAGAGGAAGCAGGAGAAGCCAGAGACCTTTCTTGGTTTTGAAGGTGTCTACTCCACTGCAGCTTGTGCTTTTCACTTAGATGCCTGATCATGCAGGTTGTGCTCAGGTTGAGAAGGTTTATGCCTCGCTTTAGGTTCTGATTGCACAGGGTGCAAACCACTCGTGTCCTGTCATCAGCACATTCCACGCTAGAGAACTCCTTTGAGCTGGCTTTGGTGCGCTCGGTCCCTTGCTGCGTTGGGCAGTAGCAGGCGTAGTGTCTAGGGCACGGCCGCTCCGCTTCTGCACCCTGCTCCCTCTTCTGCTGTGCTGGTGGCTCTGTGCATCCACAGCCTCTTCCTCCAAACTACTCAGGTCACCTGCATGACCTTCATTCCATGTGGGGTCGAGGACCTCATCGTCCTCCACATCATCTTCCACCCAGTCTTCACCCCTGCCCTCCTTGTCGGTCTCCACAATTCTGAGTGCCGCAGCAGTTGGCACCTGCATTTCATCATCATCGGAGACGTGCTGCGATGGTCCTTCCATGTACTCATCTTGAGAAATAAGTGGTTGGGCATCGCTGCACTCAATCTCTTCCACTTCTGGGGCAGAACTAGGTGGATGGCCCTGGGAAACCCTGCTGACAGAGTCATCCAAAAAGAAGAAGAGACTGCTGCATGACTTGGGGCTCAGACTGCTTGCCTGATTTGCAAGGGGGTGAGGTGAAAGACGGTTGGACATCGGCTGCAGGTGCCAACTCTGACCTTTCTGCAGTAGACTGGGTGGGAGAGATGTGAAGGAACTGGAGGCACTGTCAGCAGCAAACCAATCTACTATCGCCTCTACTTGTTCTGGCCTCATCACTTCTAGAGGCGCATGATGCCCTACCAAATACTGCTGCAGGTTCTGTCGCCTACTCACACTTGAGGAAGGTGTTTCACTTGTGCGTGTAGCTGGCACAGATCGACCACGTCCTCTCCTTGCAACAGGAGCTCTACCAGCAGCACCACGACCCAGGCCACGGCCCCTATTTGACGGTCTCCTCATATTTCTGTAATTTATGATCTTGCCCTAGAAAGGTGTTTATTGAATAGCGGAACAAAACAACAACAGTATCGCACGGGTGTATCTCACAGTCAAATATGCAAACTATGCCGCAATTTAATTTTTTTTACCCAAAAAGGGTGTTTATTAAATAGCGGAATAGAAAAACAGTATAAAAATACAACGGGTGTATCTCACAGTCAAATATGCAAAGTATGACGCAAATTTAATTTTTTTCACTCCAATATTGAATAGCGGAATAGGAAAAATTTTATAAAACGGTGTATCTCACACATACAAACACAGACTAGGCCCCGATTACAATTTGTTGTACCCTAAAGGCAGGATGATGATGAGGAAGAAGAGTAGAAGAAGTTCGGAACAGGAGGCAAACTAAAGCACCCTGCAATCCTCGGCGGTGGAAGGAGATGCGCCAAACAAATTTAAAAAGGTGTATCTCACATGTACCAATACAGACTATGCCGTAATTTAATTTTTTACACTCAAACAGGGTGTATATTGAATAGCGGAATAGAAAAAATTTTATAAAACGGTGTATCTCACACGTACAAACACAGACTAGGCCCCGATTACAATTTTTTGTACCCTAAAGGCAGGATGAGGATGAGGAGTAGGAGGAGGTCGGAACAGGAGGCAAACTGAAGCACCCTGCAATCCTCGGCGGTGGAAGATGCGCACCAAAATATTGGAAGGTGTATCTCACACGTACCTATACAGACTATGCCGCAATTTAATAATTTTTACCCTAAAGGGTGTAGATTGAATAGCGGAATAGAAAATATGATATCAAAAGGTGTATCTATCTCACACGTACAGACCCAGACTAGGCCCTATTTACTATTTTTTCTAACCTAAAGGCAAGATGAGGAGTAGGAGGAGTTCGGAACAGCAGGAGGCAAACTGAAGCACCCTGCAATCCTCGGCGGCGCCCCAAAAATTGGAAAGGTGTATCTCACACGTACCGATACAGACTATCCCGCAATTTAATTATTTTTACCCCAAGGGTGTAGATTGAATAGCGGAATAGAAAATATGATATCAAAAGGTGTATCTATCTCACACGTACAGACCCAGACTAGGCCCTGGTTACTATTTTTTCTACCCTAAAGGCAGGATGAGGAGTAGGAGGAGTTTGGAACAGGCAGGAGGCAAATGCAATCCTCGGCGGTATAAGATGCGCCCCAAAAATTGGAAAGGTGTATCTCACACGTACCGATACAGACTATCCAGCAATTTAATTATTTTTACCCCAAAGGGTGTAGATTGAATAGCGGAATAGAAAATATGATATAAAATTGGTGATTTTTCAATAGCACATGTGAACACAGCAGTGTATTATGTCAGTCAGCTCTAAGTATTGTAATTTTTAAATAGCTTAGTACAGACTATGCCACAATTAATTTTTTTTTAACCCAAAAGGGTGTATATTGAATAGTGGAATAGAAAAAAGTGTATAAAATTGAAAATCACTAGCACATGCAAACACAGCAGTGTCTTATGTGAGTCAGCTCTGGTGCAGGCTATGAAGGGAAAAAAAAAGGAAAATTCCCCTTTGAGTTTGTAATTTTTAAATAGATTAGTACAGACTATGCCACAATTAAATTTTTGTAACCCAAAAGGGTGTATATTGAATAGTGGAATTGAAAAAAGTGTATAAAATTTAAAATCACTCAATAATAGCACATGTGAACACAGCAGTGTCTTATCACAGTCAGCACTGAAGCAAAAACGCTGCACACAACTGACTGATAAAAATAGATTTTTTTTCTCCCTCCTCCTCAGCGGGCAAAAAGATTGTGTTCACTGCACCACCCCACACACAGCAAAATCGATGTGGAACACTGACCCTGCCTATTCTCCAGCCTCGCCCTAATATTGTCGATAAGATCGTTCACTGGCACTGCACAACCAACCCCCCAAACAGCAAAATCGATGTAGAACACTGACCCTGCCTATTCTCCAGCCTCGCAGTAAAATGCCCTAATAACTCGCCCAGCCTGCACTCCATCCTGACCCTGCATTCTTTTTGGACACAATACAATTTTTCACTGTCTGTCCCTAATCAGCAGCCAGCACGTATGATGTGTGCTCTCTCCCTAAACTACAGCAGAATGAAGCAGCACGCTGGGGCTCTCGAACTTATAAAGACATGGTCACATGCTTCAGATGGCCAATCACAGCTACCAATACATTAGTAGGCATGGGTGGGATGGCTTAAGGCACACCAGTTAAATGCTTGTTGATTCGCTGTTGAAAGCCTGCCATTAAAAGCGCGCCATTACATACAAACCCGGAAATAAAATGTTAGAACACGGATTTTAAACCCGAACATACAGTGAAAATTTCGGGTCAGTGTTCGGGTAACAAAAATCCAATTATTCAGTACGAACACAAATAATATAGTCCGTGTTCGCTCAACACTAGTTAAGAAATGCAATTATCTTGTCTAAACCCGGCTTTTTAAGACTCTAAAAGACGAAAATACAGTCATTTAGACTAAAAAAACTTTCAGACCTTTTAGTGTCTTTAAAAGCCGGTTTTAGAAAAGATAATATCATTTCGTAACCAATGGTCTGAAAAAATGTTTTTTGGTCAAAATGACTCTATTTTGGTCTCCAAGTGTCTAAAAAGCCTTTTTAGTCAAAATAAGTGCATTTGGTCACCAAAGGTCTGAACATTTTTTTTAGTCAAAATGGCAGTATTTTCGTCTTTTAGAGTCTTAAAAAGCCGTTTTTGGACAAGATAATTGCATTTGGATACCAATGGCCTGAAACAATTTTTTTGGGTCAGAATGACTCGATTCTGGTCTCAGAGTGTCTAAAAAAGCCTTTTTTAGTCAAGATAACTGTATTTGGTCACCAAAGGTCTGAATGTGTTTTTTAGTCAAAATGACTGTATTTTCGTCTTATAGAGTCTTAAAAAGCCGGTTTTTGACAAAATAAATGCATTTCGTAACCAGTGGCCTGAAAAAAGTTTTTTGGTCAAAATGACTCTTTTTTGGTCTCCAAAGTGTCTAAAAAGCCTTTTTTTAGTTATGATTACTGCATTTGGTCACCAAAGGTCTGAACATTTTTTTGTCAAAATGGCAGTATTTTCGTCTTTTAGAGTCTTAAAACGTCGGTTTTAGACAAGATAACTTCATTTGGTAAACCAATGGCCTGAAAAAAGCTTTTTTGTTCAAAATTACTCTATGTTGGTCTCCAAGTGTCTAAATGGCCTTGTCTAAAAGGTCTAAAAGATAACTGTATTTGGTCACCAAAGGTCTGAAAATTTGTTTTTAGTCAAAATGACTGTATTTTCGTCTTTTAGAGTCTTAAAAAGCCGATTTTAGGAAAGATAATTGCATTTGGCAACCAATGGCCTGAAAAAATGTTTGTTGGTCAAAATGACTATTTTGTTCTCCAAGTGTCTAAAAAGCCTTTTTTAGTCAAAATAAGTGCATTTGGTCATCAAAGGTCTGAATTTTTTTTGTCAAAATGACCGTATTTTCGTCCTTTAGAGTCTTAAAACGCCGGTTTTAGACAAGATAACTGCATTTTATAAACCAATGGCCTGAAACATTTTATTGGTCAAAATGACTATTTTGGTCTCCAAGGGTCTACAAAGTATTTTTAGGCAAAATAAGTGAATTTGGTCAACAAAGGTGTGAAATTTTTTTTTAGTCAAAATGACTGTATTTTCGTCTTTTAGAGTTTTAAAAAAGACGCTTTTGGACAAGATAATTGCATTTGGTAACCAATTTCCTGAAACATTTTTTGGGTCAGAATGACTCGATTTTGGTCTCCAAGTGTCTAAAAATACGTTTTTAGTCAAGATAACTGTATTTGGTCACCAAAGGTCAGAACATTTTTTTTAGTCAAAATGGCAGTATTTTCGTCTTTTAGAGTCTTAAAAAGCCGTTTTTGGACAAATTAAATTGCATTTGGTAACCAATTGCCTGAAACATTTTTTGGGGTCAGAATGACTCGATTTTGGTCTCCAAGTGTCTTAAAAGCCATTTTCAGTCAAGATATCTGCATTTTGTCACCAAAGGTCTGAAAATTTGTTTTAGTCAAAATGACTGTATTTTCATCCTTTAGAGTCTTAAAAATTCGGTTTTTAGACAAGATAATTGCATTTTGTACCCAATGGCCTGAATTTTTATTTTTTGGTCAATATGACTCTATTTTTGTCTCCAAGTGTCTAAAAAGCCTTTTTTAGTTATGTTTTGGTCACCAAAGGTCTGAAATTATTTTTTTAGTCAAAATTACTGTATTTTCGTCTTTTAGTGTCTTAAAAAGCCGGTTTTAGAAAAGATAATATCATTTCGTAACCAAAGGCCTGAAAAATTTGTATTTGGTCAAAATGACTCTATTTTGATCTCCAAGTGTCTTAAAAGCCTTTTTTAGTCAAGATATCTGCATTTGGTCACCAAAGGTCTGAAAATTAGTTTTTAGTCAAAATGACTGTATTTTCGTCTTTTAAAGTCTTAAAAAGCCGATTTTTGAAAAGATAATTGCATTTGGCAACCAATGGTCTGAAAAAAATTTTGTTGGTCAAAATGACTATTTTGGTCTCCAAGTGTCTAAAAAGCCTTTTTTAGTCAAAATAGGTGCATTTGGTCATCAAAGGTCTGAAATTTTTTTTAGTCAAAATGACTGTATTTTCGTCTTTTAGAGTCTTAAAACGCCGGTTTTAGACAAGATAACTGCATTTTATAAACCAATGGCCTGAAACATTTTATTGGTCAAAATGACTCTATTTCGGTCTCCAAGTGTCTATACAATATATTTTTAGGTAAAATAAGTGCATTTGGTCAACAAAGGTCTGAAATTTTTTTAGTCAAAATGACTGTATTTTCGTCTTTTAGAGTTTTAAAAAGACGCTTTTGGACAAGATAATTGCATTTGGTAACCAATGGCCTGAAACATTTTTTGGTGCAGAATGACTCCATTTTGGTCTCCAAGTGTCTTAAAAGCCTTTTTCAGTCAAGATAACTGCATTTGGTCACCAAAGGTCTGAAATTATTTTTTTAGTCAAAATTACTGTATTTTCGTCTTTTAGTGACTTAAAAAGCCGGTTTTAGAAAAGATAATATTTCGTAACCAATGGCCTGAAAAAATTGTATTTGGCCAAATGTATTTTCGTCTTCGAGAGTCTTAAAACGCCGTTTTTAGACAAGATAACTTCATTTGGTCACCAAAGGTCTGAAAATTTGTTTTTAGTCAAAATGACTGTATTTTCGTCTTTTAAAGGTTCAAAAGCCGATTTTTGAAAAGATAATTGCATTTGGCAACCAATGGCCTGAAAAAAATTTTGTTGGTCAAAATGACTATTTTGGTCTCCAAGTGTCTAAAAAGCCTTTTTTAGTAAAAAGAAGTGCATTTGGTCAAAGGTCTGAAATTGTTTTTTAGTCAAAATGACTGTATTTTCGTCTTTTAGAGTCTTAAAACGCCGGTTTTAGACAAGATAACTGCATTTTATAAACCAATGGCCTGAAACATTTTATTGTTCAAAATGACTCTATTTTGGTCTCTAAGTGTCTACAAAGTATTTTTAGGCAAAATAAGTGCATTTGGTCACCAAAGGTCTTAAAAAGTTTTTTTAGTTAAAATGGCAGTATTTTCGTTTTTTAGAGTCTTAAAAAGACGTTTTTGGAAAAGATAATTGCATTTGGTAACCAATGTCCTGAAACATTATTTTGGGTCAAAATTACTAAATTTTGGTCTCCAAGCGTCTAATATGCCTTTTTCAGTCGAAATAACTGCATTTGGTCACCAAAGGTCTAAAAAACATTTTTAGTCAAAATGACTGTATTTTCGTCTTTTAGCGTCTTAAAGGGCCGGTTTTAGTCAAGAAAATTGCATTTCGTAACCAATTGCATGAAATTTTTTTTGGTCAAAATGACTCTATTTTGGTCTCCAAGTGTCTAAAAAGCCTTTTTTAGTTATGATAACTGCATTTGGTCACCATAGGTCTGAAATTATTTTTTTAGTCAAAATGACTGTATTTTCGTCTTTTAGCGTCTTAAAAGGCCGGTTTTAGTCAAGAAAATTGCATTTCGTAACAAATGGCATGAAATTTATTTTGGTCAAAATGACTCTCTTTTGGTCTCCAAGTGTCTACAAAGCCTTTTTTTGTCAAGATAATTGCATTTGGTCACCAAAGGTCTGAAAGTATTTGTTTAAACAAAAATGACTGTATTTTCGTCTTTTAGAGTCTTAACAAGACGCTTTTGGACAAGATAATTGCATTTGGTAACCAATGGCCTGAAACATTTTTTGGATCAGAATGACACGATTTGGCTCTCCAAGTGTCTAAAAAGCCTTTTTTTTGTAAAGATAACTGCATTTGGTCACCAAAGGTCTGAAAATTAGATTTAGTCAAAATGACTGTATTTTCATCTTTTAGAGTCTTAAAAAGCTGATTTTAGACAAGATAACGGCATTTTATAAACCAATGGCCTGAAACATTTTATTGGTCAAAATGACTCCATTTTGGTCTTTTAGAGTTTTAAAAAGACGCTTTTTGGACAAGATAATTGCATTTGGTAACCAATTGCCTGAAACATGTTTTGGGTCAGAATGACTCGATTTTGGTCCCCAAGCGTCTAATATGCCTTTTTCAGTCAAAATAACTGCATTTGATCACAAAAGGCCTGGAAAAAATGTTTAGTCAAAATGACTGTATTTTCGTCTTTTAGAGTCTTAAAACGCCGGTTTAAGACAAGATAACTGCATTTTATAAACCAATGGCCTGAAACATTTTATTGGTCAGAATGACTCGATTTTGGTCTCCAAGTGTCTAAAAAGCCTTTTTTATTTATGATAACTGCATTTGGTCACCAAAGGTCTGAAATTTTTTTTAGTCAAAATTACTGTATTTTCGTCTTTTAGTGTCTTAAAAAGCCGGTTTTAGAAAAGATAATATCATTTCGTAACCAATGGTCTGAAAAATTGTTTTTGGTCAAAAAGACTGTATTTTCGTCTTTTAGAGTCTTAAAAAGCCGGTTTTTGAAAAGATAATTGCATTTGGCAAACAATGGCCTGAAAAAAAAGCTTTTTTGGGTCAGAATGACTCGATTCTGGTCTCCAAGTGTCTAAAAAAGCCTTTTTTAGTCAGAATAACTGCATTTGATCTCAAAAGGTCTGAAAAAAATGTTTAGTCAAAATTACTGTATTTTCGCATTTTATAAACCAATGGCCTGAAACATTTTATTGGTCAAAATGACTCTATTTTGGTCTCCAAGTGTCTACAAAGTATTTTTAGGCAAAATAAGTGCATTTGGTCACCAAAGGTCTGAAAAAGTTTTTTTTAGTTAAAATGGCAGTATTTTCGTTTTTTAGAGTCTTAAAAAGACGTTTTTGGAAAAGATAATTGCATTTGGTAACCAATGGCCTGAAACATTATTTTGGGCAAAATGACTACATTTTGGTCTCCAAGCGTCTAATATGCCTTTTTCAGTCGAAATAACTGCATTTGGTCACCAAAGGTCTAAAAAAAAATGTTTAGTCAAAATGACTTTATTTTCGTCTTTTAGAGTCTTAAAACGCAGGTTTTAGACACGATAACTGCATTTTATAAACCAATGGCCTGGGTCAACAAAGGTCTGAAAATTCTTTTAGTCAAAATGACTGTATTTTCGTCTTTTAGAGTTTTAAAAAGACGCTTTTGGACAAGATAATTGCATTTGGTAAAACCATCCGTATATTAAGTCGCGCTAATTGAAGAAATGGAAAATCAAGTCCATAATGTCCATAATTGGGATCACAATGTTCAGAAAAGACTCCCTATGGATGTCCGCTTACCAGAGCTGATAAGACAAAAGGCAGGTTCTCTAGAATAATCACGTCCCCTTGATAGCAGACCGGAACCAATATTCTCCCGTTATTCGGCAGTATTGAACGGAAAAATGAAAAACGCAATAGCGTAAAACCCAACACAAATGGAACTATTACACCACGGTGAGTAATAACTGATTCCCTAACTCTAGGGAACTGTGATCCGCCACAGTTCCCTAGAGGTCCAATATTGCTACAGGCGATCTGTATACTCCCTTTGGGTAAGAGGCCAATCTCTCCGGTGAAGGCTGGCATGTCACTTTGTTTGGTGTTTTTGGTTTTCAGCTATTTGGCTTGATCCTATCATCTTCTGGTAAGAGGCGAGCCATCATTGGTGGAGGTTTCACACACATTAGGATACCTATATAGGATTCTGCACTCACTTGGCGTTTCTAATTTCTTATTATGGTAAGAGTTGACACCTGCTGGCTGAGGATTCCACTTTAGTTATTTGATTTGCACCTACAATCACCTATTTTTGGTAAGAGGTACCTATAGGTGTCTTTATCTACAGATTTCTATTTCACTACATTTCCAATATCTGTTATTATTGAACACATTCACAATCAGTTATTACTCACCGTGGTGTAATAGTTCCATTTGTGTTGGGTTTTACGCTATTGCGTTTTTCATTTTTCCGTTCAATACTGCCGAATAACGGGAGAATATTGGTTCCAGTCTGCTATCAAGGGGACGTGATTATTCTAGAGAACCTGCCTTTTGTCTTATCAGCTCTGGTAAGCGGACATCCATAGGGAGTCTTTTCTGAACATTGTGATCCCAATTATGGACATTATGGACTTGATTTTCCATTTCTTCAATTAGCGCGACTTAATATACGGATTCTTATAAGGGTGTGGTCACACTTGAAGTCGCTGCTGTGTGCTATATTTCCATCAGCGCGGTTATTCATCCATATATTCCATTTACTACTTGACCTTTAACTGCAGCTTTTGGTGTTTGATCCAGATTGATATGGATATCTTTGAATATCGTGCCTCTAAGTCTCTTAACACTGACGGGGTTTTTGAGGCTCTGACAACTGAGGAGACTGATATGAGTGGGCTCTTTATGAGGCTGAAGAACCTACTCGTATCAGAGATCCACACCAAGTGGGACATAGCCTTTCTTGACACCTATATCAAGAAGACTATGGTTCCCAGGAGCCTGAGATGGGAGGTCAGCCCCCAACTAGACGAGACTGAGTTGGAAGACTGGTATAAATATTTTAATGAAGCTGGGGTAAACTTTTTGCGATTCCTATCAGGAAGGAAAACTGCTAAACTCTCCAGACTCGATGACGAGGTTAAACTGGTCAAAGAGAAATTAGCACCCTATATGGAGAGTGCAGAATATAAATCCTCCTCCTCTGATCTTCTGAAGAATCTTGAGAAAGAGGAAAAGGATCAGAGGATTAAGAAACGTAAAAAGTTTAATAGAGATCTCCAGGATTATCTGTCTAGCGGTGTCTTTGAGTGGCAGAAGCGACTAATGGCAGAATTAAACCCTGAGGATGACACTATGGAAGTAACCACTTTTCAAACTAGTGTGGCTGTACCTATTCCCCCACAAACGACTAATACCAGTAAAACACAAAAGAAGGGACCCCATCAAAATAATCGTCGCCCTTCGTTTAAATCCCCCTTTAGGGGTCAAAACCCCAAAAAAGGTAAACAACCTTCCAACCAACACAAGCCAAATAACTCTTATAACAATCAGGGCTATAAGACTAATTGGCAACATGTCACGGAACCATGAACCAGACGTACAACAACAGATAAGTGAAAATAAGAAAGCTTTATTGAAAAACAAGCTATAAAGCAAAAGTCCAAACGGATGGCGAAACCGATGCAGAGTCTTTGCGAAGCCAGGGGTCGGGAACCAGCAGGGTAGTCAGACGAAGCCAGGATCAGGAACCAGCAGGGTAGTCAGACGAAGCCAGGATCAGGAACCAGCAGGGTAGTCAGACGAAGCCAGGAACAGGAACCAGAAGTAGCAGCAGTCTTAGTAGCATGTGAACACAGGACGACCAAGCAGGGAACTGAAGCCACAGACCTCCTATATATATATATATGAGCTAGGTATCCAGCTCCTCCCAGTGGGAAGGAGGAGCCGCAGGGTGGGAGGCTACAAGAAACCCAGAAACCAAGATGGCCGCCAGCACATGTCAAACGAAGGAGAACAGCAAGAAGGTAAGACCATGACAGTACCTCCCTCTCAAGGGCCCCTCCTCCGCGGAGTAAAAAACGGTTTCTGAGGGAAGCGTGCGTGGAAGGCTCGGAGCAAGGCAGGAGCATGGACATCTGCGGAGGGAACCCAGGAACGCTCCTCTGGACCATAACCACGCCAATGAACCAAAAACTGCACCTGACCGCGGACCAGGCGTGAGTCCAGGATATTGCTCACCTCATACTCCTCACGATTGCCCACTCGGACCGGACGAGGCCGAGGAACCGAGGAAGTGAAACGATTACACACCAGAGGCTTCAACAGGGAGACATGAAACACGTTGGAGATCCGCATGCCAGGAGGAAGCGCAAGGGCATAGGCTACCGGGTTTACCCTGCGAAGCACTCGGAAGGGACCAACAAAGCGAGGCGCCAGCTTGGGAGTGGGCACTCGAAGGTTGAGGTTGCGGGTGGACAACCATACACGGTCTCCGGCCTGGTAGGAAGGAGCAGGCGCTCGTCTGCGATCAGCCTGGAGTCTCTGGCGCTGCGCAGAGACCTCAAGGGACTTCTGGATCTGTACCCAAGAAGCACGTAGGACGGAAAGGTGATCCTCCACAGCCGGAATATCCTGGGGAGAGAATACCTCCGGTAACACGGCAGGTTGGAACCCATAGTTGGCCATGAAGGGAGACGTCCCAGAGGAAGAGTTCACCGCCGTGTTCCTGGCAAACTCAGCCCAAGGCAGGAGGTCAACCCAATTGTCTTGGTGATCGGAGACATAGCAACGAAGGAATTGCTCCAAGGCCTGATTGGAACGTTCTGCGGCCCCATTGGACTGAGGGTGGTAGGCCGAGGAGAAGGAGAGATGAATCCCCAACTGGGAGCAAAAGGCGCGCCAGAACCTGGACACAAACTGACTCCCCCGATCCGACACAATCTCCTTGGGCAAACCGTGCAACCGGAAGACCTCCCTGGCAAAAATCGTGGCCAACTCCTGTGCAGAGGGTAACTTCTTGAGAGGAACACAGTGACACATTTTGGAAAACCGATCCACAATCATGAGAATGACCGTATGGCCTCGGGATGCAGGGAGGTCCACAATGAAATCCATCCCCAGGTGTGACCATGGGCGCTCCCCGGTGGCTAAGGGTTGCAGAAGGCCCAACGGAAGGTGCCGAGGGGACTTACTCTGGGCACAAACGGAGCATGCCGCTACATATGCGGCGATGTCGGAACGTAGGGAAGGCCACCAGAACAGACGTGAAACAGCCCAGGACAGCTGATTCTTTCCAGGATGCCCCGCGGTCTTGGAGTTATGGTAGGTTCGCAACAACCGAGTGCGCAACTCCTCAGGCACAAAACATCTGCCGTTGGGTCTCCCAGAGGGAGCACCAGATTGAGCCGCCAAAATCTGCTCACCCAGGGGAGAGGTCAGGCTGGTGCGAATGGCAGCCAGGATCTGATTCGGAGGTATGACCGAAGTCGGAATCGACTCCTCCCTGGACAGGTCGGAGTACTGCCGTGATAAGGCATCAGCCCTGATGTTCTTGGAACCGGGTAGGTAGGAGACCACGTAATTAAAACGTGACAAGAACAGAGCCCATCTGGCCTGACGTGGTGTCAATCTCTTGGCCTCAGAGAGGTAGGTCAGATTCTTGTGGTCCGTCAGGATGAGGACCGGAACCACCGAACCCTCGAGCAAGTGCCTCCATTCTTTAAGAGCCTGCACGATGGCCAATAACTCCCTGTCACCAATCTGGTAGTTGCACTCCGCGGAAGACAGTTTCCGGGAGTAAAACCCACAAGGAAGCAGAGGACCCTCTGGTGTTCTACGCTGAGACAGAAGGGCGCCTACTCCCGTCTCAGACGCGTCCACCTCGAGGACAAAGGGCAACCCAGGGTTGGGATGCGACAGAATCGGAGCCGACACAAAGGCGGACTTTAGAGCCTCAAAAGCTCGGATGGCCTCGGGCGGCCAGACCTGGGAATTACTGCCCTTCCTGGTCAGATCCGTGAGAGGCTTGGCTAGCATGGAAAAGTCCCTGATGAACTTCCGATAATAATTGGTGAAGCCCAAAAAGCGCTGCAGGGAGCGAAGACCACTGGGCTGGGGCCACTGTAAGACAGCCGAAACCTTCTCAGGATCCATGGAGAACCCCTCAGCGGAAATGATGTAACCTAAGAAGGTTACCTGGGATCGGTGAAATTCGCATTTCTCAAGCTTACCGAACAGCTTGTTCTCTCGTAACCGTTGCAACACTCGTTTGACATCCAGAATGTGGGTCTCCATGGACTCAGAATATACCAAGATGTCATCCAGGTAGACCACCACACACTGCTGCAACAGGTCACGGAAAACATCGTTGATGAATTCCTGAAAGACTGCGGGCGCATTGCACAGCCCAAAGGGCATAACCAAGGATTCATAATGACCGGTCCTGGTGTTAAACGCGGTCTTCCACTCATCGCCCGCCTTGATCCTTACGAGGTTATATGCCGCCCTCAGGTCGAGTTTGGTAAAGACCGTGGCCCCTTTAAGGCGATCGAACAGCTCGGAAATCAAGGGTATCGGGTAAGCGTTCTTGATCGTGATGCGATTGAGACCCCTGTAATCGATGCAAGGCCTCAACTCACCGCCCTTCTTTTTCACAAAGAAAAATCCAGCCCCTGCCGGGGACGAGGATTTGCGAATGTGTCCACGTGAAAGCGCCTCCCTCACGTACTCCTCCATGGCCTCATTCTCCGCTACCGACAGTGGATAGACTTTGCCACGAGGAGGAACGGCACCAGATTGTAACTCGATGGCACAATCGTATGGGCGGTGCGGAGGTAGGGCAACCGCGCGCACCTTATCGAATACATCCCGGTACTCCTCGTATTCAGGGGGCAACAGAGAGTCCGAGGAAGTACACAGCAACTTGACAGGCCCATGGATGCAACTAGCCCCACACTGCGGTGACCACGAGAGGATCTCGGCCGATCTCCAATCGAAAATCGGATTATGCTTCTGGAGCCAGGGGTACCCCAAGACCACCGAGTAGTGTGGAGACGAAATAACCTGGAAGCAGACCGACTCTCTGTGGACGGCACCAATGGCTAACCCCACTGGAAGGGTCTCATGAGTCACGTGTGGCGGCAGAAGGGGTCTGCCGTCTATCGCCTCAAGAGCCAGAGGAGAACCTCGAGCCTGCAGAGGAATGGAATTGGCGGCAGCGAACACACTATCAATGAACAAACCACCAGCACCAGAGTCCACCAACGCCTGGGTCGTCACCGAGCCCCCGACCCAGGAAAGGACAACAGTGATCAGTGGTTTGTCAACACGGGAAACCGGGGACGAGGAGACTCCACCCAAGATCTGCCCCCGACAGGATCTCAGGTGCGAGCGTTTCCCTGGACGGTTCGGACATGCCAACCGAAAATGCCCACCGAGACCACAGTACATGCATCGGCCCTCGCGTCTCCGGAGTACCCTCTCCCCCTCGGACAGGCGAGCAAACCCCAGCTGCATGGGTTCACCTCCAGACAAGTCATCCCCAGGAGGCGTGGGAGGAGAGGGAGGCACGGGTGGGACAACAAAGGTAGGCGCCAATCTGTTAGGAGGCCTCCGCAGACTCTCCTTAAAGGAAGGTCTCTCCCTGAGTCTGGTGTCAATCAAAATCAGGAAAGAAATAAGAGACTCGAGCTCCACTGGT
Source organism: Pelophylax lessonae (assembly GCF_965119305.1). Classification (NCBI taxonomy): domain Eukaryota; kingdom Metazoa; phylum Chordata; class Amphibia; order Anura; family Ranidae; genus Pelophylax; species Pelophylax lessonae. The sequence continues at coordinate 253,682,652 of NC_138774.1, forward strand.
AGGTCCTTAGCTGCAACCTCATCCTTCAAGGCATCCGAGAGACCATGAGAGAAAGCAGCGACCAGAGCCTCATTATTCCAGCCCACCTCTGCTGCCAGGGTACGAAACTCAATGGCGTATTCAGCTACGGATCGTGAACCCTGTCTGATGGACATAAGGAGCTTCGCAGCAGAGGCAGCACGAGCCGGCACATCGAATACCTTCCGAAGAGAAGCAACAAAACCGGAAAACTCGGCAACCACCGGATTGTTGTTCTCCCATAAAGGGCTGGCCCAGGCCAAGGCCTTGTCCGAGAGCAGCGAGATTAAGAAGCCCACCTTTGATCTCTCAGTAGGAAAGGCATGTGGCAGCAACTCGAAATAAATGCCCACCTGGTTAAGGAAACCTCGGCACTGAGTTGGCTCTCCCCCAAAGCGCTGTGGAAGGGGGGCAGAACCGGACATACCCCGAAACACCGCAGGCGCAACAACAGGTGTCGGGGTAGACTCTGGCGCAACAACCGGAGCGGCAGTAGGAGCGGACCCAGGAGCGACAACCGACCCATCGGCAACGGGAGCGAAATGAACCGTGCGTTCAAGCAGGGTTTGCAACGCCACGGCGAACTGACCCAACAGGTGATCCTGCTGATCAAGTCTGGCAACCAGCGTGGGTAGTGAGGATGGCCCTGCACCGTCAGAATTCGTGGCCTGGGGTACCGTGCGTTCAAGCAGGGTTTGCAACACCACGGCGAACCGACCCAACAGGTGATCCTGCTGATCAAGTCTGGCAACCAGCGTGGGTAGCCAGGATGGCCCTGTACCGTCAGAATTCATGGCTTGGTCCTAATGCCACGGAACCATGAACCAGACGTACAACAACAGATAAGTGAAAATAAGAAAGCTTTATTGAAAAACAAGCTATAAAGCAAAAGTCCAAACGGATGGCGAAACCGATGCAGAGTCTTTGCGAAGCCAGGGGTCGGGAACCAGCAGGGTAGTCAGACGAAGCCAGGATCAGGAACCAGCAGGGTAGTCAGACGAAGCCAGGATCAGGAACCAGCAGGGTAGTCAGACGAAGCCAGGAACAGGAACCAGAAGTAGCAGCAGTCTTAGTAGCATGTGAACACAGGAGGACCAAGCAGGGAACTGAAGCCACAGACCTCCTATATATATATATGAGCTAGGTATCCAGCTCCTCCCAGTGGGAAGGAGGAGCCGCAGGGTGGGAGGCTACAAGAAACCCAGAAACCAAGATGGCCGCCAGCACATGTCAAACGAAGGAGAACAGCAAGAAGGTAAGACCATGACACAACAGGGTAGTAGAGAACATCAAAATGCTCCAAACTACCATAAGGGAGAGTATATACCAACGCCAGGTTATCCGAATACTCCACAATGGAGAAGGGGTCCTTATAATTACCCTGAGTCAGCCTATCACTACCAGAGAGATCAGGGTTCGGATTATGGCCATCAACGTCCATCATATGGGAGGTATGATCATAGTCCCCCTAGGCCAAGTACACATTGGTATGACCCACCTCCAGGACCAGTTAGAGGTCCAGATAGAGATCAGCGCTGGCAAGGAAGACCTGACAATAGACAGGACAATTATCACTATAATGTCCCGATAGAGAACAGATTTTATCCTTTAAGGGATAATGAGAGCCCCAATAACATGCAATTGCCCTCAAGCTCAAATGTTGTCCAACAATCTAGAGAGATAACGTCTGAAAATAATGCACCCCAATACCCTAGTAATCAAAGTTATCCAGGTTGGGGTTTTCCCAAGGTCACACAGGGAACCAAGCGCCCCGCCGAACCTCAAGAGGAGGAAGAGGAGGTAGGCGCATCCAATCTAAAAAAGGTAAAAACTTAGCAGGAGCTGGGGTGTTTAATTTGAGTAAAATAACGTTGTCAGAATCTGAAAAACTCATTTTAGACAAGGGCCTCAAATATGCTCCCCCTAAAGGCTTGGATAAGTTCCAAACTTACATGGATATTCACAAATATGTAAGAAAACTTAATGTTAAGACATACATACTGAGTAATCCCATTAAAGAAAATCGCATTGTTAGCTCAGAGATTCACCACTCTGGGCTATCTAATGCTTCCCTTTTTAACCCACCTGGATCTTTAGCCCCATCCTTGAGGGTTTTTAGGGATGTGTTACTCAGAGATTTGGACAAAATTAGGCCACACAGAACCTCCCTCTCAGCCGACCTACAAAAGGGCCTCGATTCCTTGTGTAATAACAAGGACTTGGTCATTAGGCCAGCAGATAAGGGGGGAGGTATCGTAGTACTCGACCGTTGTGACTATAACAACGAAATGCGACGCATTCTTGATGATAATCAGACTTATGTTCCCCTTTCTAAGGACCCAAAGTCTCTATATAAAAAGGCCTTGGTAGAGATAGTTGATAGGGGATTTGACCAAAATATAATCAATAAAAAGGAAAGAGCATATCTGGTTCCTAAGTGCCCTCGCACTCCGGTCATTTACTATCTCCCAAAATTGCATAAGAGTCTGACTTCCCCCCCGGGTCGTCCCATAGTCAGTGGCATTGACTCTGTGACGTCCCGGGTGGGGAAGTACATAGACTCTTATTTGCAACCCTTAGTGCAGACTACACCAGCATATATTAAAGATACAAGGCACGTCATTGGCCTTTTATCATCTTTGACCCCTACTGAACATCTTTGGATGGTCACGGCCGATGTGTCATCTTTATATACGGTCATTCCACATAATGTGGGATTAAATGCTGTGAATATGTATCTCAATAGGGATTCAAGTCTGCCGTTAAGGCAGATTTCCTTTATTATGGAACTATTGGAGTTTGCCACCCACCATAATTATTTTTGGTATAGTGGACAGTTCTATCGCCAAGTTACCGGCGTGGCCATGGGGGCGAAATATGCCCCCTCTTTGGCCAACCTATTCATGGCCCAGTGGGAGGAGGACGTCATCTATGCCCATCACAGGCCGCAGATACTGCTTTGGGCTAGGTATATAGATGACGTGCTCCTCCTTTGGGATGGCCAGTATAATGAGCTTACATCTTTTCTGGATCTATTGAACGAGAATAATCGTGGCATACACTTAAATTATGAATGCAGTCAGACCACCATTAATTTTTTGGATCTCACTATAGGCATCAAAGATGGAATGTTTACCACCTCCACATATTTTAAGGCAACCGACAGGAATTCCTATATTCCTGTCGATAGTTGCCATCATGCACCTTGGTTGAGGGCAATTCCCAAGGGCCAATATCTTCGCATTAGGCGAAATTGTTCTGATTTTCAAGATTTTCAAACTCAAGCCCACACTCTCACAGAGAGATTTTTGGATAAAGGTTACGATGGTAAATTTCTTCAGGAGACCTTATTAGAAGTAAGCCAAATAGATAGAGAACAGCTATTAAAGAATACCAACAGAGCCGAACAAAATAATTCATCTTATAATTTACCATTTGTAACCCCTTTCTCGAGTCAACACATGAGTGTTAAAAATATTATTAAACGACACTGGCATATTTTGGGCAACGACCCTGTTTTGGGAACCACCTTACCTGACAAACCACGTATAGTATTTAAAGGGGCTCCTACCTTAAGGGATAAAGTAGCACCCAATATTTTAGAACCTCCTGCACCGAGACCTACTTTTTTGAGCCAACTAACTGGTTTTTATAGGTGCAATAGATGCCGTGTTTGCTCATTCAGCTCTAATAAATGTAGATCTGTTAAACATTTTACAGCTACAAGCACCAACAAAACTTATGCCATAAAGCCATTCATTTCTTGCATGACTACTGGCATCGTTTATCTTCTCCAATGCCCATGCGGGCTTCAATATATAGGGAGAACCAAAAGACCCCTACAGGTTAGATTAAACGAACATGTGTCTAACATAATAAAAGGGTTCCCAAAGCATTCAGTGTCTAAACACTATGCTTTGGTTCACAACAAAAACCCCAAAAATACTCTTTTTTTGGGGATAGACAAATTTGAACCCCACTGGAGAGGTGAACCCCTTGTTAGGGGCATCTCTAAATTAGAGATGACTTGGATACATCGTGCAAAAACTTATGTGCCGTTTGGGCTCAACGTTGATATCGAAGTGAATGCTTTTATTGATAATTCCTGAATCATTGAATGAGCTGTTCTCAGTCTTCATTCTCTATATAGTGATCCTTTATTAATTGATTCCAATAAAGATCCCATTAGCTATTTGGGTTAATATCTGCTTATCCAAGAGGGTATTTTGGTGTGCACCCGGTACCCTTAATATATTGATTGTTCTCTTATCCGACCTATAAGTTGCTGGTCTTAAGTGGACAAATATTGAGGGGTCCCCTATGAGAAATGGAGATCTATGTCACTTTTAATTTATGTTTTAATTTAGTTTTTATGGTAAATTTGTTGAAGTTTAGTGTACCATTTGCATCATTTGGTGATATATGCCATGTAATATATTGTATTGTCACTAGATGGTGCTGTAGCAGCACTGTCTATCATCAGATGTGGCCTTGTGGTATTGCTACAACCAATGTTATTATTTCATTTTTATTTAAAGGGTTGACTTTGTGTAATCAGCGGGACCTTTTGTTTATCCTGTCTGCTATACACAGTTTGGGTTGATACATTTGCCCCGATCTCGATCAGGTACCTTTTGATGGTTGGTTCCCTCATGCAATATGGCGGAGCGGTCCTCATCGACATCCGGTGGCCCTGCCCCTTCCCTTCTGGTTAAATAGATGGCGTCAGTACGCCGTCCGCACCTTTGAAAACGTCATCTGTGACGAAACGTCGTAAGGACACGGCGTACTGACGTCATCTGATTGCGACCTGGGAGTGCGGACGAGCGGAGACCGTCCGGCCGGCGGTTCACAATTCATGCTCCTCATTCCCATCGACATTGTAAGTTTTATTCCATTTCTGTTTTAAATAAAGTAGCGGTTTTACACTATGGAAGCATTTCTTTTTATTTGATGGTTATCCCCTTGGCCTGGCTGGAGTTACTGGACAAGATTCCGCCACAGTTCCCTAGAGGTCCAATATTGCTACAGGCGATCTGTATACTCCCTTTGGGTAAGAGGCCAATCTCTCCGGTGAAGGCTGGCATGTCACTTTGTTTGGTGTTTTTGGTTTTCAGCTATTTGGCTTGATCCTATCATCTTCTGGTAAGAGGCGAGCCATCATTGGTGGAGGTTTCACACACATTAGGATACCTATATAGGATTCTGCACTCACTTGGCGTTTCTAATTTCTTATTATGGTAAGAGTTGACACCTGCTGGCTGAGGATTCCACTTTAGTTATTTGATTTGCACCTACAATCACCTATTTTTGGTAAGAGGTACCTATAGGTGTCTTTATCTACAGATTTCTATTTCACTACATTTCCAAGATCTGTTATTATTGAACACATTCACAATCAGTTATTACTCACCGTGGTGTAATAGTTCCATTTGTGTTGGGTTTTACGCTATTGCGTTTTTCATTTTTCCGTTCAATACTGCCGAATAACGGGAGAATATTGGTTCCGGTCTGCTATCAAGGGGACGTGATTATTCTAGAGAACCTGCCTTTTGTCTTATCAGCTCTGGTAAGCGGACATCCATAGGGAGTCTTTTCTGAACATTGTGATCCCAATTATGGACATTATGGACTTGATTTTCCATTTCTTCAATTAGCGCGACTTAATATACGGATTCTTATAAGGGTGTGGTCACACTTGAAGTCGCTGCTGTGTGCTATATTTCCATCAGCGCGGTTATTCATCCATATATTCCATTTGGTAAAACCAATTGCCTGAAACATTTTTTGGTTCAGAATGACTCGATTTCTCCAAGTGTCTAAAAATACGTTTTTAGTCAAGATAACTGTATTTGGTCACCAAAGGTCTGAAAAAGTATTTTTAGTTAAAATGGCAGTATTTTCGTTTTTTAGCGTCTTAAAAGGCCGGTTTTAGTCAAGAAAATTGCATTTCGTAACCAATGGCATGAAATTTTTGTTGGTCAAAATGACTATTTTGGTCTCCAAATGTCTAAAAAGCCTTTTTTAGTCAAAATAAGTGCATTTGGTCACCAAAGGTCTGAAAGTATTTGTTTAGTCAAAATTGACTGTATTTTCGTCTTTTAGAGTCTTAAAAAGACGCCTTTGGACAAGATAATTGCATTTGGTAACCAATGGCCTGAAACATTTTTTGGATCAGAATGACACGATTTGGCTCTCCAAGTGTCTAAAAAGCCTTTTTTTTAAAAGATAACTGCGTTTGGTCACCAAAGGTCTGAAAATTTGTTTTAGTCAAAATGACTGTATTTTCATCTTTTAGAGTCTTAAAAAGCTGATTTTAGACAAGATAATTGCATTTCGTAACCAATGGCCTGAAAAAAATTTTGTTGGTCAAAATGACTATTTTGGTCTCCAAGTGTCTAAAAAGCCTTTAGTCAAAATAAGTGCATTTGGTCATCAAAAGGTCTGAAATTTTTTTAGTCAAAATGACTGTATTTTCGTCTTTTAGAGTCTTAAAACGCCGGTTTTAGACAAGATAACTGCATTTTTGTTGTTTTCCCTTACCAACCCAGGTATCTCACTGCCGAACCTTATACAGGAGTTTAAAAGGTATGGGGCAATATCAAATTTAAAAATCAACTTTGGGAAATCGGAGGCAATGGGAGTGGGGATGTCCCCGACCCAAATACGAGCTTTGAAAAATAACTTTAATTTCAAATGGAATGAAACGGCAGTGAGATATCTGGGAACATTCATCCCGGCGAAACTAGAGCAGGTGTATGACCTCAACTTCGCTCCCTTGATAGCATTAACTAAAAGACTCCTAGAACAATGGCATGGAGGAATGCAGTCCTGGTTCGGTAAATGCAATCTGCTGAAAATGATCATAGTACCAAAATTTATATATCTATTTCGGGCGTTACCAGTGAAGATACCTAGTAAGTTCTTCCAGGTAATACATTCTTTATATGTAAAATATATATGGTCCAACAAAAAAACGCGTATAGCCAGGAAAACGCTGACTTTACCTAAAAAAATAGGAGGCTTAGCTATCCCAGATATGAAAGCATATTACCAGGCTACCCATGTGAGTAGAGTCCTGGATTGGTGGCACCACTCGGGCACTAAACTGTGGGTAGAACTGGAACAGGCCCAAACAGAGGTAAATTTGAAGAGAGCTATGTGGTGTTACCAAGATATACCTAAGAAATTGAAAGATCACTCAATAATTGGAAACACACTACGTATTTGTACAAGACCAGACATATACTCTAAACTGACAACGGACAGATCTCCCTTATTCCCAATATTAGGCAATCCTCGGTTTCTACCGGGAATGGACGATAGACAGTTTACAGTACTAAGGGAAAAAGGGCAGGAACAGGCCTCATCTTTTTTAATAAACAAAAAGTGGCCTTCAGTGGCCGGACTGATGGACAGGGAAGGACCATTTAATATGCCATTTTGGCAGGCAGTTAAATTACAACACTTTTTAGCATCACTGCCAACCCCAAATGATTTTGACAGACCATTAACAAAATTCGAACAAGTATGCGTAAAACCAGGAAATTTACAACGGGCCCTGTCAATCACTTATGGCCTACTGACAAACCCAGACAAACAACCAGAATTACCTTGGGTGAGAAAGTGGGAGGCAGACTTGAACTGTGAACTGTCAAACGACCAGATACAGAGGATACTGAGGCTGGCATTTGAACCAGTTAGATGCACTAGAATACAAGAGATGAACTATAAGCTTATAACGAGGTGGTATGTCACGCCTAGGAAGCTCCATAACTGGTTTCCAAATGAAACTAATTTATGTTGGAGGTGCGGGAGAGAAGTGGGCACATTATACCATATATTTTGGAGTTGCCCCAAGATAAAAACATACTGGACAGGAGTGAGAAATATAATCCAGAAGTTTACGGAATATGAAATAGAAGAAAACCCAGGCCTTTTCCTGTTAAATATATCTGATATACCAGTAAACAAATACGCGAGATCGATACTTCCTTTCTTAATAAATGTGGCAAAAACATGTATCCCAAGATTCTGGAAGAAAACACAACCACCCTTGGTCTCCGATTGGATACACAGGGTGGAAGACAATAGGAGGCTAGAAGAATTGGTTGCCACAGCACAGAGTAGGCAGGATAGACATAGGAAAACTTGGGAATTATGGAATCAATTCATAAATTCTGAAGAAGGGAGACAACATATGGCAAAATGAATAAAATAGGAGGAAAGGAAGGGAGGACGGGAAGGGCCCACCATCTCTTATAATCGTGGAGGACTCGAGACGGGAGGGGGAGAGGGGGAGAGGGGAGGGGGGAGAGAGAGACTATATTTACTTTCCTTTTCTTTTTTTGTTTTTTTTTTTTTGTCTTTTGGGGGGGGGGTGGAGGGAGGGGGGGGAGGGGGAAGATAGAAGAAGAGGGAAAAAAAAAAGAAAGGGAGAATTTGAAGAAATAGCAAGAGGAAAAGTAGAGATAGTATAACATGTGCTAAATTAGAAATGTTTGAGATATCTTAAATGTTATGTATAATGTATAATTGGATAAATTCTCAATAAAAACAAATAAATTAGAAAAATGGATTACTAGCATCCTAAAAAAAAAAAAAAATAAAAAAAAAAAGATAACTGCATTTTATAAACCAATGGCCTGAAACATTTTATTGTTCAAAATGACTCTATTTTGGTCTCTAAGTGTCTACAAAGTATTTTTAGGCAAAATAAGTGAATTTGGTCAACAAAGGTGTGAAATTTTTTTTTAGTCAAAATGACTGTATTTTCGTCTTTTAGAGTTTTAAAAAAGACGCTTTTGGACAAGATAATTGCATTTGGTAACCAATTTCCTGAAACATTTTTTGGGTCAGAATGACTCGATTATGGTCTCCAAGTGTCTAAAAATACGTTTTTAGTCAAGATAACTGTATTTGGTCACCAAAGGTCAGAACATTTTTTTTAGTCAAAATGGCAGTATTTTCGTCTTTTAGAGTCTTAAAAAGCCGTTTTTGGACAAATTAAATTGCATTTGGTAACCAATTGCCTGAAACATTTTTTGGGGTCAGAATGACTCGATTTTGGTCTCCAAGTGTCTTAAAAGCCATTTTTAGTCAAGATATCTGCATTTTGTCACCAAAGGTCTGAAAATTTGTTTTAGTCAAAATGACTGTATTTTCGTCCTTTAGAGTCTTAAAAATTCGGTTTTTAGACAAGATAATTGCATTTTGTAACCAATGGCCTGAATTTTTATTTTTTGGTCAATATGACTCTATTTTTGTCTCCAAGTGTCTAAAAAGCCTTTTTTAGTTATGATTTGGTCACCAAAGGTCTGAAATTATTTTTTTAGTCAAAATTGACTGTATTTTCGTCTTTTAGAGTCTTAAAACGCCGGTTTTAGACAAGATAACTGCATTTTATAAACCAATGGCCTGAAACATTTTATTGGTCAAAATGACTCTATTTTGGTCTCCAAGTGTCTACAAAGTATTTTTAGTCAAAATAAGTGCATTTGGTCAACAAAGGTCTGAAATTTTTTTTAGTCAAAATGACTGTTTGGTCACCAAAGGTCTGAAAAAGTATTTTTAGTTAAAATGGCAGTATTTTCGTTTTTTAGAGTCTTAAAAAGACGTTTTTTTGGAAAAGATAATTGCATTTGATAACCAATGGCCTGAAACATTTTTTTTAGTTCAGAATGACTCGATTTTGGTCTTCAAGTGTCTTAAAAGCCTTTTTCAGTCGAAATAACTGCATTTGGTCACCAAAGGTCTGAAAGTGTTTTATAATCAAAATGAGTGTATTTTCGTCTTTTAGAGTCTTAAAAAGCCGGTTTTAGACAAAATAATTGCATTTCGTAACCAGTGGCCTAAAAAAAGTTGTTTTGGTCAAGATGACTCTATTTTGGTCTCCAAAGCGTCTAAAAAGCCTTTTTTTAGTTATAATAACTGCATTTGGTCACCAAAGGTCTGAAAAAATTTTTTAGTCAAAATGGCAGTATTTTCCTCTTTTAGAGTCTTAAAAGGCCGTTTTTGGACAAGATAATTGCATTTAGTAACCAATGGCCTGAATGACTCGATTCTGGTCTCCAAGTGTCTAAAAAAGCATTTTATTGACTATCAAATAACTGCATTTGATCACAAAAGGTCTGAAAAAAATGTTTAGTCAAAATGACTGTATTTTCGTCTTTTAGTCTTAAAACGCCGGTTTTAGACAAGACACTTGGAGACCAAAATAGAGCCATTTTGACCAAAAAAAACTTTTTTCAGGCCATTGGTTTACCAAATGCAGTTATCTTGTCTAAAACCGGCTTTTTAAGACTTTTGGTGTGAAAAAAATTAAATTACGGCATAGTCTGTATCGGTACATGTGAGATACACCTTTAAAACATTTTTTTATGTGCCTCTTCCACCGCCGAGGATTGCAGGGCGTTTCAGTTTGCCTCCTGTTCCGAACTTCTTCTCCTCTTCCTCATCCTCATCCTGCCTTTAGGGTACAAAAAATTGTAATCGGGGCCTAGTCTGTGTTTGTACGTGTGAGATACACCGTTTTATAAAGTTTTTTCTATTCCGCTATTCAATATACACCCTTTTGCGGTGAAAGAAATTAAATTGCGGCATAGTCTGTATCGGTACGTGTGAGATACACCTTTAAAATTTGTTTGGCGCATCTCCTTCCACCACCGAGGATTGCAGGGCGCTTCAGTTTGCCTCCTGTTCCGAACTCCTCCTACTCCTCTTCCTCATCCTCCCTTTAGGGAACAAAAAATTGAAATCGGGGGCCTAGTCTGTGTTTGTACGTGTGAGATACACCGTTTTATATCCTTTTTTCTATTCCACTATTCAATATACACCCTTTTGGGATAAAAAAATTAAATTGCGGCATAGTTTGCATATTTTACTGTGAGATACACCCGTGCAATACTGTTGTTGTTTTGTTCCGCTATTCAATAAACACCTTTCTAGGGCAAGATCATAAATTACAGAAATATGAGGAGACCGTCAAATAGGGGCCGTGGCCTGGGTCATGGTGCTGCTGGTAGAGCTCCTGTTGCATGGAGAGGACGTGGTCGATCTGTGCCAGCTACACGCACAAGTGAAACACCTTCCTCAAGTGTGAGTAGGCGACAGAACCTGCAGCAGTATTTGGTAGGGCATCATGCGCCTCTACAAGTGTTGAGGCAAGAACAAGTAGAGGCGATAGTAGATTGGTTTGCTGACAGTACCTCCAGTTCCTTCACATTGTCTCCCACCCAGTCTACTGCAGAAAGGTCAGAGTTGGCACCTGCAGCCGATGTCCAACCGTCTTTCACCTCACCCCCTTGCAAATCAGGCAAGCAGTCTGAGCCCCAAGTCATGCAGCAGTCTCTTCTTCTTTTTGATGACTCTGTCAGCAGGGTTTCCCAGGGCCATCCACCTAGCCCTGCCCCAGAAGTGGAAGAGATTGAGTGCAGCGATGCCCAACCACTTATTTCTCAAGGTGAGTACATGGAAGGACCATTGCAGCACGTCTCCGATGATGACGAAACGCAGGTGCCAACTGCTGCGGCACTCAGAATTGTGGAGACTGACAAGGAGGGCAGGGGTGAAGACTGGGTGGAAGATGTGATGTGGAGGACGATGAGGTCCTCGACCCCACATGGAATGAAGGTCATGCAGGTGACCTGAGTAGTTTGGAGGAAGAGGCGGTGGTCGCACAGAGCCACCAGCACAGCAGAAGAGGGAGCAGGGTGCAGAAGCAGAGCGACCGTGCCCTAGACACTATGCCTGCTACTGCCCAATGCAGCAAGGGACCGAGCGCACCAAAGTCAGCTCAAAGGAGTTCTCTAGCGTGGAAGTTCTTCAGACAATGTGCTGATGACAGGACACGAGTGGTTTGCACCCTGTGAAATCAGAGCCTGAAGCGAGGCATAAACCTTCTCAACCTGAGCACAACCTGCATGATCAGGCATCTAAGTGCAAAGCACGAGCTGCAGTGGAGTAGACATCTTCAAAACCAAGAAAGGTCTCTGGCTCCTCCTGCTTCCTCTTCTGCTGCAGTCTCGGCCTCTTCATCCACCTCTGTAGTGATACCAGCACCTGCCACATCGCAAACAGACGATCTGTCAGCAACACCACCACCTGGGTCACCAACCATCTCCACAATGTCCCGTGGAAGCTTTCAGCTTTCCATCTCCCAAACACTTTAGAGGAAGAGGAAGTACCCCCTACCCACCCGCGATCCCTGGCCCTGAATGCCAGCATTTCAAAATTCTTGGCCTTTGAAATGCTGTCATTCCATCTGGTGGAGACACACAGTTTTAAAAGCCTTATGTCGGTGGCTGTCCCACAGTACGTCGTGCCCAGCCGCCACTACTTTTCCAGGCAAGCCATCCCTTCCCTGCACAACCAAGTGGGGGAAAAAATCAGGTGTGCACTGTGCAACGCCATCTGTGGCAAGGTCCACCTAACTACCGATACGTGGACCAGTAAGCACGGTCAGGGGCATTATATTTCCCTAACGGCACACTGGGTATATGCAGTGGCGGCTGGGCCTGAGGCGGATAGCAATTTGGCGCATGTCCTTCCACCACCGAGGATTGCAGGGCGCTTCAGTTTGCCTCCTGTTCCTAACTCCTCCTACTCCGCTTCCTCATCCTCTACCGCCTCCTCATCTGGTCAGCGTAACACCTTCACCACCAACTTCAGCACAGCCAGGGGTAAACGACAGCAGGCAGTTTTAAAACTTGCCTGTTTGGGGGAAAAACCACACACCGCGCAGGAGTTGTGGAGGAGCATGGAACAGCAGACCGATGAGTGGTTGCTGCCAGCGAGCCTCAAGCCTGGCCTGGTGGTGTGCGATAACGGGCGAAATCTCATAGCAGCTCTGGGCCTAGCCGGTTTGACGCACATCCCTTGCCTGGCGCATGTGCTGAATTTGGTGGTGCAGAGGTTCCTTAAAAATTACCCCGAATATGTCAGAGCTGCTGCAGAAAGTGCGGGCCGTCTGTGCGCACTTTCGGCGTTCTCACCCTGCTGCTGCTCGCCTGTCAGTGCTGCAGCGTAACTTCGGCCTTCCCGCTCACCGCCTCATATGTGACGTGCCCACAAGGTGGAACTCCACCTTGCACATGCTGGAAAGACTGTGCGAGCAGCAGCAGGCCATAGTGGAGTTTTAGCTGCAGCACGCACGCGTGAGTCGCTCTGCTTAACAGCACCACTTCACCACCAATAACTGGGCCTCCATGCGAGACCTGTGTGCCATGTTGCGCTGTTTTGAGTACACCACCAACATGGCCAGTGCCGATGACGCCGTTGTCAGCTTAACTATCCCACTTCTATGCCTCCTTCAAAAAATGATTCGGGCGATGATGGAAGAGGATGTGGCACAGGAGGAGGAGGAGGAAGAGGGATCATTTCCAAGGCTTTCAGGGCAGTCATTCACAAGTGGCTCTGAGGGTGGGTTCCTGCACCCACAAACGCCAGGTGCACAATTGTCCAGCAGGGGCACAGTTCTGGAGGATGAGGAGGAGGAGATGGAGGAGGAGATGGAGCCATGTTCACAGCAGGGTGGCACCCAGGCCAGCTCATGGCCATCACTGGTGCGTGGCTGGGGGGATACAGAGGACACAGACGATACACCTCCTACAGAGGACAGCCTTTCGTTGCCTCTGGGCAGCCTGGCACATGAGCGATTACATGCTGCAGTGTCTCCACATTCTAACTTGTGCTGATTACTGGGTGGCCACGCTGCTGGATCCCCGTTACAAGGACAACGTACCGTCCTTAATTCACTCACTGTAACGTGATCGCAAGATGCACGAGTACAAGCGCACGCTGGTAGACGCGATGCTGCTGGCATTCCCACCTGACAGCGGGGCCACAGTGGAAGCACAAAGGCCAAGGCAGAGGAGGAGGAGGAAGAGGTCGCCAACGCAACCAGGGCACCGCCAGCACCTCAGAAGGCAGGGTTAGAATGGCCGAAATGTGGAAAAGCTTTGTCAGCACGCCACAACAAACAGCAGCACCAGCAGATCATATGGAACATCTTAGCAGGAGGCAGCATTTCACCAACATGGTGGAGCAGTATGTGTGCATACGCCTAAATGTAGTGAATGATGGGTCTGCCCCCTTCAAATTCTGGGTCTCCAAATTGGGCACATTGCCTGAGCTTGCCCTTTACGCCTTGGAGGTGCTGGCATGCCCTGCAGCCAGTATTTAGCATGGCTGGGGGCGTTATCACAGACAAGCGCAGCCGCCTGTCCAGAGACAATGTGGACAAGCTCACGTTCATTAAAATGAACCAGGCATGGATCCCACAGGACTTTTCCGTACCTTGTGCAGAACAGAGATGGATACCGACCTTACGCAGCCATTGTTATATTTTTTTTCTTTCTCACTCTTTTGGGGTGTACCCTCATTTAAAATGACTAAAAAAAAAGCAGTGTTGGCTACCTCGTCCCCCTCCACCGCCACTTCCACCTACACCGCCACATCTACCGCCACCTCAACCTCCCTCCTACTCCATATGGGCCTCCTCCTTCACAGATGAAGAAAATTGTTTTATTTTTCTGTTGTTTTTGTTGTTTTAAGTTATTTCCCTATCCACATTTGTTTGCAGAGCACTTGCCATGCTCTTAACTACATGTTGCTGCCATTTGCAGCACTCTAGCCCTTTCCATTGGGTTTTTAGAGCCATTTTAGTGCCTGAAAGTTCGGGTCCCCATTGACTTCAATGGGGTTCGGTGTCCGGGTAAAGTTCGGAAAAAGTCCGGGTCACGAACCCGGACTTTTTTTTCAAGTTCGGCCGAACCCGCCGAACACGGACATCCAGATGTCCGCTTAACTCTAATTAAAAGCAAACTCTGCTGTAGGAAGGTAGTCAACCCAATCATCCTGCAGATAAGTCACAAAACATTGAAGGTATGGCTCCAAAGTTTGATTGGTCCTCTCGGTCTAACCATTAGACTGAGGATGAAAAGCTGAGGAAAGATTAATTGTTACACCCAAAGCTGAGCAAAAATTTCTCCAAAATTTTGAGGTAAGCTGTACTCCCCTGTCGGACACTACATCATCAGGAATTCCATGTAGTTTAAAAACTTATCGAACCATTACTTCTGCAGTATGCTGCGCTGAGGGTACACCTTTAAATGGTATGAAATGAGCCATCTTAGTGAGACAGTCAACAACTACCAGGATAGTGGTCACCCCTTTTGAAAGGGGAAGATCAACCACAAAATCCATAGAAATTGACCCCCATGGTCTTGATGGAACAGACAGTGGTTGAAGTAACCCCAGAGAAGAAGATCGGGGTGTCTTATTGCGAGCACATGTCAGACACGAGGCCACATATCTCTTGACATCCTTCTTGTACCCAGGCCACCAAAAGGTACGTGATAAGAGTTCTTCTGTTTTAGAAACCCCAAAATGACCAGCAAGTTTAGAGTCATGAACCAATTTGAGGGCTTCTACCCGAACAGATTCAGGTACATAGAGGCGATGCGCTTGAGTCCAAAAGCTGTTCTTGCATTTGAGATTAATGTCCTAGGAGGATGATTAAGAAGTGGGTCATTCTCATACCCCTCCTTAAGAAGATTAAAAAAGGTTTTAGAACTTGTGGCCCCTAGAAAGTTATTTGGAGGCAGAATCGTACATTCAGAGTTGCTTTCCTGGAGGGGCCCAGACAACATCCGCGATAGAGCATCAGCCTTACCGTTCCTTGACCCAGGGCGGTACGAAATAACAAAATTGAACCTGGAGAAGAATAGGGTCCAACGTGCTTGTCTAGATGACAGTCTTTTTGCAGAACGAATAAATTCTAAATTTTTATGATCCGTGAGAATGGTTACAGAGTGCTTAGCCCCTTCCAACAGATGCCTCCACTTTTAAAATGCTTCCTTAATTGCCAGCAGCTCCTTTTTTTCGATGTCATAATTCTTCTCAGCAGAAGACATCAGTCGGGAGAAATAAGCACAAGGATGGAGCTGCATTCTTTCGCTGAGAAAGGATAGCTCCCACAGCAGAATCTGCAGCATCCACTTCTACGATGAAAGGTAGCTCTGGATCTGGATGTACCAGTATTGGTGCAGAAGTGAAGAGAGTCTTTAATTTAGTAAAGGCGGCCTGTGTCTCTGGTGACCACAAAAAGAGCACCCCCTTCTTTGTCAGCTGCGTAATTGGAGCAATTACCTTGGAGAAGTTCCTTATAAATCTTCTGTAAAAGTTGGCAAATCCAACAAATCACTGTATTTCCTTAACATTCTTAGGGACAGGCCAATCCACCACTGCTTTGATCTTATCGGGATCCATGCTCACACCTTCAGAAGAAATGATGTATCCCAAGAACTGGATCTTAGTTTGTTCAAACTCGCATTTCTCTAGTTTAATGTAAAGTTGATTCCGCCTTAGTCTCTCGAAGACAGTACAGAGGTGCTTGCGGTGTTCTTCCAAATTATCAGAAAAAATA
This sequence comes from Pelophylax lessonae, assembly GCF_965119305.1. Lineage (NCBI taxonomy): Eukaryota > Metazoa > Chordata > Amphibia > Anura > Ranidae > Pelophylax > Pelophylax lessonae. The sequence goes on from NC_138774.1 coordinate 253,699,096, forward strand.
AGAATATCATCCAAATATGCTATTACAAACTGATCCAACAAATCTCGAAAAACATCATTAATGAAATGTTGGAAGGTTGCGGGAGCATTGCAAAGTCCAAAAGGCATAACCAAAGACTCAAAATGTCCATATCTGGTTCTGAAAGCAGTTTTCCATTCATCTCCGGGACGAATGTGGACCAGGTTGTATGCTCCTCGTAAATCTAATTTGGTAAAGATCTTGGCTGAGCGTAGTCTCTCAAGCATTTCTGGAATTAGTGGAAGTGGATAGCGATTTTTAATTGTGATCCTATTTAACTCCCTGTAGTCAATACACGGACGCAGGGTGGAATCCGTTTTCTCTACGAAGAATAAGGCCGCTCCAGCAGGAGAAGTTGAGTGTCTAATAAACCCTTTTTTTAGATTCTCATCAAGCCACTCCCTGAGCGCCTTCAGTTCAGGTTCAGATAAGGAATAAAGATGGCCAAAGGGGATCTCTGCCCCTGGAAGCAATTCAATGGGACAATTATAAGAGCGATGTGGAGGCAGCTGATCAGCATTTTTTTATCACAAACATCCTTAAATTCAAGATATTGTGGGGGCAGGTCTTCGTATGACTGGGTAGTTACCATAGCTGCTTGCGAGTCCTGGGTTGGTGGTGGGCTTACTTGGTAAGATCTTTTGCAATGTTCTTTGCAATAGTCAGAGGTAAGTTTTAAAGAACGTGTCTCCCAGTTGATGGAAGGATTATGGATAGAGAACCAAGGAATTCACAGGATGATAGGGAATTTAGGCGATGTATCAGCTGAAAGCTGATAGTCTCCTGATGGTCAGTCTCGATTAAGAGTTCAAGTGGGACAGTCTTGTGGGTAACAGGTCCTGAAGACAAAGGTGAGCCATCCACAGTTTCCATATCAATTGGGGCAAATTTATTTCTTTCTTGTATGTTATTATTTTGGGCAAATTCAATGTCCATGAAGTTCCCCCTGGCCCCTGAGTCCAGCATAGCGGAGCAAGGTATTTCACTGCTTTCAGTGATAAGCTTTACAGGGATGACAAAATGAGAAGATAACAAATTAACTTTATGAGCTTCTTGAATCAAAGGAGAGACAGACTGAGAAATTGAGTTTATTTGTTCAGATACCATAAGATCTGTTGCCGCAATTGTTCTTTTAAATTTAATGGGACAATTGATTGCGTAATGCCCAGATTCTCCACAATAAAGACATAAGTTTTCTGAACGTCGTCTTTCTTTCTCCGGAGTTGAAATAGATCTTTTAATAGCATCCACCTGCATAGGTTCAGGAGTGTCAGAACCTGGAAGAACTCTTGGACCCTTAGGAGTATACTGAGTAGTAGAAAAACGCATGCCACCATTACTGCCTAGAATTCCCTGCCTCTCTTTTCTCCTTTCAGTAAGTCTTTGATCAATTCAAATACATAATTTAATAAAGGCCTCAAGGTCATCAGGGCTTTCTACTCGGGCAAGCTCATCTTTTACTTGTTCAGAGAGTCCTTGACGAAACTGACTCAATAGTAGGCAAATTAATGGAAACCCTATTAAAGGATAGGGTTGTGGAACATCTTAAATCCCATGGATTGCAAGATGAAAAACAACATGGGTTTACTTCAGGGAGATCATGTCAAACAAATCTTATAGATTTTTTTGACTGGGTGACTAAAATAATAGACGGTGGAGGTGCAGTAGACATTGCATATCTAGATTTTAGTAAGGCTTTTGACACTGTCCCACATAGAAGACTTATCAATAAACTGCAGTCATTGAGCATGGACTCCCATATTGTTGAGTGGATTAGCCAGTGGCTGAGTGACAGACAACAGTGGGTTGTAGTCAATGGAGAACATTCAGAACAAGGTCATGTTACCAATGGGGTACCTCAGGGATCTGTACTGGGACCAATTTTGTTTAATATCTTCATAAGTGATATTGCAAAAGGCCTCGATGGCAATGTTTGTCTTTTTGCTGATGACACAAAGATATGTAACAGGGTTGATGTTCCTGGAGGGAAACGCCAAATGGAAAAGGATTTAGGAAAAACTAGAAGAATGGTCAGAACTCTGGCAACTGAAATTTAATGTGGATAAGTGCAAGATAATGCACCTGGGGCGTAAAAACCCAAGGGAAGAATATAGAATGTTTGACACAATCCTGACCTCAGTATCTGAGGAAAGGGATTTAGGAGTAATTATTTCAGAAGACTTAAAGGTGGGAAGACAATGTAATAGAGCAGCACGAAATGCCAGCAGAATGTTTGGATGTATAGGGAGTAGAGTTGAGCGGACACCTGGATGTCCGTGTTCGGCGGGTTCGGCCGAACTTTAAAAAAAAGCCTGGGTCCGTGTCCCGGACTTTTGCCGAACTTTTCCCGGACACCGAACCCCATTGAAGTCAATGGGGACCCGAACTTTCAGGCACTAAAATGACTCTAAAACACCAATGGAAAGGGCTAGAGTGCTGCAAATGGCAACAAAAAAAACAACAAAAAAAACAGAAAAATAAAACAATTTTCTTCATCTCTGAAGGATGAGGCCCATATGGAGTAGGAGGGAGGTTGAGGTGGTGGTGGATGTGGCGGTGTCATAGGCGTGCGCACAGGGTGTGCCGGGTGTACCTGGGCACACCCTAATCACCTAGGGCACATAGCATTATCGCTCCGTTTGCCAGTGAGGAGATGGGAAAGATCTCCCTCGGACCTGCTCTGCTCTATTTCTCTTTGCCAGCAGGGAGAGTAATGTATCAGGGCCATGTACATGTAGGCAAACACATGCATGTGTATTTAAACTTTGGGGTGCACACCCTAATGCAATAGGCTGTGCACACCTATAGGTGGTGTAGGCGGAAGCGGCGGTAGAGGAGGACCAGGGCCGGATTAAGAGCATCATGGGCTTGGTGCTGAGGATTTTGAAGGGCCTTAAGGGCCGTGCCTTTGCATGCACCCAGAGGAGGAAGGGTGCAGCAATGCATACCTAATTCAACATGGGATGCTGTCTCTGAAGCCCATAAACACATCCATGCATCGGCAACTGTCCCTCCTTGTCCGGCCTTCCTGCTGTGTGGGGAGGTTCTGAGGGAGCTGCCTGGGGAAGCGAGCATAGAAGCCAGACTTCTGTGTTTACAAGTGACAGAAGAGCGGTAACAGTGAATATGGCCAACCCGGGGCCTATATAAAGGTAGGGGCCTGGAGCTGCAGCTCCAATAGCTCCTACGTTAATCTGGCCCTGAGGAGGACGAGGTAGCCAACACTGCTTCTTTTCAGAAATTTTAAATGAGGGTACACCCCAAAAGAGTGAGAAAGAGCAAAAATAGAACAATGGCTGGGTAAGGTCGGTATCCATCGCTATTCTGCACAAGGTACGGAAAAGTCCAGTGGGATCCATGCCTGGTTCATTTTAATGAACGTGAGCTTGTCCACATTGTCTCTGGACAGGCGGCTGCGCTTGTCTGTGATAACGCCTCCAGCCGTGCTAAATACCCGTTCAGATAATACACTGGCTGCAGGGCACGCCAGCACCTCCAAGGCGTAAAGGGCAAGCTCAGGCCATATGCCCAACTTGGAGACCCAGAAGTTGAAGGGGGCAGACCCCTCATTCAGTACGTCTAGGCGTGTGCACACATACTGCTCCACCATGTTGGTGAAATGCTGCCTCCTGCTAAGACGTTCCATATGAGCTGCTGGTGCTGCTGTTTGTTGTGGCGTGCTGACAAAGCTTTTCCACATTTCGGCCATGCTAACCCTGCCTTCTGAGGTGCTGGCGGTGCCCTGGTTGCGTTGGCGACCTCTTCCTCCTCCTCCTCTGCCTGGGCCTTGTGCTTCCACTTGTAATGTTCCGGTACCTTTGGTACCCTAAATTACACTTTCCACAAGTGTATGCGCCCCACCATTTACTTTTGGAAAGGTGCGCATACACCTTTAAGACTGGAGCTGTCATCACCCAGCACCGGACTAGATGGCTATTTAAAGCACCGGTTCTCACTCACATGTGTTCGTTCAAACACCATTACCTGGATGCTAACCTTGCTTGAAGCTTCCATGCTTACCTCGCTGACGGAACCTCGCCGCGCTGATCCCTGTATCCCGCTACTGGATCATCCGCCTTTCCTGAACCACCCTTCGGCTGTATCGCTAATAGTGCTAAGTACCCCGCAGGGGAATTCTCTATAAACTTATACTAAGCTTACACTATCTAGCTCTGCATAGTAAAGACTGTTTATCACATCTGCATAACTAGATTGCTAGCTCTTGAGACTACTGCTACTTTTCTGCACTGGGTTGATCTCTTTTGTATGTCCACCTGCTATTCTGTCATCTGCTACCATACAACATTGCTAAACCTTCCTGCATCCATCTGCTACTGTCTCACCTTCAAGTGTCTATCACCTACCACCTCCACTCAACCTATCCCTCAACCTTCATCATTGTGTTACCACATACATAAAGTCATTCTAGGAACCAGCTTGCTAATTGTGTGTATTTACTGGCTGAAATAAGACCTTCCACACATGATGAGTCATTGAGGTTGGGAATGGTATCTCAGCATATCTCTTACATGACTACTGATGTGGAACTATTTCTGCAGCTGAAAATCCACACCATATAAGAAACGCAGGAGCGTTACACCACTGTGGCCCCACTGTCAGGTGGGACTGGGAATGCCAGCAGCATCGCGTCTACCAGCGTGCGCTTGTACTCGTGCATCTTGCGATCGCGCTCCAGTGAGTGAATTAAGGACGGTATGTTGTCCTTGTAACGGGGATCCAGCAGCGTGGCCACCCAGTAATCAGCACAAGTTAGAATGTGGGCAACTCGGCGGTTGTTGTGGAGACACTGCAGCATGTAATCACTCATGTGTGTCAGGCTGCCCAGAGGCAACGAAAGGCTGTCCTCTGTGGGAGGTGTATCGTCCGTGTCCTCTGTATCCCCCCAGCCACGCACCAGTGATGGCCATGAGCTGGCCTGGGTGCCACCCTGCTGTGAACATGGTTCCATCTCCTCCTCCTCATCCTCCAGAACTGTGCCCCTGCTGGACAATTGTGTCCCTGGCGTTTGTTCGTGCAGGAACCCACCCTCGGAGCCCCTTGCGAATGACTGCCCTGAAAGCCTTGGAAATGTTACCTCTTCATCCTCCTCCTCATCCTGTGCCACATCCTCTTCCATCATCGCCCGAATTGTTTTTTTGAAGGAGGCATAGAAGTGGGATAGTTAAGCTGAGAATGGCATCATCTGCACTGGCCATGTTGGTGGAGTACTCAAAACAGCGCAACAAGGCACACAGGTCTCGCATGGAGGCCCAGTTATTGGTGGTGAAGTGGTGCTGTTCCGCAGAGCGACTCACGCGTGCGTGCTGCAGCTGAAACTCCACTATGGCCTGCTGCTGCTCGCACAGTCTTTCCAGCATGTGCAAGGTGGAGTTCCACCTTGTGGGCACGTCACATATGAGGCGGTGAGCGGGAAGGCCGAAGTTACGCTGCAGTGCTGACAGGCGAGCAGCAGCAGGGTGAGAACGCCGAAAGTGCGCACAGACGGCCTGCACTTTCTGCAGCAGCTCTGACATATCGGGGTAATTTTTAAGGAACCTCTGCACCACCAAATTCAGCACATGCACCAGGCAAGGGATGTGCGTCAAACCGGCTAGGCCCAGAGCTGCTATGAGATTTCGCCCTTTATCGCACACCACCAGGCCGGGCTTGAGGCTCGTTGGCAGCAACCACTCATTTGTCTGCTGTTCCATGCTCCTCCACAACTCCTGCGCGGTGTGTGGTTTTTCCCCCAAACAGGCAAGTTTTAAAACTGCCTGCTGTCGTTTACCCATGGCCGTGCTGAAGTTGGTGGTGAAGGTGTTACGCTGTCCGGATGAGGAGGCGGTAGAGGATGAGGAAGCGGAGTAGGAGGAGTTAGGAACAGGAGGCAAACTGAAGCGCCCTGCAATCCTCAGTGGTTGAAGGAAATGCGCCAAATTGCTATCCGCCTCAGGCCCATCCGCCACTGCATTTACCCAGTGTGCCGTTAGGGAGATATAACGCCCCTGACCGTGCTTACTGGTCCACGTATCGGTAGTTAGGTGGACCTTGCCACAGATGGCGTTGCGTAGTGCACACCTGATTTTTTCCCCCACTTGGTTGTGCAGGGAAGGGATGGCTTGCCTGGAAAAGTAGTGGCGGCTGGGCACGACGTACTGTGGGACAGTCACCGACATAAGGCTTTTAAAACTGTGCGTCTCCACCAGACGGAATGACAGCATTTCAAAGGCCAAGAATTTTGAAATGCTGGCATTCAGGGCCAGGGATCGCGGGTGGGTAGTGGGGGTACTTCCTCTTCCTCTGAAGTGTTTGGGAGATGGAAAGCTGAACGCTTCCACGGGACATTGTGGAGATGGTTGGTGACCCAGGTGGTGGTGTTGCTGACCGATCGTCTGTTTGCGGGGTGGCAGGTGCCGGTATCACTACAGATGTGGCTGGAGCGGCCGAGACTGCAGCAGAAGAGGAAGCAGGGTGAGCCAGAGACGTTTCTTGGTTTTGAAGGTGTCTACTCCACTGCAGCTCGTGCTTTGCACTTAGATGCCTGATCATGCAGGTTGTGCTCAGGTTGAGAAGGTTTATGCCTCGCTTCAGGCTCTGATTGCACAGGGTGCAAACCACTCGTGTCCTGTCATCAGCACATTTTCTAAAGAACTTCCACGCTAGAGAACTCCTTTGAGCTGACTTTGGTGCGCTCGTTCCCTTGCTGCGTTGGGCAGTAGCAGGCGTAGTGTCTAGGGCACGGCCGCTCCGCTTCTGCACCCTGCTCCCTCTTCTGATGTGCTGGTGGCTCTGTGCGACCACCGCCTCTTCCTCCAAACTACTCAGGTCACCTGCATGACCTTCATTCCATGTGGGGTCGAGGACCTCATCGTCCTCCACATCATCTTCCACCCAGTCTTCACCCCTGCCCTCCTTGTCGGTCTCCACAATTCTGAACGCCGCAGCAGTTGGCACCTGCGTTTCGTCATCATCTGAGACGTGCTGCGATGGTCCTTGCATGTACTCATCTTGAGAAATAAGTGGTTGGGCATTGCTGCACTCAGTCTCTTCCACTTCTGGGGCAGGGCTAGGTGGATGGCCCTGGGAAACCCTGCTGACAGAGTCCTCAAAAAGAACAAGAGACTGCTGTATGGCTTGGGGCTCAGACTGCTTGCCTGATTTGCAAGGGGGTGAGGTGAAAGACGGTTGGACATCGGCTGCAGGTGCCAACTCTGACCTTTCTGCAGTAGACTGGGTGGGAGACAATGTGAAGGAACTGGAGGCACTGTCAGCAGCAAACCAATCTACTATCGCCTCTACGTGTTCTGGCATCATCACTTCTAGAGACGTATGATGCCCTACCAAATACTGATGCAGGTTCTGTCGCCTACTAACACTTGAGGAAGGTGTTTCACTTGTGCGTGTAGCTGGTACAGATCGACCACGTCCTCTCCTTGCAACAGGAGCTCTACCAGCAGCACCACGACCCAGGCCATGGCCCCTATTTGACGGTCTCCTCATATTTCTTTAATTTAAGATCTTGCCCTAGAAAGGTGTTTATTGAATAGCGGAACAAAACAACAACAGTATCGCACGGGTGTATCTCACAGTCAAATGTGCAAACTATGCCGCAATTTAATGTTTTTTACCCCAAAAGGGTGTATATTGAATAGCGGAATAGGAAAAATTTTATAATACGGTGTATCTCACACGTACAAACACAGACTAGGCCCCAATTACAATTTTTTGTACCCTAAAGGCAGGATGAGGAGTAGGAGTTCGGAACAGGCAGGAGGCAGACTGAAGCACCCTCAAATCCTCGGCAGTATGAGATGCGCCCCAAAAATTGGAAAGGTGTATCTCACACGTACCGACACAGACTATCACGCAATTTAATTGTTTATACCCAAAGGTTTTGATTAAATAGCGGAATAGAAAATATGATCAAAAAAAGTGTATGTATCTCACACGTACAGAACAACACTAGGCCCCAATTACTATTGTTTGTACCCCTAAAAGGCAGGATGAGGAGTAGGAGGAGTTTGGAACAGGCAGCACCCTCAAATCTTCAGAAGTATGAGATGAACCCCAAAAACTTGGAAAGGTGGATCTCACACGTACCAACACAGACTATCCCGCAATTTAATTGATACCCAAAGGTTTTTATTGAATAGCAGAATAGAAAATATGATATAAAATTGGTGTGATTTATCAATAGCACATGTGAACAGCAGTGTCTTATATCATTCAGCTCTGCTGCAGGCCACAATTTAATTTTTTTAACCCAAGGCTGTATATTGAATAGTGGAATAGAAAAAAGTGTATGATTTTTGAAACCACTCAATAATAGCACATGTGAACTGAACACTGAACACAGCAGTGTATGATCAGAGTCTGCACAGCACAGCTGAAGGAAAAATGCTGCACACAGTGACTGATAGAAAAAGACTTTTCTCCCTCCTCCTCAGTGGGCAAAAAAGATTGTGTTCACTGCACCCCACACACAGCAAAATCGATGTGGACCACTGACACCTGCCTATCTCCAGCCTCTCCCTAAAAGGATTGATAAGATCGTAGATCGGGTCACTGCAAACCCCACCCCACACAGCAATATCGATTGTAGAACACACTGTCTGACCCTAAAAATCAGCAGCCTCTCTCCCTAAAAGGATTGATAAGATCATAGATCGGGTCACTGAAAACCCCACCCCACACAGCAATATCGATTGTAGAACACACTGTCTGACCCTAAAAATCAGCAGCCTCGCCCTAAAATGCCTACAACTCGCCCTGCCTAACACACTCCGACCTGTCCCTCAATTCTATGCGGACACAAATGAGTTTTGCCTGCCTGTCTGTCCCTAATCAGCAGCCAGCACGTATGTGTGCTCTGTCCCTGAACTACACAGCAGAATGACGCCGCAGCGGCGCTGGCTCTAACTTATAAAGACTTGGTCACATGCTTCAGATGGCCAATCACAGCTACTAATACAATTGTAGGCATGGCTGGGATGGCTTAAGGCACACCAGTTAAATGCTTGTTGATTGGCTGTTGAAAGCCCACCATGAAAAGCGCGCCAATGCATACAAAACCCGGAAATAAAACGACCGAACACGGATTTTTACCCGAATATACAGTAAAGTTTTCGGGTCCGTATTCGGGTAACAAAAAAACAATTATTCGGTACGAACACGAATAATACAGTCCGTGTTCGCTCAACCCTAATAGGGAGAGGTATAAGCAGTAGAAAGAGAGAAGTGCTTATGCCGCTGTACAGAACACTGGTGAGACCTCACTTGGAGTATTGTGCGCAGTACTGGAGGCCATATCTCCAGAAGGATATAGATACTCTAGAGAGAGTTCAGAGAAGAGCTACTAAACTAGTACATGGATTGCAGGAAAAAAAACTTACCAGGAAAGGGTAAAGGACCTTAACATGTATAGCTTGGAAGAAAGAAGAGACAGAGGGGATATGATAGAAACTTTTAAATACATAAAGGGAATCAACTCGGTAAAGGAGGAGAGCATATTTAAAAGAAGAAAAACTACCACAAGAGGACACAGTTTTAAATTAGAGAGGCAAAGGTTTAAAAGTAATATGAGGAAGTATTACTTTACTGAGAAAGTAGTGGATGCATGGAATAACCTTCCTGCAGAAGTGGTAGCTGCAAATACAGTGAAGGAGTTTAAGCATGCATGGGATAGGCATAAGGCTATCCTTCATATAAGATAGGGCCAGGGACTATTCATAGGATTCAGATATATTGGGCAGACTAGATGGGCCAAATGGTTCTTATCTGCCGACACATTCTATGTTTCTATGTTTCTATGCGCTGCTGGATTCCAATTGGTATCTGAAATCCAACGTCTGAATTCAGTTGTGTACTCTGCAACAGAGCGCCTCCCCTGCCGCAAATTGTGCAATTTTGCCTCAGCAGAAGCGCAGCGGTTAGGATCATCAAAAATTTGATTCATGGCAGCCACAAAATTATTGAAATTATCCTGGATGACATCATCTTTCTCCACATAAGGGGAGGCCCAGGCTAAGGCTTCCTCAGTCAGGAGGTTGATGATAAACAGCACCTTTTTCCTGTCAGAAGTAAATGCAGCAGGTTGCATCTCAAAGTATATACGACATTGATTAAGGAAACCTCTGTAATTGTGATGGTCACCATTAAACTTGAGTGGGAGGGGCATTCGTGTGCTAGTATCAACCGCAACAGCATCTCGAGAACGCATGTCCTGCAACTGTCTGTGCAGATCAAGGATGTCCTCTTGTAGCCCTTTCACTTCAGTTTGTAACTCAGCAAACTTTTCCTGGTAGGTAGTACCAAATGCCTGCAACTCAGAGATTTGTACCCTGAAAGGAGCCACAGCAGCTGTTACAATGGCCTCCATGTTTTGGGCCAGAATATTCTGTCACGATCTGGAGTCAGGCTCGAAGACCAATATCTATAGCAGCTTACACAGGAACCAGCTGGATAGGAACACAGGCAGGTCACACTGGCAGATGATGCAGGCTCACCTGAGGTGCAGAATCTAAGTACTAACCAGTGTTCACCAGCACTCCTGATGGTGGAGATGGATTTTGCTGCGTGTTAGTACCAGGTCGCGGTCCTCAGGATCGCCCCACCAGGAGATGAGCAAGCCAGGGTCCAGTAGCAGATATAGCAGGTCAGGATCAAGCAGAAGCGTAGTCTAGGAATAGCCAAGGGTCGGTAACAAGTAGTTGCAGGTCGGGATTAGGCAAAAGCGTAGTTGAGGAACAAGCCAAGTGTCGATAACGGATGATAGCAAAGGTACGGACAGCAGCAGGAGAGACAAGCGAGATATCGGCTGTTGAAGGCACAATATTTTGGCAACCAGGAAGTGCAAAGACATGGCTTATAACAGGAAGTTCATGGGAGGAGCAAAGGGTTCAAGGTTCAAGGTAATAAAGATTCACAGCAGAATCATTCAAGGATTTGTCCAAGGAGCTGTCCAGCATTCCAGGTGGCTCAGCAAGTAGAGTTATTGGCAGACACACTGGAGGTCCCAGGTTCAAGTCCATGTCCTGACATTTGGTGACCAAATGCAGTTATTGTGACTAAAAATGGATTTTTAGACACTTGGAGACCAAAAGAGTCATTTTGACCAAAAAAAAACTTTTTTCAGGCCATTGGCTTTTCCTTTATTCGTTGGCTTTCTTTTTGCTTCTCCTGAGGTGCCATCTTGATATGGCCAAGTTCAAAAGGGTCGAGGGTGGCAGCAGGGATCGCCTATGGCCACATAACCCTGAACGCACCCGATCTCGTCTGATGTCGGAAGCTAAGCAGGGTCAGGCCTGGTTAGTACCTGGATGGGGGACCACCTGGGAATACCAGGTGCTGTAGGCTTTTGGCTTTTCCTTTATTCGTTGGCTTTCTTTTTGTTTCTCCCGAGGTGCCATCTTGCCATGGCCAAGTTCAAAGGGGTTGAGGGTGGCAGTGGTGATCGCCTATGGCCACATCACCCTGAACGTGCCCGATCTCATCTGATCTCGGAAGCTAAGTAGGGTCCGGCCTGATTAGTACCTGGATGGGAGACCGCCTTGGAATACCAGGTGCTGTAGGCTTTTGGCTTTTCCTTTATTCGTTGGCTTTCTTTTTGTTTCTCCTGAGGTGCCATCTTGCCATGGCCATGTTCAAAGGGGTCGAGGGTGGCAGTGGTGATCGCCTACGGCCACATAACCCTGAACGCACCCAATCTCGTCTGATCTCAGAAGCTAAGCAGGGTCGGGCCTGGTTAGAACCTGAATACCAGATGCTGTAGGCTTTTTGGCTTTTCCTTTATTTGTTGGCTTTCTTTTTGTTTCTCCTGAGGTGCCATCTTGCCATGGCAAAGTTCAACGGGGTCGAGGGTGGCAGCGGTGATCGCCTACAGCCACATCACCTTGAAAGCACCCGATCTCGTCTGATCTTGGAAGCTAAGCATGGTAGGGCCTGGTTAGTACCTGGATGGGAGACCTCCTGTGTAGTGGAGGAGTAGTTTAATCTACATTGGCTCTGATGGTAGACAGGAAAACAGGTACTAATCCAACTAGGCAGGTACAGCATGCAACAATCCAGGTAGCATTATACAATCCTTCCCTCCCAAGAACTAGACGACACATAGGCTGGGAGTCAACTCAGAATGCCTTGTTAATTGAAAACACAATAGATCTACACTCTGCCAAAACCCCCTCCCTCTTTGAGTCATTCCACACTAACACACATTCCATAATGTGCTTACAAGGCAGACAGGAACAATAGGACAATGGAATGCAGGTATTCACAATAACAAACCCCACCCCACTAGCAGGGGTCTATGAAACACTGCTGCCATATTCAAGCAATCTGCAATATATCTTTATACATTTCCTCAGGGACACTGTTCAGTACTATTATGGTCATTCTTTCAACACAAGCCACACTCTCAGTGTCCATTCTGCTACAGCCTGGGAATACAAGGTGCTGTAGGCTTTTGGCTTTTCCTTTATTCGTTGGCTTTCTTTTTGTTTCTCCTGAGGTGCCATCTTGCCATGGCCAAGTTCAAAGGGGTCGAGGGTGGCAGTGGTGATCGCCTATGGCCACATCACTTTAAATACGCTCAATCTCGTCTGATCTCGGAAGCTAAGCAGGGTCAGGCCTGGTTAGTACCTGGATGGGAGACTGCCTGGGAATACCAGGTGCTGTAGGCTTTTGGCTTTTCCTTTATTCGTTGGCTTTCTTTTTGTTTCTCCTGAGGTGCCATCTTGCCATGGCCAAGTTCAAAGGGGTCGAGGGTGACAGTTGTGATCACCGTGAACGCTCCCGATCTCGTCTGATCTCAGAAGCTAAGCAGGGTCGTGCCTGGTTAGTACCTGGATGGGAGACCGCCTGGGAATACCAGGTGCTGTAGGCTTTTGGCTTTTCCTTTATTCATTGAATTTCTTTTTGTTTCTCCTGAGGTGCCATCTTGCCATGGCCAAGTTCAAAGGGGTCGAGGGTGGAAGTGGTGATCGCCTACGGCCACATCACCCTGAACATGCCCGCTCTCGTCTGATCTTGGAAGCTAAGCAGGGTCGGGCCTGGTTAATACCTGGATGGGAGACCGCCTGTGTAGCGGAGCAGTATTTTAATCTACATTGGCTCTGCTGGTAGATAGGAAAACAGGTAATAATCCAACTAGGCAGGTACAGCATGCAACAATCCATGTAGCCTTATACAATCCTTCCCTCCCAAGAACTAGACTACACATAGGCTAGGAGTCAACTCAGAATGCCTTGTTTATTGAAAACACAAGAGATCTACACTCTGCCAAAACCCCCTCCTTTTTTGAGTCATTCCACACAAACACACATCCCATAATATGCTTACAAGGCAGACAGGAACAATAGGACAATAGAATGCAGGTATTCACAATAACAAACCCCACCCCACTAGCAGGGGTCTATGAAACACTACTGCCATATTCTAGCAATCTGCAATATATCTTTATATATTTCCCCAGGGACACTGTTCAGTAATATTATGGCCATTCTTTCAACACAAGCCACACTCTCAGTGTCCATTCCGCTACAGCCTGGGAATACCAGGTGCTGTAGGCTTTTGGCTTTTCCATAATTCGTTGGCTTTCTTTTTGTTTCTCCTGAGGTGCCATCTTGCCATGGCCAAGTTCAAAGGGGTTGAGGGTGGAAGTGGTGATCGCCTACGGCCACATCACCCTGAAAGCGCCCGATCTCGTCTGAACTCGGAAGCTAAGCAGGGTCGGGCCTTGTTAGAACCTGGATGGGAGACCGCCTGGGAATACCAGGTGCTGTAGGCTTTTGGCTTTTCCTTTATTCATTGGCTTTCTTTTTGTTTCTTCTGAGGTGCCATCTTGCCATGGCCAAGTTCAAAGGGGTCAAGAGTGGCAGTGGTGATCGCCTATGGCCACATCACCCTGAACACACCTGATCTTGTCTCATCTCGGAAGCTAAGCCGGGTCGGGCCTCGTTAGTACCTGGATGGAAGACTGCCTGGGAATATCAGGTGCTGTAGGCTTTTGGCTTTTCCTTTATTCATTGCCTTTCTTTTTGTTTGGTGACCAAATTCAGTTATTTTGACTATAAAAGGCTTTTTAGACACTTGGAGACCAAAATAGTCATTTTGACCGAAAATTTATTTTCAGGACACTGGAGCAAAAACGGCCGGTTTTAGACAAATCTTGTCTTAAACCGGCTTTTTAAGGCTCTAAAAGACAGAAATACAGTCATTTTGACTAAATGTTTTTATCAGACCTTTGGTGACCAAATGCAGTTATTTTGACTAAAAAAGGCTTTTTAGACACTTGGAGACCAAAATAGAGTAATTTTGACCGAAAACATTTTTTCAGGCAATTCTAGCCCAAATGGCCGGTTTTAGACAAATCTTGTCTAAAACCGGCTTTTTAAGGCTCTAAAAGACAAAAATACAGTCATTTTGACAATTTTTTTATCAGACTTTTGGTGACCAAATACAGTTATTGTGACTAAAAAAGTCTTTTTAGACACTTGGAGACATAAATAGAGTCATTTTGACCAAAAATAATTTTTCAGGTCATTGGAGCCCAAATGGCCGGTTTTAGACAAATCATGTCTAAAACCGGCTTTTTAACCACTTTACCACCGGAGAATTTTGCTGTCTTACGTCCAGGCCACTTTTTGCGATTCGGCGATGTGCGAATTTAACTGACAATTGCGCGGTCGTGCGACGCCGTACCCAAACGAAATTTATGTCCTTTTTTTCCCCACAAACAGAGCTTTCTTTTGGTGGTATTTGATCACCAGTGCGCTTTTTACTTTTTGTGCTATAAACAAAAAAAGAGCGTTTATTTTGAAAAAATAACAATATTTTTAACATTTTTTTATATGAAATTCCCCCCAAAAAATGTAAAAATCAAATTTTTTAAAATTTTTTGGCCAATTTGTTTTCTGCTACCTATGTTTGGTAAAAAAAAGCACGATAAGCTTATTTTGATTGGTTTGCGCAAAAGTTATTGCGTTTACTAACTACGGGAAAGATTTCTGTCATTTTTGGTGTTTTTTTTTTAACGCGTAATGGCGGTGATCTGCGATTTTTTTTTTGGGGACTGCGACATTGCGGCGGACAGATTGGACCCTTGACTGACATTTTTGACACTTTTGGGGGTATCAGTGACATTACTACCTATTGTGAAAACACGGCCGCAAAGTGGTTGTCTAGTTCTGGGAGGGCGTACATGGACGTCCTCCCAGAACCGCGCTCCCGCCATGCCCCCTGGGGCGCGCACACGGGAGTGTCCGTGCTCGCCGGGTCCCGGGGACCCGACGCAACACGGATCGTGGTAAAGGGCCAATGAGAGCGGTCCTTTACCACGTGATCGCTCCGTCCAATGACGGAGCGATAACGTCACAACAAACTGGTGCATGTCCGGTTCATTTCTCTCCTCTCCTCGGACGCTGTACACAGCAATCGGTACAGCGTGCGAGGAGAGGAGAGGAGATAAACTGCAGCTGCACACCTCCTCTGCCTCATTGTGCCCAATTAGTGCCCCATCCGTGTCTCATTTGTGCCCCATCAGTGCCTCATTTGTGCCCCATCTGTGCCTCAGCCGTGTCCCATCCATGCATCATCCGTGCCTCATCCATGCATCATCCGTGCCTCATCCGTGCCTCATCCATGCATCATCCGTGCCTCATCCATGCCCACCCATGCCACCTCAGTGCTCATCCATACCACATCCATGCTCATCTGTGCCACATCCGTGCTCATCCATGCCTCATCTGTGCCTGCCCATGCTGTCTCAGTGCATATCCATCACACATCTGTGCCCACCCATGCCACCTCAGTGCTCATCCATGCCACATCCATGCTCATCCATCCCACATCTGTGCTCATCCATGCCATGACAGTGCTCATCTGTGCCACATCCATGCCACCTCAGTGCTCATCCGTGCCACATCCATGCCACTTCAGTGCTCATCCGTGCCACATCAGTGGTCATCCTTGCCACATCAATACCACGTCAGTGCTCATCCATGCCATGTCAGTGCTCATCCATGCCACATCAGTGCACATCCGTGCCACATCAAAGCCATGTCAGTGCTAATCTGTGCCACATCCATGCCACGTCAGTGCTAATTCATGCCACATCCATGCCACTTCAGTGCTCATCCGTGTCACGTCAGTGCACATCCATGCCACATCAGTGCTCATCCGTGCCACATCAATGCCATGTCAGTGCTTATCCGTGCCACATCCATGCCATGTCAGTGCCACATCAATGCCACGTCATTGCTCATCCATGCCACATCCATGCCACATCAGTGCTCATCCATGCCACACCCATGCCACTTCAGTGCTCATCCGTGCCGCGTCAGTGGTCATCTGTGCCACATCAATGCCACGTCAGTGCTCATCCATGCCACATCCATGCCACATCAGTGGTCATCCGTGCCACATCAATGCCACATCAGTGCTCATCCATGCCATGTCAGTGCTCTTCCGTGCCACATCAATGCCACGTCAGTGCTCATCCATGCCACATCCATGCCAAGTCAGTGCTCATCCATGCCACGTCAGTGCTCATCTGTGCCACATCAATGCCACGTCAGTGCTCATCCATGCCACATCCATGCCACGTCAGTGCTCATCCGTGCCACACCAATGCCACATTCATGCCATGTCACTGCTCATCTTTGTCACATCCATGCCACATCAGGGTGCTCATCCTTGCCTCATCTATGCCATGTCAGGGCTAATCCATGCCACATCAATGCCATGTCAGGGCTAATCCATGCAATGTTACTGCTCATCTTTGTCACATCCATGCCACATCAGGGTGCTCATCTGTGCCTCATCTATGCCACGTCAGTGCTCATCCATGCCACATCAATGCCATGTCAGGGCTAATCCATGCCACATCAGTGCTCATCAGTGCCACATCCATCCCACGTCAGTGCTCATCAGTGCCACATCCATGCCACATCAGTGCTCATCAGTGCCGCATCCATGCCACATCAGTGCTCATCAGTGCCACATCCATGCCACGTCAGTGCTCATCAGTGCCGCATCCATGCCACATCAGTGCTCATCAGTGCCACATCCATGCCACGTCAGTGCTCATCTGGGTCACATCCATGCCACATCAGTGCCACTACAATGCTTATCAGTGCCCTACAGTGCCTCACAAAATTGTAATGGGAAGTCAGGAAATGACGGTGCTCCCTGCATGTTGGGCATCTGTATGTGGCCAGGCTGTGGAAAAATGTCACATATGTGGTATTGCCATACTCAGGAGGATTAGTTGAATGTATTTTGGGGTGTCATTTTTGCTATATGCATGCTATGTGTAAGAAATGTCTTATAAATGGACAACTTTGTGTAAAAAAAAAAATGTGTTTTGGTTTTCTTTACACATTTTCCAAAAACAATGACACATTCAAAAGACTCATTATGCCTCCTAGATTATGTGTTGGGGTGTTTTCTTTCCAAAATGGGGTCATTTTATGGGGGTTTCCATTGTCCTGGTGCTCCAGGACTTTCAAAAGTGTGATAAGTAGTGTTGAGCGAACACGGACTGTATTATTCGTGTTCGTACCGAATAATTGGATTTTTGGTACAAATCTGTGTTCGGTCGTTTTATTTCCGGGTTTTGCATGTTTTGGCGCTCTTTTCATGGCGGGCTTTCAACAGCCAATCAACAATCGTTTAACTGGTGTGCCTTAAGCTATCCCAGCCATGCCTGCAAATGTATGAGTAGCTGTGATTGGCCGTCTGAAGCATGTGACCAAGTCTTTATAAGTTCGAGGCAGCCGCAGCGGCGTCATTCTGCTGCTTAGCTCAGGGACAGAGCACACATACGTGCTGGCTGCTGATTAGGGAAAGACAGGCAGGGAAAACGAATTGGTGTCCGGATAGAATTTAGGGTCAGGTCGGAGTGTTTAGGCAGGGTGAGTTGTAGGCATTTTAGGGATAGAGTCTGCTGAATTATAGGGTCAGTGTGTTCTACAAACTACAATCGATATTGCTGTGTGGTGTGGGATAGGAGATAGGCAGGTGTCAGTGATCCACATCCATTTTTCTGTGTGTGGGCTGCAGTGAACACAATCTTTTTGGGGTGCAGTGAACACAATCCTTTTGGGGTGCAGTGAACAAAATCTTTGTGGGGTACAGTGAACACAATCTTTGTGGGGTGCAGTGAAGACAATCCTTGTGGGGTGCAGTGAAGACAATCCTTGTGGGGTACAGTGAACACAATCTTTGTGGGGTGCAGTGAAGACAATCCTTTTGGGGTGCAGTGAACACAATCTTTTCTGGGGTGCAGTGAACAAAATCTTTGTGGGGTACAGTGAACACAATCTTTGTGGGGTACAGTGAACAAAATCTTTGTGGGGTACAGTGAACACAATCTTTGTGGGGTGCAGTGAAGACAATCCTTGTGGGGTGCAGTGAAGACAATCCTTGTGGGGTGCAGTGAACAAAATCTTTGGGGGGTACAGTGAACACAATCTTTGTGGGGTGCAGTGAAGACAATCCTTGTGGGGTGCAGTGAAGACAATCCTTGTGGGGTACAGTGAACACAATCTTTGTGGGGTGCAGTGAAGACAATCCTTTTGGGGTGCAGTGAACACAATCTTTGTGGGGTGCAGTGAACGAAATCTTTGTGGGGTACAGTGAACACAATCTTTGTGGGGTACAGTGAACACAATCTTTGTGGGGTGCAGTGAAAACAATCCTTGTGGGGTGCAGTGAAGACAATCCTTGTGGGGTGCAGTGAACAAAATCTTTGGGGGGTACAGTGAACACAATCTTTGTGGGGTGCAGTGAAGACAATCCTTGTGGGGTGCAGTGAAGACAATCCTTGTGGGGTACAGTGAACACAATCTTTGTGGGGTGCAGTGAAGACAATCCTTTTGGGGTGCAGTGAACACAATCTTTGTGGGGTGCAGTGAACAAAATCTTTGTGGGGTACAGTGAACACAATCTTTGTGGGGTGCAGTGAAGACAATCCTTGTGGGGTGCAGTGAAGACAATCCTTGTGGGGTGCAGTGAACAAAATCTTTGGGGGGTACAGTGAACACAATCTTTGTGGGGTACAGTGAACACAATCTTTGTGGGGTGCAGTGAAGACAATCCTTTTGGGGTGCAGTGAACACAATCTTTGTGGGGTACAGTGAACACAATCTTTGTGGGGTGCAGTGAAGACAATCCTTGTGGGGTGCAGTGAAGACAATCCTTGTGGGGTACAGTGAACACAATCTTTGTGGGGTGCAGTGAAGACAATCCTTTTGGGGTGCAGTGAACACAATCTGTGGGGTGCAGTGAACGAAATATTTGTGGGGTACAGTGAACACAATCTTTGTGGGGTGCAGTGAACACAATCTTTGTGGGGTGCAGTGAAGACAATCCTTGTGGGGTGCAGTGAAGACAATCCTTGTGGGGTGCAGTGAACACAATCTTTGTGGGGTGCAGTGAAGACAATCCTTTTGGGGTGCAGTGAACACAATCTTTGGGGGGTACAGTGAACACAATCTTTGTGGGGTACAGTGAACACAATCTTTGTGGGGTGCAGTGAAGACAATCCTTGTGGGGTGCAGTGAAGACAATCCTTGTGGGGTACAGTGAACACAATCTTTGTGGGGTGCAGTGAAGACAATCCTTTTGGGGTGCAGTGAACACAATCTTTGTGGGGTGCAGTGAACAAAATCTTTGTGGGGTACAGTGAACACAATCTTTGTGGGGTACAGTGAACACAATCCTTGTGGGGTGCAGTGAAGACAATCCTTGTGGGGTGCAGTGAACAAAATCTTTGGGGGGTACAGTGAACACAATCTTTGTGGGGTACAGTGAACACAATCTTTGTGGGGTGCAGTGAAGACAATCCTTGTGGGGTACAGTGAACACAATCTTTGTGGGGTGCAGTGAAGACAATCCTTTTGGTGTGCAGTGAACACAATCTTTGTGGGGTGCAGTGAACAAAATCTTTGTGGGGTACAGTGAAAACAATCTTTGTGGGGTACAGTGAACAAAATCTTTGTGGGGTACAGTGAACACAATCTTTGTGGGGTGCAGTGAAGACAATCCTTGTGGGGTGCAGTGAACAAAATCTTTGGGGAGTACAGTGAACACAATCTTTGTGGGGTACAGTGAACACAATCGTTGTGGGGTGCAGTGAAGACAATCCTTGTGGGGTACAGTGAACACAATCTTTGTGGGGTGCAGTGAAGACAATCCTTTTGGGGTGCAGTGAACACAATCTTTGTGGGGTGCAGTGAACAAAATCTTTGTGGGGTACAGTGAACACAATCTTTGTGGGGTACAGTGAACACAATCTTTGTGGGGTGCAGTGAAGACAATCCTTGTGGGGTGCAGTGAAGACAATCCTTGTGGGGTGCAGTGAACAAAATCTTTGGGGGGTACAGTGAACACAATCTTTGTGGGGTACAGTGAACACAATCTTTGTGGGGTGCAGTGAAGACAATCCTTGTGGGGTGCAGTGAAGACAATCCTTATGGGGTACAGTGAACACAATCTTTGTGGGGTGCAGTGAAGACAATCCTTTTGGGGTGCAGTGAACACAATCTTTGTGGGGTGCAGTGAACAAAATCTTTGTGGGGTACAGTGAACACAATCTTTGTGGGGTGCAGTGAAGACAATCCTTGTGGGGTGCAGTGAAGACAATCCTTGTGGGGTGCAGTGAACAAAATCTTTGGGGGGTACAGTGAACACAATCTTTGTGGGGTACAGTGAACACAATCTTTGTGGGGTGCAGTGAAGACAATCCTTGTGGGGTGCAGTGAACAAAATCTTTGGGGGGTACAGTGAACACAATCTTTGTGGGGTACAGTGAACACAATCTTTGTGGGGTGCAGTGAAGACAATCCTTTTGGGGTGCAGTGAACACAATCTTTGTGGGGTACAGTGAACACAATCTTTGTGGGGTGCAGTGAAGACAATCCTTGTGGGATGCAGTGAAGACAATCCTTGTGGGGTACAGTGAACACAATCTTTGTGGGGTGCAGTGAAGACAATCCTTTTGGGGTGCAGTGAAGACAATCCTTTTGGGGTGCAGTGAACACAATCTTTGTGGGGTGCAGTGAACTAAATCTTTGTGGGGTACAGTGAACACAATCTTTGTGGGGTACAGTGAACACAATCTTTGTGGGGTGCAGTGAAGACAATCCTTGTGGGGTGCAGTGAAGACAATCCTTGTGGGGTGCAGTGAACAAAATCTTTGGGGGGTACAGTGAACACAATCTTTGTGGGGTGCAGTGAAGACAATCCTTGTGGGGTGCAGTGAAGACAATCCTTGTGGGGTACAGTGAACACAATCTTTGTGGGGTGCAGTGAAGACAATCCTTTTGGGGTGCAGTAAACACAATCTTTGTGGGGTGCAGTGAACAAAATCTTTGTGGGGTACAGTGAACACAATCTTTGTGGGGTGCAGTGAAGACAATCCTTGTGGGGTGCAGTGAAGACAATCCTTGTGGGGTGCAGTGAACAAAATCTTTGGGGGGTACAGTGAACACAATCTTTGTGGGGTACAGTGAACACAATCTTTGTGGGGTGCAGTGAAGACAATCCTTTTGGGGTGCAGTGAACACAATCTTTGTGGGGTACAGTGAACACAATCTTTGTGGGGTGCAGTGAAGACAATCCTTGTGGGGTGCAGTGAAGACAATCCTTGTGGGGTACAGTGAACACAATCTTTGTGGGGTGCAGTGAAGACAATCCTTTTGGGGTGCAGTGAACACAATCTTTGTGGGGTGCAGTGAACGAAATATTTGTGGGGTACAGTGAACACAATCTTTGTGGGGTGCAGTGAACACAATCTTTGTGGGGTGCAGTGAAGACAATCCTTGTGGGGTGCAGTGAAGACAATCCTTGTGGGGTGCAGTGAACACAATCTTTGGGGGGTACAGTGAACACAATCTTTGTGGGGTACAGTGAACACAATCTTTGTGGGGTGCAGTAAAGACAATCTTTGTGGGGTGCAGTGAACAAAATCTTTGTGGGGTACAGTGAACACAATCTTTGTGGGGTACAGTGAACACAATCCTTGTGGGGTGCAGTGAAGACAATCCTTGTGGGGTACAGTGAACACAATCTTTGTGGGGTGCAGTGAAGACAATCCTTTTGGTGTGCAGTGAACACAATCTTTGTGGGGTGCAGTGAACAAAATCTTTGTGGGGTACAGTGAAAACAATCTTTGTGGGGTACAGTGAACAAAATCTTTGTGGGTTGCAGTGAAGACAATCCTTGTGGGGTGCAGTGAACAAAATCTTTGGGGAGTACAGTGAACACAATCTTTGTGGGGTACAGTGAACACAATCTTTGTGGGGTGCAGTGAAGACAATCCTTGTGGGGTACAGTGAACACAATCTTTGTGGGGTGCAGTGAAGACAATCCTTTTGGGGTGCAGTGAACACAATCTTTGTGGGGTGCAGTGAACAAAATCTTTGTGGGGTACAGTGAACACAATCTTTGTGGGGTACAGTGAATACAATCTTTGTGGGGTGCAGTGAAGACAATCCTTGTGGGGTGCAGTGAAGACAATCCTTGTGGGGTGCAGTGAACAAAATCTTTGGGGGGTACAGTGAACACAATCTTTGTGGGGTACCGTGAACACAATCTTTGTGGGGTGCAGTGAAGACAATCCTTGTGGGGTGCAGTGAAGACAATCCTTATGGGGTACAGTGAACACAATCTTTGTGGGGTGCAGTGAAGACAATCCTTTTGGGGTGCAGTGAACACAATCTTTGTGGGGTTCAGTGAACAAAATCTTTGTGGGGTACAGTGAACACAATCTTTGTGGGGTGCAGTGAAGACAATCCTTGTGGGGTGCAGTGAAGACAATCCTTGTGGGGTGCAGTGAACAAAATCTTTGGGGGGTACAGTGAACACAATCTTTGTGGGGTACAGTGAACACAATCTTTGTGGGGTGCAGTGAAGACAATCCTTGTGGGGTACAGTGAACACAATCTTTGTGGGGTGCAGTGAAGACAATCCTTTTGGGATGCAGTGAACACAATCTTTGTGGGGTGCAGTGAACAAAATCTTTGTGGGGTACAGTGAACACAATCTTTGTGGGGTACAGTGAACAAAATCTTTGTGGGGTGCAGTGAAGACAATCCTTGTGGGGTGCAGTGAAGACAATCCTTGTGGGGTGCAGTGAACAAAATCTTTGGGGGGTACAGTGAACACAATCTTTGTGGGGTACAGTGAACACAATCTTTGTGGGGTGCAGTGAAGACAATCCTTGTGGGGTACAGTGAACACAATCTTTGTGGGGTGCAGTGAAGACAATCCTTTTGGGGTGCAGTGAACACAATCTTTGTGGGGTGCAGTGAACAAAATCTTTGTGGGGTACAGTGAACACAATCTTTGTGGGGTACAGTGAACAAAATCTTTGTGGGGTACAGTGAACACAATCTTTGTGGGGTGCAGTGAAGACAATCCTTGTGGGGTGCAGTGAAGACAATCCTTGTGGGGTGCAGTGAACAAACTCTTTGTGGGGTGCAGTGAACAAAATCTTTGTGGGGTACAGTGAACACAATCTTTGTGGGGTACAGTGAACACAATCTTTGTGGGGTGCAGTGAAGACAATCCTTTTGTGGTGCAGTGAACACAATCTTTGTGGGGTACAGTGAACACAATCTTTGTGGGGTGCAGTGAAGACAATCCTTGTGGGGTGCAGTGAAGACAATCCTTGTGGGGTACAGTGAACACAATCTTTGTGGGGTGCAGTGAAGACAATCCTTTTGGGGTGCAGTGAACACAATCTTTGTGGGGTACAGTGAACACAATCTTTGTGGGGTGCAGTGAAGACAATCCTTGTGGGGTGCAGTGAAAACAATCCTTGTGGGGTGCAGTGAACAAAATCTTTGGGGGGTACAGTGAGCACAATCTTTGTGGGGTACAGTGAACACAATCTTTGTGGGGTGCAGTGAAGACAATCCTTTTGGGGTGCACTGAACACAATCTTTGTGGGGTACAGTGAACACAATCTTTGTGGGGTGCAGTGAAGACAATCCTTGTGGGGTGCAGTGAAGACAATCCTTGTGGGGTGCAGTGAACAAAATCTTTGTGGGGTACAGTGAACACAATCTTTGTGGGGTGCAGTGAACAAAATCTTTGGGGGGGTACAGTGAACACAATCTTTGTGGATTACAGTGAACACAATCTTTGTGGGGTGCAGTGAAGACAATCCTTTTGGGGTGCAGTGAACACAATCTTTGTGTGGTACAGTGAACACAATCTTTGTGGGGTGCAGTGAAGACAATCCTTGTGGGGTGCAGTGAAGACAATCCTTGTGGGGTACAGTGAACACAATCTTTGTGGGGTGCAGTGAAGACAATCCTTTTGGGGTGCAGTGAACACAATCTTTGTGGGGTGCAGTGAACGAAATCTTTGTGGGGTACAGTGAACACAATCTTTGTGGGGTGCAGTGAACACAATCTTTGTGGGGTGCAGTGAAGACAATCCTTGTGGTGTGCAGTGAAGACAATCCTTGTGGGGTGCAGTGAACACAATCTTTGGGGGGTACAGTGAACACAATCTTTGTGTTGTACAGTGAACACAATCTTTGTGGGGTGCAGTGAAGACAATCCTTGTGGGGTGCAGTGAAGACAATCCTTGTGGGGTACAGTGAACACAATCTTTGTGGGATGCAGTGAAGACAATCCTTTTGGGGTGCAGTGAACACAATCTTTGTGGGGTGCAGTGAACAAAATCTTTGTGGGGTACAGTGAACACAATCTTTGTGGGGTACAGTGAACACAATCCTTGTGGGGTGCAGTGAAGACAATCCTTGTGGGGTGCAGTGAACAAAATCTTTGGGGGGTACAGTGAACACAATCTTTGTGGGGTACAGTGAACACAATCTTTGTGGGGTGCAGTGAAGACAATCCTTGTGGGGTACAGTGAACACAATCTTTGTGGGGTGCAGTGAAGACAATCCTTTTGGTGTGCAGTGAACACAATCTTTGTGGGGTGCAGTGAACAAAATCTTTGTGGGGTACAGTGAACACAATCTTTGTGGGGTACAGTGAACAAAATCTTTGTGGGGTACAGTGAACACAATCTTTGTGGGGTGCAGTGAAGACAATCCTTGTGGGGTGCAGTGAACAAAATCTTTGGGGAGTACAATGAACACAATCTTTGTGGGGTACAGTGAACACAATCTTTGTGGGGTGCAGTGAAGACAATCCTTGTGGGGTGCAGTGAACAAAATCTTTGTGGGGTACATTGAACACAATCTTTGTGGGGTGCAGTGAAGACAATCCTTGTGGGGTGCAGTTATGACAATCCTTGTGGGGTGCAGTGAACAAAATCTTTGGGGGGTACAGTGAACACAATCTTTGTGGGGTGCAGTGAAGACAATCCTTGTGGGGTACAGTGAACACAATCTTTGTGGGGTGCAGTGAAGACAATCCTTTTGGGATGCAGTGAACACAATCTTTGTGGGGTGCAGTGAACAAAATCTTTGTGGGGTACAGTGAACACAATCTTTGTGGGGTACAGTGAACAAAATCTTTGTGGGGTGCAGTGAAGACAATCCTTGTGGGGTGCAGTGAAGACAATCCTTGTGGGGTGCAGTGAACAAAATCTTTGGGGGGTACAGTGAACACAATCTTTGTGGGGTACAGTGAACACAATCTTTGTGGGGTGCAGTGAAGACAATCCTTGTGGGGTACAGTGAACACAATCTTTGTGCGGTGCAGTGAAGACAATCCTTTTGGGGTGCAGTGAACACAATCTTTGTGGGGTGCAGTGAACAAAATCTTTGTGGGGTACAGTGAACACAATCTTTGTGGGGTACAGTGAACAAAATCTTTGTGGGGTACAGTGAACACAATCTTTGTGGGGTGCAGTGAAGACAATCCTTGTGGGGTGCAGTGAAGACAATCCTTGTGGGGTGCAGTGAACAAAATCTTTGTGGGGTACAGTGAACACAATCTTTGTGGGGTGCAGTGAACACAATCCTTTTGGGGTGCAGTGAACACAATCTTTGTGGGGTACAGTGAACACAATCTTTGTGGGGTGCAGTGAACAAAATCTTTGTGGGGTACAGTGAACACAATCTTTGTGGGGTACAGTGAACACAATCTTTGTGGGGTGCAGTGAAGACAATCCTTTTGTGGTGCAGTGAACACAATCTTTGTGGGGTACAGTGAACACAATCTTTGTGGGGTGCAGTGAAGACAATCCTTGTGGGGTGCAGTGAAGACAATCCTTGTGGGGTACAGTGAACACAATCTTTGTGGGGTGCAGTGAAGACAATCCTTTTGGGGTGCACTGAACACAATCTTTGTGGGGTACAGTGAACACAATCTTTGTGGGGTGCAGTGAAGACAATCCTTGTGGGGTGCAGTGAAGACAATCCTTGTGGGGTGCAGTGAACAAAATCTTTGTGGGGTACAGTGAACACAATCTTTGTGGGGTGCAGTGAACAAAATCTTTGGGGGGGTACAGTGAACACAATCTTTGTGGATTACAGTGAACACAATCTTTGTGGGGTGCAGTGAAGACAATCCTTTTGGGGTGCAGTGAACACAATCTTTGTGGGGTACAGTGAACACAATCTTTGTGGGGTGCAGTGAAGACAATCCTTGTGGGGTACAGTGAACACAATCTTTGTGGGGTGCAGTGAAGACAATCCTTTTGGGGTGCAGTGAACACAATCTTTGTGGGGTGCAGTGAACGAAATCTTTGTGGGGTACAGTGAACACAATCTTTGTGGGGTGCAGTGAACACAATCTTTGTGGGGTGCAGTGAAGACAATCCTTGTGGGGTGCAGTGAAGACAATCCTTGTGGGGTGCAGTGAACACAATCTTTGGGGGGTACAGTGAACACAATCTTTGTGGGGTACAGTGAACACAATCTTTGTGGGGTGCAGTGAAGACAATCCTTGTGGGGTGCAGTGAAGACAATCCTTGTGGGGTACAGTGAACACAATCTTTGTGGGGTGCAGTGAAGACAATCCTTTTGGGGTGCAGTGAACACAATCTTTGTGGGGTGCAGTGAACAAAATCTTTGTGGGGTACAGTGAACACAATCTTTGTGGGGTACAGTGAACACAATCCTTGTGGGGTGCAGTGAAGACAATCCTTGTGGGGTGCAGTGAACAAAATCTTTGGGGGGTACAGTGAACACAATCTTTGTGGGGTACAGTGAACACAATCTTTGTGGGGTGCAGTGAAGACAATCCTTGTGGGGTACAGTGAACACAATCTTTGTGGGGTGCAGTGAAGACAATCCTTTTGGTGTGCAGTGAACACAATCTTTGTGGGGTGCAGTGAACAAAATCTTTGTGGGGTACAGTGAACACAATCTTTGTGGGGTACAGTGAACAAAATCTTTGTGGGGTACAGTGAACACAATCTTTGTGGGGTGCAGTGAAGACAATCCTTGTGGGGTGCAGTGAACAAAATCTTTGGGGAGTACAGTGAACACAATCTTTGTGGGGTACAGTGAACACAATCTTTGTGGGGTGCAGTGAAGACAATCCTTGTGGGGTACAGTGAACACAATCTTTGTGGGGTGCAGTGAAGACAATCCTTTTGGGGTGCAGTGAACACAATCTTTGTGGGGTGCAGTGAACAAAATCTTTGTGGGGTACAGTGAACACAATCTTAGTGGGGTACAGTGAACACAATCTTTGTGGGGTGCAGTGAAGACAATCCTTGTGGGGTGCAGTGAAGACAATCCTTGTGGGGTGCAGTGAACAAAATCTTTGGGGGGTACAGTGAACACAATCTTTGTGGGGTACAGTGAACACAATCTTTGTGGGGTGCAGTGAAGACAATCCTTGTGGGGTGCAGTGAAGACAATCCTTATGGGGTACAGTGAACACAATCTTTGTGGGGTGCAGTGAAGACAATCCTTTTGGGGTGCAGTGAACACAATCTTTGTGGGGTGCAGTGAACAAAATCTTTGTGGGGTACAGTGAACACAATCTTTGTGGGGTACAGTGAACAAAATCTTTGTGGGGTGCAGTGAAGATAATCCTTGTGGGGTGCAGTGAAGACAATCCTTGTGGGGTGCAGTGAACAAAATCTTTGGGGGGTACAGTGAACACAATCTTTGAGGGGTACAGTGAACACAATCTTTGTGGGGTGCAGTGAAGACAATCCTTGTGGGGTACAGTGAACACAATCTTTGTGGGGTGCAGTGAAGACAATCCTTTTGGGGTGCAGTGAACACAATCTTTGTGGGGTGCAGTGAACAAAATCTTTGTGGGGTACAGTGAACACAATCTTTGTGGGGTACAGTGAACAAAATCTTTGTGGGGTACAGTGAACACAATCTTTGTGGGGTGCAGTGAAGACAATCCTTGTGGGGTGCAGTGAAGACAATCCTTGTGGGGTGCAGTGAACAAAATCTTTGTGGGGTACAGTGAACACAATCTTTGTGGGGTGCAGTGAACACAATCCTTTTGGGGTGCAGTGAACACAATCTTTGTGGGGTACAGTGAACACAATCTTTGTGGGGTGCAGTGAACAAAATCTTTGTGGGGTACAGTGAACACAATCTTTGTGGGGTACAGTGAACACAATCTTTGTGGGGTGCAGTGAAGACAATCCTTTTGTGGTGCAGTGAACACAATCTTTGTGGGGTACAGTGAACACAATCTTTGTGGGGTGCAGTGAAGACAATCCTTGTGGGGTGCAGTGAAGACAATCCTTGTGGGGTACAGTGAACACAATCTTTGTGGGGTGCAGTGAAGACAATCCTTTTGGGGTGCAGTGAACACAATCTTTGTGGGGTACAGTGAACACAATCTTTGTGGGGTGCAGTGAAGACAATCCTTGTGGGGTGCAGTGAAAACAATCCTTGTGGGGTGCAGTGAACAAAATCTTTGGGGGGTACAGTGAGCACAATCTTTGTGGGGTACAGTGAACACAATCTTTGTGGGGTGCAGTGAAGACAATCCTTTTGGGGTGCACTGAACACAATCTTTTTGGGGTACAGTGAACACAATCTTTGTGGGGTGCAGTGAAGACAATCCTTTTGGGGTGCAGTGAACACAATCTTTGTGGGGTGCAGTGAACAAAATCTTTGTGGGGAACAGTGAACACAATCTTTGTGGGGTACAGTGAACACAATCTTTGTGGGGTGCAGTGAAGACAATCCTTGTGGGGTGCAGTGAACAAAATCTTTGGGGGGTACAGTGAACACAATCTTTGTGGGGTGCAGTGAAGACAATCCTTGTGGGGTGCAGTGAAGACAATCCTTATGGGGTACAGTGAACACAATCTTTGTGGGGTGCAGTGAAGACAATCCTTTTGGGGTGCAGTGAACACAATCTTTGTGGGGTGCAGTGAACAAAATCTGTGTGGGGTACAGTGAACACAATCTTTGTGGGGTGCAGTGAAGACAATCCTTGTGGGGTGCAGTGAAGACAATCCTTGTGGGGTGCAGTGAACAAAATCTTTGGGGGGTACAGTGAACACAATCTTTGTGGGGTACAGTGAACACAATCTTTGTGGGGTGCAGTGAAGACAATCCTTGTGGGGTACAGTGAACACAATCTTTGTGGGGTGCAGTGAAGACAATCCTTTTGGGATGCAGTGAACACAATCTTTGTGGGGTGCAGTGAACAAAATCTTTGTGGGGTACAGTGAACACAATCTTTGTGGGGTACAGTGAACAAAATCTTTGTGGGGTGCAGTGAAGACAATCCTTGTGGGGTGCAGTGAAGACAATCCTTGTGGGGTGCAGTGAACAAAATCTTTGGGGGGTACAGTGAACACAATCTTTGTTGGGTACAGTGAACACAATCTTTGTGGGGTGCAGTGAAGACAATCCTTGTGGGGTACAGTGAACACAATCTTTGTGGGGTGCAGTGAAGACAATCCTTTTGGGGTGCAGTGAACACAATCTTTGTGGGGTGCAGTGAACAAAATCTTTGTGGGGTACAGTGAACACAATCTTTGTGGGGTACAGTGAACAAAATCCTTTTGGGGTGCAGTGAACACAATCTTTGTGGGGTACAGTGAACACAATCTTTGTGGGGTGCAGTGAACAAAATCTTTGTGGGGTACAGTGAACACAATCTTTGTGGGGTACAGTGAACACAATCTTTGTGGGGTGCAGTGAAGACAATCCTTTTGTGGTGCAGTGAACACAATCTTTGTGGGGTACAGTGAACACAATCTTTGTGGGGTGCAGTGAAGACAATCCTTGTGGGGTGCAGTGAAGACAATCCTTGTGGGGTACAGTGAACACAATCTTTGTGGGGTTCAGTGAAGACAATCCTTTTGGGGTGCAGTGAACACAATCTTTGTGGGGTACAGTGAACACAATCTTTGTGGGGTGCAGTGAAGACAATCCTTGTGGGGTGCAGTGAAAACAATCTTTGTGGGGTGCAGTGAACAAAATCTTTGGGGGGTACAGTGAGCACAATCTTTGTGGGGTACAGTGAACACAATCTTTGTGGGGTGCAGTGAAGACAATCCTTTTGGGGTGCACTGAACACAATCTTTGTGGGGTACAGTGAACACAATCTTTGTGGGGTGCAGTGAAGACAATCCTTGTGGGGTGCAGTGAAGACAATCCTTGTGGGGTGCAGTGAACAAAATCTTTGTGGGGTACAGTGAACACAATCTTTGTGGGGTGCAGTGAACAAAATCTTTGGGGGGGTACAGTGAACACAATCTTTGTGGATTACAGTGAACACAATCTTTGTGGGGTGCAGTGAACACAATCTTTGTGGGGTACAGTGAACACAATCTCATACTTCTGAAGATTTGAGGGTGCTGCCTGTTTCATCCTCCTCCTCCTCATCCATCCTTTTAGGGGTACAAACAATAGTAATTGGGGCCTAGTGTGCTTCTGTACGTGTGAAAAACATACACTTTTTTTTGATCATATTTCCTATTCCGCTATTCAATAAAAACCTTTGGGGATCAATTAAATTGCGGGATAGTCTGTGTCGGTACGTGTGAGATCCACCTTTCCAAGTTTTTGGGGTTCATCTCATACTTCTGAAGCTTTGAGGGTGCTGCCCGTTCCATACTCCTCCTCCTCCTCCTCCATCCTTTTAGGTGTACAAACAATAGTAATTGGGGCCTAGTGTGCTTCTGTACGTGTGAGATACATACACTTTTTTTGATCATATTTCCTATTCCGCTATTCAATAAAAACCTTTGGAGATCAATTAAATTGCGGAATAGTCTGTGTTGGTACGTGTGAGATCCACCTTTCCAAGTTTTTGGGGTTCATCTCATACTTCTGAAGCTTTGAGGGTGCTGCCTGTTCCATACTCCTCCTCCTCCTCCTCCATCCTTTTAGGTGTACAAACAATAGTAATTGGGGCCTAGTGTGCTTCTGTACGTGTGAGATACATACACTTTTTTTGATCATATTTCCTATTCCGCTATTCAATAAAAACCTTTGGTGCTCAATTAAATTGCGGAATAGTCTGTGTCGGTACGTGTGAGATCCACCTTTCCAAGTTTTTGGGGTTCATCTCATACTTCTGAAGCTTTGAGGGTGCTGCCTGTTCCATACTCCTCCTCCTCCTCCTCCATCCTTTTAGGTGTACAAACAATAGTAATTGGGGCCTAGTGTGCTTCTGTACGTGTGAGATACATACACTTTTTTGATCATATTTCATATTCCGCTACTCAATAAAAACCTTTGGGGATCAATTAAATTGCGGAATAGTCTGTGTCGGTACGTGTGAGATCCACCTTTCCAAGTTTTTGGGGTTCATCTCATACTTCTGAAGCTTTGAGGGTGCTGCCTGTTCCATACTCCTCCTCCTCCTCCTCCTCCATCCTTTTAGGTGTACAAACAATAGTAATTGGGGCCTAGTGTGCTTCTGTACGTGAGATACATACACTTTTTTTGATCATATTTCCTATTCCGCTATTCAATAAAAACCTTTGGGGATCAATTAAATTGCGGAATAGTCTGTGTCGGTACGTGTGAGATCCACCTTTCCAAGTTTTTGGGGTTCATCTCATACTTCTGAAGCTTTGAGGGTGCTGCCTGTTCCATACTCCTCCTCCTCCTCCTCCATCCTTTTAGGTGTACAAACAATAGTAATTGGGGCCTAGTGTGCTTAGTGCCTAGTGGCATAGTTTGCATATTTGACTGTGAGATACACCCGTGCGATACTGTTGTTCTTTTGTTCTGCTATTCAATAAAGACCTTTCTAGGGCAAGATCTTAAATTTCAGAAATATGAGGAGAGCGTCAAATAGGGGCCGTGGCCGGGGTCGTGGTGCTGCTGCTAGAGCTCCTGTTGCAAGGAGAGGACGTGGTCGATCTGTGCCAGCTACACGCACAAGTGAAACACCTTCCTCAAGTGTGAGTAGGCGACAGAACCTGCAGCAGTATTTGGTAGGGCATCATACGCCTCTAGAAGTGATGAGGCCAGAACACAGAGAGGCGATAGTAGATTGGTTTGCTGCTGACAGTGCCTCCAGTTCCTTCACATTGTCTCCCACCCAGTCTACTGCAGAAAGGTCAGAGTTGGCACCTGCAGCCAATGTCCAACCGTCTTTCACCTCACCCCCTTGCAAATCAGGCAAGCAGTCTGAGCCCCAAGCCATACAGCAGTCTCTTATTCTTTTTGAGGACTCTGTCAGCAGGGTTTCCCAGGGCCATCCACCTAGCCCTGCCCCAGAAGTGGAAGAGATTGAGTGCAGCGATGCCCAACCACTTATTTCTCAAGATGAGTACATGGAAAGACCATCACAGCACATCTCCGATGATGACGAAACGCAGGTGCCAACTGCTGCGGCGTTCAGCATTGTGGAGACCGACAGGGAGGGCAGGGGTGAAGACTGGGTGAAAGATGATGTGGAGGACGATGAGGTCCTCGACCCCACATGGAATGAAGGTCATGCAGGTGACCTGAGTATTTTGGAGGAAGAGGCAGTGGTCGCACAGAGCCACCAGCAC
This sequence comes from Pelophylax lessonae, assembly GCF_965119305.1. Classification (NCBI taxonomy): domain Eukaryota; kingdom Metazoa; phylum Chordata; class Amphibia; order Anura; family Ranidae; genus Pelophylax; species Pelophylax lessonae. Next base: position 253,731,988 of record NC_138774.1, read on the forward strand.
AGCAGAAGAGGGAGCAGGGTGCAGAAGCGGAGCAGCCGTGCCCTAGACACTACGCCTGCTACTGCCCAACGCAGCAAGGGAACGAGCGCACCAAAGTCAGCTCAAAAGAGTTCTCTAGCGTGGAAGTTCTTTAGAAAATGTGCTGATGACAGGACACGAGTGGTTTGCACCCTGTGCAATCAGAGCCTGAAGCGAGGCATAAACCTTCTCAACCTGAGCACAACCTGCATGATCAGGCATCTAAGTGCAAAGCACGAGCTGCAGTGGAGTACACACCTTCAAAACCAAGAAACGTCTCTGGCTCATCCTGCTTCCTCTTCTGCTGCAGTCTCGGCTGCTCCAGCCACCTCTGTAGTCATACCGGCACCTGCCACCCCGCAAACAGACGATCTGTCAGCAACACCACCACCTGGGTCACCAACAACCATCTCCACAATGTCCCGTGGAAGTGTTCAGCTTTCCATCTCCCAAACACTTGAGAGGAAGAGGAAGTACCCCCCTACCCACCCGCGATCCCTGGCCCTGAATGCCAGCATTTCACAATTATTGGCCTTTGAAATGCTGTCATTCCGTCTGGTGGAGACGCCCAGTTTTAAAAAGCTTATGTCGGTGGCTGTCCCACAGTACGTCGTGCCCAGCCGCCACTACTTTTCCAGGCAAGCCATCCCTTCCCTGCACAACCAAGTGGGGGAAAAAATCAGGTGTGCACTGCGCAACGCCATCTGTGCCAAGGTCCACCTAACTACCGATACGTGGACCAGTAAGCACGGTCAAGGGCGTTATATCTCCCTAACGGCACACTGGGTAAATGCAGTGGCGGATGGGCCTGAGGCGGATAGCAATTTGGCGCATGTCCTTCCACCACCGAGGATTGCAGGGCGCTTCAGTTTGCCTCCTGTTCCTAACTCATCCTACTCCGCTACCTCATCCTCTACCGCCTCCTCATCCAGACAGCGTAATACCTTCACCACCAACTTCAGCACGGCCAGGGCTAAACGACAGCAGGCAGTTTTACAACTTGCCTGTTTGGGGGTCAAACCACACACCGCGCAGGAGTTGTGGAGGAGCATGGAACAGCAGACAAATGAGTGGTTGCTGCCAGCGAGCCTCAAGCCCGGCCTGGTGGTGTGCGATAATGGGCGAAATCTCATAGCAGCTCTGGGCCTAGCCGGTTTGACGCACATCCCTTGCCTGGCGCATGTGCTGAATTTGGTGATGCAGAGGTTCCTTAAAAACTACCCCGATATGTCAGAGCTGCTGCAGAAAGTGCGGGCCGTCTGTGCGCACTTTCGGCGTTCTCACCCTGCTGCTGCTCGCCTGGCAGCGCTGCAGCGTAACTTCGGCCTTCCCGCTCACCGCCTCATATGTGACGTGCCCACAAGGTGGAACTCCACCTTGCACATGCTGCAAAGACTGTGCGAGCAGCAGCAGGCCATAGTGGAGTTTCAGCTGCAGCACGCACGCGTGAGTCGCTCTGCGGAACAGCACCACTTCACCACCAATAACTGGGCCTGTGTGCCTTGTTACGCTGTTTTGAGTACTCCACCAACATGGCCAGTGGCAATGATGCCGTTCTCAGCTTAACTATCCCACTTCTATGCCTCCTTGAAAAAACAATTTGAGCGATGATGGAAGAGGATGTGGCACAGGATGAGGAGGAGGAGGAGGAGGATGAAGAGGTAACATTTCAAAGGCTTTCAGGGCAGTCATTCGCAAGGGGCTCCGAGGGTTGGTTCCTGCACACACAAATGCCAGGGACACAATTGTCCAGCAGGGGCACAGTTCTGGAGGATGAGGAGGAGGAGGAGCTGGAGGAGGAGCTGGAGGAGGAGATGGAACCATGTTCACAGCAGGGTGGCACCCAGGCCAGCTCATGGCCATCACTGGTGCGTGGCTGGGGGATACAGAGGACACGGACGATACACCTCCCACAGAGGACAGCCTTTCGTCGCCTCTGGGTAGCCTGGCACACATGAGCGATTACATGCTGCAGTGTCTCCACATCGACCGCCGAGTTGCCCACATTCTAACTTGTGCTGATTACTGGGTGGCCACGCTGCTGGATCCCCGTTACAAGGACAACGTACCGTCCTTAATTCACTCACTGGAGCGCGATCGCAAGATGCGCGAGTACAAGCGCACGCTGGTAGATGCGATGCTGCTGGCATTCCCATCTGACAGCGGGGCCACAGTGGAAGCACAAGGCAGAGGAGGAGGAGGAGGAGGTTAGCCAACGCAACCAGGGCACCGCCAGCACCTCAGAAGGCAGGGTTAGCATGGCCGAAATGTGG